>NC_030681.2:112280847-113773347 GCF_000004195.4 Xenopus tropicalis
ATTAGAGACTTCTTAATGATATGAAGTGCTTGTGTTTATGCAGAGCAGCTAGACACTCCATATATGATATTGATTATACCTTAACCCCAATTGAGTAAAGTCCTTCTTTTCCTAATCAGATATTGCAGCGGCAGTTTTTAAACGTCCCTTAATGCCAGAACATATTTTATCTGTGAAGGCTGCGGCAGGAGATAGGGGCTTTGTCTTTCCTCTCCTTGTGGCTGGAAGCCCAGTTTTAGGACAACATGGGCCCTTTGGGGCTTTCTTTTGGCAGCTTTCATCCTGGAATTTAGAACATACATCTTTATCACTGCTGCTGTTGTCAGACAACATTAGATAATTAGTTGCCCATTTGTCAGGCCTGCGCTGAAGATGTTCAAGCCATAAACACAATCAGGATAAATAGAGATGCTCTCTGAAAGCGTTTTGCTATGTCATACAGCTCTAGCAAGCATATTTTTACTATTAAACCAGCCTCATTATTAATCACATGTAATGTTAATTAATTAACCGCCTCTGTGCATTGGGGTCTCTCCATGACTTTCAATTATGTTAAAGAGCTAATTGGCAAGCATGCACGTTATTGCACTCACATAGCAAGTTAATTGTTATTAATGATATTTCTGGCTCCGGTACCTGAGTGCCATGAGAATGGAAAAAGGCACTCACTCTCACATGTTTGATTTCATATTTACTGGAAGATGAATTAAAACTAAAAACAATGTTCTGCATTGTCTTAAAAATAGTCACAAAGATTATACAAATATGGATGTGCTGTAGAACATAAAACCATGAATCACAATTATGTGCAAATAAAAACCAATAAACAGAATCCTAAATAAAGTAGAAATCTGCCTAAACTGGGCTGGTTTATCAGTGTAGCTATGCATTCTGTTCCTCTCAAATCAGAGCATCAAATCAAATCAAAAGCAGATAAAATTTGAAAAATAATCTGGAGTATTTCTAATATCCCCACAACAAGTAGGGGAATAAGTAGAGTAGGTGTATGTGTCAGTGGTGACATAGCTAGTGGCCTGCCCTGTGAGCTTCAGTGCATTACATAGTCTTGGAGGCCCTTTTTGGTTACCCAAGTACTGATGCCTCCTATTTACCACCAGCTTCTGTAACCCAGTAGTACGTTCATCAGGACTCTTTTTGCCCCAGTTTACTTGACTTCCCTTTGCTTTTATTGATCTATTCTAGTTGAATTGTATGGATACCATGTCTGGAAGCCATGAATCCTGGGGGGCTCAAGTACATTCCTTATTCCCTTGTCGAGAGCTCAGCAGATGTTGAATACTCACTTAGTATAATGTCCTAATTTAAGTGCATTGTTTCATATGAACTAGAGGCATCTTAGGGTGCCAAGGGGTGGTGGAGATCAGGCCTAGACTGACAATCTGTGGATTCTGTCAAATGCCAGAGAGGCTGTTGTAAGATGCCACAAACAGTCACTATTTAGTGGTGGGGGGCTGTTTGGGTCTCTGTGTACTTGAAATGCCAGGGCCTATTTTATATTCCAGTATGGACCTGGTGGAAATGGTCATTAATCAAATGCTGCCCATATATAAAATGCATTACATTACAATACAGTGAATTAGTGCACAAAATGTAGTGTCTCTTAAAGTGTTTAGAACTTTTTTTGCATTATTGTAGATTTCTGCAGATTCAGGGCTTACAGCTAAATATATATACCAAAACATAAGCAGGTGTGAGTTAAGCTTAATATGGCATTCATTTTGAATCAGGAAGAATCAGCAAGAACTGATAGACCTTCATTTTATTCAGGTGAAAGACCTGATCAACACCATCCTACCATCGCTAAATTTCTATACAGTGGGAAGGGATTTTATGTCTTCATTCTGTTTGACCAGAACTTTTGTACAGAAAATGATTATATATTTTTTTTCTTCATGGGTGACTTTTTATTCATAATCCTTGCTTCATATCAGTGTTATATAGATAGATAGCTGTTAAACAAAAGTAATATGTATTTTACATAAATATGAGATGCATTAGCAGCTTGATATGAAATTAGAAAGCAAAAGCATTATTGCCAAGGGAATAAGGCAAGGAAGCTTTTTATAATGAAATTCAGAAGGATATATGGGCATTTAATGCGAGTGGACGCAATGTGACTTAACTTGGTACTCTATTAATTTTGACCAACAGATGACCCTATGATGGAGCCACCACTGTTGTACTGCGGAAGAATGTGTTCCTTATTTATGGGATACATTATTCATTAATAATATCTAGCTTGGAATCTCATCTAGTATTTATTAGCAATGCCTAATAGCCAGGCGCATTCTGTGCTATGACATATCTGGATTGTTGACTACACAGTTAAGCAGAAGAATTCCCCTTAACAATAAGAATACCACACAGATTAGAAATATTTATCACATGTATCAATGTATCGCTGCATAATATCAATGGGTTGTTTTTGTAAATGTTTAGAAGCTCTTTTGCTGATCATTATGACTGTACTGCCTGACTGACTCTTTGCCATGGTTTATGTCTGTATCCCCAATCCTTGTGTCTCTAGAGGCTTTGGATTGGCTACTGCTTACCAGTGGGGTAAAAGTCAGATAGGGCTTAGCTTTTGTGGGCCACATTAGGAGAACAAAAATGCAGTTGAGCAGTTCTGGGGAAAGTGAGTGCGAGATTATTTGCTTGAATGATATAAATGCAGGAATGAGGAAATGAGTTGTATCTTGATTGTTAATAACTGCATTAATAAACAAAACATTTATTTTCTTTTTAGAATCTAAACCTTAAAGGGACAGTAACACCAAAAAATGAAAGTGTATAAAAGTAATTACTATATAATGTAATGCTGCTCTGTACTGGTACAACTGGTGTGTTTTCCTTAGAAAGACTACTATAGTTTATATAATAAAGCTTCTGTGTAGCCACGGGGGCAGCCATTTACAGGAGAAAAGGCACAGGTTACTTAGCAGATAACAGATAAAACCCCATTATATTCCATATAAGCTTATCTGTTATCTGCTATGTGCCTGTGACTTTTCTCCTTTTTCCCAGCTTCAATGGCTGCCCCCGTGTTGACATAGCAGCTCATTTATATAAACTATAGTAGCATTTCTGTTGCAAATTTACCAGTTTTACCAGCGCAGGGCAAATGTACATTATTTTTGATTTACTTTAAACCACTTTCATTTTTTGGTGTTACTGTTCCTTTAAGCACAGTTCTTCTCAAGCTGTGGCTCTGCTCATCTATAAAGGGCTCTAGAGCAGAGACATGGGAGGCCTAGTTTTATGCCCATGCAGGGTGACATTCCAGGAGAATGCTTGTTGGCTCACCTAGCTATTCCTAGAAGCTCAGATTGATATCCAAAAGGGTGATATTTGGGGTGACACTAATAAATATTAATTTGATTTCCTAGATATCTGTGGAGCTGGAAGGTGCCTGACACAGAATGAGTTAGGACACATAACACAGTTACGCATTATTGTTTTGAGTTAATGGGGCTCTGACAAAATGTAGGACCTTAAAGGGGAACTTGAATAAAGAAATGTAGACAGCCACTTGGAAAATTGTTCTGTGTTTGCTAAACAAGAGGGGCCTGATGCTAAAATATGATAATAAGAAAAGTATAGCACTAGGTACAACATTTGCTCCAAGCAAAAGCTTTGTGCTTTCCAGCACTCACCTATCCTGCATAAAAGTGGACAAAAATGCCGCCTGCACCTGCTTAGGAGAACTGGGTGCAAGTTGCAGTGATCTCTGATGTGACACAGCCCTGTACTTTCCATCCAAGTAGATCCAGGGTTCCTTATTCACCTCACATTCTTAGAAAAGGCTATTTGAATGGTTCAACAACTTGAACCTGATTTACCTGTGGGAAAAAAAACATGGCAGTTAGCACTTTTATTAGCCCTAATGGGTGAAGTACCATATAGCATTTTATCATACATTACAGCCTGTGTTTTTCAAGAGGGTGATGTTCATGGAATAGGCTTGCTGTCAGTTTATAATTAATAACCAATATAATGATTGTATAATTTATTAAAATATTTTCTAAAAGCCTACAACATTGTGTGTGAGCCTCAGGCCCAATTATATGGTCAGTGCTGCACCCTCAGTGTCATTTCTGGGTTCTTGTTGAGTTCTCACAGCATGATGCCCTAGTCTTACTCCGACACAGCCTATAGAGCTATACAACTCATACAGCTAATATAAAATGTTATATTCTTTCACATTACTTTGTCTTAAAGAGAGGGCTTTGAGATTCTCAGCTGTTGGGGTTTCTAACTCTACATCTTTTAGTCTTCTCCCAAAAGATATAAGATACTACTTTAAAAGGAAGAATTTTCTTTAGGGATGTAATTTCAAGGCTCAGTAATTCATAGTCACAGGGTCTTATCGGATGCATCACTCACGTTGGTAGGAAGGCTGACTGTCACACCTATGCCATGGGACATGTGTTTCATGGAACAGCAAGTTAGTTTTTGGAAGAATGTCAATTTTTGCTGCTAGATCTATTTGTTCTTAAGGATTCAAGGAATTATACTGCTCTATAAATACACTGAGACACATTGCTTATATTGAATATATTGGGGCCGAATTACTAAAGTGCGAAATAACGTGCGCTATTTTTAGCGTGCGGTAAAAATTTTATCGCGTCTTAATTTTCACGACTTTTCGCACGATTCACTAAAAGCATACTTGCGCTATTTTACGTGCAATATCACATGCGTTATTTAACTCGCGAAGACTATTTCAATGCGGTATTTGCCGGTACATGCGCTAAATAACGCTCGCGTTTAGTCTCCGGATATAAATAGTAGCTTTAAATAGTGTATATAAATTGTCGCCGCATATAAATGGTAGCATATAAATGGTAGATGCTTATAAATAGTAGCCACTAGTGATGAGCAAATGTGTTCTGGTTATCTTTGGTGAAAAATTAGCAAATCTTTTGAAAGATCCACGAAACGGCAAAAATTTTGTGCAGGCAAAAAAATATTTTTTGCCACCTGTGTCAATTTTTGGACGTGCGGTGAATTATTGCGTGGCGAATTTTTTCATGCGTTTTGGCATTGAAAAACTCGCCGCACGTCCAAAAATTCGCTGCAAATCCATGTCGTGTGAATAAACGCACGCCATGTTAGCCATACACGCCAATACTTGCGGAAAATTACTGTATTAAAAATGACCATTTCGCTGCAAACTGGCAGCTGCGTCACTCTAGGGGAAACACATACTTGAATAAATAGCACTGCAAAGTCCATATTTTATTGCCAAAAGCTCATTTACTGTACTTTTCTATAATTATCGCCTGCCTGAAGTAGGTGTTAATTTTCGCATAGCCTAATGCGATATTTAGCGCGCCTTACTGTTTGTAAATCATGCGTTCGTATTCTTTAACGCATGTGTTAAAACTAGCGCATGCGGTCGCACGAAAAATAATGCATGCGATATGGCGACTTATCGCACGCGATAATACTATGGTGAATTGCGCGCTAACTATCACGTCTAATTTACCGTAAAAAAGCGTGCGATAATTTTTATCGCACTTTAGTGAATCGGGCCCATTGTATTTCTAAACTTGAAATAAGTCTAAAATATGATTATAGTACAGGTATAGGACCCGTTATCCAGAATGCTCGGGACCAAGGGTATTCCGGATAAGGGGTCTTTCCGTAATTTGGATCTCCATACCTTAAGTCTACCAAAGAATCAAGAAAACTGCAATTAAATCCAATAGGATTGTTTTGTATCCAATAAGGATTATTTGTATTTTAGTTGGGATCAATTACAAGATACTGTTTTATTACTACAGAGAAAAAGGAAATCAGTTTTAAAATTCTAAATTATTTGATTAAAATGGAGTCTATGGGAGACGGGCGTTCCGTAATTCGGAGCTTTCTGGATAACGGGTTTCCGGATAAGGGATCCCATACCTGTAATTACTATCTACCATAAATTAGCCGTATTGTAATGGTGCTGGCTATTAATACATTGATTAGACTGTTTTATCTGGAATCACAAAAGTTCTAAATTACAAAAAGGCTATCTCCTATAGATTCCATTTTAAGCAAATAATTCCAGTTTTTAAAAATGATTTCCTTTTTCTCAGTAATAATAAATTAGTGCCTTGTACTTGATCCCAACTAAGCTGCACAAATCCATTTTGGTGGCCAAACAATCCTATTGGGTTTATTTAATGTTTAAATGTTTTTTAACAGACTGAAGGTATGGAGATCCGAATTATGGCGAGATATTTCAGCCAGAAAACTTCAGGTTCCAAGCATTCTGGATAACACATGTAAACCACATATGTATACCAACATTTGCCTTGTTGTTGATGTGGCAATGCAAGTATAAATTGCTTTCATTCTGCCCTGTGGGTCTGTATGCACTAGAGTGGACACCAATGCTGAATGCTACAAAAATGGCCATTGATTGGGGTTCAGCATTGATATATATACTCCCATGGGAGCAGCTCACAGAAAAGAATGAAATATGTTACCACAAGTGCTGTTGTGCTATACAATGCATAAAGGTTCTGCAACTTCAGTGCCCAAAGATTAATTTTCCTAAAGATTTAGAGCAGAATACCACATACATAGCAGACATTCAGTATATATATTCTTCTGATCTCTGGAAGGCATAGAGCAGAACAGCTTTTATCCTTTTTTAAGCCTCTTTTTTAATGGTACATTCCTACGTCAAATATTTCATAGGTCAAGGTTGCCTCTTGGTCTGCGGCTTCATGGTTTGAAGGCAACTTTTTATATTAAAGTGTCCAACTCCCTTTCAAGTCTATGCTTCAGAACTGTCCCAAATTAATTAGGAGAGTCATGAGATATGGGTTCCTTGTCTAATGCAGGAGGTACGTTTTCCAGTATAAATTACATCATTATTGTATGACTGTGCTAATGTCAGTTATGGATCACCGGACCAGTATTAGCATTATTGTGATGGTGGAGTTATTTGTGGAAGTGAAGCCATTATTATTTGCTGCTTTTTATCATGTAATGCCAATCAATGCAGTTGCTACATACCTATGCAGTTACAATGACACAGTGCACTTTAGGAACATGGTACACATTATTGCCTTAAAGGAATACTGTCATGGGAAAACATGTTTTTTTTTTCAAAATGCATCAGTTAGTAAAGCTTCATTAGCAGAATCCTGCTTTGAAATCCATGTTTCAAAAAAATGCAATTTTTTTTTATATTTAATTTTGAAATTTCATATGGGGCTAGCCATACTCTTCATTTCCCAGGGTGCCACAGCCATGTGACCTGTGCTCTGATAAACTTCAGTCACACTTTACTGCTGAGCTGCAAGTTGGAGTGATATCCTCTCCCTCCCAGCAGCCGATCAGAAGAACAATGGGAAGGTAGCAAGATAGCAGCTCCCCATAGATTACAGAATAGCACTCAATAGTAAGAAATCCAAGTCAGGCTTGGGACTCCTCTAGTTACATGGGAGTAGAAGAAACAATACGTTAGCTGAAAGCAGTTCTAATGTGTAGCTCTGGCTCCTTCTGAAAACTCAGACTCAGGCACAATGCACTGAGATGGCGCCTACACACCAATATTACTAAAAAATTACATTTGTTGGTTCAAGAATAAAACTTTAAATTGCAGAGTGAATTATTTTCTATGTAAACAGTGAACAGTGTAATTTAGAAATAAAAAGTATAACATAAAAATCATGACAGTATCCCTTTAATATTATTGTTTTTCTTGTTTAGTAGCACTTGTGTAATATAAATTCTGAAACCCCCCAGGTCTAATAACATTTTTTAATTGCCAAATGGAAATTTTTGTTTTTAATTGTGTGACTCTTACACTTTAAAAGCAAGTGAATAATTCTCAAATGTACTCTTTGTTCTTCTATAAAAATTCTAAGTGTTCCCATATATTTAACAGCATTATTAATGACTGTATTTTTGGGTCTAAGGACAAGACATATTAGGTGCATTTGCTGAGCAGTACTGATTCTGTAAATATGTCCATTTATTTGATGCTGATTAATAGCTACATAACATGTAGTTACAACTGGTTTCTAGCAAGCTAGATGAGCCTGCTATTGTAAGGTATATAAACACGTTTTATGGGATAAAAAAAGCTGGTAATATATATTGAAATATGTATATATTTAATAGGATTTTGATAAATTATCTTCCCTTAAGATTTACAAAACTTTAAATCTCTAGGTGTGGCTCTTCCACCGCCAGCATCTTATAAATTACAGCTATAATGAAGCAGTCATTTATTGTGAGTCGATGATAAATGGCTTGCCCTAGGAGGAACTAAAGAATAGCCAAGTAGATCATTTTCATATTTGGTGAAAACAATATTAAGTATCCAGACCTCAGTGATTGCCCTAATAAATGAATAATCTGAGGTGAGGGGATGGCAGTCTGTGTAGAAAAAAATAACCTGGGCTTTCTCTGTCATTTGTCAGGCTTTGCTATGACAGCATGCATTATGGGTAAATGAGCAATCAGCAAGAACTATGTTATGGCTGGGGTGTTTTGGAGGAATTTATCATATTCTTCGCTTAGTACCTTTAAGACCTCAAGGCTTAATGGCTCCGGTGCATGACTGTGAGTGAACACGCTTCTCTCAGATATAATACTTCATTTCCACTATATTCTACATGATGATTATTATGATCTTTTCTTTCTTCCTTTTTTTTTGCATTTATTTAATATATATACTGGTCACCAGCTGTGTTTTTACAGAAATGATACAAGAGCCCAGCTTTAATAGCACATATTTTGCCTGTTCAGGAATAATAATGGAAAAATCTAATTTTTTTTCTGGTTTGTAGTTTGTGCCCTGGGGCCTGATGGGAGGCATTTAAATGCAGCATGAAAGGCCCTAAGAGTACCCTGAAGGGTTCCTCTATGGTTGTTCCTAAATCACAGCCACAGAGAGAGAGAGAGTCAGCTGTGGCTCTTTTGCAGGACACTCACAAACATTTTTATAAAGATTTGGAAAATGATGGTTAACATAAAATGTGGAATAAATTTAATGGTGTAGCTCCATTGTTACACTTACATGTGAATTACAACAATTGTGGGGATAGCAGCAGTAATCTATTATAGAGAGCTAACTCCACTACAGGTGTGCTGATTTTATTTTAGGCCAAACTAAATTTGACCATAAATAGGTAAATTTATCTGTTGATTCAGAGTAAATCAGAAGCTTATCTGCCTCTGTATGGGGCCCAGCTGACTGATAACTGGCTGAAAATTGGACGAGGACTGAATGGGCCCCTATCTGATGGGTATTCATAAAGTGGGTGGCCAAATCAGGCTCAGATCTGCTCATCTGGCAACCTCGCCAAAGGAACAGATCTGGCTGTGTATGGTCAAGTTAATGCAATTTTTGCCATAATTTTACACCACCGTAAGCTTATGGCTCATAGGCAGTTTGTCTGTTCCTGCCATTAAGTGGAGAACAGTGGTGGTCAGTAGTGCACAAAATGCCCCATCCACCTACACTGCTATTTATTGGCAAATGCCTTTACTTATGCACACGGTGCAGTGACAGATGGGCCACTATGGGGTTTTTAGGTTCACCTCTCACCACTCTATGTACATCAACCACGACACTTGCCAGAAAATATTAAGGTGGACATACAGCTACACATAGGAATATGACACGGCTTTATCATTATGTAGGATTTTATATGGTATACCATGGGGTTAATGTGGCAATGTGTCATAGGCTCAATGATTGCCTATAATTGGCCTTAAATGGCTTAAAATGCTGCCTTTGTACATGTTATCTAAATGAAAACATTTGGACTTTCATACTTTTTGCCTTGTGCGTTGGAGTTTTTGTTGAGTGCAAGCATATATGCAACAATAGTAGTACAGGTATAGGACCCATTATCCAGAATGTTTGGGACCAAGGGTAATCCGGATAAGGGGTCTTTCGGTAATTTGGATCTTCATAACTTAAGTCTATTAAAAATTCAATAAAACATTAATTAAACTCAATAAGATTATTTTGCATCCAGTAAGGATTAATTATATCTCAGTTTGGATCAAATACAAAGCACTGTTTTATTTTTACAGAGAAAAAGGAAATCAGTTTTTAAAATCTGAATTATTTGATTAAAATGAAGTCTATGGGAGACGGGCTTTCCGTAATTCAGAGCTTTCTGGATATCGGGTTTCCGGATAAGGGATCCCATACCTGAATATGGGTATTGCAATATTATCCTGAAAAACATGATTTCACACTGCATAATCCTAATTTGCGCTTTAGTACCTAAAACCAACTCACAGACAAGAGTAGGCCAGTGGCTGCTAACAGTTGGGATGGTGGTGCCTGAAATATTTAGCAGGGGTGCCCAGACTTTGTCACCCTGTCATCTCTTGCCACCCAGCCTCCATCATGAGATCTATCTTAATAAAGATTGTGTGATGTCTATTATTTGGCGCAAGCCGCAAGAAAAAGTATCCCTCTTGATATTTAATACCCAAATACAAATAGCAATATATAAATGCAGTGCCAAATTCATATTTAATGCCCACATAACATTATATAAGTGCCAACGCAGCAGTATAGCCGCACTCAAAAGCTCTGGCATGTTGGGGAAAAAAAAAATGGCTGGATGGCATCCCACTTCTTGGTCTACTAGATCCACCTCTTGGGCACCCCTGATCTAGAGCAAAAGAATGATGGGATTTTTGACTGTGATATACTTTCTTCTTAATTAGTGCAAATTATATTTTTTAGTCTTAAATTCAATGTAGTCTGTTGATCAAAAGAAAAATTCCAACCAGTACGCCATGGGTGTCACAGGGTTAATTAAGATCAAATTAACCCTGTGTGCCTTGGAATTAATAGCACTTTTATCTTAGCTTTCCCCTATACCCTACCCCTTTCCTTTAAAATGCTTTTTTAAAAACTGGTATGATAACTGTGTGTGTATAATGCAGATATTGTATCTTAGAGGTAGCAGTCAATAACGACTAATGCAGAGGAAGGGTCTTATAAATACTATGATTATATTATTAAATTATTGATTTTGCTTGAAGATGATGAAGAACCGGTGTGTGCCACATATATCTTCTCCTTATTATGACTGTAGAAACACAAAAATCAATAATGATATACTTTCTAAAATGCTATTATTACTGTTTGTTGACAGAAATCATTTTAACATAATTAGCAATCTATATATATTTTTTTTTCACACACATATACACATAGGGCACCATGCTGACATCGTACCTAATCTTACTAATAACAATGGTATAAAGATCAAACCGGTCACCACCTGGCAGTGAATGGGTTAGCAAAAAAATAAGAAAATTGTGTTTAAAATGAGAAAATTCATGCAGTAGCAAAACTGCTATGATGAAGGATTTTCGACGGTGACATGACTGTGCGTTTGACAGTTTTCCTAAGGTAAGTTATTTTGGTAAAAACATATGTTTCCATTTTCTCTGCCTCTGCTTCCATTTTGGTCCCAGGGCTCCATTAGGGTCATGGCAACATTAAGGCTTTTGTCACTGTGATTAATAGCTCTTTAGATCATCTTTAATTCACTCTCTTAATGACTGAGGGTCTTTTTTGCTCTCCAAGTAATCTGGTGATGTATGAGCCAATAGAACACCTTGTGGCAGAGGTGAAAAACATTCGGGTGATGCAAATATTATCATGGGAACAAATGTTTTCCCTTTTAATAAAAATTAATGAATTCTGCCCAGGAGCTAGTAAGGGAAACCACAGTGTGGAAAATTCAGCAAAACTAAGCTTCTATTTCTTGATACCATCGATTTGTCTTTTTTAAACAGACAATGATAGCAGCACAGAATGCATGAATACAGAGCAGCTACAAGGGCAGATTGGCACTCAGAGAAATGAGGTTAAGTAAGCAATAGGTATTTGCCTGAGCACCGTGAATCTATGTTAAATGTTCCTGTCCCCTTCACTTCTTTTTTATGTTTATATCCGCCTGTTTTTCAGACACAATGCATCCGTAATTCCTGAATGTTATTTTTATAACTTGGGAGGTCAGAAATCACAAAATGTGCAAAACTATAGGCTCTGGTTATGGGCAGTGATGCATTTTTATGCTAGTAAATGCAAATGGAATACAGGGGGATTTGCAGGATATCCTACAGCTGTGACTGGGATGCCAGGGGCCCAACTGAAAATCATAGGCCCACTCTCCAACTTTTTATTGTATTTTTTTTATAGTCTATTCTCTTTACAAATAGGGGCAGATTTTCAAAATATCAATTGTTTGTCCCGATTTGACGGAAAATCAAACCTGCCTGATCGAAATCTGGCCAACTTTAGGCAGGCCCATCAAGGGTGCCCATACAGGCAGATAAGCTGTTGAATCAGTCTAAAGGACCCGAATTGGCAGCTAAGATCTGCCCATGTATGGCCACCTTTAGTCTTTTGAGTTACTTATCATACATTATTTTCATTGTAGCTCTGCTGGTGTGTGCACAGGGTTCTGTTTCTATATAAGGTAAATTATATGAAACATTATATGAGTATAATATATTTTGGTGTAAAGAATATTTGCCATGGCCACTTACCATCCCCTATAGCCAGCAAAAAATTGTGCAGGAGAGCAATATGCAATAAGTTTTGCACTTGTATAGGTAGCTTGCTTTTACCATTGGTACAACTGTCAGTCAGAAACTGGTTTTGATACTAAAATATTATAGGTATATAAATCCAAAATGATTAAGGTGTATATTCTCCACACATTATTTAAATATGCAATTTGTTTTAACAAGACTTCACTGCATTTTAATTTCTTTGGGCAGTGGCAGACAAGGAGATTTGTCGCCCGCGATAGATCTTAACTAAATATTCTCCTCGATATGCCATCCCACCGGCAAGAATGTAAATTACCTGAAGTTTCCTTGCGAGGCAACTTCGGGCATCCGAAGTGATACATATGCCATTCCACCGGCGATTTACATTCTTGCCGGTGGGATGGCATATCGGGGAGATTAGTCGCAGTAGTGAAGTTCTATCGATTAATCTTCCGGCGTGCCACTGCCCTTAGAAAGTACTGCCTATTGTAGAGATTTTAAGACTTCATTTGGAGCCCCCTTTGTTATCCATAAGTTAAGCACAAACCTCACACAAATTGTTGTACATGCAGGGCCACTTATTTACTGCTTTGGCCCTTATGAAGTATAACGCCATAATTTTAGAACAATTGTCTAAAACTTTCTCCTTGTATAGGCACTTTAGGATACAATAGGTCTCCTTTCACAGACATTTTAAACTGATATTGTTAAATCCGCATGCCACAGGGGCTAGATATGTTCTACTTTGATAATCCAGCATTTTGTTATATTTTGATAGCGCTGAATTCTTTCTTCACTTAACAAGAAAATCTATTCCCTTTGGAATTATTTTTTCTGTAATTGTTTCCAATACCAACAATATAATTCAGATCTTGAAAGGAAGAACAGTAAACTTTTCTGTCCAGTGTTTTTACCTCTGTGCAGTGCTTATCTACAAAGCAGCATATTACAGATGGTCTTTAAGTCTATTTGTGGCTTATTTTTCCAGAAAACCATGGAGGGTAGCTGAACTGTTTCTTCTCAAGGACAAATAAAAGGAATTAACATAGTTACATATTATATATCTATATGTGTGTGTGTGCATATCTATATGTGTGTGTGTGTGCATATCTATATGTGTGTGTGTGTGCATATCTATATATGTGTATGTGTGTGTGTGTGTGTATATATACACTGTATATATATATATATATATATATACTGTATATATATCCAAAGTTTTTATGAATAAAAATCTTCCACTATTTTCTGGCAATGGCTAATTCTGTAACAGCTAGAGATGAATGCTCAGCACATTGCAATGGGTTGCAGTAAATATAGTGTTACACTACATTATGAATGGCACAGCAATGAAGGTTGCTTGTACATTTCTTTAACAACATAAACTTGATAACAAGCTAATGTACCCACATTGTCAGGTTAGCTAGGAGACAAAAACATGGTATCTGAAGCTGTTACCATCATCTCCAGTCAGCCAATCCCTATTGGGAGATTATTATAGTGCCCTATATAGTGTTGGCATGTTATGCAGCACATTACTCACTGTCTCAGCGGACCTTACATATTGGATATCACTGGAATTTAATATATTTAGCACCATAATAGTTAAACTCATAAGCAGAACTAGTTCTCGCATGTCAAATGACCATGGGACAATCAAACAATAACAAGGTCTTCATCCACTTGTGTTGTGTCTCATTGCCCTATGTTAGTTTTTGGATATGTGATTAAATCACTAGTTTCTGTATGTATAAATGAGTACAAGAAACAGCATTTCAATATAGTCAGTAAAATATTACCAAGTAAGGCCATAGGCAATGGGGTGAAAGGGGAGTTATACTTGCTGAGGAACTACAGCTTATAACCACATGTACATAAATGGTCTTTCTCAGCTTGGACAGGTTACAGTTCTGCTATAGCAGGAGCATTGAAGGTTGCTTATAAAATTGTATACATATACAATAGGCACGTTCTTCTGATTGGGACTAATCTAAGTAAGTCCATGCTATTTTGGAACAAGAGTTTGGATGAGAAATTGAAACCATGGAAATATAAGGAGCACATCAGTTAAAATCAAAGAGGTCACTCGGTGCACTTCTGTACCTGTGATATGCTCCACTCTGACAGAAATACACACATGGACTTTCAGAATTTTGGATCAAACAGTATCTAATCATATGCATTGCATTTCTTTTCTTTTCTTTCTAAATGATAAACAGATTTATTTGAATCCATAATTTTAAGCTGACAAACTTTTACAAAATCAAAAGCCCTGAATTTTACTTGTTTGCCAATGTGGAAAACATACACACACACAATCTATGATGAATTTGTTTTGTGATCTCTTCTAGAATAAACAGTATATACATGAACTAAAACCTACACATGAAATGACTAAGGGTCATCCTATCTTCAGATATCACTTACCTACGTAGAACCAATTGCAATATGCCCTACTTTCCCTGATGTCTATGAAGATTTTCATTCATCCAGGTCATGGTATATCTAGTATAAATAAATTTAAAGCAACTGGACTTGTTAAGTAATCATTGAATCAATGATTACTTAACAAGTCCAGTTGCTTTAAATTTATTTATACTAGATATACTTTCCCTGATGTTTCCATTGGTACCATTCTTTGCCTTGCTGGTGTGTCACAGATGGACACTGGAAATGGACAAGGAAACCTGAGAAGCATGCTATGGTACATAAATCTTTATGTTGCGTATGAGGATACTCACTATGTATTTTGTTTGTGTTAACTTACATTTATGTATGTATGTATGTATGTATAACTTTATTTATAAAGCGCCACAAGGGTACGCAGCGCTGTACAGTCTTACAGAATACAAAATTACACACAGGGAGGACAAGTGATATAATAAATAAATACAATAAATACATATATGTATATATATATAAGTGCCATGTGGTATGAGACACAGTAGGAAGGAGGTCCCTGCCCCGTAGAGCTTACAATCTGAGTGGTTGGGTAACATACAGGCACAAACTGGAAGGTAAGAGTGCACCAGGTATGGGTATTTGCCCTTAAGCGCAGGACTGGGCAAAATAATGTTTTAGTGCTCCAGAAGTAACAGCTGAGTTTTTTCTTAAAGAGAGTGGGTGAGTTTTCCCTACGGAGAGATTCAGGGATAGAGTTCCAGAGGTAAGGAGCAGCGAGATAGAAAGGTTTAAGACGAGAGAGCGCAATGGGTGTGGATGGTGTAAAAATACGGAGGGTCTGGGAGGAGCGGAGGAGACGACCAGGAACATGCAGGGAGACCAGTGAAGAAATGTAGTGAGGAGCAGAGGAGTGAAGGGCTTTGAATGTCAGCAGAAGGATTTTGTAAGCTATCCTTTGCTTAACAGGTAACCATACATAGCTATCATGTAATTCAGATGCCCTAATCTTTGAATATTTGAAAAAATGTCCTGCTCCCAGTGATCTTACATTATAAGGTACCCACCATGAGCTCACTAGGGTCAGTTTTTAATCACAGGGAGAAAATATAAACTCCTTTTAGTGTCTTAGTCAAATCAAGCTTTGGACCCTGGCATATAAAAAATCCACTGAAGTCTAGGGGGCTGATTTACTAACCCACGAATCCGACCCGAATTGGAAAAGTTCCGACTTGAAAACGAATATTTTGCGACTTTTTCGTATGTTTTGCGATTTTTTCGGATTCTGTACGAATTTTTCGGATCCAATACGATTTTTGCGTAAAAACGCGAGTTTTTCGTATCCATTACGAAAGTTGCGTAAAAAGTTGCGCATTTTGCGTAGCGTTAAAACTTACGCGAAAAATGCGCAACTTTTCGCGTAAGTTTTAACGCTACGCAAAATGCGCAACTTTTTACGCAACTTTCGTAATGGATAGGAAAACTCGCGTTTTTACGCAAAAATCGTATTGGATCCGAAAAATTCGTAAAGAATCCGAAAAAATCGCAAAACATACGAAAAAATCGCAAAGTACCGATCATTACGAAAAAAACGCAATCGGACTCCATTCGACCCGTTCGTGGGTAAGTAAATCAGCCCCTAGGTATTAACTGTAACTGAATTAGAAAATTCACTTTTTTTATTAAATTGAATCTGGGCCAAATATCATTAGGCCCCAATGATTTTCATAAGAAAAACATCTTGTGATTTATTCTATGAAAAAAACCACCACATCTCATGTTCCATACCAGTGCCTTCTTTTAGCTAACAAGCAGGGCCCTCTGTATCGATCCGTTTTTGTATGTAGTTTGTATGCTTCATTCACAAAACTAGATACTAAAAAGGGATATTATAGGGTGATCATATGGATTTTAGGTTGTTACATCTGTTCAGTTAAAACAATGCCGGACATTCAGAGAGAGGTTCCTAAAGTCCCATATCAACAATTGTCCAAGGTAAAAAAAACTGTTTAAATATTTAAAATATTTGTTATAAAATAAAGTGTATAACCTCAACCAAATCTACATGATAATTCAGTTTAGTGAGCAGAAATGGTAATATCTGTTTAAATAAATGTTTTTTTAACTTTGAATGTAAAGGTCTAGCCGCGTCTAAGCTGAAGACAGCCCTGTAATTCTTCACATAAAACATGCTATTTTTGGATTACATAAAAACCCGACACATTTAAACAAAGAGATTAAAATCATTAGCAGATTAACTGAATATGACAGCTTGATCAAATAAACGTATGTTGGATATTTCCACGGGACAGTTCTGACTGCAGCCAAACCAAATGTGTTCACTAGACGAACATTTTCTCCCTAGAAACATCCTATATGCTGAAAGCCAAATAATGACGTTACATTAGACAAACAACTTTTTCAAATGATGTACCAACCTCAGAAATTTCTGGCATGTCTCCCAAGTCTTCCAATTCGTTCTAGCAAAATGGGTTCACTTCCTGGAACCGTGATCTCAAAGTTCATAAAATAATGCTTCATTTTATCTTATTTTTATCGTTCATTTTCACTTGTAGCTGTGAGGGATTGCAGTTAGATCACATGAATAAAATATGTATGAATCAACTACAGCACAGGACAAATCTAAATAAATTCAAGAAAAATAATCCTTCTATCATACAGGCAACAAAATCCTAATTTATAACATATTGATTCTGGTTAAACTTGACAATTTACATTAATATAGTGCCTATCAAGTCTGGTTACTCCCGCAAAAAACCAATGGTTTGTGCTTATTTTCTTTCTTAGCCTGAGAGACCCAGCAGACTTCAGTATTGCTGCTAAAACAAACAAATACCGTCCACTGCCAACGGTTTTATGTACTATACAGTGTTACAGGTACAGGATCCTTTATCTGGAAACCTGTTATCCACAAGGCTCTAAATTATGGAACAGTTCATTTTAAGAAAATCCTTCCAATTTTTATAAATGTATTTTTTGCTGTAATAAAACAGTACCTTATACTTAATGGTAACCAAACTGCATAAATCCATATTGGTGGCAAAACAATCCTATTGGGTTTATTAAATGTTTATATGATTTATAGGAGACATAAGGTACACTGATCCAAATTACAGAAAGATCCATTATATCCAGGTTTCAAAAATTCCAGATAGTAAATCCTATATCTGTAATATTTATAATATCACATATAGATATATTCAGTAAAATTGTTACTTATAACCCCCATTGATTTACAGAACTTTAAATACAGAGACTAGTAGAGACATTCTCTTTTAAATAGGGCTGCCCCCCAGGTGCTTGGTTTATTTACATTTTTTACACTATTATTGATTTCATTACATATTCTTTTGGTATAACAAGGTTCTATATATATATTATTTTGTAATCCCTCCCTGCAACTATATGTATATAGTCTTAGAAAATAATATGGATTTGCCCATGTTTTTAACCAATAGCACTACAGCATGATTACAAAATATTATTAACATGACCTCTGTTTTACAGGTATGGGACTTATTATCCAAAATGCTTGGGACCTGGGGTTTTTCAGATAAGGGGTCTTTCTGTAATTTGGATCTTCATACTTTTTGGCCTACTAGAAAATAATTTAAACATTAATTAAACCCAATAGGATTGTTTTTCTTATAATGAAATCTATGGGAGATGGCCTTTCTGTAAAACTGAACTTTTTGGATAATGGGTTTCCAGATAACATATCCCATACCTGTACCAGGAAAGTAAGACAGCAGAGGTAGGAAGGTGAGTATTTTTTAGTTTCTGGTAAGCAAGAATTTTCTTTGGGTACCATACTAAGTGGTTGCATATTTTGTTTTATTTCTTAAATTTTATTTTATCATATTGTATTAAAGTAGCATTTTAATTTAGTTAGCATTATATTGACCAACACTTCAATTCTGAAGAGCATATATATATATATATATATACAGTATATATATCACAACATTGCAAGCAAGATTAGTACTCACAAGACTTATTTTTCATTTATTTGGGATACAAATGTTTCCATTCACACATTTTGGGCAATACACTCAATTTGTTGTGAATGCATGGCAAGTAGTGAGCGTTATGTTCACACAACCAGTAAAGACAAAGCAAAATCCCCATATTACATAAAGTAAACCGCAGGCAAACACGCAAACAGCTTGATTTACTGAAATTCCTTATGCATTTATCGATTCTTATCGATGCTAGGCAGTTTTGAAATGTATCATCCCAAATAATTGAAATAATTTGCTTTTAATTGCTCCCCCAGGAATGCAGGTATTCACTGAATACTGATTCATTTTAAAATGTATCTAATTATTAACAGGAAAACAATTTCAGAACAATTCTCATTCTCAACAGTGTTTTGCGCATTACAGACTAGTTATTCTTTTTACTGATTTTGGAATTCTGGAAGGCAAATGTAAATGTTAACTGATATTTAGGAAATTTGCTGAATTGGGTAATTGAATTGACCAGACTTTTTGATGACTTCTATCAAGTTGATGGGACTTTTGTATGGCTTCCATCAAAGTTCAAAAGTCTGTGGAACCTGCAAAATTTCTGTATCTTACTTTGATAAATATGCTCCATTATTTATGTACAGTATACTTTTTTCTATTAGTAACTTAGCAATCTCAGTGATTCACAAAATAAGATCTCAGCCTTTGGCTGCCATTGTAACCTGGGGTCAGGGTTGGTGACATAATACCCAGTGCTGTGCTGACAGCCCATCTTGCTGGTTTCTAGTATTGCAATTAAATAGCAAGAAGTTTCCACTAGCTAGTGCTTGATGTTTGCAGCCAAAGTCAGCTCTTCAGCGGGGGGACATGGCAATTTATCCAAGCAGCAGCCTTGGTATCATGCTGTCAGATGCAAACCCTTGTTAATAATGTCTTAAGACATGATAGGTTCATCAGTTAAATAAAACTCTCTTTTGTGGAATACCTACGCCAAGTCAAATTAGTAGCTCAGCATGGGTTTTCCTAATCTCGTCTGGTACATTTGTCCACGTATTATTCCCATTTTTTCCTGAAAGAGCTTAAAGGGCTAGTGTTCCTTTTGTGATGAGTGCAAAGAAAACATCCCTGTTAAAATAATACCCTAGGCAGGAAAAATAACTTGAAATTGCCAGCAGGACAGGCATTAAATCGTTTGACATTTGTTCCTATTGGAACATTCAGAATGAAATCTCTGCAATTCCGTTTATCATGTGTTAAGTTACAGATTTGATTATAATTGTGGTCATTTAAGAAATGGTTCTTCTTCTGCTGATCCTCATACAATTATTTAATAAAAAGCACAGTGAGAGCCAAGGATAAAAACATTAAAAAAACAACTAGAAGTCAAAACTATTTCAGTGAAATGTTCTGGTGCAGATACTGCACTGCATACAGGTTCTTTCTCTTTACCATGGACTTGGAGGCTTGATGAAGAAGTAAAGATATACACATATATATATATATATATATATATATGTATAGGCCGTATTCATGTGGTTGACCATGTATCTGTCCTCTGAGAGTAGAAGCAGATCATTTTTCGAAAAGTGAAAAAATGGCAGATTGTGCTTGTTTTTATGCGCGCTGCCTTGCTAATTGTAAATGACCCCTTAGGAGTTACATTTGTTACAGGGTCACAAAAAAATCAAAACAAAAACCCCACATTTCTGCACAAAACAGGTTAATAATGTTGGCACTTGTCCTTGTTCAGCAAAACTCCATGACCTTGCAATTTCTCTTCTCTTTCAAGTAAATAGACTTTATAATAAAGGAAACACATTTGTGTCTCTTTACTGTACACAGCTAGAGGCTGACATGTTAGGCATCCCCTGTGGCTTACAATAACCAGTGGAGCTGTGGGCCTCCTCCTGTGTTCTCATTATGCCAAATAATGTCTTGTGGAAATGATTCTTCTAATCCTTTCTACTGGTTTTGCTCAACCTCCAGAAACATTTAAAAACCCAATCCAATTAAAAGTCATTACCTCTCTTATGTCCAGTCTGCATTTAAAATGTACTGTACGTCTCATATTATTTTTCTTCAGTGCAGGCACATAGAAGAGAGAGCAGCAACAAACCGTAGAACTTGGAATTCCTATACCCATAATTCATTTGTATGTACTTATATCCTTGCGATACGCAAGTTCAGCATGGGCTTTCGTACTAGGCCAGGGTTGGGTCACTTGAATCGAGACAGTTAATTCTTAAATACAACTTCTGAGTTCTGACATTTTCCTACTGCTAAAAGTCTATTGATGACTCCTCCTACATGTGCTCCATGTAATAGCTCTAGAGGGCAGACTAAAGGGGGACATTTACTAATCCACGAACATCCGAAAAGCGTCCGAATGCGTTTTTTTCATTATGATCGGTATTTTTGCAATTTTTTCATTGCCGTCGCGACTTTTTCGCGAATTGTCGCGACTTTTTCCCATTCGGGATTCAGATTTGTGAATTAGTAAATCTCCCCCTAAGAGTTCTTGCCCTGCAGCTGGTCACTGGAGCTACAAATATATTGTCTTGCCAAATGACTACGGTTATGATATAAAGTCAAACTGAGGAGTCATAAAACAAAATGTGAATGTAAAACACTGGCATGAAAGTGGCTTCTTTAGTTCATATGAGTAGTAGGGAATTCCCAGGCATGGGGTACTGCGGGACCTACAGTCACAGACATCCAATCACAATGGTTCCAGTGAACTTAATAAGTTAGGTGTTTTCACCTGTTTGTGAAAACAGGTGTGACAAAGTGTGATCCAGTCACAATGGTACCATGATTCTTATTGAGGCAGGTGTTAATCATTCAAAATCAAATTTATAGCTACTACATAGAACAGCATGAGTTTAGTTATTATACAGTTTAACTTAAAATACAGTTTAAATATGTTTTACTTTAAAATTTAATTACATATTATTTTGGTTTAACATGTTTCTATATATATTATTTTGTAATCCCTCCCTGCAACTATATCTATCTATTCTCAGAAAAATAAGATGGATTTGCCCATGTTTTCTGAACCAATAGCACTACAGCATGATTATAAAGTATTATTAACATGACCTTAGTTTGTACTAGCAATGAATGTTGAACTTAAGTACCAGACTTCTGGGGTTGTTGAGGGACAGTTAGGTGTAAACCCTCAAGCAGAATACATGGCAACATGAAAGTAGGTAATTTTTGAGGCACAGAGTAATAGAAACTTGGAAGGGAATGATGTGAGACATGCAGCAGGATTTTTCTCTAACTTAACTAAAGCAGCGAGGGGTTGAGGTGGAGACACAAAGGGTAATGAAGCAGTGGTATGGTGAGGATGCAGTTGTGTTTGTGCCATATTCTGAAAGCTGCAATGCTCTTGTTAAAAGTCCAGTATTCCAAGGATATTGCAGTAATGTTTACAGAAATAGAGTGATGGAGGAAGTGTGGGATTTATTGCATTCTAGAGAAAGCACAGAGAGTTGGCTTCTGCTGTAGATATGCAATTAGTATTCAGTTCACTTGGTACAAGCCAGTTGTGTGTGTAGGTGCAACATGCAAAGAGAACACTGGAAGTAACATCTTCTCAAGACAGGTGTTTGTTTCAGAACACCCTTGTATCTGTGAACCCTATCATTTGCACCCTGCATTCTACTAAAGCAAGCTGAATTGCTGTATTGGTAATAGGCATAATTTGCAAGGTTCACTAACATGTATAGACCCAAATACCTTAGCATTTAAATGTACTTGAGGCAGAGTTTTGATCAAAATGGGGGGTACAGAAGGATTCCCACCAATTTTCATAACTTGCAGGAATATTATAGAATATTGTCTTTCTTATCAAAGCTGATACCTGGTTATTTCTTAAAACATGTTTGAAAGGCTTTGAGGATGAGGCCATTCTGCCTTATGGAGCAGCAGTGCTCAGTATTATAACCTCTCCAATGCAAATAGCATTTGCTCGACTTGCTCCAGCACAACAAATAAATTGTTCAATAATGAAGTTCCAGAAATGTTTTACAAAGTGGTAACTGCCGCTTTGTACTTGTGTTTGCAAATGAGCCCTATGATATCTAAAGGCATATTGTAATGCAGTAGAAAATAAATGGGATTTCAAAGAGACTAGTGGGTATATTATTGGTTTAATCCTCTACAATCCATAACACCCACAAAGTGTACATTGTATTTTACGGCTGGCTCTTTTATCAATTGAATCAGTTTAATTTATGCGTGTATGATTAATTTTAGGGTAGCATATTAATTATACTCACATACTGTACATTAGGATTAATATAGCATTGTAGACATTCAGTCACAGCATTAACAGCAAATTTAAATTCCAAACTGTAGTGAGCCCTATAAAATCTCCGGCTTTATTACTGACTTGAAATAGTTGTAGTAATCTGGAAAATAAACAATCCTGCCCAAGGAAAATTTAAAACTCAGTATATTTATTTTATTGAAAACAAACTTTTCAAATCAGGTGATATAATAGGTAGTTTAAATCTTGCTAACAGCAAATAAGTTTTCGAGCAGACTTTCTGATTACGGTTAAGTCTAGCACATCAAACCACAGGCTGAGATATCATAAATTTTATTATAAAAGATGATTCCCCTGAACTGCAAATGAAGTCAGATTCACATTGTAAATACAAAGTCTGGTCTAAACCATTTAGAATTTACATAAAATAGCAATTTATATGGCAAAATATGCAGAAACAGCTTTTCAACAGAGTGCCCTTATTAAGATAGCAAATCTGGAGCATATCATATTTTTTAGACAGTGGAGGCCAATAAGGATCCAGAACACCGTATTTCCTGGTTATTGTTCCGAATAGCCAGAAACAATGTCCAATCGGAAAAACATTTAAAGGGGTGGTTGCCGTAAAAAATGTACAACATGTAACAAACAGAATTTCAAAAAACATTACAATTTGTCTTCACATTTTAATATTTATCTTTTGTCAAATGTGTTTTTATTTCAAAGCCTTGATTTATTCAAAATCCACGAATAAAGAAAATGTTCAGTATACAGGTGATCTGTATATTCTATAACTATTATATAGCTGCAGGTTGGATGTGGCCTTGTTCCAGGACAGCCGCATGTCATTTTTCCTTTTGGAGAACATAGTGATCCAAATATCTCATGTCCCACACCCAACTCCAATTAACCTTTTGGATGTTTTTGCCTTTGAAGTCTGTCGCCTGTTGTCTAAGTAACACTGATGAATATAATTGCAGGAAACCAATATATCTGCTAATAGTAAATCTCTTCCCAGCTAGCTTTATGCACGGCAGGAGTTTGGCAAATCTCACTATATTCCATCTTAGAGATCTGGTGAGAAATTTATAGTAACCTTTGTCCCGTAATGCCTTATTGCTTTTACAGTTGAAAAAAAAAATATTAAGAGCTTATAAATCCCATTGGGCATAGTCACAAAATGAGTAAATCCTAACCCCATCATCAAACAAAATATAACTACTGCCAAATATAACAAGACTCTGATGATTCCATAAGTTGTTATACATACATTCCCATTTACTTAAAAAATGTTCCTTTTACATGGTATGCTTTGGGCTTGAGAGCCACTGTGGAGAATTATTACCTTTTAACATGCATTAATATTTTAGAATATGAAGGCAATAGTAGGTAGTATCGTTTTTGCATTACTTGTACATACAATCCCTAATTAAAGCTCACAGGAGACAGATATATTTATTTTCAAATTTAAAGTTTTTTTTTATTTGATCATTCGAAGAACAATTAAATTAAACTTTATTAACTTTTTTTTTTCTCGATCCTCAGATATTTATCAGAAAATTTGAATCATAAATCTCAATCACATCAATTTATGGAAGAAAACCTGATCGTTCATTTTTACTAATTCAACTGTTTAAAGGAACTCAAAAACTTAAATTGCTTGAATGTTGAAAATGCATTTGAAAATATAAGTCCTGAAAGCTCAAAATTTAAAAAAATTCAATTTTGCATTTAGTTGCCTTGATTTTTTTTAACTTTGATGAATGATGTAGGGGTGAAATGTATATATGTATGTATCTATGTATAACTTTATTATAAAGCGCCACAAGGGTACGCAGCGCTGTACAATCTTACAATATACACAATTACACACAGGGAGGACAAGTGTTATAATAAATACAATAAATAAGTATAACACTGAGATTAAGTGCCATGTGGTATGAGACACAGTAAAAAAGAGGTCTCTTCCCCATGGAGCTTGCAATTTGCATTCTACCCTGTCGTCTCAAGCAACCTTATTGCCATACCAGGTTCTGGTTCTGTGTCTGCAAATGTGCAAAGTGATGTAATAAGGGCAAATAGTTTCAAGTCATGCCTCCATAGGTAAAAAAAAGGGCACCAAGTTTGGCCATGCAGGGTAACCAGAAATGATTCTTCCTTTTTCAACAGGTGACCATTAACTGGTTGCTTGACCAAAGGGAACTTTGCCTTTTATTACATTTCCTTAAGGCAGACAGGGAGATTTGTTTCCTGTGGTTAAATCTGCGCTACTGCTTGCAACAGGTCTGCTTTCCCACCAGAAATAATTTAAATAGCCAATGGGAAAACATATGTAGTGCTTTGTCTTCCAAAAGAGACAACTTTAAGGGACTTTCCATGTGTGATTTACATTATTGCCAGTGGGAAAGCATTTTTGGTAGATTTGTTGCCTGTGGTAGCGCATATTTTACCGCTGGCAATACATATCCCCTCTCCCCATCCTAAAAGTATGTTTGAAACAGTGCCGTAACTATAGAGGAAGCAGACCCCAGAGTTGTGGGGGACCTGGGAACAGGGAGGCCCTTTGCCTGTGGGATTTGCTTTCTCTATAGCTTTCCTCCCCAGCTGCTCTAGAATTATCCACAACCCCTTTTGTGGCCTGAAGAAGAGGCGATTATTTTGTTTTTGGGCCAAAGCCTTTGACTTACATTGGTTACTGCAAGGCCTTCTTTTACCTCTTCAAAGAAGGCATATTTTAAGCCACCTTGTGGCCCAGTTTTTGTTTTATATGCTGAATAAATAACAAGCAAAGTATCCCATGTGAACTAAATGAGAAAATATCACGAACTTAACAAGTAAAATTTAACATGGAAGGCACAGACAGTTATGTAAATTAATATATAGAAGTAATGAGGATAGCAAGAATAAAAAACAAAGCGCAAAGGGGAAGCAAAGTGGGAATGTTATAATCAAAGGCGGCTTAGATGTTTTTAACATTGTACTCAATATTTATCTTTAGAAACTCAATATTTATCTTAATCATTTGAAAGAGCAAAGAAAGCTTCTTTAATACATTACTATTAGTGATGGGCAAATTTTTTGGCAGGCATGGATTCGGTGCAAAATGGTGCAGAGTGAGGCAAAAAATCATGGTTGCATCAAAAAAGTCATGTTCTCATCAAATAAAGTCAAAAAAAGTCACTAATTATTACATGAATGTTATATGTTTTTGTTATATGATTGTTATACAGAGCACATATGGGGGGGGGGGGGGGGGTCCCATGTAGCTATACATTGATTCCACTTTTATAGTGTACATCTACAATTGGCTTGAATGAAACGTCTTACAATTTAAAGTTGGGTTGCAAAGATATGGGATTTTGCATTGCATTAATGGGAATAGTTGTCAAAATGCATGTATGTAGATAATCATGGCTTGTATCAGTTTTCTGACACAAATGGTGTTTTTATATAGGTTTTATATAAGTTTCTGAACAGTCACACCCCTAAGGTGGCCAAATACTGAAAGATCTGCTCGTTTGGCGAGATTGCCAAATGAGCAGATCTTTCCCCAATATGCCTTTCTTATGGCACACAATCTGTGGAAAATCTATTCTTTTGTTTATAGAGTTTTCTCCTTTAGTTAGCGAAGAGCTAATTTAAGAGAATTTAATACAGATGAAGATCAACTGAAGCATCGAGCATACACAGCAACACCCTTTTCTAAAATTATTTATGTACATGAATATAGTCTGCTCCATCTGTAGTTAGTAGAACAGAAGGCAGTAGAACACTTATCAGTACTACTTAACTTTTTCCTAACAATAGGTTAGGGGCACATTTACTAAAATATGTTTTTCTCTGGCCTTCTCGACATGGTATAAATTTGAATTAAACATGATCATTGCTGTATTTATAAAACATCACAATAATGCTTGAATTGTTCATATGAAAATTTTGAGGTTACATTCGAAAATCCCAAATCTTTTTTGAAAGCATTGTTAAAACTCAAAAAATTTAAATTTAAATGGACGTTTATTTGAATGAATCTTCTTTATTTTTCCCAAACGGGAATTGCTCCACCAGCCATTTTGGGAGCATCGGTGCTCATGCTTGGAAAACAATAATGTGTTTAAGTGTCACGTTAAACTGAGAGAAACTGAAAACAATGATGGGATTAACTTCCCCTTGAAAAGTATAAAATACAAAATAATGAGGGGATTAAGTTCCCCTTGAAGCTGGGTGAAACTGAAAACAATCAGGGGATTAATTGAAATGAAATTGAAAATGTGTCAAAGACAGGCTGTCATTGACTGTTGTATTCCTCTACTATTCTAAGTCTCCATAGGACTAAATGGTACTTGACAGATCAAACCTGTTGAATTTTTTTTTTACAAAAAAAAAGTTTATTATACATTAAGAAATCATAAATTATGGGAGTTTTTTTCCAGAAACAATAACGGAAAAATCATGTTCTGGCAAAAACCCATTCATAAATCTCAAAATTATCTAGAAGTAAGAAAAAATCTGACTTTATCACAAAATTGCTTAGTAAAAGTGCCCCTATATGTACTTAAAAGTATGTTTTGCCCAAACCCTATTTGTTGAAAAGAAAAGATCCTACACAGTCTATTTAATACTCCTATATATTAATATATAACAAAAATGTGCATATTTTTTATAGGCAATGCTGCCAGTGAAAAGACATGTGGCACAAATGTTGGGGAAAGCATGGAAGAGAGATTCCAACCTGATGGTGAGATTGGCCCAATGACAAGCCCGAGTTTCCCAGATCTACCTTCTCCAGCTTCTTCCAGTGATGAATTCACACCAAATGAGGAATCACCCTACAAAGCACCAATTTACATTCCAGACGACATCCCTATTCCACCAGAATTTGAACTCCGGGAATCAAACATCCCTGGTACAGGGCTTGGAATCTGGACAAAAGTTCAAATTTCAGTTGGAGAGAAGTTTGGACCATTTGAAGGAGAACAGTGTATGAACCTTGAACATCCCCAGTCTGGGTGGGAGGTAAGTTTGAGTACAAGTGTGTCTATAATATGCAAGCACAAAGTGTCCAAAACTTCATGTCTTACAGTAGAACTAATAATTATATTGTATTCCCAAAATATGTGCTGTGACAATCTTACTATACTGGCTTAATATATGATTTTCTGATAAATGTGAGGTCTGTATTGGCGTTGAGGGACACTGAAAGTAAAACCTCAGTGCAATGCCTGATGGCCTTACGAGTTTCCTTGGATAACCTTGACTTGCAGAAACCCTCACATTCTTGTGTGTACTGATGTGTGGCAAAACTGACTATGCATATAAACGTGTACTTACTGTGTATTTTTAGAGGCCCAGGTATTTATTTGTAAGAAAACAAACTGTCATGTTCCAACAGCATTTAGGTACTGAGGGAGCTCTTACCTGCTGAGGAGGAGCAAACTAGCAATAAATGTGAAAAAAGATGACTTATAAATTGTATAATAGGCAGTGTTACCAGGATACCAGGAAAACTCCCGGTGGGCCCAGGTGTCAGTGGGCCCTCTTGCTTCTATCTATTTAGCCTATTTCATGGTCATTCCCTATTTCTGTATGGGAACAAGGACGCTTGATAGATGAATGAATAGAGTATAGTATGGTATATAGAGAAAAAAGACTAGGATAAAAAACAATTTGAGGGAAGAGAGGAGGAATTAAAGTTATGAGAGTGGGCCCGTGGTACAGGGTTTTCTGGTGGGCCCCTGCCATCTCAGTCTGACACTGATGATAGGTTTTGTGTTAGACATATTTTTCAGTTCTATTTTATGTATTTTTCAGGATTCTGATTGTTGAGCTGTTTCTCATAGTTACTTTTTAGATGTCATTTGGACAACTTCTTGGGTTACGGGAACCATAAGGAGTAAAATTAGTTACTGAGAATTTAAAATACTAAAAATGTAGATTGCAGTTGCATCAACCTTTATTTTTTCAAATTTAGATTCTTAAAAGTTATATTTCAGAATTAAGAATGCACTGTATGATCTAATAGTTGGTGAATACATAAGCCTGAGTTATGATCTGATAGTTAGCCAGGGGGCCAAACGATTGGACCAGCCCAATTTAACCCATCATGTGGGTGGTGACCTCTCCAAACAAGCTGGTCTTTATGTGTATGTCCAGCATAAGTTCTTAAACAGATTTCAAAAACTTCTAGAATTTGTTTACTTACTATGTATTCTCTCTGCGATGATTTATTATTTAAAATAATGCTGTAATAAATGTATAGGGGATTATGGATTTATGCTTATCCACACTATATCTTCCTGAGATTTGTAGACAGCAGTAGGAAAGGACACCAATAAGCTATAAATCTGAAGGAGAAGATAAAAGCATCTTGACTAAAAGCATTGATTAGTTTGTCTCTGAGAGCATCTGAAAATTCTGCATGTGATATTTGTTTTTTATTTGAATGAACGAATGTGCAAGAATGAATGATTTCCTTAATTAAAGTATCTGCTAATTTTATTAGTAACATTTAGCAAATAATATAAAAAACAAAATGAAATTACAATACAGACTATATCCACTTTTGACTGATTTGTCATTACCCTGTAATAAAAAGGCAGTACCCTGTAATAGGGCTTAATTACTATGAGATTGAAAAAGGAGTTAGAAAGGGACATGCCAAGGATCGCCCATGTACCACTACTTCAGACAGGAGGCAGTGCCAGGGGGAGAAAATGCCCCCCACCCCCTAAAGTAAATGAATAGACAGTTCTCTTGTGGTACAGCAAGTCTCTTGCTAGGTAAAAGCTTTTTGTGCTTAGCAGATAATAGCAAAGTCAATGTGTTGTCTTCTTTATATCATGGAAGGTGTGACAGGAAATCATATCTCTGTCCATTAGCAAATCAGGTTGCAGACATACATTACGAGATGACACAGCATGGAAGGTTTCAAAGATGACTTACCTTCATTAAAACAGTGGATGCTATTAAATGAAACAATCAATAAGTCACACAGAAGCCTGTAAAATTAAATTGATTTGGTAAATGTAAGTGAGAAACACTGGTTTATTTTCATCATCAAATTCTGAGAGGTAAGTTGATGTTGCTAGTGGGGAATGCTGGTATGTGCCAGGGTACAGGAATGTATACTAAATCTATTGGGTTAGAATCAAACGAGGTGGTTTCTACATTGGCATATTTGTTCTGACTGAATACTGCCTGTCAATGATGGGCCAAAAACACTCAAATGTGCATTGTCAGGTCTAAAAATGCCTGTATTAGTGGTAACAGCTGTAGCTACTGCTACTGGGGAATAGTACAGGCATTTTTAGGTTTTTCTTTAGCAGATGAAACATGCCAGCTAGTGATACTGTCACGTTCAAGTAAGCCTGAGTCCCCATCATGATGGTTTGAACTGACTTATGAACAAGGAGGAGCAAAAATTAGGCCAAAGTAGTTTAGGAATGGGTAAAGAAAGAGGATTTAAGGGTCCGGCAACCCTCTCTATGAAATGAAGCTAATAAATTTAGTCCACTGAAAAGGTGATAATAGAAAAAGTAGTAGGATGCCTAGTACAGATCCGATCCTATGGGAATAATTAACTATAGTTGAAATACTGACCCAAGACAGTAGGTTTTATTTTTTCATATTATCTTGATATATGCCTCTGACAAGCATGATTACTGTGTCCTGCTTTAGCTAATGCATACCTTGAGTCAATGGGGGCCTTACCCTCAGCATAAAGCCTATGAAAATGCTCAACTTAATAAGGCTGGAGTAAGGATAAGTGAATCTGTCTAAACTGTGCAAATATTTTGGAAATGGTGAAAAAAATTGCAAAAAAAAATTGACGTCAATGGGCATTTTTTCTTACATTTTTTTTCACTCCAAATCATCTGGGAGTTTTTTCTCCCATTATTTTCTCACTCCAAATACATTTAAGTGAATAGGCATTTCTCAATGGTTTTTTGCTGTAAAATTTTTTGCAGCAAATTTTTGCTGCAGCTTTTCAAAATGTGGATATTTGCTGTAACTTAATGCCTGGCGAAAAGGCAGAAGGCGTTTTTATGTTAAAGCAACAATACCTCCTGCCTGTGAGAGCTGAACACTACCCACACACTCTGTACAGCGGAAAAGACTGTCTGCCCTTACAAACACCAGGAATCCCAACATTTTGGGATTCACTCTTTGGGAGCCACTCAATTTGTAAATAGGGGTCAGTATCTTATAAATGTATTTCCAACTATATTTAGAATGTGACCCAAAAACTCATTAAGAATTCTCAGCTTATCTAGCTTTCAAAATTATCATCATTTTTAACTGTTTATATAGAGATTAAAAAAAAGAAAAAGTACATAATTATAGACATAGTAAGTAGCAGCTCCATTTGGTTCTTTTTATCATATATAGTGTAATTTATAAAGATTATAAAGTCTGTATATGATAGAATGCTGGGAAATTCAGAGTGATTGTTAAAAATAATGATTAGAATAATAACAATGAACACAGTTTGAAGCAGGTGGATACAACTCAGGTATGGACCCTCTAGATGGCTCTGACAGAAATCATAGGGTCCCTCTGTGTCCCAGCGGCTATCCAAAGCCCATTACACATTTATATAACCACAAAATACATAATGGGACACATTTCTCACCATGGGAAAAAAAAACATTTTTGCCAAACATACCATTTTTTTTTGGTGCAGAACTGCATAAATATTTTCACTGCAACATTCATCCGGATGAGATTTTCACTCTGCCGCCTAATATTGGGACATTTAAACTTTTAGACTTTTCATGTGGCTGCAAAGCAGAGGCTGAAATGCATTATGAGAAGTCAGATGTAAGAGCAACTGCTTATGTTAATCACTCTAGTGCCCAGTGTAGAAAGAACTGTGAGAAGATAAATCAGCAGATCAATCATTTAACATGATCTGAAAATAGAGTCATTGTGTCTCAGGAATATAATTAAATCAGTGATGGCTTTTTTTTATTGAACAAAGGGGCATAAGCCTGGAGAGACTATCAAAAGCTCTTCAGACATTACATTTCATTCTTGTTTTCTTTCTAGTCCAGGCTTGCAGCCTCAGTTTTAAATTCGTTTTGCATACCGTAGCAGTGTGAGTCTTTTCAATTATGTGACTCTCTATCATTGCTTTTATTGCCAGATAGAGGGCCGGTGGCCTGTTAACAAGTGCTGAAGTTCAGGGACTCTTAAACTAGTTTCTAGGGTCAGAGGTGATCCTTACATTCTGAATAGAACAAAGGTGTGCCTTGATAACTCAAGTAGGGAAGAGATTGTCTGCAGAGTGCGCATTCTCTAGGGCCAGCCAGACAACTTTTAGACTGCAGAGAGGCATAAAGACAATTATCCGTCACACACGCACACCGCTAATAAACATTAGGATGGAAGGTTCAGGTCTTGGTTAAGAAAAAATTTATAGACGCTAAGTGCTGCAAGGATCTTTACCGCATTGCCAAATGCTTGTGATATGTTGCTCGAATTGTTTAAGTAAAAATATAATTCGGGATAGCGAACAGTATAACACTGCAGCAGGCTGCAATTCCTAAATGCTGACAAAGGATGCTGGAGGTTGCAGTTCTTAGCAGCTGGAATGCCGCAAAATTCAGGCCTGAAATATGCTTTTCTTTCTGGTCAGTAGGGGGCACACAGACCAGTGAAAATAAAAAGCTCTAGATTTTAATTTGCAATCACGTATCGATTATCTGGCCCTTCAGCTTGTACTGAACTACAACTCTGCACTATCCTTTGGCCTGGTACATGCTGGGAGAAATAGGTGAGCAGCGGAATGTCTGCATTTTAGTTATGTACTGTATATAGATATTTATATGTAGTAGAGCTTTGTATATACCAAGGGTTGACATTACAATAATAAATGATATTAATAATTATTGCCATAAAGCTTACCAAGTGATATCCCAGAGTTCATAGGCTTCCAATTTACTATTTCTGTAATGTGTATCCTTATAAGTTACAGAAAGACAGATTGCTGACAGTAAAAGTGGAATTTTACTTATTTTCTAAAAAAACCCTCCATACAGAATTTATTTCTCTGGCAGGATACAATCTCCAATAGGAAATGGTCTCATGAATCACCTGTAATGCACTTACACTAATTAAAATAAAGTTGTATAGACACAGTGCTTTGCAAGGTCATATAGTGTTTTACTCCCAAGACCTTTAGCCTGTCTAGGAATGAATCTTGTTATGCTCATTGCCCTTGATCCCATTGTGTAGCCATTGCTTCCATACATTTAGGTGTTAAAAACAGTAGATCACAAGGAATTATTATATAATAATTTTGTTCCCATAGGTAAATGGAATATTCTCTGCTGACTTCCAATTGTTAAGAAATACTTAGGGAAGTAACCAAATTCTGAGAAATAGCCCTAATAAAGCAAGGTACATGTGCAACATACTTGCTCTTGAAGCAGGAACAAACATAAATCTGAGCACTTACATGTGTAATATATAACATTTATCAGCTTATATTCTGAGCAATGCTAACCATTGTCTGGGAAGATCAAGTATACAGTGGGGTAAATCCAGTATACAATGGTGTAAAAATATCAGATCCAGTGGCTACAGATTAGGCCACTGACCCCAGCATCTAAAAAACTATTGCTCAGTGAGGCTACAGTTTTATTTTTATTGTTACTTTTTATAAATTATTTTTCTATTCAGTCCCTCTGCTATTTATTTACCATCCTGTCATTCAAACTTCTCCCTGGTCGCTAAGGTAGTTTGGACCCTAGCAACCAGATAGCTGCTGAAACTCCAAACTGCACAGCTGCTGAACAATAAGTGAAATAACTACAAAAAATAAAAAACTAAGACCAATTTCAAATTGTCTCAGAATATTACTCTCTACATCATACTAAAAGGTAACTCAAAGGTGAACAACAGCTTTAAGTAAAAAGTCAAAAGACTTTTTTCGGAACTTCACTTCACTTCACTAAAATAAACACTTTTTGTTTTTTAGAAACAGTTTATGTATATATTATAATGTCTTCTTAATTTTACTATATTTTCTTATTTGCTAAAACAGCTAATGCCATAAGTTCAATGATTTTAGCTCTGAAAATAATGTCAGACACATAGGGGGTTATGTAATAAAATTTACTAAGTTTGCCCAGGAGCAGTAAGGGCAGTGACACACGGGGAGATTAGTCGCCGCACGACAAATCTTCGTTGTTGCGGTCAACTAATCTTGTCGCAATGCCATCCCACTAGCTAGAATGTAAATCGCCGGTGGGATAGCATAAGCGGCGCTGTGATTTGCCAAAGTTGCCTTGAGAGGAAACTTCGGGCGACTTTGGCAAATCGTGGCGCCACGGATGCCATCCCACCGGTGATTTACATTCTAGCCAGTGGGATGGCATTGCATGGAGATTAATCTCCCCGTGTGTCACTGCCCTAACCCGCAACCAATCAGCAGGTAGCATTTACTGCAACCAATCAGCAGGTAGCATTTACTGGTCGCCTGCTTAAAAGCAAACATTCTATTGGTTTCTATGGGTTACTGCCCCGGGCAAATGTAGTGCCTTTCATTACCTAACCCCTGTAAATGCATTAAACAAGTAACCACCAAAATAAAGGGAAACGGTCATTTACGAAGAGTACATAGTACATTGAAAGTACATTTTCACATTATTATTTGTCAGGGCCGGAACTAGGGGTAGGCAGAAGAGGCAGCTGCCTAGGGCGCAACGATTGGGGGGCGCCAGGCAGCCTCTCCTGCCTACCCCTAGTCCGCGTTCTTTAGTCATTGCCCCCGCCGCTTGTCCTTACGCGGTGGGGGCAATGATGCAACGCGAACCCCGCCCCCCCGCGTTCAACTGCGCATGCGCGCCAAAGGGGGGTGGGGGCGAATGAGGAAGGTGCAGGGGCGAGGTGGCCGACCGGGTTGCCTATGGCGCCCTGTCGGCATGGCCCGCCCCTGTTATTTGTATCCAGTATGAAAATATTTAAAATGTAATGTTCAGGTTTTTGTATGAGACATAATAAAACACGAGGGCAGACGGTTTTCTCAAAAAAATTAGGAAAAATGATGCATACATTTCAAAGGAACAATGTCCTAAATGGCCAAACCGTTATAAAAAAAATCTCTAAAAATCCATGGTTTTACTTAGCATTTTCTTTTGAATAAGGTGTCAGAAATGTTTTGCTTAGCAAGGAAAATAGGTCTCATTACTTTGAGGGGCATCAGTGGGGTGGTTTTTGTGGCACCAAGACAAAAATTAAATTGTTCCTTTGATATTTATTTAACATTCTGTGTTATTATTTGGTGTTAAAAGTTAAAAGTGATACTGTTATGGTAAAACATGTTTTTTTCCAAATGCATCAGTTAATAGAGCTTCTCCAGCTGAATCCTGCATTGAAATTAGTTTTTCAAAATAGCAAACAGATTTTTTTTAATTTAATTTTGAAATTTGACATGAGGCTAAACATATTCTTCATTTCCCAGGGTGCCATAGCCATGTGACCTGTGCTCTGATAAATTCAGTCACACTTTACTGCTGAGCTGCAAGTTGGAGTGATATCCCCCTCCCAGCAGCCAATCAGCAGAACAATGGGAAGGTAGCAAGATAGCAGCTCCAAGTACATATCGAAATAGCACCTAATAGTAAGAAATCCAAGTCTGGCTTGGGACTCCTCCAGTTACATGGCAGTAGGAGAAACAATAGGTTATCTGAAAGCAGTTCTAATGTGTAGTGCTGGCTCCTTCTGAAAGCTCAGACTCAGGCACAATGTACTGAAATGACTGCCTGCACAGCAATATTATAACTAAAAAATATATTTATTGGTTAAAAAAATAAAATTTCAAATGCAATGTGAATAGTGTAATATAGTAATGTAAACCATGGTACAGCAGTTCTAGTCTGTGGCACTAACCTTATATTGGTGCAAGTCTACAACTGATAAATATGCCCCAAAATTCTTTATATATCTCCTGAACAGGAATGTGAGATATTACAGATGGCGCCTTCTTTCCTATACACACTTGGGTATTACTGGCTATTGTTTGTGCTAATATGTGTTGCTTCCCTTCCTATAAGTTACTGAAAATAATGACTCCCAGTCGCTGGCAGAAAGTTCATCCGGGGTTATGAAAAGTGACCAAACTGCATTATTTTGCTTGCTTTTGCTAGAAGTGCTGACAATGTGATGACATCTTCGAAAGAGGATGTGAAACCTGCGGCAGTGATCCTTCAACCCTATCCTCGAGGCACCTCTGCCACAGCATCTTTAGGGATAGCCAGCTAATCACACATTCATATGGAGAGATAAGTGCAAACACATGTGCCTGGTAATTCAATGAGTCTTCCGAAAATCCGGTCTGCCTCGGGTGCTTTAAGCCCATGCATAGTGAAACACTTCTGTATGTAGATTGTTCTGACATATTTTACTTTAGTGATTATGACAAAAGTCTATCATTTTCATCTGTGGGGTCCGGAGCTTGATTCCATCCTCTGGGCTCTGTCTGCAAGGAGTTTGCAGCTTCTACTTGTAACTGTGTTGCTTTCCTCCGGGTACTCTGGTTTCCTCCCACGCTCTAAATACATACAGGCAGGTTAACTGGCTCCTCATGTAATTGACCCCGGTGTGTGTGCTGTGTGACTTAGATAGGGGAGTTATACCATAAGCACAAGGGACTGCTGTGAATTATGAACAATCTCTGTGTTGTGTATACAAAGCCGTATTTCAGCATGCCACCTCAGAAGACCACCTTTTGCAGAATAAAAATGAATCTCAAGGGATGGCCTTGAGCATCTTTATATGGATACCTAGTCATCATATTCTGCTAGTTGTACATTAAGCATGACTAATTATAAATCAAAATTTATGCAACAGGAGTTCCTAGGAATACTTTTCAAATATTAGCTACTATGCTATTTATATTTAATATCCATGCCTTGTCAGTTAACAAAAATAATAACTATTATAACACTATGTAAATATAATGGGGCTGTTGTAGCTAGGATGAGTAGGGTGGTATAATATGGTGATATGGAACAGCTAAAGTTTGCCCAGGTGCAGTAACCCATAACAACAATTTACTATTAGGGCTCAAACATACTGTATGAATGTTCCACCCTGCGAACACAGGAACAGACGCGTGTGAGTACGATTCCTTAAGCAGCTGGCCAGTAAAAGCTTTCTTATGATTGGCTGCTATAGGTAATTATACATGAAGCAAAAACTGCACCTTTTTTTATTAAATAGCCCCCCTTTTGGCTACTGAGTTTCTGGGAGTTGTAATGAAGCAGCAGTTGACAACCCATATGCTGTATACATATTGGGTCCCCATACCATGAAAATGCAACTAAAAATGTCCCTGCCTATTAGCATTTTAGGGCTCATTTGTAGTGATGAGTGACATTTTTCACCAGGTATGGATTGGCTGCAAAATTTAGCATTTTGCAATTGACAAATTTTATTTGCGAAACTTCTGCAAAAATTTGTGGAGTGAGGAAAAAGTAGATCACTTCAAAAAAGTTGCTGTCAGCAGTTTCGCTAAATTTTTGCATAAGCGAAACGGGACAGATTTGCTCATCACTACCCATTTGTGAAACCAAAAGGCTGCAATAGCCAATTTTTTTGCACTTTGCATGCTGCATTCAGGTGTGTGCTAATAGCCACAGTCCTCTGCGCTCCATTTCAGTGATATAGTATATTGTATGTATATACTCCATTGTCATAGCTATATCAGTAATGGTAAGGATCCACGGAGCGCTTCAGTTGCCTGCAGAAGGAAACTTTGCGCAATTTCAGAACACCAGTGATAGCAGAGATTTATCACAGGCAACTAAACCTCTCGGTGGGTCCTTACCCTAAGGGGGTGCATGGGAAGGAGCCACATAGGAGCCCTCCCGTCCTTCCTGTTTCTTACCCACAAGGCAGGACCAGCAAGACGCATCTGTGCTTCCTGATGCTGTGCTCTTTATTCAGTATGGGATTTTACATCTGGTGCTCAGTGCAGAGCACAGTGTCAAGGGGTGCAAGTGCTTAAAAAATGAACACTAAAGGGCGGGCTCTTGTGTCCCTTAGTGGTCTTTTGCGCCCAGGTTCTTAAATGACCCTTTTTACACAATGGTAATGTAATAAAAGTCACAAAAGTTGCAGCAGTTCTAAAAACTGATAGCAACAATTTAGCAGGTAGGATTTAGAAGACACCAGTTTAGATGCAATCATCTGGTTACTGTGGGTTACTAGCTCTGGTGAAAACTGTTCAAATGTCATTTTTCCAAAGCTTCATTTAGACTGTATTCTGATCTTTACCTTAGGCTGTCTCCCTGTATAGATAAAACAATGTCAAGTTACATTGATGCTGTTTTTTCTCCAACCCTTATTTATTTTGTATGTATTTTTGTAAAAACAGGAGAAATTTGTCAAGATAGGAGCAGAGGTTTTCCCTCCTATTTGTGCTCCGATCACTCTTTCATAGATTAACAGTCCGTATGAATGGGGCCCATGGATTAGGCAACCAAAAGCCCAGTCAGTAATTCACTTATTAGGGATTTGCCATTTTTTGGGACTGCTGTGCTAGTAGAGTATGCAAGAAAATAACACTCTACAGGGTCTCACAAGTGTTTAGTGATTCAAGAAATTCAGATGACATGTCCAAACTGACAAGATGACGGACCATTTTGTCGCAGGAGTAAGTTTTTTATGTTAAGCTTCTATCCTGAGTGAATGCAGATGTTATCCGAGGGTCCCAGACAGACACCGTCAGTGAAATGTGACAAGCTGTCAGCAGAGTTACACTAAGTTGATTTTGTTTAAATAACCCCTTTGTAAAGAAATGTTTTTATATATTTAGCGCCAAATCTGTCTCAATGTAACAAAATAGCACATCATCGAAATTTCGGCTTTCTTTTTATTTGTCCTAAGGGATCTTTCTATTACAGAAATTAATAAATTTCCTTGTCGTAAATCACAGTTTTGACACATTGATTTTTCCAAACAGAATTCAGAGTTTTAGATGAATTCCCTAGAGCATACTTTTTGTACGTGCATGATCTCTATATGATCAAGGTATGTGCAGTATATAGAGATTTCAACTTTCACATTAATTTCTCACATAAATCAGGTTGAGAATTTTTGCTGGAGAAGGCAGAATAAACACTTATTGTGAGCTGGGAAACAATATACAGGTATCGAACCTCTTATCCAGAAACCCATTATCCAGAAAGCTCCGAATTACGGAAAGCCTGTCTCCCATAGACTCCATTTTAATGAAATAATTCAGAATTTTAAAACTGATTTCCTTTTTCTCTGTAGTAATAAAACAGAACCTTGTAATTGATCCCAACTAAGATATAAATAATCCTTATTGGATGCAAAACTATTGGGGTTAATTAATGTTTTATTGATTTTTTAGAAGACTTAAGGTATGGAGTTCGAAATTACGGAAAGACCCCTTATCCGGAATATCCTTGGTCCCGAGCATTCTGGATAAAGGGTCCTATACCTGTATATTATAAAAATATTATTGATTGTCCTTTTCATATGACCTTTACATTTTGGGAAACAGTAGGCAACAATATTTTGTTGGAAATGAGAGAAATATTTCAAATTTTGCTCAAATGTCAATATACAGATTATGGTTTGACTTCCTTTCTTTATTTAGCCATTAACCATTTGTGGTGGATTCGGTATTTGGCTGAATCCAAAAATTATGGATTCAGTGCATAGGGGTTATGAACCCCCATATTGCAAATACCATAAAATAGACACAAAATATCTGACAGTATACACTTAAAACACACCTAAAAACACCTTTGCTAACAATTAGCACATTAAATAGGACTTGAAATTGCATTCTGCCTATTGTTTTAATTAAAAATAATAATAATAATAATAATAATAAATATAAAACAAATGTGAAAGTTGGGCTATGTTCACTGAATTCACCCCCTTCCTTTATAAACAGGGCACTTAGTTCAGAGCTCCCTATCTACCTTTGAACAAATAATCCCCTCCCTTATCTAAGCAGCAACATTTGAGCAGCTTATTATCAGGGGCTCCTCAGTTGACTGGTAATTAGTTTTATTAGCCTGTTTTTTTCCATTTTAAAACTTTTATTGAAGATTTCACAATATATGTTGAAAAAAATATTTAACAACATGTTTTTTTCTAAATAAACTGGTGTTTGGTAACGAATGTTGTGTCTTGCATCTCTTTATTGATAATGTAGTTGAGAGTGTTAGCCTGTTTTGAAGTTCTTTGGCACCAGAAGTGACAGGAAGTACTAAAGTGAAATGGGCTAAATATTTTGTTTAGTGCCAGAAATAACAGAATCATAGATATTTATTTATTAAACAGTAGGCAAACATATGTTCAGCACAAGCCCTATTCTTTGCGCTCATGTCTAAAAGGGGGTGCATACTGTCCCTTTAACATACCACATGAAGTGTCACCCATCATCTGCAACTCCCTTCTGATGCCTTTTATGTTACTAGGCACTTAATTAGAGAAGGTGTGAAATGTGTCAGGAGGGAGTGGCTATTAGTGGACATGCAGATGATAGGTGACCCTGCCAATAACCTACTAATAAACATTTGCTTTTATTGCGCTGTTTAATGTTTTAGATACAGATATATGAACGCCATACTTCAGTCATCCATTATTCTTATTATTTATACTCAATAGGCTAAGTAAGCTTCAACCACTTTTCTCTTTCTTGTTGTTCACAGCATATATTATACCAACAAGAAAAGAATTGTAGAATGCCATTGAATCTAATAATATGTGTATGTTTCTGTAGCAGTGACTTTGTATGCTTTACGTCCAAGTGGCAACTGGAAAAAGAATTAAAAAGTACAATTTGTATTTGCTGGCACAAAATGCACGTGCTTGGTGGTTAAGACTGTTATGAAATGACTTTACAGTCAGAATGAAAGTATGGCCTCAGTGTGTTAGCACCAAGCATATTACTTTACAGGATTATTCATAATTCTGTGTACTTTCTGGTGAGATTGTTTGATTGTGTTGTTAAAGCCGAGACTTACTAATCAGCCAATATGCGCAGACTGAGGATGTGACAGAGAATACGTTAAGCTACTAATTACCCCAATTGTGAAGTTTAAAATTTCATCTCTGCTCAGGTTGATTGTTATCCATTAATTGGCTTCCAGTTTAAGACAATCTGAATGCTGCAAATGCAAAAGGGCCTTTTGTTCCTATAATTCAGTCAGCATGGAAATTATTTTCTCATTTCAGACCCCCTTTTCTCCTCCTTCATTGTGTCATTGTGCTCAACTGCTCTAATCAGCTTAGAGGGCTGTTTCAGCACACAGTGCTGTTATCTGTGCTTGGCTTCAGGTAGGTTCTCCAAGGGAGCTGTATCCAAGGGAGTGTCATTGTACCTCTAGAATAACTTCTATCTAGCGACAAAGCAGTGGAATGCTGAACTTGCACAAGGCAGAGATCATGAAATAAGTCAACACTATAAGTACTGTTAAACAGTGAATATTTTAAGCAAATTTAGCACTTATTAGAAAAGTAAAGTACTGTTAGTCTCATGATTGTTACAGTATTACAAATGTAAGAAAAATTTGCAGTGAATCTGTTTTTAGATATTTTATTGCACTGTGGTGTCCTTTAATAGGCAAAGTAGAGCTCTGGTTACATTGGTATGTTTGAGAATCAGAGTTGCCATAGAAGCAGAGGATTGTCCTACAGATATATGAAGGCTGTTTGCTTTACGGTGTATTTAGAACACTCAGTGGCACCACAGACTTAGAATTGGTCAGACATACTGATACTATACTATGTAAGTATGAAGGGTTTCATTCATTCAGGTCATGGTATATCTAGTAAAAGTAAATCTAAGGGCTCTGGCACACGGGGAGATTAGTCGCCCGCGACAAATCTCCCTGTTCGCGGGCGACTAATCTCCCCGAGTTGCCTTCATCTGCCATCCCACCGGCGACAATGTAAGTCGCCAGTGGGATGGCACACGCGGCGGCGCGATTTCGGGAAATCGGCGAAAAAGACGAGCGAGGCTTTTTCGCCGATTTGCGCGAAATCGCGCCACATAGTATATCTAGCTGCGGGTGGGATGGCAGGTGAAGGCAACTCAGGGAGATTAGTCGCCCGCGAACAGGGAGTTTTGTCGCGGGCGACTAATCTCCCCATGTGCCAGGGCCCTAAAGCATCTGGACTTGCTAAGTAATCATTGATTATCAATGATTACTTAGCAAGTCCAGTTGCTTTAGGGCTCTGGCACACGGGCAGATTAGTCACCCGCGACAAATCTCCCTTGTCGCTGGCGACTAATCTCCCCGTAATGCCACCCCACCGGTGAGAATGTAAATCGCCGGTGGGATGGCATACGCGGCACCGCGATTTCCCAGAAATCGTGTAAGTTTCCTCTCAAGGAAATTGCGGCGCTGCGTATGCCATCCCACCGGCGATTTACTTTCTCGCTGGTGGGATGGCATTTCGGGGAGATTTGTTGTGGGCGACTAGTCTTCCCGTGTGCCAGAGCCCTTAGATTTACTTGTACTAGATATACTATGTATACATGTTGATGAGGCTCATTGGTGTGTGTGCGATCACTAGGGTGATTGTTACATTAAGGATGAAGACACACGGAGCTACTAGTAGCAGCTACTTGTCATGGCTACAGAAATAGACAATGCTGATCATTTACTGATATTTGTTTCTACATGTGTTTTAGCAGAGGTGATTCTTTGTATTGTCTATGGCAGGGTATTTTCTGGAGTTTATTAGCTGCGATAAGTAGCTGCTACTAAGTAGCTCCATGTGTCCTTGCTCTAAGGCTGATGTCCCACAGAGCATATTAGTCATCCACAATAGATCTCTGCTATCGCGAGGGACTAACCGCTCCGAAATGCCTTTCCACCGGCAACAACAGGAGTTGCTAGTGGAAAGACTTTCGCATCTCATTGATTTTCCGAAGTCATGCAAAGTTGCCTGCGGGAGGGGTATCAACCTAAAGGACAAGAAAAATCTAATTCACTGGGATGGTGCCAATTTGTTGCTAACTTTTTTCCCTCAGCCCATAGTTTATTTGTGTAAATTCTGACTGTGGCCTCTGTATTTAGAGCAACTGTGACAATTTCCAAACTGATTTGTAAATCCACATGATGGTGATTAGAAGTTACACCCTTTGTATTTAGCCACAGGCTTTTCCTGTGTAGTGTTAGAGGATTCTGCCATCTGCATGGCTAAATTCACATCCTTCATCATCAGTGACTCCACAACTGTCCCCCTGGGTTGCCCAAAACTGTGGCAGGATGAACCTACAGGTCAGTTTTAGGAAGAATGCTTAATTTGCTCTCCTAGATTCACCCAGTTTCAAGGCCAGTTAGGGTAAGTTTTGATTATGGATCTATGGCAGGTACACTTATTTTTTATATATGTAAACTTGTTATGAGTTTAGGGGGGCCCTGATCACTAGACCATGAAGAGGAGCCAAAGATAACTCAATTGTCTGGCAATCAGTGCTGTAGCAGAACTTTCATCATGCTGCTGCTTAGAATCATTTTAATTATAAAAAATATAATATTTTTCAGTTTATTGTCAAATGGAGTTATTTGTGGCTCTATTCTATAGCAAAACAGCATCCACTGTGGTTCCCAAACTGTTGGACTACTACCCTTGGGAGGCATGGAGTAGTGGTAGGAAGAATGCCTATTTGCTCTTCTAGATAACATGATGATCAAATAAAGTGGGATGGGGCGTGAACACTTATTAGCTGTTCTGCATTTTGTTGGAACAATAACTGAATAGCAGCAATATCTTTAAGCTAGTTACTGAGCTAAGTGGGGGGGGGGGGGGGCTTACCAAAGGTTCAACCCCCAAGGGACTTGAACTATACTTCAAACAACTACTGACTTGTAGGAACATTACTAAATAACTAACTAAATTACTAAACTAAGTAATATTGATACTGCAGATGTTTGAACTACATTAGCAAATAGTATAGAATAGTTCTATGTTTTACATAGGGTATGGATAATGGTTATAAAATAATAAGGGGAATGCATACCATGAAGTAATAAACTAAGTTTACTTATTACTCTTTATGCTAGAAGGGCTTGATCTACAAAAGGAAATTGAATTGCTAACCAAGCAAGGTAGGCCTGATGATCAATGAGGGAAATAGGGAATAGCAGTTAATGTAAATTTTTGGTTTAATGATAGTGCAAGGAAATGAAGATAAGGTAAAGAGGAAATGGCAGTGAGTAGAGGGTCAGTGACCTGATTAGATCTTGAGATATTTTCTTCAAAAGCTATTACCTGTGATCAAATAGTGCATCCATTTGCATATATAGAATGGAAGATCACACAGTTTAAATGACTACAAGATGGCTTAAAAAGCTGTAATGAAAAGATACCAAATATAAGTAACAACTACAATAAAATTGTACCCTGACAAAAAACTGTTTACTTATATTTTACAGAAGGTGTAAGTAAATTTCCTTTAAGAGCTCAAATGAAACTAAAGAATGTGAAACATGTAAGCAAAATTAAAGAACAATTGGCAACAATTCTTCTGTAATTTTTCTTGCACAGAAAAAATTGCAAAACCTCAAATCACTTAAATAGCACAAATAGCTCCCCAAAGAAATACAAAATGCAGAAAAGGGCCATTGACTCCCATTGACTTCTACATGACCTCAAAAAAAGAAAATTTGTTAAAATGTCCCATAAATAAAGCCAGCGCTAAACTATATTTACAATTTGAGTTCTACATGAACTTGACATTAACGTTTTCATTTTTCTCGGTTTTGTCCTAAAATAAATGGTGAAAATGTTGTGTTTTTTAAATGAAAAAGTTAGATTTTTTAGTGCAAAGTAATATGAATTGCGAAAAAAACTATCTTAAGTAAATGGGTCCCATAGTCTTAGCATGCTACTTTTACATTACATGTAGGCAGAGTAATGGAGCATTTCCAGGTTCAGTATCATCCCTCGTCATATGGTAGCAAGATTCACCTCTTTATCCCTAATTTCTCCATGTTCTATATTGGTTTAATAGATGACTTTCTGGCTTCCTTCCTAGCTGAACAATTGTTTCTTTAGGGCAGGGATCCCCAACCCTTCTTACTCATGAGCCACAGTCAAATGTAAAAAGACTTGGAGAGCAACACAAACATAATAAATGTTCATGGAGGTGCCAAATAAGGGCTGTGATTGGCTATTAGGCAGCCTCTATGCACACTATCAGCTTACAGGGGGCTTTATTTGGTAGTAAATCGTGTTTTTATTTAACCAAAACTTGCCACCAAGTCAGAAATTCAAAAATAACTACCTGGTTTGGGGGCACTGAGAGCAACATCCAAGGGGTTTTTGATCATAAACATGAGCCACCTTGGCTCTACTGCTGACCTGGCTCTGTCCCCCCCTTATAATGTTGGGTCCAATGAAAATTATGGGCTCAGGCACTGCCAGGAATGCACTTTTTGTAATCCACTACTGCTTGCTTATGTCTTTGTTTGGTGATTTCCTGCTTGGAAAATGTGTCTATACCAAACTGTAATATACTTTGCAGGACATACATTTGTAGATTGTAAGCTCTTTTGGGCAGGGCTTTCTTCACCTCTTGTATCGGCTATTGATTGCTTTATATGTTACTCTGTATGTCCAGTGTATGAAACCCACTTATTATACAGCAAATTGGAATATGTATAAATGTTAATAATAATAATAATAATACATGACAAAGACTACCCAACAATGCTGTGAGACAAATATATGGTCACAAGAAGAGTTGGCTGGCAGTATAATGCAAGCATGGCTTAGCCTCTGTGTATTTATTGAAAGTGTAGCAATATTTCGGGGGTGTACCACTTCGTCAGTCATATAAACCAGTGCAATGTAGGTACTTATATAGTCACAAGATGAATTAACATATTGTTTACAGGATTAATTAACATATGCATTTACATAACAGGTGCAGGGACACAGAAATCCATATGGGTAAAGTGTCTGTGTAACGGGGAAATTGTCTGTGCAAAAAGAAGTCCATATTAATAGTCCATCTGCTGTAAATGGCAAAAATTGAAAAAGTAACCCAATCAACAAACTAAGCAAAAACAAATAATTATTGACCTAAAATTTACTTTTTTCCATTTAGAGTCATGATCCATATACAGTATGTAATTTTGATACTTTGTAGCAAATGCAAAATGATATGTATCATTTGTGTATTGTTTTGCATTTGATACACTATTACCAAAGGATCATTAGGAGGAGGCACAGGTGTGCTGGTGGAATTTCTAGATAGACAAATATATGGTGCCAGGCCCCAGCATAGACATAGCAATACAGGGGAGCACTCACCAGATGGGCTGCCACGTCTCACCACCCCCGATCCAGGCATAATTCAAACCAATAGCAATAAAGTGTAGACGGAACAGTCTTCCATTAAAATATCACTTTTATTCAATCCATTAAGCACCTAAAGCTTTACGCATTTCATGGCTTCTCGCCACTTCATCAGAAGCTACACAGGTGCCGTCACACAAACGCATTTAAATACACACCCCCAACCCAGACTCTGTGTAAATTAACCCCATCAGTGCCAAGTAATCACTTTAAAAAACTAAAAACATCACCAAATACTGTATATATTGGTAAATATATATCCATTTACTCAAGAAGCCAAAACTTGATAATGGCCCCCATGAAAGTTTATAAATCAGACAATATCAAAATTTACACTTCCAAAGCAATTTTTCAAAACATAGGGTTAAACCGGTGGTACCAATCCAACAATAAGTAATGCAGTATAACTTATGTCCCAGCTGTAGAACAAATATACAGAGTCGGACTGGATCGGACTGGGACTCACAGGTCCCCCTCTCCTGGCACAACTTAGTATGTACACTCGGGGTAGGAGGTTGGGTGGGTGGCAGGGGCCAGAGGGGTGTGTGGGGGCCATGGTGGGGGTTCCTTGGGGGGGTGTGGGGCCCCTGGGGTTGCAGGTTATTTGTTGCAAATATTTGTTGATGGCAGGCAGCATAACATATACATAGTTAATTTGCACTGGAAAAAGACAACTGTCCATCAGTTCTATATGATCCCACAACATCCCTGACACACATAAGTTTATGCTAGGCTGCAAAATATGAAACCTAATTCCTGTGTGCTATACAGAGAGCTATAAAGGGGTGACAGACAATCACAAACACGACTTTGGCTTTAGCGCAATAATGACTGTGATTTAGGTATTTGGTTCTAATTACAGGTCGATCAGTAATAGCAGAGTGTATCCTCTCTGGAAGGAGAGGGCACTACAATATAGTCTGAAGTGAAGCTGAGCATTAGCAGGAGCAACTGAGCTGCCGCTAATGATTAGACGCTTTGTAATATTACTATCCCCTGTTCACTCACCACAGTAAAACATTTTACTAGGATAACAAGGCAGAGGGTAATAAAAAACATGCCAAGAGAAAGGGGGAAGGAGAGGTCTAACCCATGTACAGGAAACAAATGTGATCAATTACCCAAGTGTCGAGCTAACAGATACCTTATCTCTGGGCTTCTTGAAATAAGGATTTGATTGTTACCAAATGTGTCCAGGAGCTAAGTGAAAAGAACACTTTCATTCTGTCTGCAGACTGGCTTTACTGGGAAATAAAAGGTAACCTATTCCTCATACTGCTGAAGAAGTCGCAGGAGAGGATTAGGCTGAATGATACTTTCAGGATAAAATAATTCCCATTTATTGACTGTGCAGAAAGAAAATTAAATTCAGAAGGCGTTTTATTTGACTATATGCATGTTGAAAACCATCTATTTATTTTATTATATATCGTTTTTGAGTTACAGGATTCAAATCCTAGTATATAATATTTAAAAAACAGGACTGCAAGAGAACTGTACTTGTTGGCTAGTGTTCGCTTGCCAGCTATTGCTGAACTACAACTCTCAGAATACACTGACAGTTAAAGTCATGGAATGCTGAATGTTGTAGTTTAAATCTGTCTGGAACACACACATTTATTATACATATTTATCAGCTTCTTACAACAATAATGGACCCACAGTAGAAACAGCCTACACCAGCTATTACGCATATGAGTGTGAGACTGTAAAACCACAGGCTATTGTATGGAATAAATTATCCGGAAACCCATTATCCAGAAACCTGCAAATTCTGGAAGGCTGACTCCACTAAACTCAATTTTAATCAAAACATCTAAAAAATTGATTTCCTTTTTCTCTATAATAATAAAACAGTACCTTGTGCTTGATCCAAACTTAGATATTGTCAATCCTTACTGTAGGCAAAACGATCCTACTGGGTTTATTTTATGTTTAAATGGTTGTTTAGCAGACTTAACTTATGGAGATCCAAAATACGTAAAGATCCCTTATTCGGAAAATGCTAGGATTAAAGCTGTTAAATGTTAACTGATTAGATGTTGCAGACAACTGGTTAATGTTATGCAACATTGGGCTTTCATGAATACATGCCCAAAGGTAGGACAGCATCACCCCAGTGACATATGAAAGACAGCTTAGTTGTTTTAGGTAAAAACAACTTTTAAAAAAACTTTTATTTCCTGTCCATTTAGTAATTTCATCACAAAACACACTGCTGCCTAATTTATAATTAGTACAGTAATCACAACATTTCCTCAACAAAATACATATTAACCAACCACAAACTGTGAATATCCACTTGTTGAGGGACGGTTGTTATTGGTCAAGAATCTTTATAAAATGCTCCATAACTGTGCTGGTAGTATATAAATACAGCACAAAAAATGGTAGCTGTTTTGATTCTAGTTTCTTATAGTTACAAAATTACATAGTTAATATTTATAAATGTATATACAAATATATGTATTAAACTAGCAGTAGATCTTGAGATTACAGTAGTATCAGCTATTGTACTTGTATAAAAAGCAATCGAATCCCCACTTAAAGGCATTCATTGAATCTACCATCACAACACCACCCAGAAGAATATTATATTATATTCTTTTTTATTTTTGATAAGGTTATATAGAATTTAAAGACACATTGGTCATGGGAACTAGCCATTGCATATCCTAACAGAACATTATTTGATTGTAGTTTTAATGGGATGCCAACATTGGTTTTACATGATCTACCTAAAACTGCAGGCAACGTCATATGGCATATTTTCCTGATTTTCCCAAGTACCCAAGATTTTCACTTTGTTTAGAATTTTTTATTTAAGTGTTTCTTCTATATAGATCCCATATTTGCACTATCTTTTGCAACATTGGTGCTGCTCTTTAAGATGTGCTGGGGGGCCTATAATAGCTGGGACAGAAAAACTGTCCATGTCAGTTTAGATAGATAGCCTGATGAGTCCCAGGATCAGAAATTCCAAGAAATGTTCTAGTTCATTGATATTAAGTCTTGGAAGAGCATGGGGCTTTCACATTTGGGGATCATAATTTGAAGACTTTGGACCATACAACAAGGTAATGCTGATTTTAAGCTTTTATGTACGAAAGTACAAGAGTTGAAGTGATTAACTTGTGTTTGACCTACTTCAACTTCAGTGGTAATGAGGGGTGCAGGAGCACAGAAAATATCTCTCTCGATTTGTTTCTCTCACGGGTGCTGCAAACTTGTAAAGGTTGTGATTTGTGAAAGCCTCCTGTTGTGATGAACGTTTTATGTAGAACAAAGTGGAACCTTGGATTCTACTATAATTTTAGTACATTTCAACTTTTTAATATTTGACTGTCCTAAAATATATAGGTTGCTTAGTCCATAATTTGATCATTTTAGACATAAAAATCAGACGCAGTGCTGGGTAAAATCACCAATATCTAAAACAAATATTTACAAAGACTTGCAGAAATATCAGTCAAGTATATTCTACCAATTATTTCAAAATGTAGAGAAGTCAGACACTATAAAAAGTAAGCAGTTTCTCTGTGTCATTAGCTATATCTTCTTCTATTTCATACAATTCAACGTGGGAACTTCCATACAGGTCAGCAAACTTAAATAATATACTTATATAAGTATTTTAACAATTAATATAATTTTGATATGCCTTAAGTCCACAGAGTGCATGCAACATGTTTTAAGCTAGTTAGATAGGGAGGTAGATACTAACAGAAATATTACATGTGCAATCATTAGTAGATATTTAACTGTGAGACATTATTTGTATTCCTTGTCTTTATATGTGTCCACTGTGGTTCTGTGACCAACACAGAACTTCATAAATCCCAACAAAAAAAGTAGTAATAGACTTGTTCATTAACAAAGACCTCTCAGTTGGATTAGTAAATTCACATATGCCGTGAGATTGTACAGTATCTGATGGCTAATCAGTCGCATGGCTAATGGTTATTGTTCATGTTGTATTTAAGGCTAGCTAAACATTTCTGTGACGTTCAATTGATCCTTTAGAGCCTCCACACTTAGAAATAGCAAGTGCCTAAAAATATTACTCTGCGCATGGCCAACTCAACCTTTGGTGCATGTACACTCATGCAGAGAAATTACGTTTATGATAAACACTAATGCATATCTGAATAAAGATCAGGATTTGTATTTGGTTGAGCTTCAGATTTTCTGAGAGGTTAATATTTTTTGCAAATGTAATATATTATTATTCTTTAATTAATTTATAGTGCTGATTTATTACATATTGCTTTACAGAGATAATTCATTATATCAGTCCCTGTCACATGGCATTTATAGTCTAATTTTTCTACCCAAACACCAACACATGAACACACACTAGGGTCAACTTTATCAGGAGGCAGTTAAGCTGTCAGAAACCAGACTGGAAACCCACTCAGATACAGGAAGAGCATACAAACACCTTAACTAGGATCAATCCCAGAACCCCAGCTTTGCAAGGTAGCAGTGCTAACCAGTGCCAGATATCATTTGGCACCCAAATGTTTATAGGAGTGGCCTCACAATATTATTTTTTTTTGGGGGGGGGGCAGTCTGACTCTGTTTCAGTCCTTTATATCATCTAAAGTATATTAACAGAAATATGACATATTAGAGAAAATCTCCGTACAATTACATTTTTATTGCTAGGACTGTCTTCAAAGATTATATAAAAAGCTTTAACTTGGTATTTGAAACTCTTTTAGTACAGAATCAAAAAACCGAGGATTTGATGTAGCCTAAAAGGATACTATTTGCTTCCCTAGTAATATAGGGGTTTTGATCCATATTATAATGTATTACTCCCCATGCCAACATTATGGGTTTCTTAGGATGGAAATATTGTTTATATTAACTTTAATTTGTTATTGCCATATACAATGTACCACGTTTGCCATTGGTGGTTTATGGTAAATTATGAATCTGAGAGTTGTTTTGTAGGGAACAGAATAAGTCATGTTTTTAATCAGACAGATCTGGTGTAGCACTTCTCTGAAAATTCTATCAACTGCAGTTTGTTGGATTGTTATAATATTTTAGTTTACAATAGTTTAGCTATTAAGAGAGGCTTATTAAGCAATGATGTTTTCTATTTCATGTTACAAGTTTCTAAAAATGAAATAATATGGATATGCATGAGCTGTATGTCTTTGGATTTTTAATGTTTTAATGTCTTAATAGCTCCCAAATGTAAACACAAACCTAAAGGCCCAATTCCCATTATAATATGACATTCCAGAATTTTTCTCTCAAGCAGAACTCCAAAAAACCACAGGTTTACCCCGTTACGTGTAATCCCTAGCCAGCTATGCCAAATTAAATATTATGACTTAGTCATTCTTGTGGCAGTGAAGGCATGCACAGCAGTATTCATCTCTCATAGAGAATACAGTATTGATAGCAAACAATAACTGATTCAGAAATAAATAACATATTTGAAAACTGTGTATTCTTTTTATTTTAATAAGGCTTAAACCTCTCTTGGTATCAATATAAGTCATAGAAGACATTGACATCTAGCTGATTTGAGCAATGTAGGTGAAGCCTCAAAGTAAATTCAAAAAGCCTCAATTTTTTATTTGTCTTTTTTATACATAGAAATTGCAGTGAGATGAATAAGTTTTCATTTCTTAAAAACCCAGGTACAGACATTGTTTTAGGGGTTACATAAAGACTGATTTATTCTAATAGCTTTCCATTTGCCTTTTCCCTTTTCTGCTTGTGTTCCTTTTACCTGTTCCAAAACTCAGCAGGAACACAAGTCAGTCCTGAGTAGTAACAGGAAACAACAGGTTTTATGACCAGGGGAACCCATCACGCACAATTAACCTTGCAGAGGAAATTACGAATTAAGCAACCATCCTCTCATGGTGCCATTATCACTACTTTTAATGAAAGAAAATGCATATGAAAAAAATAAATCAATAAACCTCGGTTAGCAAAAGCCATTTAATGTGTGCAAGAAAGTCAGAAATAAATATACAGTCTATCTTGTTATCTGTCATTGGCAACACCAAGAACTGGTTAAAATGTATTAGGAAACATAACTGCGACAAACTAAATGGTTAAAATGACTTCCAAGAATTCAGCATTTGTGTTTCAGTAGCGGCTAGAATTTCCAGCGCTGATCTTTCAGGAGAGAATTATCCTGGCAAAACTTTGAAGCTACTTTCTGACATCCCGAACAAACTAATTGTTGTCTTCTGCCTGTACAAGTCTCTAAAGTTTTAACGAGCCTGTGTCTTTTCAAGAGATGAGAAAAAAGGACCTATAAAATCAATTTACCAGGCTATTACGCATTGTCATGATCCAAAACAAAAACCAGCCAAGGACAGGCCACAAAGCTGAAGAAGTGGGTCTCTGAGAAAAGGTTACAGAACATCCATCTTCCCTCCTCTTCTAATTGTTTCTTTTCTTTACTCGTTTTTAGGCCCACTTCCCGCTTTTAAAAAGCACTTTATGACAAGTATTGTATTCTTTCAAACTGAGGGGAACCTTTTTTATTTTGCATAGTAGCATTGTAGGCAGTGATTGACAGTGGGAAGGGGTCCAATTGCCACATGGACTCCAGGCAATAAATCATCTACTGCTGGCATAAGCCGACCGGACAAGTCCCCACTTCCACAGAGGATATTCTTATTTTTTTAAAGTCTAAACAAAAAATGTCAGTCCAAAGCAAATACTCTCTAAAGCTGAGAAAAAGGAAGGGGTTCTCATTAAAGTTGGAGATGAAGGGAAAGTAATGCTCTTAGGGTTTTTCCTGAGCAATATTTTCTGTGCTTTTGATTAAGCAACAGTGACTTCTGCAGAGATTTGCATATAAATCTTTTGCCTTCTAAAAGAGCTGGTCTCTCTCCATACTAAATGTCATATTAAAGTATAGATCATATTGTGCAGTCGTAAATGTGGTGTAGATGATCAAATACAACTGTTTTGATTTTGAAATATTAGACATAAAATGTAAATATGTTCCTGACAAAGTTATGGATGTAGTTTATTCTTTTCAGATTTCTAAGATTAAAGTCAGACTTCACAGAGCATTGTCAGAGCGTCACGGAACATGACACAGTGTAGTGTCTTGGTTTAAGTATGCAAGAAAGAAAAAAGAGGGGGCAATAAAGCAAGCTGAGCAAATAGTGTGTCAGTTTGGTGTAACAGGAAAGCATTTCATTGATAACATGAAAGATTGTTTATAGATTATGTGCAATCAGGTGAAAGTTATTTATTAACTTGTGAATAACATGGAAGCACAAAGGATTGCACAGGATGAATCTTTAGATCTGAAAAAAAAAGCTTTATAAGGTCAAAAAAGGACGTGGTTATTCACGTAACAACATTTTTATTTTCATTGATTCTCCCTTTCTTATTGTCATTAAAGGTGGTTCTGTAAAACAAATTAGCTGTAAAATGCTAGCGATGTGGTAATTCTTGTTGCTGTTGGGGAAAAAAACTGATTATTCCTGCTTGGCTTCTCATAAACATAAAGCACTTGCTCAGTGTCAAGAAGAAAAACTGAAATGGGTTTGGGAATTTAAACAGTGAATTAGTTATGTCCCATTGACTTCTATACTCAGTGAAATGAGAGGTAAGTAGAAAATCGATAACCACACTTCTGTCCGCTCCTTTACACATCATTTTTGGTCTGGTTTTATTAAGTATACATCTTTTTTCCTGCTGTGTGCTGCTCTGTAGTTTATATCGTCATATACTGCCTTTTATATTGAAAATATTTCATAGGAGGAAAAAATCAATTTCTAATATTATTCTGTGTGTTGGATGGGAGGCTTTGTAAGATAAATTCTTATTTATTGATTTAGTATTCGAAGGCTAATATTTTGTGTTTTCCTTCAAAAGGATTAAAACCTAGAAACTGATTAAGCATGTCAAGCTGTAGTGGCGCTGGGGAATGTTAAAAATATAAGAGGGTAGTTTAAAAAGGACTTTTCAAATATTTCTCTAAAAATAGAATTCCATATAATCAAAATTCATCCGTATGAAGAAAATAAATCCAAAACTGCAGCTCCATCTTGTAACCTAACAGCTATCATAAATAATCAAAACCTATTTGAAGCCAGAAGATGGGACATTAGAAGCTATTTACACTACTAGAGTGATGCCATCGATCAGTAACGGCTACCCACAGATAAGAGTCATATGATGTCATGGTTATTTATGATACACGTTGCCATTAAAGCTACAGGAGTATGGAACTCTTTCACATTGAAAAGCTTTCAGGTGCTACATATACTGTCAGCAGAATTCCATGGAGGCATTTGTTAACAATTGTTTTTATAGTGTAAGTTATTCAGTATGTTCCCACCCATAAGATATAAAATTTCAAGGGCATTATTTACTTTGTTCCATTGGTCTACAACTCGTATAAGAAGCTAAGACTGCTGTATGGGAACATAATGCTAAGGATTTGACTATAACTAATGTGGCAATGACATTTATTTATTTAAGACAGTAAAAATCATTCTTCTTCTTAAATTAAAGAAACAAAATCTCCTTTTTAAGGCTTGGTGTGATTGGGTGGTTTAAAGATGTTGGAGGCATTTTAAAGACCATTGTTTGAAAAGGCAGAATTGGTATGTGTGACTTATAGTTCCCTGGCCTGTGAGGATGTTATTAATAGAAATGCACCATCCATATTTTTCACAACTTAGTCTAGAATTCTAGCCAGTTGATCTAATAATTATTGGTATATTAGCTGCTTGGCCATGGATGGAGCCCTAGGAGTGGAGATAAAATGCTGTGCTGCTACTATCTGCTTACCCTTGCAGGAAGGAAAAAGGGCACTGCTGGAGGAACTACAATGATATGAAAGATGTGATTAGAAAAATGAAACATATACAATTGACTTTCTTAAACAGCATTGGCTTTGGCCATTGGTATCTTTAAGAAGGCGAAAAGGGAAAATATGGCAGAGTGAGCCTGTTATTATAAATGATAAAGTGTAGGGCAGATCTGTCTGGAAGCTGCGCATTATATTACATACATTATACAAGTTGGTGTCTGCACAAATGGTCTTGTGGAGACCCCACCTGCAGATAGCAGTTTGAATTACAGGTCCAATCCCAATGGCAAACAACTACATACTGCATGTGGAACACAGCTAGGAGAAATTGAGATCAAAATGTCCCATGTGACATTGGTCTAATAGTGGGTACTGTTCATACAATCTATTGCTTGTCTTTTTGCCAGTGTTATTACCTTAGAGTAGTATATGAATCAAGCGCTTGCATAAACCACTTTTAAAATTTAGACAGCTTCTGCAGGGCTTGATTTGTAATGGTTACTTTCTCTTTTGCCCCATCATAAAAACTTAACAAAAATAAGTTCAGGGGTTTTCTGATGTGGATACAAAAAGTACAAAGTAGCAGTAGCTCTGCCTGTCCTGTAAGGACTTATTTTTATTTCGCTGAAAGTGTTTTATGGGCATCAGTATATTAAATTCAGAGTTCAACAAACTGAGACCTTAATTTAGAGCCTCTCATGTTCTCTTAGTTCAAACTGTCAGTGACAGTGTGAGCCTGACAGAAAATCTGGGATTGATCAGTACAGCCGTGCAAGATAGTGACAGCTGTACCCTCACGATACATCACTTCCATATTTTCTGCTTTGCACAGCTGGTGGCCGGATTGAGTTATATTCTATAGATTATTCTTTTTTTTTTTATTACCTAACTTCCTTTTTTAATGTTGTGTATATACATTATAATTATAATAAAGATATTGGGCAACTATGTTGCTAAAATACAGGGAACCAAACAATATACACACCGTACAAACTATCAATACATAAAAATATAAATAAATTGGAATCATAATTAAATATGCGTTATATTGTTGAGATACAAGGTCCTTACATTTCTGAAAAACAATTGAAGATTCTCATCACTTTCTTGACGACACGCGGCTTCCTGTTTTTGTTTTGTGTTTGTATTGTTTCCTCTGAGAAGGGAAATTACCAGTTTTTCTCTGGCCAGTGGTTAAAAATTCCCACCCTTGTTCATGCTCCTCTCATTACTTTTATGAATTTATGAATGGAGCAAGTATTTAAAATACTTAATAATGCTATGATCTCAACAGATTAAAGAGTAATGTCATAATATAAGGGCTGCACCTGACACACTTGTTGATATCAGTACATTTGTTGATAAAATAATCTAAGAATATTGATGTGATATAGGGGGGACATTTAATATTATGGTTGAACTCCTCCCTTTGGTAAAAAAAAAATCAGGGCTGCATTAGAACAGCAACATTTATGGGAGCGTTATCTTTTGACTCACACTGTATGCAAGATTTGACAATACAGGTATTTGGCTAAAGAACTATGTTGGTCACATGCTAGAACTTCCAGAGAAATCTAAGGGCACAGTCACACTTGGCAGCTGATGACTCCTTACATGTTATTATTAGAATTATTATTGGGTGATCAACAGTGCAAAGCAGTGACTGACCAAATTTGTAAAAAGCTGGAATGTAGTTGTTTCATATAAAGCCATGGATATCGTTTCCACTACTAATGCTATGTATTAGCGCTGTGTATATTTTGCTGCCAGCAATTTGCCTCATCGCCAGAAGGAAAGCATTCTGGAGAGATATGTTACCCACAATAGGTTTACTTTCTATGTTGTTTTGTATTATTGACATATGGGGCAGATGTATTATTTGGTAGAAGATGAAGGATACCTAAAAGTAGCACCTAAAAGGTAAGTTAGTCATAATAATGCTATTTCTTGTATATGGCAAATTAATTAACAAGTTATAGATAATATATTTTTTTAAAAATAGCTGACTAAGGTATCCTTCATCTTCTACCAAATAATAAATGACAGCAGGTGGAGTTATTTGTCACCCAACATGGGAAGAAGTGCACGTGCAGTTTTGTTAATTTTGGCAAATTGGCCATAGCTGCATTAAGTGCATCACCCTTTTGTAATCGCAATGATGCTGGAATTCTGGGAAAACACTGTATTGTGGGAATAAAACATGGCGCTTGCACTCAGAATTGCACTTTGCTCACTGCACTTGCTGAGGTACATGTTCCCTAATGTTTGAGTGCATTCAGTCCAAACCTGTCTCAGTCTGTTTGTCAGACATGTAAGGCAAGAGAGTTAAAGTCAATGAGATCATTTGCACATAGATCAGTAGAAAAGGTACAAGGTGAAAAGTGCAGTGAATGTGAGGGAGGGGCTGAGAAAATACTTGAGCAACAAAGAGATAGCTGGTGAGATTTAGGAGCTCACTTCCATAGGGTGCTGAGAAGTCATGTTACACAGTTCAGCAGGGTCATGCAGAGTGCAAAAAGCCTTTCTTTTTTATTGAAAGATCCGATCTGTTGTGTCAATACTTTTCAACATTAGTATTTTAATATTATAATAAGTAATTTGTTACACACTCCACACAATTCATTACTTTCTTACATATCCCATGGAACAGTGCAGTTCATCCTGTTACCCTTTAACAAGCGATGAGCAAAATGTTTCACTGACAAAAAACTCCTATAGACCCCAACGGCTCCAAATGGCTCCCCCCAAAAAAAGTTTCACGGTATGGAAAAAATCCCCTCACAAAAGAAACACCAAATGACTTCAATGTGTTTAGCAATCTTTTGTGAATTTTTGGGAATTTTTCCGTTTGACGAGGGGTTTGTTTCCAATTGTATTTTAATAATTTGGTTCAATTAGCTAAATTATTGATTGCTATTACTAATAATAGTAGGCATGGCAGGTCACCTTCTTAATTTATTTCTATAAAGACTGGTTGGCACTTAAAAGGCTTTATGCTCTACCCCTTAGGAATGAATTAAGGTTCCCTGGGCTGGCAAGACTGGAGTGCTTCTTTTCCCCATAATGGTTTTTATAAAACAAAAGAGAGTAGCAGATCCCAGCGAACCTTGATGCGGCCTTTCAAATCCCCCCCCCCTTGCTTGTGCAGAGAGCGTAAAAAGGAGCCAGCAACTGCTGGAAACCTGTGGAACTCACCTGAGGCGAATTTCTCAACTTGCCAGAGTAACTTTCAGGACCCCACTATCATAACATAAAAGAGTTACCATTTCACATGACCCAGCTCTACATAGGTTAAGGAACCTAGCCATATAGATTAGACAATTTGGTCTTCATTTTTGTATTATTTTTTCACTTTTTGTTCAGTAGCTCTGCAGTTTGGAGTATCGGCAGATATTTGATTGCTAGGGTCCAAATTACTGTAGCAACCAGAGAGGGGTTTGAATGAGAGGCTGGTATATGAATAGAAGAGGACCTGAATAGAAAAACAAATTTAAAAGAGCAACAACACAACTGTAGCCTCGCAGAGCACAGCTTCATATTTTATGACTGCCCTGAGTCCTGTCTGTGATGTAGGCCTCAACAGTGACATGCAGCAATACATCCCTATACTTAGGGGCCCATTCATTATATCCGAATCACGAAATCCAATCATTTCTGATGATCGCAAATGTCACGAAAATTCATTCCATTTGAATACGAAAATTTTGTACTTACGATCCAAAATTTTCTTATTGAAACAATCGTTTGCGAAAGTCACAAAATTTTCATATCCGAACGATAGTAAACAGCGGGAAAACCTTCCTGACTTTCATGCACCTTTGTTTTTGGAAGCCTCCCATAGGACTCAATGGCACTCTGCAACTCCAACCTGGCCAAAGGAAAGTCACGATACTGAAGCTTGAATGAATCCGAAACTTTCGTTCTCATTGCAACAAACACGATTTTGTCGCACAAAATATATAAAAAAAATATGCACAGTGCAAAAAATACAAATTTTTTGTATTCGGACACAATCGTACTTTAATGAATGTGCCCCATAGTGTTTATATTCCATTTCAGTATGCATTAATTATTTCCTCACCTAGCCTCAACAGAAATGTATGATATGAACATTAATGGGACCATATATTGTGAATAATGGCTTGAGAATAACAATAAGCAATTAATATTATTAAGTGCACCAATAATAGCATTATATGACATTTTCTTAAATGCCACATATGACAACATTTACAATAGGATCACATGTATTACTTACTAGCTGAAAATGCTGTAGATTGCTATAAATAGTGTAATAGTACAGCACCTGATCTGGGAACTAGCACTTATATTGTAGTATCACCCACTGTGACCTACAGCACTTATATTTGCCTATTTGTGTCTATAAGTTACCCTCCCATCTAGATTGTAAGCTCTACGGGGCAGGGACCTCCATCCTCTTGTGTCTTTGACTCTTAACTTATTGCAACTATATCTTTTATTTATTTGTATTTATTGTTATACTTTGTATTTATGTCTTTGACTTTGTTTTTATCCATGCCTATGATTAAGTGTACATTTACACGAAACGCGTCAGGCGTATTATTTTTAAATGGAGTAGTAAAAATCGAGTTTTAAGCAAGCCGCTGTGTCCGGTGCATTTGGAGCCCTTTTGCATATGCGTGATTTCGCCTTCCCCAGCTACAGGTTCGGGGCTCTGAGCACCTGAACCACTTCTGAACAACAGTGAGTTCTTTGGTATTTAGGATTTCACATTGTGAGAGCTGATATGATGGTGTTGGGAATTTGACCTAGATCAACTGTGAGACAGATCCGGGGTTTATACACCCGGATCTCTCTTTTGTATTTGGTACGTTTTATTTATTTGATTTCCTGACATTTGAGACATTTAGGTTAAATTAATTGAGCCATTTCTAAGTTTAGGTTACTACCATTTCTTAGTTTGTACTTTGTATTTATCTATTATTATCTATCCATTTGTATTAATGTATTCTACTGTACAGCACTGCGTACATAAGTAGCGCTTTATAAATAAAGATATACATACATACATAGTACCTTCCCCAGGAAACAATAAAAAGTCTATCCATTGGGCTTGACCAAAACAAACCCCAATTGCTTCCAAAATAAAAGTAGTCCATGCAAAGTTGGCCTAATTTGTGAATATATTCCCTTACATGAATGCACATTCATTTCATTTCTGCAATTTAAATATTCTAGATCAGTGCTGTCCAACTTCTGCGGTGCCGAGGGCCGGAATTTCTCTCGCATACATGGTGGAGGGCCACTAATGGAAGCCAGTTTTGGCCACTCCCCCAAAATCACACCCACTTCAAACCACAGCCACGGGGCCTGTGTGTGCCATACTCTGCCTGTCCTATGCTGCCTGTGTGTGCCATACTCTGCCTGTCCTATGCTGCCTGTGTGTGCCATACTCAGCTCTATCCTGCCTGTGTGTGCCATACTCTGCCTGTCCTATGCTGCCTGTGGGTGCCATACCCTCCCTGCCCTATGCTGCCTGTGTGTGCCATACTCTGCCTGTCCTATGCTGCCTGTGGGTGCCATACCCTGCTTGCCCTATGCTGTCTGTGTGTGCCATACTCTGCATACCCTATGCTGCCTACACACAGGCAGAATAGTCCAGGCAGTGGGTGATCTGAGGTGTGAAGAGGTGAACAATGTGGGTGATTATAGCCTGAGCCTGAGGTGTGAACACTGCAGGGGGTGAACAATGCAGAGATTAAAAGGTGTGAACAGTACAGGGGATTACATTTTTTAACAATACAGAGGGATTACAGCCTGAATCTGATATGAGAACCATGCAGTTAATCTCAGGCAGTTAATCTCAGTACTGATACCATTTAAAGCTTACACAAAGGTAAGACATCAAAGCAGCCAGACAGGTGGGGGGCCACACAGAGGGGGGTTGAGGGCCGCAATCGGCCCGTGGGCCGCCAGTTGGACAGCACTGTTCTAGATGAAGGAACCCCAACAATAAGATGCAGTTTAACCTGGCACTAACTATATATATATATATTTTGGCTAACTATCCCAGTTACATGTAGACATGTGACCTATGCACCATAAATCCTTTTTTTCCCTTTAATTTTTAAAAAAGTAAACTTAGAAAAATTAAACTAAACTAAACTGTAGAATAATAAGTTTTTAATATAAGAGGATATATATACTGTGTAAGGGTTAATTTACAAAAACCCTTAGTGCATACTCAAGCAGTACTTGTTCCCCGGGTATGGCTACACTCTGCACCTAGTGGCAGATAAAAATTGATGCAGAGCACAGTGTCAGGTCAGCCCCCTACTATTCGGCTGCCATAGGGAAGGTGGTAAGGACATGCCCCCATTACAACCTGGTGCTTCACTACTCCCTAACTTGTGCTCCTCAGTGATGTGCAAGTTAGGGGACAGAGGAAGGCTGGAGTGATGGAATCCTATGTACCTCCCCCCTCCCCGCCCCTTATAAATACAGTTCTACCTTAAATGACCACTTTAGTAATTCAGTCAACAGACTCTGAGTTTTGGATTTTCTATTAGGAAAACATTAAAGCCCTGCTTTCCAAACTTTCAACTGTGGGGCTTACTACCCTGTAGGAGTGGGTGAATACATTTAGGGGATAAGTGCCCAGCACGAAGGTCTTAAGGTGGCCATACACGGACCGATTTTTTACTTACAAACGACCGATTCCCGAACGATCCGATGCTATCGTTAAGTTATCGTATAGTTGGTGGTGTACGAACGATCGTCGGCCCACCAAACGAGCCGACATTATCGTCCCCAAAATCGATCGGCCAGGTTTAAAAATTTTGGTCGTTTAACGATAAAATCTGCCAGTTGGTGTGAGTGTCAGACATTTGTCTTTCAACGATTGTTCTCTGCGCATGTCACGATTGCCAGCAGCAGAAGTCAACGACATCGATCGTACGTAGATGTACGATCGTAGGTATTTTACGATAATGATGCGACAAAATCTTTCCCGAATTATCGTTGCCCGTGGATGGCATATCGTATGGGAACTCGATCGCCATACGATCGTTTGTCGATATAATCGTTCATCGCACAACGAGCGAAATCGCCTCGTGTATGGCCACCTTTAGATATCCCTTAAAACCCTTTACATCCCACAAGGGTTGATTATAACCATATTATATAAAATCTTGCTAAGGGCTATGGGACACGCTGAGATTATTCACCCGATATGACATCCCACCGGCGAGAATGTAAATCGCCGGTGGGATGGCAAACGCGGCGTGGCGATTTGCAGAAATTGGCGAAGTTGCCTCGCAAGGAAACTTCAGTGATCGCGGCGCCGCATATGCCATCCCACCGGCGATTTACACTCTCGCCGGTTGGATGTCATATTGGGGAGATTAGTCGCCTGCGACAAGGGAGACTTGTTGGTGGTGACTAATCTCAGCGTGTGCCACAGCCCTAAAGGGTGCCCTTCCAATTACTGGACCTCCATTGGCACTGAAACCAACAGTCAGTAAACCTGCATTAAGACCAAGTACACACACACAAATGTTTATGTGGTTTCAAGTTGTACTGAATTTGAATTTACCTTGACCATTTGCCCAGTGGGAAGTTTATACTTTGCACAGAGTAGAAAGTAGATTGTGCTAAACAGAATAAAAGACTGTAGCTGTTCCTGGACTGTGTGTGGTGATAATTCAAGATGTACCTAAGTGCAATATATTCAATATGCCCACCTACACCTTTATGACATTGGTTTTTACAATAAAGGTGGGCTTAGGTGCACCTTTACTTCACATTAAATTAAACATGACTTTAGAGTTAATATTTTGAGGGAAGTTTTTATATCAAGGCTTACTGGCAAAAATCAAAATAGAGACACATAAAAAACAGCTTCTAAACTTGTATTAAAAATAGCTTGCTCACATTCTTTGTGGTAGCCTTTATGTATTATCTCTGAAACAATTTGTTTAACGTTCATGCTTGGACTTGGATAATCATTTACTTCAGAGCAAACAGGGCTGTGGCCAGACATCTTATGTTGAATAATCATGCTGATACCATTCACACCCTCATCATTGTGACTTCAATGATAGAAGTAGGTGACTATTACTCACTCAGTAATTTACATTTATGTACTTATTGTTACTGGACACCAACACAGGAAATCTGCAAGCATATTTCCTCTTCATTTTTAACTTCTACCCTGATAACATTTTCTCTGATTCATAAATCAGGTGTAATGCGACTCAGTTATCAATTATCAATCAATTACCCATAAAAATGCAATCCATACAGAAGATTTACTGAAAATATATTAAAAAGGCACAAGGAATCTACAAGAAAAGAAAGAGGGAGAGAGGTGAAATGAATTAAGGAAAAATAATCCAGAAACTTTCTATGAAACAGTGACAACTAAAATGAAATGGCACTTAATTTTTGAAATATCATGAAAGGTTAATGAACATCCATGGTACATCACTGTGGAAGTCCAGTTATGACTGTACCTGAAAGATTTGGCAAAGGTCCTGCCTTTTTCAACAGAATTCAGATTCGGCCGAATACATGGTCCTGACTGGACAGAATCAGAATACTTCAAATCATGTGACTTTTCACCACTATTTGTTTTGCACGGTTCTTTTTAAACCTTCTGTGCCATAGTTTGCATATGCAAAACAGGATTTGGTTTGGTATTTGGCTGATCTTTCATTAGGGATTCAGGGTTTGGCGTATCCCAAAATAGTGAATTAGGTGCATCCCTAATATTTTTTGAATTTTTTGAAACCATGACCATGACATGAAGCATAAACAAAAAAAGTTGCAGAAAAAAAAAACAGCCACTTTTCTGGTTTGTTGCGCAAAAACGTTTCCATATTGTTGTACAAAAGCCAGCATCAAAAAACCTCTAAAACCAAATTAAGATCTTACAGTTGTAAAAGGGACATCTGCCACTGACTTCTAGCTGGCGTATTTTCTCACTTGTATTAAGGTGGCCATACACGTGGCGATCCGACGATGTTTCGTACGACCATCGGTCGCACGAAACATCGTAAGATCCGCCACACACCATTCAGGGCTGAATCGGCAGGTAAGGAGGTAGAAACAATAGGATTTCTACCTCCTTCTGCCGATTCAGCTCTGAAGGGAGAATTTTGGTCAGGCGCCTTCTATGGCGCCCGATCAAAATTTTCAAACTTGTCCGATCGGCGAGTCGTCCGATATCGGCAGCTTCCTGCGATATCGGTCGACTCGCCGACATGCCATACACGCACCGATTATCGTACGAAACGAGGTTTCGTACGATAATATCGGTGCGTGTATGGCCACCTTTAGTCACGGTTTTGTTGCATAATAAATAATAAAAAAAGTTTTTTTATCTCGACAAAATTGGGTTTTCAGCATCAAAAAACCTGAACCGAAAAAATCGAGCAATGGTAAATGGCCCCTATAGAGACGTATTTATTAAACACTGAAAAAAGGAGCTCAGCACAGTTCTGCAGGGGAAACTTACACAGCTCTCAGTTGACATGTATAGAATTTTTTTTATGGCCGTATTAATCAAAGGTAAACTCTTACGTTCACCACTTGATAAACATGTCCCTAAGGCAAGGGGAGAATTGTCAGTCTGGGGTTAAGTGCAGGCAAAGCATAGGGGCGCATTGTCAGTCTGCACTTATCCATAGGCTGACAATCTGCCCCGTGTGCCCTTGCCTTAAAACCCCTATATGAAAGAATAAAGAGCTGCTCTCTTGTGAATTGTGGTGCGTTTCACCCCTTAATAAATATTCCCCCCTTAATAAATATTCCCCCTTGTGTCTGATGCACCCATCTCCTTAAGACGGTAAGATCTAATGGGCAGGGCCATATTTACTTCATGTATCTGTGAGCATTTGTATTTCATCTGTATGTTTCATGTATGCTGCCATATGTATAAATGCTTGTTGCTAATAATAATAATAATAATAAGCATCAGATTTCTCATGTTTTGAAATTAGTTTATTTTCAACTAATATTAAATTACCAGATTATCCATAGTAATGCTGCTGTGATTAAATGAGACACCTTGGGGCCATGGCTATTTGCTGTTCCATGTCCAATTATAGCATTACAGGATTACATAAAATAGTGGAATCACACCTGTAAAAATCCTGCACTTGCTAAACACCAATACTTGTGCCTACTGATCAGCCAAGCACCACCCTTTTCTTGAACCCACCTCTAAATGGAAACAATTAGAGGCAGATGTATCAACATTCAGATTTTAGTGGTTTTTGGGGTTTTTATCCACAAAGAAACTAATTTCCACTAAAACCATGAATGTCTAGGGATCTATTAAAAGATCTGAATATGAAAAGCACTAACAATAAAAATGCAGAACGAAAAGGAAAAGAACATGAAAACTATGAATTTTTTTGTGGTTTTTAGCTTCTTGTGTGAACCTTCATGGACTTCCAAACAAAAAAAAAAAACCTGGAAACCTCTAAAACCACAAATTAAACAAGGATTGTTACAGTTTTCCTAGGACAGCTCCCTCTTACTTCTATATGACCTCAACAACTCTTAGATGGCGTGTTTTTTAAATTTACATTTTTCGTGGTTTTGATGCATAGTAAATGGTGAAAAATTTGCTTTTTTACGCAAAAAAATTAGTTTTAACACAAAAAAACACAAATCATGGAACAAAAAAAACAAACAAATATGAACATTAGTAAATGGGCCCCTTCTATAAAAATATAAAACAAGTGTTATTGTAACATGTAGTGACCTATATTAGGATTGTATTACTAAAGTAACTTAATTATAAATTATAAGTGAATTTTGATGTGATTTGATCCACGTACAAGCATGCACGTTATGTCAATGTATTGGAAACAAATATTTACATTACTCCTTTATTTCATCAGGGGATATTGCTGAAAGGTCTTTCCTTCTTTCACCATATAAAAAGTCTTTAAGGTTTTGTATCACAACTTTTCTTTTAAGACTATGTTTTTAGTGCAAAAATATTGTTTTTGGCATAGGAAAGGTTTAACCTGAGACATATATGAAGTGCTATTGTGTTTGGTCATTTGATGGATGGCCACCTGTGTCGTGCTGTGAGCAAAGGCCCAGCCAGATGGGCTAAAATCTCACTTGCCAAAAGTAATAATTCTGCATATTTTGCTGAATTGCTTGTTGGGGTCGAAACTGAATATAGATTACACCTATGGGGTAGAAATACAGAAAGACATGCAAAAAGCTGACGCTCTGTTATATTTCAACAAGAATGAGTTCCCCTCTGATTTGTGTATGGTTGAATATATGTCTATTTCCATGCATACCATTCATACAATTGCTTAATTCAACCAATGCAATGTTTTTTTCAGCTTGCAAATCCCAGGCTTATCCATAGTAATGCTGCTGTGAATAAGCAAAAGTTAGAGGGGACCAGCACTAATAGCATGCTAACAGTATGTGTATTGCTTTGTGGCAAACTTTTTCTCTCTAACTGGAGCTACAAATGATAATACGGTTGATTCACTAAAGTGCGATAAAACGAGCGCTATTTATAGCATGTTATATGTTATCGCGTCGTGCACAAATTGTCACCGTGTGCAAAAAAACGCACGCCATACACGCATGGGCGTCCACAGAAGGGGGCAAGAGGGGGCACTTGCCCCCCCCTGGAAAAGTAGCAAAAAAAAACAAACCTTACTCCTTTCTGCACTGTCTCCTCAAGCCCGTTTTGCTGTGCTCCGATTGGATCTTTCTTCTTGTGGATTCTCCAATCAGAGCACAGCTTCCTTGACAGACAGTAAAATTGACCAATCAGAGCACAGATGCACACAGGGATCGGGAGATTTTGTAAACTGGAAACAGAAATGAAGACTGAAAAGTAGAATCTGCAGCTGTAACTTTACCTAAGAACCAACTCTCAACTTTTGCTGCAGATTTCATCCCACAGGTACTATACACAGGCACTATACGCAGGCACTATACACAGGCACTATACGCAGGCACTATACACAGGCACTATACGCAGGCACTATACCCAGGTACTATACGCAGGCACTATACCCAGGCACTATACGCAGGCACTATACCCAGGCACTATACCCAGGTACTATACCCAGGCACTATACGCAGGCACTATACGCAGGCACTATACCCAGGCACTATACACAGGCACTATACCCAGGCACTATACGCAGGCACTATACCCAGGCACTATACCCAGGCACTATACGCAGGCACTATACGCAGGCACTATACGCAGGCACTATACGCAGGCACTATACACAGGCACTATACACAGGCACTATACCCAGGCACTATACGCAGGCACTATACCCAGGCACTATACGCAGGCACTATACGCAGGCACTATACGCAGGCACTATACCCAGGCACTATACCCAGGCACTATACGCAGGTACTATACAGTTCTAAAGAATCACTAGCTGACATTAAATTGTTTTTTGCCTGACCTGACATCTATAATAATTTATAATCTATCCCCTACCCTAACACATGGAGGGTAAGTTAACTCTTTCCCTCTGAAAAAGCTCATTGTGTGTTTATATATTTGTTGTTGTTTTTTGCACTTACTATTTTTTTTTTTTTTTTGTCATTGTTTTGTTCATTTATAGTAAGTTACAGTGGAGCCAATGTTGTGTATCAGTGCCAGTGTTATAGTGCCAGGGCCTGAATATCTGCCATCAGTACCCACTGCCTCTCACTGTATATAATGTGCTGGGTTTGTAAATACGGACTGCGTCTCACTGTATATAATGGGGAGTCAGTACCCACTGCCTTTCTTGCTATAAAACTAACATAAACACATCTAAAGGGGTGGTTCACTTTTAAGTTAACCTTTAGTATGTTATAAAATGGCCTATTCCTAGCAACTTTGCAATTGGTCTTTCTTATTAATTTTTTTGAATAATTTGCCTTTCTCTTCTGCCTCTATACAGATTTCAAATGGGGGCCAAAAAATATTGCTCTGTGAGGCTACAATTTTATTATTATTATAATTTTGTATTACTTATTTTTCCAAGTAGGCCCCTTAACTATTCATATTCCCATCTCTTGTTTAAACCACTACCTGGTTGCTAGGGTAAATAAGACCCTAGCAACCAGATAGCTGCTGAAATACCAAATGGAGAGCTGCTGAACAAAAAGCTAAATAACTGAAAAACCATTAAAAATAAAAGTGAATTCGAATGCGAACTACCCCTTTAAGCTAACTGATCACAAACACAAATGTTTGCAGATCCCCTAACAGAAGTGCGCGTATGAATACTTTTACATACTAAACATTTTAGGGTAAAAAAAAAAAGCACCCCCCGCACTTTTGTACAGTATCCCTGGGAGTCACTGGGAACGGCAAGAGGTAGTTGGGAGGTTAACTTTTTACGCCAGCAGCGAATCCACTAAGTGTCACATTAGCTGTAGGTCAGTCTGTGTATGGGCCATCTTTAGCCTCCCCTAGTATCATCCTGCAAAAAAATATATATATATTTATATATATATATATATATTTTTTTTTTTGTCTGTTGCAGGATGATACTAGCTTACTTGCCCCCCCTTGGAAAATTTTCTGCGGACGCCCATGCATACACGCCATTACTTTCGGAAAACTACTGTTCTGAAAATGATCATTTCCCTGCAAACTGGAGGCTGCATCACCTTAGGGCCAACACATACTTGAATAAATCACACTGCAAAGTCCATATTGTGTTGCCAAAAGCTCATGAACTGTACTTTTCTATAATTACCGCCTGCCCCAAGTAGGTGTTAATTTTTGCACAGGCTAATGCGATATTTAGCGTGTCTAAGTGTTTGTGCATCATGCGTTAGTGTTATTTCTGTGAGAGAATTAACGAAATGCGTTAAAATGAATGCATTCTGTTGCGCGCTATATACGACTTAACGTATTCGATAATACTTTAACGAATCATGTGATAACGCTTATCGACCTTCTGTGAATCAACCCTAATAAGTTTGCTGATTTACACAATAAGTGGGGTATTTATTAACATTTGGATTTTTTTGGTTTTATCAACTAAACTCATTTCAACAAATAGCAATCATTTACTAAGAAATCTGAATTGAAAAAGCATGATCGAAAAAAAGTTGGGGAAAAGTCACAAAAACGGCAACTTTTTTTCACTTGTCGCACAAAAATAGCGACTTTTTCATATTGTTGCACAAAAGCAAGGAGTTTTTTTTGCGACAAAATTGAGTTTTCGGCAACAAAAAGCCTGAACCCAAAACATTATGCTTCAGTAAATGTCCCTTAAAATGTTTAATTTCATTATTCTAATTGTACCAGACTAGTAAAAGCTAGCCATACACTGAAAGATCCAGTTGTTTGGCAAGGTCAGCAAACAAGTGGCGTTTTTCATGATATGCCCACCTTGAGGTGGGTGATATTGCATTGATCCAATCTTTTAGCCTGAGGGGCGAATGATTGGATCACATTGACGGGATGCAGACCTTTGAGACAAGGACCCAACAATGTGCCAAAGCGCTTTTTACCCCCATTTTCAAACCTGTCACCATCTGGTCAGTTTTTGGCCAGATTTCAGTTGGGCAGGCCTGTCTGAGGGCCCCATACACAGGCCAATAAGCTGCCGACCATCAGCAGCTCTTATTGACCCATGTATGGCCAGCTTAAAGGATAAGGAAAGGTTGGCAAATGTTAGGCACTCCCAGTGATTGTAATGGCTTACCTTTTACCCCAGGCTGGTGACCCTGTTAGGAAAAAACTGCACCAGCCCTGGGTAAGTGAGAGAAAGTTTGGATTTTCACTCCTCATGTGTTAGCGGTGCAAAGATAGAAGAAGGAAGCAGATCTCTTTTTGGCAGCTACTCTGGGCTGGTGCAGTTTTCTCTTAACAGGAGCACCAGGGAAACAATTACAATCACTGGGTGAGTTTTACCTTTCCTTCTCCTTTACAGCTAGTGATCTGCTCCTGTCCACGCCGTCTCGTGTGTGCCCTGACAAACATGGCACTGGCACACAGGACAAAGAACAAAAATGCACAGTTTAGTGTTTGTCTGACAAAATCTGGCACCCGTGCAACAAAGCAAATAGCCCTTTTTGCTGCTGGCTTGATTATACCAACGGGCAAAATGCTGTGAGCAGCGTTGGTGCCCCTACAGCAGATCTTAACTTGCATTATTGTATAAATGAGGATTAGGCAAACAGGACTAGGCAGAAGATTCTGTACAGATAAGAAATGGAATAACACCTACAGACAGGCATGGACTGGCTATCTTTGCAGTCTGGCAAATGAGGGGCTGCTGAAAGATGCAATAGACAGTCACTATTTAGTAAGCTGGTGGGGGGCTGTTTGGGCCTCTGTGTACTTGAAATGCCAGGGCTTATTTTAAATATCAGTCCAGGCCTGCTCACAACACTTTGACATGGTGTGAACTGTGTGATGTCAAAATAAATTTTGATCCATCTGAACATAGTGTAACAGTAGAAACAGCTAACATGATGCCTGCTAGGGGGCCCTAAAATATAAAGAGCCTTGCAGATTTTCTAGTTTTAATTCCTCACGGTTTACAAATGGGGAGGGAGGTGCTTACGCTTTTGCTAGAATGAGCTGGTAACCTCTAGTTACACAAGTTACATTAATTAAAAAGTGAGATAATCGCAAAACACTCTTGAAAGTGTCATGCTGCACGGCCCTTGTGATTAATTTCCCAGATTCTTCCAGGAAGTGTGCACCTACTGCTTTCTACAGCTTCCAGGTCAGCTGAGGATTCTTTTAAACATCTGTGAGCAAACTGATGTTCTCTTTAATTGCTCAGTGCAGTAACATCACGTTAAACAAAAGCTCAAATTTGGTCTGGCCAGATGTTAAGGATTTGTCAAAAATAACAATAATATATTTAAAAATATATACTGGGATTTAGCCAGATCAACCGGACCCTGCAAGTGAGTTGCACATGTGCTTTTGGAGCAACAGCCATAATGATGGCATCCCTGATGAAACTAGTGGATAAACTGGTCATTGCTTTAAAGCCAGCAGTTTATAGCAATAAAATAAACAGTGCTTAGTGAAGTAATTAGTTAGTCATTGGTGCTTAGTGATGTAATTTGTGTCACATGACTCACTGAAACTCCCTGTTGTATAATATTAGAAGCCATCATAGAGTTCCATGACCTGTATTAAAGTTATTTTATGGTCATGAAACTCCTCAGTGACGTATAATGGGCTTATATTTAGTAACAGGGTGTATATTATTCTCTATGTCATGACTTTATAGTTGACCAGGTCTTACCACAATGCTGGAAAGCAGTGGCATAATTAGTTGGCTTGGTAACTGAACAGTAAGGAGCATGCTATTGTGCCCTGTAGCGCTTTAGCATCATAGTAAATACTCAATGGCAATTACTCCAATTGAACCTAGATGCCATTGCTAAAAAAATGCTACAATTAAATAAGTGAGCTTAATCTTTAATTACAAAAATAGGCAAATAAGGTAAATGCCAACAATAAATAATTCTTGATCAGGCAAATTGTTAACATACGGATATGGCTTATTTGTATTAGAGAAGAGCTAGGCCACATGAACTAGAAGGCTATTTGTACCAAAGGAGTATTCTGGTCTGCTTTCTACTTCTGGAAAGGAAGAACTACACCACATTACACAAGATATTGTAATGCCTAATAACATACTAGAAGGGACATTGATTTACAATTATTAGAAAGTTTCCCTTGACATCAGCATTAATAAATGTCAAAGCAATAACACAGGAAGGCACTGCATTCATTTTGTTTAATGATTAATGGAACCAGAGAAGCACGAGGTCTTTTATTCTGCATACTTGCATATTGTTATGTTTAGTGTAATTGTGCTTTTGCATTACTAGACTGTTTATCATTCCACAGCAGAAAATACAAAATTAAAGAAATAAAACAAAAGAATACAATGATAAAAAGATCAGTGTAACATAACATGATTTGCCATGATTATTTAGCTTCTCTTTCCAATGCTTTGCACATGTTTATTGGAATAGAAACAAACGCCTCTCCAGCTAAGACAAGGAAACACTCTTATATGATGGCGTATAAATATTGTATTGTGTTTGTGATAATGTCCATTTTAATCCCCTACAGACGCATGATCATCTCAGTAAAACAATATTCTTGAAAGGTAAATGAAAAGACAGTGTAGGGGTCCAAATTATCTGCCACTAGCGCGAAGAAGCTGCACTTTGGCAGTGATTGACTGATGTAGATCAGTTTGCCCACAGTGCACAACATGTAGCTGGTCAGCCTAGTAGCCAATCTGTCCACATTTCTCATGCTAAAGTACAAGCTTATGTTTGTTTAGGAAAGGAAGTCATTTTTTATACTGCTAGCCACACTATAAATGTGCAATTCAACTGGGTATTCTGGGGTCGCTATCACCTGATGCTGCATTGCCAGTGCAGGGGATTCAGGTAATAATGCTGGCAGTGCTGAGAGCTATCGTCAAATTGAGTAGTGTATGGCTGCTCAAAGCAACCAGAAAACCAATATTCTTTAAGCAAGTTTAGATCAGCCTGACTGAAACAGTGACTGAAACAGGGACCAAATATGTCACCATGTGCTATGACAGCTTAACTTTTATGTCATATTTTCCACCCAGTTAGTAAATTTTCACTCTAATACAACGTGGGACAACAAAAGGCTAATCCACAGGGAATGGGGAGGATAATGTGCTAGGCACCCCCAGTCAATCAAATCATTAACCCTTAATCTCAGGTCTGCACTTATTACTGGCCAGGCCACCTATTAGTAGAGCGCTGTGCTGCCACCATGTATATGCTAACATACAGGCAATATACAGTATATTATATACAGTATATATAGTGAATAAATATCTTATAAGCATATTATAAGTCACTGAGGAGTTTCTTGACCATATAAAAGCAAGAGGTTAAAGGTTGAGTGCTTTTATACAGGTCATGGAACTCCATGTTGATTTCCAATATCCTCATATATTTCAACAGGAGGTACTTTATTAATTATAAAACACAGGTTTCTGTGAGTTGTGTGACAAAAATTACATCACTAAAAACCAATTGTAACTGATGACATCACTAAGCACAGCTTATAAGGATATAATTTTCAGGATATTAATGTCTCTCTCTCTCTCTCTCTCTCTCTCTATATATATATATATATATATATATATATAAAAATATATATATACACATATACAGAACAATTATTGTGATCTAATAGTGATTACATTCACTAGGGGGTGCTTAAAAAATTGGCACCCCCAATCAATTGGCCTTTAGTTTTTAGTTATCTGTTTTCTTATATTTTTGTCTGTATTTCTATCTAGTTAGTTGTTAGCAAATAATCACAAGACTCCAACATAATAATTCAAAATAAAAGAAAATAAAAATCCTTCATTGCCCTTAATTTCTACATTAAATTGATACAAAACACTTATGTTTCAGATTATGATAATTCAACATATTTTATACAAGTCATTTACATCTTATTCAAATGTATATGTTAGCAAAAGCTATCCATCATGTTTGCAATGTAATTACCAAAGCCACATACAGTACAAATACCTAAAAATACTGCTGTTGTATCTGATTAAAGATTCCTTGCCTCAGGACACCAAAGAATTTCATTTTGACTGGCCTTTGGTAAGAATTACAGAGATGTCAATTAGATAACATGAGTTTCTTGTGCCTTCAATTGTGGCCGACCCTATTCTCATGTTTGCTTGGGGCCTTACCTGTTAGATTCCCTGTAATCTGTGTTACTGCAGTGGAATAGTGACTTGTAAAAGCAACGAAGCGTGACAGGGATTTTGAATGAGGTGGAAATCTGATATTTTCTCTCTCTTCTGGACCCAGGAATCAGGACTCCTTCTGCTGTGCTGGGATTTGGCATCTTCTATTAGATTCGTGCAAGAAAGTCCTGCACTTTATTGTTTGGTCCTTACAGAATGCAAGTAAATTGTTTTTATTGAATTGTGTAGCCATCTGCTTTCCCACTGAAGATAAAGACATCTCTTACTGCAGACACAATGCTTTCACACAAAAACGCAGACATGTTTACTCTTCACTATTGAAAAGTTTTGTTAAAAGGCAGATTGGGCATATGTGTTTATAGGAGCCTGTGTGTACGTATTATTTTGCAGTTATGTATCATATGCAGAATACAACTCTGCACTTTGTAACAAGTCATACATAAAACAACTTACAATTGTATAGTGGGTGCCAAATGAACATTACCAAATAATAAAATATCTGTAACTGTATACATGATACATTAATATCTGTACACAGTGGTTTTCTAGTGTTCAAATCAGCTAGGTGTTGCTTTAATCCAAATTGATCAGTGTTGTAAATCCACTGTAAGGGTTGACTTTACCTTTAGGGAGATGCTGTCTGCTTAACATATTACCTAATAACCATCTCTAAGGAATTGTTCATGCATGAGTGTAACAATAATAATTTCATAATGTTCATACTTATATCTTAATTCTCAACTGAAAGTTACTAATAACCACGACAGTAGAAAAACATAGCTTAAAGTGTCCTCAGAAAATGTACTTTTTGACTGTTGTACTACTAGCTTTATCAGTGAGTTCTTATTATTTGCAGTTGATCCAACTCTGGTTTCTGTTGCTTAGGGTGAAGACACACAAGGCTACTAGTAGCAGCTACTTTTTCACATCTACTAAGGGCTCTGGTACACGGGGAGATTAGTCGCCCGCGGCAAAACTCCCTGCTCGCGGGCGACTAATCTCCCCGAGTTGCCTTCCCTCTGCCATCCCACCGGCGAACATGTAAGTCGCCGGCGGGATGGCAGACGCGGCGGCGCGATTTCGCGCAAATCGCCGAAAAAGACTCGCGAGGCTTTTTCGGCGATTTCCCGAAATCGCCCCGCCGCGTCTGCCATCCCGCCGGCGACTTACATGTTCGCCGGTGGGATGGCAGAGGGAAGGCAACTCGGGGAGATTAGTCGCCCGCAAGCAGGGAGTTTTGCCGCGGGCGACTAATCTCCCCGTGTACCAGAGCCCTAAACGCCAGAAAAAACCCTGCCATAGATACTGAGAATTGCCTCTGCTAAAACACACGTAGAGACAATTATCAATAAATGATCAGCATTGTCTGTTTCTGTAGCTGTGATAAGTAGCTGCTACTAGTAGCTCTGTGTGTCATCACCCTTAGTCAGGGGTGCTTCAAGGCTACTTTTGCCACCACCCCCTTGCCAGTCCATTCCCCATACTTACCTTAGATCTGTTCGGAACTGCTATTGTAGAGAACGCAAAAACTTGAAAAGAACAGAATTCCAGTTAAAAATAACAGCCAATTATGCTCTAGAGAAAGGTTTACTTTTTGCCTTGCCTGTTACCTAGTCTTAGTCCTGGTCTAGCTTCATGCTAAATTTGTTGTGCAGGGAATTAGAAATAGTTTTTAGGGTTATACTGCCTCTTAATAAAACATACTGAGGTGCCTTCAATGTAGTTTGAGAATCTATTGTAATTTTTCAACAAAACCTAGCCATAGCCAATTAAATCATTAGAATGTTTTGCAATTCAAATGCCAGCTACAATGAGAATGACAACAAAATGTGGAAAGTGACTGTTAACTACTTTCTCTGAAATAGAAGCATTTGCCAGGACAGTTGGGCTCATATTTATTAGGTGTCTCATTAACAGTGGAATTCTTCTGTATTTAATGGCTGCTATATAAGGGGAATGTGTATATTCATTCCATCCATTAGTCATATATACATTATGTGCTGCCTTTGCTGCCACACTCATACTGAGAATCATCTTATTAGCTTAGCTGAGTAGATTGCATTAAGGTGGTTTCTTGCTGTTCCCCACATCATGTGCAGAGGAGCACTGATCCTTATACAATATACTTTATACAACAAGAACAAGGTCTGTACCCATGCAAGAAAACTAACTTGATCATAAATGATTTTCTTTTCATTGTTAATATTAACTTGCCACAGTATGGCACAACATTTTACTCAGCTGGTTCAGGTGATCCTATACAATCTCTACACTAATTATGGACAGAGGTTACCCTACCACTCAACAGATGTATATTTATGTATGAGATGCTATGTGAACAAGGTGGCAGGTAAGCTTGTGTAGGTATGGCTGTACATAACTCAGCACAAGACAGGAACAAGGCTTTTTTTTGGGGGGTTGGGGAAAAATTTTATCTGGTTGTTTTGTGTGACTTCTGTAAATGATAAATGGTAAGTGGTGATACACTTTGTGAAAAACATTTTTAATGTAGCGTTTAAAGTGTCAACTTAAAATGCTGAGCAAAAGGATAATTTACCTATTTTCGAATAAAGAGATTATTTTTATTATAGCATGTGGAGAGCACATCATCCCTATGTTTGCAATAACATATATAAGTGGGAGCTTGCATAGGGGCTGATTTACTAAGACACGATTTCGAATCCGAATTGGAAAAATTCCGATTGGAAACGAACATTTTGCGACTTTTTCGTATTTTTTGCGATTTTTTCGGCGTCTTTACGATTTTTGCGTAAAAACCCGATTTTTTCGGCGTCTTTACGATTTTTGCGTAAAAACGCGAGTTTTTCGGCGTCTTTACGATTTTTGCGTAAAAACGCGAGTTTTTCGTAGCCATTATGAAAGTTGCGCAAAGTCGCGATTTTTTCGTAGCGTTAACACTTGCGCGCAAAGTCGCGCCTTTTTCGTAGCGTTAAAACTTAAAAGGCGCGACGTTTCGCGCAAGTTTTAACGCTACAAAAAAATCGCGACTGTGCGCAACTTTCGTAATGGCTACGAAAACCTCGCGTTTTTACGCAAAAATCGTAAAGACGCAGAAAAACTCGCGTTTTTACGCAAAAATCGTAAAGACGCCGAAAAAAATGCGTTTTTACGCAAAAATCGTAAAGACGCCGAAAAAAAAAATCGCAAAATTACCGATCATTACAAAAAAAAACGCAATCGGACGCATTCGGCCCGTTCGTGGGTTAGTAAATGTGCCCCATAGTGTGTATCAGTTAAAATGAATGTAAAAATTCTCCAGAGACAACAATTTCCTCAGCAAATAGGCCCACTGTTTGGCATCTGCCTGCATATGGGTGGATACTGGAGATAATATGCACTACTGAATAAAATAACATGCACTAAGTGCATTAAAGGGAATGATCACTAGCCATACACAGGTCAGTTTTAGCTGCTGGCTCAGTCTCTCCATACCGAGCTTATATGTTGATAAATTGGGATTCATTGACTTCTTGCTAAGCCATACCTAGTCAGCCATCAGTCAGATATTTGTCAAGCAGGTTATAACATCCTGTCAGGTGAGTGCTGCATTTGGCTCTCCTTGAGCCATATGCCTGTCCTCTCTCTGCCCAAGCTAAAAATGTTGAAAATTTATGGATGGGGCATTGGAAGATGAGGATGTGAGAGGAGGCACAGTTCTACCTTATCTCCTGTCAGATCCAATCATTTAGGCCATTGACTATTTGCTAGTGTCACATAATATTGTTAAGGTGTTCAGCTATTCCTTCAACCCCTATGATGGTCAATTGTGTAGATATCTTATGGGTCAGCCAGTGTGTATGGTCACCTTTAACTTATATAGTAACATAGTTAAGTTTGAAAAAAGAGCAAAGCCCACCAAGTTTAACCCTTCCAAGTGAACCCCAGTGCACAGATATACACTGTTACCAACCTATTAATACACTCAAATCTATATCTCTATATAATATTATCTATACTTATTGTATATTTTAGTATCACAATAGCCTTATATTATGCTTGTTCAAGAAATCATCCAAGCCGCTCTTAAACTTATTAATGTTTTTCGATAGATGGTTTTGCTTTCTGCAAGCATTCAGCTAGCATCCATTTCTCATTCTTTACGTTTTTTTAATTATTAGCCTCTTCCCAGACTGCAACTTAAATATTTTTGGCAACCAAAAACAGAATCACTATAATCAGTTTTATTTTCATTATTTTTAATACCTCTTTTTATTTTCAGGTTCTCTACTATTCACCCACATTCTCCAAATTACTTGGTTGCTAAGGTATTAGAGCCCTAGCTTTAGTAGACGGCTAGTGACTGGAAATTGTTCGAGACCACTATCGTCTACACCATACTAAAATGTATTTTAAGGTGACCTACCTCTTTAAGTGAGCACAGCAGTTGAAATATTACAGACTATGGAAGCTCCACAGGAAGCACTTCTGTCAATTGACAAAGGGATTTTTCAAAACCACTAATGAATTGGGTAATGCAGATAGAATAGGTGCTTAGTTAGCATCTAGAGATATATGGTCAGTATTGATGTTTTTTTCTGTAGGTAATGTTCTAAAATTGGCCCAATCTATAGACAGTCTTTGATTTTACATAAATCTGTTGAGTAATGTTGACTACATAATTAAAGGAGAACTAAACCTTAAACATGGATATGGATAGAAATGCTATATTTATCTAGTGAACTTATCTACAGTTAGTATTAGTGGTTGTATATATAGTTTATGTATGTGAGTGTATAGATTGGTAGGTGTGGGTTGTGTGTGCTGGGTTTACTTGGATGGGTTGAACTTGATGGACTCCGGTTTTTTTTCAACCCTATGTAACTATGTACCTACTATGTAACTTATTGTACCAGCCTAGAGGTTCAAGATCCCTATAACTGTAATGATCCAGGTCTTCAAAAATGTTCAGAGCAGCTCTCCATCTGATCTTGTTAGGTCATCTTCTGAGTGGCCTTGACACTGCATATGTTTAATATGCTTTGTGATGCTGTTGGGAAGCTAAGTTTAGGGGTCACTGGAAGTCATCAAAACATTAGTGGAAAGTGATGTGACATCTGTATTGAAGCTGATACTACAGGGCTGATTATAAATGCAGACACAAAATGAACTGGTTTCATTGCTGCCATGTAATGTGAATCTAAATGAATTACTTTACTCAGCTTCGTATGACGACTCTTATATTGTACTCGCTAAGGTCAGTACCTGACAGAATCTGTATTATGAATGTGCTCTGAATCAGCAGATAAGTAGATGGGGAGCTAAAGGGGACTTCTTTGGAGCCACAGATCTGCTTTGCTAAAGGGCTGTGGTGGCCTTGGGTTGGTACATAAGCCCAAACCATAAGGTGTAGCATTTCTATTTTTGAGCTATAGCTCTCTTTTAACCTTTAAGCTTTTAGGGAATATCTTCTAGGTAAAATCTGTTTGCTATAACAAGTTTACCTGCTGATAATATATGACTCTTTTCTCCTGTTTCTATTGTGCTTAGCTTCAGTAAAGAAAAAACACAGCTGTGCATGACAGAAATTCTGTTTATTTTCTCATTAGAAGGAGCAAGAAAAGATAGTAGAGTTGGGAGGCCAATCATAAAGAAATCCTGATGAACGCCCTTCGAGTGTTTGCACAAGCACTTTATGAAGGCTTTTCAAACAATTCTTTCAGATATATTAGTAAGAATAAGATATCTTGAAAGTCTAAGGAAGACAAAGGTAATGCATTTATGGGAGTAGCAGTCAAGATAAGTTGCCGTAAGTGTTTAGATTAGTTAAATATTAGTGAAGCAGGAAAAGAGATAAACTGATTTCATAAATGTTGAAAGTCAGCTCTTCAAGTTGTAGGAGAGGTCACATGAATACTTTAGTGTCCTGGGATGAACACATATTTCAGTTCATTCGGCAACTGTCTACAAATGTGATTTTCTAAATTAAGCAAATATAACTTATGTGTTCTGTTTGTATTTATCTTACCTAGGCTACAAAAGTATAAAGGCATAATGTAATGTCTTCAGAGAACAGTGTGTCTCAAAATATTTATACATGTCAAGATACTGATAGAATTTTTATTTCTCTGCAGAATGTCTCAAGTGGGGTAAGCAATGTGGCAACTCATATTCACATTTATAAACGCAAGGCCATATTAAGCCACAACTATTTTTTGTCCCAAACTCTGCCCCATTCCCTCTAAGCCCATAAACCAAAGCCACTCTATATCTGTTAAAGTCAAGGGATGTCATTTTTAAGAAATCTTTAATAATTGCACAATTTTATTTAATAAATCAGTTGGTGCAACACTTCCTGTTGTATTAACAGAGACAAATGGGCCCCTTCCTTATTACTACCTTAGCTGCTACAGTCTGTGTCAGAAAACCTTACTTGACTCTGGTTTCCTGTACTTCACATAACGATTACAAACATTGTCAATATTTTGTCATTTTTACAAAGTCTCTTTCTTTTAAAAATTGCCTTGAAAAACTTATTTAGTCAAACCTTTACTTTTCAATGCATCTGGTGTCTCTAAAGTGCACTTGTGTATAGGACATAAAGCACATTGGGGTTCAATAAGACTATTAAAGCATAATGTACTGAATATGTCTCCTACATCATGCATTGCTTTGGTTCCATGGCTCTAGAATTAAAATGTTTAATAAATAAGACTGTCTTACTTATGTTAACTTTGACAAATCAAGGAAATTAAGGATGACATCCCCTGCAGGTTTGTAATTTGACCCATTATTTGCAAAGGAATGATCTGATTTAAAGAAAAAAGTCTAAGAAATTTGAGGACGTCAGCTTTTTTTATTTTTCTGAAAGTTTGGAGCACTTTTGCATAAATATTGAACTCGAGGAAGAACTGGCTAAATTCAATTATTAAGAAAGCTGAGCATTTTGAAATGATGCTGAGAAAACAAACTCAGCCAATAAAAGTAATGCAAATCAAATTAATAAACTCTGAACTGGTTTTGTATATTCTTAGGCTGTGACGCTGTTTCAATTATTTTTTTTGTTAAAAAAAGATAAATGTTCTGTATATACACATATGGGATCTGGAGACCCATTTATCCACTATGCACTATATGTAATCAAAGCTATTAGAATTTCAAACTGATTGCAAAACAATTGTTATTATTATTTTTTTTAATTTTTTTTGTGGATTTTACAATCTTCAAGGCATGACAGCATTTATCCATATAATTCCAGTTTGCAGACATTTCAGGTATAGGTCCCATAGACGTAAAAGCACAATAAATGTTGCAGTTATGTATTAGTTTATAAAATAAATAAATACAATATGGTAGACCTATAAAAAGCCACAACCTAACAGAGTACAGCATCCTTTATACTCCCCCATGCCCTGCCCAGCCACAACTTGCCCTATCCAGGCCCTGTTCAGCCAGTCTGAAACATGTTATATGTGGATTAACCTGCACTTTTAAGAAGATTTCTGCCTTGTACTAGATACTATATAGTACTTAATAATTATAGAAGAAGTAATTGTGTTTCAAAGGTCATAACTTAACTATAACTGAAATGTGTTAGTGCTGATTCTCAAAGTGTTTCATATTTGCAGAGAAGGCAATAATATCAAAATATTGAAACAATTATTACTATGTTCTCAGGTGGTGTAGAAACATAAATTGACCTGGGACTCAAAGTATATATATATTGAGATGAGGTAGATGAGGAACACTGAAATTGCTAACCTCCATTCAGATGGTCGAGTTGGTCAACTGACTAGCAGTACTTCCCACAGCCTGGCATTACTTCCCAGTGCCTGCAGCGACATGCCATTTACCTGTATTGCAGTGGGCAATATGAAGTGGAGTAGCCAGATGAAACCCTTGCAGCCACAAAAAGCACATAAATTCCTTGTACATAATGCCCTTGCTCAAACCTAGGACACCAGAACTCTAAGGCAGCAATACTAACTACTGCTCTACCATGCATAAAGGGTAAGTAGTGCTTTACAAGGCTTGGACACAAACTGGGGTACAGTTAATATAAATTAAACTAATTAGAGTAAACACATAAGTACTAGGAATTTTTATATGCAGTTGCAATGAGGTCCCAAAATGTCAGAGGGTAATGATGCCAGATGCGTTTCTCTGTGTGATTCTGCTCCAAATTTTTAGACTGGTGAAAGTTGCAGTATTAAGGGGCTTTAAGGGCTGAGTATTGTGTACTTGCACCTAACCTTATCATAAATTAGCTAAAATTAGTCATTTATGCACTGGAGCACCCGAACACTTTTCACTTACTTTTTATAGAAAGGACCTAAAGGAGGTAGTCATTGAATAGCTGTGACCTTTGTTTGTTGGATTAGCTAAAAGAGCACCATTGGAGGGTGGGGGTAGTAATGGGGGTGGGTAAGAATGCCACTACAAACCTCTTTTGAAAAAAACAAATTGATCTTTCAAATGAGGATCCAGAATCTTCAGATCTGCTCGTTTGGAGATGTCGTCAAAGAAGTATGGCCAAATTGAGCTAAATTATATGGAGCTGATTATCGATAGATATCTGGCTGATCATCAACCCGTGTGTGGCCACTTTTAATGTAGCATTAGATCTAAAGTTTTTATTAGACTGTAGACTCTGTAGTTAACTGCCACTGTGTCATTTATCTCATTTCTTGAAGTATGGATAAATATACATAATGTCCTTGTAATATATTAACAAATATCTCTGTAATATATGAAACAACCTTACAGATGATTGTGCCAATAAAAATAGGACTATATACAGAGAGAGAGAGAGAGAGAGAGAAAGAGAGAGAGATATAGCTACAGATCAACAGAATATTTACTTTCCACTTTTATTTATGCGTCTATGGCCAGAAAGGGCACTGATTTCTTTAGGGCTCTGGCACACGGGGAGATTAGTCGCCCGCGACAAAACTCCCTGTTCGCGGGCGACTAATCTCCCCGAGTTGCCTTCACCTGCCATCCCACCGGCGACAATGTAAGTCGCTGGTGGGATGGCACACGTGGCGGCGCGATTTTGCGCAAATCTTTTTCGCCGATTTCCCGAAATCGTGCCGCCGCGTGTGCCATCCCACCAGCGACTTACATTGTCGCCGGTGGGATGGCAGGTGAAGGCAACTCGGGGAGATTAGTCACCCGCGAACAGGGAGTTTTGTCGCGGGCGACTAATCTCCCCGTGTGCCAGAGCCCTTAGAAATAACTATATTCTGTGAAGAATTACTAATTTGATAAAGTCATAAATCATTAATATCTATGGTTCAACAACCACAAGCTATAAGCAGTTGTATAATTATATATGTAAGGAGTGTAGAAAACATTTATTATTACCTTATATATTCTGTAGCTAAGTGGCCTATGGCTATGTTCCAAGCACAAAACGACCAAAACTGTTGCTTCTGAAATCAAAAGTTTTTTTTTATTAAAAAATATCATTTTACAACTTTGCACAAGGAGTTCAGTTTGTATCTGCCTGTATTTTTTCAGTCATGCAGAAGCAATACTAGGGGAGCTTTACAGTCTCTTCCATTCAAAATTTGTTAGAATGTTTTTTTTCTAATGAATGAATTGAACAGAGGAATTATTATAATATCCATATACTGAGAGCAGCATGTAAATGACATATTGGTGCTTGGTGATGTTATCAGTTATGATCAGTGCTCAGTGATGTCATTTCTTTCACATGACTTACTGAAACTTGTGTATTACAATTAGTGATGAGCGAATCTGTCCCGTTTCGCTTCGGCGAAAAATTCGCGAATCTTTCAAAAGATTCGCAAAACGGTGGAAAATTCGCGAAACGGCGAAAATGTTGTGCGTCAAAAAAAATTGTTGCCCGCGGCTATTCTTATGTCACGTGGCTATTCTTTTGTCACCTGCGGCTATTCTTTCTTCGCACGGCTATTCTTTTGTCGCCCGCAGCTTTATTTTGGAACACAGCTCTTAGTATGCAGTTATATACTAGCACCTCCAAACTTCACAGTGTACATATCATATTAAATCCCTTCATTAACAAGGGCTAAATAACTAAAACCCACATACCTACTGATACAGATTTCTCCATTTAAAAGGAACATATACCTTGCTTTACATTTTGTTCTTTAAATTGCAAAATATGAGAACACATATGAATATTTTTCCAGAACATTTATATCCTACATATTTACATTTATGTAGGAGTAATACAAACTACATACAAATACTAAATGCAAGCTCATTAGAGCATACAATATTTATACATATCATTATTAGGGGTGTAAAAACATGATGTCTTATTTGGATTTTTCTGCAAAGTCAGGCAGTATGGTAGTTCCTATCCATATGTATAACTGCAAAATTCTGTTCAAATGAAAACTTCACCTGTGTCTATTTAATAAACAATACATAGATTATAAGCCCCAATTATTATTATTATTATTAACATTTATTTATAAAGCGCCAACATATTCTGCTGTACAATAAGTGGGTTTTATACATTGGACATACAGAGTAACATATAAAGCAATCAATAACCGATACAAGAGGTGAAGAGGATTAGATCACAGACAACAGCTTCAATGTAATTACTGCCAAACTTTGTGCATTCAGTTTCTGTTTTATTGGTCTTGGTTTGGCATTATTTCCTGTGTTTCTTACAGGTAACTATCTATGCAAATTCCTGTGGACATACCTGTCCATAATTGGATCTGAAAGCTTTTTATAGCATGTTTGCTTGTTCTTTTCCCTCACAATATCTCTGTTTTATTTGGAGACTGCAATAAAAGCATGAGACATCTGCAATCTATATTCAATAAAAACCATCAGAATAAATAATGGAAAAACTTATGTCTTTTGTTCCACTGATAAGCAACACATTGGATTATTGTGTAAAAGACAAATGTTAAATGAAGGCAGTTTTTTGCACAATATTTCCTGCGTTAACAAATAAATTATAGGCTCGGCTGTGGCAACCTTGGCCAATAACCTAAGGCTAAGAACTGTAAGTAAAAAAAATACTGAGGCTAAACTAGCCAGTGCTACTAAGAGTCAATTGACAGAATCCACGGGTCATTAATTTTGTGTCCTTTGTTTTGTCAGTTTGTTCTGTACGGGCTGCTAGAGAAAGTTAAAGCAGTCAGGCGGAAAATTGTCTGCTTTGGAACATGTTCCCCCACCCAGCATGCAATGACCCACGGGAGAGGATACCAGGTCAGCAGACCTTCATTTCCCTTCCAAATTCTTTGAACACCACTGATAATAGATACGGTTTTGATAACGCCACTAGGTTACATTTTGCTTGAATTTGTTATTAATCGTTTCTTGTGTGCATGCTTATCAGCTTTATCTGAATACAGGGGAATTTCCTTATTTTAACTTTTGTTAGACCTGGCGTGAATAGCTTTCTTTTTAACCATTTTTACAGCAATTAAAGTAGCTGAAGATATCCCAGCAATATAGTTATATAACTAAAATATAGTTATAGACTATTTTGAAGAGAACGAGAAGATTAGGCTAACAACTTATTTATAATTGAATGCACAAACTAGGAATTTTTCAGTGAGTTTAGCCAAAATATCCCAGTAAAACACACACAAAAAGTATGTTTAACACTTAATAATCTCTTCCAAATGTATCTGTCTAACAGGGTCTGAAGCGGTCTCTCTTTTTCTAATTATATTTTGCTGTATATGTAACGGATACTAAGAAAGAATATATTAACGAGAAAGTTCCATTGCTTAAAAAAAAAAAAAAAAAAAAAAAGAAATTCTTTTATATAGGAAAATGTCTTGGCAGACAAAGTGGAACTGCCAGATGGAATAGTTTGTGCCACATAAATTATAGACTGTCGCTTTTTTTTTTCTTCTTCTTACTGGTATCCTAAAGTTCCATCTGTCTGCCTTCACTAATAAATATCTGATCGTATTATTGCAGAGGTAACAAATTCCATATAGATTAAGTAATTGCAGCAGTAAATGAAACTTGCAGAATTAACTAAACACTTGCAAACACTTATTAGAGACACAATGCTAAAGCCAATGCTTATCCAAACACCTTATCCATCCCCAGTCGAGCCCTGCTGACATTGCCAATAGAGATGGGTGAACAGTATATGTTGTTGTATGTAGAGATACTATCACATTAACGTCTCACCTTCCAGAACCTGTCAGTCAAAACTCCCTGCATCCTCGGCTGACAGTATTCTGTAGGGCTGCAAGTCTGGCATCTCTACTCTTAACTATTTTGTTTGTAATTAGTAAAATACTATTCTGTTAAAGGGGCTTTAAATGTAATGCTTGATTTAATTTTTATATGCATTTTAGCAATCAGTTCCTGTGTGCCCAGAACACTACTCTTTGTATTGTTTATGAATATAGGAAAAGAAGTTGCCAGCAAAACAGCACACACCAGTTTTCATGGTTTTAGACTTTTTTGTAAAACCATTGTTTATCAAAAGATCCAAGCTAAAAAAAAACATTAACGAAGAAAGACACAGAAATAACATGAAAAACTTGACTTTTTCGTATTGTCATACAAATGACAGCGTCAAAAAAACCTGAAAACCTCTAAAACCACAAAGCAAAGAAAGATCTGCCAGTAGTAAAAGGGACACCTGCCATTGACTTCTACAGGATCTGGACAGGCTTTAAATGGCGTATTTTTGCTTTCGGATTTGTGCAGTTTTGTGAAAAGATTACATTTTTTTCCCACAATGAAATTGCCTTATAATTTTATATTGCTGTTGCTATAGAAGTCAATAGAACCTTATTATTGTTATTTATTTATATAGCACCAACATATTCTGCAGCAATATACAGAGATTATAAAGTATTATGTTGCCTCAGTGGAGTTTAAAAGTCCCTATAACACTAAAGGTCCCCATACACGGGCTGACTATAGCTGCCGATATCGGTCCCTTGGACCGATTCGGCAGCTAATCGGCCCGTGTATGGGCAGAACAGAGCTGCCTGGCCGACAGATATCTGGCCTGAAATTGGCCAGATCTCGATTGGCCAGGTTAGAAAATCCGGTCGGATCGGGGACCGCATCGGCTCGTTGATGTGATCCCCGAACCGACTGCCCCATAAGCTCAAATGTAATCCGATCATTTGGCCCCAGGGCCAAATGATCGGATTTTTTTTTTTAAAGTCCCTTGCTACCCGATATCGCCCACCCGTAGGTGGGGATATCGGGTGAAGATCCGCTCGCTTGGCGACATCCCCAAGCGAGCGGATCTTATAGTGTATGGGCACCTTTAGGCCAGTTTTAACAGAAAATAGTTAACCTGCCTGTATAAGTGGTGGAATCAATCCCAGGACCCCAGTGCTGGATAAAAGTACTGGGGTAACAGCAATGCTAACCACTGCACTAATATGCTGACCATGGGGATAAAAAAGTCATTTAGAGAGTAATACACAGAAGTTAAACTGTGGGGTGTATTTTTCCTTTTTATCCATCTATCTGCTGTGTGTGTAGGTGCACGTGCATCAGTTTGTAACTATAATGGGACACTATTAGGGAACTTCCTATACCTATGATTTACGCTATATAAACACATATCTTTCTTAAGATGGTCTCCATGACCTCAAAGCTTTCAGCATCTAAATGATCTCATTTTTATTTAATTTTTTTTTCTATTTGATTGACACCTTGGATTTTATCCCTACATCAGGTTTTCTGGATTTTTTCATCTCACTCTCTGTCAAGGAACATATTATCAGGATTGTTTTGTCTCAGTGTCTTATCCAGCCATGTGTTTTATCCTCTAATGAAAGCAGCCTTTAAAGGAATATTTCCTGTTTTTACAGCTGCAATATGATATTTACCAAAAAAAAAAATATTTTACTATCCACCAATTACAAGCAACCTCCTTTTTGGCCTCCATATAGCTATGTAATGGTTACTTGCATGTATATGACAACACTAGTGCATCTATACAGCTCTCTGATAATGTGATGACATCCCTACAGAGCTTTATGTTAAAGGGATGTCTTTTATGACCATTATATTTCCAATTTTTATTTATATTTTTATAATGTATGATTAAATAATTATTTGCATTTTTCTGTTACTCAAAGGTATACCCTCTTCAGAACAAGTTATACTGACTTACATGGCAGTAAAGTCTAGATTTACATTTAGAAGTAATGGTACATGTAGAGTCAGTGCATTTATATGATTATATGACAATTATATTTGCAAATATGGAAAACTTCATGCCACTCCGCAGTTTGTTTCGTATCAAAGGCTGCGGATATTGGTTGTCTTGTCGATTGCCCAGGTTGAAAGATTTTGATCGGGCGCCATTGAAGGCACCCAAGCAAAAGCTATGTTTAGGGCTGAACCGGCAGGTGGAGGTAGAATTTCTATTGTTTCTACCACCATATCTGACGATTCAGCCCTGAACGTCAGTGGAGAGTGGGAACGATCTTTTGTGCGGCCAATGGTTATTGCTACGTTATTGGTACGTGTATGGCCACCTTTACCATCATTATCACTTGCCCCATTAATATGTTTTATCTTTGTATTTAAATTATCATTCCCTTCTCCAGATGTACAGCTTTACTCCTCCTTTATCTCCTTCTCCCTTCACAATTCCCTACCACATGTCCCCCTACTACACAATATACATATACATAAAAGCAAATACATTGGCCTATATGTCCATTTACTTTGCTTTTGCCAAATTAATTATAAACAAGGTTAAACCCTCTATCCTAGCATGTATGCCTGCAATTGCAGTGAGCAATTAGCAATTTTAAGTTCAATCTCCCTGTTTTTTTCCCACAATGCAGCTTTTTTCACAGAATTCCAGTGTCATTGCAGTCACAAAGGGACAATGGTCTTGTTGAAATTGTACTGCACCTACCACAATTGTGTCTGATTCATCAACACTGATGCAACAATTGACCCTGCAGTGCTTAATTTAAAATGGAGTGCCACTATACAGAAAATCTCCAAAGAAAGCCATCTAAGTCTGACGCAAACCTTGTCTAAGCAATAACAGAAAACCCTCAATGTGCTTTAGCAGTACATAACCCTTTGAAGTGGTGGCAACAGGGACAGGTGCTGGTTGGTTAGACTAGCAGAGCAAAAGACAGAGGTGAACACCAGAAGTCTTGTTGTTACGTGGCCTGCCACTGATACCTTATCAGTACAGGGTATCTTGTTGCTGAGATAGCATACAGAAGCAAGCATGTTCCAGAATTATGTCACATCTGGACTGTACTAAACTGCATCAGGCCCTCAGCTTTCCTCTTTTGTTAAAAAGGACACTGCATTGGAACACAGCTTGGTGCCCTAGGCAATACAGCCAGTGGAGGGGGGCGGGGGGGGGGCTGGTTAAGGGAGATAAGTGACCAGCAGCAGTGGGAGGACGAGGGCCCAGACTAGAGGTGGGTAGAAAGAAGAGGTACGTGCCTAGCATTGCCCCACCATTGCACCCTAGGCACATGCCTCTTCTGCCTACCCTTTAGCTCCGCCCCTGTATGGGAAGCCTCTGACTCTGCACAAAGAAAGATGGACTAAATTATTATGTGCAGACAGTAGTTGTCAATATTACTTGCTTTAATCAGCCTTTATCTTTCATGTAGAAATATTTTACTATGAGGGTCTGATTCTGAAAAAATCTTTAATCAAAAACTTTGAACTGGCTTTAGACGTTTCGTGTTTGGTACTAGCATAAAGCCATGTAGTGCAACATAATACATGTATTATCTTTGTACAGGAAACTGGGTAAACAGGCGATTTGGGCATCTAAGTGGCAGTTAAGGATGATAAATTCAAGATCATGTATTTATATAAAGCCTAAGGCTATTGGCACATGGAGCAGATTCTAGCCATAATCTTCAAACAGCTTACTAAAGTGCCTGCACCCAGAGCCATTGCATTAGGCCAGGTGCAAGCACATGGAGTAGCTATCCACAAGAAACTGCTTGAGTATGCAGTAGCGCACTGAAAAACACAGCTTTTTGGAGTGCAGGGATGGAATCTGCCCCGTGTGGAAGGAGCCTAAGAGTTATTGCAAATAAATGAAAGTATGGAATTTGTAAGAGTACGTAAGCCAATAAATCAAGATTTTTATTTGCCTTTCTGTACATGTTACCCCTTCCATTAAAAAATACTTTGAGATTTAACTACTGCCCAATATAATATCTGTAGCTGCCAGTGAAGAGCAGCTTCTGCTTCTGCATATCAAACTGTCTCTCTCGCTTTAGTTGATGATACTTTCTCTAACTACATTGTATTTCTAGGGCCTACACAGTTTGTTCAGCCACAGAAGCACCCAGAGCTCCAAGTAATAAATAAATCATGATAAAAATATCCCCAAAAATAATGACATTTCATATTTTAGTCAGTACGACTTATTAACACTGATGGAAATGTGCTCAGTATTTACATAGTGATGTTAAATCACTACCAGAGATGTTTATGACTGTTCTCAGCTCTGTAATCTCCTGTTCATCCTGTCCATCCATCACTGCTCTGTACTCTGCTGCCTATCTCCTACTTTGTTTTATAACTGTTTATCTCACATTCGCTCTTTTCCCTAAATTGTCACTGATTGTTATCTTTACACTTACTTGTATCTTGCTTGAGTCCTTCCTGCTCATGTTTGTTTATCTCACTTTCTCCCCTCACTCTAATTAGTCTCCGATTGTTATCTTGTATATTGCTTTATTTCCAGCCTGCCTAGTTTATTATGGTTGCTTATCTTTCTCTTCTTTCTAGCAGGGCAATAATCTTTATTTGTACACGTATTTGTATCTTGCTTAACTTTGTGAAGCCACACAGCTTTACAAAAGGAAGAACTCCTGTAACATCCCTGGAACAGCTTGTCTTGGGACCTGATCTGTTAATCCACATTAAAAAAGGATTACAAACAGAACAGTGTTAAGTTTATAGATGAATTGAAATAGATCTTATTTACAAACACAGGTGCTAAATTGCACAAGTGCAGTTACCAGTAGCAACCAATCTTTGCTTTTACTTTTAAACTTGTATTAGGATTTTCAAAACTAATGGTGACTGGTTGCTATTGGAAACTGTACAATTTAGCAACTAAGTTCATCAGCCCTGGTGCATGATTTATAGTGCTTTTATGACTTGGCTCAATTTATTTTGCAGCAGGCTAAACAGCCATATTTGGGCCCACTAGATATACCCATGTAGGAGCAATCTATGGATCACATATGTCTGAAAATGTCTGAAGGGAAGGGGAAATGGGAGGAAAAAGAGCACAGAGGGGAGACTAGAAAAATTGTTTAATGCATAAGAAATTATCCAAGATGCCACAATATCCTAAATGCATTAAAGCAACATTATCAGAGTAAATACAAAGACAATATATTATTATTATTATTATTATTATTATTAATAAATTTGACCACACAGTTAAAGGGGTGTTCACCTTTAAATTAACGTTTGGAGACTGCTATCCTGACACAATTTGCATTGCACTTAATTTTGCACTCAATTTTGCTTTGCACTTAAGATGGCTACAGTTCATATTGTCCCACAGATATTTGCCATAACAGTAGGAAATCAGTAAAATATGATCAACCAAGTGATAACTAAGCTGCAATTATTTCCCTGCTCACTTCAGACCAGTCAGTAAAAGTCTATATACCAGAGACCAATTCACTGTTTTATTGTTGTTGTATTTGGAATGTTATGTGGGAAATTGTAGTTCAAAAAAATGCACCATAGACTCAAAAGGAACAGTGCCCTCAAGTGGCCATATTGCCATGCAGTGCAGTTGCAGTAATTGTGCTGAAACAATTGCACTATTACTGAGCAGCACTATTGCTGAGCCCCCTTGAGACCACAATAACTCTGGAATTCTATGGAGATTTACTGCATTGTGAGAAAAGAATATGGCAATTGCACTCAAAATTGCACTTTGTTCACTGCATTGTGGAGGTCCATATGCCCTAATATCTGTTGGCATTATTTGCCACAAGCAAATATAATACTATACAACAAGGTCTTTGCTAATGTCCTCTGCTATCTGAAACAAGGGTTTTCCTTTTACACTCAGTTAATTAATATGAGACGAAGCCTTAAAGTAGTGCAATCTTTATTACATACTAATGTGCTGCATCGCAGACCTCATATTAAGGTTGGCAAATGGTATGATTTACGCAGTGACATGTAAGAAACCTAATGTTGTAATTTTCCTGTTTCTAATGGTGAATTAATACACTACATAACCTATGAGGTTCACATGGACAGGATCCCCACTGCTTGGGTGCAGAGGTCTTGCAAAAATTTAGTACGTGAGAAGGAGAACAAAGATTTTTAGCTGAAAAAAAAGGGCATAGCCTGTGGCTGAGAAGCTGATTGGGACAGGTAGGCACAGTTGGGTGCAGGATAATGAGGCACATGGCAAATGGGATGCACAGATGTTAAGCCAACTGTAGCTACATTTCCAGGAGTTGCGCATGCCACAACACCGTGCCCCCAGGCTACCCACTACACCAGAACATTTGGAGCAGTAAACTACAGCGACATTAGGTTCAAATTAAGCCATTACTGCAGAACTGTGAACTGCTGGTTGCTTATTGCTGAATTACATTGCCTCTGGGTAAAATGTTTTAGGGAGATTTTAATGCATACTCATGGCTTGCAGAGCAGATTAAGAGGAGAAAGGGAAATGAGAACTGCTGGGAGAGCTGTTGAGGTGAACATTTCTGGTTAAAGTATATGAAAAGGGATTGCATATTTCAGAGACAGGACTCTGGTTGGCCACCTGCTGTGACTGAAATGCCACACGTTCTAATGAATGCGAGTTGTGCAGAAATCTTGTAAATACTTAAGGCCTGCGAGAATGAAAAGCACACAAAGGCAGGTTTTTTTTTATTCTTGAAAATAATAGTTCTTTGCTTAACCCAGTTCAACCTGTTTAATTGATTTGTTAGTTAAAGGCTTCAAGCAGAAATGTTGAATGTTTTCACTTTTAGCTACTGCCATTTGGAACTTTATGGGATCCTGGTTGACAAGCAGCCTACTAAAATTTCAAAACACATTATAAGGATTAGGTAATCAGGTCAAAGCCGTTTTTGTGGGTTATATTCCTTATTACTATAGTGCTTCTGACAGACCCAGTCAACAAGCCTTAAACAGGGATATTTCAGTATATACTTTTTACATAAAAAACACTCTATTTAAACACACAAAATCCCTTCCAGCTGGGGATCTGCAGCATCTCCAGCATCAAGTTTTGGCCTGACTAGGGATGATGGGGAAGGTAGTTCAACAAGTGAAACATCACAAGCTAGGCACCCCTGGTTTAGACTATAAAAAGCAATAATCTTTGACAAAATGTACAGAGTTATGTAATGAAAGTGTTGGCTAAGATTAGTAACCCACAGCAACCAATTATATGTTTGTTTTCAACCAGCTGAGCAGAGAATGTTTTTTGTGGATTGGTTGCAATGGGTTACAAGCCCACTAGCAAATAATGTAGCTTTCATTTCACTATCCCCATAATGCTAATGCTGTTGTTTTAAAGAGAAAATAGTCTGTAGGAAAATTAGAAAAGGAAAATTCCTGTAAAGGTCCTGGTATAATGTTTTAAATTTAGCAAAAAAAAAAAAAGAGACTATCTTTATTAATTTTTAGTATGTTTTCATTACACCATGGAAAAGCAGCTTTTCTGAGATGTTCATGCTCATTGATTTACACTGTGTTATTTTAAAGCAATGCTTGTTCATTTTCAGGGCTTAACTATTTGGTGGGCTGTTACAGCTCAGCACTTCTCTTAAGTTCTACCACCTCTTAGCACAGAATGGAATCTGACTACTTAAAGTAGTGTGACCAGATCGCTTGTCAATCAGAGACATGTCTAATAAATGCATGTTGCAGGGTTGCACTGATTGCCTTTACATATTAATTGCAATCAGGGTAGCCCTTCAAGCTATTCTAATTTGGCCCTAGGTAATAAATCGATAGCCGAAAGATTAAATATGTAAGAAAACATTTTTAAAAGAAAATAATGGAGCATCTTATGACACCACAAAGTGGGACAACAATTTCTGCAGTAAGCATGATATCTGAAAAGAGCTATGGCCAGATATAGGCATGAACATGTACAGGCAATGGACATATAATAATAATCATAATATTACAATATTAAAATGAACCACCCAGTAATGTATAAAACAATGGGTGCAAACAATCCATACATTATCATATTAGGGACAAGACCAACAGCTGTTATATTTGGATGATATTTGTATGTTTTATCATGGATGTGTGAAATCTATAACATGCTTCACATATACTTAAATATACTTAGTACTATCAGTGACTGTAAAGGTGGGACATTGTTATGACATCTCTCTATAGTGGGAAGACCAGATCACTTGAAAATTCAGGGAAATATAAAAAAAAATCCAGCTAGCAGGACTGAACTGATTGCAGTTTTTTTTTTTAAATGCAATAAGTTTAGCCCTGCAACATGTGTTTATTAGACTTCAATTTTCAAATGATCTGGACAGCCTACTCTATAAGAGGGTATGAGCTGTAAGGTGATACTTAATTCTGTTCCATGTCTTTGTTGATTATGGCTATCCATGTCCACAGTGATATCCAGTGTCGGACTGGGCCGGAGGGTCACCGGGAAAAAACCCAGTGGGCCCCAGCCCTCATGGGCCCCTGCCGACCCAGCCCGCTCCACTGCCTGCGCCTGCTGCATCAAAGTTTGCAGGTAAGGAGCCAGACATTCAGAAACAGAATGGGAGGGGGGCCCTTCAAGTTGCAGCCCCGGTGGCACACAACTGCCCCAGTCTGACACGGGTGATATCATGACCATTTCCTGCTGAACCACACCGTATATCACTACTGTCCAAACTTCATACTAAATAGGAATACTATTTAATATATCATACCTTGAAGAACCAGATTATATTAAAATTACAATGTCTTCAAGGGGTAGTTCATATTTAAAGTAACTTTTAGTATGTTATAGAATGGCCACTTCTTAGGAACTTTTTAATAAGTCTTCATTTTTTTATTACAGTTTTTGAATAGTTTGCCATTTTCTTCTGGCTATTTCCATCTTTCAATTGCGGGTCAGTGACCTCAGCAGCCAAACAACTTTCTCTGCAGACCTTCTGCTATTTATATTCCAGTCTCTCATTCAAACTACTGCCTGGTTGGTAGGGTAATTTTGACCCTAGCAACCACATAGCTGATGAAATCCCACACTGGGGAGCTGCTGAACAAAAAGTTAAATAATAACTATAAAATAAACATAAAATAAATTAAAAATCATAAAACATGAAGGTCAGTGGCAAATTGCCTCAGAATACTACTCGCTACATCATACTAAAATTTAATTTTTAGGTGAAAACCCCCTTTAAAGATCAGGCCCATGAGCCACAGGTGGACAAACCAAGACAAAGACACAAATGTTAAAGAAAATTAGACAGAAGTAATCATAAAACAATGCATTACAATGCATTACATTGCATATAATATCATAGTGCTAGATCAAATCAAAAGTAATAAGAACTGTTGCATGTTACATAGGTGTTAGCCAAGTCTTAAGTCCTTCACCATCTGGCATGCTAAGTACACTGGCAGCGTGGAACTCTATAAAAATGTAAGGTCATATTGATGAAAGTGGACTTTACCTTAATCTCTCCAAGCCAATTTTACTCCAGCATTTTGTGCATACAACTATGATATTGTCAATATAAAATTAAATACTGCCTTTTATTTCCAACGCTTTGTTCTGCTATAATGTAAGTTAAATGAAAATGATATTAAGTGTATAAAAGTTGAAGTTGAACTTTACTAGTTCTTTGGTATTGGCTGAATATATTGGCGTGTAATTGCTATGTAATTCTGCACACACAGTGAGGGCTGTTATGTAAGATAATAGCTAGGAAGCACATCTGTATTCCAAGATGAGATATTTGACAGAGGTTCAGTTGTTAGTCGCACATGTATGGCAACGTTTTAGCATTCCGAACTGACGTAAACTTACTGGTGTTATTATTAGTGTCATAATAGAAGAGACAGAGGATTTGCAGGTATTAGTTTTGACAGCCACAAGAGACATGGCTGTTAGATGCATCATTCACTTTGGGTGGAGATGCAGAATAGAATCACTAAAAGCAAAAGTTAAATAAATGAGTGGAACAGGAGAGTATGAAACTGCAGGGTTTTCGCTGCTTCTCAAAATGATGATAAATGATAGCAGAAGGAGAAGATAACCTAACAGGAGAGTATGAACAGCAGGGCCAAATACTAGAACTCCCAGCTGACTGTCCCATACACTGCAGCCTCTGTTCATGTTTATTTTTTCTACTCACTCTTGGTTTCGTCAATCAGTATGATAGACGATAACTCCTGACTAAAACAGCCTGCGCTCTGCTCTCTCACGGTGGGTAGCATGTTGTGGTTGGCGCCATGTAGTCGAAAGATCACCCGCATAGGAAGCATCAAGGGATGAGGTACGGAGCAGTCTTCCAGCAACCAAACCCTTGGAGAATAGCAAGCAGTGGTGTTATCAGCACTAAGTGGTTTTGCCAAGTAACTGACCGCACATTAGTACCTTTGTTTAACTATAGTCAAGGGGGCTTTTGCTTAGTAAAGCGAGACACACACAAGCTTTTCTTTAGTCACTTGTGAAACCATCCCCTTTTTTCATGTGTTAAAACACAAACCATTTAAAGAGAAACCATACGGTGATTGCTGGAGGCCACTGCATGATATGAGTCTAATGAGTAAAGACATTGCACTGCTATGTGAATTGCTATTTTATGTCCAATATATTCCAGGATTGGCCCGTAAAAGCCAAACCAATTACACATTCCACAGAATGTCTCACTAGACAATGAGGTGATTCTATACTTGATAAATAAACAGCTCATCAAATAAATGGGATTTCCTGAAGCACAGTCACAGATCATTGGTATTGTTTATCTGCATTGCTTTACTGTTCTTAATCGCTAATTTATTTCAAAGGAAACTCTTGCTCAATGTTGTACATTGATACCCACGTTGTTGCAATATGTTCTATCTTTCCCTTAGACAATTTTATAGCAGGAAGCTACTGTAATGTGATTAGCAGAGAAGTTGAATCACTTTTACATCCAGTGATCTGGATAAGGTTGGACTTGGCACAAAAATTATTTGAATGCTCCTGGCAATAGTCAGGCTTAAGCATTAATGCCGGAATAAGCATTATAGTAATTAATCATACCTTTTAGTTCCCCCAAATGCACTTCCCTCTTAAATTATAATTAGCATTGTAAGTCACTTGTTAGCTTTAAGAAAACAGAAATGTGTATAAATAAGTATATCAGCCACTAACACAGACATGCTTATAAGCTAATATCCGCCATATACATGCTTCAGACTAGTGCCTGGGGATGGTTGCAAACAGTATATATAGATCTACACTGGGTTTTAATTAATTAAAAAAACAAACTATTCATTCTTTATCAGAACTTAAACAGATTATTTATATCCTAATGACTGAACACATTGCTATCCATATATCTATACCACATTGCATCCATATTGGTCAGTAAATATTGCATGTAAGCACCTTTTACTTTGAGTCACCTTTTTGTGATGTCTTTGTGCTCACACGCTGATCACATGACAGGAACTGTGGGAGTAAAGGATACGGCTGTGTTCATTCATTGGCTGATGTAAACTGTAAGTGTGCCCTTGCTTTGTGTGTAAGCACAGCGTCTCATGTGAAACGGAGGGTAGGTAAGGAAAACTATACCCTCAAAATGAATACTTAACCAACAGATAGTTCATACTGCATTAAGTGACCTATTAAAGAACCTTATTAACCTGGAATATATATCATATCAATAAATACTGACCTTTTACATCTTTTCCCTCGAGCCATCATTTAGTGATGGTCTGTGTCAGGGGCGCTTCTGCCATCAGGCGGCAGAAGCGCCCCAGTTACCAGGGGCGGCAAAAAGCCGCTCCTGGTAACTTTAAGAGCCGAATTTCCGGTTTTTAAACCGGAAATTCGGCTCTTCTAGTGCAGAGAGCGCAATTGCACTAGAATCTCACCGCCCCCGGACCCGCTCCTGCGCTCAGAAGGTAAGCGCTGGGGAGTGGGGGGGGGGGGGGCGGCATCCAGGATATGTCCAGAATCGCCCCTGGTCTGTGTGCCCATCAAAGATCACCTGACAGGAAATAATGCAGCTCTAACTGTAACAGGAAGTAGTGTGGGATCAGAAGATAGAACTTTTTTATTAATTGGCTGATATGATCATGTGACTTAACATGTACGTGTATCCTTGGTTTGTTTGTGTGCACTGTGAATCGTATGATCCCAGAGGGTAAAATACTTAAAAATACTTTAAATGGCAATTTTGTATTTAGGATTACCCAATGGCATATATTACTAAAAAAGTATATTATTATGAAACAATGGTTAATATAGATGAAGCAGGGTTTTACATATGAGTTGTTTTATAAAGTATATTTTTATAGAGACCTACAATGTTTGGGGGTATAGTTTTCCTTTAAACTTTTAGATTATCCATTGGCATATGCATATACATAGAGTTTTTAAAATATGGGCTGCTGTTTGTTATATATTTTTTATACTGTTCATGTTTGTGTGAATGTGGTAGGGACCCTAGATTTTAAACTCCACTTGGGCAGAGATTGATGTAAATTAGGGATCCCCAACCTTTTACACCTGTAAGCCACATTCAAATGAAAAAGTGTTGGGGAGCAACACAAGCATGGAAAGATTCCTGGGGGGCAAATAAAAGCTATAACTGGCAATTTGGTAGCCCCTATGTGGACTGGCAGTCTATAAATGTCTCTGTTTGGCTTTACATTGGGTTTTTATGCAACCAAAACTTGCCTCCAAGCCAGGAATTCAAAAATGAGCAACTACTTTTAGGCCACTGGGAGCAACATCCAAGGGGTTGGTGAGCAACATGTTACCCCTGAGCCACTGGTTGGGGATCACTGGTGTAAATGATGTAAAATTTCTGTAAAGCACCGTGTAAATGTGTTGGTGCTACATAAATTCCAAGAAATTATGTTCAGGAGTAAAGTCTCCATTTAATGCACAGTGCAGGGTAATAACCTGAAACCAATACTATGTGCAGGGTTCCTGGTTTTTTTTCCAGCTGTCTTAAAGGCCTAAAATTCCTTCTGATCTGATGCAGCGTAGCAAGGATTTATGTAAACTAACATGGCTGGGTGTCATTATAGGAAAGTATAGCGTGCAACGTATTTGGTCACATCACAAAAAGATCAATTAAAGCAACACGAAAGGAGTTAAATATATAATATATATTTCTATATATATTTCTATAATATATAAATATAATTTGCTTTCAGCTGAAACAAGGGTACTAAGTCTATAGATGACCAATAGAAGAAAAATGGCTTTTCTCAATAATAATAGACTATTTAGGTTTCCAAAATAACCCATCCACTTGTGTTTTAAAATATTCCCGTAAAATATATCAAGTAACGTATTTTTGATTTTGCATTATTGCAACTTGAATGTGTGAGCCTGCTTGTGTGTGTATACATATTTCTTACCTACACAAGGAATGGAGTTTAATGATTTTGTTAAAAAGGGGAAAAAGTAGCCATTGAGGAGATGATGGGCCTGAACAACTGCAATTTTCATCCTGCCTAATTACGCTGCTTCTAACTCACATACATTAGTCTGTTTCTAGTTATCCTGCCAAGTTTCTCCTTGATGGAAGGGGGTCTTTTTAATGCTACTTGGCCCCCCAGCCTCTGTAACCTCTGATTTCCTCTTTTTTTTCAGAGCCATAATTTATTCCCTTCAAGGGAAATAGCTGAAGCGTATTGAACTGCATGCCATATATATTCACAGAATATCATTAGTAACATTTTAATAGATCATTTTGCCTATCAAAATATTGATGCTGTAGTATAAGCTCGAGGCAGTAACGGCTGTTGATAGAGCAGAATCTGACTATTAATAAAAAGCAGACAGAAGTCTTAAAACACTGCTTACACTGTTCCATTTCAGACACTTTCTATTACTTTATATAGTGTAACACCTGCAACTGGTCATAATGCTGGTGGCTGAAGTAATCCAGACTTAGGCAGCCAGAGCATTCATTTGGTAAGATTGTTTGTGCTCAATGCCAATGTCTTTCAATGTGAATGTGAAAGTCTAACACTGTATTAACAATGAATACACACCAGGCTTGGCCATGGCGTATAGTTCCAATGTAATTCAAACAATGCTATGTAAAATTATGTGAGATTCTAGAAAAATATGTTTTGCCTATTTCTCTGCCTAGGAATGCCGTTCTTATAGAATTTCCTTTCTAAATTGAATTAGAGTGCTTACGCGACGGCTTAAAAAGCCCAACATATATTGCATTATGGTAACAACATTAGTATAGCTTGCTTACATTTGTGGCATTTATAGAGGGTTGAAACCATGGTTCCTGAAAATCAGCATCGATAAGGATATGTACGGCTTAGCATTTGTTAGGAAAAAATTCAATATACAGATAAGTAATTTGAAATAAAACGTATAGTTGATTGTGTGTTAGATTTTCCAGCTCAGGGTATGACAAAATAAATATTACACCAGATTGGAGTATAGCAAAATAATAGACAATTTCTACTGGTATCCTACAATACTGTTCAGATGACATGTGCAATGTATGTAACAATTATTAGGTCTACTAGCGAAGTCTATTAACCTGAAAGGATAGAGCTTAGCTGCGTAATATGAAACTACAAGTCGCCTAGATTAACAAGGTTAATTTTTCATTCATTTGGCTTTAATTACACCAAAGATTGTATGGCCATACATTATTTTCTGCAGTAGTAAAATGCATTCATGCTTGTAAGAGTGAGCAGCTATGATGTGTAATCTGTGATGGAAGCAGACATATCTACTTATATCTTTTATCCAGAATGCTTAGGACCTGGGGCTTCCTGTAATGCAAACTTTTCTGGATAATAGTTTTCCCGATAAGAGACTCCCATACCTGTACAGAAGCCTTTTAGTCTCTGTTATAGTTGTAATGTAATCTTCTTGGTCTAATACAGAGGTCAGTCAACTCTATTCAATTCAATTTATACACACCTAAATGAAACTATAAGGGTCATTTACTGAAATGCCAATTGCAAGTGCAAAGGCACATAATGATTTTACTGCTCATTTAAAAAGCAGTTGCACCTGGGGACTGGCTGCAATCTTCACTTCACTATTGTGTTAAATAAAGAGGAGCCGTTGCCTCACACTTTAATGCACATTTACTTATCCAAGAACGCTGCGAGCGTTCGTTCAATCGGACGAATCGTATTTTCCGCGACTTTTCCGATGCTTGCGAGACTTTTTAGTATTTGTAGCGTGAAAAAATCGGATCGGTTTTGCCGCTGTTTACAATTGGTCAGTACGAAAATTTTTTGACTTTCGGATCGCCAATACGATATTATCATGACTAATACGATTTTTTCTTAAGCATTTTCATGATATTTGCGATCTTCAGAAATTTTCGTTTCCAATCCGAATTTTTCCCATTCGGGATTCGAACTCATGTTTTGATAAATCTGCCCCTTTATCTAAAAGTTAAGCTTTCTATTCTCCCTTCTCCCTTCAGGCTTTGGTCACACACAACATAACAACATTACTTCTTGTCATTCATATGAATGGTAACTGTCTGTCACTGCTTGTAATGGTTGGTTTTCAGCCTGAAAACACTTAGATGTGCATTTTTGTGCCAAAAACCACCTGTTACAAGTACTGACAGACACTCCACTGCAATAGCAGGAGGTATGGTGGCTATCAGGTGTTTAACTGCTAGCTGAAATGCCCCCAGTCTATGCCTGTTTAGATGCTTTGACTTGACTACAAATGAGTACTAGTCCACTAAGGGATATAAAAACTCCAAAACACAAAGAATTTTACCAGGGGCAATAGCTGTTTCAAAATCTGACACAAGGTGCAGAGGATAACACTGTATGGTAAAGACAGGAGGTAAGTACAAGGCTCCCCTGTGCCTTCTACCAGCTAGTATTTCCCAGCATGTTTATCAGAATCTAAATAACGCACAAGGGAGTCATAAGGGGCATCTCTGCCCATCACCCATCCATATACACGTATGCACTGCTGCCAACCACTGGCAGTGCTGCATAAAAAAGTCACTGCAAGCCTCTAAGCACTATTTTGTGATAATAAAAAGTTGTTTTATTTATTTGCCAAAAACTGCATAATGCTTTAATATTATGTTGCTATACTTTTGCATGTAAAATTTTCACAATGATTTAGACAAGCTAAATATTACAGGTATGGGATTCAATATATGGGAACCAGTTATCTGGAAGGCCATCTCCAATAGAATCCATTTAATCAGATAATTAAAAGTTTAAAAAATGATTTCCTTTCTCTTTGTAACAACCTTGTAGTTAGTCAGTGACTTTAGAGGGAGGGGGCACATGGGACATACCTTTAGTTTGGAATCCTAGTGGAAGGTTAATTAAAACGAATTACTTTAGAGGTAAATACATAATTTTTCCAAATATGCATTGATATTGCCATTCCTAATTTGTTTATCTTAGTTATTACCTAAAATGGTATTTCCTCAACAGAATAATTATAGGGCCGCAGTAAGGCTTCCTTGTAATGGCAACTATTTTTTCAACTGGCATTCCTATTCCACGGAATGAAGATAAATTGCCCTTGGAAAAAAATTATGGCTTTAAATCTCTTCAATTTAAATTGCTCCTTTATGGACAATAATTAACTCTAAAGGACATAGAAAAAAACAGAAGTAAATTTTGTACGCAACTGATTATTTTATTTTGCCACTGGCTGTTTTCTTTATTTTATATGCTACAGCAACCTAAATGTCCCACATGTCATCCACAATACCATGGGTCTAATTGGATAACATAATGGTCACTAGTTTGTCCGGGGTCAAACCTGCAATGTCTATTTACATGTACAGAGTATTTAAACAATAATTCACAATCAAAAATATTTCATATTCAACTAATTTAGATTCAGTAATAACTTCTTAAATTTATCATTGCCACCCCATTGATAAACAAGTTCATGTATCAATGCATATTAAGCAAATTTGATTTATCTTCTACTTTATAGGCGCATGAAATGTGAATATTAGCTTGAATTGAGATACAAAACAGTGAGGGCTCATCACCTCGTGGGGGGTTATCATCATAAACATTTTGCAAAAATATTATTTAGAATATTGTTAGTAGAAGATCTAATACAGAAAACAATGATAATTTACGATTGGTGACACTTCTATAAATGTATATTTGTTTAGCATTTACTGTAAACTATTCCTAATTAAATTAAATATGCCCTAGTTATAGTTAGGGTATATATTGCTGTGTCAAGGAAGCATTATTTATAAGCGTATTTTTGTTATTTCTATGTCTGAGAGCTACTATACTGAGTCTTAGCAGAGAAAAGAGTTACATTACAATCTAATGACACCCTGGCTTCCACTGGAAACTTGTCAGCAGACTCAGCAATAATAAACACTCTTTTATTATTAGCATGTATTTATAAAGCACTACATATTTTGTTGCACTGTCTGACAGAAGGGCATATATATACATGAAATATACAGATTACATACATATTCCAGGCAGATGGGGGGTTTAGAGATGCTGTTAGAGTTTAAAATCTTATTTACAAATTTGTTTTTCTTTCTTTTTTTTCTTTTACTTTAAAAATTGTATGTCTACATGCTAATACCTGCCTAGCCCTCATGAATACATTACTACCAAATGAACATTTCCACATGCGCAAACAGGTTGCACAGTGCGACAAATGTTGTGGCTTCCTTACGTATTTTTGTACTTTGTACCCTGCCCTGCCATTAGTAAATGAGCCCTATAATGTCTCTAACAGTGAACAATCAAGGGGGGCGTGAGGTATTAGGGATAAAACAAACTTCAGATATTAAAGGTAAAAACATACCATAGAGATGTGCAGCTTGAATTTTTTCAGCAATTAGTAGATTACAGTCACTTGACAGAAAGAAAGGATTGAAAAGACATATGTTTCCTTCTTCCTTTATAAATCTCTGCAAAAATATGTGTGTAGGGTAGTTCAAATCCCAAAATTATTTAGCTGTGGTTGAATATAGGTGTATGTTGCTCCTTGTAAATCAAATAATTTGGGGATTTGAAGTACCCCACACTCATATTTTTTGCAGAGACTTATAAATATATGGTCCTCAGCAGGCTTGGAAAGCAAATATCTTTGCACCTCTGTCTATTTGTCAGGAGACTGTAATCTACTGTGGCAAAACCCAAGGAAATGATAAGGACATGTAAAACTTGTGTTTCGTGCTTATTGAACAACCAAAAGGCTGCCTGCTGGACATCCCTGCAGTATATACTGACAATATCTCACTACTGTTTGACACACAATGTATCCTTTGTATGTTTATCTATGCCCCCCCCCCTCCGAGGCCCCTCTGATGCCGAGAGCCTAGGTTAAAGGGGCAGTATACCTCCTTTTTAACATGAGTTTAATGAATAGGACTTGTGTGGAACATACTTTTTGCCTATTGTTTTAATCTATGGTTTTTGTTGTTTCTTAGGGCTCTGGCACACGGGGAGATTAGTCGCTCGCGAGACTCGCGAGTCTTTTTCGGCGATTTCCCGAAATCGCCCCGCCGCGTCTGCCATCACGCCGGCAACTTACATGTTCGCCGGTGGGATGGCAGGGGAAGGCAACTTGGGGAGATTAGTCGCCCGCGAACAGGGAGTTTTGCCGCGGGCGACTAATCTCCCCGTGTGCCAGAGCCCTTAAACTAAACAGGGCACACAGGGAAACTAAAGATATTCCATGTTTGGTCCTTGCGAGGTAGATAACGAGAATACCAGTGCACTGATAATCACCCTGCATAATGGACTCCTGCTTATCTGTGGGCCAAAATAGTGGTTGAAGGGAGGGGTTGTGTAATCTAATTGTCTACCTTGCAAGGATCAAACATGGAGTAGTTTCAGTTTGCCCTGAAGAAATACAGAAAGATTTTTTTGTTTTTAAAACAATAGGCTAAAAGGTTTTTATTCACTGAAAAATGGGGTATATTGCCCCTTCTAATGCCCTAAGTGACAGAGCCCCAAATCAGCCTTCACACAATAGCAGTGGTTGACTGATGTGGGCAATAGAGCTTTAACCTTGTGCCAATTCCTTGTAACCTTGGCTTACTTACCTGTGCCATGATCATATAACTAGAATTTTACTACAGAAATCCTTATCAGTCTGGTGCATACTAAAAAGAATGACAGCTAATATAAATATCTACAGAATATCAATTATCTTATGTGTTAATACCAGCATAGGAATTTATATTTGCATACTGCCAATGAGAGTTCCAATGTTGTTTTTGCCCTAATCTTTACATTGCTGTCTGCAGCTCTTCTTCTTAATCCTGCTTTTGTATGTTGTGCACAATCCGTTCTCTGTGTAAATGTGCCATTTGGGATTTGTAGTTTCATTTCCCAGGCCAAATATACAAGTACTTTTGTCTGGTAATTTGTAGGTAAAGAACTGTAAATAATCTTGCATGCTTAATTCTGTATAGGAACTGCAACGGTATAAAGATAATTGCCCCATCTGTAGGGTTAATTAAACTCCTAATTGGTTTACTTTTACTATCAGCTGTTATGTTCACGCCAGATAATACAAAGGCAATTTGAAGCGGAACATTCATTTGTACTACATTATCATATCAGAGGACAGATAAAACAAAAAGCTTTTTAAGGAAGAAGAATAACTGTTAGTATAGCAGTGTACGAGTCACCTTAGGGAATCCATAGCACACTACATAATGCTGACTGCCATTCCATTACATTTATAGGCAATTTACCTCTTGCATGGCAATTTCCATTTATCTGTACAATACCATTTAGAAAACTCCAATTAAACAAGAATTTTTAACAAATTATCTGCATGTCTTCATTTTTTGTCCATTCTAATATTTCAATATTAGAATTTTGTACAGGTATGGGATCCCTTATCCTGAAACCCATTATCCAGAAAGCTCCAAATTACGGAATGCCCGTCTCCCATAGACTCCATTTTAATCAAATAATTCAGAATTTTAAAACTGATTTCCTTTTTCTCTGTAGAAATAAAACAGTATCTTCCAATTGATCCCAACTAAGTTATAAATAATCCCTATTTGATGCAAAACAATCCTATTGGGTTTAATTCATGTTTTATTGATTTTTTAGTAGACTTATGGTCCCGAGCATTCTGGATAATGGGTCCTATACCTGTACTTGATTCTCTCTTTCTATTCTTAGAAGGACAAGTATCAGGTTGCATGATGCCACTTTTATTGCAAAACGTGTAAGGATCAAGCCAAGTCTTGGTTGCCAGCCCTGAACTGAGCTGAACATTGGGTACCTGCACATTCCCACCCATACTACAAGCCCTACAGGGCACAGGACTTTTTGCTTCTGTGTTTCTTAACACAACTTTATATATTTACTTGTTTTGTGGTATTGTAAAAATATACAGCACTGTGGATACAAGAAGCACTATATAAATAAATACATACAAAGAAATAAAGACAAGACAGATAAACAACAGTCATTTTCTAAACCTCTGAGCAGTTCTGTATAGCACAAGTCATTTATTAAAATTAATATTAGGATATATAAAATATAATAACTCAAGGCATCTTTAAACTAACACAGCAACTGGATGCATTTTCCTAAGGCTCTAGCATCAACCAACTGAATGCATGTAATACAAAAATGGGATCTGTTATCCAGAAACCCGTTATCCAGAAAGCTTAGAATTACAGCAAGGCCATCTTCCACAGACTCCATTTTAATCGAATAATTCACATTTTTAAAAATGATTTCTTTTTTGTTTTGTAATAATAAAACAGTACCTTGTAATTGATCCCAACTAAGATATAATTAAACCTTACTGAAGGTTTATATCTTCTGGTTTTATTTAAAATTAAGGTATGGAGATCCAAATTACGGAAAGATCCTTTAACTGGAAAACCCCAGGTCCCAAGCATTCTGGATAACAGGTCCCACACCTGTACTGGTTTCTGGTATAATAATTATAATTTTGAGTTTAAAAGCCATGGGCAGCCAATAAAATGCTGTAAGAACAAAACAAGCATGGTTGGTCTTTACCAAATCTAGCAACAAACTGGACGGCACTGCATTTGAAATAACACTTAGTTTTAATGAGCATATCTCTAAATTTAATAGTATTTTCTAAAAAACAAACTTCTGCTGATGAAAGAGAAAATGTAATTGTGCAATTACAATTACCTGACATTTGGCAATTATTCAAGTGCAATTATCTCTGTGACTGCTGTGAAAGCAGCTAGGCTTGAAGTGCTTGGAAATCTTAAACTAACACCCAGTAAGGACACATTGCAAGGAAAAGATCAGTAAAAATGATGAATACAATTTAAAATTAATTGTACAAGCTAAAAGGTTTAAGTATCCACTTCTGCATTACATCACTGAGAAAAGCTTTCCATACTTCTTACCCCCTAAGGTCTAAAGTCATACTCAAGCCTAGTACAAGCAGAAACTATTGCTTGCGCTATGGATAGATTACACTTTAAAGTGAACAGAAAATGGTCACTAGCAGTATTTAAGGTACAATGATAGTCCTCTTCATGTGTAACCCACTGATATGGATGATGGTCTGGGTGCATTCACACTAAGCAGAATTGCTTACGTAAGCAGTTTTATGCCGAATACTAGGTTCCGTGCCTGCACCTGGGCCAAACGCAATGGCTCCAGGTGCAGGCAAAACAATCGGATTTGAGGCTTGTGGATGATCCGCCTCATGTGGCAATAGCTTTAAGCTCCAGAGGAACAGGAATCAATGGAAAAGATGAACTGATGCTGCATAACATTTGCAATATAAGTATAATAAAAATAATCTTATAATTTATGGCACCTTAGCCTACAACTTGCACCCATGCCCTGGTTTACAACAACAGATGTGGCAAGGTTTATTTCCTATATTATACAAATGTGAAATCTCCCTGTACAAATGGCATGCCCCTCTTAATTCTCTCTGATTCTCTAGTCCCAAAGAACCCCATAAAAATGTTGGGCACTTTTTAATCACCTAGTATCTTAATGTAACACCACCTTGTAATTAGCATTTTCAAAAATGCTAAAAGCTATACAAAGTTTGGGAGCTAATATAAAAGTAACAAATGCATAACTTATAGAGTGTGATAGCCTTTACTCTACAGGGATATAGGTACCAAACATAATCAATTTAGGATAGATGCATCATAGGCTGAACCAAACACAGAAGGGCACATTCAATTTACTTTTACCTCTACCAATATAAATAAGAATCAAGCAAAACCAAAGCACACCAAATACCAGGCAAGGCAACTTAAAAACTTATAACTAGTGATGAGCGAATCTGTCCCATTTTATTTTGGCGAAAAATTCACAAAACTGCAGAAAAATTTGATAAAGTTGTGAAGCGCACCTACTGTGCAACTTTTTTGATGCAACTGCTTTTTTTTACATGGCAACTTTTTTGGTGCAACTGCAATGTATTTGATGCGACGGAGACTTTTTTGACATGACTGCAACTTTTTATGACGCAACTGTGACTTTTTTGATGCGACCGCAAAAAAAATCCACCAATGGTGGAAAGCGGAATTTCTCTGCGAATCCATTCTTGGCAAGAAAATTTGCTCATCACTATTTGTAACAAATGAAGCTTGTACAAGTGATGGACCATTTACTTTATTACCAATACATTATGACATCTGCATGCTTGTTTTATAACATTAATGTATTACGAAGTCTATGGGATTGTAATTACTTATGTGCTACTGTGTAATAATTACCACCTATCAAGTGCAAGCATTAGAAATATAATAAGTATGAAAGGGAAAGTGAAATAGCTAGCTAAGCTATCATCTTTGCACTCTCTCTCTATGTGATTGTATATGTGCACATACAGTATATGAAAAATAAGTATCATGTAAGTATAAGTATCACAGTATTAAGAGGTTGAAGAATTAAACATGTGCATCATTTTAAATATAGAAATATACTTTATGAGTTAAAGATGGTTGTATAAATTCTGATTTTACAGAGATTATCGAAGTGAAATTCATGCATTCCCTTCCGTTATTTGAAGACCTATTTCAATCCTGTGTTCAGTTCACATACAAGTAATGATTAATGAACTGTAGAGAATAACGTACTCAGTTATCATAAATTATTAGACTCGTGTCATATTAAGCAGATTTTTTATGATTTTCTAATTTATAATGTTCTTTTGCATTTTTAAAGACCAAAAAAAAAATCTAATTGTTACTTGGAAGACACAAGCTGATTCTCAGTGTTATTGTTTATTAAATGTTATTATATTCCCAACACAATTATAAAACAGTAATTCAATTGAAAAACCTCTACAGTTTCAGCAGTTCTTGCTTTATGTTGTGGTAGATAAATGACCACAAGAAAACTTCACAGAATTAGCGTTTACACTTAATCTGGCAACAAACTGTAATTTGATTGGTTAAAAAATTAATTTTTTGCACTTCTGCCCTTGTGCTGCTGGATAATGAAAATTTATATCTAGGGCACAGACATCTGGGGACAATCTGACAGCTTTGGGGCTGAATGAAAGATTAGTCCACAGTGACCCCTGTCAGCATTTCCTCATGGACTGGATACCCGAAACCCAACAGGAGCCATACATTTTTTCCAGAACAGGCCTTCATTTTAGGGAGGTTAATGACACTGTAAATCTTATGGTCTGTTTCAGAGCCATAATCTGAATAATACAGCAGCACGTGAGTGGTCAACATAGCATATGGAATGTTTTGGCAGTGGCTCCATGCAGGAATGGCATGCTGTACCAAGGCCATAACGAATACTTCTATTCTGCAAATAAAATACCAATACTTATATGTAAAAATATTCTTATTAAAAAGATTACTTTAAAAATATGAAATAGTATTTCTTAAATCATGATAATGCCAGCCAATGATTTTTACTAGCAGTACTCTGCAACATAACTGTCCTAATGATAGGTAAAGCTAATTTAAATCTCTTTGAATGCAGTATATCAGAATATTGTTCATTTATATGTTAATATACTAATAACTAATAAGGTTCCAGCTCAGTTAATCACAAAATGCTATAACCTCCCCAACCCTTGGTACACATCCTAGGGCTTCTGGGAGCCAATACAATGGTGCTAAATGAATTGTGGGTAGTACACCAGAAGACTTATGTAGTGCATTAAACTAAAATACATGTTCAATGTGTTCAACAATCAGCTCAGTGATTAATAACTTGAAAAACTCCTATAGGTTACCAATGCATCACTGAATACATAACAATTTAAAAAAAAAAAAAAAAAACGCAAATAGGAAATAAGTTTGTGCTTGTGTTATATATTAAAATTCTAAAGGGTGTATTCGGTTGTTAAATACAAGAACAGCCCATTATTGTGCATTATTTGGAAAAAATCATTTAACAAGCGTAAATATTTTGGTTCCAATTATAGAAGACAATGGAGCAAAACTATTGGGTAAGCAATGGTGCAGTGATGCTCTGATTCACAAGAGAGCAATGTGACTTGTTTAAAGCAGATGGCACTAAGACCATTGTATAAGCCAGGAAATGGGTAAGAAATACGTTTTTGTCTATACATATCTCTAATAGAAGCAGTTCCTATCCAGCTGTTAAACTATACTGGTTACTCACCTTATTTCCTTTACACATTGAATTTATTGAGAAAACATTTCTAGAGGGAAAAAAGTGACAAATGTTTATTCTACTTCTTAACACTATCTTAACCTTGTACTTACTATGATAGTGGATTTGCTTGTTTGTTTCCTGCATGTAGCCTATCTGGAGGTAGATGCTCTCAGTGCCACAGACTGCAGGTATAAAGGGAATGTCAAGTTCTCATTCAGGCTCAGGTCTGGTTTCTTGCAAACATTTAACTTTTAAGATGATTTCTAGTATATTTTGCTTTTATACAATGTATTGTGGCTCAGCTTGTTTCAATCACGTCATTTTCAAGACACATTATATTATTTAAAATCCAGTAGAAAGTGGTGAAAATGCAGTTAAAAAAATGAAATTGGGATTCTTGCCCACCTTTGTTTTTTTTACCATGCCTTGTGGCAGAAATGGTGCTGGCAAGTGGGGAACCATTTGTAGCATCAACAGCAAAAAAATGTTTTAGAGCAGAGGGTGGAGGTTAATATTTCGAGATTTATTATGTGCAAAGAAACTTTATATATAAATAAACAATTGGCATCTAAAAACTGGTGAGGTCATGTAGAATTCAATGGGAATTATATCAGTAAAATTCAAGATATTTTTCAATTGAAGCTTTGGAGATGAACTCATTGATAATGATGGCCAGAATGTGATCTTACTATGTGTAAGTTGTTTTTTCATACTTTTAAAAAAATCAAGTTTTAAAAAAAAAAAGAAAACAAAAAAAACCCTCCACAACTTAAATTTTTAAAAATTGGCCACCACAGGTCAAATTTATCTTCCTAAGTTTGATCTTGACTAAAAAATGTTCTAACCAATTTTTTGGTATATTATAATAATTGTATCCAATGGGCACAGCAGCCATTTATAGTATGAAATAATTCTCAGTGGAATTACTTTAGTAATCATTGAGCTTAATAAAATAAAAGAAGTCAATGGGAAACTTGTGGAAGAATTTTCTTGGGAGTCTTTGCACCCAAGTAAGTTGACACAATAAATAATAAATATGCAGGATGAAAAATTGTTAGAAAGAGTATTCCAGATTTCTCACTTCTAAGAAAAAAAACTGTTTCCTGGATTGTGATAAATCTGCCACTAACATATATTCAAGTTTAAAAACGTATTTAATGCAGAAAAATAGGATAGCAGGTCTCTAGTTGTCACTATAATGCTAATGCTAATTCATCCACAGCAGGAGGGACGCAGGATACCCACGTCTACTCTATGAAAATGTTCTCTCAGGATTATTTTGAAGGCATACAAACCATTAATCAATATGGCAAACTGATAGGTTAAGAAATTTGGAGAGAAAAATAGTTTTGTATGATTTATGTGCAGGGGACATATCCTTAGACATTCCCACTCACCCTATAATTATACAAAATCAACAATTATATAACATATTAAAACTGTATATGCATTATTAGGTGTCTAGCATAACTTTATGATAAATAATCAAATTTTCAAAAAAAAGGAGTATTCTTACATTATTTCCAAATGTAATTCACACAGAAACAAGAAACATTACTTATGTTTATTTAAATCTAATGCTCCTTCTCTAGAAAATGTTTTGAAGTATAGAAAAGATCTGTATTATTTATAGGTATTGTGTTTATAAATATCATAAGAAATGTATTGATAAATGGTCAGTTTTCATAGATTCTTTTAAAGGAAAAGTAAAACAAAGAATCCAATTTGTTGTTACATTCCTAAAAAGCTATAAATAAACATTGCCGATATGTAATATAGTCTACTGAGACATTAGGACCACTCCCACAATTTCTCTACATAATGAAAACTTAATTCTACTCATTTAAACCTTAGATCTAGCCCAACTCCGGCCATTTTCCATTATGTTTTGCAATGTTTCTGACCTGAGATTCAGAATGGTCTCTCATTGGGGACAGATAGGACATATAAGAATGTCTGACAGATTCTTATTAAGAGAATGAGTTACAACACAGATTTGTCCTATATTCATAAATCCATGGAAAAAGTTCTTATGTTTATATATAAGTTTCCATGTGCTGACAATGTTTAAGATATCTGGAATTGAGGTCAGTCTTTTTCATTGCCTTGGGAAATACTATGCTGGTCTAATTAACATAGGAATTGATGAGAGCAAAGCAATATTACTTATGTAGCAGTGGAGCTTGTCAACACTGTAGCCAAAATGATGAGAAGCTGCATGACACTGGACTAACAGCCAGCAGGGAGTAACAGTATGCGTTATACTAATACAAACACTCATGTCAGGAATAACAAACTCCAGCAAAAATATATGCAAATCCAAAAACATTTAAAAATAAAAGTGAACAAATTCCAGCTAAAATGAAAGCAGAATAAAAAAATAAGTAGACAGATTAGAATAAAATGTTTTTTAGATGTGTGATATTTTCCTACAATAAAGCTGACATTACACTGCAGGTTCTATGTGAAACACTATACAATATAGGCAATAGGCATGGAGACAAAAACTTAAGTCATTCCTGTAAAATCATTATGACACTCTTTATTTATCACCTAAATCACTGCAGTGAATTTTATAAATTTTGTATTTATTTATACAACTAGAGCAGGTAATGGTGGAAACCACTTGCTTCAATTTTGCTTCATTTGGCATTAAGTGTTCCATTATATAATACCACACCTCGCTAATCAGTTGGCATGTCCCTTTTTGAAAGTGGATTATAAAACTACAGGAGGCTATGGGGGATTTAAAAAGTTATGGCTGTAGACTAGTTGCACTGCACTGACACATTATTATTATTATTGTTAATAGTAATAATAATAATAATAATAATAAAGTACCAACATATTCTGCAGCTCTCTATGATAAATGGGGGCATACATGACACATACAGATTACATACAAAAATGAAACTGATAAAGAAGGACCTGCTCAATAAGTTTACAATCTAAAAGAACAGAATTAGCAGTCTAATCCCAAATAGAAAATTGGCATTTTCAGAATTAAGCCCCCCCTCCCCCCCCCCAGGGGCAGTTCTGTCTTTTACTCTTAGGGCTCTGGCACACGGGGGAGATTAGTCGCCCGCGACAAAACTCCCTGTTCGTGGGCGACTAATCTCCCCAAGTTGCCTACCCCTGCCATCCCACCGGCGAACATGTAAGTCGCCGGCGGGATGGCAGACGCGGTGGCGCGATTTCGCTCAAATCGCCGAAAAAGACTCGTGAGTCTTTTTTGCCGATTTCCTGGAATCGCCCCGCCGCGTGTGCCTTTGAGAAAGGCTGCTGCGCCAGCTGAAACGTTAGTTGTTTGACCAATAAATTATTTCTTTATTTTTCATAAGTCCTGTGAGTGCGGAGTATCTTTTATGCAATATCTTTACCTTTAATTCTGCACCCAGGCACCCTAAATCCTGCTGACACGTGAGTGCCTGATCCATTTGGACTTTATATATATATATTCCAGTTTGGCAAAATTCTTTAGATTGGTCAGCTAACATGATATAAACTAGTCGTTGGTTGAGTATTCAATATGGGGGTATAGGTTTCCTTTAAGTATGTAACTATGTGAAAGGCAAAGAATTCTCCCAGTTGCAGAAGCCCATAACAACCAATGAGATGTTTGATTTGAAGGGGGTGACCAGTAAATGCTACCTGTCCATTGGTTGCTATAGGTGATAAGAACTGTAGCAAACTTTGTACATAATATTACATAACTCCTTCTGCACTGTGCTGTTCTTTACAAGAGTAGCTAAAATTTTAATAATATTTGTTCCTCTAAGCTATTTGGATTCCTATTAATGTTTCATGCTGTGCATCTTATAGTTGGAATTCCAAATATTTTGGAAAAAATCTATTTTAATATAGAATTGCTTTAAGGTAAACAAATAAATATGTATTTTTAAAAGAAGAAAATATGATCAAATATAAGCTGCAGACTTGCAAAGACACAAACGTATTAAATAAACATTTGATTTGCATGTTCAAAAGTACTTTACAGAAAGCTTGCCAGAAACCCAATGGTGATGATATGTATCAAATTCTGCCATGGATCAGTTTTTCTATATAAATTACTGTTGCTGAAGTTTCACTATAAGGTATTAATGTAGGGATGACTAACTTCCTTCCCTCTAGCTAATATGAGCTATACTCTGAGCATCGCTGACTAACGCAGGCTTAGCAAAGGATTTACAACATTACAGGAAAGCAAACAGCTGAGTTCTGCAAAGATGCAACATATCAAAAGATTACCCCTAATTAATAGTTTCTATTAGAGGTTCTTACCATTATTTTGTATTCAGCTTAACACCACAATATTGTACAATATAGGAATAAGAATGGCAAATGACATTTCCTAACACAGAACTGAAAATATAATACGCCCTGCACACGATAAATTACAATATATGAGTTTACGTTTTAAGGAGGTTTAATATTATTCTTATTAACTATTAATTCAGAAAGAATGAAGTTATTGATCAATATTAAACATTGCTTGAATTGATTATGAGAAAAACATGTATTAATGGCTTGTTTTTTTTAATTAGGCAAAAGCGTCAACTTTGTTTTGGCTGCCATTTAAGCTTGTTTAAGCCGCTGATGGCAGACATGTTCCCATGCAAACCAGGTCTAAAGTGATGATAGTTAAACTTGATGGCTGCTTGTTTGCCTGGTGTGGAAAGCCTTGTGAACTCTCATAGTTCTCTAGTCATGAAAGACAAATCTCAGCGCGTGTGTACTAGTCACTTTAATGGGCACCGTTTCATTCTTAGGAAAGCCTTTGATGTTCAAGCAATAGAAGAGATATTAGCTTTTAACTTTGTTAATTCTCTCTGTTTAAGCATCATAAAACAGATTAATAATCAGATTTGTTTAGACAGATTTGTTTTTATTTGCACCTATCTAGTGCCATAATAAAGCATGTTCTTTTAAATAGAAAAAATGACATTCTTAAGTTTATTTTGATTAGAAAAATTGTAACCTTTTCTAATTTACCCAAGATCTCACAGACGGAACTAATTTAACTGGCCCTGTTACAGACATGGAACTCAAATACGTTCTTAAATGGTGGGATGAGTTCAGTTATGACTTTTATAAGAAATTGATACCACATATGTTTAAGCTATTCAATGGCTTCCTACAGGGGCTCCCAGTCCAGCTATCTTGTGTTGTTTCCCATATTACTGTAATCCTACAATAGGGAAAATACAAGTTACAGTGTAAGAATCCTTCTTAATTTAAACATAAAATCTTTACCATGCGTATAGCCTCACTTCTTAGGGTTGCTGGGGCAATACCTAGATACTAATTAACTACATGTAACCTCATGTGAGGAAAGGTTTGTATCTACCAGGTATGCAGGTTTCATTGGGATGAAAATTTTGAACATGATGGACCTAAATTACTATGTATGTTACTTTCTCATTTAGGCAGAATAGCATCAGTTAAAAAAGGTCATTGTTGTCCATTATTGACCTCTACCTTTAAAAAAAAATAAAAAAAAATAATGTAAGAAGTGCATCTGCCAAATGCCATATAGGACAAGTAAGCTACATGCTTGGTAGTAGATAGCAGGATTGTTTGGGTATACCAAATCTAATTTTTTACTGCTATTGTACTAAAAGGCAGCTCAATGTTCAATGATCTTTTAGGTGTGTGACCAGGATTCCAAATAGGTACTGGCATTTCAAATAGTGACTGTCTATGGCATTTTACAGCAGCCATTTTGGCATGTGCCAAAATACTCAGAGTGCCAGTCCGGGCCCGGTGTGGACCAATGCTTTTTTCAGGGAAACATATTTGCACAATGGAAGTTGGGCTGGGAGCATGGCTTCCAGTATATAACACTTAAAATAAACACTAAGCTGAGGGTTCTATATATACAGGTATGGGATCTCTGATACAGAAACCAGGAATTATATTAGAAAACCTCGGAATTACAGGTCTTCTCTCATAGACTCCGGTTTGATCAAATCATTCAATTTTGTAATATGATTTCCCTTTTCTGTAATAATAAAACTGTACCTTGTACTTGATGGTAACCAAGTTGCATAAATTTATATTGGGGACAAAGTGATCCTATTGAGCTTATTTTATGTTTAAATGTTTTGCAGTAGACTTAGGGTATAGAGATCCAAATTGCAGAAAACAAGTTCTGGGTAAATACCTAGATAAAAATGATGAATTAAGACAAGAGTTGAGTTAAAAAGATTAAACATGGATAAACAAGTTAAACATGGATAATTACACAGAGAATAGTGGAAAGATAGATAGATAGATAGATAGATAGATAGATAGATAGATAGATAGATAGATAGATACAGTAGATAGATAGATAGATAGATAGATAGATAGATAGATAGATGATAGATAGATAGACATATAGATAAAAAGATAGATAACATGGATAATTACGCAGAGAATAGTGGAAAGATAGATAGATAGATAGATGATAGATAGATAAATAGATAGATAGATACATTACTGCCTATACACTATAAAAAAAAAAGATTTACCTACAAATATACATACATAAATTGACAATAAACATGGTAGTTGTCTTATTTTTCAATTTTATCAGGACAACAAGTATTGTTTTAGACACAGTTAAACATTGATTGAAGGCTATTTTAAAATTAGTTTTGTAGATATATATACTTTAAAGGGCCTATAGTATAACGTTGATCCAGCAAAAAAGGACATTTTGTATTCCTGTATCCTTCCCCAGTATATACATAAAGGTTCCCATGACAGAAGCCAAGATATTTGGCATTGTATATCCACTTATTATGTGAGTGTAGGCTATTGTTCTAGATATCACCCACTTTAAGGCTCTAAAAAGATCCCTGCTGTTTTCCTCAATAGACTTACAGGCAGGAAGTCTGATGTGTGTTGAAAAAGAGTTTTCCACCATGATCATGGCCTTATCTCAAATCTTTATCTAATTCTTTTGCAGAAACCTCTGCATTTATGTTGCCGCATCTCTTTCATGCAAGCATTTTTATTTCCAGTTGTCATTTAATTGTTGTTTTTTTGCCAAGGTCCCTACAGGGGCTATTTGGGTCTTTATTTATATAATTATTCAAATATCTTGACATGGTACTAGTCCTCATGTAGGTGTGAAAAAGAATAGGTTTATCAGGAGGAAGGGATTTTATTAATAAGTGAGGTTTGTGAGGATACCCCCCCCCCTTCTAATCATTAATTAATTAACTAGGGAAAAAGACATTAAACAAATAGACACAAGAAACTTGGCTAAAAATCTTTTTTCTGTGCTGTCTAAATTAATGCACTACAACGTAATAGCAGCAATCTGTTTGTATTATTTCTTACATTTAAGGGCAGATTTAGAGCCAGAAAAAAGTCACCCACTTTCTATTTATTCCTATAAGATGTTTAGAAGTGTAATTATCAATATATAAATGTTAGAGTTAAATATGCTTCCAAAAATCCTACAGGAATGAATCTTCCAAGATCAGACATATCTTTCTTACCTAGTGAGAACAGAGTTGTTGGTAAAAGTTTAAGGAAACTTTCTAAAACCCAGACATTATTTTTGATAGTATCGGTATAAACCCAATTTGTGGCTTTGAAATACCTTTTTTTGGTATTAGACCATTCATTAATCTATACTTAAGTGCATCTCAACCTGAAACATCCATTAAATGCCATTTTAAAGCAAATTTTCAGAGTAGCGTCAGTTTAGTGAATTCCTGCTTAAGTGAATATTAATGATAATGAATAGGTAATGAAGAAAATATGTAAATTCCAGAAACCAATGGCACCAAAGAAAACAACTTTAAACCAATTCATATTTGATAAAGAGAGAAGCCTTGTTAAGTGTTAGGGATTTAGCCAGAGAACATATTGGTTTCAGCAGACTATGGTAAAGTTAATTAAGGATGATTAATGGAGCATTTTCCTTCCAATGATATCTCTGACAGAACAAAGCTGTCCGAGGCTTGTCAAGCAGAATTTGAGTTGAATGAGTATTTATGTGATCAAATCTGAAGGGCTGCCTCTTGACAGAGCAAGGATTCATCAATCAATTGCACTGGCTTGCAGTGGTGGGAAATTGGTCTATCAGCATAGCTCTGCTCCCATCCCCCTTTTCTTCATTCAATCATGCCTTGGGCTACAATACATCTTTACCTCTGACCACCTAACGTAGTATCAGAGAAAAGTAAAAAGCGAGTGGTAAAACATTTATAATAGTAGTTACTTCTCTGCCGTGCAGTTGCAATTGATTTGTTCGAGGACAGAGAAGCAGTCCCTATGAAACGCAGAGAACATTTCATTTTCTTAATTAAATGCTCTTGCTTGCGTATGTGTTTGTAGTACATGTACTCTATCTGTTCAATACCGCTCACCACTCTTCACTGTTTTTGTACTGCATTCTCCATTGTGAAAAGAGTGGAGATTTTTTTAACTCCGAGCTATATTACACATAGCAATAAAATTGTGACAAAAGTAACATTACAGACTTGAATCCTGCATTCCAGAATATTGTAAATATTTTCTTGTGACCTTTTTTACAGTACTGTGCTTTATATTTAGGAAACACTGCTTTAATCCATGAGCAATACTTGAACAATGCTTTTATCCAAATCTCTTTACATTTATTGTATGTGAGAAGCAGAAATCAGAGTTCAACTATTAATACCACTATTAATATGTATAGGCTAACCAAGGCCAGAGAAGGGGGAATTTGTAGTTCTCCAGCTTTTGAACTGTATTACTTCTAAGGAAAAGGTGACAAAATTGGCATTATTGCCTCAGATATTGAATTCATATCATAACACATTTGACAATATCCAAAAACCATTAAATGAAATTAGTTTTACTATATGATATTCATCTATACATTGGCAAGATATAAGTAGTACTGAACAACTGGCTTAGGTTTCAGTGGCAAATATAGAATGAACAGTATTTACTTACTTACCCAAGAAAGGCACACAGATATTTTCCTCAGAGGAAATATACATATCTAATTCATCTTTAATGGCCATCATTTAGGAAGTAGTATGCTTACTTGCCTATGAAGAGGTTTAAACAGAGGAATAGTTCTGGGCCAGAGGTCTCTGTGCACTTGACCTCAAGGCAGATTGTGGTGTTTGATCCAAGCTTCCTTAATCATTCCTTTTTCTTGTCTTGCCAGTGGGCTGAGCATGTTGTTTATTCATGGGTAACACAAGCATAGCAGGATTGGCAGGCCCTGCCCCCAAGAGCATACAGTCTAAAGGCTATACATATTTTCTGTAAGCCTTGTTTGTTCAATGATTGTAAAACTTCCTGTTGTTGATATTAATTATTTTTAACTCTGTACTGATGCAGTAGAAAAAAAAGGTGGTCATCATTTCAGATAGTAAGCTCTTTTGGGAAGGGCCCTCTTTACCTCTTGTATCGCTTATAGGTTGTTGTTTTTTGTATGTAACTTGTATGTTCAGTCTATATTATTTAAATGTTTTATTATTATTAATAACAACAAAAACAACAATACAGGTATTCGGACATCAAAGTTTTGTGCTTTCCAGGTGTTCGCTCTATCAGTCAGGTGGAAATCTATGTGATTTTCTGCCAGCTCAATATGGGAACCAGAGGGCAGGTTTGAAAATGTTCAGGACTTTAATTCTGTTCCAGAAAGTTCTAGTTTCTACAATAGTCATTTATAACTGTAGGCATAATCAAAAATTAGATATTTAGTTTATCCTTTCTTTGACTGGGTAAGTGAAAATAATCAAAAGAAAAGACATTATCACAATGTTTTTATATGAAAATACATTTTTGCAGTACTGGTTTAGGGTACATCAGAGAGAAGTCCTTTGCAATGGATCCCAAACATTTAAAGTAAAGGCAGCTAAAATTAGTAGATGTTGCTCCCAGCGGCCTCAAAGTAGGTGCCCATTTTTACATTATTGGCTTGGAGGCAAGTTTTAGAAACACAGTTTTGCTCTAAGCAGAGCCTCCTGCAGACCAGATGGGGCTACAAATAGCCAATCACAGCCCATATTTGTCATCCCCAAAGAGTTTTTTTCATGCTTGTGTGGCTCCCCAACAGGTTTTATGTCTAAGTGTGGCTCACAAGTAAAAAAGGTTGGGGATCCCTGTCTACATGAATGCATAGTACAAATGGCTGAAGAGAACTATAATAATACAGCATAGTCCAATTTAAATCATTGGGGCACTGGGCTGCACAAGACTGGCTTATTAGAGATGACAAACAAAGACCAGAGAACAAAAATCTAATAGTGGTTTATAAAACATTGGAGGGCTTCTGTACTATACTGTGCTCTGAACACATCTCTGCTCAACATACTGTATGTATGCACACAATAACCTGGGGCCTTCACGTCCCCTATAGGTGTATTAATAATGTTGTGCAGTGTTTTCGCCTTGCTGAATGGCGGATGATGGGAACTGTAGTTTATCAATGGGATTTGCCATGCATTTAGCAGAAAAATTAAGGATACATTTTTTAATTTCAAGAAACACACATTTCTCTCCTCACTTGGTACAGATGGAGGAACTTGCCTGACATGACACAGAATTAATGAATAAAAAAAGAGAAATCATGATTGACTCCTATAACATATGAGCTGTTACCATATGCAGACTTTTCAAAGAAAATATTTTCCTTCCTGAATTGCTATCTGATTCCAGCTTTGAAAATACCACTGTATATGTCAAGGCAAGCTTCAAAAAAATCATGTGTCTAAATATTTAAACTGCATGTGAAAGTATTTCATTATTTATCTCACTTTTACTATTTACATTATCACATAGTGAGTCTCAAGTCCCAGTTTATCATAAGCAGCACATCTGTAGAAACAGCCAAATTGAAACAGTCATGGAAGATGCGTCTAGCTATCATAAACATGACAACAGATTGATTACGTTCAGTCTTTTTATGTCTCACCAGGATAATTTGTTTCCTATGCAGAGGAGGCTATAAATGGCCCTGCCAGAGATGAGCACTTAGGATCTTGGTTTGAAACTTGACAAGGGTCCTAACCTATGTGCAAAAAAATGGGAAGCTTCCTGTCTAAGAAAATGAGAGCAAGAGAATTTATGTTAAACATTCATGAATGTAATACATGGGGCTCTCTTAGAAAGTCCAGCTTGTATACATACTGTTAAGGCATGATTATGGAGAACTTCACTTTACATAAACAGCCTGACGGAATAAATGGCTTGCTGATATAACAAAAAGAAAGCTAGACATGGTGAATCCATTCAATGGAAAGTGAAGAAATCACCTTTTAACAAATGGGGAAGAAAAAAAAATGTGCTTGTTTTTATTACCATAATATTAGTCTTTAGCTCTTAAAGATGGATTGAAATAGGCTTAAGGTATATATCTTTTATTGTAAGCAAAGGGAGCCAGTTTGGTGCATGAAGATGCTCTGAAAAGATTTCTGTGGAACCCTATAACCATTTGTTATATCATATTGAGGCAGAAGAATATCACATTTAAGACACATATAAGAGACATGCAGTGGCATTAACTACAATGCCTTATCTACTCCAGTTGCTTATATTTCTAACTAAGGACTCCCAATTCTACATTCCTTGGGTTAGACTTACTAGGTAGTGTACCAGAGCATCCCCTGGTTGCCCCATGCCCTGCATAACACCTATCAGAGTTAGCACTAATTGCTGTAAGAGCAGGACTAAATCTCACATTTTCTGGTGAGCCCTTGGAGACCCACTCCAACACTGGAAATCCCAAGGATCCCAAATGGTTCCAGTCTGCCTCCTTCTTGAGTTGTTTAAAGGGTCCAAGTGGACCCTCTGGAAATGATCTTACATTATATCTATGTACACTGACTAGTGCCCCATCTGCCATTCACAACAGGTGGTACCCGTAGCAGCACAGATAACTAACAGAAAGCTGGGAAGCTCCATCTGCATGGCAGTTCGTCATGTCATATATATATATATATATATATATATATATATACAGTATATACACACACACATACACACACAAATATGCAGGATACAGTTCACAGATGATTACATTTGCCATTCTTAGAATGTGAATACCTTTCTTCCTGCCTTACTGCTGTATGATATATGTGTATACTGTGGACAGAGAAGTAAGACACACTTTCAATAACCTCTGGGAACTATTACATCCCTGATTTTTTTAAATCCTTTTCCAATCCAATAATTAGTCTATGAGTAAAATAAATCCCATTTTCTCTAATAAGCTAACCCTAACAGAGTTTGAGTTTACCTCCCCCTTGCTGCATCATTTCTTTAAAGCACAATATTTGGATTTTAAATATGTTTAACTTATTCACCAACAAAAAGCCAATGATATATGCAATATAGCTTGCCATTCCAAAGGAAATCCCTAATCTATCAAAAAAATAAAGGGGCAGTTTCATCAAACTGGGGTGTCCAGAAGTACCAGGTGCAATATTAAGTCTATGTCAGCAATACCAGAAAATGGTTATGAATGACAATGACAATAATTTTAGAACCATACAGATTTTTGCATTTACCATAAAAATGATCAAATTAACTCACTTAACTGTGAACTAATTATTCTGAATCAATTTTATTCTGATCAGCTAGAATTTTTTCAATTTGCTACCAATATGAATATTGATTGAATAGAAATCTCAGATAAATCTACCCCTAACCTTAAATCTGCAGGCAGCGGCCCGTGTACATTTTTAAAATAAGCTGCAATCTAATGATGGGCACTAAACATTCACGCACTGTATTTAGGTATAAGGTTGGTTTAAATTGAAATAGATTTTCTGTAAATACATCCATATGATTTTTTCAGATGGCACAAATAACCAATATAAAATGCAATTCAGAGTTTGCTTGCCAAGTCAGCCTTCAGGAAATCTGCCTACAGAGGAGAATTAAACTGAGCCTTTATCTGTTATAGGAGGAAAGGATGTGTTTTCTCAGATGTGTTATACAGTGCTCAGTGCGCTTTCCTATAGCTCAAGGACACGTCGTATTGCTGTGCTGGGAGTCTCACTTCCCAGAAAGAATCTTGCTTTGTAAAATTGGTAATCACATTTCTCACTCTTCCATCAAAACATTAGGTAGTAATCATATATTCTGTCCATTCGCCAGACATTTCTTTTTCTGTTCGACTGGACATGGCACCTGCTTTCTCCTGACAATTGTTAAATGCATTTGGATTACGACTGTTCTGGGGCACCACGAGCCATTGTCGATTGGCACTGGATTACATATCATTTTACTTCTGGGTTTCTAGTTCACTGTTGACTGGAAATGTAATGGCAAAACTCATTACCAATCTAAAGCCTTTATAGGATCCATATGAAAAAGTTGATGACTTGTTTCCCAGTTGTAGAGAAAGAACAAAAGTTGAGAGATAAAAACCTAGTGGATTACATATAGTCTGCAGAGAAATAGGTTCTGGAAAGAGCTGTTTCGGTTTTCTGTTTCAGCAAGACTTTGGGCCCCTTTAGAAGAATGAATGCTGCTTATGATTTCAAATAAAACAGTGTATTAACATTACTTTTGCTTTTCTGGTTCTAATGGAAACAGGTGCATAGCTAGTTACTTTGGCGGCTTGTGTCTGCCCATACTGAATTCCACAGACAAATGATAAATCAGATGCACGTCCATCATATGTTTAAAGTAGCAGTAGATGCTTTGTTAAATAAAAAATAGGGCAGTGGTTGTGGGACTTCACCCTAACTGACCTTGAAACTAGAGTTTCAGGTGTATCTAGTAAATTCTTCCCAAACCTTGGCCTAATGGACCTTAAGACTGGGCACCCCAGCCATAAAGCCAAGTTTCCTAGGGGAGCCAGCCCCACAATTTGGAAGCCACAGCAAAAAGGTATATCATACTGTATAAGAAACCAATACTAGTACTATACAATAAGAACAAAACCTACATATTAAGTGCATATGAGATGAGCAAAAACTTAATTTGCCATCAAGAAATTGGGCTAAGTATGCATTCTGGGGATTGTAAAATTTGTTCCTGTAGGAATCCAAAGGAGACTGAAGTGCAGTTGTCTTGTGGTGAAGAACATTTAATTAAACGCCACAAACGATATGCATGCAAATGTGCAGAAAAAGAACTTATCAGATCCAAACTGAGCAACAGGTATTGTGTATAGTCTGTAGACCATAAGGGCGGCAGTGGCAATTAGTCACTGAGTCACTAAGATTTTTAAAATCCAGTTGCTAAAGGCATGTCGCAAAAGTCTCACCAACTAGTACAGTGCCGTACAATTCAGTATACATGCTCAAATATGTTCAATGTGTTCAAGCAGAACTATTTTCTGATAAACATATTAGTTTAATTAGAAACTTGTTCTGCTTTGGTCCTAGTTTATGCACTAAATATTCAACATTAATTTTGATGTTACTCTTTGAACTTTTTGTGACTTTGTCTTTGTGATGTTTATATTATTTATAAACACTGGGCAAATTTGGGCAGTAAGCCATAGCAACCAATCACTGGTTAGCTTTTTCCAGCCAGCTGCAGGTTGAATACTGAAAGCAATCATATGATTGGTTGCCATAGGATATTGCCCAGGTGAAAATGTGGCCAGTGTTTATAAATTACCCTTTGTTTACTTATTATCTTCTTGTGTGTTGTTTACACCAGCTTGGTTTGGCACTTTTTGAATGGAATGGTATAAAGGGGTTGAGTCTTTTTGTGCAGGATTGTGTGACCTTGAGGAAGGTCACTGTTGCTGACCAAAATACTGTAGTAATTGAATTAAAATCTACACATTTTAAAGCCTGTTAGTATAGTACTTTGCTCAGTATATACTGGCTGAGGCAGCACAGATTATATTTTGAATATGCTTTGATTCAAGCAATGTTGGGACATCCATATAGTGGTAAATTAGCAATCAGTTCTTGGCTGAGGCTGGGAAAAAAGAGGTAGATTTGAGTTTTATCAGTATTGAGGCAATGCCATTATTCATAGATGTAAAGGTTAATAATACTGGGCTGTAATCTGTGTTTTGGATCTGCTTTCTATGCTGAGAAATGAGATTATACAAAGGAATGTTAAAGGTAGAAGAACCTTCTTGTGTTATATTCTGCTTTTGATTAGCTTGTGACCCCCGTGAAATCCATTTGGTGAAGTATTTAAACACCACTTAAATGGTTTATGCATAATTTTCAATGGCATGTGACCTTTTGGTAAATTCTGTTGTACAGCAATCCAAACCTAGTTCCATTATAATTTGCTCTGCAGTTTGCTATCGTATGTCAAATATGTAACTCAGTTGTGTAACTCAGCAGCAACAGAGACAATCTATCTGATATTCTTTTCTGTTTACTCTGTTGCACACAGCCTAAGCATAGCTGAGGGTTTTTTTTTAATTTTTGCAAAAAAAATCAAGCTGAATTTGTGTCTCTTGAGGTTTAAGATTGGATATGCAGGCTTATTATTCTGATATTTTATTTCTATAAAGGGCAAAGCCAGCCGCCCTTTTTTGGGCTGTTTTAGTAGTCGTGGGACCCCAGGTAAAATAGACTTTTTTTGTGATTTTATTAAAGTAGGACTCTCTATCCTTTGAATCTTCAGTTGTTACTGACCTACAACTCCCAGAAGCCTCCAAGAGCGACTGCTAAGAGTTGCACTTCAACAGGCTTCTACTAGGCTGCTCTCTGCTGCTCTGCTGGCCCCTATTTGCATGGTTTCCAGGACAGTTGACCCTATATCAACCAGCTAAAGACACCACTGACAATAAATGAGACATATTTTTCAGATTTTAGTGTTACTTTAAGAATTCTTTGCAATCAGATCTCTTTTACTGTGGCCTCTGGGGAGAAACAGGAAACTGGGAGATATTTCTCACTGGAGAGTCTACTTTCTCTCTTTATCGTGCAATGGTTTTACAGAACAATATTTTACTAGTCATTTTATTAACCACAGTTACTTTTATCTGATCACAGACTGGAATTCCCTAAAGACTTCAGATGGCATCACCACTATATACCTGTACTGATAAAATCATTTCAAATATTTGCAATGTGTACTTTGTCTAGGGAACAATGTGTTTTTTGTTTTTTTAAATGAGAATGAGATGTGCCATTACTCGGGATGAAACCTATTTAATCGTTAAGGTATTTTTATAGGCATTTTACTACATCACTCTGTTATTTATGAAGAAATGTTATTTATGTTCAATACCCTGCCACTGAAGTTTAAAACATATTATAATAATAGTTAGATGCTTGTATAACAAGAGTTGATGCTTGTAAGCTTGCCCTTACAGTTATTAAATTCCAATAGGGTAATTTAATATAAAGGGCAAAGTTTGTCCTGGTCTAGTCACCCATAGAAACTAATCAAATGTTTGTTTTTAAAATGCTGACTAATAAATTTTACCTCCTGTGGGTCAGTGGTGGTGTTCATAAGCGCTAAATTGGCAGTTACCTGGGGCCCAAAGATAAAAATGGGGGTTTAGCATCAAGTGAAAAGGGCTGAGCTTGGACTAGGGTGACATAGGTGGCAGGTGGAGGTGGGGTTTGTAAGCAAGACTGGGGAAAAGCAACACCCTGGGCCCAACCATTGGTTAATTAGGGCTATGAGTGTCTAGACATGGTCAGACTTTGCACTTTTTATTACATCTTACGTATGTGCATTTATGGCATAGGGAAGTGAACCCAAATTCAAGTATTTGTCATTTAGGTAAATTTTGCAAACTTTAGTGCCTTTCTGGAAAAATGAAGGGCCTTTACACTTACGGTATGTTATTTGTTTTTTCCTATATGTAACATTGATGTTAAGTATCATTTTTTTTATTATTTTACCAGACAGCCAGGTAATATGCTCAAGTAGCAACTATACCCCTTTTTTGTTTATAAGAGATTCGAATTAAGTACAAAATCAGCTTTCTTTAACAGGACTTTTTAACAGTGATAAGATCCCCTCAATTTAAATCTTAGGAGTTAGCGGTGAGAGCCTGCTGGCTTCACTTACCATAAAGTGGAAATGTGAGATTGGTTGGCGAACCTTAGCAAAGGCAAATCCTTGTAAAGGATTCTGCAAATATTTTTTGTTCCATTTCAAAATAGTTTATAGCCTGTAACTTTAAATGATAGGGATAAGTGGTAAATAGTTCCCTTTTACCAATGCAGACATTAATGTATTAGAATACCATGCACTGGAAAAAGTAGTAAAAAAAAGCATTTAAAGAATATTTGCCATTAAGTCCCCAGCCCACCCAGTTACCTGATGTTGCGTTTAATCTCATATTTTTCTAACCTGCTCTGCAATAGATTGTTCTTTCTATAATGTAGGTGGCAGCATGTAGTTATCCGGATGAAAGATATCTTGGGAATTCATGGCCACAAGAAACACTGTTAATGGCTAAATATAACTTCCTTAAAAATATGACTTCACTGACCAGTCTCAAGATACCATCTTGCCCTTTGTATGTTAGCTGGATAACAATTTTTTCGTTCTCATGGAAAAGGCCAGACTGCCCTCATTAATAAAGGGAGACTTCAGTCTGGCTGAGTTGCTGCTACACTCTGTTTACTGAGATAAACCTAAGATACAATCGTAGAGCAGGAAGGGAAAACTATTCAGGATATCTTAAAACTGCAAGTCATTTGTTTTATTTGAAAATGTTGCTTTCTTTTCTCTCTAAACGCAATTATTCAGTTTTATTTTTATTTACAACCACAAACCATTGGTTATGAATAAATAGGCATTCAGACAGTGAAAACGAGTACAAAAAAGGGTGGTGACCTCCATGATGTCAAGATCTCTTGATATAGATATCTTCTGGTCACCAACTTTTTAATCTGGGTTTCACTTGCTTAAAATAGTCAACCCCCCGACTTAACAATTTTTTTGTTAAAGCTGCTTATTTATATATTTATTTTCAGTTTTTCCAATATTTGCTATGAGTATCTCGTTGTTTGTTCTTCAAGAGACTAAGCTAGTCACACATAGACATTCTGAATGGAACTGCTGGTGTACTAATGAACCATATGTCCAATCAATGGCTGGTCTAACTGTAGCTATGGTGATTGGCCAAAAACATTCAAAGCTGACCAAGGGCCTCTATCAGTGCCTGACAGAAGCCACTGGTCAACCAAAAGCTGCATGGGGAGCAATCCTATAAAATGTGTGTGGCCAAATTGCACAGTGCTAGACCAATCACACCATATCCCAATATTCAGCTGAAGTGTGGCTAGCTATACAGACTGAAAGTTTAGTATTCATAGGAAATATTATTATTATTAACATTTATTTATAAAGCGCCAACATATCCAGCAGTGCTGTACAATAAGTGGGTTTCATACATTGGACATACAGAGTAACATATAAAGCAATCAATAACCGATACAAGAGGTGAAGAGAGCCCTGGCCAAAAGAGCTTACAATCTACAAGGAGAAAGGGTTGAAACACAAGGGGGCAGATTTATCAAAACACGAGTTAGAATTAATAACTAGGATTGGAAACGAAAATTTCTGAAGATCGCAAATATCACGAAAATGCTTACGAAAAAAATCGTATTAGTCACGATAATATTGTATTGGTGATCCGAAAGTCACAAAATTTTAGTACTGAACGATTGTAAACAGCGGCAAAACCGGTCCCATTTTTTCACGCTAAAAATATGGAAAAGACACGCAAGCGTTGAAAGAGTCATCGAAAATACCATTGGACCGATTGAACGAACGCTCAGAGCATTCATGGATAAGTAAATGTGCCCCAAGATGTGGGAATGGGCAAGACCAGAGTTGTGAGAGGTGTGTCACAGGTATATTGCTTTTAGCAGTACACTGAGGTTATGTTAAACTAGATTAGGGTAAGTTTCTCTAAATAAATGCGTTTTTAGATCTCTAAACAATCTCTTACAATATAATGCTACCCCAAGGTCTGTAAGCTTGTCTCGGGCATTTCTGTGGACTTATATGCATATATAAGCATTGTGGGCTGAATTTGGGACAGGGCATTTTCATTTGGTACCTAGTCTGAGAGACCAGAGAATACCCTTGATAAAGGGAAAAATTACATAAGGGTTGATTCGCTAAGGTGAGTTAAAACAACCACTATTTAAAGCATGCGTTAAAAATGTTATTTTTTAATTTTACTTGCGTTAATTTAGACGCAATGCTGTTTGCGTTATTTAAGTCACGGTGACTATTTTCATGCAGTATTTGACACAATGCGCGCTAATTAACACAGCGTGCACAAACTGTCGCCATATTAGCCATACACGCCATTGCTTTCAGAAAACTACTGTTCTGAAAATGCCCATTTCCCTGCAAACTGGAGGCTGCTTCACTCTAGGGCCAACACAGACTTGAATAAATCACACTGCAAAGTCCATATTGTGTTGCCAAAAGCTCATGAACTGTACTTTTCTATAATTATCGCCTGCCCCAAGTAGGTGCTAATTTTCGCACAGAATAATGTGATATTTAGCGCGTCTAAGTGTTTGTGAATCATGCGTTAGTATTATTTCTGCAAGGGAATAAACGCAATGCGTTAAAATTAACGCATTCGGTTGCGCGCTATTTAACACACCCGATATGCGACTTAACACATGCGATAATACTTTAGCGAATCGCATGGTTTTTTTTTGCGTCAATTGTAACTCAAATAAGCATGCAATAACGCTTATCGACCTTTAGTGAATCAACCCTATATTTTGTTATATTGTCTTTATTATAATAACATGAATGTACAGCCTCTAATCCAGCATAATTTTCTGATTACAACTCTAGACAGAATACCTGCTATCTAGACTTTGGCTGCAATAGCACATCAATACCTGCAAATGTCAAGAAACTCTAAATCACATTTATCCTACTCGGCTTAATCCAAAATCTCCAAGCAGTAAAAATATCTTTTACAATCCACAGAAAATAAGAGATATAGTAAAAACAGATGCCTTTGAATAATCTTGGTTGATACTGATATGCAAATATGATCTCTAAGGTGGCCACACGCAACATAACAAAATTCTTCCATGTGTTGGCCCAAAATAAACCAATTTTCCAGTGGAAATCCTTCCATATTGTTCTAATCTGCATCCCAACATTGTCTCCTCCCCCATCTCCCTCCCCCTTTTGTAAAACACATGATCAGTGGTATACACTTCAAAGGAATACTGTCATGGGGAAACATGTTTTTTTTAAAAACACATCAGTTAATAGAGCTTCTCTAGCAGAATCCTGCATTGAAATCTGTTTTTTAAAAATACAAACAGATTTTTTTATATTTAATTTTGAAATTTTACATGGGGCTAGCAATTTCATAACTTTCCCAGAGTGCCACAGCCATGTGACCTGTGCTCTGATAAACTTCAGTCACACTTTACTGCTGAGCTGGAAGTTGAAATGATATCACCCCCTCCCAGCAGCCGATCAGCAGAACAATGGGAAGGTAGCAACATAGCATCTTCCTGACACCTGTATTGCTAAAAGTGGTTTATCCGAATAGCACTCAATAGTAAGAAATCCAGGTCCAGTTTGAGACTTCTCCAGTTACATGGGAGTAGGAGAAACAGTAGGTTACCTGAAAGCAGTTCTAATGTGTAGCACTGGCTCTTCAGGAACAAACTAAAAAAAATCCATTTGTTGGTTCAAGAATAAAATGTTAAATGGTAGAATGAATTATTTGCTATGTAAACACTGTAATTTAGAAATAAAAAGTATACCATAAAATTCATGATAGGATCCCTTTAATTTATACTGAGCGACTTCATCAACAGGGGCTACAACACAAGTAGTGGTATAGGACATAGGCCAATTATATAAGGCTTTCATACAACCAAACACCTATAGCAGATTATCTGGACCATTAATTAACTTTAAAACTAGGATTTCACTATTGTGAACAGAATATCTGTATGTACTTTTCTTATGTAAATTAATGAAGGGATGAAATGTAGCAAACAAAGCCCAAAGATGGAGGCCAAAAGCATAACCTTGTGTGTTTGTATTATAATTTTGTTTACCAATGCAGGCCAATGCGGTTTCCGATCCAATGGGAAAATCAATCCTGGCCGAATGAGATCAGAGATTGAGACAGTTTGATCATAGCCTATTAAACTGACATGCAATCTCTGTCATTGCCACTTAGGTAACAGGTGTGACACGCCATAGTTTGATCCCAATGAATTTGATCACATCTGAAAATTATGTCTGCCATTTCTTTCTGAGAGGATGATCATCTGTTGCCCTCCCTTTCTTTCTGCACCTGAATACTAGGCCCAATATAATTTCAAGCAACGTGCATTTAATAGTCAATAAAGTAATTGTTTGCACTAGCAGGCAAGGTGTAAAGCTAGCCACAAACGGTTAGTTTGATCAGAAAATATCTGGTTTCCTACAGGTACTTTGGTTTCCTCCCATACTCCAAAAACACACATGCAGGTTCATTGCCTCCTAATAATATTGCCATAGTGTGTGTAAATGTGATAGAGACCTTAGATTGTAAGCTCCACTGGGGCTGTGACTGATGCTCATGATGTAAAACCTCTGTAAAGCACTGCAAAATATATAAGCACTATATAAATAACAGGTAATGAAGTAATGAATAATAAATTGTCCAGTTTGGTGGCACAAGTTCCATTTGCAGCCAGGATAAGTAACAGATCCCCCTAGGGAGCACCTTACACATGCCTGTGTAACCATATAGCCCAAAGACTTCATTATGGGGAGACTAAGATAGATTTCTACTCTCCCACAAGTTGTGCTCTAAAAATTTAAAGGATTCTGTGAACTCACTGTCAACATTTGGATTTCAAATCTCCATCTGGATTTGTAAGCACTGACATGCAGTGAAATAAGGATTAATCATACCTATTAGTGCTTGGAGAGGGAAATATTATATGGTCCTTTCCTGTGAAATGTTGTGTTCACAGAGATGATGAGCTTAGCCATCCGGAACAATGATGGGTCAATGAAGTTTGAAGTCTATCTGAGAATTAAGCACCTACAATTTCATATGCTACATTTTGATTCAGTGTCACAGTAGGGTATGGACAGCTTCACAATCCTTTCATTGTTTGACATGAATTAAAACTATAGCACAAACCTTTGAGTCAGTGCAGCTGCATATATTGTGCAAATCATGCATGAACAATAGCTTTTCCATACAAATCTCCTGCCGCTCTTTTTGTAAATGTAAAGTTAAAAGTTTAGTAAAGGGATACAGACAGACATGTCTAAACTAACAGCAAGCAGATAGCTAGGATGTGCAGTTAACAAACACACAATGGTGCTGATTAACCCAACATGTCTACCTATATCAGACTGGAACTTTCTCTGTGCTGCCTGGGAGCTGTGATCTTTTGGACATAAGTTACAGTATGTTGTGCAAAGAACTTTACTTCTTTAAATATTTATATTTATATAATATAAGCATTACATGAATTGCTAGTTTCTACTGAGGATCAATATTTTCTATTGATGCTAAATATAAAGTTTGTTTAGCAGCCACATTATAAAAAAAGTGCATAATGCGTTTAACTAGAAATTACTGTGCCCTCGGGCAAAGGTTTTCTCTACCTCCTTCAGGAGTGTAAAGGGGTCAGGCAAACACATTTATGAATTGTATGATTTTTGGTAAAAGAAAGCTCCTCATATAGTACAGTATAACTGAAGGTCCACCAAAGTAAATCATAGAAAGATTAAATGTAAAGATCCCAAACACTCTAAAATGTAGTCATTATGTTTCTATTTAAGTCTTAGTATTAGGTGTATATAAGTGTCAGTAACTCTTAAGATGAACAGAAGACCTGTGACTGACAGAAGTTTAAGTCATCAGTCAGGATATCAGTTTGCTTGCTCAAAAGGACTCCAAACCTGTCACATAATATGACCCGATTGCCCTATTGTTTTTCATAAAATCCATTAGTTGTAGTTTGCATTTATTTAATTTGTTGCTTGAATCTTTTCAATCCTATTAGGCCAGACTATAGACATGTATTTAGTTGTAGTTTGTAATTGTAGTTTGCGTCTTGGATCTTTTACCATCTATTAGGCCAGACAGGAGACATGTAATTAAGTACTGGCAGATAGTACCCCGTATAACTGTCGCCAATCTTCAACCAGATAAGCAAGTGCTGACTATAATATTAGCTCATGAACAGTGCTGCTGCCAGTGATTGGCTAAAGCTAAATTTAAACTTTAAAGAGTTAGATTCATGAACCAAATTGCAAGATCATCAGCAAACTGGCAAACATGTAGATTCAAATTTATTTAAATTTATTGCTCCCGAATAGAGCAATAGACATCAGCATATGAGGCATGAGGGCTTCTTTTTATCACAATTCATGTAAGTAATATGGAACTATAGCAACATTTGGTAATATCTTATAAAAATGTAGAGGACCTAAAAAGTGACCCAAATAGCAAAGTATGTCTCCTATTCGCAGGATTCCTTTCACCCACATGACCATCATTCTAAGCCACAGTGTATCCACCCTCTCCCTTCATTCCTTAGGATAGTGGCACACAGGGCACGATCCAACACTTCAGTCCTTGCTGGTTGTTCTTAATTACTTATCTAGTGGTCTTAGCACACTGCAAGCATATTAAACTGAACCTATGTAGAACTCAGTATGAAAAAGATATCTTTCTATAGAGTTCCTTATATTTCCTTACTTATATATTACATTTTACATATGTACAAACTTTTGAATTATTGTATTATTATTGCTACATATAATGAAACTTAGTTGTGCTTAATGATGATAACTCACAGTGTTAGTAATTATGATATTTCTTTGTACAGGCTTTTATTATTATTATTATTATTGTTGTTGTTGTTGTTGTTGTTATTATTATTATATTTATAGAGTGTCATCATATAGGAAATCAAACTAAAAGAGATATACACTATAATATTTACATAGTGTTAAGACTGTAGGAGAAGGACCCTGTTTAAAACAATTGATAAACAAACTTACAGGGGAATATAAACATTAACCTAAAATACATTCTCAAAATTACAAGAGATGAAAAAAACATTTAACCCTTTAAGTGCCAAGGGACGTAGATTCTACGTCCCACGTACCAAGGGACCAAAGTGCCATGGGACGTAGAATCTACGTCCAATGGCACTGTCGGGTTTACAAGCGCTGCGCTCGCTTTTAAAGCAGCGCAGCGCTTGTAAACCCCTCAGATCCCCCTAGGCAACGAGCAAACATAGACATACTCACCGATCCGGGTCCCCGAGCCGCACCGATCGCGTCGCCAGCCAATGACAGCAGTGGACACGCGTTGATGACGTGTCCACTGCTGTCCCTTTAAATAGCGCCGCCTACTGTCGGCTCCCTCACTCCTGCTGCGCACTTCGGACGAGATGGAGCTCCCCTGCTGCCTTCCTGCTGGATTGATCGCCCCTGATCGCCCCTGATCGTCTGCCTGCCTTGGGTAAGCTGAACTACAACTCTCTACCACTGTTTATTTTGCTTATTTCTATCTCAACTGTCTAAAAAATTTTTTTTTTTTTTTTTTTGCATTTTTTCTTCTATCTTTGTCATTATTACACTTTTGTACACATACACACTGATTTACAACTTTCCCAAGCACACACAGACACTTACACACACACTTACACTTACACTTTTTTTTTTTTTTTTTTTTTTTTTTTTCTTTCTTTCTTTTCTTTTCTTTCTGTCTTTGCTTTCTTTGGCAGTCTTTTTTTTTACTAAAACTTTATTTCTGATCTTGCTCTATAATTATCTGATTTATTTGGTTGCATTTTAGTGTTTTTTTGGCATTTTCATAATTGATTTCTGTTTTTGAATTATTCTATTGCACTGTAACTTTTTGTATTGCTATTGGGTGCTGAATTTGCAGTGACGTTGGTGGATCCAGGGCTCTGACCACCGATTTCATTGCAATTATTGTTCTTCTGTTGGTTTAGGTGGTTTTATTGGATTTTACGGTGTTTTATCTTTGCATTGTTCTTTATTGTGTGTTTAGTGCCCCCAAAAAGGTTGCTTTTGCAGTGACATTGGTGGATCCAGGGCTCTTACCGATTTCATTGCAACTATTGTTCTTTGATTGCTTTTAGTGGTTTTATTCCATTTGATTTCAGTTGTTCTAGAAAGGTCCAGAGGTGCTAAGATTGTTCTGGTAGTTTCTATTGCCAAGGGTTAGGCTGATGCCACACGAGGCGTAGGGCTGATTTTTTCAGCAAGTGGAAAAACGCTTGCCGAAAATTCAGCCCTACGCCTGCTACTTGTTCCTGCACCCGAATGAATGGGATACGCTCGGGTGCAGGCACGTGTAGCCGATATACGCATGAAAACGCGAGACTTTGCATTCTCACGCGTTTTCATGCGTATATCGGCTACATGTGCCTGCACCCGAGCGTATCCCATTCATTCGGGTGCAGGCAAAAAAAAAGGGGTGCATAGAGTGCAGCCCCAATATTATGCATTTTCAGGTTTGGCGGCCATGTACTTATGTGCAACCAGACATAGGTATCGTTTTATTCAGGGGAACTTGCAGATTGATGGTTAGTAAGTTTTTGGTAGTTGCCATGGAGATTTTGGGGAGAAATCTAGGTTTTTTATCTGGTTTTTCCTTGATTTCTGACCAAAATCTAGGTTTGTATCTGGTTTTTCCTTGATTTCTGACCAAAGCGCTGACTTTTGCAAGGGACTGCGGCCACAATTTTCCATGTAGAAAGAGAAGAGTGGCGTCTCTGAATAGCTGAAGGTGTGCACTTTTCGTAAATATATAGATTGTGGGGGTTATCTCACAGGTAGGGGGGGTTAACAGTGAAAAACTGCAGGTAGTGCACATAGAGCGCAGCCCCCAAAATTTCAACTGAAATTGCCCTTATGCATTGCCCCTGTTTGGGGGCATTTGGTGGCCACGTCTTTATGTGCACCCATACATATGGGGTATCGTTTTATTCAGGGGAACTTGCAAATTGAGGTTTAGTAAGTTTTTGGTAGTTGCCATGGAGATTTTGGGGAGAAATCTAGGTTTTTATCTGGTTTTTCCTTGATTTCTGACCAAAATCTAGGGTTGTATCTGGTTTTTCCTTGATTTCTGACCAAAGCGCTGACTTCTGCAAGGGACTGCGGCCACAATTTTCCATGTAGAAAGAGAAGAGTGGTGTCTCTGAATAGCTGAAGGTGTGCACTTTTCGTAAATATATAGATTGTGGGGGTATCTCACAGGTAGGGGGGGTTATCACTGAAAAACTGCAGGTAGTGCACATAGAGCGCAGCCCCCAAAATTTCAACTGAAATTGCCCTTATGCATTGCCCCTGTTTTGGGGCATTTGGTGGCCACGTCTTTATGTGCACCCATACATATGGGGTATCGTTTTATTCAGGGGAACTTGCAGATTGATGGTTAGTAAGTTTTTGGTAGTTGCCATGGAGATTTTGGGGAGAAATCTAGGTTTGTATCTGGTTTTTCCTTGATTTCTGACCAAAGCGCTAACTTCTGCAAGGGACTGCGGCCACAATTTTCCATGTAGAAAGAGGAGAGTGGCGTCTCTGAATAGCTGAAGGTGTGCACTTTTCAGAAATATATAGTTTGCGGGGGTTATTTCACAGGTATGGGGGTGTTTAGACTAAATAACTGCAGATAGAGCACAGCCCCCCCTTATGCATTGCCCCTGTTTGGGGGCATTTGGTGGCCACGTCTTTATGTGCACCCATACATATGGGGTATCGTTTTATTCAGGGGAACTTGCAAATTGAGGTTTAGTAAGTTTTTGGTAGTTGCCATGGAGATTTTGGGGAGAAATCTAGGTTTTTATCTGGTTTTTCCTTGATTTCTGACCAAAATCTAGTGTTGTATCTGGTTTTTCCTTGATTTCTGACCAAAGCGCTGACTTCTGCAAGGGACTGCGGCCACAATTTTCCATGTAGAAAGAGAAGAGTGGTGTCTCTGAATAGCTGAAGGTGTGCACTTTTCGTAAATATATAGATTGTGGGGGTTATCTCACAGGTAGGGGGGGTTAACACTGAAAAACTGCAGGTAGTGCACATAGAGCGCAGCCCCCAAAATTTCAACTGAAATTGCCCTTATGCATTGCCCCTGTTTGGGGGCATTTGGTGGCCACGTCTTTATGTGCACCCATACATATGGGGTATCGTTTTATTCAGGGGAACTTGCAGATTGATGGTTAGTAAGTTTTTGGTAGTTGCCATGGAGATTTTGGGGAGAAATCTAGGTTTGTATCTGGTTTTTCCTTGATTTCTGACCAAAGCGCTAACTTCTGCAAGGGACTGCGGCCACAATTTTCCATGTAGAAAGAGGAGAGTGGCGTCTCTGAATAGCTGAAGGTGTGCACTTTTCAGAAATATATAGTTTGCGGGGGTTATTTCACAGGTATGGGGGTGTTTAGACTAAATAACTGCAGATAGAGCACAGCCCCCCCTTATGCATTGCCCCTGTTTGGGGGCATTTGGTGGCCACGTCTTTATGTGCACCCATACATATGGGGTATCGTTTTATTCAGGGGAACTTGCAAATTGAGGTTTAGTAAGTTTTTGGTAGTTGCCATGGAGATTTTGGGGAGAAATCTAGGTTTTTATCTGGTTTTTCCTTGATTTCTGACCAAAATCTAGTGTTGTATCTGGTTTTTCCTTGATTTCTGACCAAAGCGCTGACTTCTGCAAGGGACTGCGGCCACAATTTTCCATGTAGAAAGAGAAGAGTGGTGTCTCTGAATAGCTGAAGGTGTGCACTTTTCGTAAATATATAGATTGTGGGGGTATCTCACAGGTAGGGGGGGTTATCACTGAAAAACTGCAGGTAGTGCACATAGAGCACAGCCCCCAAAATTTCAACTGAAATTGCCCTTATGCATTGCCCCTGTTTTGGGGCATTTGGTGGCCACGTCTTTATGTGCACCCATACATATGGGGTATCGTTTTATTCAGGGGAACTTGCAGATTGATGGTTAGTAAGTTTTTGGTAGTTGCCATGGAGATTTTGGGGAGAAATCTAGGTTTGTATCTAGTTTTTCCTTGATTTCTGACCAAAGCGCTGACTTCTGCAAGGGACTGCGGCCACAATTTTCCATGTAGAAAGAGAAGAGTGGTGTCTCTGAATAGCTGAAGGTTTGCACTTTTCGTAAATATATAGATTGTGGGGGTTATCTCACAGGTAGGGGGGGTTAACACTGAAAAACTGCAGGTAGTGCACATAGAGCGCAGCCCCCAAAATTTCAACTGAAATTGCCCTTATGCATTGCCCCTGTTTTGGGGCATTTGGTGGCCACGTCTTTATGTGCACCCATACATATGGGGTATCGTTTTATTCAGGGGAACTTGCAGATTGATGGTTAGTAAGTTTTTGGTAGTTGCCATGGAGATTTTGGGGAGAAATCTAGGTTTTTTATCTGGTTTTTCCTTGATTTCTGACCAAAATCTAGTGTTGTATCTGGTTTTTCCTTGATTTCTGACCAAAGCGCTGACTTCTGCAAGGGACTGCGGCCACAATTTTCCATGTAGAAAGAGAAGAGTGGTGTCTCTGAATAGCTGAAGGTGTGCACTTTTCGTAAATATATAGATTGTGGGGGTATCTCACAGGTAGGGGGGGTTATCACTGAAAAACTGCAGGTAGTGCACATAGAGCGCAGCCCCCAAAATTTCAACTGAAATTCCCCTTATGCATTGCCCCTGTTTTGGGGCATTTGGTGGCCACGTCTTTATGTGCACCCATACATATGGGGTATCGTTTTATTCAGGGGAACTTGCAGATTGATGGTTAGTAAGTTTTTGGTAGTTGCCATGGAGATTTTGGGGAGAAATCTAGGTTTGTATCTGGTTTTTCCTTGATTTCTGACCAAAGCGCTAACTTCTGCAAGGGACTGCGGCCACAATTTTCCATGTAGAAAGAGGAGAGTGGCGTCTCTGAATAGCTGAAGGTGTGCACTTTTCAGAAATATATAGTTTGCGGGGGTTATTTCACAGGTAGGGGGGGTTAACACTGAAAAACTGCAGGTAGTGCACATAGAGCGCAGCCCCCAAAATTTCAACTGAAATTGCCCTTATGCATTGCCCCTGTTTTGGGGCATTTGGTGGCCACGTCTTTATGTGCACCCATACATATGGGGTATCGTTTTATTCAGGGGAACTTGCAGATTGATGGTTATTAAGTTTTTGGTAGTTGCCATGGAGATTTTGGGGAGAAATCTAGGTTTGTATCTAGTTTTTCCTTGATTTCTGACCAAAGCGCTGACTTCTGCAAGGGACTGCGGCCACAATTTTCCATGTAGAAAGAGAAGAGTGGTGTCTCTGAATAGCTGAAGGTTTGCACTTTTCGTAAATATATAGATTGTGGGGGTTATCTCACAGGTAGGGGGGGTTAACACTGAAAAACTGCAGGTAGTGCACATAGAGCGCAGCCCCCAAAATTTCAACTGAAATTGCCCTTATGCATTGCCCCTGTTTTGGGGCATTTGGTGGCCACGTCTTTATGTGCACCCATACATATGGGGTATCGTTTTATTCAGGGGAACTTGCAGATTGATGGTTAGTAAGTTTTTGGTAGTTGCCATGGAGATTTTGGGGAGAAATCTAGGTTTTTTATCTGGTTTTTCCTTGATTTCTGACCAAAGCGCTGACTTCTGCAAGGGACTGCGGCCACAATTTTCCATGTAGAAAGAGAAGAGTGGTGTCTCTGAATAGCTGAAGGTGTGCACTTTTCAGAAATATATAGTTTGTGGGGGTTATTTCACAGGTAGGGGGGGTTAACACTGAAAAACTGCAGGAAGTGCACATAGAGCGCAGCCCCCACATTTTTAGCTGTAATTGCCCTTGTGCATTGCCCCTGCTTTGGAGTGTTTGGTGCCCATGTCTTTATGTGCACCCATACATATGGGGCATCATTTTATTCAGGAGAAGTTTGTCTTTCAAATATGCCTTTGTTAGAAAATTTTTATGAATTTTTTTTTTGTCAAATCCACATTTGATCATGCGTCCAAGTTTACGTTTTAGAAAAAAAAAAAAAATGTCATAAAAAGTTCCAAATTTCACAATGCACTGACAAAAGGTATTTGGCTTTTGAGTGAAAACTACATTGCACCTAGAAACCTGAAGGTCTGTAGTTTCTAAAGATACCAAACATGAGGGGATATTTTAGATTTACATATAAGTTATGCTGCATTAACTGTTACAAGCGCTTTTCTGCTTTGTTCTGGTGTGATATTGTACTAAGTATTGCCTTAGTTTGGGGGTTACTTCTGGACAGGAACTGTGGGGTACCACCACATATTTGGTATCGTTGGAATTGGGAGTATCAGGGCTTTTACAAACAATAAAAAAAAGTGAGTAAAATTAACTTTTCTATGGAAAAAAACCTCAAAATATACAGAAATTTTTCATAATTTTATTTTTTTTTTACATATTTCACCCAAAATACACATCATATCTCCAGAAAAGTTATAAAATTTGGTATGTATGTCGAAGCCCAATTAGTGACGAAAAAAACGATATATAATTTCCCTAGTTTCGTGGAGGTTTTCCTACCAAAAAACATTGTTAAAGTGAATGAGTACAAAATGCTTAAAAAACGTCTGGCACTGGGGGGAACCGAAATGACGAATTCGGCTGGCACTTAAAGGGTTAAAAAAGGACATGTTATTACTAATACATAAACAGTGGTTAAAAGTCAAAACTGAGTATGTAAGATTGTCACATTATTATTTTCACTGATAGCGGTTTAATAATGTAATATTGTTGCTTATACGCTTATTCTATATTGAATATATTTAGACTGATATGGATGGGCAATTTATTTACTTTGCAAACTATGACAGTGCCTCTATGGCAGATAGAGATTCAGCAGATGTTGGAAATTGACAGACTTGTTGTCACTTCCCAGCAGTTTTTACTTTGGTAGGCATTTATGTGGAGCCTCTTAATTAAACATGCCACAAAGTGTGACTCTTCTAACCAGCATTCTAACCAAGCTTGAATCACAGCATTGAACACAGTGGGATCCCTTAATTGGCCTGTAATGAAAGCAATATGTATGCACCGGGGGGTTAATTTAACCATGTTTTTTGTTATTGGATGCTTCACAGTTGTTTTAGATGTAGATGTTATCCCACCGAGGAAGTGCTATCCCTGTATCCAAATAAGTATAAATGCCTTTCTTATTTGAGGGCACATTTTTTTCTGTTTCCAAATCCATGTGAATTGTACTTACCACAACGTTATGCATGTTATTGTGTAGGGGATGTCATTTACATCCTATATTACCTATAAATACATTTAATCCCGGTGATATATTAATAAGGGGAAGGAAGTGCTGCACTGTGTGTGTAATGCACATTCCAGAATCCTACTATTTATCCTAAATTGTGCTAAAATGTACACTTATTTTATATCCATTAACAAGAAGGAACTAGTTAGATTGTGAAGAATAAATGCACATGGCTAAGTAGAGAGGGCCATCGAGAAACCACTTGTCTAATTTATGTCCTGCATTTGTCACAGACCAGTTAAATCATTCAGATCAGCATGCCCTCAGTGGCAAGTTGTATTTAAATGCCTTTTGACCAAACCTAGGGTGCCGTATCCATTAAATCACTAGGCTTCTCATTGCCAAAACAGTTGTTTACAATGGCTGATACCTTAAATCAGTGACCCCCCTCTGTGTGGCCCCCCACCTGTCTGGCTGCTTTGATGGTTTACCCTTGTATAAGCTTTAAATGGTATCAGTACTGAGATTAACTGCCCCCCTGCATGGTTCTCACCTCAGTTTCAGGCTGTAATCCCCCTGTATTGTTTAAACATGTAATCCCCTGTACTGTTCACATTTTTTAATCTATGCATTGTTTACCCCCTGCAGTGTTCACACCTCAGGCTCAGGCTGTAATCACCCATATTGTTCTCCTGTTCACACCTCAGGCCTGTGTGTAGGCAGCATAGGGTAGGCAGAGTATGGCACATAGGCAGCATGGGGCAGAGAGGGTATGGCACAAACAGGCAGCATAGGACAGGTAGGGTATGGCACACTCAGGCAGCAAAGGGTAGGCAGAGTATGGCACATAGGCAGCAAAGGGTAGGCAGAGTATGGCACATAGGCAGCATGGGGCAGGGAGGGTATGGCACAAACAGGCAGCATAGGACAGGGAGGGTATTGAACACACAGGCAGGGTAGGGCAGAGTATGGCACACACAGGCAGGGTAGGGCAGAGTATGGCACACACAGGCAGCATATGGCAGGCAGAGTATGGCACACACAGGCAGGGTAGGGCAGAGTATGGCACACACAGGCATCATAGGTCAGGCAGAGTATGACACACACAGGCAGCATATGGCAGACACAGGCATCATGGGGCAGGCAGAGTATGGCACACACAGGTAGCGTAGGGCAGGCAGACTGCTACCCTATGCTGCCTGTTGGAGGTGAACCTGGCAGGGGTTTGTTCTGGGAGTTTGTTAGCAGTTGAAATAGCCAGTAAATGGTCCCTAAGGTGTGTAATTATGTACTGGGGGTTGCTGTGCTATCCACAGGGGAGGAGAAGTCATATGGATTTTAGGGTGTGTCTTAATATGACATAATATAATTCTTTCACATATGAATGATGGTTGATATCCCTGCAGTGAGGACCAAGCATTTGGGTTTTTGCTGCAATACCACCATTGTGATAAAATGGGTGTGGTTTGAAGTGGGTGTGTTTTAAAAGGGGGAGTGGCATCCATTAGCGGCCCTCCACCATGTATGCGCGAGACATTCTGGCCCTCAGCACCGCAGAAGTTGGACAGCACTGCCTTAAATGATCTAAAAATCCATTGCCAAATTCATTTCAAAAGCTAGTGTTGTTTTACCATGACTGTATCACCCTGGCTTATACTGTAGTAAAATTATAGCAACATATTATACTGTAGGTACACCTTTAGCACTGAACAACATTCTCTAGTGTAACAGAGATGTGAGAGCAAATTCTCTTACTGTTTATTTTTGTAGTCCTTGTTGTACATTGGTTGCAATAGTTCTGTTTGTTCTATGTAAATGATGATGGCTTTTAGGAAAATCTGAGTGGCACCAGGTTATCATAATCATTTAGTACAGGTTACAGTGGAATGATGGGTATATCAGGAGAAGGGCACGGTTACTGTATAAAAAAACAAAAGAGCTTGTAATTGGAAAGAAAAATGTCAAATACCAAATCTGAAAAAGGTCAAAATTTAAATATACATGTAATTTCCTGTATCACTGCATACGGATCACATACAGATATATGACATAATCCATGCAAGGGAATTTATAATGAATTGCATTTGTATGGACAGACAGATGGAATGAATGATTGCAGCCAAAGCTGATACCCTAGGTGAAATGCACCTGGATGCACTCCCTCCATCTATCTGTCCATACCAATACAATAAATTGTTATTTACAAGACATAATGAACAGCAGTCAAAGAGACTGTAAAATAAGCAGCCATTTAGTGCCCTAGGAGATATAATGCACCTCTATAGCACATGTATAGCTGGATATTTAAGCAAGCAGTTACTGTGGGGCGGCTTGTTACAAAGATGCAATTTTCCCTTAAATCAAGCACCACATTACATGGTATGACTACTTCCCTTGAGCATGACAGCCAGTGTTCGTCACTACAGTGTGTGCGTGTGTGTGACTGTCTGCATGGGTGCGTACATGACTGGCTGGGTGTGTATAATCAGTTAATTCTGATTTATGCTCTTTCACAGAACAACAATTTGTTTTTAGATATTACTGCCCCTTTGCCAGACTGCCTGGGATGTGCTTCTGCTTGCTGTAGTCAGCAAATCTGTCATCGCCTGTCAGTGTGTTATCTTCATTTGCCTTTTCACCATCCCTGATCTGCAGTGTTATTTCTCTTGCCAGAATTACAAGAGGACCACAGGATTATAAATGTTTTCTCTTCTTCAGATTTCACAGTAATGCTATATCACATTATCATTTCTACAAATATGTGCCTTCCAGTTTTAGTTTTTATTTTTTACCTTATTTAAGGGAATATTTTAAATTCTCCTATGAAGTTGTGTGCAGCAAAACACCTTTGTATGACATCATGCTAATCTGTCCCAGCAATGTGTGGTAAATAAAATAATCAACACTCTATGCAGAAAAATCAGTGTCACACAATGCTGACTGCAATTTAAAGTGATACTGACACATGTAGGTAAAGTGGCAAAATAAATTGCTCTTGGAAAATAAACCTAAGATCGAGCTATTTCTTAAAAAAACACACAAAGTTACAAAAATTAGCTTGCTGCAAATGTCCTGTGCATAAAGGAATCTGTCTTTCTCTCCCTCTGAGCATTGATTTGCAGGGTCGTCAGGGCTATCAGTTGGTATTAACGTCTTGATCCTACCCTTAATCTCTGGATATTGACTAAGGCCCTCCACTACCCACTACCCAGCCACTGAGCACTGTAGCTAATGGCACTTGTGGAATAATGTCTATTCTGTAGTTTTGGTTGGGCAGCATCCCAGAGATTAATATTCTCCCAATCCAGAAGCTTTCCCTCTGTCACAATTGTCCAGAGTATAGTGCAGGCAAGAATATCAGTGTTGCAGCTCTATGCCTACTGTATCCTGATACACCATGTCTGCTATTTCAGAGATGCTCTGTCTCCCAGTTTGAAGGGGCCGTTTTGTACCTATTAAAAAGCATACCACTTGTGCTTGGTATTGGTAAATGAGCCCTTTGAAGCTGGCATAGACGTCATCATCATCATCATAAATTAAAACTGTTGTTTCCCTTATTCAAAGTCATTCCTTCTTTGTATAATCACAAAATAAAATAAGTACATTAGAATGCTGAGAAATGTAGTTCTGCAATACATAGATTGCAAGGTTCTATTAGCTGATGTGAATTCTCTGTGCCTTAGCAAATCAACTCTTGCAATGTGCATAAGCAAAAAGTATTTTGTTCAAAAGAAAAAAAAAAAAACTTAGACAGAACCCAACATAGAAGCAGCCTATATCATGTATGTATGGCTCTTAGCATTTCTTAATTATCCTTAATACTGCTAGCAGTGCATGCTACTCTGTGCAGAAGCCCAGAGCTGACTGTAAAGAAGAGCCATGCTGTCTCAGAAATACAAGCATTACATTTAATCCATATAACCAGTCACACATGACTAGCCAGGACATCTGCTGTTAGCAGAGATTCGTAGCTGTGGGTTAAATAATGGGGTGATAATTCTGAAAAATACACAAAGCCGCCCCAAAAAGACACTGATATTTGTAGGAAATCAACCCTGCAGCAGTCTCTGGTGAGCCAGGCTGACCTCAGCAAATGAAAATAATCAAAAGTAATTAGAAGCGTGCTGGACTTCTCCTCAGAGATCTGCACAGGAGAATAAACATGCCTGCGCCCTTAGAACCATGGCAAAGACCCTATGTCTGAGATGTGAGAGGTGCCCTGACCTTGTCCACATAAAGATGTGATTTATGAAGTGCAGGGCACAGCAGCAGGCTTCTGTCTTCTCCAGAAGAACCAAATTACTGAGGTGGAGATTAACATGCTTTCAGCTGGGCTCGCTTCCAGACCAAGGGAAATTTTGTATTTACATTTTTGTTCTTGCGTTTAATTCCCTTTGCTCTTTTTAACAGATTTTTGACTAAAAAGAAAAGTCGTTTCTATAAAGTGCAGTGATAAAAAAAAAATAGTCTCGCAAAGAAATGAACAATATTCATCAGAATGAAGTCACTTGGTGACTTGCAACATATTGCAGGCCTCATTCTAACTCTAATAATGATGGCTTTATTCATGCACTGCATGCCGGCTGTTCTGGGCACTTTGATCCCGGTCCCCCAGAGCTTACATTCTAATATTGGCTACCAGATGTATATACAAATGAAATGGCTTGGGTAGCTTGAAAGGTAACTGACGTAAATGGTATCTTGCACGTGACCATTTGTTGTTGGGCTTATATTAACGGGGAAGTGTTCCAGACAGTTGTTCAAAAATTTCTCTTTTCATTTAAGTGTAAGTCAGTGATCCCCAACCAGTGGCTCGGGGGCAACATGTTTCTCACCACCCCCTTAGATGTTGCTCCCAGTGGCCTCAAAGCAGGTGCCCATTTTTATATTTCTGGCTTGGAGGAACTTTTGGAAGCACAGAGACACAGTTTTACTCCAAGCAGAGCCTCCTACAGGCCAGCAGCATGGGGCTACCAAATAGCCAATCACAGCCCTTTTTTGGTATCCCCAAAAAACTTTTTTCATGCTTGTTTGGCTCTCCAACACATAAATTAACTTTTAGTGTGATGTAGACAATGATAGCAAGGAGTATTTTGCAATTGGTCTTCATTTTTTGTGGTTTATGAATTATTTAGCTTCTTGTTTAGCAGCTTTCAAGTTTAAAAAGGGTCTGTTTTACCCTAGCAGCCAGGCTATGGTTTGAATGACAGACTAGAATATGAATAGGAGGGGCCTAAACAGAAAAAGAAGTTATTATAAGGAACAATAAAACTGTAGCCATTTTTGGTTTTAAAAAGTCAGTGACCCCCCCCCCACCCCCAGCATTTTAAATTGCAAATCAGAAAAAGAGACAGAAGAGGAAGGCAAATAATTAAAAAACTACTAATAATAAAAGACGAAAAACATTTGTAAAGTTGCTAAGAATAGGCCAATAGGTGAAATACTCGTTTAAAGGAACAGTAACACCAAAAAATTAAAGTGTATAAAAGTAACTAAAATATAATGTGCTGCTGCCCTGCACTGGTAAAAGTTGTGTGTTTACTTCAGAAAGTTTACTATAATTTATATAGATAAGCTGCTATGTAGCCATGGGGGCAGCCATTCAAAGGAGAAAAGTCACAGGCACATAGCAGATAACTGATAAAACACTATTGTATTCTACAGAACTTATCTGTTATCTGCTATGTAACCTGTGCCTTTTCTCATTTTTTCCTGCTTGGCTGCCCCCGTGGCTACACAGCAGCTTATTATATAAATTATAGTAGTGTTACTGTAGCAAACACACCAGTTTTACCAGTGCAGGGCAACAGTGCATTATATTTTTATTACTTTAAAGCTGTTTCATTTTTTGGTGTTACTGTTCCTTTAAACAAGTCTGGCCTACCAACTAGTAAAAAGGGTAGTAAAAAGGGTGTTAATTTTTTTATTTGTATTTCTTTAATTATTTATCTTTTTGTTCTGCAACTCTCTAGATTGGAGTTTCAGCAGCTATTTGGTTGCTAGGGTTCAAATTACTTTAGTAACCAGGAAGTGATTTGAATGAGAGACCTGAATATGAGTAGTAGAGAAGCTGAAAAGAAATAAAAGTTATAAAATGTAACAATAACAATAAAATTGGCTGCTGGAGTCAGTGACCCCCATTTGAAAGCTGGAGAGAGTCAGAAGAAGGTGGCAAAGAAGGGGAACCACCACATTAAAAATATTGGATCATTCAATGGACATTTTTATTTTTTTATTGCAATTTTTTTTTCTGATTTGTAATTTTAAATACGTTTCCCTATTAGTATGTTGTAGATATTAATTTTACTTTGAAGTAATTTTTTTTTCTAATAATTATCTGCCTGTCTTCTAAACTGGCATTCTAACAATATGATTGTTAGGGTCTCAGTCCCTAGCAACAAGAAACTATTTGAAAGGCAACTTTTAATCACTCAAATCAGAATTAGACTGGTAAAAATGTGTAATGAAAATAATGTAAAAAAAAACAAAAACAAAAAACATTAATAAACCTAAAACAACCACAACAAAAAAAATCTGAGTGTCCCTTTTAGGATACAGGACACATTCAACATTTTTTGGTGAACTGAAACCTATTTGCTGTAAATATTTCAGATCAGCTTACCCTTTGCTTGTTTTACAGACTATTGGCTATTACTAGAGATCTTTTATAGATGTTCTACCGTGTCCAGAGCCATTTTCCTGCATGTTGTACACTAGCAGCCCCTTTATGCACAGCTTTATTCCAGACTCGGCTTCTTGAATTTCAAGTAGCCGCATATGTACTTTATTAAGGGAAAGGCTAAATAGGGATTATATGAGAGAAAGGCTGAATTTAATAGACATGTCCCCTTTTTCAGCCTTTAAAACTGTTAATAAATAATGAACATTGATATCCACAACTACACGACAGTTTTATACCTGTTTAGTAAAACAGTTTGTTTCTCAAAATGTTTGTAACAATAACCATTTCAGCATCTTTATGTCTGGTATTACATACAGTATATGAAATCCATGTTCTTGTTTAAACTGGCAGCTGTTTGACATGCTGCTGTGTTTAAGCTTTAACACAGGACACCAGAAGCAGATTCCTTCTGTGGCACTATCAGTTTAGCCATATATCGCTCTACATACTGTCTAAGCGCTTTAGCTGCCACCTTGTAGACCAATGTTTCTGAAGTAGTTTTGCAACCTAATGATTGGTTCAGATTGGCAATGAACCTATTGTAATTATTATTTATTACTATAGGTAGTAAGGTCACATGAGTAACAGTTATCTTGCATACCCAACCTAAGAATATGGACTCATTATTGGGTCCTAATCCATAGGTTAAGAATCCATCTTGTAAGCAGTGTGAAGGAGACCGTAGACCATACACAACATTCTTTCCCATATGTTAAGGTGCAACTAAAAGAGTGCAAACTCACTTGCCAGTCCTCCCAATTCTGCTCTGGACTGTAAAGGTCTATAACTATTTACCTTTTTCCTAAGAGTTGGCTTACATTACATCCTGCTTTAGCCTGTGACTTTTTGCATATTAGTATTCTAAAAGAGTCTAAAAAGTTCTGCATTAAAAGTAAGAAATATAGGGGGAACTGTAATTAAAAAAAATGGAAAGCAATTGTATGAATAAATATAAAACATGCATTTTGCAAAATAATATTTTTCGTAAGACATTTATTGCATTGCTAGCACTTTAAGACATGTTTAATGGTGGCATAATTTTTAACAACTTTTTATTACTTTCACTGTGCAATCTTTCATCCAAAGGCAGATGTGTTTTTAAGTTTGCAAAGGCTAAATTAAATTGACATAAAGGAAAAATTGTTCACGCAACTGAAAGCATTTTCTATTAACTTTGATCACGTTCCCCCAATGAGTGAACAAAATATTGTGTTTCACAAGGGGCTATGTTAAATACTGTATGGCTATACTATATGTAGTAATAAACAGTGTAAAAATTCTACCATTTGCATTTTACATACAGAAGTGTCCCTGCACTTAGCACTGTATTCCCAGGAACAAATTTGCCATAAGGCAAGATTACCTTGGGGATCAAAAAGCCACAAATGCCATCTCTGATAATGATGCCACCCTCTCTCGCCCTGCCCAAACACAGGAGTGGTAGGCATAGAAAAAGGGATGGCTTTACGTCTGCTACCCCAGGAGGTAAAGTGCTCCTGTCTGCCCCTGTGCACAGCATTATAGCAGTAAGTGTCTGAGTTGCTGTTTTGGTTAGAAAAGAGCTTGCCCTTATCCAGACCTGGGAAGTTTCAGACTTGTTAGGATTCCATTTGCAAACTCTATCCCACACTTGGCTTGTAGGACTTTCTAAAAGTTAAAAGCTTAAAAGGGGGCATCAATTTACAGCCTTGTGGGAATAGCTAGTGGATTGCATTACTAACTCCTCACCGACTTCACTAATATATTGACATATTTAAATAAACAAACCTGAATCCACTCCTTCTCTTCTCTTGAGTGCTCTGCAGAAGTCTGGAGAGATGCATTATCTACACATGTAATAGGACTTCAGGCACTGCCATGAGATTCTCTAATACTTAAGGGGTTTGCATTCTTCAGGCAGTGGATCTTGTTAACTAACTGAATCAAATGACAAAGCTTTTTACTGAAGAGAAGTATAAAATAGAAATTGTAACAATCTGCACAATTTCCAACTGACACACAGGGGCTGATTTACTAACCCACGAATCCGACCCGAATTGGAAAAGTTCCGACTTGAAAACGAATATTTTGCGACTTTTTCGTATGTTTTGCGATTTTTTCGGATTCTGTACGAATTTTTCGGATCCAATACATTTTTGCGTAAAAACGCGAGTTTTTCGTATCCATTACGAAAGTTGCGTAAAAAGTTGCGCATTTTTTTAGGAAAACTCGCGTTTTTACGCTAAAATCGTATTGGATCCGAAAAATTCGTACGGAATCCGAAAAAATCGCAAAACATACGAAAAAATCGCAAAGTACCGATCATTACGAAAAAAACGCAATCGGACTCCATTCGACCCGTTCGTGGGTAAGTAAATCAGCCCCACAGTGTATATAATGTGTATATGTGTATAATATTGCACCTCCGTGCTGGCCTAAAAGTCAATCGAGAGCTTGAAAACATGGAACGGACAGGGATCGTGTTAATTGCTACTCTCAGTACTCAGTAACTGAGAAAGCTATATAGGATTCCATGAATGAAGTTCTGTACAAAGGCCATATTACATTATTATGTAATAACTATTACATATCCTGAGTTTCTTTTGGTCTTTTGTTTATTGTTGTTTTTATAACTATATATTGCAGTATCCCATGGATAGCCAAGGGATTGGATGGGTCACTTCCTTGATGACATTACCAACATCACTAACACTACCCATACATAGCAAGATTCTGCACACAGTCAATAGATTAATATGTTTTGTCCAGGCAAATCTGATTTCTACAAACTGTCAGTTCTAGCTGCAGATGATGACGGATTAGTGAGGGCTATGAGCCAAGTGGCAGCTTTCACAATGGCAGCTTCCATGCCTATTAATAAATGCAAATATGCAGATAAATAGCACTCTTTGTGCAGAATAACCTAAGGCCATTTGTTTTACAGAACACGTACAGGAAAATAATGTGAAAGTAAACTCTACATATTAATAGGCTATATTTCCCTTTTAAGTCACTGTAGTTGCTTTTAGGGATGCATGTAAGCAATAGCTATGCCTTGGAGCTGTGGCCAAATCAATTCTATGACTCCAGCACAAAAACATAGATCTCAAAGTTTTTCCTGTATCTGGAATATTAAAATACTAGCATCGGGCCTGGACTGGCAATCCGTAGATGCTGGAAAATGCCAGTGGCTTCTGTAAAATGCCATAGACAGTTACTATTTGTGGGCTTGTGTGGGGCTGCTTGGGGCCTCCTAATACTCAAAGATCCAGGGTCCATTTTGAATCTCAGTCTAGATATTTATGTATAGCATAGGTAGCAACTGTGGTTCCAAAGAAGCAGAGAGGCACATACATGTAGAGCCCTGAAAGTTTAGAATTAATTTAGTGGGAATGGAAGCCATAAATATGAAGGCAATTCCCAAGCATCAATGAGGCTATCAAACAAACTTGAGTCCATTTGTATTCAACTTTGTAGTAAATAACAAAAAAATTCAAAGATTTTTGCTATTCCGTCATCATGGACTATTTGTGCATATCATATCAGTATCTACCATGGGGATTGAAAGTTCTCTTTGTGGTCCGGTGTACAACAGTTGGAACATCAGCTGGAATACTTGCATCTTAACCATGACACTGCTATCTCTAATATAAGACCAGAGACATTCACGGGTTTCTGACCTGAACAGCTAATCACTTCTGTGTTCTGAACTTTGTGGCTGTCCAACCACAGCTTGGTCCCTGCACTAAAGAAAAATGACAGTACCTTGATATTTATCAGAACAAGATGACATCCTGTAACCTCTCAGTGGATGAGATAAGTAATCATGGTGGTCACCAATGATGGACTTTTGTTTATCTGGCCAATTTTCAAGCAGGATGCATGTGTGCAGGGTTGCATTAGCCTTGCTAAATGGACTCTTACCTGGACCAGTGCAGTTCAGTATATGCCAGTGACACTATAAATATGTTGTTTTGATGTATCTGTCAGCCCACTTTTTGTTTTACCCTATTAACAAATTATGTGAGTCAAACAGCCAAGGGCCCAGAAATATTTTTGGCTGGGTGACCCGGGGGAATTCTATCCCTGATAGTGTCCCTAAGGCACATGCAGGTATCACACAGAGGTCATGCATCCATCTCAAGCCACCTATGCACAACTGAACCCCACAGTTATAGTTTTTTAGACCATACTCATACCTGCATTCTGGGTCTCCAACTGATTCCTTTGGGTACCCATCCCTATATGAAATTCGGTTTCTAACAGAGGTATGTAAGGTAAGTAACTTGTACCAACCAGTCAGTAATCACTATGCAGCTTTTTTTTATAATAAGTCGCACTGACAAAAACAAATGCATCATTGTCATTATCAGCTACTGTGCACTGTCAATGAGATCAAGTGGGTTAAGCAATCTCCCATACACTCCAAATTTTTAAAAAATGATTTCTTCCTTGTACTTGAACCCAACTAAGATATAATTAATCCGTACTGGAGGTAAAATAACAGGTTTAATTGTTTAACTGATTTTTAGGGTACAGAGATCCAAATAATGGAAAGACCCCCAATCCGGAAAACCCCAGGTCCCTAGCATTTTACAAAGCAGGTCCCATACCTGTACCATATTATAGCTGCAAAGCCTGTAGCCTTCCGTAAGTTTTGGAAGTCTTTCTTACATTGGTTTAAGCCCTGTATAAATTGGACATCCCACTATTAGTTACCAACAATAAATATTGATTTAAGGGCCTCAGAAAAGACCCCTATGCCTGTACCCTTTGAATACCCCACAAGGCTGCCCTTCTGTATGTATTGTATATGTTCTTGTGCTTGTATTACTAAGAAGACAGAGCATAAAGCCATGGTTTATTCACAGCAGCTCCAGTGCTTCCTATCCTCAGCAGAAAAGGTAAATTAGAAGGAGTGCTCTAAGTGGTGGCAAAAGTCACCATTATAAGGGGTGAAGTGTCACATCCCTTGGTGCTGAAATGACCTTATGGAGCTTTTTTATGCACCCTTGTGTCACACACGTATTCATCATCACCTACAATATAAATACATTGCACATTCCATCATCTTCTATATACAATCAGCTTTAAAACAAACTCCTCGGGAACCCGATACGTGAGCAGCAGTAGCTGTGTGAGAATTTGCTGGGGGAGAGGGGGATTGTGATGGACAGTGACCCTTCATATTCCCATAGGATGAAGTGAAATTATCACCGGGGCTGGGCCTCATTAACTGGCTCCAAGGTTCCTAAAAGCTCCTTCCTTTTCCTTTTCTCCTCCGGGCATAGGGCATTGGGATCCCTTTCGGTTCATTCGGGGCATCCGAAGCAACAAAGAAAATGATATCTAGTGATGGACAAGCAACCCGGGGCCAGGGATAAGGAAGTGGGGGCTTTAACCCTTGCATAGCATAGGGCATTTTATGTCAGCGCTGTGCCGCAATAGAGACTAAAATAACCCAGAAACGTTCATGCAAAGTCTCCCTGAATGACGCAGCGTGCGAAGGGTTACTATAGACTGATTTATCATATTATATTGCAGGAATTAGGAATATCATCGACGCGCCAAAACCCAAATTTATATGTTTAATCCATGAAGCAGCGGCACCTACTGGCGGAGTACGGAATGACTCTGCACTAACAGCAGCAAGCAGTCACTATCAGACTCCCATAGCGGCCCGTGTGTGTGAGGGAGAGGGACCCTGCCCCGCCATGGGATACCACTTTCTCCAGGGCCTCTGCTATTGATACCAAAGGGGGGTTTGTTTCGCCTATCGGAATCGGTGATCAGAGAGCTATGGAATCGGGCAATCAGTTTCCCAGACTCCTTCTATTTAATCCACACACACAATGTACCATAAAACAAACCCCTCATCCTGACAGGAAGAACTCAGCGCAGCTCCGAGTCACAACTGGCCCAATTTATGGCTAAATCAAAAAAATAGCAGCGCCGTGTAACAATGAGCGAGTCAGGGCAAGGCAGGAAACCAATGGCCGGCAAACCGGGACCTCTCTGAGGTTCTCAAGCACCCAAGTCTCTGGGAATCTCTGGGCAGTTTTAAGGTTATTTACAAAGGATTTTTCCTGTCCTACCTAGCAGTGCTGGGCCGTTCCGCAGAACAATGGCCATTATCTGGAGCAGCAGTTCAATGTCACAGATAACAGTCTGCTGAGACCTATTCATCACTATCGCCTGTCATGTGCGCTGCCCCCTCCTCTTAAATAAATAGCACTTTATGCGCAGCCCGACACTTGCACTTTATGAAGAGGGAAAAAAATGAAAAGTATGCGATGTTGCCAACGTGATAATAAGAAAGGTGCCAAGCATAATATCCCCTGCATCTGATAAGTTTACTGGGGAACCGTTTGATCCTCCCTCCCCCCGACACAGGGCAAAGTGATACTTGTTTCCCTTAATTCATAATAAAGGGAATTGCCCCCGAAACATTCATCTTTCCATTCATTCCTCCACGTCTGTCAATAGCAGTCTGACTGCCTGATCTGAGTCACGGATTCAATCATTTCCCTTACTGTGTAGCAGGCTGAAAGCTAATAATACATATATTATACGTATTAGCTCTTCTATTATGAATTCCAGTGATCTACCAAAGTAAAAGCGAATGATCCCCTTTCCCCAGCAGTGTGCCTATGGTGCATGTGTGGGAATGTGTATGGGGAGCAAAGTGCACCAATATCTGAATCTGTATTCATTAAAATGATATAATATGAATAATAACATTAAAGGTAAAAATGCTACTACTTGTACTAGTGTATTTAAGAAGTGAGGGGAGAGTGAGTGGCAGCAGGGCAAGTGTATGGGAAAGTTTGGGTGCAGGGCAGCTCAGGGCTTGGGAGGCTGCAGCAAGTACAAGCTGAGTAAATCAGAGGTAAGGAGATGAGGTTTTCCTGAAAGAAAGACATCCACCCACCCCACATCTCCCTATTGGCTGCAGATTGCATGGATGGAATGGACATGTTTAAGGGGATGGTGCATCTATAATCAGTCTGTCCTATAGGGCTCACCAACGACCTTTTAGTGACCTCGTCTGCCAGAGGCTGCTGTCACTTTAAAACTGTCCTGAGAGAGGAGCCCGTGTCCTTCCAGAGAGGGAGAGAGAGGGAGATAGCCCTGAGCCCCGATCCTCCTCTTTCTGCATGGCCGATCTGATGCTCTTTAAAGAGACACTTCATGACACAAGGACCTGCACAGTTTGTTTTGAAGACTTGGGAAAGGGACGGTCCCGGGAGGAATTGAGCCCAAGTTGAGGTTGCAGGCAGGATTAATGCCATAAACAGGAGAGCAGCCCGGATCCGCAGCCCATTATCCAGTCCCGGGTTACTGACACTGGGGAAAGCTCCCCCAAGGCACAGGCACAGTTCTGAGCAGCCAATGTCCTGTCCTGGCACCGACTCCCCAACCTACCGGGATCTAGTGACTGGCACCCTGTCAGCCTGACATGCCGGGACACCACAGGCTCTGCAAGTCTCACATACCTGGACTGGTAGCCTAACATACCGGGACTGCAAGCCTAACATACCGGGACTGGTAGCCTAACATACCGGGACTGCAAGCCTAACATACCGGGACTGCAAGCCTAACATACCGGGACTGCAAGCCTAACATACCGGGACTGCAAGCCTAACATACCGGCACTTGCATTGGGACAAGCCGTGACAGACCCAGTGGTCAGCAGCCAAACTTCGCTGGACAAACCCTGAGAGCTGCAAGTCTGACACCTACTCCTGGATCAGTTGCATTCATTTGCAAAGCTGTCACCCCAACCCAGAAGAAAGGATTGGCGGTCTGACAGCCCCGGACATTCGGGGGGATTAGCAGTCTGACATCCCGGGGCAGATCTGGGACAGCAAACCTGAAGCGAGACTCATAGGCAGGACAAGCTGGTATTACAGGCGAAAGCGTGGGCTAGGCAGTCGGGACTCGGACTCAGGGGCTGCACCTTGTCTCTAACCCAGGCACAGACAGGGCGAGAGGAGGTCAAATACCCGGGGATAAACGGGACGGTTTGACTTCTTGGGCCAGAAAGGAACAGCACGCAGCCAGCCAAGGTCAGACACACTGGACAGGGAGGAGTAGCAGTGGCCCTTTGGCCCCTAACCCTGCCCCGGTACCAAACAGTAGGGCATCTCCCTCCAGAGGCAGCTGAGCGCTGAGGTGTCACCCAGCTGACTGATAAGAACGGTGGGAAGGAAAGAGAATCAGTTTGTAGAAACTTTCAGTTTCTCCCGATGAGCTGTGGAGATTGCTGGCTGTCCGGGCGTCTCATACTGGGAACAGTTGTGTGCAGCCACTAGGGCCTTGGGACAGAAATCTGGAATCCGGACTGGTTCATTAACCGCAATCCCAGTCGGACTAAGTTTCCCTGAACTCGATCTGATCAGGTAAGTGCGCCGTGTGCGCTGCTGGCAAGTTACTTGGCAGCCATGTGTGTGCTCAGCTCTTGGCTCCCGGGGGCTTGTGGTTACACTTGGACTTTCCCTGCTGCTGCTGCTTTATCCCTCCCTCCCTCAGGCGCTGCTTGGGTGTCTGTGTGTCTCCCTGGCACCGCTTGGGTGTCTGTGTGTGTGCCTCCCTGGCACCTCTTGGGTGTCTGTGTGTGTGTCTCCCTGGCACCTCTTGGGTGTCTGTATGTGTGTCTCCCTGGAACATCTTGGGTGTCTGTGTGCCTCCCTGGCACCTCTTGGGTGTCTGTGTGCCTCCATGGCACCTCTTGGATGTCTGTGTGCCTCCCTGGCACCTCTTGGTTGTCTGTGTGCCTCCTTGGCATCGCTTGGGTGTCTGTGTTTGCCTCCCTGGCACCCCTTGGGGGTCTGTATGTGTGCCTCCCTGGCACCGCTTGGGTGTCTGTGTGTGTATCCCTGGCACCCCTTGGGGATCTGTGTTTATCTGCCCGGCGTGCCAGTGTATGGCACTTGTTATTGTACCGTACCTGGGTGGGATGGTGTATCAGGCCAATACCCTTTGGGTGCCCACCTGCTCCAGGTTATGACATATGGTAAACAAAACTGCCTGCACCTTCAACCAGTACCAACCTAAGCGTTTCTATGCCAATGTATTACTTAGGTGTCACGGGAGATAATTCCACAGGAGGGCGATCATATAAGGTTGGAATCTTTAGGGATGCAGTCACCCTGGGGCCCTTCTATTTGCCTGTTTCTAACCCGGATAAATGTGGTCTGATAAATCCGATATATTTTTATATTTTGATTTCCATTAAATAATGTACAGTTACACAGGGTACCGAATCCGTTTACTGTATAACTTATATATATATTCTCTTATATACCGACTGTAATTATAGTCAAACAGTCTGCATAGTCTGCTCAAACGATTAAATGGCATATAAAATATGTCGTCCCACTCTGGTTGTCTCATTCGTACTAACCTTAATCCTGGGAATTTTGTTTTATTCGTTACTGAAATAAGGATCCGGATGCCAATGCCCAGCCATAAGTGGCAGTATTCTACTCGTTTGTTATTTTTGCTGTTGTAATATTTTTGCGCTTTTCTATTATTGCATTAACTACTGAATGTGAAATACTGCAATTTGTCTGCGCAAAATGCATAAGGCAGAACTACATGATCATTCCCATGCATGTGCCTAGAAATATACGAAAATAGGGGAGAAAAACAAACGAATCATATTTATTCCAATTATGTTTATAATTCCGCTCTCTCCCACACCGGTCTTTTAGTTTGAATAAATCAAGCACATTGTATAAACTTAAGTGAGCGACATATATGGCAGAGTTTTGTCTACGGAAATCACCTGCGACTGTTGGGCTGGGATAAGAGAACGATTTCTGGGTTGCAAAACCACAGAACGAATCTATTATTTTAGTGGGAGATCTGAGACATTTGTTACTTTTCCTCTGAAAAAGAGAAAATGTAAAGACAGAGTTGGGCGAATACTCTGAAACAAATATAAACATTTATTTGCAAACAACGTGGCATTTTTTTGCTCTAAGATATCTTTAAATAGAACATCTTTTTATATCTTTACATTTGAGAAAATCGGCGAAATAGCAATCAAAAAGGGCTTAATCGTTGATTCCATGTTTTTGGTGTAACAGCAGCTCATAACTTTAAACTGTCGGGTAATACTTCGAGCTCTAGTTAAACGAGAGAAGGAAGGTCATAGGTCCAAGGTGGTACCTGTATGGATTCTGTAACTGGGAGGTGCAGTTCGTCTCCTGCCCCTGGTCAATTCTGCCTTGTCCTTTTCAACTTATTGGTTAGTTAATGAGCTCCCATTACTAACGGGTCAGTGCAAGAGCGGCGCTTTTCTTGCCAGCAGTTAGTACATGGTCCCTGGCGCTATATTGCGCGCATGGATCGATATATAAATATATTTTTTAGTAAACTGTAAATTGTAAAATACAGTTCGATAGAATCCTCTGGGTTATTAAAAGAAAACATTTTTTATCCGTGCTGGTAAAGCGGAGGCGGATCCGTTGTGATTTTCCCATAACGATTAAACTTTGTGTTTATTGTTTATATGTGTACCGTTTGCCACCCAGCTGAGCAATAAAGGGCAGAGAAGCTGGTAGCGCGTTAGGGGGCAATAATACTCCGACTTAATTGCTGCAGTAGATAAGCGGGTACTAAATTTCGCGGCTGATCGCTGGGCGCAATAAAAGCTCAGGATTGTAAATATGGAATGCTAGCGCTGATCAAAGTAAGGAGATTGTTTAACCCTCCCATCCCCGGCCTAGGACGAACACTGAACCATAGGGTATATGTGCTGGATATGGAAAGGAGCCTGGGAATCTTGTTATTGCCAGTAGTTTATAGCGTGTGAAAGGGCTGCCGGAACAGAGATTTACCGTGTATTTACAATGTTGGGCCCTCGCTTTATACTGGTGTTTCTGCTCTGTTCATAGGGCCTCAGGTCGCCTGCTCTTCCATTCCTACACACAATAAAATGCCAGCAGCCGTCCACCCCAAGCAGATGTCTGTCACATGGAGACCATAGGAATAAACTATGGGATTAGATTTCATTCCTCATCCTGCAAATGCTCCTTTTAACTTCACCCTCAGGTGCCTGGCAGCACAATGTAGATAGCTGGGGCAAATAGGAAAAACTTGCTGCACCCTGGCATTGATACAATTAGCAGTAATTACACTGCACACAAACTGAATACAAATGTGCTTTCCCTGTAGGTCCTGGATGAGCATGGGAATGTAAAATTCTGCATTGATGCCAGCCAGCCAGATGTGGGCAATTGGCTAAAATTTATAAAGTTTGCCGGGTACTGCAATCAAGCGAATCTAGTCGCCTGCCAGCTAAATGACCAGGTAAGTTACATGGTTATGAGAACAAACTGCAACCATTTATTTTATAGATATACATATATAAATATATACTGCCTCCTAGATAAGAGCCATTGTTTCCTTTTGTATGTTATATTGAAGAGCAGATTGTACTGGTTAGCACATGATAAAACTTTCAATTCACATTTGACTTGGTCACTGTTTGTTATGTGTATAAACAAGCACAAATCATGTATGCTTCCTTATATCACTATAAAGTCACCTATATAAAATGTCAAATGGGTAGTGACATAGCTCTACAGTTTGTAATGTTGCATTAAAGTTCAGCCATTCCATATGGGCCAGTTTAAGTTAAAATATCCCTTCTAGATCAAATAGTTTTATGCATATATTGTATTTTTTTCATTTTAAGCAAGACTTTCTTTTGCCCATTAAAAAGAATGGAAAATGTACAATTTATTTTATGTTTAGGCAGGTTTTACCTACTGAATGGAAACAGACTGATGATGTGTAAATCTAACTGCCGATCAGTTTCACTGGTCTTCTAGAAACCTACATAAAAGCACAGATTATAATTTCTGCTTTTAGAAATGTGTATTTAAAATTTAAGTAAAACTGTATTTTTTGCATTGGGTATGAAAAGGCATATATTTATATGAGCATCTCTGATCTCCACAATATCAAAATGTTAGTGTTTTGTGTCTTCGTAATTTAATGATATATTCACTTCATAATTATATATTCAGTTTAATAACACTGAATATACAATATATTGCTAATGAATTCCCAAGGGTTTTGGTTCTATGTAGGGGCAATGTCTATACCGTCTGACTCCTTTATTATTTTTTAAGAAACCCTTCTATATCCTCCTCCAGGAATGGGAAGGTTAAGAGGGCTTGGCCCATGCAGCTATGAGAAAACTGTTCTTAGGGGAAGGATGAAAGGGCTCTCTTAAGAGATACTCCAGGTCTGTTAAATTCTCTTTTTTGTGAGTGCTGAGATCTGCCAACTGAAGCAACAGCAGTACTCTAAATTATAAACCCCTCCACTGTGCTGGGGCCAGTTTTGCACTGTTGCACAAATACAGACACTTGATCAGCAGTTATTGTTGACCCCCCAACTCGTTCACCTGTGGAACCCCAAGGCCATTGTTGTTCTCCACATGGACACAACAGATATTACTATGGCTAGATTGGCAGGCAGTGCAAAGACTGGATGAACAGTGCTGAAGCTCAGGACAGGTGTGAGATTAGCCAGCACTCAATAAATAGAATTCTGTCTTTCAGAAGAGAAAATCTTGTTTTGAGTAGAGAAAATCTGGACAGAGGCTTCATGAATAACCTCTAAACCGAACTGACAGCTTTTATAGTTTATTTTGTTGCACGGTACTTTTTTCCCATTTATGCTGTGCAAACGCCAACTGTAAGTCCCTAACTGTGCACACACTAATATATCAAGCTAAACAATTAGGCAAGATGTAGTTAACATTATATATTAAGGATGTTTGTAATTTTTGGTTCGAATGCTTATTGCTGATTTTTAGCAGTAACTGACACAGAACTGGTTTTGTCTCAGTGTTTTGTTCAGTTAAATTGCACAGAGGTTTTGGTATTTAAGTAGTGAAAGGTTTGACTTTAAGAAAATATATATCTATATACCCCAAGGGAGATTTCATCCTTCTACGTTTTTGGGTGACTTAAGAATCTAAATGAGCAGAAATAATTTGTCTTCGACCCGGTGTCCTTGCCAAATCTGCTTGTAAATTGTAACCACAATCTGGATAAAGCTGTTCTAACACCAGAGCATTAAACTCTTTACAGTTTATCCACTCTGATAGTTTATCCACTCTGATAATTACATTTTTTGTAACTGCCCCCCCTTTTTTAAGGCAGTTTTAACTCACATTTCTATTCAGAACAAATTCACATGGTTCATGTGAACTGATTCAGTGGCCCTTCTGGGCATTTTCCTTATTAATAGAACCACCAATTTAGTTATCTAAGGTCCTCATTAAATGAGTGTAAAGCAGAGGGGTGCCATTAAATGCGTGGCATGTTACTAATTAAACACATAAGGCATACAACATTCTGTGGGTATAATTTCTCATTACCTAAGACAGGCCCAATAATTAATGGTCAAGCATATTATCATGTGTAAACTGGAATATTCAACATACATCCATATAAATAAATACACAGAGATTGACTTACCTAGTTATCATCTATCTAACTAACTAGCTATTATGGTATTACCATTTTCATTAGTGAAAAGAAGGTTGTGCCATATTTCCATTAGATTGTAACTGTGAAACCACCCATTGACTTGCTCAGATTTGATCATATAACACTCACATCTTTAGGTATGTGACAAGTAAAATCTAAACCTCCTTCTGTCACTGGGGCCAGCAACTCATTATTTTGAATAGAATTATTGTCCCTTCGGTGCTGTTATACTGAAACATTGTTTGCACTGATGTGTTAGGTACATAGAACACTCCACACATTCAGGCACCCCAGTAACATTTTTTGCTGGATTTTGAGCAGTTATTCAGTCTCCTAGACTGAGTCTTAATTAAATGTGCAAAAGAATGCGAATGAATGGCCCGTCTAAATTCAGTTTGAGTGTGAATTACAGGGTTACCTATAACAACTTTAGTAAAGGGTACATGCGAAAATCAATATGCAGTTGTGTGCAGCATGTTTCAGATATATTTCGAAGCATCTCTTCTTAAAGTGAGTTTTTTTGAAACCTTATTTAAAATTGGGAACAGGGGTGAGATAATTTAGGGCACAGGAGGTGTTGGAAACACCAAGCAGAATATGGTTGACCTGGTTGCCCCCTAAAAAGTTTGGCCCCTTTTTAGCCAAATCCTGTAATGTGCAGGAAATAGGTTATTTAATGCATAATTGAATTATCATTGGGCATTTACCAGTTTATGCCACGCCTCTCTTGTTAGCAAGTGGCTCTGACCTGTGGAACCTACAGTGCACTGCTGTGCTATTTCTGTTTTCAATATATAAAACATACAATAAATATAACTTTTATATATTAAATGTAAAGCATAAATGTAGCCTTTATATATAGCCGACAGCATATTACATGTAAAGAATACATGTAACTATAATATATTGCAGGCAACATATTGTATGTAAAGCATAAATGTAGCCTTTATATAAAGCCGGCAGCATATTACATGTAAAGCATAAATGTAACCATAATATATAGCAGGCAGAATATTATATGTAAAGCATAAATGTAGCCTTTTTATATAGCAGGCAGAATATTTTGTGTAAAGTAGAAATGTAACCTTAATATATAGCAGGCAGCATATTATATGTAAAGCAGAAATATAACCATTATAAATAGCAAGCAACATATTATATGTAAAGCATAAAAGTAACCGTTATATATAGCAGGCAGCATATACTATGTAAAGCATAAAAGTAACTATTATATATAGGAGGCAGCATATTAAATGTACACCATAAATTAACTATTATATAGCAGGCAGCAAAAGTCATGTAAAGCAAAAATATCACCATGCTATGTAGCAGGCAGCATACTACATATTACATGTAAAGGATAAACTTAGCCATTATATATATCCCAGGCAGCATATTACATGTCATGCATAAATGTATCCAGGATATATATATATATATATAGAGAGAGAGAGAGCAGGCAGCATATTATATGAAAAGCATAAATGTATTCATGATATATAGTAGCAGCATATTGCATGTGATTGCTGTACTGTTCTGTTGCCATATCGTTTTCCAGCAGCATATAGGTAAAACAGTTTGTTTTGAAATTTGTCTAATGTTTGGGAAATTTTGAGAACTGTTTGGGCCGGGAAACAGCTATGACGTTGCTGTAACCACAAGCAGCACAGCCTTGCTGGTTGGTTTTGTGAGGCTCCATCACTTCCAGTTTAGGTTAAATCATGTCCGGTTTTCTCTTGGCAAATGCATTGCTTAGCAATATGGCAGACTCAACCACAAAATATATGTTTTGTATTCTGTTTTGAAAATTTTGATACTTTTAGAATCTTTTTTTTGGTAAAGTTAAAATTGGTTAGTCCTCTGCCTGTAGTGACGTTGGGTTATTAGTTTTAGTCCTGTCTGCTGCTTGCAAGAACAGTTGGTAAACCTCAACTCACAGTTTGTTCATTAATATATGCTATTATTGCAGCTCATCTAATTTCTGAGCATTCCGACAGTTCTTTTAAACCAGATTATAATGATAGATGTAACAGTGAAAAAGCTTGAAGAAGGCAAAACAAAAGGCCTAATAAGTAATTGTTACTGTATAAAGATAAAAAGAATCTTATAAAATGTTTTAAATGTTGTTTCTGAGCAGCGCCTGGGTGCAGATGTTTTGGGGAAATATCTAACACATATCCATAGGCATGATTATTTTACAGAAATCTTTATTAGGAGCTACATTTATAGCAACTGAAGACATAAACCTTTCAGTGCTGGTCAGCCCAGGCTCATACTGCACAGCAATACACTCTCACTGACAGAGGGGGAGAGATCTGTCTGTAAATGGGATATAATTATGGTGGCTTAACAGTTGCCTACATTCCCAGCAGGGCTAGGAGATATTATCTAGATGGAAAGTGATATTAAATGCAACAATTAAATGCAACATAATAAAAGAAAACCCCCATCTAGATATGTGTTTTTAAGAGGCTAGGGAAATAGATTTATTTATGTTTTTTTATTTCGTTATCAATGGGAGGTTGATGAATTGTTTTATTTCCCCAAATCAGTTATTCAAGTATCCATCCTGATATTATTTAGGCACTGTATTCATCTTGCTGGGCTGGAATAGTCTTTTTTTTTTTTGCTGTGGTAGCTTAAAGAAGTTGTAAACCCAAATAAGTTAAGTATCTCTCCAATATAGATTTCAATATGAATTTTAAATAAATTTTAACGTTGTTTGCAAATGCAATTGCCATTGAAAGCAGTATCTGTTTGCTATAACTGGGACTGCTGGTTCTCAGGACAGGTATGGGACCTGTTATCCAGAATGCTAGGGACCTGGGGTTTTCCAGACAAGGGATCTTTCTGTGATTTGGATCTCCATAACTTAAGTTTGTTAAAAATCATTTAAATATTGAATAAACCCAATAAGATTGTTTTGTCTGCAATAAGGTTTAATTATATGTTAGTTGGGATCAAGTACAAGCTACTATTTTATAATTAAAGAGAAAAAGGAAATACTTTTTAAAAATTATTTGCTTATAATGGAGCCTATGGGAGATGGGCTTTCCATAATTCGGATCTTTCTGGATTCCAGATAAGGGATCCCATACTGGTACATGTACCATAAATTTTTTTTGTAGGAGTCAGCCCCCATCATCAGCAAAGACTCTAATTCCCACAATACCTTGCGCATACAAATATGAAAAGAAGCCGATGTGTGCAAGGCATTGTGGGGATTACCTATCTATCTATCTATCTATCTATCATCTTCTATTTATCTATCTATCTAACCTCTTCTATCTATCTATTTATTTATCTATCTATCTATCATCTATCATCTGTATCTATCTATCTATCTATCAGCTATCTATCTATCTATCTATCTATCTATCTATCTATCTATCTCTATCTATCTATCTATCTATCTATCTATCTATCTATCATCTTCTTCTTCTATCTATCTATCTATCATCTATCTATCTATCTATCTATCTATCTATCTATCTATCTATCTATCTATCTATCTATCTATCTATCTATCATCTATCTATCATCTATCTCTATCTATCTATCTATCTATCTATCTATCTATCTATCTATCTATCTATCTATCTATCTATCTATCTATCTATCTATCTGTATCTATCTATCTATCTGTCTTTCTATGCATAAATTTGTAAAGGAGCAGTCAGCATTTTGGCTGCAGTTCCCCTTTATGTTTTTAAATACACAAGTGACAAATGTAGGTAGCATATATCTTTATAAAAGTATTTAAACTGAAGTTTTTGTCTGACAGACGTACAATTTCATGTTTGCCTTGCCAAAGTTAATAACATAATAAAGGCTTTATAACAACTGCAGTTTGTCCCTCTCAGTCTATTTTACTGTGCACTCCTAGCCTTGCGTATTTAATGGTTCATAAATAAACCCGTATTGTGGAAGGAGTGCACCATACTTTTCGCTCAAGCATGCAAAAAATCAACATTTCTCTTCAAAGCAAAATGCTGGCGGCCGCATGAAGAGCTGTAAGTGCCACAGGGAACGGAGCATTTTTTCCCTCTCTATCGGTGCAGTTATTACAGCTTCCTTTATGTGGCAAAGGTCATTCATAATTCACACTTCTCTAATTTCTAGAATTGCCAAATGAAGCATATTAATCCGAAATGAAATGACCCGTGTGTGAGGAATTAGTGAAGATTTAGCACTGTGAACTTCAGGGCCTGCTCCAGCCATTCCATAGTGAATCGTTTGGCACTTCTGGAGTGGGGTGTAATTAATGATTTTCTTTCTCATTTCATCTGTGGGCATGCATGCAATTATATTAGATAGGTCAAAGCTAAAATTATTTAGACAGTAAATTTCAGATAGTGTATTTTGGAAAGCAATCAAAATCGAAATGCGAAATGTGAAGTTGTAGTTTCCTGCTGCCAGTCAGTGACAGATATGTCTGCTGGAGTTCCCATTGGCAGTGAGTAGGTTATTTTACCATCACTGAATAATAAATAATGCCTTGCGTAACCAGGCAGGGGCTGGCTGTATAAAATGCATTTATGTTAACATAATTTATGATCCATGAAGCTCAGCACTCATGTTCTGATGCTTTTTAAATACTTTTGCTCTTTGGTCGGTGGCCTCTCCTTGCTGGGCACACGCAGAACAGAAGTTCATTTATGTCTGGCAGTGCCTTACTTACTTGAAATGGAAGTGTCAATTAAAAGCACACTAAATCTTCTCCTTACTGAATGAGCTTGTTGCAATGTTCACAGCTACATTTACAACATTTAAGGACAGTATCAGGGATATCTAAATCGTGGTTTCCAGTTTTTGGGAGGCACAACTCCCATGAGTTATAGCTCTTATACAAGATGCCAGTGTTCCACTATTGACATGATTGTGGGGGGCATAAAATTATATATATATATTTATGTACACACACATCTCATATTCACTCATGGCTGGAAGGCTGATTGTTCAACATGCTATCTGTCAAGGGGCAGCTAAGTGCAATTATTCTTTGTATAACAGTTTTAATTATTCTGAGGTTTATACTATAATACACATTAAGTACTGCAGTATTTAATGACATATATTTTTAGTTTGATCTAATTTTCTATAGACAAGCTTTCCAGACAAGTAAAATCAGGGTCCGTCTTCCGTTTTTGTTGAGTTTTGTGTCTAGTCTTAGGCTAGTCCATCTTTCTGTGCCTATAGAGCTCTACTTGAATGGTGTTTCAAACCTACCCTATGAGAAGCACTACCATATAGTTAGTGGTGCTGTGCAAGAACACAGATCTAACATAGAGGACTTATTTGCCCAAGTCAAAAGATACCAGTTCACCTTGTGAACACATAGTCATGTCTGGAGATTTAAAATTTCTATTTTTTATCCCCCTTGACATATTATATAGATTTTTACTGCTTTAACATGTGCTGTGCTGCTATGTTTGCTCAGTGACATGAATACCATTATACTGCATTTTGAGTGTCATTTCATTTTTTTAAGTGAGCTAAACTTTCCTTCTGGGTTTCAACCACTCCCAACAATTTTGAAACCACAAACCCACATTATACCATGCTCTATATCCATTTCAGCACAGTGTACCCCAGGCACTCTAGGCCCTATTATCAGAGGTCAATTGACAAATGTTAAGGATTTATTTAAATGCTTAGCTAAAAATTAGTAATTTAGAAAGTACAGTTCATATTGTTCTTAAATTGAGAACAGGATAATTTAAAGTGGATTGTCCCTTAAGGTAGTCCTAGGCAAACCTAAAAGTAATCAAATTACAGGTATGGGATACATTATGTGGAAACCCTCTATCCAGAATACCCCAAAACTGCATTTTAATAAAATATTTTACATTTTAAAATGTATCTCCTTTTTATCTGTAATAACGAAGCAATACCATGCAGTTTATCCCAACTAAGATATAATGAAATCTAATGGGAGGCAAAACTGTCCTATTGGCTTTAGTTAATGTTTAAAATGATCTTTTTAGTAGCCTTACTTATAGATACAAATTACCAGAATTTACCTTATCTGGAAAATACCAATGAGCATTCTGGATAACAGGTTCAATACCTATACACTGAAATCCTCCACAACTTAATACAATTTAATCTAGACTTTATATAAATTACTATGCAATTCATAATCATCTGCTTATAACTGAAATGTGCTGGTTTCTAATAAAAGAATTATTCACAGAATAATATGAAGAACATTACATATGGCAACCCTTCACCAACAGAGCAAAGGCATACCTGTAGGCCCCAATAAGGTTACCATTAAATGAACGCATGTTCTCAAAGATTTTCATTTCTTATTATTTTACATTTTGTCATTGCAAACCTGTATTTCCAAAGGCATTATATTATTTTTTTTCTTACACAAACCCCTCTTTATTATAGCTTTGGGATACTTTTGCTGTCACTGCTCAGTGTATCTGCAGATACTTTCCCACAACTAGCCTGCGAACTGTAGTTGTGTTAGCTTAGCTATAGCTGATAATAAAAAAAACATGGTCATGGTTAATAAATGTGCCCTTGTGTTTATACATTTGTTCATACAATGTTATACATTTGTTGTACAGGTATAGGATCCATTATTTGGAAGCCTGTTATGCAGAAATCTCTGAATTACAGGGGGGTAATCTCCCATGGACTGTATTCTAAGGGAATTCTATCATGAATTTTTGATGTACTTTTTATTTCTAAATTACACTGTTTACATAGCAAATAATTCACTCTACCATTTAAAATTTTCTTCTTAAACCAAGGAATATAATATTTTTTAGTTGTAATATTGGCACCATCTCAGTGCATTGTGTCTGAGCTTTCAGAATAAGCCAGCGCTACACAGGGTCGGACCGACCCGACCCTTGCCGGAGCTCCCCCTCCCGACCGCTCCTCCTCCGACGCGTCAAATTTACGCGCTTGGAGGAGGACGTCGGGTGGGGGGCCCTGCGAGGGGGGTTAGAGGGGCCCTGCAAGTGGGGTTAGGGGACGCGCCTGGCTGGGAGCACCTGCAGGGCCCCTGGGACAGGAGCCCCGGTGGGCCCTTCACCCCCCAGTCCGACCCTGGCGCTACACATTACAATTGCTTTTAGATACGCTATTGTTTCTCCTACTCCATGTAACTGGAGGAGTCCCAAGCCGCACTTGGATTTCTTACTACGGTATTGAGTGTTATTCTGATATTTACTGGGAGCTGCTATATTGCTGCTGGGAGGGGGGTGATATCACTGCAACTTGCAGCGATGCAGTAAAGTGTGACTGAAGTTTATGAGAGCACCGGTCACATGGCTGTGGCACCCTGGGAAATGAAGAATATGGATAGCCCCATATGAAATTTCAAAATTAAATATAAAAAAAATCTGTTTTCGCTTTTGAAACATGGATTTCAATGCAGGATTCTGCTGGAGAAACTCAATTATCTGATGTGTTTTGAAAAAAAAACCATGTTTTCCATGACAGTATTCCTTTAAACAAATTATTCAAAATCTGTATCCTGTAACAATAAAACAGTAGCTTGTATAAGATATAATTAATCCTTATTGGTGGTACAATGCTATAGGGTTTTTTTTTAATATTTAAATTATTTTTTATCAGAGGTATGGAGATCTAAATTACAAAAAAAGCTTTATTCCAATAACCCCAGGTCTCGAGCATTGTATATTGTTCTAGACTATGTAAAGTAAAAAGCCTTCTGTTTATTGAAATAACCCGCGTCAAACTTTTCAGCAAACGTATTCCTTTAATAGTTGTGTAAAAGTACTTGAGACAGTCATGTTTACAATCAGAGTGAAAAAGGAGTATTTCATAATGTAACTGTCTTGGGGAGTATTGTCTTCTCGACCTGTCGGGTTTCCGAGAAGTCAATGCAAAGTTCTAATATGTCACAATTCAAATGTCAACATGCTGCTGGAAAGGAAGCCAATAAGCTGAACCTGTGAAAGCTGCCAAAAGAGGTGATGTTAAGTGTTGAGAGAAGTTCATTGTTCCTAAAGGGAAGTAAGATTCCACGGTGACCATTCTACAGTAACATTCACTCCATTCGAGCTGAAATTCATACGCTTGTTTGTTTAACATGGGGCAGAGCTGATTGTCTCTAATGTGTGCATAATGCACTAAGCATCTGTACTTGCTTTGGTATTTACAGTAAAGCCCACAGAGAGCCATTTATTATACATATCCTTACATGATACTGTAGATAAGGAAAAAGGGAAACGCTATTGGTTTGTCGTGACATTAGGAGCAATTAGTGAAGATGCAGCACATTGTATAAAATCATTAGAGCATGGGATGGAAATATACTGCTAATATTTCTTCAGTCGCATAATATAGACCAATACTGCCAAAATGTCATTCAGATGCTGTATATATATATATATATATATATATATATATATATATATATATATATATATATATAAAGTCTTTTTATACAATCTATTCAATGTGCAATGTGTGTATGGCCCTACAGTGTAATATGACAGCAGACTGAGGTCTTTTTTATCTGCCTCTTGATGCAAGTGTTGCTGTATATGGGGCTGACTATGTGCCTGTTACTGATAGATTTGAATTAAATGCAACATGTGCAATAGTGATTGTTTATATGAGATGCTGTATCTGATCTTCTATTAGAGTTCCAAATGTATACATTTTGTGGCCTATTTATTAATATGTGTAAAATGATTTGTAAAATGCTGTAAAATAAATGGCATATTTATATAACTGTGTATTTATCCTTACACATTATTTTACACTCTAACAATCCCTAAAAAAGCAATTAGAAAGAACAGGTTCCGGTGTATATAAGTATGTTCCGGTATATGTAAGGCAAGATATTATATATAAATATATATATAGATATATAGATATAATGCCACATAATTGCCATTATTTTACGACACATCTGATTTGTTGTAATTCATTTCACATGGCCAGAATATTCCAATGTAACAACTAGGGTAAAAAGTGAAAGTAATAAAGAAATTTACTTTTTTTTACACAGTATGACGTGCAAGTTCTCACTACTACATTTCGATTTTAGTTTAAAATAAATTGTTTGCATATGACACATGGCAATTTTTTTAAGCTATAAAGGAAAGAATGTATCTGTCTCGTGTAAAGGAATTTCATTTAAAATATAATTGGGTTTTAGAGCCACCTACAGGAATCCTTAGAAATAGCACTGAAATAGTGCAGAATACTAAAAAGTGCATGTACACTTTGACTTTGCACTGTCAATAATGTGTAGGTTATTTCCAGGAAATATCTTTATCATACATGATACTTGTGCATATAAGAAATAGTTATTATTTTTAGCAACATTACAATTACTTTTACATCATTTATAAAGTACCAGCATGTTTTGCAGTATGTATATAAACTTTGGCCACATGGACAGATTAAACATAACGTTTGCTCGCTTGTCGAAAGTGGATAAAATGGAAGTCATAGTCATTGTACAAAGTGAGGCAGCCAAATCCGTTTGCAGTGAAGTTTGTTGATATGAAAGATAAATATGAACATTTGTAATTGACAAAGTGTTTAAGTGGATTGCTATGGCTTTTGGTGTGGTAGAGTTTAGAACAATGTGCTTGTTTTTACAGATATTTTACAGAGCTGTAGCTGATATTGAGCCAGGAGAAGAACTCCTTTTGTTCATGAAGAGTGAAGATTATACCTATGCAAGAATGGCTCCAGATATCCATGGTAAGCAACTCTGTAATCCTTTGGGTCCTGAAAAATGTCCAGTCCCTGTCTCTCCAAAAGAAATCCTGCTTGGTAAATAGACTGTGAATTCTGGGTGTTTTATTTTTATAACAGACAAAGGGTGGTATTGAAATTCCTAGTGCAAATGGAATAGAACAAGTCTTTCTCAGTTATGGTGTAGACTTAGCTATGAATGTGTATGTCTATTGCTTTTGACATAGATGTCCAGACTGCAGTCCTTATGGTGCTAAACTGCTGGGTTGGACATCCATGTCACCTATGGACAGAACTGTATATCCTTAATGACTACGTATTTTGGTTTTGTTTCTTTGGGGGGTGATGCTTCTTGTAGAGGAACGCCAGTATCGCTGTGAAGAGTGTGATCAACTGTTTGAATCCAAAACAGAGCTGAGTGATCACCAGAAATACCCCTGTGGTACACCCCACTCAGCCTTTTCACTAGTGGAGAACAGCTTTCCTGCAAGCCTAAATGATGACAGTGACCTCGGAGAGATGCAGCACACCCATGAGTGCAAAGAATGTGATCAAGTCTTTCCAGACATGCAAAGGTTAGAATGGGTGCTTTGGTTTTGGGATACTCCTTCTTTGCTCTTTTTTGCCATATATTAATGTACCTAGCAATATATAAATATATCATTATTCTGATTAACTGGGCTTTGTTACACACTCCCATTATGTCAGAGAACACATAAATCTAGCCCTAAGCAGAATCTTTGCTACTTTGTTGGACAGTAGAAAAATGGAAGTCTAATGTTACTAGAGGAAGAGGACACTATCCTATACCTATTTTCCAATGTTCTTGTTATAGTTTCCATACATTTAGAAAAGAATCATACAGAGGAGCAGTGTTTGTAAATTCAGCTTTCCCAGATGTACCACATCTAAACAATCTGATCCACTCATTTAAACATTAAAACTTTTTCTGCTAATTCTGCAACATGCTCAGAGTCTTGTTGTCCAACTTGTAGCAAGATCTTTAAATTAGAGACAATCACAGAAAAAGGCCTAACCAATAAATGTTATGCTGCCCTTCATACAGCCCTATACCACTGGATCCTTTACTGGTAAATTCAATACATTTAGTTTGGTATATTTCAGTCGGTTTAGTACAATTACATATTTATGTAGCATGAAAAATGATTTTCATCAATGCTTGGAAATACATTCCGTTTTTTAAATATTTATTTCTAGCCTGGAAAAGCACTTGCTGTCCCATACAGAGGAGAGAGAGTACAAATGTGATCAGTGTCCCAAGGCTTTTAACTGGAAGTCCAACCTTATTCGTCATCAGATGTCACATGATACGGGAAAGCACTATGAATGCGAGAACTGTTCCAAGGTAATGTGAATTTGTGTTTGGTTATTTCGTGTTGTTATCTTCCTAGCAACAATGAATGTTGGCATTAATAGGAAAACGTATATATTTCTGCTAGTTCAGCCATCTTGTTGTCATTTAAAGGGGTAGTTTCACAGGTAGATGAAAAAATTACGATGAACTGTAAAGATTGCCCATGGATGACCAACCAGATCAAAAGAGAAAGGAGTGGGAGGTATAGCCTAGGTCACTATACTGTTATATTATCACAATATATCAATTTCCTTAGCAAAGATGATTACTGTATATCAGATGATATCCTGCCTAGAAATATATTGACTAATGTCTTCTAATTTCCTAGCAGGTTTTCACGGATCCTAGCAACCTCCAAAGGCACATTAGGTCCCAGCATGTTGGAGCCCGTGCACATGCTTGCTCTGAGTGCGGAAAAACCTTTGCTACATCATCAGGTCTCAAACAACACAAGCACATCCACAGCAGTGTCAAGCCCTTTGTATGTAAGTCATCTTGTGTCTAAAACCTATGCACTTGCAATTATTCATTTGTGAGGAATGTCATATTTCTTTTTTATTCCACGGTGGAATTCAGTACAAGAAATAACAAAGAGTAAAGAGAGGATGGGATTCTTCCAGGGAACATCCTGTAGGAACTGCCTTTGGGCCTTGACAAAATAAAAAGTTGAAAAAGTGATTTCATTCCTTAGATAGTTGAGAAGGGAAGTCCTGGCTGCCAAATGCAACAGCCGGTAATGTGTGTTGCCTTGTTTATATATATATCTTAGCAAACTGTCACTAGCCTTTTGGTTAAGTAATAACATTGCTAATATATTGGGTTTTGGCTTTAGTGTCCAGTCCAGCCTAACTGGTGTGTGGTTTCAGTGAAAAAAACAAAAAAGCAGCATTTGGAATCTGGAGTGTTGGTCCCCAAGATCTTTTTAGCCAGTTGCCACCTAACTAAGAATAATGAAAGAGGTACTGGTCACACTGTGTACACAAACCATGCCTGTGTATTTATTATACAGTACTAGATTTAATCATAAGTGCTATGCACTAATAAATGTAATAATGGCAACAAGGCAAGGATAGCAGTAACCTAGGCCTCCGGGGTCTACATTTAAATAAATATGTAGTACACTGCGCTGTTAACACTATAGTGTTGCATCTCTAGATATAGTCGTCAAGATAGTCCTGTCGCTGATGCTTTCTTTCTTAATATAGTCCTGTCTAATATCCCATATGAGAACTGATGTGATTGCAATTATGGCTGTTACTTAGATGGTGTTATTGTTAAGAGGTGCTAGAAGGAGATAACATGCAATAATAATATTGCACATAATTCAGCTTAGCAGACTTATAATTAACTTGGTGTCCTACTTCTACATAGCTTCCTACTTATGTTTCATCTTCCTCTACCTTTCTACGGGCTATTGCTCTGGAGCAAACGTGCACCTGTTTAGTAACAGTTTTAGTTGTTAACCATGCCGGATATTTTGACAAATCCCAGCGCTTAGTAGCCATAGTCTGTTTCTGGGTGGAGTAAACATTACAGTATTTAACGCTAGTTGAATTCAACACATGCTTCTTTTATTCATTGTATCAAAGAGTTTTTTGAGATCATAAATCCATCCCAGTGGTTAATGAAGGCACCTTGGGTTTGGACATGGGTGTAACCTGGAAAAGAAAGATTCCAAAGGAGAAATATGTTCATATCTGCATTCCAAAGTCTTCCCAGATAGAGCCGATGATAAGGCTAATTAATGGACATACCTACCATTTAACATTTCCATTATGTATTCCCTTGAAAGAACGTTTAAGCCTTTACAGAAGGAGCAGCTCCTTGTCAAATATATTCTTTTAACATATTGCAGTAGGAAGATAATATCCAAACAATTTCAAGTAACAGACTCCCAATTACAAAAACGGAGGGATTTAGAAATGACGCAGTGTTTTTCATGTAGAGGTGCTATCTGTTTTACAGCAGAAGCCCACACACAGGCTGTAGCACAAAACTCTGTTTATGGCAACTGTCTCTTATTACATTCTTCTCCTTCAAACTTGAGTGAAGGCTCACCAACACAAAGGTAATTACTCATAGCCTGTGCAAAACCGTCAGGCTCCCCCAAATAGAAACCACATGCTGTAATTGGCCAGTATATTCAGTGCCCTGCTTAATGTGTTTAATAAGCAGAAAATATGCAATTCTGACTGCTGTCTTATTCCTGAGTTCCCAGAAATTACTCCGGAGGCACAACGAATATTAATAGGCCAGTGCACCCGGGTCCTTTGGGATTTTGCGTAGATGAATAAGATACCAAAGATGTTAAGTGGTCAGAGAAGAGTCCAAGGCAATCTGTCCCGCCTAAGCATGCTGTAAAAGAAGCCTGCACTGTATTGTTGCTTGGTATGGAAGCTATTAGTCTGTTTTACTTAAAGCTAGATATTAAGTTAAGGGTGTTCATCCAGAAAACTATTCAGCTCTGGCAGACCTACACTTAAGAAACATTAAAGCAGTTACTCTCTTGTTAGTGCATGGGGTTTAACAGCACTGCATATTTAGGGATGTTTAGAGCTCCCACTGTTGCAGAAATAAAGCACCCAGATACCCCAGAAATAGTCTTGTCCATTAACACAGTTACATCTTCCTGTTATTTTTAGTAAAGCAAAGAATATGCAGCTTAGAAGCAATTTTTTTATACCCAGACTTGTAAAACCTCAAAGTATCAGTGTATCAGTGGTGTAACTAGATGTTACTGGGCCCCACAGCAAATTTGGTATAGGGCCCCACATTGGTAAGTTGACCTATGTATGGAAATTGCCTTTAAATAGAACCTTACTGGCCCCCTCCGCAACCAGGGGGTCTGCTTGTTTTGTAGTTACACCCCTGTTGTGTATGGCTGGGCCATAAGTTGGAGGCTCCTGAGATATGTCTTTTGATATCACAACTGGTTCATATTGATTACTGTCAACAGTCAGTGTGTATGCAGTGTAACTGAGAGCATCGAGTTGCAGCTGTGCTGATTGTTTGTTAGGTTGAAATGCAGCAAAGATAAATATTGTATGCGGGCACTATTAGTGCTGGTTGTGAATGTTCTGTTTATTTTTAATGTAGCTTGATGCCAGAGCAAACATTCAAGAGGTGAGAGCAAGTGTTCTGGATTCTCAAGGACAAGGGCTTCACAAGTGCAGGAAGGTTAGCAATAGGGCTGATGTGAGTGGAAGTCAGGAGACGTGATTACAGTTCATGGGAACCAACAATGCAGGATGAGATACATTCAATTTGGTTTCCTTCACAAGCTTAAAATAGAGCTATTGTAAATGTGTCCAGCCTGTCTTAATCCTTAGCAAAATGATTGTTGAAAATGTCTTGGAATGCTCAGTGTTTATTGTTGTGGGGCTTTGATGTGTGAATGAGGAGGACATTTCAATGTCTAATGCACCCTTGTTGATACCTTGATAGGTACCGGAAATGTAAATGTGGCAAAATGCTTGCACTTTACTGTTTGTATATTATTATACAGTTATTGTGCTTTCTTCAGTATAGAATTGTACTGATTTTCCAAACCCATTGCTTAATCATCTTGCCTTTGGGTGTAAAATGGCAAAGAATTGAAGGAAAGTTGGGTTAAGGGGCTAGTGGCCGGGAGTTGGATTGATGATAAAGGTTTGAACAAACAAAAATGTTTTTAATCAATACCATAATGCAAAATGAAGCCTGACACTGTTGCAGAAACATCTTGAAAGCAAAGTTTTCCAATATTTTTCATCTTTTTGAAACTTACCACAATTATAAAATTATATGAATTCACATTTTGCATGTTTTTTTATTTATTCATAGGTGAAGTCTGCCATAAGTCATATACTCAGTTTTCCAATCTCTGTCGGCATAAGCGCATGCACGCTGACTGCAGGACTCAGATCAAATGCAAAGACTGTGGCCAAATGTTCAGCACCACATCATCACTTAATAAGCACAGGAGGTTTTGCGAGGGGAAAAATCATTTTGCTGCAGGAGGATTGTTTGGGCAAGGCATTTCTCTTCCTGGAACCCCAGCCATGGACAAAGCTTCTATGATTGGTATAAACCATGCAAATGCTGGGCTTGCGGACTATTTTGGTGCTAGTCGGCATACTGCTGGTCTTACATTCCCAACAGCTCCTGGATTTCCTTTCAGTTTTCCTGGTCTGTTTCCATCAAGTCTTTACCACAGACCCCCTTTGATACCTGCTGCTTCTCCGGTGAAAGGGCTTCCAAGTGTTGAACAGAGCAGAAAGAGTCAGAGTCCCCATGTTAACCAGCCTCAGGTATTACCAGCTACACAGGACATTTTAAAAGCACTAAGTAAGCACCCATCTATAGATGGAAATAAGGCTCTGGAGTTCATATCAGACAGTAATGTGAACCAGAGGCCTCATGAAAAGGTAAGCGACCATTCAGAGAGTAGTGACCTTGATGATGTCAGTACTCCGAGTGGGAGTGACTTGGAGACAACCTCTGGTTCTGACCTTGAAAGCGACATTGAAAGTGATAAAGAAAAACTAAAAGAAAATGGGAAACTATTTAAAGGCAAAATTAGCCCTTTACAAAGCCTAGCTGCACTAAATAGTAAAAGGGAATACAATAATCATTCTGTTTTTTCACCATGCTTAGAGGAACAGACTGCCGTCACAGGGGCAGTGAACGACTCTATTAAAGCTATTGCTTCCATTGCTGAGAAGTACTTTGGTTCAACAGGACTGGTAGGGTTGCCAGATAAAAAAGGCACTTCATTACCTTACCCTTCTATGTTTCCCCTTCCATTTTTCCCTGCTTTCTCTCAGTCAATGTATACATTCCCTGACAGAGATGTAAGACCAGTAACTTTAAAAGTGGAACCAGAATCTCCAAAAGAAACTAAGAAAGTGCAAAAGGGGACAGCTGAATCTCCCTTTGATCTTACTACCAAACGGAAAGAGGAAAAGGCTAGCCCAAATGCCCCCTCAAAATCTGGTGCTCCTACATCTTCAAACCATGATCAGCCTTTGGATTTAAGCATAAGCAGCAGAAGTCGAGCCTCTACCACAAAACAGACAGAAGCCAGAAAAAATCATATCTTTGGTGAGAAAAAAGACATTGACCCAGAGCTTCCAAAGACATCTGATCACTGCTTACAACATCCAAGACCTGCACCATTCTTCATGGATCCTATTTACAGGTACCGGTAAGCTTTGTGGACCTTGAAGCTGCAAACATTGATTTTATGACATGTTGTACAGCCACCTAATTAATACAAATTAATACTCGCTGAGTACCCCCACATGCAATGCCTACTTGGGACCTTTTATCCAGAAACTCATAACTAGTAATAAGGCTCTCTTCATTGTTGACTAATTTGTTTTTTCTAATAAGTACATTGTACTAATAAGGAAGTATGGTGTACATGATGTTAACTAATCAGCATAAATCTAGGCCAATGGATAAATAATTCTATTCTTTTCTTTATTTCAATATTTTAGCAGTTTTAAGGAATGGTGATAAAACTTATCTGGAAAGCCCCAGGTCCCAAGAATTTTGGACACTAGATCCCATATCTGTAGCAGTAGAACATGATGCTCACCTTATAAGCCAGAAAGCAGTGGCTATGATTGTTAGAGCTTCTAACCAATTTCTGCACAATAATTTTTTACCCATGACATATATAAAGGAGGGTACTTTATGGGACAAAGCAAATTAAGTGAATATGATATCATTACAAAGAATACTTTTTAATGCTCCAGCTCTGTTTTATTTACTTATTACATTTAGTTTTGTTACTTTTTAAATGATTTTTTTTAAAGAATAAGAACAGAATTAGACTACTGTAAGGGGCACATTTACTAACCCACGAACGGGGCGAATGCGTCCGATTGCGTTTTTTTCGTAATGATCAGTATTTTGCGATTTTTTCGGAAAATTGTTGCGACTTTTTCGTTACCAATACGATTTGCGCGAAAAAACGCGAGTTTTTCGTAGCCATTCCAAAAGTTGTGCAAAATCGCGATTTTTTCATAGAGTTAAAACTTGCGCGAAACGTCGCGCCTTTTAAGTTAACGCTACGAAAAAAGGCGTGACTTTTCGCGCAAGTTGTAACGCTACGAAAAAGGCGCAACTTTTCGCGCAAGTTTTAACGGTACGAAAAAAAATCGCCAGATTTTGCGCAACTTTCGGAATGGAAGTCGCAAAATGTTCGTTTTCCAATCGGAATTTTTCCAATTCGGATTCGAATTCGTGTCTTAGTAAATCAGCCCCTAAGTGTTGGGCTTTGTTTAATAGCAGAGAAATGTGATTTTGGAACATTTGAAACAAATTCACCAGAATGAACACTTTTTTGTAGTTAGGTTCTAATGTTATGGGCCCAATTACTATGTCTTGACAGTGTAATTGACATCAGTTTCCAGGGATTTATCACAATGCTGTATTTTATTCTGTGTCAGTGTTGGATAAGTTAAGCTTAGTGAAGGTGCTGACCAACATAAAACTAAAAGCACAGAATGCAGTGGGTTTTTTTTCAATCTGCAGGTTTTTCCTTTCTCCCATCTTTTTCAGATTAGAAGCCTACGTGGTTTCACAAGTTTTTTGTTTTTACATTGTGCTTGTCCATAAAAACGATCAATCACATTTTACAATTAACATGCAATGTTGTGTACTGTGTACTATATAATATTTGTGTATGCTGTGTTCTTAGAACTCTGTGGTTTCATTACTGAAATGGTTAAATTCTCTCCCATTTTTGATAATCTAAATACTTTTGCTTGCAGGGTAGAAAAAAGAAAACAATTGGATCCTCTGGAATTGCTAAAGGAAAAATATTTAAGGCCGTCTCCAGGGTTCTTATTTCACCCGCAGGTATGTATAGAACAAACGAACAAGAACAACATAAAAACTAGCTTGGATTCTTTAAACTGGTTTGATTCTACATTTTTTGTCCAATAAGGACATATATACATATATATATATATATAAAAGTCCAAAGCAACAGGCACTCTCGTCTAATACAGTATAAGATGGCCTGGGTGCAGTATTGTAAGAATATTATAGAAAGCAAAAAAAAAATGCCGCACTCACAGGACTTAGTGTTGAAAAAATAAACTTATTTATTACAACGTCAACCTAACGTTTCGGCTGCTACCACAGCCTTTCTCAAGAGAAAGGCTGTGGTAGCAGCCGAAACGTTAGGTTCAAGTTTATTTTTTCAACACTAAGTCCTGTGAGTGCGGCATTTTCTTTTTGCTTTCTACATATATATATATGGAAAATGATGTTGTTTTTAATGGCATCATGTATGAATTTATTCTGATACCCAGGTCTAGGTCCCAAGTCTAGGTCAATGTACTATTTTATCGCAGGGCTTACTGCAGGCTTTTGGCTGTATGTAGACTTCCCAAGGGCACAGTACAATTCTTTGTATAACACGTTAATATACGCATGCTTAATTGTTGAATTTACATATTTGGCCTTGTGGACCACTGTTTTCACAAGTCTATTTACCCCAAGTTGTGCATATGTGTGTGTTCCACTACATAATTAGTAAGAAAGCTTATGCTTATGATGAACTTTTATCCATGTTGCTTGCCAAATAATTGGCAAATATAGTTGCTTATGGATAGTTATTTAAAAAAGGTGTGTTATGGGAAATGAGCAGTCAAGGTGAAGCTGATTAGCACAGGTTCTGCCTGTCCTTGCTAGAAGTATGGCTTTGTACCAGCCTGGAAGTTCTAGTTTTAGAAGAACTAGAAAGGCTGAAGTTTGGACATTGCTCTGTTATACTGTCAAATACGTTTTTAATTGTGAGTTTCCTGAATCAGCAAGGACCCACCAACAAATGATGCCTATGGATGAAGCTGACATAGCCAATTAGCTCATGAATAAAACCAGGGCTGACTTACAGCTTTACTCCAATTAGTATAATGACATCTGCAGAACAGATCATTTTTCTAAACAATGATGCTTTCTTCCACAAAAGGGTAAATGCATCAACCTGTTTATTTTGCCAGAAGAAATGTATTACCTTAATAGTCTGACACGATTGCAAGGACAGCTTAAAGAGTGGATTTGGTCTACATCCAACAATGCACTCATTTAAAATGAGAGGATATCATGGAAGCGTTACTTGTCAGTAGACCCATAGTCCTCAAGCCCATCTTTTAAATATTCCAAAGACAAGGTAACTGTTATATTGAACCAAGCATTGAGTGTGTAGGAAAAATAATTTATATTAAATTAAGGATAATATATGGATGCTTGCATTACACCGCCCATTGGGATGGTGTCAAAGTAAACAAATCTCATTGGAATCTGCCACACAGATATAGATATAACTGGGCACATAGGCTGTAGCCAGCCTCATGTATGGATATCTTTGCATTTAACCGTGCTGAACAACTGGTGTTGTTAGGGACAGGTACGGTAACCAGAGTCCCCTGATTGATTAACTATCCACCAAGGTCAAAACTAGGTTTTTGGACCGTATGGTCTAACCTGGAGTTCTGGTGTTGCATTAATCTTGTCACTAAAAATATTAGTTAGTATGATAAAAATAAATGTAATGTATAATGTTATATTTTATTTTTTTCCAGTTCCCTCTGCCAGACCAGCGAACTTGGGTAAGATTATAAAGAATTATACATTTATTATTACATGTCATGTCCTAATGTTTATTCTTGAAACATGTATTTTATAATTATCATTGCACAATGATGTTACAAAAAACGCAATATTTAACCTTTGTTATATACCATGCTTCTTCTAAAACCCAACTCACTAGGAAGTCTGTTCAGCTGATCAGAATTACATTTTCTATTATTATGCCGATTTGTTTTTACTATTTATCCTGAGTTTCCTCTTTAATACATTACTGGTAATTAAAGTGCCAATACCTGTAATTCCTCCCCACCCCATTTTGAAAAGCTGTTCTTGTCCTCTCCTCACAGACAAGAGAATTATAGTGCTTCAAGCAGCTGGGATGGATTTAACTGCCTTGTGTCTTGCTCTGCTTCAACAGACTGGCCAGATACTTTGACCCAAATTGGCTCATTTCTAACATGCAGTAGCAGAGAAGGAAATGCTCCATGTGAAATCATATAACAATATCTAAAGGATATATTTTAAGCAAAGAAAAAATATTTTCTTTTTTTGCTTGTTTGCTTTCACAGAGGTTTACTCACTTATTTCTACTAAAGCTATTTTAGGCAATGGTCAAATAATAATTGTGAGCATTTTTGTACTTATCGTATCATCAGAAGAGCAATTAATCATTGGTAACAAGTAGTTGACCTTTCTCCTGAACTGCACAGTTTCCAAAACATATCAATTCCAATTTTAGCCATAAATTATTCTTAAGAAAAGAAAATATTCATATAAAAATTCAAAAGCCACAAGAACACTTCTCCCTAATATGATAGATATACACATAGGCTGAAAGACAGATCGATAGATAGACTAGTGGGAGAGATAGTCCCAGCATAATATGTGTTACTGCACTTTCCGTATAAAGATAATAACCTGGGTGCCTTGCAGTGGTGCAAGCATGTATTACATTAATAGGAACCAGAAAAGTCAACTAAATTTTAAGATGGATCAGAGATAAGATCAGAGTTCTTTAACAATCTATCTCTGATTGTTGCACATAGAAGAATAAGCGTTCTTTCTGTAATAAAGGATCAGGTTTGGTTGCATTAGTAAACAGAAGCAATTTGGTACCTGCTGGCTTTTTTTCTATTGTAAATGAATGAAAATACGTTTAGGGTAAAGAACATGGGATGATTCTTAGGTGTTTTGTCCACACTGGTATGCTCATGTTTTCAAGCCAAAGTCAAGTGAAAAGTGCCAGTGCTTGTGTTGTCATGCATTTGTCATGGTGGTAGGGGACAACCTCAAACTTTGTCAACTACACAGATGGGGAAAAATCCAGTTGGCAAAACTCCTACGTCCCATGTACCTTAATTATCCAGGGTATCTTTGGAGTGAATATATAATTTATAATTTAATTAAATTAGAATGTATATTTGGTATCTTGGAATAAAAACACAATGATTTTTATTTATGATTCTTTCTATTTCAAAGGCTATGAGTGAAAATACACTGATGCATATCCTGCAACAGAACACCCTCATTTTCTTTAAGCTTTTCATTAAACACCCGATTTAATTTTAGTATACAACAGTAAATATTAACAAGTGGTGTCCCTGTTATTAATCACCCATTTACCTAATTGAAAGATAATATGAATTCAGTGCATGCCCTACAAAGGCTATGTAATGTACTTTTGAAATTGTACATCTAATATTAGTGATTGAGTAGAAATTCCTTTGCGAACATGGCTCCCAGCCATGAGCAGATATTACAGTAATGGGCTTTGTGTGCCGTTTTACATGTAAATGGGCTGTGATTGTAAAATCTCTCACAGCAGAAAAATGTCAAGTGATTTAATAGCTACTGACCAGAATATTAAATGGATATAAATAAAAGATATTTATTATCTTTACCAAGGTACTTATTATTCCTCACTATAATTGGTGCTATCGTAACCTTTGCACATTTCTGTTGCTGCTAATCAGCCGCAATGCCAAAGGTCATTTTTCATTCATGAAACATATTCCCTCTATAGTTACCCAAATATCGATATGATTTCTTACCAGGAACAGTCCTACTAGATTAAAAGCTGCTGAACTGGGATTGCACTTGATAAAAAATTGATTTTTTAATAAATAAAAAATTGAGGCAAAAAAATGTTAATTCCGCAGTCGCATGGGTGGATAATGACATTGCTCTGCAGGGACGGAATTACCTGCTATGAGATCAGCGGTAACATTACAAAGCTGTCTGCCCTGTGATCAGTATGTGTCAAGATCCTTCATGTTGACAAATGTGCTGTCCACAAGCATCTGTAGAGAATGTTTTAGCAGCAGAATGATTATGAATCAAACCCATGTGAGCCCCTGCAGCCCTGAATACATCCTCAGCCGTTCCTATTTGGAGCATGACAAGTGAATGCATCTCGACTAGCCGATGAGATTTTTTTTCGCCTTCTGTATGTTTGAAAGACACACAGCAAATTGGGAATGTTATCCTGTACACAGCAATTTGTATCTACTATTACAAACTCTGAGCAGGGAACAGGAGGGCAAGGCTGTAGGTTAGGGAAAAACCAAGCACTCAACCATAAGGGAATAGTCAATTACAAAGACTGTGTGTGCTTATAAAACCCAAGCGCTGGCAGAGCCAAAGATACAAAATATGGGGGACCCAGGCAGTACAGGGAAGAAGGGTTCCTAACTTGATATATAGCTACATGAAAGGACATCCGATCAGTTCAACTCTTTGAAAGCAGGTAGGACAGGTATTTAAAAGAACAAAATGTGCACTTTAACTAAGTGTAAACAATTTCCAATAAAGGAATCTCTTCTGAGGCTTGATATTTAGGCAAATACCTTGCTTTCTCTATCCTAATATCAACCCTGAGTTTTAAACTTCAGCTTTGAGTTTTACCTTTTTTGCAGTTGGACAAATGTTGGTCTGGTTTTGTTGGATTGCTTGCATTTCATTTATAGTGTCTTCATTGCTGACAAAAGGCAAATTTGCTCCAGTGCAGTATCCCATAGAAACCAATTGTGATTTGGATTTGTTCAGTCTACTGCCGTCTATAAGAATAACATTTTGCTGCTATTGGTTGCTGCACTCGGGCAAATGTTATTTTATTTCTAATAGCTCCACTAAGCACTGTCTCTGTGATGCAACATTTTTGGTAAGATCCATGTAGTATTGTATGAATCCCATTAATGCACATGGGATACATTGTTTATTCAGCCGACCACCTGTGTGGAGGGAAAATGAGCACAAGAACAGCTGCAATGTGGCAATAAAAGATGATATATGACTTACTGAGAATAAGCAGACATATAATGTAAATGCAATTACATACAAGCAAATAAAATCAAGTGCGTTATTATCTTTACAAACTGATTAAATGAGTATGCTTATTAATGAGGCTTTGTAGCACTATGGGTGAACAAAGGCTTCTGTAGTTAAGATGATTAAAGATCTAAAACTGGGTAACTTTGGATGGTATCTATTCCGCTGATACAAATTTAATAGAACTAATATCTAATATTTGTGTTTAACAACTTTTATTCCATAATTTTCCATAATTTCTACAATTTCCTATGGACTGGCATTACCAGTTGGCATTTTACAAGCCATGAGAATTAAGCTGAATTCCATATAAAGGTGGTATGCACATCTTCCAATGTGCCATACAGTCTCTTGAGGCCTCATTGTCTGCACAAAGAACACAACCTCTCCTGAGATTAACAACTTTTCTTGTAAATAAGGACAGAGTGATATAGTTAATATATTGCTTCACTGTAGGCTTCTGTAGCAACTCCTAAAACTTAACTTAGAACTGGATAATTAACCCACTATCTTTTTGTCCTTAATTTCAGATGTCAGCAATAGAAAACATGGCGGAAAAACTGGAGAGTTTCAATGCCCTTAAACCAGAAGCCAATGAACTTATACAGTCTGTTCCTTCTATGTTTAATTTCCGACCCTCTTCAAGTGCCCTACCTGAGAATCTTCTTCGGAAGGGAAAAGAGCGCTATACCTGCAGGTATTTGGTATTTTAATGACAGTATCATCATGTATTAATATATATATATATATAGTGCCATCAGATTATGAGTTTTACTAAGGTTATTTGGAAGACATCCTATTTAGATTGGAAAGTTGGAAAGGGGAGTTTGCATTGCTCTTAACTAACTGCTGCATGGAAAGTCATTTGAGGCTTGATTAAGGCATCCTCAAGCTATTACCCTACTTTACCACAAATTTATCCCAAAAAATAGCTCCTCTAGTTAAAAGGTTTAATTTAAAGGTTTAAGCCATTTTTAGTTAGAGCCCTTCTTAACTATACAACCAAATTAGACACAAAACTGGACATGATCCAGTGGGAGTCTAAATAGTTCTTAATATCGCATTTCTTGTGGCTTTTCACAAGTTGGAGTTGGGGGGGGGGTATGCTTTCAAATTAATACTTGCCTTTCTACTACTAAAGGAATTTGAGAGGAATTCCACTAGCTGTTACTTATGAAACAATCATTGAGAAGCACCAGGGAATAAATCTGTTCAGTAAAAACTGAAATTGAAGTTGATGTCCAAAACCTACAGAAAGTGAACCTTTATTCTTGACATTTACATTGTATAACACTTACAATTGCAAAAGCAATAACAAACTATTGTTATACAAGTGTTAATAAAAGAAACTAAGAAAGTAAAGTGAAAAATCTTATTGAAAGTATTAATATGTTTTATTTTAGGTACTGTGGGAAGATTTTTCCAAGATCTGCAAACCTTACTCGGCATCTACGGACTCACACTGGAGAGCAGCCTTATCGGTATGAAGAATTGCATTTCCAATGAAAATTTTAAATTGTAAAACATTCTAGGGTTGATTCACTAAGGTGTGTTAAAATGAGCGCTATTTATAGCATGCGTTAAATATTTTATTGCGTCTTATTTTTTGCGACTTAACGCACAATTCACTAAAAGCATACTTGCGTTAATTGAGTAAACTCATTGTTTGCTGCATTAGTAGAAATGAATCTGTAATGAACTATAAAAGTTAGTAAGTTAGTAAAAGTAATAAGTTAACAGTAGGAATGGTACATCCTAGCCTACTGCATTAGAGTCATGGTTTTAAACACTGCCACACATAAAGGAAAAGTAAAGGCAAATGTTTCTTGTACAAAATGTTGTGCTAGGGCAAGCACTGAACAAATATTGTGGTAGCTGCCACCCTTATTTCTAAGGGCATGTGTTAGCAATTATACTTCATTATATACATTGTTATTAGTGTCTTATGTGCTCCAGCTTAAAATAGTGTAGAGAAGGGAAAGCTGAAGAACAGTACAGACATATCCATATATTTTGCTTCCGTTAAGGTCTCAGAATGTAGGCTCCTTTGTCTGTGAGCAGTACAATGTCCCCATTCATCTTGATTCTTCGTTGTAGGGAAAAAAATGATTGATTAAATGATTTCTGGGAAGTAAATAAATTTATTGGGAAGATATTTTATAGATGAGTTGGCATCAGGAAACTGGGTGGGAAATCGTTAGGGAAAGATGTGCTACAAGTTTGCTATATATTTCGGATTCTTTAGGTCCATGGAATAGTTTGTTGAACAGATGTTATTCATTCTACCTCTAAAATGCAAACCACCTTTGGCAGTGTAAGTACAAGGCCATAACTCAGAGAATATGGCTGGCTCGCTTTCCGACAACAAAGTTTGCCATTAAAACAGAATTTAGCCAGGATATGTACGAAGGGGTTGCCAGGTAATCATACATTATTGATGTTTATTTCTAACAAACACACAAAGAAACCTAGTTATCAGCAGCACATTCAGTGTCCAACCTTAGTAACACTTGATTGCCATACTCAGTGTTTGAATGCTTGCATTGTGAATAGAACACTGTTTGTGGCAAAGGATGCCTTGCTGTGCTGAGTGGAAGAGTTCTAAGCAGTCTGCTGCTTTGAAGGCTTTTTTCAAGTGCTAAATACTTGGGCTCATTTATAAAGACTGGCCAGATTTGCACATGGGCAGTAACTCCAGTAACTCATAGCAACCAATCGGTGATGGGTCAACTGCAGGGTAAGCATGTATAATAAACATTTGATTGGTTACCATGGGTTACTGCCCAGTTGCAAATATGCCCATTCTTTAAAAATCAGGCCTAGATTTACTGAGCAGGACTTAAGGTCTGATTCTGGCGCTAAACTGTGTTATTGACCAAAAATCATATTGAATCGGCTGAAGACAAAAATTACTCCAACTGCTTGCCCTTTTGGTGTCATAAAATCACTTTATGTATATGTCATGTTACACTCATCTAATGCCATCTTCACCATTACCACTGTCCATTATTAGTTGCACATATCTTGGATATGGTTTCCAACAGAGATGTCAAGCTCTTGCAAACTACATAACTGGCTGATATAAGGTGTGATTGCATTGGCTAAAGTCTCTAAGCTAAATTGCCTTTCTGATTTCCAGATGCAAATACTGTGATCGTTCCTTTAGTATATCTTCAAACTTGCAAAGGCACGTCCGCAACATCCACAACAAGGAAAAACCATTTAAATGTCACCTGTGCGACAGATGTTTTGGCCAACAAACCAACTTGGACAGGCATTTAAAAAAGCATGAGAATGGAAACTTATCTGGTGAGCTGAAGTGAAACTGCATTTGTGATCATTTGTTAGAGTTGAATTCCAAAGAGATTTTATGTTTAAAAACAAGATGCGTTGATATGTTTCTAAATCAGTACTGTAGTCTATACTATAATTAGCAGTCAAAAGTGATACAAATGTGGATTCATGGATCGAACAATTTCTTTTCATGTACTACTGGCTGATTTGTAGTCAAATGATCAGCCTAGAAACTTTTTTTTCCCAAAGACCATCCTTGACAATAAAGATTACTTACATTGCAGTGAATATTCGTCTGCTAGTATGTGCTGTGACTTATATACATATAGGGGACTTATATAAATAAAGCGTTTAACAGTCTTCAAGCAGTTTTGTACAGGTGTGTGGGAAAGATTTCTCCCAGGATAAAACACAGCCGGATAAAAATCATTATTCCCAGTTTATGTCCGGCTTTGGAATTGGGTTGTTTCTGCATTTATTGTAATAGTTTGGCTGGCGGAATAAGGGGCCTCCTTTCAGACAATGGAAAGCTTAAAGGGACACATGGATTTCATCTTTCTTTAGTATTGACCTTGGACACCTTTTTTTGCTAATGGTCCATTTCCCAAACTTGTGTGTGGTTAGAAAGCATCAGCCATATCTGCACATGCATTTCACAGGAATACGAAAACACTCACAGCTTATTCTTTCCTTCTAGGTACTGCTGCATCTTCTCCCCATTCAGAAATAGAAGGCACAGGTGCAATCTTAGATGACAAAGAGGATTCTTACTTTAATGAAATACGAAATTTTATAGGGAACAGCGGCCACAATAAGCAGTCCCCTTTAAATTCCGATGAAAGGTATAGTAAGATAATAATGTTATGTACTTTTATATTTACAACATTTGGCAGCATGTTTTGTTCTGCATCTCCTCTTCACCTTTAATCAACAGATCTGGCTATTTGTTATCTAATGTAAGAAAAGTATTTCACATCACAAGGAAAGAACTAGTCTTAAGCTGAGTACATGCATACACATAGTTATGACATTTTGACCTGGTGACACTAGTAGCCAGAACTGTCAGTACAGACCTTGACCTGATTATTTAGAAGTTACTTGAGCAATCAGATTAGGCAAGCAGTCTATCGTTCACTTCAGCCCATGATCAGACACACCACCATTGCAGTCATTGCTCCATTTGGATTTCCAAACATTTCAGATCAGAAGTTACTAAATTCTAAGAATATTCCAATTTTAGCTTGTTTGTACAAAGTTAAACCAAGTAACCAAGTTAAAATCAAATCAGAATGTTTTCGGCATTAAGTAACTTCCAATTGGTAAAAGACAGATGTTGACCAATCAAAACGGTTTGACTTTATTTTCCCATGTGTACCAAACTTGGGAGGTGGCTGTTTAAAAAAAGAAAAAAAAAAACCTTTTTATGGAAAATGGCCTCCAGCAAGTTGTCATGAAATAATTTTTTGGCTCTGACAATAGGCAGACGATTGAATAATTACCCCCTATATTAAGTCAAGAGCTGAAAATATGTTAAGCAGTGGACCATCCAGAGACATCTAGTAACAGATTTCATTTGTATAATGTTATACAAAGATGCGATAAAAGTCATCAGAAATCCCTGATTGGTGCGAGGTGATTAAGCTTCCACATATATTTCGTTAAGTTCATGTTTTATTTTCTTTTGTGACTTCATTTCAACATCTGGCCACAACATGTCTCTAAACAGGAAGTCAATAAAGAGACTAGGTCGCTAGGTCATAGGACGTTTCCTTTCTAAAATTCTGCATTCTGACTGCATTTGATGGATATTTTATCCTTGGCAAATTACCGAACTTGGAAGCATAATTAACAAATCTGTTTACTTAATCATAAAGCTTTCCTTTCTTTGGGTCGACTCCATGTAATGTTGATTTTTGACAAACTGAGTGCCGTATGACTAGTAGTCTTCTTTGGCAGAGCTGTCATGTTTTCGAATGTTTTTAGTTTGCGCTGGTGGTCCAAATATATGATGATAAAATATAGAACTAGTTACTCTGTGATTTGAGCTCACTAGTAATTATCCTGTTTTCCTTTCTACTAGACCCTGTTGGATTCATTGCTTGTTCAGCTTTTCTGCTTTAAATAAATCATTTCCTGACTTTTTACTTTGCCCCTTTTTAATGGTGTTGACTTTCTATGTTTCCTGATGGGGAGGGTCTAATAGGGAGGAGATATACCGTAAGAAGGAATGGGCCCAAAATAGTCGACTCTTAATCTTCCAAGAAAGGCCATTGTCTGGGAAGTGTGATACATGACTGGGAGAATTACTGAATCATTCCTAATGGAGTTACACATTATTTAGTCCATGGATTATTTCCTGAGAAGAAAAGGCTGTTTAAAAGCTCTTTTGTTCCTTAGTTTACTCCACAGAATCATAAACCACAGCTCAATTAAAAAATAATGCAAGAAAAACATTGTTGTTGCAAATTGATATATTACATATGGAGTTGCTATAAGGCAGTTTTTTAGATGAAATAATTGCTATAGAGAAAATGTAATGCAGTCATATCCTATACTTCTTGTATATCATATATCAGCCTTGCACCATAGAATGATTACGAACTTAGCAGCATTATTGGCCAAGATCACAGTCCTGTTTAAACTAATATCAATGATAATTCCAAATTCCAAGCTGCAGAAAAAAGGCAACTTTAGATATATCTATAGACAATAATTATGTTTTTATTTGGTTCTCTTTAGAATAAATGGCAACCACGACAAAATTATGCTCACTGGTCAGAATTCAGACTTATTGGATGATGATGAAATAGAAGATGAAGCAATCCTTGATGAAGATGATGAAGAAAGTGACATTGCTGTAAAAGTGATGAAGGAACCCAATGCAAGTGCCATGCTTGAAAAATGTTCTGCTGATGAATATGAAGAAGGAAGTAAATCTGAAGTGAACTGCAAAGTTTCACCCAGCAGGTCAGTCCCTTATTTTGCATGTGCATGTGTGGATACGTAAGTTGGTAGGTAAATAACCAGCTTGCCTAAGCTGTGCTTAGTTTACCAATAGTTTTCCAGCCTGCTTCTGTTGAGATGTTGTTGATCCCGAACCCTTAGCATTTACTAGCAAGGATTACTGCAAATTCTAGTTCAGCAATATCTAGAAGGACAGCTAGATATCCTTGCACATCAGGGATATCCAAATGGAGTACTGGATGTGGTTACCCAAGAGATTTTTTATATCTGCATCTTTCTAGTATAGTAGATGATTGATCCACAATATGGAGAAAGCTGGACAGCACTACTTTACCTAAATGGTAAAGCAGCAACTTATTATTAAATGGGTTGAACGGGAAGGTGCTTCTGCTGTAGCAATTTAACTAGTCCTATACTAATACTGTAATGAAGTCATTTACTGCTCATGCAAGTAAAGCTGCTGCTATTTGGTTATATAATACCTATGGCTGCAACCTGTTTTTATGTTTCTATGGTATACTATGTGGTCTGCATTCTGGGAGTTAATGCAAAGGGTTTGGTGAAAATAGGTGTTAAGAGTAAACAAAATGTACTTTATGTTCAGTATATAAGCTTTACTACCCCTTTTATAATGTTATTAAGTACTGATGAATGCCATTACTATTAACAAGTATTTACAAAGTGCCCCAGCTCTGTGTAATAGAAGAAATACAAATTCAGTGCTCATGTTACCTGCAAATACTGACCAATAAAGGTGGTATATCCTTGATAAAAGTCCTAATAAGGACCAAAATGTCTTATTAAATAATTAAAATGTTAGTAGAACATATTATCAAGACTAGCAAAAACAATGTATTGAGTCTCTTCATTGATGCTTATATTTGATGCATTTGTAAACACGCAATTGAATTACTAGCAGATAATGATTACTAGCAGATGAATTCATTAATGCACAAGTTATAACTACTCTAAATTGCATTAAATAAATAGAATAATGTATAAATGTATCTATTCCGTGGTATTTTTTTTAGGTATGATGATGACGATGATGATGAAGAAGAAGATTTCAAGACAAGTCTCTCTGCATTGGATCATATAAGGCACTTCACAGACAGTCTCAAAATGCGGAAAATGGATGACGGACAGTTTAATGATGGGGAACTCTCTGCTTTCACTGCTTCTCATCTGACAGATGACCTAAAGCATCCATTGTACAGAAAATCTAAATCACAGGTATTAAGTGCATCATGGAATGAAATTGTACCCAGAGAGCACCCTAGCAGACACAGGGTTAGCCTACAGTCTCTGCACATTGCCTTGCTCAAAATAAGCTCCGCCAAAGGGCTGTATGTCAGCAGTACTAACCATCAACCCACTGGTAATCACAATGTATCAAAGTACAACAGTGAAAAAATAATAAGCATTTAACATAGATTACTGGTTAGGGTGCAACTATTTGTTTCTTACAACTACCCAGTCAAGGATGGCAATGACAGCTAGATGTTCTCAACTGTTATCCATGGTCTAAAAATTACACCTTTAGGGGCTGATTTACTAACCCACGAATCCGAATCCGAATGGGAAAAATTCTGATTGGAAAAAGAACATTTTTTGACGTATTTTTTGCGATTTTTTCGTTGCTGTTTCGACTTTTTCGGAAATTGTTGCGACTTTTTCGTAACCATGACGACTTGTGCGAATTGTCGCGACTTTTTCGTAGCCGTTACGATTTGCTCGTATCTTGTCGTGACTTTTTCGTATTGAGCGCTCGTAAACTGCGGGCAAAACTTTCAGACTTAGCATGATTTTGGAAGCCTCCCATAGGACTCAATGGCACTCTGCAGCTCCAACCTGGCCCAAGAAAAGTCACGATACTGAAGCTTGAATGAATCCGAAACTTTCGTACTGGGCGCGAAGGCTACGAAAAATTTGTGACAATTTGCGCAAGTCGTAACACTACGAAAAAAAACGCAAAATACCAATCATTACGAAAAAAACGCATTCGGACGCCTTAGTAAATCAGTCCCTTAGTGTCAATGTGTTCATTTCTAATGGCAGCTCCGTTTTTAGATTTATTTGGAGAATATATGCAAAAGAAAAAGTTTAAAATGATTCTGAAATAAAACAAATGAATAGTCTGCTGCAAGAACCACCTAATGGCACTACTTTGTTTCTGTTTGTTTGCAGGCATATGCAATGATGCTGTCTCTGTCTGATCAGGAATCCCTCCATCCTACTACTCATACTTCCTCCAGCATGTGGCACAACTTAGCCAGAGCAGCTGCCGAATCCACTGCACTCCACTCCGTGAGTCACGTATGACATTTATCACATGCCACCAAACAGGACAAAGTCCAGCAAGTAGCATGTCTCTTTCGTAAATGACTATTTAAAGAAGAAAAAAAAAAGACTGCGGAGCAGGATGCCTTATTACCCTGCAGGGTCACATGGAAAAGGCTTGTGACCTTAAATGGAATAATTTTGAAACAGAAACTATTTATTGTCATTGTATTTTTTTTTTGTTTTGCACAGCAAAGGCAGCTGCTGATTTCTGGAGCAACAAAGAGCAAAAATAAATTAAAAAAAAAAACAAAAAAACTATTGACTTTGGTGGGCAAGTAGTCTTCCGGGTAAAATTGTGTTAAACCGACATAAAGCACTCAAATTAAAAAAAAAAAAAATTAGAATACAATTTTTTTTGTACACAGTAATTTACCAGTTGCTTCAACATAGACGATTTCTATAACACAGCTTTGTGTACTGAAACACTTTGAAGACAGACGTAGTTATTTACACACGTACATTATCACTCAATGTAGAAGTGAAACAGGGAATCATTTGTTCTTTCCTTAATGATGTCTGACTTGCCTTGTGAAGCCCAGAAGGAATTATGTGTATATTGTGAGTCTTGCAATGTCCAGTGCTCAGCCAGAGGTGAAGTCTTTAAAGGGCCATTGGAATCACTGATACCACTAATATGTCTTACAGTTCAATGTTTGCCAAATCAGTGTGTTGATGTTATAATTTTAGACAATCATGTCAGTGTTTTGACTTTTTCTTTTTTGGGGGATTTGTCCTTTGTAATTTTTTGTTCTCTTGTATTTATTTCTTTTTGTTGTTGTTGTATTTGTTGAATTTATTACAGCACTATTTCATTTCTCCACTTGTAATTGTAATACGCACTCAGTGATTGCCCAGATTGTTGGCAAATAATCATTCTTATCATTATTGTATTTCCCATTCCTTAACATTCCTTTTCTGTGACCATAGCTTTCTGTGGTGTGCTTTGCATAAGGCACAAGTTACATTTTGCAACTTTGTTGCAACTTCTGCCCTCTGGCACATGTGCTACATGGTATAATCAAACCAGTGAAGACGCACCATACCTGCCAGCATTCCTAATTCAATCTGGACTTAATTGCCCACCACACTGACAATGCTCAGTGCGCCATCCTATCCCCATTTCCTGCTAGGGAACCAACCTCTGTTTTTGTCACTGTGTAACCTGGGGACAGTTGGCAGGTTATAAACACCTCATAAAAGTACTGATTTTTGTTGTTTTGTAATATAATCATTTGTTCTCCTGTACAAATTGCTATTATTTCTTTCATGAAGGCATGATTCTTCTAATTAAATCTGTACCCAATACTTTATGCTGTTCGTCTGCAAGCTCGTGTGATGTTATGTTTATTTGTAAAATGTTGCGTTCCGAACCTGTTTATAAGATGAAAGTGTATTCACTTATTTTTTAACTTCCATTGAGGGACCAAATAATTTTTTTTGGTAATCTCATTTCTAAATAATTGGCAACATGAGGTACTTTCTTTGATTGCTTTGTATAACTGTAATTGTTATGCATTTAAATACATTATTTTGGGAGGAGCAAGTACATGAAAATAAAGAACTACAATGTTGAAGGACAATCTTTATTTGTTTTTACAGTTTAATATATATGTATTAGAAGTTAGACAAATCTATGGATATGGGCAGAACTGAACAAACCAGTGGAGTTTGAATTGGGAGCCAATAAAAAGAATATATACAACATGGTGGTCTGAGATCCTGTTAACAATGTAGAGTAAGATGGTTTCATTAAAAAACAAACTAACCAGAGCAGCACCACCTCAGGGGTCCTGGCCGCCTGTGTTGGGGGGGGGGGGGCGCATTGCTGAAGAGCTGTAATATAAAAATCATTTAATTGACATTGACTTGAACACAATTGTACTGCGTCTAACTCTTGCGTCTGGTACATTTGCATCCGTTTTGTCAAAACAGTAAGTGCGCTTGCCTAATCAGGCACAGTTGCGCTGAATATTTTTACAGTCTGTCTGGCATCAGTTCCAGTGTTCAGCATGCGCATGACATCTGCATCTTTAGTTGCAAGTGTGGTTTAACTATTCATGTTGACAGGTGACAGTAGGTCCAGGTTGGAAGTGCGAAGTGTGTCAGCAGTGCTCAATCACAACAAAGGCAGTGCCAATGACCGCTGAGAGCTACTATATAGAAGTACATAGAAAGAGGTTTTTGAATGCAACTCACTGCTGGGGAAATAGCACAAATTACCCACTGCGTCTTCATAGGTTTATGAGCACTCAGCAGATAATAGCACTCCTCCAACAGAATCCTGCAATCCATTTTTCAAAAGTGCAAACATCGGTCAGATATCGATCGGACAGGTTAAAAAATTTAGTTTGATAGGGGACCACATTGGCTCGTTGATGCAGTCCCTGAACTGACTTTGCCTATACCCATGGTTTTTATTCAATATATATATTCGATTCGAAAGGAGAAGGAAAGGCTAATAAAGAGTTAATCTCAAGCTGCAGGGGGTTTGTGGCAGGTGCGGGGAGCAGGGGAGGTTTGTGGCAGGTGCGGGGAGCAGGGGGGGGCAATTCTAAACTCTAAACTCTGCAAAACTTTGTGACATGCAGACCCGGCAAGTGCGGGGGGGGGGGGGGGTTGGTTGTGGCAGAAGGCAAATGCAAGTGTCAGGCAAACATATGAAGGGAGGGGTTTGTGGCAGGTGCGGGGATCGGAGGGGGAGGGCTTGTGCTTTTCAGCAATAGCCCATACAGACATGCTGGACAAGATGGCGGCGCCATTCACTGAAACAAGTATGTAGGTTCTAGTATGTGTATCTCTGCAAATCTTTCATTAGGCAAGCCAGAAATATAGTGTTTTTACACAGCAATAGTAGTACTATTTAATAGTGTGCTTAATAGATTTTGCCTTTCCTTGTCCTTTAAGGGCAGTTTTTGTGATCATTTATTCTTTGTGAGTTATTTCTGCAACCAAATATAATAATGGATGTTATGCAGCTTCAGCTTTAACCCTTTTAGTACAACCTGCTGCAGAATTTTGGCCATGTCCCAACTGACCATAGCCGCATAGCTACACCCAGACACCCCCCCGTGATATACATCCCCTTAGTGTATTTCCTTGAATTTACAATCCCTGTAGTGCATTCTTTCCCTTCCCTTTCCCTCTGGGCCCATTCTAATCTCACTGGACTCTACTCAGTAGTTACAATCACAGCCTCACTGTACCAATCACTAAGATAAGTTTGCCTTATTGGACTACAGATGGACCTGTGCTAGCTGCTAAACAAATTCACGAACAGCATTCCTGTATGAGGAAAAAAAACATTAAAAGACTAAAATTGGTTTTATGGTCAATAACTACATGAACCATAGGGCTTGTTTATTATGGCAGCATGCAAATCTTCTGTAACTGATTTAAACTTTTCCAGTAAGTTACCAAAAGCAGCGCTGTAATGAACAATGCTCAATCACTTGGCAGATGGTGTACAGAGCTCTGCACGAGAAAAGCATTTGGAGTGAGAAAAAACTCTCCTCATTTGTATGGAAAACAAAGGGAATCCTGGGAAGGAAACCCAGTATTGCTACTAAAATGTCCTTTTTGTAAAAACCCCATTAGGCTAAAATGGAAATATTAGGAGTCATACTGGTTTCTTTCCCTGGATTCCTTCTGCTTTAAACCGTTCTGCAGGGAACCATTTGAAAGAGCCATCCTTAAAGCATTGTGGTTGCTCTTTTCTCTGTGCCTTTGTCATTTATGTAATTACCCATTTACCCGAGTGATTCAGGGCCAAGCCTGGGGGCAGTAACCGAATGTGTTGCAAAGCTGAGATAGTACCTGCTGGATTATTTGCAATAGTGATAACACCAAGTTACAGACAATAGAGGACACCCAATGCAGTTATCAGCCCCCCCAGGCAAAAATACAATTTACACAGTGTCTTAAGGCATATTGGTGCAATTCATTAAAGGTACAGGTGGCCAAATGCTCCTTACACATAGTTGCAGTGAGGACCAATGCGTCCATCCTGGATCTCCTGACATATTAATACTGGGAAACCTCATAGCTAGTTGTGTCAATAGATGCTTCAGATTTTTTGCCAGCAAATCATGTGCTAATACTGTTTTTAGTGCGCACACAATCCCCTCTGAAAAAGCTGGCTGCAACTTCTACCTGTCATGAAAATGCACATACAATAGTATTCACTTGCAGCATTGTGCACAGTCTCAGCAATGATGCCAGAATTCTGGGAAAAAACTCTTCATTGTGGGAAAAAAACATGATCATTTGCCCACTGCACCTTAAAAGTAAATGCTCCTTTTTTATGTCAGGTGATTTTATAGCTCAGGAGAACAGAAAGTGACAGTTTTTACTTTATCGGTAATGCAAAGTTTATATTTATTTCACAGATTTTTTTGTGGAGGGAATGGTGTTTGGACAAATCTTCCAAATGAACTCTGTTCCAAAGTGCAGTAATGCTTCGTAGCAGGTGTAGTGTATATGGGCATGGTGGGGGGAGGCAAGTGGAGAGAAAGCTTATAAACAGTTAGATAGGTACCATGACCTTTTGGGGCTTATGCTATAGTAACCTTAGCGATAATATTCTATACACATCCATTACAACAGGAAACTGTAAAGAGGCAAAAGAGTGCACAGGGTCAAATGATGATCCAAGGTAATAAATGTGAGGTACAAAACGGAACCCCCTTACAAGCCAGATTCATTAAAAATATTATTTATAAAAATTATATTTCAAATAAATCTTCTTCTGCAGATTTCTAAACATTAGAACGTGGTTTTTCACGATTTAAGTTTTTTAGCGCTAAAACTTGCACAATTTGAATTATGGTTCAAATACTTAAGTATCTGGTATTTATTAAATGCAAAAAAACAGAAAACTCAAATGTAAAACTTTGCCATCTAAATGCTTGAGAGTTTTTACAGAAGTCAATAGGAGTTGTCCTAGGCAAAGTCAAGTCATATTTTCAGTTCGAGATCTTCGAGTTTTCAATTTTAATTTGAGTTTTATACGGGTTTGAAAATTCGAGATATTTAAGTTTTTTACCACGTTAATAAATAAGCGAACATTTGATATGCGAGTTTATTCAAAACAAACTAAAATTCACAAACTCGAAAACTGATAAATAAGCCCATAAGTGCTGTGAGTGCTATGAAAACCAATCTTTGATTTGACAAATGTCATTTCATTACATACAAATAACATTTTTAATGGGTCTGGCCAGTCTGCAGTTGTTGGGACTGCTGATTTGTAGTCAGACAAGAACTGCTATCCTGCCACCATGTTATTGTTGCTTTTGCATAGACCACCCACTTTTTTCCAAGGTTTAACGCAGGCTTAGAATTTTCATCACCCAACAAAATTTAAAGGAGAAAGAAAGGTAAAAACTAAGTAAGCTTTAACAGAAAGGTGTATATAAATACAGCCATAAGCACTCACAGAAACGCTGCACTGACTTCTCTGAAAAAAGATTTCTTGTGTCTGTAATTCCTGTGCCAGAGACACGCAGCTTTCTGTTTTCTGCTCTCTCCTGCTCCCCCCTCCCTCAAGAATGCTAAGAACTCACTCCCCCCCCTTAGGAATGTGGATCTGAGCCAATCAGCAGGAACCTGACTCATAGTCTTACACACTGAGCATGTTCAGTTTGGTCTCGGTGTCTGTGCAGGAGCGAGGCATTATGGGAACTTTCTTTACACAGCTCAGCGTTTTTTTTCTTCCTGTGTGGCTTCAGATCTTCTGATCAGGTGAAATATGGGGAGACTTAAGGGCACTATTGAGAGAACATGAACATGAATATAACTGATTATTTGTTTTATCTTTAGGTCTTTTATGTTATGTTTATTATCTTTTCCTATTTGCACTATTTGTTGATCACGTAACTGTTATGACTTGCTCTTATGTCACTACTTATGTTTTCCAACCACACCATGTATTTAAGTTAGGTTTTATTACCTGTTAGCTAACTTTGAGAAGGGCTACAGGAGTAGCCGAAACGTCAGTGTTTTGTTTTTGTTCCACCGTAAGTCCTGTGTGGAGCAGCCAATTTCCATACTTGTATCTACACTTGTGAGGACTGCACCCAGGCATCGATGTTTCAATTTATCGTGAGTGCCGACCACTTCAAACCTCTATATATATATATTTACAATAATTAGGAAAATAATATATTAGTTGAAGCTAAAGTCATAAAGGCAAAGCTGCCCTCACCGTGAAGAACCACCTACCTGCTTCACATATATAGTGCTATGTATCAGCTACATTTCAATGACAGCAAAACTAAGGTTTATACAAAGGCTTGACTTTAGTGCCTCCCACTATTTGTGTAAGGAGCATTTAGCTAATTCTGCAAATATTAAAGGCATGTAAACCCCCCACACAAAAATGTAATCAGTGAACAGCCTCTTTGAAATCTTTCAATACCTGCCACTCTGGTTGTCCAGAGGTTAATAGTAAGGCTGCAACATCTCTTTAATCACTTTCCTTCTCCTCCTGTAACCCACTCGCCCCTCCCCTAGGGAATTTGCTTTGATTCCTGGCTTGTGGGCATGCTCAGTTGTTCTAAGCTCAGATTACTAAACACGACCCCCAGTCTAGCAGCCAATGAAGAGATGGCATTGCTGGTTCCCATAGAAACTCTGCTCTAGCTGTCTGCTTCAATTTTTTCCTTCTAACCTCCTCTCCTGAGCTCAGCTCAAACAAAGCAGCACTTTTATCAAAGACACTTCTGCCTGTGTGAGCCTGTATTCTTGATGAAATGTATGCTGAATGAGGGTCTGTGTGTGTGTATGCTGCTCGCAGATTTAAATGTAACTGATTATGTATCAGAGGAAAAATGGCCACGGGGTGAAATCTGCTATTTGCTTTAGGAAAATGTGATGGTGCTGGCAAACAGAGGGGATATATGCAGTACACATAATGCCATTTGGGTGGGGGAGACATGCCCAACTGATATACATTGTAGGCAAATGTAGGCCTTACATGTCCTTTAAGAAAAGAAAATACCTAAAAAACACAATTTTGTCTGGTGTTAGAGAGTGAGACCGACTACTGACTTGTGGTGGATACACCACTTAGGCTATTGTCTCACGAAGAGATTAGTCGCTCTGATTTTTCAAAAGAGAGTTCCAGCTGTAAGTCGTTCATTTTGTCTCTAAATAAAGAACAATATGAATCCCCAGTACCTGAACTGACAAAACTTGAATTGCAAATCTCTCCGAATCGCTCTGAGACCCTTTTTCGAGTGATGATACAAAGAAAGCATTGCCATTCAAAACTATTGGAATTGCTGAAAGGAAAACCCTTTGGGCGGGAAGTCACTGCCAGGGAATATGACGCACTGGTTTTGGGAAATAGAATCGCTCCGTTGTTGAAATGAGTATTCGCTTGTTATGAAAAGATGAAGGACTTGTCACTGAAACTCACTTTTTTTTAGCCTAAGGCTAATTAATCCACTAATGGATTGAACTGAAATGTAACCCCCTTGACTTTTATCAAAATCACTTTTTATCTAGCTGTAGGTAAGCTGCAAGGTATGTGCCATTTCTTCAGTGTATTGTTTTTTTTTTAGAGTTTGGGGTTGATTCACCAAAGTGCGTTAAAATGAGCGCAATTTATAGCATGCGTTAAAAATTGTATCGCTTCTTATTTTTTGTGACTTTAGGATATGCGTCATAATTAAGACGCCAATGTTCTTTGCGTTATTTAACTCGCGATGAGCATTTTTCTTGCGTTAATTCCCACTGCATGCGCTCCGAGCGATATATTTCTCCGCGTTCTATATTAGTGCACGATTTTACGCACGTAACCATTACTTTCGGACAACTACTTTTCTGAAAATGACCATTTCCCTGAAAACTGGAGGCTGCATCACTCTAGGGCCAACACAGACTTAAAAAAATCCCACTGCAAACTCCATGTTGTGTTGCCAAAAGTTCACGAGCCACAATTTTCTTTAAGTACCGCCTGCCCCAAGTAGGTGTTAATATTCGCACAGATTAATGCGAATATTTAACACAAAAAAGCATGCGATAAGCGTTATCGACCTTTAGTGAATCAACCCCTTTGTGTCTTGTGTCTTTTGGGATTTATGATTAGTTTTGGGATTCATGTCTGCTTTTCTGCTAAATATGGGCAGACAGGATAATCACTGACTCTGAGTGGCCTTACACCAGCTCACATCATAGCACAAAAATGCTGAAGATAACAGATACATACAAGCAGAGCATGCTTTGATGGCGGCACACTTCGAAATTGCTCTCACAGGGTGGGTTACTTTAGTATATTCAGTGCAGCCCTACCTATGGCTCCTAGAAGCTTTCCAGCATCCCAAAGTGGAGTACTGTTGCTCTCTTCTGGTCCCCTAGCTGGTCTCCACACCAACTGCACTTGGTCCCTCTTGGCTACTGGTCGCTCCCAATATAAGGCTGGACATTTAGTGCTGGCATGGGTACTTATACTTATTGCTCTAACTTCCCACCCATTGGGGAGAGTCTGGGATCATTCTCTGGGATCATTCTCTGGTTAGATCCCAGACAGCCAACAGTTTCACGTCATGCTCTGAGGCTTCCTGCTTGCACAAACTCCTGTGTTCCATCAGCAGTTATTTGGCTTTTCTGGGCAATTCCAAATAAACAATATGCTATAAGACATGCTGTATCCGGTTGTGCTGGTTGCAGTGCTGTAAAAGGCGATTGCTTCAAGGTAGGTAAGTGGTAAAGGAATTGGCAGCACACATTTTCTACGCAAGCTAACTATATTGGACTTATATTAAGGGAAGGTGTAAAATAATAAAGACTACTTAGTACTTAAACAGGACACTGGATATTATTTCTCTTCAATATACTGATAGTTTGGTATTTAAAGGGGAACTACCCTATTATATGTGGAATTAGTCTTTATTGGGGCATTCAATATCTGCCATTCTACATATGCCTGGGAGCTGCTATGTTGCTACTGAGAATTCCCCAAACAGGAATAGTAACATTTACATGTGACCAATTTAGGTTTTATTATTATTACTAGATAGGGATAGGTTTCAAATTTACCTCTTAACAGGCAGTAATCACTTACCAAACTCAAATGCAGAGAAAGAATGCTTGCTGCACACAATACCCTATCCCCTTACTGTTTAAAAAAAAGCTATTTAACTAAAATATAAACCCTATTTATAGCTATGGTAACATTGCCCTTTAAAGCCACAAATAATGTAAGTACCACATGAAACAGCCGTGGTAGAACTAACTTTGAATTGGCCTGAGTATTGTCATTTTAGTTTAGCTATAATTTCTAGTTATTTTCTGCCAACCAACACCCTTAAATTTTTTAAGAAGTGAAAATTGCCACAAATTCTCAAACCGGTTTTATTCATACCCAACCAAATCCACACTGGCACCTAATCCATGACTTTTTATGGACAGCTGGCACAATATTACATTGCTAAAGTGGGGATGTTTAAGTGAAATTCCTGTGCAAATCATTTGGGGTGCATCAAATGAATCCTTGTAAAAACAACGCTCAACGCTTTTTTTTTTCCTTATTTCTCTGGGAGTATAGCACTTAATTAAAAGTTGGCAAGCAATAAGCCAGGTAGCTTTTATAGTATGAAAAATAGAAAGGGTCTGCAATCATAGACTGCCTGCAGGGCAAACAGCTTTCAAGCCCCTTTCTTCTGGGGCCGTACTTCAATGAGACAGTGCAGGGCCAGGCTTATTACAATATTACTGCTCAACAAATTTGATAAATGAGCTTCTGTGCTCTGTATCAGTCAAAACTGGGACTTTTTAAAAGTCCCCACAAAATAAATAAATCAATTCCCCAATGGAAAATTACCTTTAGTTAAGCAATTGTGAAGCAACTTTTCACACAGTAATAAGCTGAATACGTTAAATAAAAAAGAAATCCACGTTGCAAGTTTCCAAACAAATAAAAAGTCAAGCTGTTTAAAAACCTGCATGTACGTTCTTCACATATTTAGCAAAGAAGCTTTTAAAGGGAGGAAAGGAGTGAGAGAACAAGAACCCCTTTATCTGGCCAAAAAAACATGACAGTCTTTATGAGGGACTGTTTGCCTTAATGATCCTATTATGGTGCATACCTCGACCCAATTAGTGTCTAACTGGAAGGGGGGCTGACAAGTATCTACTTATGGATATTTCTGAAAAAAAGGTATAAATTTAGCTATTATAGTTTTATTTGGCTGCATGTTGCAGCACAATACATTTTTTTTTTGTGTGTGTAATTTCCATCATTTTGAAAAGAAATAAACCACAGGTATGAATATGCTGCCCTATAGTTATATCACCAGCTGAATATTTCAGTATGTTTTAAAACATTTTAACGATCATCTTACTTTTTTTTTTATGTTTGCTTTTTTTGAATCCGTTTTCTTTGGCGGATATTTGCACCTTTTGGAAGGGTGTAAAAGAGAAATGTGTTCTGCAGCTAAGCTGGATTAGGGTTAAACTTGTAGAATAAAAATTGAAAAACCACAAAGCTAATGGGATTTTATAAAATGTTCCCTTAGTGATTACACTGGCTTTTTTTGTGGATATAAGATCAATAGAGAACATTTATTGTAAGAAAAACCCAAGCCGCCCTTTAAGTGGAGTGTTAAAACCTAATGTATTAAGAAGAGAGCTGGGGTATGCAAAAGCTGCCTTATGGCATCTGATATTAAGCGAGCATGTGGCCCCTTCCTTGAACAGGTTTAGTAGAGTTTTGCCTTCTGTCCTTGTAAATGCCTTTGATGTAAGCAATGACACCCAGCTGTCTGAGCCATTGTCAATATCAGTCCCACAGCACCAGTTTGTGAGTAATGTATAGGAGAGGGGGGATAGAGTGGACAGGTACATCACAAATACTGGGGGAGGGATTAAATGTGGCCAAGTAAGTTACCTAATGGGAAGTGTAAGCAGCAGCCAAACATACAGCCAGGGAGGGAGCAGACAAACAGAAGAGAAAGAAGGGTGGAGTATATTTGGGTTGGCTTTCGGAGGAGTATAAATGTATAGAAGTGTGAATTTGAGCAATGGGTTTTTGATTGGTTTGTCGGTGGAGCTACTTTAATGCCAACATTTTCAGCTTGTGATCTTAGATGGATTTCCTTTAGAATTAAGATAAAATCACCTTGGCTAATAAATGTCTTTTAGAGGGACTGTTATAAAATTTAAAGGCCAATTCACCAGCACACCCTGGCCCTTCCACTCTGTTCCGCCTGGTGCACAGTATTTGGAGAGATTTCGACACTCTTCACCACGTTACAAATTGCACAAAAATACCGGCACAACAGGATTTATTTATTTATTAAAAATCAGCAGGGTTTATCCCACTTAAATAAGTCCTGTTGTGCCGGTATTTTTGTGCAATTTAAAATTTAAAGGACCACTATACCCTCAAATATTCTTGCAGAGTAGTATTTAGTAAAGGTGTACGTGTGCTTGCATAGGCTGTGGCCCATTTTTGTCCTGAATGTCTAGACTTCCAAGACTTCCGTGTTTGCACGACTTAGGAAAGCCGAAGCGATGCGAAGGGCTTTCCACTGGTGACTCCTAGGGGCTGATTTACTAAGACACGATTTCGAATCCGAATTGGAAAAATTCCGATTGGAAACGAACATTTTGCGACTTTTTCGTATTTTTTGCGATTTTTTCGGCGTCTTTACGATTTTTGCGTAAAAACGCGAGTTTTTCGGCGTCTTTATGATTTTTGCGTAAAAACGCGAGGTTTTCGGCGTCTTTACGAAAGTTGCGCAAAGTCGCGATTTTTCCGTAGCGTTAACACTTGCGCGCAAAGTCGCGCCTTTTTCGTAGCGTTAAAACTTAAAAGGCGCGACGTTTCGCGCAAGTTTTAACGCTACGAAAAAATCGCGACTTTGCGCAACTTTCGTAATGGCTACGAAAAAGTCGCGTTTTTACGCAAAAATCGTAAAGACGCCGGAAAACTCGCGTTTTTATGCAAAAATCGTAAAGACGCAGAAAAACTCGTGTTTTTACGCAAAAATCGTAAAGACGCCGAAAAAATCGCAAAATGGAAGCAATCGGACGCATTCGGCCCGTTCGTGGGTTAGTAAATGTGCCCCTTATTGTTGCCAGTGGAAAGCCATTTTGGAGCGGTTAGTTGCCGTGAGATCTAACATGGGAGACTCAAAGGTTCTGTGGGTCCTTACCCTTAAACTACTCTTTGAGGCGGTAATATTTTTACAGAAACTTTGGGCAATAAGCAATTACATAATTTGACTTCATCTCTTAATATATCCAGTAGGCAACTTCATATGAAACAAATCAAGGTTTAGTGGCCCTTTAAATGGGTAAAATCAAATGAAACCTAAACAATTCAAACAAGGTAAAACCTCAAAAAACCTGTTCAGTTAAATGTATTTAAGACTTATGTAACAGCAATGGAACTTATATAAGCACAATTTTACTGCATTAATACAGTGAAATGCACTTAAGCAGTGCTCCTCAAAGATCCTACTTATGTACTTACATTTGATTGTCCACCTTGCCTTATTGTTCAACTAGGACTTAAGGTGGCCATACACGGGCCGACTATAGCTGCCGATATCGGTCCCTTGGACCGATTCAGCAGCTAATCGGCCCGTGTATGGGGAGAGCAGAGCGGCCTGGCCGACCGAGATCTGGCCTGAAATTGGCCAGATCTCGATCGGGCAGGTTAGAAAATCTGGTCGGATTGGGGACCGCATCGGCTCGTTGATGCGGTCCCCGATCCGACTGCCCCATTGCCGCCCACATAATCCGATCGTTTGGCCCCAGGGCCAAACGATCGGATTATTTTTTTTTTAACCTAAATGCTCCCCGATATCGCCCACCCGTAGGTGGGGATATCGGGGGAAGATCCGCTCGCTTGGCGACATCGCCAAGCGAGCGGATCTGCTCGTGTATGGCCACCTTTACATAGTCCACTAGCTAATCTTTACTGTGTAGGGCTACTACTTTTGCTGGTTAAACCTTTGTAGGAAGATTTAAAAAAAATGCTTGGGGCACACTTTTTTTCCACCAAATACCAGCAAGAACCATAAATGTAACCAAATGAGTTTAGGCCTGAATGCACTATTTCATTTTTAGATAGTTTTACTAAAAATGGTGGCACTGCAGATGACATCAGAAGAAGGTTCAGCAAAGCTAGAACCAACAATAGTGCTTTGAACAATGTTTGGAAATCAACGTAATTCCAAAGCTGTATCTTGTCAATGCTGCTTTATGGGTCTTAGTGCTGGCAGCCAAGCTGTCAGCCTTCCAAGCCACAAGTCTCAGAATCTTCTGGCCTCAGTGTCATCAAGAGGACATGTCCATCATTATAATGCTAAGGCGGTGGAAGTGTATTGGGCATGTACTAAGGTGTGCAGCAGACTCAAGCACCAATATTGCACTGTACACCAGATGGGAAGCAGATGAGATGTCAGACTAGAGTGGCAGTTGAAGCAAAGCTTAAAAACTTGGAACAGACATAGGGCGATGTCACAAAACTGGCCAAAGACAGACAGAAGTAAAAATTCTTTGTTGCTGCCTCACACTACAGAGGGCATAATAAGTGATGATGATGATAATAAATGCACTATTCAGCATGTACTCTATGGACTCTAACAAGCTCCGCTTGTCTCTGATTACATTAAAGTGAGCATGAATTGCATAGAGCAGATATCTTATTGTACTGGATAGTCAACCACACTTCTCTGCTCACCTTGCTGAGCAAGCATGATTTTGGGTTGGATGGTCTGGGATGTACCCAAGGAGCTTTCTGTATAGTATAATTCAGAAGTACCATGTGGGGTAGATTGAAACTACCCCACAGTGGTAAAAATAGTGTTAGAAAAGTATGCGATGTGCAAGCAGGATTTTGTGTATTTAACTGCAGAGACAATGGGAAACTCTTAGGGGGTGATGTATTAAAAGTCACTAAGTTATCCCAGGTGCAGTAACCTATAGCAACCAGCAGGATGCATTTATTGGTCACCTGCTTAAAATCAAACATCTTATTGGTTGCTATGGGTTATTGCACCTGGGCAAACGTAGAGACTTTTATTACATAGGAGGGCTAAAGTCTACTGTTGAAGAGCAGTCAATTTGTATAATCTGCCTCAGAGGTATGGGGTTGGAAGAATCTATGTAATCGACTGCAAAAGCACTGGGAAATTTGATGCACTCCAGGTTGCTGGCAGTCTTCAATTTCAGCAAAGTTTCAGATGTTTCATATGCTTGTTTTACCCAGTGAGAAAAACCCATAAAAACAATTTATTTCTTCAGAATGCATAGCTGGTCATTTATTGCCCACCCATAAACTGCTTTCTAAGCTTCTGCTCTTTATATCACTGATAAAGATTATTCTGTTTGGCTAAACCACAATACATGTCTACATTAAAGTGTGGATTTTTCTTCTTTTTTTGTCATATTTGCATTAACTTACACTTTAATTATAAAAAATTCTTACCTTGATTAACCCAAAGCAAGTTGCAAATCAACTGTATCTCCTAGCATAAAAAAGATTTGCTGTATACAGACAGGAAATAAAGGGAGCAGCTAAGTCTACAAAAAACAATTCTGTGGGAAAAAATACTGCATATCTATACATAATTTTGTACTTTTATCATGGAGTTTACTTTGTCTTTAAATTCAGTATTTGGATATTCTTTAGAAAAAAAATCTTTGCTAATCTTTATTTGACAATGCTTAGTCTCACTGGGGTTATCAGTTAAGTCATGAATTGCTGTGGCTCCAATGGCAGCAGTGGGAAAACACATTTCTATATAATACCAGAAGAAAAAGTGGAAGTCAACGATTGATATCAACACAATCATAGGAAAAGTATCTAGAGGCGCTGGTAGCATGATTTCATTTTATAACATCTTACAAAGTGAAGGCTGAACATTTGGCTCCAGTACCAGCATGACATAGCAATTGCATTGTTTCAGCTTTTCTGCACAAATATATCTATAGACTCCATAAAAGTGTTCTGCATATAACTTATCCTGTTGTTGATCTTTATATTAGAATATGACAAGCTACTTATAATGTTTGGTGTTCCAAATGCTAAATGTTTCTGACACCAGGAATGCACTGGCTCAACAAAACAGCTGTGTGCCCCTATGTTGAAGATGTATGCATTAAATATGTGTCATTTAGAAAATATATTCCGTCTATTAAATTAAACAGTACATGTAAAAAATGTGTTTCTACTTCTCTTAGACTTCAGAGAAGGGATGGTTTACTTTGCCCCTTCCAACAATCTCCCCACCCCTGTATAATGGACTTGACCTTGCCTGTCACATAGAATGACTAATATCCCCTCCCATGAAGGAGCTACTAAAACCTTTCTCCCCAACTCATTGCCAGACTAAAGCTGGCTTGGTTTTACATCCAAGTGCTGTGCCAATGAGATACAAATGCCAAGCAAAAAATCCGAAGGTGGGGGTCATCCAGAGATCCCATACATAGACCATAACAACAGTCTGCTGTCAGTACTGATATTTAAATAAGTGCTGATCAAATATGAGTCAGGGAGGTGATAATTTTGCACTAGCTTGGTCAAGAGTAACTGAGTTTGCAGCCAAATATGTGGTGACTCTTATTTTTACTTTTTATTGTGAATCTTTCAGTTTTGACCCTTTTGAATTTATTTTCCAGGTGTCATCCAAACCACTGCACGATAACTTTAGAAATGACTGTTATTAACTATAGACCTGATGAACAACACGTCACTGAAATACCACAAAAAAAGAATAAATGAAGACAAACTGCATATTGTTTTATCATACAACTGTCTGCATAATACTAAAAACATAACTGCCTCTTGAAATTCACTGCATCCAGAACTATCTTTGGCTCAAACAATTAAGGTAAATAGATAATTTCTATATGTAGCGAGTATATGATGAAGGAACAATCTGTAGAATCCTGGAGTTAAACCACGTACAAGTCAAATCTCAATACATAACACTTACAGAGAAGGCATGGATGAATTTCCAGAGAGATGTGTCCTTAGCTGCACTCGCAAGCAACGGCAGACATGTTTGTTATTAATACTTTCACATTCCCCTGCAATTATCTTACCAGTGTAGAGCACAAAATCTGTAAGACACCTTGAAATCTACACGTCCGTTTTGTATGTTGCACAGACAACGTCAGCATTTTTATAGCCTAAAACAGTGCATCTTCAATTTCACTAATTTCCTAAACTGTATGAAAGCTCTTTGTCTTGAGATGAAGCATGATTGATGAATTTACAATGCATGGCTAAACCTCAGCTTGTGAGCTCTAAGTTTTTTTTACTAACTAACAATACGGTATCAATGCAATTGGGTAGATTATAGCCACATGAGTGCCATTTGGAAAGTATTTTGGCCTTATAACTCTTCTAAAAGTAGCAGAAGCATCAAATAGAGCACCACAAACACTCAGAAAAAAAGGGTAACTTTTTTAACCTATATATCCAGTGAGGACTAAAGAGATATTGGGGCTTTTGTCCCCCAAGGTGCCATTAAGATGCTGGGGAACTAGGCAAAATAAACTTTCTTCCATGCCCTAAACTGGATCCTGCTTCCACTGTCATCAGGCAAAACTTCCAAACCTTATCTGACCCCAATATAAAGGACCCAAATAAATATTAAAGAGCCCTGAAATCATTATAATAGAAACAAACAAACCCGTTGTCCTTTGCAAGCCTTGGGTTTTATAGTAAGCAAAGTAAATTGGAGGCAGCTTTACATAGAATTTTTCACCCTCTTCTGGATATATAAGCAGAGCTATAAAAACACTATAGTTAAGGGCTGCCATTTTCAAGCACTTTATTGTGAACTTCAATTCTACTCTGAATAGAATGTTATAATGTTACTTCGTGTACCGGCCAAGAATGCACTCAGATGGGTTGCAAATGCAAACTATTTCAAACACAAGCACGTTTATGGATTTTTGAGGTTTTGAAAGGTCCAAATGAAAAGGTCGGTTGAGAGTGTGACTGCATCACAGCAGTGATTGACAAGTGCAATAGGTTTCCGAGTGCGATACCTTGTGGTGTACAAATGGTACCCACGTATGGGCCAAAATGTTAAAATCACATCAGCTGGCATGCCCATCCCTTCCACACAATCCATATTTGTTGGAGATGGAATATCACAGCAGATCATGTTAACGCTTAAAAAAATACTTTATCTGATCTTCAAAGGCTCACATCACAAACAAATATAAAAAGTAACACTCAATTGCGCTAACATTTTTCCCTTTGAACAAACATGTTTACCCTTTTTGTAAGTGGAAAAACACCAACATCTACAGGAACTGTGAAGCTAACGTATTCACATCTGACTTAGGCTTTTCCAGTGCTGTTAAAGTGCCAGCCGATCCACAGATAAACCTAACATTTTTGCATAGGAAAAATAGCTTAAACATACACACTACTATTAAAAACATCTACACAAGTTCATTTTTATTTGGTTCTGGCAACATGGCATGAAATATAAATGGGATACTTTTATTATGTACAGATCATCTCCTTGTTTATTGTTGAAGTGTTTAATGAGCAGTCATTAAAGCAGATTCAGAAAGGCTTTTGCTACAACTACTAGATTGTCAGGCAAGACCACAGAATGTTTCTTTGTGGTGGGAATTTATAATAGTATCTCAATTTCAGTTTACTTTTAACTTAAACACTTTGTAGAGTGATTATTTTTCTTCTGCATTGTAAAACATTCATTCGCTGTGTTTATCCTGATGAAAAGCTCAAACTTGCTCCTGACAGTTAATGTAAACACGATACATCAAGGAGTACAAGAAGCACTGAGAGGGAGCTTTTAAAACCTGTCCCACTTAGCACCATATACAAGATTCTCAATCATTCTAAATGCTCAGGCAGAGTGTTTTTCATAATTTCAGATCGATTTATTCGTTTTCCCATCTCAGTTCAAAGAACTAGCTTTAAAGAGGTCGGGAAACTTTCCAGCAACGTTACGTTTTCAACTATTACACTGAAAATGGCAATTTTTATTTTTTACTATTTATACAAATTGTTTTTAAAATAATGAATTAGACTCAAGTTGCTCCCTCATAATTCCCAGTAGCAGCTCAGTAAGCCGGGTCACTGACTCCCTAAACTGTTACAATTTGATATCGGTACGGATTCATTATCTAGAAACCCATTATCCAGAAAGTTCCAAATCACAGGAAGGCTATCCCCCATAGACTCCATTATAATCAAATAATTAAACTTTTTAAAAAATGCTTTTTTCTCTGTAATAATAGAACAGTATTGTGTACTTAATCCCAGCTAAGATATAAGTTATCCTTATTGGAGGGAAAACAATCATATATCATAATGTTTAATTTATTTTTAGTAGACTTGAGGTATGGAGATCCAGCTCCAGCGAGAATGCTCGGTAGGGGCTAAAACTTCAGAGATATAGAATGCCAGCAAGTAATTGGCAGCAAGAGTTGGCAACCTGGTTTAAAGAGCTGGTACTGGGAAACATGGGGTAGGGAACAAATTAAAAAATATAAATTTAGAAAAGTAAAAATTAGAAAGCAGTAGAAAAAGGTCTTTATTGGTAGTATATTATAACAAAGCAAACTACAAAAAAAATTGAACGTACCCTTTAAACAGGAGATGTTTCACATTGATTCAAAATAAATATCTATATATTAAGGTGACCAGATCACTTGAAAATTTTAACAAATGCATGTTTAGGGCTACACTGATTGCATGTACATTCAATTGCAATCAGTCAAACCCTACTGGTAACCCTATTATAGATCCTGTGGATAGTCTTGAATTTCCAAAGATAATAAAAAGAAAAAAAAAAAGAAAGTGTGAGAGAGATCTTAGGTTTCTCACACATTGTCTTACTTCATTTTGCCTGAACCTGTGCTATGATCCGTAATAAATCACTGGAGACTGAAAAAATATTTTTGACTTTGGGAATTAAATATTTGAATATTATATGAAAAATGAATAAAATTTAGTCCAGTAAGGCCTTGTGAAGAGATTTTTACACTTTTTGGGTCCCAGTCCCGCTTCCTGCTTCAACCTTGAATAACAACATGGTTACAGACAGACACTTTGCTATCTTTTCTTAAAAATCCAAGGGAAGAAATAAGCAATTACCTTTAAACTTGATTTAATTGGTTATCTTTATACCCTCCAACCTACTTCTGCTTTGGTCACCAAGGGACATAGCCTCACAGTTTGGGTGTTTCAGTTTTTTGGGGGTTTTTTTGTTTCAGTGGTTTTCAGTTCAGTTTTCTGTATAAATATTTGGTAGCATAACCCTAATGAGAGTTTATGTACAATAATCAATTAATCAAAACAATAAATACAAAATATATAAATATATATATATGTACACTATATATATTACAGTGAAAAAAGCTCTTTATTGGGCAGGTATCCCAACACCGTAACATAATTGGCAAGATTAAGCAAATACAATCGGGGTTAAGGGAAAGAGTGGATTTCTGAAAAAAAGTGTGGCATGAGATTTCAGGGTATAATTTGAGCCTTCCTAGAAAATGGCCAAATCACTGCATAGAATTCAGCATCTGCAATAGTCCCGCTGCTATAAATATTTCCTATATGAGCCACCCATATTTAAGATAAATAGCCAGTGATTTCCATTCCATGGCTTTGCCAGATTGATACAAAATATCTGCCAGCTGTGGGGGAGCAGCTGTTTCTCTTCTTTCCCATGTTTTGCCCCAGAGGTCAGATGTCAGGAGGCTCATTCAGCCTCTTGTACCTCACAAGTGCTCTTTATACATCACTAAGTCATGTATTTATAGTTGACAATGACGCTGAGCAGTAGGTCATCTGGCTTTGTAGGCCCTGGTTTCAAAAAAACAAGCAGAAATCATTTTCTATGTAAAAATTAAAAGGTTAGCGGGAGAAAAAAAAATCATACAAGATGCAGGCAATTTTTCAGCGTCACGGTGTTTTTATAAACATCGGGAGCAGTGATTTATCATCCCTACTCTTTTCCAAGTGCACACAGGATTTGTATTGTATACATAGGTAGAAAAATACCAGTTACAGCATTTGCTTAGGTCATCAGAGCACAAAGGGAATTCGCTCAGTTCAGGTTGCACATGCCTAACACAAAAACCCCATTGCATAATGAGAAGAACATTTTCCAGTTCTTTGCCTCTCTAAAATACATGCCTCCAGGTAGAGCCCTGCGCATTCACAGTTTGATGGCATTTGTTTTCCTTTTTGTGATGCTGCCTGAGTTTGCTGTAAATTCTCCCTGATTAGATATCAGTGTAAGGAATACCCCCTAATCAAGGAAAGACTTGAATTACAGTCCTGGGCAGCTGGGTTTCTCCCTTTATTCTCCCTACATGTACATGAGATCTGCTGCCTTTCTCTTGCATTACCAAAATGAAAGCAAGCCAGGCAATCAGTGTTTTAATTATATGAACCTGGACCAGGTCACTGAAAGGTGATTCATGGTGAATAGTAATCAGCAGGAAAATGCAATTATCCATTTGCACAAATGGCTTTGCTCACCTCCCCATTAGGGCTCATTCTGGGACGTGAGATAAGCAAACTGGCCACTGAAGGGTACTCGGTATTCTTGTGGGCTTCTCATGTACCAGAGAACTGCCGTGCTCACTGCTAATCATTTTTGAATGATCATTCTGTCCTTTTGTTCAGTCTTGGTGTTCTGCTTAATAACATGTAACATGTTCATGATGTTTTCTGTCTTCTGTTGCTTTGCTTTACTTGCTTTTGTTTGCATAGGTGAAGATTAATGAAGACAAAGGGCAGAGGTCTTTATGTTTTTCTGGGCCCCACATTTTGTTGTCCATAATTTGGTTTGTCCCCTCTTAGATCACAAGAACTTTCCAGATATGTAAAACATGGCCCATAACAGTCATCTTATTTTAAGTGCTGGTAAATCCAAGACAGTAAATAAACACTGTTAATCTAACTAACCTTCAAACTGTTCAATCCAATGCATGGGCAATGTAGGTCGGCTCCACAGTTTGGGAACCACTGCTATACATAGGAAGTCATAACCTCCCCCCAAAAGAGGCCAACTGCCATATATGTGTATATGATGAAAAACCATCCTACAGGCAGTTAATAACAAGAAGTAGCAAAGAGTGACAATGAAATATGTTGTTGGGTTGTTCAGTAGACACAGCCCCCCACTAGTGATGAGCTAATTTTTTCTAGGCGTGGATTTGCAGCAAATTTCTGCATTTCGCCATTGGCGAATTGTTTCACAAAACTCCAGCGAAAATAGGTGCAGTCACAGCAAAATGGGTACGGTCGAGACAAAACCAGACGCGCGTCAAACATGTTTTGCTGATTTTCGCCCTTTTTGCTAATTTTTCAGCGAAGCCAAAAGGGATAGATTCGCTCATCACTACCCCACACCAATCATGAACCAACAAGTCCTAACATAAAATCATCTTGTATAGTTATATTACACTCAACATGTCGACATGTACTTATGATTTATTTTGGAGTAGCTTTAGAGGTACATCACAACTTAAACTGCTTTTTATGGCAGATATATAAACCTCTTAAATGTCTTGCATAACTGAACTTAGGGTCTCATTCACTCTACAGACTTCATTATGATTATGATGCATTTCAGTTAGACTAAAGGTGGCCATACACAGGCCAATAAAGGCTACTGACTCAGGACCACATTGGCTTATTAGTGTGATTGATTGTGACTAATTGTTTGGCTGGAGTGCAGTTCTGCCACATGACCGAATCTTAACATGTATTGCTACTTTAATGGAGACATATACAGTATTATAACTGAATAACTACACAACATAGTTTAATGCTAATGCCACAAAGGACCACTGGTTTATACGCAGGCTGAGAACTAGTGAGTCCCTGGGCACCTACTTTATTTGGACCCAGAGTCACTGCTTCAGCCTGGTATAGACACATGGATACACTCCCTTTGTCTGCACTCTCTGGGTGCAGACACTTTTCTGTACACACATCACTAACAGGAAAAGGTTTTTTCCCTGTAATATAAACAAATCAACAGAAATATTGTGATCTTTTAAATAATCAACAAAATGTAGATGGTTTAAATATAATCTTTTCTGCAACTAATACAGAGAGTCAAGGTGGCCATATGCTGAGGTAGAGGAAATCAGATTGATCAAATGATTTGGGAAAAGAGCCAAACTATTGAGCCACATTGATAGAATGCAGGCTGTCGGGACAAGGGCTGGATGAACAGGCTGGTGTGCTCCTTGCCCTGACTAATACCTAAACCTACTGGATCGACTTCTGGTTGATTCTCAATCAGATATCGGTCTGGTAGGCACATCTGAGGGCCCCATACACGGCTGAAAAGCTGCCGACTCTGCCCATGGCAGCTTTTATCTGCCCATTTTGGCCACCTTAAGGGGGTGGTTCAAATTAAAGTAAACTTTCAGTATGTGTAGAATGTTGTATTCCTAGCAACTTTGCAAGCAGTCTTTATTATTTATAGTTGATTAATTATTCCCCTTCGTCTTCTGCCTCTATCTAGCTTTCAAAGGGAGAGGGGGGGTCACTTACCCCTGCAGGCCATAAGTATTGTTCTGTAAGGCTACAATTTTATTGTTATTGCCAGTTTTCATTACAAAACAACTGAAAAGCCACAAAAAATAAAAAGATGCAATAGAGATTTCTGAATCCTGGTTGAACATTAGGCTACCCCCATAATATTGTCAAAAGGATTTTAGGGTCCCCAAACCCTATTCACTCTTTAGTTAGTTTCCATACTGTAATGGATATTTGAACAGTTTCAAAGTTGATATTTTTTATGTTTTAAAATGGATTATTAAAGCTAAATAATATATTCTTACTGAGGTAACTGAACAAGTCTAATACAGTTTGAGATTTTATTTTCTGTGATATTTCAACATAATGTAAAAATATGGTTTTTGCAAGTAATTACTTATTTCAAAATATGGTTTAAATAATAATATAGGAACTGCTCTAATATGATAAAAGATATCCTACCTTGCATATAAAAGCTACAGCTGTATTTGTTTGAGAAAGACTTTAGATTTATTTTACAGTGGAAGGAATTTTAAAGCTTAACTTGGAAGTAAATAAATAAGAATATAAAAACTGGATTAAAAAAAAAATTATTATTCTATGGATAAATTGAACTTTAAATTGTTAGCGCCTCCTTGTGGATAGTTTGGTATTAATTCTTTTTCATTGAAAGCTTATACATGTTTTTGTGATGCAGCAGACATCCAGATGCATGCATACTGTTTATAATGCTTCATATTTAATAAGGATAAAATAGATAGAGGCACAGTACACTGTTTAATATTGAAGCCAATATAACAAGACTGAAATGAATCAGAAATAAAATCCATCAATAATTTGTTAAAGGGGTTCTCCACCCCAAAACAAATGTTATGTTTGTATAATGAAAGAAAATACAGTACTAAGCGACTCTCCAATATATAGTCATTAAAACTTTTCAATGTTTCTTTTAAAAAATGTAACATGAATAACATGAATAAAATATTCCTTTATGTTCTCTGGGTCTGTCAATGGAAAAGCTCGGGTCTCCCCTAGCTGTTTCAATGAGCTTTTCTCAGCCGGCTTGCAACAATGTTTCAGGAGTCAAGGCCAGGAGTGCAAAGAATGCCAACAACCAGATGGATACTGCTTAACGCCTTTAAAAAATAACTTTAAAACCATTGAGAATTTGTAATGTATTCATATAGAATGTTGCTGACTGATCCCAGACCAGCTATAGCCCCCACAATAGCCAAGCCTAATTGTTTTTTGAATGATGAGTGCAAGCCCCTGTTTTTTTTTTCAGCAAACTGCAATGCCTACTATCTGCTTTCCAATACAAATACAACAATTTGTTTTCAGAAAAGTATTGTATAAAGCACAACATTGCTATTGGTTGTTCATAATCTCCTCTTTGTTTTCCGGATGGACAGAAGACTGAGAGCATCATTTAACTATGTGGGAGGCACAGTAATAGTTAAAACAATTAACCTAAAGACCCTGTACCTAGTAATTAATGTTCAGTCTTCTCTCACCTAACCCACTGGCAAGTAGGAGTTAAGGGGCCACATTCAGGGAGAAAAGCACAGTTTATTTATTTACTTAATAGCATTCAACCCCAAAAAAGGAGACAGATTCCCTTAGGTAGGGGGTTCCAAATTTATTTACACTATTCACCCCCTTGAACTTGTGGGGAAATGGTTTGAAAAGGATCAGTTACATCAGTGGGCATAGGCGTCAAAGTGGTATTGACCCCCGGACAAACACATTTTTTTTAATAATAATAGTGTCACATACCAGCCATGGTTTAATGCTGCAGAAAAGTAAGTGGGTTTCGCATTGAATTAACCTGTTCAAAGATTGGGTCTCTAGAACTAATTTATTTTTTAAACTAGTTCTAGAGACCCAATCTTTGAACAGGTTTGAGAGGGGCCCTTTTTAAGTAACAAGAAATACAACATATTAGATTTTTTAACATTTACATTTATTAAAAAAAAGTGCACAAAGTGCCAACATTTAAGCAGTTCATTTTTTTAACAAAATGCTGAAATGTAGGCACTTTGTGCACTTTTTTTTATAAATGTAAATGTTAAAAGATCTAATATGTTGTATTAAAAGGGCCCCTCTCAAACAGCATGAAGGTGTAAGCAGAGTGGGCCTGTTTCTGAGACCAGTGCCCCAATAAAGAATAGAGAATAGAAATTAAGGAGTGGACATATGGGATCTTTTCATGATAGTTATTGGTGAGAAATGAACTGAACTGCTGATATTATAGCTGAGCAGTAATATTGAAGCACTGTGTGCACTTTAATACAAATTACAAAGATATAGGGGCACATTTACTAATCCACGAACGTCCAAAAAGCGCCCGAATGCGTTTTTTTCCTAATGATCTGTATTTTGCGATTTTTTTCGTAAATTGTTGCGACTTTTTCGTAGCCGTTACGACTTTTTAGTAAACTGACGCGACTTTTTCGTAGCCATTACGACTTGTGCGAATTGTCACGACTTTTTCGTAGCCGTCGCGCCGAGTACAAAAGTTTCGGATTCATTCAAGCTTCAGTATCGTGACTTTCCTTGGGCCAGGTTGGAGCTGCAGAGTGCCATTGAGCCCTATGGGAGACTTTCCTTGGGCCAGGTTGGAGCTGCAGAGTGTCATTGAGCCCTATGGGAGACTTTCCTTGGGCCAGGTTGGAGCTGCAGAGTGCCATTGAGCCCTATGGGAGACTTTCCTTGGGCCAGGTTGGAGCTGCAGAGTGCCATTGAGCCCTATGGGAGACTTTCCTTGGGCCAGGTTGGAGCTGCAGAGTGCCATTGAGTCCTATGGGAGGCTTCCAAAATCATGCAAAGTCTGAAAGGTTTGCCCGCCGTTTACGAGCGCTCAGTACGAAAAAGTCACAACAATATACGAGCAAGTCGTAACGGCTACGAAAAAGTCGCAACAATTTACGAAAAAGTCATGACGGCGACCAGGGTCTGACTGGGGGGTGCAGGGCCCACCGGGGCTCCCGCCCCAGGGGCCCTGCAGGTGCCCCAGCCGCGTCCCCTAACCCCCCCAAGGGCCCCCCTAACCCCCCCGAAGGGCCCCCGCCTGACGTCCTCCCCGAGCGCGTATAAATTGAACGCGTCGGGGAGGAACAGTCAGTAGCGGGGAGCGCCGGCAAAGGTCGGACTGGGCCGCTGGGGCCCGCTGGGGCCCACTAGGGCCGGGGCCCACCGGGATTTTTCCCGGTGTCCCGGCGGCCCAGTCCGACCCTGACGGCGACGAAAAAATCGCAAAAAATATGAAAAAGTCGCAAAATGTTCGTTTCCAATCCGATTTTTTCCCATTCGGGATTCGGATTCGTGGATTAGTAAATCAGCTCCATAGTGTCTGTGACTCAGTACTCTACTCACAAAATGTTTACATTTTGGGGCAGGGCAGTAGTATATCTGCCCCAAAGTCCTCAGTGTTGATGAGTAGGGAAGGGTTTGGTCACACAGAGGGTGGGAGCAGCAGATAGGGGCTGAAAAGGCAAACACCCGGCACAGAAGCACAGTCCTGGACTGGAATCCAAAATAGACCCTGGACTTTCAAGTATAAATAGGCCCCCCATCAGCCCACTAAATAGTGATTGTCTGTCATCTTACAGCCACCCCCTGGTATTTGCCTGAATCCGCAGATCCTATTGCATACTGCAGCAAGCACAATTCTCTGTCAGGCCATAGCTTGTACCGTGAGACTGCACAAACTGTCTCGTACATAGGTATTTCCCTGAATTAAATAGCATTAAGCTAGGACATTTGAACTGTTTACTTTTATGAACTTAATGTTCTTTTTATAGGCTGACGTGACTGCTTAGGTCTGTACTAACTGTATGCAGAGAAACATTTTATAGAAGCGTAAAGCGAGGAGGTGGTTTGCCACAGTGTATGTATATAGAGAAAACAAAACATGATGAAAAATTGATATTTTTATTTCACGTGGAAAAATTCCTGAGAAGCATTTCAACAGCTGGCACTTGGGATAAAAAAATAAAAATTCAATTAATTGGAGTTTAATTTTAGATCTGCGGTGAGAAATATTTTTGGAAGCCAGCAGCAAAGTCCATCTCTCTCCAAACAGTGGTATCAAAATCATCATGCAAGTTCAGCGGATGATTCATGCCTTAAAAATAAATATCTGTCAAATCACACAATTACTTGAGATTCGGTTATTATGCAATGAAATAAAAAGTAAATAGGAGACATCTGCTGCAAAGTGCTGTAGAAATGCAATTGTTCTCAGGTTACCTCCTTAGCAATTCAAACTAATTTGTGGCAAAATTAATCAAAATGAGCTAAACACTTTACTCAAAACAGCAGCTCAAGGGGGATGAAAGAGCATAATAACAGAAATATAAGGGTCAGTGGACAACAAGGCACGGAAGGGAAGCTGCCACGGCTGGGGGAGAAGAACCAGCCTGTGTGCAAAACGTTACACAAATTCACTTTCTGCCATTGTAATGGTCTGTGCACAACTGTAAACATTTATGAGATGAATGATCATTTCATTCACCCATTTAATGATAATCAGGTTGGTAGCTACCCGACGCAAAGCTTCCACATTCCCGACACATAACAACAGCAAAGAGAAAGAAAGATCTCCACTCAACCATAGAAGCAGCAATCAGTTACCATAAAGCACAACTTCCCAAATTGTGGGGCAACTTCCTCTGTGGGGGCCCAAGTAGTCCATAGTGTCTGGGTATGTGTGTATGGTGGGGGGGGGGGAGAGCCATTTTACACTGTGTGAAACCATTCATACTAACATACACATACTTACATACAAGCTGTGTAAGTATTTAGGCAAATGTGAGACTAACATTTTCAAATCTTGATGCATTACATTCATTTAAACATAAGGACAGCAAACTTAATTAATGCACCAATTAATTTATACCAATTCCTACATGTTTTTTACTCACCTTTATACATATGCCTCCCAGAGGTGTAGTATTTCTATTTGCACCCAGAAGCGTATTTCCTGGTTTTCATGTGGGAAGTTACTTTCTTCCTGTTAAAAGAACACCCCAGCAGGTCAAAGGAGCTTTATGGTACAAATTTTATAAATGACAAAATTAATCATAGTGAAATATCCTTTTTAAAATATATTTTTGATCCTGCAGTAAGGTAGGCAAAGTTTGCACAGCACTTAAAAGAAGAACCGTGGCCAGTAATATCACTCTGTTTGTATCCATCTTTAAGATAACTGTATAAGGAGGGAATTGAACTGAAGCTAATGCATATCATGTACTCAAGAGCCCAAAGAACTGGATCTATTTTCCCAGCAGAACATTGCTATGACCACCATTACAGGGGCAAAGTTAAATGACAGGCTTCTATCCCTACAAACCAACGCCTCCTTTCCACTGTATCACTTATTACCTTTGTTTATTACAAATTACATAACTAAAGATCAAACATTTGAACTTGCAGCAGCCATAAAGTGTAATAACAAAATATACCATACATGGGGAGGCCCATTAAGGAACATTCTCATTTTCATGATTTTAGAGGTTTTTGAAAGCACAAAAACAGAATTTTCTCTAAAACCATGATTGCCAAGTGATTTATTAAAACAGCCTTTTATAAAAGCATGAATGAAAAAAAAAAACATGGAAAAATGCAAATTTTTTGCTTTTCACACAAATGAAAGCATCAAGAAAGCCCCCAAAAGCTTCTAAAACTACAAAGCAAAGAAAGATTAGCCAACTGAAGGACAGTGGCCACTGACTTCTGCATGACTCTGACAGCTTTTACATAGCGTATTTTTACTTTCAAATTTGTCTCAGTTTTGACACATAATAAATGGTGAAAAAATTTCAGCTTTTTCCCACAAAAAAATCTTATTTTTGAGCAAATAAATATGAATCGTGAGACCCCCAAATGTTAGTATATGCCCCCATAGTATAAAAACTGATAAGTTCCTGATAACCCCCATTGGCTGCTTAAGGCTGCAAACAAAAGTGAGGGTGCAGTCACTCCTAGGTCTGACTCTGCCCTATAACTCACTCTGATCCCAGCCACACCCCAAACTTTGTTGTCCCTCTCACCCTCCTGCTGCTGCAACTAGTATTACCAGTACTAACCTCATAGTGATTGTTCCCCCCCCCCTTTACTCTTAGCTCATACAGTACATGGGGGGCTGCTTGAGATATAAGAGGACTCTTATAACCCCTTGTATCTCCTCCTCTACTGCCAACTTCCTAAAACTACAACCCTCACAATCCCTATCCTTTAAACTGTCCTTATTCCTAATGCTGTCATGGGCCAATCGTTCCTTAGTCTACAGAGAATAAAAACACAATATTACACTGACTAATTTAAAAACAATGGAATATGATATTGTTTGCTCTATTACCCATTTGGGGAATAAGTAAAGTGATACAAATGTTTGATACTGCTCTGCTCATGACTTATGTTATAACCAGTGTAACTTTTCTCTCCTCCTGTATTACCTTTGCCTCTGATTGATAATTCATTTAAGTGATCTTTTTACATACTGGCTCCTAACTGCATTCCACATAACTAAATACCTTAGTTTAAATCCATCCATCTTTTGTTTATGTGAACCCAGACTTCCTCTGCGTTGAAGGGGTCCAACTTTAATCATTTGAGAGGTCACAGAATATTACATGGATGGAGCAAACTGCAATGGAATGCTCTTTGAAACATCAAATCAGGTCTAATCAAATTAGTTTGCTGACAGTACTCAGTCACAGTGATTTGCCTGACGTTCTCAGAAATGTCAGCAAAGTCTAAGGAAGGAACTTTATCATTGCCAGTTTGTAGTTTACTCTCTGTGACAAGCCGGCAACGCTGAAACGATGAAAGCATCATAGTGGAACTCTTGTAAGTAGCCTTTACGTTCTTCTTGTTTGATTTGTCCCTATTTCCATTTCTCATTTGTTGACTTAAAGAAATTGGTAGTAAAGGATTCCATAATGAGAATCGGGTTTGTGGTTTGAGATGTAGAAAGCAAAATACAGATGTGAAGGATTTATGTGGACAATTGATATCCCTTGTAAATTTGCACAAACACTGTTACAAAGGAGAAAAAGCCGGTGATAAATATCCCCAGGAAATGGAATATTTCCATTGAACACTTGCCATATGTTTCTTAAAAATCCATGAATGTTAATGGTAGTGTAGAAAAAAAAGTTTATATTTGAGCTATCTGGTTCAGGCATGGGCAACCTTTAGCTGACTCAGTAATATAAATCCCAATACTCCCCCCACCCCATCATTTCAGTTGGTAGGGGAGGGAGTTGCAGTTCTGCAGCAGAGTGCCAGCACCTGGACTACTTAATCATGTTAGATTTATATAGAAACAAAGATAAAGGTTGAACACGCATGTTTAACTTAAAACTGAGAACACTTTTTGGGGTTTGCAGGGAAAAGACACTCAACGAAATCTAAATCCCTCGCCCATAGATAGCACCCTTTGCCAGACCAGACTATAGCATTAAAACCACCAATATGCCATATGATATAAACCAGACCTGTTCCATTGTAGGCCCACAGGCTAAATGTGGCCTTGGAAAGGATTTCACACACCCTAGACCAGGGGTCAGGAACCTTTTTGGCTGAGAGAGCCATAAACACCACATATTTTAAAATTAATTCCGTGAGAGCCAAACAATATGTTTGGCCGCGGATGCTTCGGGGCAAGGTAGGGTGGGTCCCAAGGATGCCAGATGCGGATGCGATGCAGAGGAGGGCGTGGCCTGCGTTCAGCGGATAGAAGATGTGTTCTAAGGTTTAGAACACGTCTTCTATCCACCCAGCGCAGGGGCAAGGTAGGGTGGGTGCCAAGGATGCCGGATGTGGATGCGATGCGGAGGAGGGCGTAGAACACGTCTTCTATCTGCCGAGCGCAGGACACGCCCCCCGTTATTTTATTTTTATTAAAGATTTGGCAGCGAGCCAGATGCAGCCATCAAAAGAGCCACATTTGGCTCCCAAGCCATAGGTTCCCTACCCCTGCCCTAGACTCCCTATGGTCTCCATAGCCTCCTTTATATGATGCTTTTAATATGAATTAGTCCCCAATTGTGCACATAAGATAATCATCCCACAACATTTAATGGTTCCACAACGCTGCTAGAATCTCATCTATAAAGCATGAAAGGACTGCTGTATACTGAGCACAAAAGCAGGTATAAGTAGGAAACAAATAAGGAGAGGAAAGAGCCACAGCCACTAGGACTATAGGGCTCATTTATTAACACAAGAACTATGTGTGGTAATCAGCCGCAATTTTACTCATCAGCTTGAGCACACTTGACCCTTGCACCTAAGCAGATATTACGTACAGGACCATGGAGTGAATTTAGTCCTGCACATCATAAGTGAAATGCAAAGAAGGCGTATGCAAGGGATACCCATATCCTACACACGAGCCACTTTCTTTCAGGCACTGACCAAGCTGCATACAAAGATGGACATAACTCTCTGAGTCACATAATCCAGGGGTGACAAGGGAGATTGTGAGAAATTGCACTTGTTTTTGCATTTTGCACAGTTCTCACTTTTCTCATGCTTATTTACATTACTGAAAAACAGTTATGGAGTGAAAATGCAAAGATTCGATCTCAATGATAGTCCCTTTAAGGACAGTCAGTTGCCTCAACTCTGTTTTGAATTGTAGGCTCATCAGTAAAATGAGGCAATTTGATTGGTTGATACAAATGTTACAAATGGCTCACAGATCTGCACCAGAGAGTACTGAGGTTAGTGCATACAAAGTGATGAGCTAGAAACATACACTGTAACTGAGACCAAATGGTTTCCTCCTGTTCTAAGCCTATTTAACCATTTCCCATCTCATCTGCTTTTTTTAAAACATTTTTTGGGAACATTTAAAAAAAAAAAAAAAAAAAAAAAAAGAAATTGTGGCTGTTACTAACTGTGATTGTTGAGAAAACCTTAAATAAGGTAATTTGCAGCAAATTGAAGTTTAATAAAGCGTACCTAATTTGAGCAATGGGATATAAACATATTGCCAGTGGAGTCTAAAACAGAAACTGAACTGCATTATAAGATTATAGTAATTTCTTAATATTTCAGAACATGCAAGAGATTCCCCCGATCCAGTGGCTCAATTAGAAATATATCATGTAACAGTTTACAAGTAATTCTGAACCATTAACAATCACCAATCACATGTAACTCCGTGCAGTTTACAAGAATCACATGGGGGGATAATTTAAATGACCACTTGACCTACGTTACATCTAAAAACTGGCTTTCTCAGCCTTAAACTTGTAAAAAATCTCCTATAAATCCTGCATCCTTTCCTGAATAATCTTCTGGCAAGAACGATGTTGTTTTATGCTCTTTTTCATCCACAACTCTGCAGGTTTCTGGCCAAACCAACCATACGGTATCATTTTGAATTTTAATGTTCAGCTGTCCAGAACGAAAGAATGAATGTTTGTGGTTCTCTTCGGCAAATTTACTTTTGGTGGTTTCGTCTGAACTTTTCACAATCATTCAGTGCGGTGGACAATAAGAGCTCATGTAAATGATCAAATAAAATATCTGCAATCGGGAGGTTGTTAATCATTCGCAACAATTTATAACTTTGTTGACAACACATCTAGCATGGATTATTGGCCTCTGGATATTTGGGATGATATTTGTCTGGTAATAGAGAGACTAGAAAAACAGTTTTTTTTCACCTTCGAGTTTTCAGGTTGATGCGCTGAACTATGTTATATAAATATATTAGAGGATATGTTAGTTTATAGGGTGAAAGTTAAAGGTATTTGAATATTTTGTGATGTTCACTGCGCTAAAAGTGGCTATACACATTACAATTACAAATGTTTCTTTTCTCTGCTAACGTTAAGAGCTGTATCATCAAATACGCAGGTAGAAATAGAAGGTAGAATAAAAGAATTCTACCTTCTATCTGATGATTCAGCATTAAAAGGCGCCCAATAAAAAATTTCTAGTATCCAAGGCTTTTTTCTGATATCAACCCCAAAGAGTTAGCGCTCACAAACCACTACTTGTGATAAAGTCAATCAGTTTATTTGTGTTTCATAATCATTAATTATTAAAAATTATTTTTCTGATATCAGTCACCTCGTCTCCCACCATAAACGATGTGTGTATGGCCACCTTAAGTCATAAGATGTGCAGTTAGTATACTATAGAATGGCCAATTCTTAGCACCTTTTCATTTGGTCTCCAATTTTTATTAGTTATTGAATTATTCCCTTTCTGTTCTGGCTCATTTCAGCTTTTAAACAGGGGTCATTGGCCCCAGCAGTTAAAAAACTATTGCTCTGTGAGGTTACCATTTTATTGTTATTGTCACTTTTTTTACTCATCTTGCAATTTAGGCCATGCTTTATTCATATTCCTGTCTCTATTTCAAACCACTGCCTGGTTGCTAGGTTATATTGGACCCTAGCTACCAGATATCTGTTGAAACTTTAAACTAGAGAGCTTCTGAACAATAAGCTATATCATTCAAAAACAGCAAATAGAAAAATGAAGACCAACTGCAAACTGTCTCATAATAGCACTCTCTACATTAGTAATTTTCAACCAGTGGCTCATAAGCAACAGGTTTCTCACCACCCCCTTTGATGTTGCTCACAGTGACCCCAAAGTAGGTGCCCATTTTCAAATTTCTGGCTTGGAGGCAAGTTCTGGAAGCATAAAAATGCAGTTTTACTCCAAGCAGAGTCTTCTGCAGGCCAGCATACCACATGGGGCTACCAAATAGCCAATCACAGCCCTTATTTTGCATCCCCAGGGATCTTTATTCATGCTTATGTGGCTCACCAACATGTGTACATCACACTAAGGGGCACATTTACTAACCCACGAACGGGCCGAATGCGTCCGATTGCGTTTTTTTCGTAATGATCGGTATTTTGCGTTTTTTTCGGAAATTATCGCGACTTTTTCGTTACCAATACGATTTGTGCGAAAAAACGCGAGTTTTTCGTAGCCATTCCGAAAGTTGCTCAAAATCTGGCGATTTTTTCGTAGCGTTAAGACTTGCGCAAAACGTTGTGCCTTTTAAGTTTTAACGCTACGAAAAAGGCGCGACTTTTCGCGCAAGTTTTAACGCTACGAAAAAATCGCCAGATTTTGCGCAACTTTTGGAATGGCTACGAAAAACTCGCGGTTTTTTGCGCGAATCGTATTGGTAACGAAAAAGTCGCGATAATTTCCGAAAAGTCGTAAAGGCGCCGAAAAAATCGCAAAAAATACGAAAAAGTCCCAAAATGTTCGTTTTCCAATCGGAATTTTTCGGATTCGAATTCGTGTCTTAGTAAATCAGCCCCTAAAAGTTAATTTAATGGTGAACAACCCCTTTTAGTTATATATTTCTAATAATATGGAGGTCCAAACTACTCCACATAGTAGCCAAAATGTGATTTTCTAATAATAGCTATAGGATATATTATCCAGAATGCTTGGGACCTAATGTAGACCCCCCCCCCCCCGTATATACTGTATATGTATATATGATTAAATCACTTGCAAGTTAATAACACAAACAGATATTTGATTTTATATATATATATATATATAGAGAGAGAGAGAGAGAGAGAGAGAGGGGGGGGAAGAGAGAGAGGGAAAAAGAGAGAGAGAAAGAGAGAGGGGGGGTAGATAGATATTTGTGTCAGTGTGTGTTTATGTATAGTTTTACAATGAGACAGAAATAACTTGAAATTAACTTAATATTTTAAGATCTTTGCAAGACAAATTTAGGACAACATTAGTTAATAATAAAAATATACTACAAATTTGATCTTTTCAAAAAGAAAATGGATGGCAAGATAAAAGAACATTATCAGTTAAGAAAGGCTTTGGTTGGTTACAGTGCCTTTTTCTTTTTAACAGTGAATAGTATTAACTGCTAGCAGTCACAGATTGAAACGCCAGGACTCGAAAAAGGCTGGAACACATGTAGGTACTCAGATCTGAGTAACCATCAAGGTTGTTATATGGCTCCTGGGTGATATATAGAACGAGGTGAAAACATGAGGGCTTCATCAAAAAGAACCTCATTATTTTAGGAGAGCGTTGCAGTTACAGATCTAAATCCCTTGCTCTTTTCTGCTGAGCATGTATATACGTATCCCATTTATTAAACAGAGGTTATTGTTTAACTTTATATGGAAAACTTTTGCACTGCATGCAAACCATGTATTTTTATTGATATCGCCAAGAAAGCAATAAAATGTAAAATCAGTGCAGTCTGGTTTACAAGAAATACAATTTATCACGGAAATGTATCTCGAGGCAGGATAGCTACGAGCCACCAAAAACCACCCAAACCACAGGTTAAGTAATTTCTTTTATTCAGAATTCTTGATTCCCCGTGTAGGGTACATTTTCCATACTTCACCCGACTAAAGCTAGCATTTGTTTCACCCTACCCGTGCACATTTTTATTAATATCAACCTTACCATAGACTTTAAATTGTATAATGTATTGATATGTTTTGTCTGAGGAGAAACCCATGATGGCAGTTAGAAGTATAAGAAATAAAGAAAAAACGATGCCATAACATATAGATCTCATAAAAAGATCAGTACAGTATTAGTACAAATTAGTACATTTTGTAAATGAACATAAGTTCTGTGTGCTGTTTTAGTATATTTATATAGTATAATCTAATTTGTTTTACCATGCTTACAAAACAATACATCTGTCATTATTAAATGTTTTAAATGAATGATTAGAAAGCAGTGACAATATGCACATATTATTGGAATTCAGAATTGTTTCAGAAAGTCTCAGTTAAAGATCACACATTGCTGGTCTGTATCATATTGCCGTTTTGAATGTGCCCCCGCTCATTTGTACATGCCTCAATATTTCTCAGTATTGTACATTTTATAGGATGATTTATTTGGGGGTACAGAATGTTTGTGAGTCGCCAGCAACTGCCAGGTCTGAAGTTGTGCACAATAACATTTTGTCCTGCAAGCGTCATTTCCAGCTTGAAGGACTGGGTTTTGTTAACAAGCCTTTTGGAAATGTAACCTGGGGAGGCTGAATGTTTAGAAGGGAACAGAATATCTGGCAGACTGTTATGTAAAGTGAAAAGATGTCCTACATGCAAGCAAATTCTTTTAGCATTTAACTGTTTAAACAAATACATTGGTACAGCATTACCTTTCATAATTTCAATGGAGTTGGAAGCCTGTATTTTACTGAATTTGTGTACAGGCTTTGAAACAATAGCTCAGGAACATTTTTATGTTTAATTTAATACAATGTCATTTTCCAAAGAGAATATTGCAGCAGTGGGTAACAGTAACAGTAGAGTCATTGGTCACTATAATGTTCTAATATTTTTCAGTCCACATAAACAGCAGTTTTTTTTACTCTTATTTCCTCCATTTTTGCCAGGATAGCAGGAGGAGGAGAGAAGATATAAGATTTCTTTGGTATTGTGGTATGAGGAAAGAAAGTAAAAAATAAAAGGGGGTGGCTTGGGGAAGAGATTATGTTTTGTGGCAGAACCAAAGTTTAAATACTTTTTTTTTTACTGTCTACATGTATCTATCTCTAAGCTATGAAGTCTTTCCAGGAAGAGAATGTCCAGTCTCACTTTAAACAGTTGTATATCCAATAAAGGTTATCAGTTTCTTTGGGTAGCTATTGCCCCTGGAGACCTTTTGCTTAGTAGAATTGTTTTCATTAGGTGTAATAAACTAGTCCAGAAACATTTAGCCTATAATGTCTCACCATATATGTAGGAAGGGCCCATTCTGAACACATTCCCTAAAACAAGATAATGTGGAGGTACCACTTAAATAGTCTTTTGGGAGCTAAGTAGTAATGATGAATGACTTTTAGTGGTCTCGTAAAAATTGGGCACGGTTGCGTAAAAAAGGACGTGGTCTCGTAAAAATTGGGTGACTGCTTCAAAAAAGCGTGGGTGACAAACAAATAGACGCGGACGACAAAAAAACCCCGCAACAAATGCGTTTCACAAAATTTTCTTGCCGTTTCGCAAATTTTCTTGCCGTTTCGCAAATTTTATGGCGAAGCAAAACTGGACAGATTCGGTCATCACTAATGACCTTTTACAGTGTCTCATCTGGAATTAGCATCTTAATGACTTTATATATATAATTATATTTTCATAAACAAAAATTTCACCACGGGCATTGTTGCCCAGACAGGTATGTGACTTTCTTTCCCTATTCTGTCCTATAAGTGGTAACAACATAAACCATTGAAGAAAAAAAAAAAAGCATTTAAAATTTTCCATGTTGCTTGTTTTCCATGTTGCTTGTTCCATTTTCCATGTTCCATGTTGCTGGAAAATATTTAAAACAACTTAAGTCCACTATAGACTTGCATTGTGTTGAATGAATTCTGCCTAATTGGCACAGTGCTGTGATAAATAGTGTGATACATGTGCCAGCTCATTAAAACACTTTCCTAAAAGTGTTAATAATTGTAATAACATTTGAACTGCTGGGAATCCCTCAGGAATCCCCAGTTTGGAGTTTTCTATATCTGGCCCTTTATCCTTTATAGGAGTCAAACAGGTTGTATGGCTCTGTATCTAGGATACAAGCCCTTTGTGTAGAAAGTGCTATAAGAATAGAACAGTTCACAATTTTCAAATATTTTCCCAAATTTGGTGACTGTCCTCATAAACACAATCTATTATAATTTAATGGCTTGGTCAAATGCTTGACATAAATAGGACTATCTAGGGTAGTCCTATTGGAAATAGCTCTTATGTTATCCAGAACTGAAAGGCATCACAGGGTGATAATATTGTAGGGAATCTACCTAATACTAGGTAAAGTTCAGTAGCAAATTGCAGTATATAGAGCCCTCCCAAAGCCTCTCTGTGGAGGAAGGTAAAACAAAACAGCTTGGGTGCAGTTTATATTGTTGCAGGGAAATCATTTTTAAAGACAATATATACTACCTATAAAGTCACAGGATAGCACTTTAAGAAATGTTTAAATATCCACTTACAGCAATGTAACAAGACCTTTAACTGCCAAACTGTTCCTGAAATAAGATTAAGCAATTTGCTAGTAAAAGAAGATTGGCAAACTTTAGAAAATAGACACGCAGCTTAATATTCAATGGTTTTATATGCAAAGATAGTCATCAGGGATTTTCCAAAAGTTTGCACCTGATTATGGGTTGTTGTCAGCTACAATTTAATATTTACTTGCTGAGCAGTCTCAGCTGGAGGAAAACATTTGGCAGCCTATTAAGTACACTCGGCTAACTCAGTGGGGGTTGGTGCATAGTAACTTAGACCCATTATGAGAGCAAGGCTTTTGTTCAGATGTCCCACTCCTAACTCAGTAGCATAAAAACCTTAACTGCTACGTGGAAGTATTTGTTGGAAATATTATTTGCTGCAAAAGTATGTCAGCTCTGCAAAGAATATAGGCTTTATTAACAATAATACTATATAGCAACAGAGACTTCAACCATGAGAATAACGAGGATGGGAGAAGGCACTGATAAAAAAATGGGGTGCGGTCTAGTGTGATGTCAATAATGATGCCACTGTGCATGCAGACCTTAAATTGTCCCTTTTCCACACCACAAATTGTTCTGACCTTGACCTGTTCTCCGATCTGCTTTAACTCAGCCTGTCCTGAACCCACCCAGAACTCTGCTTTCTAACCTGTGTCTCTGAGATACCTTTAAATGGTACATTTGTCAACTTTACATAATATACATTTCTTTACTTTTTCTTTCCACTGGCGAGTTGGCAACTTATATTGCCATCTTATAGTCCCTAGGCTGGCAGCCTTGTTTTCATGAATCCTCTTAATTTTTATTATGGAATTTCTCTAGCAGCCATTTTATGAGCATTGGCACTTCCCCTTGAAACTGGGTGAAATAGAAACCATTGATGGTATTAACTTCCCCATGAAACTGGGTGAAATAGAAACCATTGATGGTATTAACTTCCCCATGAAACTGGGTGAAATAGAAACCATTGATGGTATTAACTTCCCCATGAAACTGGGTGAAATAGAAAACAATGATGGAATTAATTTCCCCTTGAAACTGGGTAAAATAGAAAACAATGATGGTATTCACTTCCCATTGGGGAACACTTGGGGTAGCATTCCCCAAGTGTTTAGATGCTACCATGGTTGATGGCCAGGAAAAGGAAATTACGGTAAGTATGGAAAAAATGTTCTTATTTTAAGTAAAAAGTGACTTAAGTGTTAATAAATCTCAAATTATTCAAGTTATCTCCATAAAACTTGATTTTTCCATGAAACAATTTCAGAAAAATCAAGTACTGGCGAACACCCATTCGTAAATCTTGAATTTAAAAAAAAAACGACTCTATCTCAAAATTGCTTTGTAAATGTGCCTATCACATGCGGAGTGTGTGACATTATTCCTCAACGTAAGTAAAGTACCTAAAGTGGCACTGGACCTAAATACAGACCTGGTCATAACTGACCCTTGTCCAAACACCTCTATACTTTAAAGAGTAGGTTTGTGGACAATATTAATACTGGACGACAAGTTTGGGGGTCGGGGTCCAGCAAAATCCAACCCTATATCTGTCAGTGAGTGTGTTTTCACATTGCATAGGAATTGCATAAGGAATTACAAAATAACATGTTGCTTATTCTATTTTTGGTGAGTCTCACAGAAATGATTTTAGTAATCCGGCTGTATTGAGTTTTTTATACTAATGTTTAATATATTTTACATTTTTAGATCTGGTGGGTTATTTCCTAGTAATAACTAGGTGCCTTTAGTTCAGAGCCCTGCTTGCTTTGTGTTCACCACAAATAATATAATGTGAGCTGTATCAGACAATAAATTCTGACAGTAATGCAGTCTTATGTGGTAAAGGGAATGTTGAGCATTTCTGTCTTGAGTCTACAGCTTGTTTTATGTTTTGTGTATATCTTCAGATCATTCCATAGCCTTATTCTGACCTCTCCATGTGTAATATACCCATAGCTTCACTCCAGATTTGATAGAGAGTTGCTTAGGGTTCTGTTGATATATATCAGTGATCCCCAACCAGTGGCTCGGGGGCAACATGTTGCTCACCAACCCCTTGGATGTTGCTCTCAGTGCCCCCAAACCAGCTAGTTATTTTTGAATTCCTGACTTGGTGGCAAGTTTTGGTTGAATAAAAACAAGATTTACTACCAAATAAAGCCTCCTGTAAGCGGATAGTGTGCATAGAGACTGCCTAATAGCCAATCTTAGCCCTTATTTGGCTCCTCCATTAACTTTTATGGTGCTTGTGTTGCTCTCCAAGTCTTTTTACATTTGACTGTGGCTCCCGAGTAAGAAGGGTTGGGGATCTCTGATATATATGATATATGGTGTGAAATATCATCTGCAAAAGTCACTTTATTTACTGATCAACATTTACTTGTTCTAAATACAACAAAAAAGTAAATAAATGAATATATCAGTAAAATGTGCTCATATACCATCCATGTTGAAAATTTCCTCTTAAAGATCCTTTATTGCCGTGGCTGGTATGCTTTGGGCTTCCTATAATTTAATTACAAAACTGTGATCTTCATAAATAACCACAAGGAACAGGCACAAAAGGTACCAAAAGCCTTATTAGATAACTGCACAACAGCCTGGGTTGATTGCCCTTACTTTACAACCGGGCTTATTGGTAATGCCACCATGTTCATATGGGAAAAATGAAAAAGAATGGGCAAGACCAGGGTTAGCCAGGCCTTCAAGCCTAAATTTTGGCATTAAAAAAAACGAAAAAAAAAACAAGATTTCTTAAAAATTTGTGAAAAAATTGAGACTGTGAAGAATAAATAGTGTATACTTGCAACTAAACTCAGCAGCAATTTTCCCCATGATCCAGTATTTGTGTGTACGATGATCGGCAATTTTGTCTATTCATGTTTAAGCAAGTTCAGAAGTCATGACTGGTATACAACTGGCTTGAATTCTATAGATATACTTCTATTGACTACTGTGGCACCTTGGTAGGTTTTAGTCGGTTTCGTTTAGATTTTTTGTATTTTATTTGTTACAAATCCTAAACTGCAGCATCAACAACAAATGTTAATAAATCTTCCCCATAAAATTGGAAATCGTGCTGGTTCAATGGGCTGCTATATAAGTTGTTTTATAGTTAAAAGAGTAGTTCATTTACATTAATTGTTTCCTTGGTGTAAACTATTATGTTTTAATACAATTCCAATTACTGTTGTTTTGAAATTATTTACCTTTAAAGAAAGATTAGTGTCTCAAATTACCAATGTCTACATCACATTTAAGGCTTATTTCATATGGAACTTCCCATTTAATGACTGAAAAATAGAGATGTAGCGAACTGTTCGCCGGCGAACTAATTCGCGCGAACATCGGGTGTTCGTGAACGCGGAAATTTGCAAACTTTTGGCGATGTTCGCCATTTTGGGTTCGCCACGTTTTTATTTGCGCCGCGTTTTTTCGCCTCGGTTTTTTCCGACGCGCTTTTTCGCTTCGGTTTTTCGCCTTTGCGTATACATAGGAATAGCTTGCGTTTTTTTTTTTGGCGTTATTTTTTGGCGTTTTTTTTTGCGGTTTTTTTACAAAGTATTTTTCAGAGAAATTTTTGCTTGATCCCCCTCCTGCATGCCACTGCCCAGGTCGTGGCACCCTTTAAACAACTTTAAAATCAGTTTTCTGGCCAGAAATGGCTTTTCTAGGTTTTAAAGTTCGCCTTCTCATTGAAGTCTATGGGGTTCGCAAAGTTCGCGAATATTCGCGAGTTTTGCCGAAAGTCCGCGAACGGGTCCGCGAACATTTTTGGCGATGTTCGCTACATCCCTACTGAAAAATATGCAGTGTGAGAAAACTGAAGTGCTGTGACATAATAACAGATATATGGTGCACTGACACAGTAACTAGATGTGTGTGTTGTATTAAAAAGAGCACAACAACCCACTACTTGGTCCCACCCAGTCAAAGTCACAGATTTATTTCAGCCAGACACTTGGATCTGGCCGAATCTGAATCCTGCTTAAAAAGGCAGAATTTTTGGCGAATCCCAAAGCGAATCCTGGATTTGGTGCATCCATAAACAGATGATATCACTAAGCACCATTTACTAGGATGTGTATTAATAAAATGGTTTTTAGTTACTTTCCACAATATTTGCTTTGGTGTGTGTGAGACCTTGTTAATGATACTCCAAGCAAGGCAAGTGCAACCACTGTCCTAATCTATGTCCAGATGCCGCCTAAATGACTCAATAGTTGCTCTTGACTTTCCCTACAAATTTCTGCCTCTTTTGTACCCTATTTTGAGTCATATAAGTAAATATAATAAGCAGCAACAGTGGCTGTTGTTGCTAAATGCTAGCTCTTGTGGGGGTGTATATTCTCCATTTTCTGCTAAATGAGTGGAATAAAGGAAGGGGATCTGTATGCTATTTCCAATTAAATAAACGTAGAGTTCCAGTGCTTGATAGCTACATTCTAGTAAACTGCTCATTTAAATTCTAATACTGGCAGCCAGATACACTAAAAATGAGCATGGAGTAGAAATTATACATCCATATGGAAAGCATTCTCCAAAGGTTTTATCTGTTTCCCTTCACGCTAGAATAAAATTCATGAACTAATAGCTTATTCACAGGCCATTTATTCACATATACTTTAAATATTAGGTTTAGTTTTTTGGACAAAACAGCATTAACTAAGATAAAGGATCCATCCTATCAAACCACAGCTAAGTCTTCTGGGCTTGTTTTCTTCTTGCTGAATTCAATTTAGAACAAGTACGGACTGTAGCTGTTTTACAGGTTATTTCTGCCTTGCTCATTTATATAGATTAAACAACACAGATCAAGTAATGACCCCAGAGGAAGCATAAATCTTCCAGTGATTGGTTATAACTCTACTTATAAATACTCTGCAGTGTTCGGCTCTATTTTTAGACTCTCCCTTGCTGGGACAGGATATATTGCTTTTGATAAAGAGGAAAACTTTATGAGTTAAAGCAGCAGAGGAGGATTAATGTATCAACACTAGAAACAGTGTATGGCAAAACTTGTGGTCCATTATGAAGCATGAAGGGGGCTTTGCATGTATGGGTGTGTGCTTAAAAAAATATTATAAAAATTATATATTGCTTGTTAAGAAGTGATCTTATATGGAGATGCAATATCAGTGACTTATGCTGGCTTTAACTTTTGATTTTGTGTTGCTTAGTGTGTGGTGTTAAGCTTGGATGGTGAATAGCACTGTAAAACATCTCTTACTGGGAAACGATTCAAGCCAAAGAATGACTTCAAGAAAGATTAAGGGGAACGTGTCAAATAAACTGTAGGATTATAGGATTATTTATTCTAATGGAAATTTAAATTTGAGCCCAATATTATGTAAAAAAAAAAAGCTCACAGAAATAAGGTTCCTTTTTGTTACATAAAGAGGATATAATGATGGATCCTGAAAAGAAACTTCACACACAGCATATTTTGAAGATAGAAAGCAATGAAAATAATGTTCATGTCTAAATATTAAAAAAAGTGTGTGGTAAATCCATCCATCACTATAGGATTTTTATTATAGTATCCCATTATCCAGAATTACGGGAAGACCATCTCCCATAGACTCCATTATAAGCAAAGATTTCATATTTTTAAAAATGATTTCCTTTTTCTTTGTAATTATAAAATAGTACCTTGGACTTGATGGGAACTAAGGTAAAAGTAATCCTAATTGAAGGCAAAACAATCCTATTGGGTTTATTTAATGTTTAAATTATTTTTTGTAGACCCAAGGTATGGTGAGGCAAATTATGGAAAGATCCCTTATCTGAAAAACCCTAGGTCCTGAGCATTTTGGATAACAGGTCCCATATCTGTATTTATATTATTATATAGATATGCTCACTGGAATTCTGGTCTCCCAGCTATTCTGGCAATCTACTGAGTTATTAGCAAAAGGAGTGTCTGACTGGATACTCTACAGAAGTGAGAAAGCCTGAATTGTTGGACACAGCAAATCAGATAGCCCTTATGTGAACAGTGCTATAGAACTAAGTGATGAGAATCAACGGACTGTTAAACACAATATACTGAGTGCCAGATCATCTAAGAAAGTTAAAATAGGTGATTTCCTCATTAATAGTGAAGAGTGTTTAGGTGGAAACATTTTCAAATGGGTTATTTGGCAACAATATTGCACCTATATTTGACCCATTGCTGTGCATAGCAGTTATAAATGACTATAATATCGAAATGTCTTCTAGTGAGACTCTGTTGCATTACATTAATCAGAGTGAAGAACCATTAGCACTGCCAAAGTACTTCTAAAATAATTATTTTCTATTCCATGTATGATGACAAAATGTTATTCCTGTTTTAGTCTAGTGTTCTCACATCAATGTAAACACCTAAAAAGCCTGGAATAAATTTATTTCTGATATACCACACGAGCATCAAATTATTCTTTCAGTCCACCAAAGACATTCTAAAATAAAAATAATATAATACATACTGTAACTGGATATTAAGGGCAATAGTACATTTTGGTCAGCCTATTTAGATACTTGGTAAAAGAAGTAAGATTGATTGATCATCTGATTTTTAGTTCCTCTGCATGCAGAAGCCAGAAATTTGCAATAAACAGGAAAGTTTTAAAAATTTCCTAGAAGGAATTTCTGATGTTTATCTTAACCGAGATGTGCCTCAAAATGTATATCTGAAGAAGAGACCAAGTGCCTCAAAATGTATATCTGAAGAAGAGACCAAGTGCCTCAAAATGTATATCTGAAGAAGAGACCAAGTGCCAAAAAATGTTTATCTGAAGAAGAGACCAAGTACTTAATAAATTTACCTGCAAAAGTGCACACTAAAAAGTTATCTAAAGATGTCATCGGTGCATTAAGCTCAAGCTACTAGTCTAGAACTAGTACTAGAATGTACAAAAAAAGTGGGCTCTTAATTGTTGCATAAAAACAACTTGTACACAGCCATTATTTTTCTTGGTTGGCCTCAGTGTGGGATTTTCAGTGATATTCAGTGATATTATTAGCAGTGCTTAATTTGTACTGTATAACCTATAGCAGTGATCCCCAACCAGTGGCTTGTGAGAAACATGTTGCTCACCAACCCCTTGGATGTTGCTCTCAATGCCCCCAAACCAGGTACTTATTTTTGAATTCCTGACTTGGTGGCAAGTTTTGGTTGAATAAAAACAAGATTTCCTACCAAATAAAGCCCCCTGTAAGCTGATAGTGTGCACAGAGGCTGCCTAATAGCCAATCTTAGCCCTTATTTGGCACCTCCATTAACTTTTATGGTGCTTGTGTTGCTCTCCAAGTCTTTTTACATTTGACTGTGGCTCACGAGTCAGAAAGGTTGGGGACCTTTTCGATAATCTTTCCTGCCACACAATATAGAAAATAAATATTTGAAGCAACAGTATTTCTACACTTACAATATAAGTGACTTGAGACTCAAAAAGAATGATGAGTAAGAAAGCTCTGTGTAATATAGTGTTCTGTAGCAGAATATGTGTTTTGGTTTTACCTGCATTAAACAAATAATTCTAACCTACTAACATCAGGGCCACAGGCAGGAGTAGGCACAATAAGGCAGCATTTGGGCATCTGGGTGTAATGGGAGTAAATTGGCCACAAACGAAGTGCAGGGAAGTGCAGCCTGTACATATATGAGTCAGGCAAACAACCATTATAGGCACCAAGTTGGTTCCTTGTTTGGTCCGGTTTTCTCTTTGGCAAAGAGACACTTTTGGTTTGACAGTTCTTTCACATTGTGAATTGGACGACAAATGATGCATGCCCGGCATATAACTTGAGATAAGGACTTCAGTGCTTTGGTAGAGAGGAAAGAGTGACAGGCAGGAATGATACACGCCAGTTCTGAGCTTTGTATTCTATAAAAATAATGACACATTTAAAAAAATAAATAAATAAAATGACCAATGTAAGTCTTGTACTCAATGGCACTGTTAGGTTAGAGCTGATAGTGTAATTATTTAGTATTTAATTTTCATACCCATGACCAGAATGTGGCCTGAAGGGGGTCATCTGTTGTTGCTTTATGTCTGACCGAAACATCCTGAATCTAAATCAGGTATTTTTGGTTCAACTACATTACCTTCTAGCAATTTTTAACAGTTAAACTTTGTGCCAGGTTTTTCATTATGAAAAAAATCCTAGGCAGTTCTATGCAGGCTAGACAGTGCTTAAAATAATCATAAAAATAAATGAAATTCAGGCTCAGTGTATGCAGCAAGACAGCCAAGGGGTTTATAGATACCCTAAACACAGATTTAAACCAGCGTTAAGCCCCATTATAATATTATATCCCCTTCAAATGATAGCAAATGTTGAGGGGACTGCAGACCCACCCAGGATGGTGGCTCTAGAAGCTAAATTCCTCTCTCTGTCAGGTCAGTAGTTACAGCAAAACAATCAGTAATCTGCCAAAGAGAGTTTACCACTGGGGATTTATTTAATGCTTCAAAATGTTTCAAGATGGCAAAATTCTAAAAATGAAGTTATCTGAGCTAAAAGCAGATCCTGAATCTCTTCCAGGTCTGTTTCATTGTGTAACATCAGCGTTGTTTTTCCTCAGTGGAAATAAAAACCCTATATCTGCATTGATTTTGTAAAAGCTTCTAGTATGCTTTTTATTTGCAATAATTACAACATCATTTAATATTTCCTGTAATCTGCCCATGTAAAATAAAAATATGCACATTCCTTGGTTACGTTAGGATTGTTTCCAATTTGCAGATTTAGACTTTTATGCATAAACTAATTCTTTACACTTGCAGGAATTGCCTGGATATTGATTGATTTCTACTTATAATTCAGGTTGTATTAAAACAATCTCCTTCTATTCCTGACATGAATCCAAAAATGTGCAGATCAAAGTGTGGGCCTTGTTGCTTTCATGTTTGGCATATGAATTGGCTGGCAGTCACCGTTGTGGTCTTGGCTGGCCTCTGCCTGTTTTCATTTTCTGATGTGAAACAGTTGAGAATCACAAACCCTCGAACAGTTCCATTTATAGTGGACTAAATAAAATCTGCCTGAACAGGCTGTCAGGCATCCGAAAGTGTCAGTCGAAACAACTTTTTCCAGTATGGGCTCTGGCATATTATTTGTAAATGGAACAATATGCTATTAGGCTGTATCTATAGGAATGAGATGGATTAAAATAGGCTATCCAGCTACATATGCACTTCCACAGGAAGTGCATATGTAGTGCATGTTTACTTTTTATTTATTTCTATTTAATGCTGCAGAAAGGTAAAAACTAAGTAAGCTTTATCAGAAAGGTCTATATAAATACAGCCATAAGCACTCACAGAAACACTGCACTGACTTCTCTGAAAAAAGATTAGTTGTGTCTGTAATTCCTGTGCCAGAGACACGCAGCTTTCTGTTCTCTGCTCTCTCCTGCTCCCCCCTCCCCCAAGAATGCTAAGAACTCACTCCCCCACTTAGGAATGTGGATCTGAGCCAATCAGCAGGAAGCTGACTCATAGGGGCACATTTACTAATCCACAAACATCCGAAAAGCGTCCGAATGCGTTTTTTTCGTAATGATCGGTATTTTTCGATTTTTTCGTAAATTGACGCGACTTCTTCGTAGCCGTTATGACTTTTTCGCAAATTGTCGCGACTTTTCTTTGCATTACGACTTGCGTGAATTGTCGCGACTTTTTCGTAGCCATCGCGCCGAGTATGAAAGTTTCGGATTCATTCAAGCTTCAGTATAGTGACTTTCCTTGGGCCAGGTTGGAGCTGCAGAGTGCCATTGAGTCCTATGGGAGGCTTCCAAAATCATATAAAGTCTAAAAGTTTTGCCCGCCGTTTATGAGCGCTTAATACGAAAAAGTCGCGACAATATACAAGCAAATCTTAACGGCTACGAAAGTCGTAACGGCTACGAAAGTGTCGCGACAATTTACGAAAAAGTCGTAACGGCGACAAAAAAATCGCAAAAAATACGAAAAAGTCGCAAAATGTTTGTTTCCAATCTGAATTTTTCCCATTCGGATTCTGATTCGTGGATTAGTAAATCAGCCCCATAGTCTAACTAACTGAGCATGTTCACTTGGTCTAGGTGTCTGTGCAGGAGGCGAGGCATTATGGGTACTTTCTTTACACAGCTCAGCGTTTTTTCTTCCTGTCTGGCTTCTGATCATCTGAACAGGTGAAATATGGGGAGACTTAAGGGCACTATTGAGACAACTGAAGGTATGCCTGCAGCTTGAGATTAACTCTTTACTAGCCTTTCCTTCTCCTTTAAGAAAAAGTGGTCCAGGAAACAGAAACAGAAAAAAAAGCAACAAACCACAATGTGTTTTTTTTTACTTGAACACAAGAGCCTATTTAAGAAAACCTTGGGCAGGATATTCATGTTAACATTTTTTTGCTACAAAAAAACAAGCAGAAATCACATCGTCCCATTTATTTACAATGATAGAAAATCTCAAATGTTTTAATATACTGGGAAATAAAGTTGTTTGAGACAATTCCCATTGATTTATATAGAAACTTCACAGCTTTATTTCCCAAGTTTTTTCTTGCCGCTAATTGATTTTTTTCTTTAATAAATATTATTTATATTCTTTAATAACATTATATTAGAGTGTTTTGAAAAGTCAGTGGCTGAAATGAAAAAAAGGAAGAGTCTGACATCATATGATGTAATAACTTCACAATCACACAAATTTATTGTGCTCAGGAAGTAGGGGCTAAGCAGTTGGACACAAGCTTTTGCTCTGAAGATTGCTTATCTGTTTATATATTCATCAGGAGGCCTCCATAATACATATTCATTTAGGCAAATAGTTAGAAAATATATATATAAATAAAGGAATGACCAGAGGAAACATTGTTGGTCAAATTCCTCCTGCAAAAACTATGTTTTAATGACCATCTATTATTTAATACATTTCTTTAATGCAAGTCAGAACGTCTGAAGGAAGACAGAAAAGGGTATCGAGGATGTGGAATCTCCCCAATTTGTGGTAAATACATTTACAGACTTGGAAAGAAACTTACAAAAGTCGCAGCTGAATTGCCCCTATAAAGAGGAACTGGAGATCAAGCTTTAATTAGAGGAGGAGGAGAGTATGGAAGGAAGAGGGGAAGGGTTTCCAATACAGTTCTCTCAAAGGGAAAGAACTATTTACTAAACAGTTTTGAGATAATTTCGTATTTTTTCTAACTTATAGAACATTTTGGAATGTTTGTGAAAAGTTTGTTAAAACTCCACAAGTTTTTCTTGGTTTTAATTAAATTTCCATGAAAAAATCGTACAAGGAATATAAACGTTTCGGAATTCGTTAACGCTTTGGTTACACTCAGGTTTCACCAGGTTTGATCTGTCGAGTGCTATTGAGTCCTATGGAAGGCTTCCAAAGCCAGACATGGAAGGCTTTAAACCCAGAAAGGTTTTCGTGGTGTTAAACTTTTTGGCCTGAAAATTAAGTGACTTTTGGACCGCAATTGCGATATTTTCGTACGAACGATAAAAGCAGACATTTTAGAACTTCAGAAATATCATGGTTACATCGAAATTATTATTATTTATATAGTGCCATCAATTTACGCAGCGCTTTACAGAATAGAGGGGTACAAAAGACAGAACAGTTAACAAGTACATATAAACAATTGAAATAAATGAAATTATACCATATCGCGTTTCGAGGCCAGAAAAAAAATGCATTTTAGTAAATGTGCCCTTATGTAATGCTTCTTCTCAAGATTCCCCTGACAAACTGATATTTTCTATAGACCCAGGGCCAAATGAAGAACTTTCAGGTCCCTGATTCTAAAAAACACATATGAACATACAGTGACTAAACTGAATTGTATTTTGTTCTACAATAAAATATTGATTTAAATGAGATTTCTGTTGTCCTCAATCTTTCCTATAAAGTCATAAAACGTCTTTGGTCATTACACAGATATGAAACTTGTATAAGTCTGTATAAGGCTGCTACTTATTCAGTTTGGAACCAGCAAGCTGGGTTTTAGCAGAAATTCTGTGGTTTATTAAAGCCTGTCCATGTTTCATTGGTCTAGCATGTATATTTGTATTCATTTGAGGTAACATAATAAAAGTCATGGACCAAGTTTAGTAATCCGTAGCAACCATTACTTTTTATTTTTTACAAAAGCCCACCCGGAGAAAAATGCAAAGATGATGGAATAATCATCCAATGTGAGCAAAGGAAAGACTTAAAATTAACAGCAGACTAAACTCCTGAACAATGTGGGTATCTATAAAAATATATCGCATAAAACATCTTATACTTGTAGATTGTAAGCTCTTTTGGGCAGGGCTCTCTTCACCTCTTGTATATTGTTATTGATTGCTTTATATGTTACTCTGTATGTCCAATGTATGTAACCCACCTATTGTACAGCGCTGCGGAATATGTTGGCGCTTTATAAATAAATGTTAATAATGTTAATAATAATAATACTATTACATACTATTAAATAGTATTGCATGCTAATTTAGTAGTATGTGTTATTGGTAATTTCAACTAGAAAACTGCCATTTTAAGTACTAAGGGCTGCCTCCTGGGATCATCGGATTCACAGTGCACACAAACAAACCAAGGGAACACAAACATGTTAGGGCACATCAGCCAATGAATAGATGAAGTTCTGTCTTTTGTTCCCACACTTCTTCCTGTTACAGTTAGAGCTGCATTATTTCCTGTCAGGTGATCTCTGAGGGAGCACACAGCCCATCACTAAATAGTGGCTCAAGGGAAAAGATGTAATAGGGCAATATTTACTAATATATATTCAAGATTGATGAGATTCTTTATTAAGCCACTTAATATGATATAAACTATCTGTTAAGTATTCATACTGGGGTTATAGTTCTCCTTTGACTTTTAAAACGATTATATGTATTTTTCAGTTTTTAAACTTGTATATTTTACTTCTCTGCTCTTCCTATCCTTGGTTGCTGGGGTTGGTTGCAACCAGAATGGAGATCTTGTTCTGTTCAAAGATCCACTCCTTTGGGGACCTTACCTGATGAGTGGATCTTAACATGCGAGACTGGTTTAAGTTGGTCTGTGTGTTCCGCTAATTCTGCCACACAGTGGTTTATAATGGGATATGGGGGCCCAAATAGAGCCAGACTAAAAATCAGTTTCAATGAATGCTGGTTAGTTAAGCTGCAGTATAAACTACAATATCCTCCAATCCCCAGCAGCAATGGCTTTTACAATATATTGCTGGAAAACGGAATACACAGTCCACAATCACATTAAGCCATCATTATCTCATAATGTTTAATATTTAAATCAAAGGCAACATAACAAATACGTACAGGGTGCAATACCATGTACCACTGCTTTTGGCATCTTGTTTTATTTCCTGCCTGCTCTAGAGGATAAAGAATGCAGCACCCTCTGTTTCTTCATTCCAAATCATTGTGAATCTTGGAACATTTCTTAACAATATCCTGTTTTACATGAAGTTCCGACACGAGTTTTCAAGTCACTAAGTGGGTCTGTGTGATCAATCATCCAATAGGACATGCCACATAGTAGGTACAAAGGAAATCTTTCATACCCATACATGCCCACCTACCGTGAATCAGCTAAGGAAGCGGCCAGAAATTACTAAATATTTATTTTACTAACAAAAAAGTATTATGAAAACAGAATCCTAGTCTCTGAGAAGCATTTTTAGCTGCTCCACAAAGTTTTTTTTTTCTCATTCTGCTGTTAGCAAGAGGTTCAAAATATCTTGAGTTACCTTGGAATCGTTAGTGGTGAGTTTTAATGAAGGTATTTAGGAACCCAAGTGTACAAGCCATTCCGGATGATGGAGGTCAAAGAATTAGTCAGCACAAAAAGCCCTTTAAAGAGAGTTTACAGAATGTGAATGTTCATTCTGTGGATATTAAGAACACACACATGTATGCTAGCTTGGATATAAAGATATAATTGTTTGATTATAACCAGACTTTCTGAAATTGTAAATGAAAAACCAAAGCCTCAACTAATAAATTACAAACTTTGGAAGACATGGTGAATGCTTGTAACAAAGCCATTAACAACTGCACGAATAAGAAGACTAGCACAATAGGCCAAAAATCCTTATGTATCTTACTGCTATGGAAACAAGATAAACTCTGTATTATATTAGGTGGACACATAGCAACTCTACAAGTCTGTCAATAGTGCAACAACTGTCACTGTCCTTGGAAGGAAAACATCTAAGGGGAAGAAGATGGTCATTTGTCTCTCACACCGTTCCAGATAGACAGTAAAATAAAGCCAGAATGCTTAGTATTGTTGCAATGCCAGCCCACTGGGAGCTGATCCGTCCAATAATAACATTACAATACCTGTGAATCAGCATTTGCAATATCTGCCAAAGCAGCTCTTTTGAATAAAGGAGACTAATTTCCAATAAGTTTAGGCAAATAGACATGTATATTATTCAGTGTTATATCAAATGGGAATCTGTATTCACCTTGTTAAAAGGGGACTTTGGCTATATAGTATAAGATATAGTAGCCAGATAGTAGTTCAAATGTTTACTTGAGAGCTGCAGAACACAAATAATAATAAAAGAAAGACTTATTGCAGATTATCTTAGAATAATACAGTCTAATTCTGCAGTTATCAGCAGAATTTTAGGTAGAACTATACTGCTCATAACACACACACACAAATATATATATATATATATATATATATATATATATAAAGCCTTTGGTTTACTGGGTTAGATTGCAAGCTTTTAATAGTATACATTCCTTTATTGACAATACAGGTATAGGATTTATTATCCAGAAACCCATTATCCAAACCCATTATCCATATGGCCAACTTTCATAAACTTCTAATTTTGAAAAATAATTTTCTTTTTCTTTGTAATAAAGTACAGGTATGGGATCCATTATTTGGAAACCCGTTATCCAGAAAGCTCCGAATTACAGAAAGCCCATCTCCCACAGACTCCATTGGTTCAGAATTTTAAAACTGATTTCCTTTTTCTCTGTAATAATAAAAGAGTACCTTGTAATTGATCCCAACTAAGATATAATTAATGCTTTTTGGATGTGAAACCATCTATTAAGTTTAATTAATGTTTTATTGATTTTAGTAGACTTAAGATATTGAGATCCAAATTACAGAAAGACCCCTTATCCGGAATAGCCTTGGTCCCAAGCATTCTGGATAATGGGTCCTATACCTGTAGCTTGTACTTGATGATAACTAAGCTGCATGAATTCATTTTGGAGGCAAAACAATCCTATTGGGTTTGTTTCACGTTTAAATGATTTTTAGCAGACTTTAGGAGGGTGATTTAGCAACGAGTCTGATTTTTAGAGTTATGATTTGAAAACTCATAAGTGTTTTCAAATCATAACTCTAAATTTATGATCTATTAAGTGCAAAAAACTCAAAAACTCGAATGTAAAAATTGCCATCTAAAAGCTTGCGAGTTTCTATAAAAGTCAATGGGAGTTACCATATACAGTCAACCCTTATTCTAAAACTCTCACAATTTTTCGAGTTTTGCAAGTTTTAGAACTCATATACTTGAAAAATTTGAGATATTCGAGTTTTTAACGAGTTTTCCTTGTTAATAAATAAAACTCAAATTCACAAACTCAAAAATTGATAAATAGGCCCTTAGGTACAGAGAGCCAAAATTACAGAAATATCCTTTAACTGTAAACTCCAGGCCTGAGCATTTTGCATAATACATCCCATACATGTATTAGTTTTTTTGTGTAAGAGTGAAATAGTATATATATATATTTATTTAGGGGCCATTTACAAATGGTCAGATTTTTTTTTTCTTACTAAGCAAAACATCTAAAAATCCAAATCTGACTATTCACCAGTTGAAACTTGCGGAGATCATGTAAAAGTCGATGGCAGATGTTCCTTCCTTTCCCTGAAGAATCCTTCTTTTGCTTCAAACCTTTAGAGGTTTCAGATTTTTGATGCTGGTTTTTCAAAAAAGTCGAGTTTTAGTGCGACAATTTGAAAAATATACAGTTTCATGACTTTTTCCAGCACAGACTTTTTCAGTTAGGATTTTTTGATAAATGTCAGATATTCGTGGAAGTTAGTTTATTAGGATTTTAAAAAAGATGTAGATCTGCACCTAAATGTTCCAATTACCTTTCTCTAACTTACAGGGTTTGCTGAGATTTATATTGCATCTACTCAACTGGTATGACTTTCTTTTCTTCGCGGGTTTAGAGGTTTTCAGAGTTTTTTTAAGCTGTCATTTATACAACAGTATGAAAAAATTGCATTTTTTTTGCGACAATGCGAAAAAGTCAAGTTTTTTTGCCTTTTTCCTCTTTTTTTTTTTTTGCTCGTGCCTTTTTAATTTAGCTGTTTTGATAGCTGATGATTGACATTCTGAAATTAGTTTAGTTGATTTTAAAAAAATTCTAAAACCACAAAAACCAAAATGTTTATAAATGCCCCTCTTCAGTGGTGTAACTAGATGATACTTGGCCCCACAGCAAATTCAATTTAGGGAACCTAAAGTGGACTTATTCTATCAAGATATCAGATTGAAATTGCTCTAAAATTAGGGCCTCACTGGGCCCCTTTAATCCTGGGCCCCCCTACAACCACAGGGTCTGCTTCCTCTGTAGTTAACCCCTGCCCCCCTTACTCTGGAAACCTTCAGTGCACATTATAATGGGCTGTGTAGTTGATAGCAGTAAGCACACATATGAAAAAATGTACACATATTTATAAATAAATACATTCCTGTTACTACTAACAAGGGTGAGATACAATTCAAAGAAACATATCCATAAAGCAATAATACAGACAACTTCAATAGAAATGTATTTTACAAAAAGAGAAACCTTTGGGGTCCTGGATCAGCATAAATGTATTCAACATAAAAAAGTATACAACATCATGTTAAAGAAATAAGCAAATGCTAAAAAAAAATGATAATGTACAGCAGACCCATGTAAGAAATTAATGATAACTGTCTTGATAAATGGCGTTATAATTGTGAGTTAAATGTGAATAATGTGTATAATGTATATAGGTTGTGTAGGATTATCAATTTTAAAACCAATAACAAAGTTTTAAAGATGTATTGACTACATATACTGTATGTAGATCTGCCATGTATTTTTATACATGAATCCTACATATGGGCTAGTAGCACCTTTCCTATAGTTTAACCTGGCTCAGAAACACATAGCAACCTATCGAAAGTTTGTGTTGTTTCATCTAGATTAAGACAGTTGCAGTAACAATGTGAAACATCTGAGTGATTGCTGCGAGTACAAGAAAGGGTCAAACTTAGCCCATATTATTACTTAACCCTTATAAAGTTTTTTTTTATCAAAGCATTGAGCTGATTAACATGGAAAGAGTGCCAGTCCACCACCCCCCTGGAAAATATCTCCCAATGTGTTACACTGTGGTAGTGCCTGTCGGTCCCAGTGCAAGCCTGTATATTTTTCTAACCCCTATGACGTCACCTGTATTGCATGAACTGCTAGGGGGAAAGTGAGTGACTTCATTAGAGGTGAGAGGGGAAATTAAACATTTCATTCCTATAAAACTTCATTTTATAGTATTTTGCCTAGCACAGTTCAGGGGGAGTTTTTAATGTAATGCAAACTTCTTGGTCCATTCTAACCTAAGAAGTGTTGTATTACGCAAACTGGCATTTCCACACTTTTATCAACACATTGAAAAGAAAATTGCAGTCCTTTGCCTATCTGAGCGTATCCAACTACAAACCAAGAATGTGAGCGAGTGCGCTGTTATTGTTACATGATTAAAATAATTTAGAAATGCATTTGTACCATTAGTAATATTATTGGCTAGTTCTTTAGCCTTATACATAGTAAAGGCATAATCCTAGTACCAATAAAAAGTAATTCGTTTGCAGTACAGGCATAATATGTGTATTGGTGCACTGTTATTTTGATTAGTACAAGTGTTTATTATGGCTCTCAAGAAATATGAGGATGATGTAAATAGGTATAGCCTAAATATGAAGATAAGCTACACATAACACAGTAGACAAAGGTGGATCAAAGCATGGGAGACCGGCATTTACCAGATGCAGATGTCAGGCATTAAGTAAAGGGATGACCTTGCTGTACAATGCAACCTGCACCTGTCAGACTGGGAAATAAGCCACAATGTGTTTAAAATGAAAATTATTGATTAAGCTTTTCATGAAATAACTGTTTTAATATTACATATACAGTAGAAAGTGCACAAAAGGGGTTTTGGGTTTTGCCACATGGAACAACATGACATTTTGGAACTCTGGCCTCTTCTAGGGGAGCCCTGTGAAAATGTTATGGCCACCATTTGTTTAAATACAGTTATGATACTAAGCAAGTAGCAATCTTGAATAAAGGTAAAAACCCTTCTTTTTGAAAATAAAAGGAATGAGATCCATTTTTCAGAAACCAGTTATCCAGAATGTTTTGAATTATGCGAAGGCCATCTCCAATAAATTTCATGATTAGCAAATAATTCTAATTTTTAAAAATGATTGACTTTTTTCTCTGTAATAATAAAATAATGTACTTGATGGGAACTAAAATATAGTTAATCCTAACTGGAGGAAAAACAATCCTATTGTCTTTATTTAACATTTAAATTATTTTTTAGTAGGTTTAAGGTATAGTGATCCAAATTATGGAAAGATCCCTTATTTGGAAAACTCCAGGTCTCAAGCATTCTGGATAACAGATCCCATACCTGTATATGCCCTTGCAGATAACTGGTTATTGGTAATACATAGGCATAGGCGGAGGGTGACTTTTTTGTTTGGGGAGGCGAAAGATGGGCCATATATACATTAATTTAAACTTAAAAATTAACCTCCCAACTACCTCTTGCGGTACTTACTGACTCCCAGGGATACTGTGCAAAAGTGCGGGGGGGGGGGTGCTTTTTTCACGCTAAAATGCTTAGGATGTAGAACTATTCATACCCCCATCTATTTCCACATTTCGCCATTGGTGTATTATTTTGTGAAACAGGGGACAAAATTCACCAGGGAAAAATTTGCTGTGTGTCGTTTTTCTGGTGCACTCGAATTTTTCACTGTTGCGTGATCTTTTGCACATTTACTAATTTTTCAGTGAAACAGGAACGGTTCGCTCATTACTAGTTTTAGTTAGTTTTATAGCGAGAAAGGCAGTGGGTACTGACATCCCAGGCACATTATTTACAGTAAAATGCAGTCTAAATTTACAAAACCAGCACATTATATGCAGTTAGATGCAGTGGGTACTGGCACATTATCTGCAGTGAGATGCAGTGGGTACTGATGGCAGATATTCAGGCCCTCGCACTATAACACTGGCACTGAAACCCAACATTGGTTTGTTTCCCAGGTATGTAGTCTCATGAGGGCTTCACTGTAATTAACTAGAAATTAACAAAACAGTGACAAAAGTAAGAAAAAAGAAAGTGCAAAAAACAACAACAAATATATATGAGCACAATTAGCTTTTCAGGGGGAAAAAGTTACTTTAGGACTGGAGCAAGGGAGATAGTGATATTATAGCTGCCAAAAAATTATTTCATTTCAGCCAGTGATTCAGCCTTTAGAACATATACAGTATAATACCTGTAGGAGTTGGATGCTGATACAGTATAGTACCTGTGGGAGTGGGATGATACAGTATAGTACCCGTGGGAGTTGGATGATGATACAGTATAGTACCTGTGGGAGTGGGATGATGATACAGTATAGTACCTGTAGGAGTTGGATGCTGATACAGTATAGTACCTGTAGGAGTTGGATGATGATACAGTATAGTACCTGTGGGAGTGGGATGATGATACAGTATAGTACCTGTGGGAGTGGGATGATACAGTATAGTACCTGAAGGAGTTGGATGATGATACAGTATAGTACCTGTGGGAGTGGGATGATGATACAGTATAGTACCTGTGGGAGTGGGATGATGATACAGTATAGTACCTGTGGGAGTGGGATGATGATACAGTATAGTACCTGAAGGAGTGGGATGATGATACAGTATTGTACCTGTAGGAGTTGGATGATGATACAGTATAGTACCTGTGGGAGTGGGATGATACAGTATAGTACCTGTGGGAGTGGGATGATACAGTATAGTACCTGTAGGAGTTGGATGATGATACAGTATAGTACCAGTGGGAGTGGGATGATACAGTATAGTACCTGTGGGAGTGGGATGATACAGTATAGTACCTGTGGGAGTGGGATGATGATACAGTATAGTACCTGTGGGAGTGGGATGATACAGTATAGTACCTGTAGGAGTTGGATGATGATACAGTATAGTACCTGTAGGAGTGGGATGATAATACAGTATAGTACCTGTGGGAGTGGGATGATGATACAGTATAGTACCTGTGGGAGTAGGATGATACAGTATAGTACCTGTAGGAGTTGGATGATGATACAGTATAGTACCTGTAGGAGTTGGATGATGATACAGTATAGTACCTGTGGGAGTGGGATGATACAGTATAGTACCTGTGGGAGTGGGATGATACAGTATAATACCTGTGGGAGTGGGATGATACAGTATAATACCTGTGGGAGTGGGATGATACAGTATAGTACCTGTGGGAGTGGGATGATACAGTATAGTACCTGTGGGAGTGGGATGATACAGTATAATACCCGTGGGAGTGGGATGATACAGTATAATACCTGTGGGAGTGGGATGATACAGTATAGTACCTGTGGGAGTGGGATGATGATACAGTATAGTACTTGTGGGAGTGGGATGATACAGTATAGTAGCTGTGGGAGTGGAATGATACTGTATAGTACCTGTGGAAGTGGGATGATACAGTATAGTACCTGTGTATAGTACCTGTGGGAGTGGGATGATGATACAGTATAGTACCTGTGGGAGTGGGATGATACAGTATAGTACCTGTGGAAGTGGGATGAGGATACAGTATAGTACCTGTCGGAGTGGGATGATACAATATAGTACCTGTGGGAGTGGGATGATACAGTATAGTACTTGTGGAAGTGGGATGATACAGTATAGCACCTGTGGGAGTGGGATGATACAGTATAGTACCTGTGGAAGTGGGATGAGGATAAAGTATAGTACCTGTGGGAGTGGGATGATACAGTATAGTACCTGTGGGAGTGGGATGATACAGTATAGTACCTGTGGGAGAGGGATGATACAGTATAGAACCTGTGGAAGTGGGATGATGATACAGTATACTGTAGTACCTGTGGGAGTGGGATGATACAGTATAGTACCCGTGGGAGTGGGATGATACAGTATAGTACCTGTGGAAGTGGGATGAGGATACAGTATAGTACCTGTGGGAGTGGGATGATACAGTATAGTACCTGTGGGAGTGGGATGAGGATACAGTATAGTACCTGTGGGAGTGGGATGATACAGTATAGTACCTGTGGGAGTGGAATGATGATACAGTATAGTACCTGTGGGAGTGGGATGATACAGTATAGTACCTGTGGGAGTGGGATGATACAGTATAGTACCTGTGGGAGTGGGATAATACAGTATTGTACCTGTGGGAGTGGGATGATGATACAGTATAGTACCTGTGGGAGTGGGATGATACAGTATAGTACCTGTGGGAGTGGGATGATACAGTATAGTACCTGTGGGAGTGGGATGATACAGTATAGTACCTGTGGGAGTGGGATGATGATACAGTATACTGTAGTACCTGTGGGAGTGGGATGATACAGTATAGTACCTGTGGGAGTGGGATGATACAGTATAGTACCTGTGGGAGTGGGATGATGATACAGTATACTGTAGTACCTGTGGGAGTGGGATGATACAGTATAGTACCCGTGGGAGTGGGATGATACAGTATAGTACCTGTGGAAGTGGGATGAGGATACAGTATAGTACCTGTGGGAGTGGGATGATACAGTATAGTACCTGTGGGAGTTGGATGAGGATACAGTATAGTACCTGTGGGAGTGGGATGATACAGTATAGTACCTGTGGGAGTGGAATGATGATACAGTATAGTACCTGTGGGAGTGGGATGATACAGTATAGCACCTGTGGGAGTGGGATGATACAGTATAGTACCTGTGGGAGTGGGATGATACAGTATAGTACCTATGGGAGTGGGATGATACAGTATAGTACCTGTGGGAGTGGGATAATACAGTATTGTACCTGTGGGAGTGGGATGATGATACAGTATAGTACCTGTGGGAGTGGGATGATACAGTATAGTACCTGTGGGAGTGGGATGATACAGTATAGTACCTGTGGGAGTGGGATGATACAGTATAGTACCTGTGGGAGTGGGATGATACAGTATTGTACCTGTGGGAGTGGGATGATACAGTATAGTACCTGTGGGAGTGGGATGATACAGTATAGTACCTGTGGGAGTGGGATGATACAGTATTGTACCTGTGGGAGTGGGATGATACAGTATAGTACCTGTGGGAGTGGGATGATACAGTATAGTACCTGTGGGAGTGGGAGGATGATACAGGATAGTACCTGTGGGAGTGGGATGATACAGTATAGTACCTGTGGGAGTGGGATGATACAGTATAGTACCTGTGGGAGTGGGATGATACAGTATAGTACCTGTGGGAGTGGGATGATACAGTATAGTACCTGTGGGAGTGGGATGATGATACAGTATAGTACCTGTGGGAGTGGGAGGATGATACAGTATAGTACCTGTGGGAGTGGGATGATACAGTATAGCACCTGTGGGAGTGGGATGATACAGTATAGTACCTGTGGGAGTGGGATAGTTACATAGTTACATAGTTACATAGGGTTGAAAAAAGACCTGTGTCCATCAAGTTCAACCCATCCAAGTAAACCCAGCACACCTAACCCACACCTACCAATCTATACTCACATACATAAACTATAAATACAACCACTAGTACTAACTGTAGATATTAGTATCACAATAGCCTTGGATATTCTGATTGATCAAGAACTCATCCAGGCCCCTCTTAAAGGCATTAACAGAATCTGCCATTACCACATCACTAGGAAGGGCATTCCATAACCTCACTGCCCTCACCGTGAAAAACCACCTACGCTGCTTCAAATGGAAGCTCCGTTCCTCTAATCTAAAGGGGTGACCTCTGGTGCGTTGATTGTTTTTATGGGAAAAAAGAACATCCCCCAACTGCCTATAATCCCCTCTAATGTACTTGTACAGAGTAATCATGTCCCCTCGCAAGCGCCTCTTTTCCAGAGAAAACAACCCCAACCTCGACAGTCTAACCTCATAGTTTAAATCTTCCATCCCCTTAACCAGTTTAGTTGCACGTCTCTGCACTCTCTCCAGCTCATTAATATCCTTCTTAAGGACTGGAGCCCAAAACTGCACTGCATACTCAAGGTGAGGCCTTACCAGGGACCTATAAAGGGGCAAAATTATGTTCTCATCCCTTGAGTCAATGCCCTTTTTTATACAAGACAGCACTTTATTTGCTTTAGTAGCCACAGAATGACACTGCCTGGAATTAGACAACTTGTTATCAACAAAAACCCCTAGATCCTTCTCCATTAAGGAAACCCCCAACACACTACCATTCAGTAGATAGTTTGCGTTTATATTATTTCTACCAAAGTGCATAACTTTGCACTTATCAACATTGAACCTCATTTTCCAGTTTGCTGCCCAGTTATCTAATTTTGTCAAATCGCTCTGCAAAGCGGCAGCATCCTGCATGGAACTTATAGTTTTGCACAATTTAGTGTCATCAGCAAAAATAGAAACAATACTGTCTATGCCCACCTCCAGGTCATTAATAAACAAGTTAAACAGCAAAGGCCCAAGGACTGACCCCTGCGGTACTCCACTAACCACACTGGTCCAATTAGAAAATGTTCCATTTACAACCACTCTTTGTACTCTATCCTTCAGCCAGTTCTCTATCCAATTACAAATATTATGTTCTAGGCCAATATTCCTTAATTTGATCATTAACCTTCTGTGAGGTACTGTATCAAACGCTTTAGCAAAGTCCAAGTAGATGACATCAACTGCCATTCCAGCATCAAGGTTCCTACTCACCTCCTCATAAAAGGCAACTAAATTAGTCTGGCAAGATCTGTTACGCATAAAACCATGCTGGCACAAACTAATAGTATTGTGAACTGCAATGTATTCAAGTACCCTATCCCTTATTACCCCTTCCAAAAGTTTTCCTACTACTGATGTCAGACTAACAGGCCTATAGTTTTCAGGCTGAGAACGGGATCCCTTTTTAAATAACGGCACCACATTAGCAATCCGCCAGTCTCTTGGCACCATGCCAGACCTCAATGAATCCTGAAAAATTAAGTGAAGAGGTTTGGCAATCACAGCGCTCAGCTCATTTAATACCCTGGGATGAATCCCATCCGGCCCTGGACCTTTGTTTACCTTTACATGTTCAAGTCTCTTTTGAATTTCCTCCCGAGTGACCCATGCGTCAGTAGCTAAATTACTAGAACTGGGCATATTACAAGGGAAGCCTTCATTATCTGGCTCCTCAGATGTATAGACAGATGAAAAATAAGAGTTCAAAATTTCAGCTTTTTCCCCGTTTTCATCAACCAACGTACCCCCCCGTGATAATAAAGTTCCCACCCCTTCTTGCTTCATTTTTTTACTATTCACATAATTAAAAAATAATTTTGGATTCTTTTTACTCCTAGCAGCAATATCCCTTTCCATCTCTATTTTAGCTTGCCTGATAGCTTTTTTGCATGCTTTATTTGCTTCCTTGTACCTGATGAAAGTTTCTGCTGTCCCAGCTAACTTGAATGCCCTAAAAGCACGTTTTTTCTTACCAACCTCGACAATAACACTTTTATTCAGGGATGATACAGTATAGTACCTGTGGGAGTGGGATGATACAGTATAGTACCTCTGGGAGTGGGATGATACAGTATAGTACCTGTGGGAGTGGGAGCATGATACAGGATAGTATCTGTGGAAGTGGGATGATACAGTATAGTACCTGTGGGAGTGGGATGATACAGTATAGTATCTGTGGGAGTGGGATGATACAGTATAGTATCTGTGGGAGTGGGATGATGATACAGTATAGTACCTGTGGGAGTGGGATGATACAGTATAGTACCTGTGGGAGTGGGATGATGATACAGTATAGTATCTGTGGGAGTGGGATGATACAGTATAGTACCTGTGGGAGTGGGATGATGATACAGTATAGTACCTGTGGGAGTGGGATGATACAGTATAGTACCTGTGGGAGTGGGATGATACAGTATAGTACCTCTGGGAGTGGGATGATACAGTATAGTACCTGTGGGAGTGGGAGCATGATACAGGATAGTATCTGTGGAAGTGGGATGATACAGTATAGTACCTGTGGGAGTGGGAGGATGATACAGTATAGTACCTGTGGGAGTGGGATGATACAGTATAGTACCTGTGGGATAGGGATGATACAGTATAGTACCTGTGGGAGTGGGATGATGATACAGTATAGTACCTGTGGAAGTGGGATGATGATACAGTATAGTACCTGTGGGAGTGGGATGATGATACAGTATAGTACCTGTGGAAGTGGGATGATGATACAGTATAGTACCTGTGGGAGTGGGATAATGATACAGTATAGTACCTGTGGGAGTGGGATGATGATACAGTATAGTACCTGTGGAAGTGGGATGATGATACAGTATAGTACCTGTGGGAGTGGGATGATGATACAGTATAGTACCTGTGGAAGTGGGATGATGATACAGTATAGTACCTGTGGGAGTGGGATAATGATACAGTATAGTACCTGTGGGAGTGGGATGATGATACAGTATAGTACCTGTGGGAGTGGGATGATGATACAGTATAGTACCTGTGGGAGTGGGATGATGATACAGTATAGTACCTGTGGGAGTGGGATGGAATTTGCAGCAAAAGAGTTGGTAAAGATCTTAGGTAAAGTTTACAAGTTTACAGCCTGTAGATCCTTCTTTCAGCCCTGCTCAAATCTGTACCTTGATTGGTCAATTTTACTGTCTGTCAAGAGAACTGTGCTCTGATTGGAGAAGAAGAATCCAATCAGCACAGCTGATTACAACAGAAACAGAGCTTGCAAGAAAGCAAGAGGATTACCTGATGTTATAGGTTCCAGAGCAGAGCATATTCATGTACTTATATACCAGTCTCACTGGTTGCCAAGGTAATTTGGACCATAGCAATCAGATAGTTGCTGAAACTCCAAACTGGATAGCAGCTGAACAAAAAGTGAAATAACTAAAAAAAACTACAAATTAAAAATGAAGACCAATTGCAGATTGTCTCTCTACAATATTACTCTCTACATCATATACTAAAAGTTATCTCAAAGATGAACAACCCCTTTAAGGGAGGAGACCCACTATACATTTGCATGCAATGCAGAGGGAATTCAGGGAAAGACACCAAGTTTCCTACAAGTTTCCATCTTCTTGGAATACCCAATCGTGACTGCCAGACTTTTTCAGTTCAAACCCTTCTTGAAGGTTGAAGCTTTAGTCAGGGCCCCCTTAGCTCATAACAGTACCAATATAGGAAAATACAGGTGTGCCAGTGATTTAGCAATCGTTCCAACAATCTAGGATAGCACAGCAAATTGCTGTTTGCCCCAAATCTCACCCTAACTGACCCTCTAAATGATGGACTTTTAGGTATATCTGGAAGATCAAATAGACATTCTCCCTAAACCTCACTTTAAATGACCTTAAGTCTGACCCTCCCCTAAACACTTCTCCATGTCCCTCTGTGAGGAAACCTGCAGCTTCTGGGGGGGGGGGGGGGGCATTCTGCAATCTGGGAACCCTTGATGTATAGGCTAATGGTCTCCCATTGGGTTTCACTGCACGGTAGTTGTTGATCAGATCGGATAGGGGAGAATCAGATATATGAATCCACATGGCAAGCATTTTATTTATTATTTTAATTCTTTTTAATAAAGGTTCAAAACAATTCAATGAAGCATTTTGAGTGAGAAGAGAGACATATAAAATGACTGGGGACAGCCTGGTCTATGCTCTGGATATTAGAAAATGTTCTCATATTAAGAAACCTTAAGTTTTTAATCAGGCTAGAAGCAGAGAAAGTAGCATTACTACAGGGACATACAGTATGGTCTTCTTTATATGATTTGTTTGGTAACCTTATGATCTGACTCCACCATCTCACAGGTAAACTAAAGGAGAGGCCTTGATCTACAGCTTAGGCTGAACTTAATTTCTTGTTCCTAGCATGAAGGGACCAGTAGAGTAGAGTTATATGTGTACTTGCTTTAGGCTGGTTACACAAAGGGCAAACTGTCTGGGCTCTTACAGAAACATTACATGAACATGGATGTAACAGTCACGTGCTATGGTTTCATGGTTCTACAAGACCACAACCTCAAATTTAAACCAAAATGATCTTAAGGCAGGCCAGCACCATCATTTTGGAACCACTGTGATAGAAGTATGACCATGTTACATGTTTTATTACCTAGGCTTTCTCTTCAAAGGCAAAGTGGGATTTTTCAATATAATTACATCCTTTCCAGATATCATACATACTTTTGTTAAATGCAGAGCTATGTGACTATCTTTTGTGTAAAAAGTGTGTTAGAATACCTCAAACATTAAACTGAAGCACACCATGTAAAATCATGTGTCAATTTAAAGCTATGCTGAGATATGAGTAGCCAAGTGTAAAAAAAGGTGTTACTTTGAAAAAAGTCACATAAAAACCTCGAATCCCACTGCTTTTTATATAGATTTTTACACTACATTTTACCACTAGGATCTGGCCACCCACATGCTGGGCCGAATAGGGGTAATCCACGTGTTAGCCCTAGGGCCAATGATTGGATCATCCATTGAGGCTTATGAAGACCCCTCGTACAAGAACGATGTGCTCCTAGTGTGACTGGATTTTCAAACCTGCCCAATTGATATCTGCCTGATTTTCAGGCAGGCCAGTCAGTGGGCTCCATGCACAGGCACATAAGCTGCAGACTTGGTCTGAAGTGGCAGAAACAGCAGCTTAAATTATCTGAAGTGGTGTAAAATAAAATGTTCAGCTCTTTGTTATAGATTATTTCTGCAATTGCAATGTATAGCATTAATTCATGCATATATACAACATAGCTTTATAAAGTACACTGGTGTTTCTTTTTAAATACTTTTATTTTGCAAAATAATTTTTTGGGTTAAATATTTTTCAACACCTTTTTAAAATATCCCAAAATGTACATGATATCTAGGATTTTCATTTGATGACGTGTAGAAGCGCCTGTAGGTGTAAGATGCTTTTGGAGTCAGTGATGTTTTTCTTACAACTCATATATAACTTATCTTAATACCCATTTTTAGGGTTTGAAAAGTCTAGTTAATGTAACCCGATGCTTCTTAAAGGCTTATTTGTCTACATCCATGAATGTTTATGGTAGTAATATGAGATTACTTAGTTTTAGATTTATTAGAAAGCTGTAATAGTGCCACCTACTGACTTCTTAAGCATTTAAGAAAAACATTTTTTACTTATTTGTGAACATGGAGTATAAGAAGAAGGTTTTATCACTAATACCCCCATCTATTCCAGAACCTGGGAGGGCACAAAAAAAGGAGAAAATTTTGTGTTAATATGGGGAGATTCACGATAAAACGAGCACTATTTATAGCATTCTTTAAAAATGTTATAACTTCTTACTTTTTGTGACTTAACGCTCGATTCACTAAAAGGACACGTGTCATAATTAAAAAGCGACGTTCTTTGCGTTATTTAACTCACGATGAGCGATTTTCTTGCGTTATTTCCCGTACGCGATATTTAGCGCATGATATTACGCACGTAACCATTACTTTCAGAAAACTACTGTTCTGAAAATGACCATTTCCCTGAAAACTGGAGGATGCATCACTCTAGGGCCAACACATACTTGAAAAAATATGACTGCAACCTCCATGTTGTGTTGCCAAAAGCTCACAAACTGCAATTTTCTTTAAGTACTGCCAGCCCCAAGTAGGTGTTAATATTCGCACAAACTAATACGATATTTAGCGCGTTTAACGCTTCATATGCTTTTGTGAATCATGTACTAATCACAATTAGTACTATTTCTATTCGCTAATTAACGCAATGTGTTAGAAATAACGCTTTGCAATGATGCAGGGTTTTTTTGCGCATGCGATATGCAGATTAACGCATGCTAAATGACTTTGATGAATCTGTACTTATTTATTGCATGCTTTTTAATGCAAAAAAGCATGCGATAAGCGTTATCGACCTTTCGTGAATTGGCCCCTGTGTCTAATGCATGCAGGGTTAAGGACATTAAGCTGGTGCTGATTGGGGAATAATTGTTTGGAGGTAACAAAGAGCTTCTCTTTGTACCAAATTTTGTACTAGGGGCCAATGGACAACTGGCTATGCTACTTCTAATAAAGCTAGTTTGGCTGTGATTAAACAGGTTTAACAATTTTGCTGCCATGTGGTGTGGTCACTCCAGCATTGAGCCTTTCCTAATACCACATTGTTCCGGTTCAAATGGGTGGACCCAGAAATGTTGGAACTATGTTGCTGGAATTCTGTAATGGTTAGCAACATAGATTGTACAGTGCTGGCACTTAAAGGACAAGGAAAGGCTAAGTCACTTGGGAGTGCCAAAATGGCAACCCCAAGGGACTTTAATCGCTTACCTTGTACCCCGGGTTGGTGCCCCTGTTAAGAGAAAACAGCACCAGCCCGGGGTACCTGCGAGAGCTTCCGCCTTCCTGCTTCGTTTTGCCGGGACCCCACGACCAGCGCATGCGCACTAGAGTGAAAAGTCGACTTCTCTGTTAGAGTTAGGCTCTTTCACTCTACTGCGCATGCGCGTGCATGCAAAGCAGGAAGGAGGAAGCGCTGCAGCTACCCTGGGCTGGTGCTGTTCTTTCCGAACAGGGGCACCAGCCCGGGGTACAAGGTAAGCGATTTAAGTCACTTGGGGGTGCCTAATATTTTGGCACCCCAAGTGACTTTGCCTTTCCTTGTCCTTTAAAGAGTTAAATGATTTCACTTTTGCTATTGTGCTCTGATTTTGCTGCCATGTGGTGTGGTCACTCCAGCCTTTAGGGGATTGCTAAAGCAGTGGCTGGCAGTAGAGGAGTATCTTGCCCCTGCCCAAGGCATACCCGTATCCAAGGTTATTATTGTATAATATTGTATAATATTCATTATCACATAACCAGGAAACATAATAGGAAACAGTAAGAAACAACTTACAAACCTGCAATTGAAGCAATCGATGGAAAACCAATAATACTGCAGTCTTTTTCTAAGCACAAAGATTATTATTAGGCAATATTCTCTTATGGTAGCCATTTTCTTTAACGTCATTTTATCAATTAATTATTATAAAGGCTATGCTGCATTGAGCCTTATTGATCTGCATATATTTGTTTCTCCATATGAATGAAAGATAACAAACTGGTTGTGCACTTTGCACACTGCCTTTCTGCCCAAATGATTGCTGCTTTATGTGAGAGCACAGAGACCTGTGGCCACTCCCAAGAATACAGTGCTGCCTGTTTTCATAAGGGGGCAGGAAGAGGTGGATTTTTTATGCAACACAAGTGCTGCACTGCCACCAATTGGATGTGAATGAGCACCAATGGGCATGCTCAGTGCTTCCGCAATTGCAACAGGGGCAGTTGTAAATGAGCACAATATTGTTTTCAGTCTGTAAATTTTTGGTAATCCTTCAGTTTACATAATACTTGTTCTTATTACACCAACCCTTAATATTTATTGTACTTTGTAAAAAACATTTTCCATTTGTTCCAGAACATAAATAAAATTGCATTACGGACTTTCCGAAGAATAAAAGTTTAATGTTGAATAACACAAAGAATAAAAGAAATATTATGATTCTTTACTATTAATATATATTTACCTGGCGAGAGATCTATAACTGATCTTGCAGTCAATGAAACTGTACCCAAAGACCTGAGGGAATCCAAGAAAAAGCTTTGGATTGTACTGTCACACAACTCACATCAGCACCAGAGTGAAGTAACCCAGCAGCTGCATTCTATATCCCAAACCTGCTTTTGTGGTACAACCACACACTGATCTGTAAATAAGCCCCAAATGTTTATGGAGATTCTGTTTTTGAAAGCTTTCACAGATTTGCTAATGCCATTTAAAATGTTAGTTGTTCTTTAAGCAGCGAATCCTCTGTGGATAAGGAAGGAATTTGTTACCGTGGCAAGATAGCTCACAATTCAGAGTAATGAGCTGTGATGGTGTGTGATTCATCCTGCAGACATAGCTTGCACAGACTGGCCCGTTCTTTGGCTTGGGACTCTCCTGAAGTCATTCTGGCTGCTTGCTACATACCAGTCACTTGTGCTTTTGTTCTTGGTGGTCCCCCTCTTTGTTCATACTATATAGGATATTTAATAAAAAATACACTTAAATTAATCAACAAAAATGGGCATTATATGTCAAGCATGGGCCAATAAATTAGGAATTATATTATTCTATATTATATTATATTATATTATATATATAAAAGCTGCCTAATATTTTAATAAAATAGATTACTTAAAGGAACGCTTGGATAATTGGAGATTTCTTAACTTTACTCCTCCCAAGTTAGTTTATGAGCTCGCCATCTCCTCTACTCCATCTTTAACTAATTCATTAACCCATTATGACATACCTTTTCTCCAGTAACATTGGCTCTGAAGGACCATGGACATGTATAGTCATTTGTACAATAAAACAAATAATGTAATGTAGTGTTCTAAACTATATAAAAACAGGTAATAGAATTTATTTAAGTTAAATTGAAACTCCGGCATGACACATTTACAACCCAAGCCCGGTTTATTAGGTTTAAGGGAAGTACTGCTAACAGAAATAAACTGATCAGTTTTTTATTTGTACAATTACTATTGTTTTTTAAGCCACCTTCTATGATCTGGCATGTGATATACCAGTCCATGTGTTCTCAAAAATAGTTCACTCATTAATTCTTCAATGCGCTTAGTGTGTTCATGTGTGTAACTGTGCTGCCCATGCAAGCAGCAGGATAAAAATATAGATACATGTAAGGCGTGATCTGACTGAATACACATACGCAAAACATGTTTATATATGAGATATATATACATATATATATATATATATAAAATATATAAAAATTAGCAAATCTTTGTCTGAACAAGTAATCTATCAGAATCTTGTGACATTGGCCTATGCATGTAAGTAAATATTGTCCTTTTTCTTCGAGCCACCATGAGGTTCTGTGTGTCACTTACTGATCACCTAACAGGAAAAAGCAGCTTCTGACTGTAGCAGGAAGACGTGCATAAAAGACACAGCTCTTTCTATTGATTGGCTGTTGTAACCTAGTACAGGTATAGGGCCATAATGCTAGGGACCTGGGGTTTTCCGAATAAGGGGTCTTTCCGTAATTCGGATCTCCTACCTGAAGTCTACTAAAAACATTTTTTAAACAGTAATTAAACGCAACAGGATTGTTTTGCCTCCAATAAGGGGTAATTATATCTTAGTTGGGATCAAGTACAAGATACTGTTTTATTATTACAGAGAAAAAGCAAATCATTTTTAAAAATGTGAATTATTTGATTAAAGTGGATTCTATGGGAGATGGCATTTACGTAATTCGGAACTTTCTGGATAATTGGTTTCGGGATAAGGGGACTGATACCTGTATGTAAGTGTGCCCTTGTTTAGTGTGTGAGCACGGTGCTTAATACAAGTCAGAGAGATGGATTTAAGCACTCCAATGGAATATACAGGGTTAGCCCTTTTTCTTTAAAAAAATATCATTGTTTCCATATTTTATATCTTTCTTAACCTATAAATAAAATTCAAGCATCGTCTTTACAGGCCAGGTCTGTAAAATACTGGCCAGATGGGAACCCTAGACATATACTATTAGAAAAATATATTCCTGATACAAAATGTTTTATTTGTATAAAACCATGTAAACATTTTGCATTTTATTGAGGCAAAATGTGGAAAAGCCACTGATCCTACAATCTCTATTCTGGTTATATAAAAAAAAGTCACACATTTGTGACAACCAATCTGATCTTTCCTTTTAAACGGGTGACAAGTGAATGCGGCTTGCTGATTGGTTGCTAAAGGTTACCAGCCCTTTTGCAAAGTTTGTTTACACTTTTTTGAAGTTTTTATTTTGACACAGCATCTTAGCAATTGAAAACATTTCCATCTGGGCACCCTTACACACATTGTAAGCCTTATAGAGCAGAAATTCACTGAAAGCCTCCAGTGTGGCAGAATTCCACCAAGCTTAGATATTCTCTTGAGTACACATTAAAAGATTGGGACGCTGACAATACAAGTACCTCCCACCATCTTGTGTGTTATGTTACACCAAATATTGAAGTCTTTCCATAGAAATGACAGTCATTTTTGAACTGAATAAGATGTGAAACAGAATATAAGGTTACTATCCAAAAGTCTATGGGCCCCTGTAAAGCTGTTTGCCATACTAGGTTTGTTATTGGTGTGAGTGACAAAGAACAGACTGTATACAAGAGTTCTATAAACGCGGCCTACACATTTGTTCAGAAATGTTCTGTCACTCTTCTTACTTTGACATGAAATATTAAACACTGTTTAACAAAGCAGCGATATTGAACACAGATGTGCTCTATCATTTTCCAATTCTTCCAGTCAACTGCAGTTTACACGCCTATATTTTTACATAAATGCCCATAAAACATTATTTCGGTGACACGACTATACTATATTAACTAATGACCTTACATCGCCATGCATTTTCTTTGATTTCATGTTAAAAGATTAAAATTCCTTTACATTTTTTTTGTGCATGTTGCTCAGACTCCAGTTAAGACTGCAGCACCACCTTCTGGTTTTAAAGAACTGCAGTCGTTGCTGCCTGAAAGTGAATTCTCATCTCGCTCTTATACTATTACAAGTATAATATCAATAGCAATCACCTTCTATTTAGTTGAAGGACCCTGGAACTAGAAAGTCCAGGTAACTATGTATCCCTGGTTATCTACATGAAGAAGGAGAATAGATCTGAATTGTGCAATTGAGAGCATCAACTTATTTCTGGCTTTTTTAATTGAGAGCATCAGCTGTATTCCTGAGATGTAACTATGATGGTACAGTGAATTATGCTTGTAATTATATCTCTGAGTGTCTACACTTTGCCAGAATTACATCTAATACTTTCTACAGTAAAGCAGTGCTGTCATTTTGTTTCATCTTTTTCCTCATAACTCAGTGTAGTGTTACAAGGAAACTATCCATCCTTTACATGCATCCGGTGCACAGCTGTATTTTAATTGTGGCGGTGTATATTTATAAATCCGCATACTGATCTTATAAATTAAGGTCTGAAACATGTGCAGGAAACTCAAAGCATTTGTGAAGCATATTCATAATGATTTTACACTCATTTTTATCAATGAAATATTGCCAAGGAAAACTAGAAAGAAAACTGTTAGAACTGCTGGCAGCCATTTCCCATTGTCCCCTATGGCTTATGGAGAAATAATGCCAAGATAATGCAGACCATAATTGAAGAGAACATTACCCATAGACATAATAATCAAACTGGAACTTTGTGTAAAAAAAAAAAACACCCAGTAAATACTGCAAGGTTGTGCAGAATAATGGTACTGCTGCTTTTGAGAGCTGCTTCATTTAGCTTTAATTTGGTAAAGTGGCTTATTTACGAATGTATCCACAAGTGTAGTCATGGTAAAATGGATGCAACTGTTGCCTGTACTGATTGTATTGTTCATTAAAGGTACTTGTGTCCAAACACTTCCATTTAGTTGCACTAAGCTCCATCGCATTTGTCCTCCCTCTTTTGCTTAAATTAGCACAAGTGCACCTTTTGAGGCAAAGAAGTCCATCCTGATCAATGTGGTAATTCCAGGGATCCCACAGGGGTCTGTGTCATTACGAACAACAGACTTGCACCAAATGAATCAGCTACAAACTCGAGTGAGGAATATGCAGCAATTTACTTTTTATTTATACTGAATGTTTTTTGCATGCAGTCAGTTGTGCAAAGAATCCCATTCATTAAGGAACTTTCAGAAAACAAAGTTAGAAAACTTTCAGTCCAATTGTAGCCGATTTGAGTCAAAGTGACGCTTGGCTATTGTGTCAAGTGCATCTAGCCACAATAACACTGTAATCATGGGGGGAAATGTTGCATTGTGGGTAAAACAATTGCACACTAAATTGTACCCAACCTACTACACTTGCAGTTGTAAATTACCCATATTGTTTTTTTTAATTGTATGTATCCTTAAGGGCAATGGCACAATAAGCATAGGGTCCGCTTCTATCTGTATTCATTTTGTTCGCAGGCGGAGAGAAGCTGATCCATTCCTATATTCTTCTGTGTCTAACTGCACTGAAAGGCACAACGTTGACCTAAGTGCAGCTACACAGAGTGGGGATTGGCAATACAATATATGCTTTTGCATTTTTGTAGCCGCTCTTTGCTCCATGTAGCTGCATTCAGGCTGACACTGTGCCTGTCAGCGCAGCTAGACACAGGAGCGGATAGGAGCAGATATGCTTCTTTCTGTATGCCTACAAGATGCAGGCAAGACTGTGGTGAGGCAGTCAGGTGCCCTAACACTCTAGCCCCCACATAAAAGGCCCTAAGTTTGCCCTGGAGCAGTAACCCATAGCAACCAATAAAATGCTAGCTTTTAAACAGGTGACTAGTAAATGCTACCTGCTGATTGGTTGCTATAGATGATAAGAAGTGTAGCAAATTTTGCTCCTCGAATTACATATCCCCTTTAGGGTGAAGACACACAGGGCTACTAGTAGCAGCTACTTGTCGTTGCTACTAAAAAATACAATGCTGATCATTTACTGATAATTGTCTCTATGTGTGTTTTAGCAGAGGCAATTCTCAGTATTGTCTATGGCAAGGTATTTTCTGGAGTTTAGTAGTTGTGAAAAAGAAGCTGCTACTAGTAGCCCAGTGTGTCTTCACCCTAAGGGAGAGATTTATCAGTGTTTGAGTGTGATTTCACAATCAGACTCACAATTAAAAAATGTTTTGTGCTAAGAAAACTCGAATTTGAATTGTGCTTCACAAACTCAAATGTCTGGTATTTATTAAATACAAAAAACCCGAAAACTTGAATGTAAAAATTCTCGATCAATGGGAGTTGTCAAAGTCAAGCCATATTTGTAAACTCAAATTTGTAAAGTTTTTCTATTTGTAAACTTGAAGATTCAAGGTATTCAAGTTTTTCTTATAAATAAATAAGTGAGCATTCCAGATGCGAGTTACTTCGATTTTGAAAAACAAATTCAAATTCACAAACTCGAAAATTGATAAATAAGCCCATAAGAGTCTAAGGGGGCACATTTACTAAACCCTAACATTCTCATTTTTGTATTTTTTAAAATTCGAATAAACTCATTTCCACGAATGTCATGACATTTAGTTAAAAGTTTGAATTGAAAAAGTTTGTGTGGGACACAGAAAAGTTGTGAAACTCAAATTGCTGCAGCGAAACCTCTTTTTCAAATTGTCGCACAAAAATCCGTGTCAAAAATCCAAAGCCTCTAAAGTAAAAAGCCTCTAAAGCAAAAGAAGGATCCTTCAGACAAAGGAAGGAAGGAAGGAATCTGTCGGTGACTTCTACAGAATTTTTTCTGTGACTTTTGCTCTAAATAATCCTAGCCTAGAAGAAAAATATCTATCCACTTGTATACGGCCCCTAAGAGTTACGGAATATATTGGACTTATTTATTAATTTTCAAGTTTGCAAATTTAAATGTATTTTTCTAAATCGAATTATTGATGTGGTAAATTGTTCAAATAAAAAAAATACCTCGAATGTTCAAGTTTACAAACTCAAATAAAACTCTAAACAACTCCCATTGACTTCTATAGAAACTCGCAAGCTTTTAGATAGCAAAGATTTACATTCAAGTTTTTAGGTTTTTTTGGACTAGACATTTGAGTTTTTGAACTATAATTCGAAATTGCTGAAAAAAATCAAACTTGAATGTTGATAAATCAACCCCTAAATGTTCACAGCCAGCTACCAGAATCAACAAATAGTTCCAAAGTGCAATATTTCCCCCATGCCTAATAATCTTTCCCAACCAATCAGATGTTTGCTTTCAAACAGCATATCAATAAATATAAACTGCTGGCCAAGGCATACAACATGTCTGCTACCACTCATAAATATAAACATCTCGAGTAGAACAGTACTCTGCACAAGTTGTGCCTCATAACATATCTTGTAACATTATATTAAACATAACATACATGCTACTGTACTTATAAATAGGATATATTTTCTACTAAACATCTGGTCTGCACAACTGTATATAATTCTCTGGGGGCTAATGTAATAACAGTCACTAAATATCAACCAATTAGCAGCATTTACTGGTCACCAGTCTGACAGCAAACTTCTCACTGGTTGTTATGGGTTACTAGACCTGGTGTAAACATTGCAGCCTTTATTACATCGCCCCATTGATTTGACAACAGATCTGTAAAGTGCAATCACAATTGGTAATTTAAAAAACCTAGCAAAGGTTTGTTCCAGGCCGTTGGGTTATCTTTTGTTATTACTCCTTTATGCAGCAAAGGAACATTACATTTTGATTAACATATGATTTGGAAAGGCTGATTCAAAAATATAGCTCTAAAGGGATCAAATATATGAGAGTTAAGGTCTGATGTCAGGACAGGCATAATCACTTAGGGGTGCCAAAATGATTGGCACTTGCCATGATAATCAATTCTAATGTGAGACCTTGGGATGGTGCCCCTGTGTGCTGGTAAACAGTATTGGCACAGGGTACTATTTTAGGAGCATCATGCCGCCATCTTCTTCTTCTTTACTTTTGCCAAGGCGCTACAGTTTTACAGTTGTACCAAATCATCATGTTCTAAATGCAGATCTTTCTACAATCAAATTTCCATCTAACTATCTAAAAACACAATAAATAAACACATTGTAAATCCTGTTACACTGTGTAAATACTTGCAGTTTACATTCCATACAATACAATGCATAAAACTGTATATGTAACAACTTCATAATAAATACATTAGAGCAATGTAGTGGAATGCATAGAATAATGGAAGTTTTAAAGGAAAATCCCTGTATCCAAGTTCATTCTATTCTCTTACATAAATCATTTCTTTAAATACCAGCAGTGCCAATATGGTTCACATTAACTGCTAGATAGGATACAAAGGGCCCTTTCATGCTTGCCCTATCTGGGAAAAACCACTAGCCTTTAGAATATAGCACTGGCAGAAATGCATATGGAAAGTGAAGTTGCTGCAGAGCAACATTGTAGCTGCCCTGACAAGTGTTCTTTTCTTTGCCACTGACAAATCTTTTTTTCTTGTGTCATGTTTATCTGGGACAGAGATAAGCACTGTTACAAATTGTGTCCTTGATCCATGATAAACTACTACATCAATCCCACTTACTTCTCAGTGCAACAAAAATAAAATTCTATGATTAAATCTTAAAAAGAAAACAGGAAATATTAAAGTAAAAACAGATTTGTGTCTCCCCTATATTTTATAGCTACTTCGAGGGCAAGAAATACTACATCTAATATGATGCCTATAAAAACACATTTTCCCTTTAAGTTCTTAGCACACAGATCTCAGATTCCCATGTTTAATTTTAGCTTTTAGACTTTGCTTGTTTTAAATACGTATAAAATCCATAACATGGGTCATGTGTAAACTTTAACTTGCTTGCCTAAGTTCTGCTTTGTGTCTGAAATTGTTTGTCAGAACAGCCCACAATCTACATAAGTGTATTTGGCAGTAGTGATGTGCAAATGTTCATAAAAATGCATTAAAGTTAATGGGTGTTTTTTAGCTGCAGAAATACATTGGGTCCATTGGCGGTTTGTCACAATGGTTTTTCGTAGCGAAAGCATTTGCAGCAACATTTTGCGGTGCTTTCGTGAAAATATTTGCTGATGGCGAAATACAAAAAAAAGTGATTTTATACAATGTTAAAAATGCATATACATTGGAAATTTAAAGATTAAGTACAGGTATTGGACCCGTTATCCAGAAACCCATTATCCATAAAGTTTTGAATTAGGGAAAGGCCGTTTCCCATAGACTCCATTTTAAGAATATAGTTCACATTTTTAAAAAATATTTCATTTTTCTCTGTAATAATAAAACAGTACCTTGTACTTGATCCCAACTAAGATATAATTAATCCCTATTGGAGGCAAAACAATCCTATTGGGTTTATTTAATGTTTAAATGATTTTTTAGCAAATTTAAGGTATGGATATCCAAATTATGGAAAAATCCCTTATCCGGAAAATCCCAGGTCCCGGGCATTCTGGATAACAGGTCCCATACCTGTATATATAAATGAATGTTGGTATATGAAGTTATTGCATTTATATGAGCATTTTTATTAAAGGCACATCATTCAGCTAATACTGTAATTCTGTGTCAAGAAACAGGACTTTACTAGAAGCTTTGTCAAAAAAATTTAAAAAAACAGTTTGACAGTACAAAATGTCAGTAGCATCATATGAAAGTTTAGTTAGAAACACAAGGTATTGTGCAGTGAGAGTGGTTTTACTCTAATTTTGATCCAGAAAGTATATAGGTCATAAATTGGTGTCTTAGCTCTAGAACACCCCATCTAGAACACAGCCATCATCCTGTTGTAGTACCCACCAAATACCCCCAAACTGCCACTTTGAGATCCAGAAGTGACCCGGTAAAACCACCACTCTCCTGGTGCAGGCACAAGTCAAGACAGAAAATATACTGTAAAGGTCCCCATACACTATAAGATCCGCTCGCTTGGCGATGTCGCCAAGCGAGCGGATCTTTACCCGATATCCCCACCTACGGGTGGGCGATATCGAATAGCAAGTTGCTTTAAAAAAAAATAATCCGATCGTTTGGCCCTGGAGCCAAACGATCGGATTACAGTTGCGGCCATGGGGCAGTCGGTTCGGGGACCACATCAACGAGCCGATGCGGTCCCCGATCCGACTGGATTTTCTAACCTGGCCGATCGATATCTGGCCAATTTCAGGCCAGATATCGGTCGGCCAGGCCGCTCGTTTTTGCCCATACACGGGCCGATTAGCTGCCGAATCGGTCCAAGGGAGCGATATCGGCAGCTTCTATTGGCCCGTGTATGGGGGCCTTAAGTCTTTGGCTACTTGAGGCAACAGTGCAGGAGAAGGAGGTAACATTTGTTCCGCAAAGTCTAAGGGGCATATTTATTAAAGTGCAGAAAAAACGGCGTTATAACACTGAAAATTACGTCGCCGTTCGCGGTGTTTCGCGGCGTAAAATTCAGCGTACTTACATACAGGCAGCTATTTCTGCTTTGCGTAAAACCACCATGTATACCGGGTTCTTTCTTAGGCGATGACCACTAAAGCATGAATGTAATTTAGCGCATGCGCGTTCTATTTCTTCAAGCTATTGTTTTCATTTATACGTTGGTTAGAAAACGGCATTATTTATTAAAGTTTCCTCAAGTTGTTTTCATTGGTTGGTTAAAAACGGCATTATTAATTTAATTTATATAAAAGGTGATAATTACGCCCATTGAAATGAATGGGCTGTGCCGATTACAGCGTAAAATTTGCGCCGCCGGCATACGTGCGTAAATGAATAAGATCGCCGTGCTATTTTCCGCGATGACGAATAACGGCGGGAAAAGACCCGGTTGAAGAACGGCAGAATTAATGGCGTAAGTTTAGGTTTACGCCGCGTTTAACGCCGAAAAAACGACGTAAATCATTTTATGCGCTTTAATAAATATGCCCCTAAGTACTGAATCATTTTATGACCCAACAAAGCAGCAATTTTAGGTATCCGGGAGTTTCTAATCAGTTGAATTGATGAATGTATGCTCTGTCTGACGTTTCAGGATCAAGAATCCCTGGGAATCACCCTTTCAGCTCCCCTATGCATTTCCAGCTTCCCATACTAAACATTGCTAATCCATCCTTTACACATATTCTTATTTTATTCTTTTATATGTTTTATTCTTTATAAATTTGCTTCCTAACCCTTTATAAAAGTATATGGATGGCTTAAGAGCATATATTTACTGATCATATATAAGAGCATAGAAAGCCACATGTATAAATTTAAATATAAAGTATATATTTAAAAACATAAGTGTATTGCTTAATATACTGTACTTAAAACTAGCTACTACAAGATGACTATATCACTACAAGATGATTATAATGTTTTATACACACTCCAGTATGTGATGCCATTAATAACCTTCCTGTATATTATACATGGTTTTCAGCATATTGAGAGGCAGGGGTCCACAACCACCGGGCCACTGACTGGTGGCGGGCTGTGAAATATGCCAAACTGGGCCCCCTCTTGTCCTGGCTGCAGTCTATAATAGCTTCAAAGACAATCCAAATGGCACATCTAGTTGCAGGGAATCAAGCTTAGGTCTTAAACTGATTCTGTATTATGGTGAGTTGTATTATATTTTATACATTACATTTTCATAATAATAGAAATAATGTGCATAATATAAAATGTAATAATGACATTTACATTATAAATTTAATAACTAAATTATTGTATATACTATGCAATCGTTTGTGCTTTATTATGTGACTGAAATGCACCAACACCCGACCTCCCTTCGGCCTTTCCTTGGAAAAAAATTCTTGCTTGAAACCGCTCCGTAGTGCAAAAAAGGTTGGGGATTGCTGAGATACCAGATCTTCTACAACAAATTCTATAAAGATATCAAAGGGCTCATTTACCTCAGGCACAGGCGCAAGTGTTAGAATATTAAGGTACGCAAAGTAATAGCCTTCATTAGACATTAATAACACTGCAATTGTGATGGTGCATAGCATATTTTTGCAGACTTTTTTTCAGGAAAGTATTATTAAATACAGCATGTTTTTTCCACTGGTTTATGAGGCTTTTGGCATAACTTACATTTATTAAACAAAACATTTTGTTGCATTAACGATTCTTATTTCTTTCCACCATATAGCACAAATAATTTTATTTTGAGCAGTGTGCAAGTTGCCGTTTGTATTCTGCAAATCTAATTTCTTTAAAAATATTCTCTGTTCTTATTACAGTGTTTGCTATCTGGTAAAGAATAAAGAATGAGCTAGTTTTTCTGTATATGTAGAGCTTATTTAAAGTTTTAAAGGAAAAGGAAAACTATACCCCAGAATGAATATACCAACAGATAGTTTATATTATAAGTGACCTATTAAAGAATCTCACCAGACTGGAATATATGTATTAGTAAATATTGCCTTTTTACATCTTTTACCGTGACCCACCATTTTGCTATGGTCTGCTCTTAGTAATTAAAATGGCAAGTTTCTATTTAGTATTACCCAATAGCACATACTACTAAAAAAGTATATTTTTATGAAAATGGTTTATTTAGCTGAAGCAGGGATTTATATATGAGCTTGTTTATGAGATATATTTGTATAGAGACCTACATTGTTCAGGGGGTATCCTTTAAGTCCCGAGACCTACATTGTTTGGGAGTTTACCTTTAAGTAAAAGGGCATTCATATATGTATTATTTAAAAAAATGTATTCTAACATTATAATCAATGTATCTGTTACTGTTCTTTCACGTGGTTATGTGAAAGCCCCTGTTGTGTGTATTTTGGAGTTGGCGGCAGAACTCAATACTAACATAGCATAGTGCACCGTAAAATAGTTCTAAATTGTATCACCTTGCTGGTACTCAGCTTTCTCCCATCTTCCTTAGAGGTAAAAAAAGCACACGGCTTTCCAAAGTGTGGCAGAACTCTATAGTTTCTAATAACATTTTAGCAACGTGGGTGATGTCAGACACTGCACATGAGACTTTGTTATAAAAATATAACTTAGCAATATTTGACAATTTAGGGCCATTTTTATTAGGGCTTTCTTCCCATTTAATGTTTTCCTAATAAATCTTTCATCAAATGAACACAAGGCTGCAGGAGGAGGCACATGTTTTCTGTCTAAGGTGTATATTTCACACCTAGCCTAGGAATGGTACAGAAGCAGCTATGTGTATTATATGATGTGTGTCGGAGTTACATGCATCGCGTGCCCTTTGTACCCTGCTATAGATTTATTTGATAAAGAAAGCTCTTGAGCCTTTAGGCAAAATGCTTGGTAATGTAACTGAAACTTTATGCCAGGTCATGAAGTGGTAAATAACAACACACACAAATACCAGCAAACTTTATAGTATAGTGTGCCATAAATGTTACATTGCTCCTGCAATCCTTCAAATGTAAATGCAATGCCTAATTGGTACTTTTTTATTTTTGCTTTGCCTTGATGTGCTAATCTTATGTGCTCGCAGAATAGAAATAAAAATGTATGCCCATATTCACACCGGCAAAACTATAGAGAAAGCTTTTCTACTGCTGCAAATATATGCCCCATCTCCTACCTGAGGCAGGGAGTGGGGGACGCAAGGCACTCACAAAGGGGTGGCCTGGCGGGTAGAAGTCCCTGTGCGCTGAAGAAACACTGAAACACTGTACATCTGTAGGCACCAGGGAGAAATGAAAAAGGCATTCTGTAGCAGGGCAGTAAATGTATTTCCTGCTAGTGATTTTAAAGTGATTTAAATACTTCAGTAATACTACTTTATGTTTCTGCCCAGATCTTTCTCTTCTTTTTGCATGAACTCAACAAATAGGTAGAATAGTGTCTAGCAATTGTAACTCTGGTGGAGATTGAGGGGTGACTAAATCCTTATCACCTTTAATAAATCAGAATTACATACACTGAGCACTAGACACTGTTAGTCCACTAGAGACTTTTAGGGGCCCATTTACTAACCATCTGATTTTTTTTATCCATTGGATTTTTAGTGCAAAAAGTCATGATTTTTTCAAGATTTACTATGCGTAAAAATGGCTTAAAATCTGAATCTGACAATTCACCAGCTAAAACCTGCCGAGATTATGTAGAAGTAAGTCAATGGCAGATGTCCCTTCCCTTTCCTTGTAGATCCTTCTATTGACTCAAAACTTTAGAGGTTTCAGATTTTTGACGCTAGTTTTTTGTGTGACAGTTCGAAAATTTTAAGTTTTTGCGGCGATCACCTCTGTCCCATAATCAATGAAGCCAAATCAACAGATAGACATACGCAGAAGCCTGGAGCATCCCAGGCAAACTTGAAATTAAGAAGAAGTTTTATTAGAAAAAGAGGCAGAAAATGATCAGTTGGAAAAGCAAGAAAAGAATATGTGATATATTTTTGACACATGTATGGACAGCCTAAAAATAAGGAATAGGATGACCGGAATTTTGTATTTGTTAGCAGTGCAAAACAAATCAAAGCAAAAAGGAGGACAGCCAAAAGTTCAAAGAAAAAACATTCTTTGGAAGTAATGGAAGCAGAAAACCAGATCAGAATAAAAATGAGCTACCGTATATACTCGAGTATAAGCCGATCCGAATATAAGCCGAGGTACCTAATTTTACCTAAGAAAACTGGAAAAACTTATTGACTCGAGTATAAGCCTAGGGTGGGAAATGCAGGGGCTATTGCTAAGTTTCAATAATCAAAATAAATACCAATACAATTGCATTAAATGAGGCATCAGTGGGGTATATGTTTTTAAATATTTATTTCAAAGAAAATCAGTAAATTAGCTCTGTAAGTGGAGAAGAGGGTCAACAAAAACAATATGGCATCAATAATGATACCTTAAGGGGTATACTTATCATGCTGTGTAAAAAGTGGAGTAAAGCATTACTGGTGATGTTACCCAGAGTAACCAATCAGCAATTAGATTTCAATAGTTAGAAAATCAAATCAAAGCATCTGATTGGCTGCTATTTACAACATCATTGGTGATGTTTTACTCCACTTTTTACACAGCATGATAAATATACCCCTAAGTGTACTACCCCCTTAGCTCAATCTGCAACCCAGCTAAAACACAAAGAGTTAAAATCATTCAAAGCTATATATAGATTATATAGAATTTAAAGTGCAATGTCTAGTGCAGAATGGGACAGGTGAGGATGGTAGATGAAGATGAATTTGGGAGCGGGCCAGGGCACTGGAGGGTCTGGTTGCGGGTGGCCTAATTTGCACACAAAAGACAGAGAGTGCTAGTCTGGAGGGACCCATGGCACCCGACTTGAGTATAAGCCGAGGGTGACTTTTTCAGCACATTTTGGGTGCTGAAAAACTAGGCTTATACTCGAGTATATACAGTATATTTCTATTAACTAATGTTTCTGAACAGGCAGCTACTAATTGTCTGTGCAGTCTAACCTCAAAGGAATGGAACAGTTAAAATATTCAGAAGGCAGGCATGCAGCTTCCAGGGTTCTCTACTGTGGCTTTTGTTGTCACTTTCCTTATATGGAGCACTGCACAGTGGCATTATCAAGAGGTAACTGGTTATTGTAGTTGTACATGGAGGCAAAAAAAACTTACAGCGCATCATGAATTTGTAACCTTTCTGTGTATAACAGTGCATGTAATTGTAAGCACAGACTGCCACAACAGTGAGTGGGAAGATAGGTTTTTCCTACTAGAAATTATTACTACATTAGAAGTCACCTTGGGCTGTATAAAATAACCTAACCTGCAGCTTTGGCTTTTATGTGATCACAGGTGACTTTTAAAATGCTTATAAACTACAGTAGGGGGCACATTATACACTATATTTTCAAATAATATTCTTGGTGTTAAGTTTAGTTTTTCTCATGTTTCAGTGTGTTAAAACCCCTGTACAAGTTCATGCTGCCATTTGTTTCTTGGCCACACACCATTTTGACTTAAATAGATTTGTTTAAAAATAGCATTTTAACTGACTTTATTTGAAAAGCATCAGCTCACAAATAGAAGCCCAGTCCTGTAAAAAAATGAAGTGGGGAAATCTTGTAATTCAAATAAAATATGCTACCTATGGTCTTCAAAGCAGCGCTTTAGCATTTAATTCAGGGCAGTCAGTATGTAAAAGAAGAGCGGATGTCAGTTTTAGTTAATATAGGGACTACATAATGCATCTGATTTAAATTATGTTGGAACAGGTAAGGAAGTGGTTAAACAGAAGAAAATGTGGATTTAAATGGCTAGGATGCTATGAGCAAGTAAGTATAAAAGCCTGCCTTTAGCTGCTCCCAATGTCAGGGTTAGGTTAGATAAAAAATGGTCCTGGATTAAATCAGTCTCCTTGCAGTGATAGGGGATTTTACTGGGCATAACACAGTAGTCTATACAGAAAATATTTAATATTACCTTCCGGTTTATCTGAATGTTGACACCAGATTTTATTTTATTGTACACTAAACTAAAATAAAATATGCATATGAAGAAAGCAGTGTTTCCTCCACCAGGTGAGGCAGATCCAAACATGACCTCAGCTCTACAGTAAAAACCATGGCCTGTTGGCCTCAGAATGCTGCAACAGGGATCAGTATGTGCACAGAAAACTGTTACAAAAAGGACTACATATTTTTATATTCAACTTTTTCTATGACTTTTGATTAAGTTCCAGTAATTACATCACATACAATAATTTTGAAGGTATTTTTAACACTGTCAGTGACATATTGATACCACCAGATGCCATATGCCTGGAGTGAATAAACAAAATTCATTGTTTAAAGAAATCCTTATTACTTTGATCATCCACTTGACATTTTTACTCAGGCTGATACCCACAAGAGTAAGGATAACCAAAAGGAATAGTTATTGTACAGCTACTGGAGTTTTACAACTTACTAGTTAGTGTTCAAGTTACTTTGCACACTCTTTTCTCTTCTGGGCATAAAGATTTTTTACTTTACTTTTACTTTGTTTGAATATAAAGGCACACAATATGCAGCAATATTACAGGTATTTATAATAGTAATACATGTTCTTTTTGAAATATGTGGAAATAAACACAAAGCGGTTTAAAGAAAATTTTATTTTAAATCATTTAAACTTTCGCTGCAGGGTCTATGTGAATAAGAGGGCAATTCAGGTCAAAATCATAACCAACTATTAAATATAGTACATGAAGTATTCCAAAGGAAATCCCTGGAGATGTACCACAGACAAATGGTGGCCAGCCAAAAAACTTAATCAGATGCTTCAAACGAGCTTCATTAGTAGTCTAACAGTGCCATTTGATACCAAATCAACACAGTGTGACCACCTCTGTGTTTCACATGATGTATCTATGGCAGGAATGCACTATGCAATGATATACACTAGGTATCCTCAGGCCCTCATGCATTTATTCATACGATAAACTCTTGTGTTGCCGCCTACCAAAATTAAAGATGACCACATCCACAGGAAAACATTTATTTATGCAAAGCAGGTTATTGGTGACATACTTGCAAAAAATGGCATTCTACATTGCCCACAGTGAAAACACAATCTAAGGAATTTGTGATTTGCTGGCATTTATCTATTTACTGCCCTTTGCATGTGTGTTCCAAATTGCACCAAACAGGAACCTGTAACTGAGGGGGTTAACAGAAATCTTAGTAATGCAGTTAAAGTACTCAAGAGAGCGAAACTTTTAATGATTTAGGGGGTCATTTGTGAAAAAGTACAGTTATCATTTTGTACCAAAATAAACGGCATCCAGTGAAATGTGCGCCCTTTCAGCTATGGTGTGTTTTTGCCACACACCAAAATGTGGTCTATAGTTTGGAGTAGCTTGACATGCAAAGGGCTTTACATTTCTTGCCCTGACCAGACTTTAAGTTCCATTACCGTTAAGCCCTAACACTAAACCCCTATTGATAGGGGTCACTGCTCTGTGTGCTTTACACTGCATATCTCATTGACTAAGTAACAATGACAGGTGAAGAGGGATGTTCTGAGCACCACTGCTTCCTCCTTAACTTTCCTTACACAGATTTTTATATACACTATGACGTATACAGAATTCTGCCAGGAAAGTTATACCGTATTTAGGGCAATACCTCTGTGATATTCCCCTTGGCACAATTACAACTTAATTAATTGAAGCCAAGTGCAATGTGCAAATTACTACATATAGACCACACCAAATTTTTGACCACTCTCCATTAACCGCACTCACTAAAGGTCATGGCCACAAAGTTTCATTTAATGAAAGTATATTTTACGTTGAGGCTGCTGTCACTGCTGTTGTCAGTCAGTACAAAAGCAGCTCCCCCTACAGCAAAACTGTGGAGTATGTGAACCAAAAAACTGAAACATTATTGAGTAAATAGCTGCAGACAGGGGCTCTGTATAGGAAATCTTTTCCCCCAGGACCAAGGGTTGAAATGGGGACTAATGGGAACCCTAAGCTTAATTATTTTTACTAAATCTCTGTTCTGCCCTATTCTATCACCATACATACATGTTACATGTTTCAATTTCAATCATAAAGGCATCAAGACATGCTTTTCAGACACTGGTTTAAAAGAGTGAAGTCAACCATATTTATAAGGCCTGCAAATCAAATAGGCTTTACTTTAGGCCAGTAGATACTACTTTAGGCCAATAGATACTACTATAGACTAAGCTATGACCGACCTCTTCCCTTTTGCTGTGAATTAAAAGTCCAGAAAATGATGTTTTGGGTGAAGACAGAACATTATATTCCAGTTATTCTAGTAATTTTTTGTAACCTAAACGGCAATTTCAATGAAGGTTTATTAAAAATTGTGACCTTAGTATTAACTAAAAGAAGCATGTGAGGCCATGGTTAGTAAAGGTTGAGCCCTGCTGTTCTAAAAGACAAAAAAACTTTTATCTCGTAACATTCATTATGTCTTAGCAATAATTTACTTTTTATTGCCCTTTATTTCCGCTTTTCTTTCTATATGACTACCAAGAGCTTTCAGGTTTGGCTTCTTATCCTCCCCTATATGTAAATGATTTGCTCAAATGACATTCCTTTTACATATATTCCAAGAATAACTTATATTGATATATTAATATGGAGTCAGGGCATAAATCTAACTCTGTAAGCTTACCGCCTAGGTGGCATTTCCTTGACGAATCCCTCTATAATGATTCTTTAGTGCTTTGTCCCACTGGGCATTGTGTATCTTGGAACTACTGAGAATTCATCCATTATGGGCCACCCACTACATTAAGCAAAGTAAATATTCAGTAATACATTTTCTTCATTGCAATGGTACGTCATGTAACAGGACACATTTTTACTTTGTATTTGATGGAGGTAAAATCCTTCATAATCAAAATCAACTCCCTCATGCAACCGCCATCACTCTCACAAGATCACCTCCTATGTGCGTGATTTGTGTCATTTGGTGCATCTTAACGTTAAGGCAAAGCATTCGGGAAATGTGCTGAAGCAGTGTCCAAAATGAAGAGCAGATGTGGAGAGACGTCAACTGCTCTTTTATTCTAAAGAAATGTGAATCTAACAGAGGAGACAGGTACAGACTTTCAAAGCATCTCGCAGGACATGAATGCTTTCGGTGATGCGGTATCATTTAAATGCAATCAATAGTGAGGTGGAGGTTAATTGGAAAAAGTTTAAATTGCCATTTGTATTTGATTATGAACTCGCTCAATACCAGTAGATTGATGATGCCTTTACATTTTTAAAACAATCTAAGTATTTCCTACTGTCACTGGACTATAAAATCTGGCCATGGTACATTGACAGAGACAGTGCTTTGCATTAAACTGATTATGTTGCAACTGTATATGTTATCACTGTGAACTATGACTAAAGAGCAGTAACCAAAAAAAAAAAAAAGTAAGTCATTTGGACTGACATCGCATTTCTTTTTTCCAGAATTTTTTTTTTCTTGGAGAAAAAGTTGTGATTTTAACTGTTTTACCTACGCTCTAGTGGCAGGTCCTTTGATTTTTTTCTCAGTAGAACCACAGTCTGTTCTGTCTTTAGGGAAACCATAATAAAAGTTTTAAGGGCTAATGTCAAAATGTGAGTTTAGAGCTTAATACATATAAACTCACCAGCAATCTATTCATTCCTATGGGATTTTTAGATATTTATCTAATGGTGAACTCTAACTTTCCCCAATTGATAAATACGCTTTTAAAAATCCCATAGGAATGAATAAAACATGGGTGAGTTTTTATATACTCACATTTTGATAAATCTGCCACCTAAAGTACCAGCTCTAGCAGCCAATCAGCAGATAGCATTTAGAAGGTGCTATGATTGAGTGCTATGATATACTGGAAATGCTTGGGAATTTTTAGGGCTTTTACTTAGCTTAAGGAGATTTAGATAGATATAATGATGAGCAAATCTGTCCATTTTCCCTTTGCCAAAAGTTCAGTGAAACGGTGAAAATTTCAGAAAATGCAGAAAAAGTCAATGGCATTTTTTTTTTCAAGCAAAATTTAAGTTATGGGCCATTTTTTTTCTCTGCATTTTCCCAAGCCATATGCATCAATGGGTATCAAAGTTTTTCCTCACCCCAAATGCATTAAAATCAATGGACCTTTCTCTTGTTTTGTGTTGCAAAAATTTTTGCAGGAAATTCTTGCCGCAAGGTGTATAAGCTTATCAAGGAGTATAAGCAGCCTGAATGTGTTTAAAGCACTTTAAGGGACACCACGAGACTGGTGGGATATCTTACCTTTCAGAAGGCCAGGATCCCTTGCACACACCACTGCATATTTATTCACACACGGTTGTTTTGTTGTGCCCGTCTTTCTGTTTTTTGTGACTCCAAATGGGTGTTTGTCTGAGCATAATCACTGTGTGTGGTCAGTGTGTGCAAATATATAGCGTTGATGGTAATTTTGGAAATATAAAGTCGCAACTTGTGAAAAACTGTTTAGCGTCTATTTTTCCAAGGTTTCCAGGGAATATGTTGTGTTGCCTGGGCATAATTTTCTGGCGTACAATTCGTTAAAATTCGACAAGTTTTTCGTGGTTTTTGTTAAATTTCCAAGAAAAAAATTGTACTTTGCACAAAGAATATGAACATTCAGGAATTCGTTAACACTTTGGTTACACTTTCCTCTGGACTATCTTTTCTCCCTGCGGATTCTCAATGGCATAAATTATTCTGCATAGATTTGTGTTATTGTTCCAAGTTAATAATGAACAGAATACTAATGGACCCAATACACAAAGCTGTGACTTACCACTTGGAGCCCTAGTCCAATCAGAGAATGTGCCACTGACAAAAACTCTCTTTATACACTTCTCTGTCCATGTACATCAGTACCAGCAAGGTCTATAAACTTTAGTTTAGAAAGCAAACATTTATATGGGACCGTATCAAAGGATGTAATACGATATAATTACAGCACATCTACTGCAATACCTGTATCACCGTCCAGCATCCAAATAACTAGATCATAAAAAGCAAGCATAATCTGTCCTTCATATAACCATACTGATTACTACTTAAAATGACATTCTCCAGAATATACTCTTAAATGTGATCTCTTAACAAACTCTCAAATAAACGCCTCCACTACTGTCGTCAACTTTACAGGTATATAATTGCCCGACTGAGACTGAGAAAAGTAGATATTGTGGCCAGCTCAATACACTAAGTACTCTTTGTATTTAAAAGTATATTTCAGCAGGCCTCAGAGCCTTGTTTATGCTCCCTTTCAGGGGCGCTTCTGCCATTAGGCGAGTTGAGAAACTCGCCTCAGGCGGCAGAAGCGCCCCAGTTACCAGGGGCGGCAAAAAGGCGCTCCTGGTAACTTTAAGAGCCGAATTTCCAGTTTTTAAACCGGAAATTCGGCTCTTGTAGTGCAGAGAGCGCAATTGCGCTCTCTGCACTAGCGATCTCACCGCCCCCGGACCCGCTCCTGCGCTCAGAAGGTAAGCGCTGGGGAGCGGGGGGGGGGGGGGGGCGGCATCCAGAAGCCGCCTCAGGCGGCGATATGTCCAGAATCGCCCCTGCTCACTTTACCACATAACCAAAATTTTTTCATTTTTAATAAATTCACACTCTCAACATGCACTTTGGGGAACTGCTTTTAGCTACTGACAAAGCTATAGTACTAAAAGTGCTAAAGTAACAATAAGAAAACAATTGTAGCCTCACAGATCAATAGTTTTGTAGCTGGGGATCAGTAACCCCAATTTGAAAGCCAGAAAGCTGGAAATGCCTTTTGTGTTTTCCTGTTTCTGTTTATTGCACTGGTTTTATTGCTTCTAATATTTGGTACAAACAGGCTTCGACTTCTTGTTACTTTCACAGTTTCTCTATGTTTGGAATTTGTTGTTGTGATTTTCAAGGCTTTTCTCCTTGACACATAATTTTGCAGATTTGTGCACCTGCTATTCAGGCACTGACTGTTTGGTCTTTGGTTACTTTGGAATTCATAGATAGAAGTACAGGATGTCAGACCTCTATTGTACCTATTTCTGCAGAATATTCTTAAACAATGCAGCTGCCTATAAAATTGCGATTCAGTCACTTCTAACTTAGACCTTTTTTCCACATAGTGTTTCTTATATTTTGACCCCCCCCCCCCCCCAATATCTCACTGTATTTCTAAAGCTCCTATATATTTTACACAACTGTTCCAGCTTTTTTCTTCTCTGGTAAAAGCTTTTAAGTGCAGATAGGTGGTGTTTTCCTCAAGATTATGTGCTCATCAAATTTACATTGGGTGTAAAAAGTGTGTATCATCAAGTAAAAAGTGTGTATTATAGTCATATTTCCTTAAAACACAGTACGTTAGCATTAGTCCTTCCAGATGGGCATAAAATAGCCCTTTGTGCTCCCAAATTAGAAAACATAGTTGATCATGATCACATATTCCTATACTTTACTCATTAGGAACGGGTCCACTTGCTAGGGCCACTGTTTGTGACAAATCTTTTTTGCATCAGTAATTTAAGTTGATGTTGCTCTGTAAACTTGCAAAACAAAATGCTGGTGGGTTGCCTAGTGTTGCATGGCTGAGTTGGCTAGAATGGCAAGTGGCTTCTATGTATAAGAGTTGCCTTTACTTAGCTGTAACTTCTGCTATCTAAAACCACATCTTTTGATATGTTCCTAGAACTTCCTTTTAGGTGTCCCGTTTAGGTGGATCCCCTGGCATGGATACACTAGTGTAGAGAATGTTACGTGCAACATGGCCCTTATCCAAACAGGCTGATCCTGTGTCTGTTAATATACAGTGATTTTGGGAGGAGAAGGAAGCGGATCTACATTTTCTCCCTCAGCATAACATTATACAAAGTTGTTAATAAAAAAAATTGACTAGCAGGGGTGGTCTTTTGTCCAAGATGGGGCAAACGTAGCCCACACTGATGGTAAGGCTGAGAGAACTGTTTCTGTAACGGAGCCGCACACACAAACATATGCAGTCGGGGAGCTTACCCCATTTATTATGACCACCTTGATCAGACTGAGAGAACTGTCATTATGCTATGGTTGCAGTCATCTAGCGATCGCAAAATGGGTTAAAATACATTCACATGTATGTATGGTAAATAAATAATGAGGAAATATAAAGAAATTCATTCAATTTTTCTTTGTAGGGCCATTGGTAAAAACATATATTAACACAAGAAAAAGAGAGGGTGAGAAATGTTATTGAATAAAGCCTCTTGTCTGCTGAGGCAGGGTGCCTTGTGGGATTCCAGTTTTATTACATTTACATTAGGATTACTTCACCAATTGATTTTGTTTTGTTCATTCAATTTGTGTGTGTCAAGGACAAGCTGCAATTTTCTTGTCACGCATAATGCAAGAGTAAAAAAAAAATATATAAATATCATAGAATCACGTCAGGTAAAATCAAGTAAAACAACAGAGCAAATCACTAGAGACTCTATATGTGAATAAAGACATTTTACAACCAATAGAATTAACTTTCATGGTTACTTAAGCACAGCTATTTCTCTGTATTGGATTGTGCCATTTGTGATGCACTGGAGGTTTTTTTTTATCCTTTAGATACCCACAAATGGCATTTGTAGTAAAGCCCATTACAGACTATCTGCCCCAGGCTTTGGTTTATTACTTTACATGCAGCTGATCAGATATTAGGCATAACAGAACCCATATGCTTGATTAAAGCAGTTGTTCACCTTTGTGCAACATTCGCAAATCTAACAGCTCACATTAATAGAACAATCTTTGCCATATACATAGTTAATAAAAAATGAGCAGCTGAAGAGATATTCACATCAGAATCATCCTTCACTTCTATAGTACTGGCAGCAGACTTAACTCCTATTGGCTGTGACTGCTGTCAGTCTGACACTGCTTCCTGTGCCTGTGAGTGCTGCAAATCACATAATACAGTATGTTAGATTCCTGATATGCTGATGCCTATGCCATTGCAAAGGAGAAATTAACCAATGCCTGGATGTGATGATGGTATTCTAATACACTGAGGGCATTGTTGGTGATTTAAAATGATTTGTACAGGTATAGGACCCATTATCCAGAATGCTTGGGACCAAGGGTATTCCGGATAAGGGGGTCTTTCTGTAATTTGGACCTCCATACCATAAGTCTACTAAAAAATCAATAAAACATTAATTAAACCCAATAGGATTGTTTTGCCCCCAATAAGGATTATTTATATCTTAGTTGGGACCAATTGCAAGATGCTGTTTTATTACTACAGAGAAAAAGGAAATCAGTTTTAAAAATCTGAATTATTTGATTAAAATGGAGTCTATGGGAGATGGGTTTTTCATAATTCGGAGCTTTCTGGATAACGGGGATCCCATACCTGTATATTAAAGGTGAACAATCCCTTTAAGGCCTGTTGGGCCATGGAACTGAAAAGTATGTTGTTCAGATAAACTGAAGATCAGATGTGTGCAACACCAGATTTCTAATTACGGCACCCAGAGGCCGCCCCAATTCTGCCGCCCTTCCCCTCACTCAGGATCGCATGCTTGGCCACCTCACATATGGAGCACTAGGGATAGGACCCCTGAAAAATTTCTGTGCGTCCTGTCCTCACTGCACCATATGTGGGCAAAGTGCAGCTGGACGACATGTCAGCCCTAAATTTGTGCCGCCTTAGGCCCGGGCCTGGATGCGTGGGGAAACATTTTCAAGATAACTCAGAAAGTCCAGATGCATTAGACTTTCCACTACTCAATACAGTAGTTCACTGTCACACCCTACAGAACCTTTATAGAGCAATGTGTAAGCAGTAGGCTTAGTTCTAAAAGCCCATTGTACAAAAGAGGCAAAGGCTTACGATATGTAATTATATAGGGAAAAGGAAGTCCAGTAAATCTCAGCAACCACGACAACATTTGATTTAATAGTTCTAACCGCAATAATGTTCAGAACTAACTGCCGGCTGCTGCTCTTTCATGTTTTACCTCACTTTTTACCATTGTTTTGTATTAACCATGTTTTACCTTATTACTTAGTAATTCCTTTTAGGGATGCACTTAATGCACTATTTTTGGGTTTGGCCCAACCTTGAATCCCCCATAAAAGATTCGGGCAAATACCAAACCGAATCTGAATCCTAATGTGCATATGCTTAGCGTGTGCGTACAATTTTTTTTTTCCTTCTGTGTTTATGTGATCAAAAGTCATGTGATATTAAGGATTTGGATTCAGTTTGTCCAGGCACGCGGATGCGGCCAAATCCAAATCCTGCTGAAAAGGCTGAAGACCAAACCTAATCCTGAATTCGGTGCATCCCTAATTCCTTTGGTCCTCGTATAAATACATTAATTCCTTTATTCTTTATATATTTAATAAATGTCCATAATACAGTAATATATACCTTCTTTACTTTGTTTCATGTCAGTATGTGGCAGTAATCATAATATGGACCTTATATGTGAATCAAATGGGCTTATTTATCAGTTTTCAAGTTCATGCATTCGCAAGCTTTTAGATGGCAAAGTTTTACATGCAAGTTTTCGGGGGTTCGCTACAGGTCTGAATAAGCCCTCCTTGCCAAACGAGCTAATCTTCCCCTATATGGAAACATATTCCTTGTGCTTCTTTTGATTTGTTTAATCCTTATGTCATTTTAACTTTTTTTCCAGGCTGTGTGTGCACAAAGAGGTGGGTTGAGCCCGGGTAACTGCTCAAATAGGTGTGTGCACGGGTTGAAAGGTGGCCACACACTGACACACAGGCACACCGGCCACAGATTTGGCAGCTTATCTGCCCATGTATGGTGACCGCCGATGGGCCTACCCAACCAATACCTGGCTGAAAATTAGGTGTTGATTGGGCAGGTTTGATTCCGTTGTTCCGATGGCTCCTTTCACCGTAGTTGTTCGCAAGGGCCAAACAATTGGCTTACTCAGATATCACCCTCTTTAGGTGGGGATGTCGGTGGAAAGATCTTACCGTGTATGGCCAGCTTAGTACGGTCACTATTGCTTTAAAGGAGAAGAAAAATTAAAATCACTGGTGGGTACCCCTCCCCCTAGTGATTGTATTCACTTACCTGATACCCTGGGCCGGTGCTCCTATTAGCAGAAAACTGCCCAGCCCTGGGTATATGCAAGTGAGTGATCTTCTTTCTTTCTTTCTTTCTTTCTTTCTTTCTTTCTTTCTTTCTTTCTTTCTTTCTTTCTTTCTTCTTTCCCTGCCATCTTGGGGCCGGCAAGAAAGCTGGCTTTTTGTTAAAGTTCAGCTTTTCACTCTACTAAGCATGCACTTGCAGGTACCCTGGGCCAGTGTGGATTTCTGCTAACAGGAGAACCAACTTGGGGTATCAGATAAATGAATGAAAGCTGTAGGTCCGGATAAGATCATTCCGAGAGTCCTGAAATCTTGTGCTCCTCAATTATGTGGTGTCCTTCAGTACCTCTTCAGCTTGAGTCTGTCTTTACAGAGAGTTCCTGCACTGAGGAAAACATCATGTATTGCGCCGGTACCCAAAACACCACGTCCTTGTGCCCAGAACGACTTCAGGCCTGTTGTTTTAACATCGCACATTATGAAGGTGTTTGAGAGACTGATCCTGGATACACTTCGTCCCCTGGTGAAGTCTTCTCTGGACCCTCTTCAGTTTGCCTATCAGCCGTTCATGGGAGTTGATGACGCCATAATACACCTGCTACATCGTACCTACTCTCACCTTGACAAGCCTGGGACCACCGTAAGGATGATGTTCTTTGACTTCTCCAGTGCCTTCAATACCATCCAACCGGCAGTACTGGGGGAGAAATTAAGGAACATAAACATTGATTCCCGCTTGGTTTCCTGGATCATGGATTATCTGACCTGCCGTCCCCAGTATGTCCGACTACAGAACTGTGTGTCTGAGATTCTGATCTGTAGTACGGGAGCTCCCCAGGGGACTGTACTGTCTCCGTTTCTTTTCACCCTCTATACATCCGACTTTAGATATAACTCGGAGTCATGCCACCTGCAGAAGTTTTCTGACGACTCTGTGGTTGTTGGGTGTATAAAGGAGGGTAACACCTCTGAGTGCCAGTCTGTTGTGAATGACTTTGTTTCCTGGTGTGAGCGTAATTATTTACAATTGAACATCAGGAAAACAAGGGAGATGGTTGTAGACTTTAGGAGAAGTAAGACCCATGTGACTCCTATATCTGTTAGGGGGGAGATAGTGGACATGGTCTCTGATTACAAATATCTGGGAGTCCATCTGGACAACAAACTTGACTGGTCACTCAACACAATGGCACTCTACAAGAAAGGACAGAGTTGGTTGTACTTTTTTAGAAGGCTCAGGTCCTTTAACGTCTGTAACACCATGCTACGGATGTTCTATGAAACCGTTGTGGCGAGTGTCATTTTTTACGCTGTGGTTTGCTGGGGTGGTAACATTAAGGTGTCTGATAAGAACAAACCGGACAAGTTTATTAAAAAGGCCGGATCTGTGCTAGGCATGGAGCTTGACTCTGTGGATGTAGTAGCAAAGAGAAAGATTCTATCCAAAGTACAATCCATTGTGAATAATCCTTCTCACCCGCTATACAGTGTTTTCGCTGAGCAGAGGAGCAGTTTCAGCCAGAGACTGATTACTTTTAAGTGTTCTACAGAGCGCCACAGGAGATCCTTTCTCCCAACGGCTATAAAAATGTATAACTCTTCTCTGTAACTCATACACATATGTATGTGGATTTTTTCACTGATTGTTACATAATAGGGCATTGATACTTACTCATATAAATAATATGTTAACTGTAATAGTATTTTTCAATAAAATATGAAATTCAAGATTATATATAATAGTATAGATTGCATACATATACTTGATTACTGTGCAAGTAGTCTTCTACAAGTTGGTACTTACTGTTTTACGAAGGTTTTTTATTTAATTATTATCTTTTCTTAGATAACTGTGAGCACCTGTAACCGAGCATAAGCACTTTCCCTTTGGGATTAATAAAGTTATTTGAATCTTTGAATCTTGAATCTTGAATCTGAATACAATCACTGTGGGGGAGTTAACATTATGGCACCTCCCAGTGATGCGCCCTTTCCTTTAAATTGCAAACTGTTTTTTTTCCTCTAGTTTTTCTCCAGAGATACCATGTAAATATTACTCCCTCCTTATCTCTTTCCAAAGTTAAATCTAGGAATATTTTAGTGCTGTTTTCCATAGTAAATATAATGTTTGACTGTTCTTATTAATCTTCTCTGTGAAAATGGTGGACTTAAAGACAGATGGCTTTCATCACGTGGAATAAGAAAGATGGACTAGAAAAGAGGTTTTGGAATGAACTGTGGTTTAGAGCAGAGGACAGAGGGATATTTATTAACCAGGCTTTAAAAAAAAGACCCTGGAAACATATCCCAAGGATTTCAGATAACAAATCCCATGCCTGTACATATTGCCACAGAGATGGAGTTTTAGATTGAATAGTAATTTCTTTAAATAGAGATTAAATAGAGATGCTTCATTTCTGCTGCTCCTTCACCAAATCACTATATACTTGTCACGTTTGGTCTGCCCTTTGGTTGTTTTATGTTTCTAAGGCTAATGGTCAGAGGGTTATTTATTAACCAGGCTTTTAAAAAACCTTGGAAAGACCCATATCCCAAGGATTCCAGATAACAAATCCCATACCTGTACATATTGTGTGTCACAGGAGATGGATTTTTAACTTGAACAGTGGATTGTTTAAATAGAGATGCTTTATTTCTGGTGTTCCTTCAGCAAATAACCATATACTTGTCAAGTTTAGTCTTCCCTGTGCTTTATGTAATTAAGGCTAGTGGCCCAATGGTTGGCCACGTCTGTGTGAGTTTACCAATAAAAGTTTTTCCAGATGCAGTTTTTTTGGTGCAGAAAACATCCTGCATTTGCACACCATATATTGCAGCAAGGTTTGTTTGTCAAAATTTTGGGTCATGCATTATTGTTTATTGTTCCTTTCACAGCTGACTTAAGGGAGGGACCCAAAATACTTATGAAAATTGACAAACAAACCTTTTCTTTAGTATCTACAATATCAAAAGGCAATTTTTCACAGTATGTAAGACCAGTCCCTTACTCTGCCTTATTTTTGTCTACCGTCATTGCATGTGAATTTTGATGTTAGGATATTAGGAAAGTGTTTTACAAACAATATGCCGTATTTTTTAATTTTTAGAAAAATATGTGTTTCTATTCCTCTTCTGGCAATTATACCCAGTAAATGCCCCAGTTCATTCAAGCTACCAGTTCCCACTCATGGTAAGATGTCATGAGTATACTATAGTGGAAGCTGTAAACACAATTTTCCTGCAATTTAACTTGAAGCAATTTAACTTTAACTTGCAATTTAACTTGAACATGAAGCAGCAACCATCAGCAGCACTGGCAGTGTCACTGTTGTTCAGTTCTGCCCGCGAGGTACACCAGAGCTAAGCAATACTGCACAAGTCTAATTAGGATAGTGGAAATATATGTGTACTTAAGTGATATTTCATTACATCAGGGGAAAGACAAATTGAGAGTCTGATATGGTAGAATTGCCTTTGAGATTATAATTTTCCATAATTAAGGTGACTTGTAATGTCCATTGATGTCTTTTACAGAGATTTTGATATCTTCTTGGATAAGTGAAATATCCAGGGGTAATTTTTAAGGAATTACAATTTGAGAATGTGATGTCAGTTTGGGAAGGATGGTTGTCTTAATTAACAAGGCCATTTAAATATTCTTAGCAGTGAGATTATTAATGTGAGTACAGCTATGGGATATGTTAGGCAGAATGTTGGGACTTTTCCATAATGTGAAGCAACACGCCTTATGGCTACAAAAAACGTTTACATAAGAAATACTGGATTATATTTTCTTTATTAATCCAAGATAAAGGTACTAGGGCTAATTCTTCAAATGGGTGCGCACAGTATGAAAATAGACAGATCGTCTTTTTTTCCAACAACACAACTTTTTTTCCCAGTGTCATTGAGGGCCCTAATGACATTGATTGCACTGCAACTTTCATGTGACCAATGTGGGGAAGCAAATTAGTATCCACATTAGGGAATTGTGTCCAAGCTCTACGTTTTTTCATTACCGAAATAGTGTAAAAATTACGCGTAGCATCAAGCAACAAGACAGTCAATGGTCATTGACTGATAAAGCTAATCTCAATGTATAATATAATTATAATCTTTTCCATTTGGTCATAGACTCATAGGTTTAACATGAGTTTTTCACTACAATGATTCAAGTTGGCCATACACATTCAGATTTTAGTCGTTGTATGACTTGTTCACATGCCGATCCTACGTTTTAATGTAACGCAAAATAACAAATCAGATGATGTTGTGGCCATAAATTAATCATAACACTTGCAATAGTATTGGCAACAGCAATTGTTGGGATGATTAATTGGAGTCCACACATGGTCCGAAAATTGTTATTATATATGCGCATGGAGGGGACCCGTCACCTTAAGAAATAATTCCAAATTGTTTTCTATTGTGTTTTTCAAGCAAAATAAACTTTACTTACACTATATAAATTATTTGGATCTTATTTTCTTCAGCCTTGGAATTCACAATTGCAGCAAGAAGGCAGGGGCCATTTTGTGGACACTGTTATCAAAGCAGGCATTGCATCCTGCCAAAATCTTGTTTCTGTACCAGTATGGGGGGACCTGATACAAATGCCAATGCACTGGTTACAAAATGACATGGTGAGGAGGGAGGGGGAATGTGAGAAGTGCAGCAACATCTAAGAAGTTCTAAATTGAAAGTGAAAATAACTGTCTGCCCCACCTCTATGCCTAAGGCATAGAGGCGGGGCAGGCAATATATGATTGACAGCTGGGATTTTTAAATGCTTTTATAATAGGTATGTATGTGGTAATGAAAAAATGATTTTGAGTTTGATGTTTAATTTGAAAAGGGCTTTTATTATACAGCTTTTTATGTCTGGGTGACAGGTCCACTTTAACAGACTATAATATAGGGGTTGCCAGCTTAATAGACTATAATATAGGGGTAGCCATCTTAACTGACTATAATATAGGGGTAGCCATTTTAACAGATTATTATATAGGGGTAGCCATCTTAACAGACTATAATAACGAGGTAGCCATTTTAACAGACTATAATATAGGGGTAGCCAGCTTAACAGACTATAATATAGGGGTAGCCATTTTAACAGACTATAATATAGGGGTAGCCATTTTAACAGACTATAATATAGGGGTAGCCATCTTAACTGACTATAATATAGGGGTAGCCATTTTAACAGACTTTAATATAGGGGTAGCCATTTTAACAGACTATAATATAGGGGTAGCCATTTTAAAAGACTATAATATAGGGGTAGCCATCTTAACAGACTATAATATAGAGGTAACCATCTTAACAAACTATAATATAGGGGTAGCCATTTTAACAGACTATAATATAGGGGTAGCCATTTTAACAGACTATAATATAGGGGTAGCCATCTTAACAGACTATAATATAGGGGTAGCCATTTTAACAGAATATAATATAGGGGTAGCCATTTTAAAAGACTATAATATAGGGGTAGCCAGTTTAACAGACTATAATATAGGGGTAGCCATTTTAACAGAATATAATATAGGGGTAGCCATTTTAAAAGACTATAATATAGGGGTAGCCATCTTAACAGACTATAATATAGAGGTAACCATCTTAACAAACTATAATATAGGGGTAGCCATTTTAACAGACTATAATATAGGGGTAGCCATTTTAACAGACTATAATATAGGGGTAGCCATCTTAACAGACTATAATATAGGGGTAGCCATTTTAAAAGACTATAATATAGGGGTAGCCAGTTTAACAGACTATAATATAGGGGTAGCCAGTTTAACAGACTATAATATAGGGGTAGCCATTTTAAAAGACTATAATATAGGGGTAGCCAGTTTAACAGACTATAATATAGGGGTAGCCATTTTAACAGGCTATAATATAGGGGCAGCCATTTTAACAGACTATAATATAGGGGTAGCCATTTTAACTGACTATAATATAGGGGTAGCCATTTTAACAGACTATAATATAGGGGTAGCCATTTTAACAGACTATAATAACGAGGTAGCCATCTTAACAGACTATAATATAGGGGTAGCAATTTTAACAGACTATAATATAGGGGTAGCCAGCTTAACTGACTATAATATAGGGGTAGCCATTTTAACAGACTATAATATAGGGGTAGCCAGTTTAACAGACTATAATATAGGGGTAGCCAGTTTAACAGACTATAATATAGGGGTAGCCATTTTAACAGACTATAATATAGGGGTAGCCATCTTAACAGACTATAATATAGAGGTAACCATCTTAACAAACTATAATATAGGGGTAGCCATTTTAACAGACTATAATAACGAGGTAGCCATCTTAACAGACTATAATATAGGGGTAGCCATTTTAACAGACTATAATATAGGGGTAACCATCTTAACAGACTATAATATAGGGGTAGCCATCTTCACAGACTATAATATAGGGGTAGCCATTTTAAAAGACTATAATATAGGGGTAGCCATCTTAACAGACTATAATATAGGGGTAGCCATTTTAACAGACTATAATATAGGGGTAGCCAGTTTAACAGACTATAATATAGGGGTAGCCAGTTTAACAGACTATAATATAGGGGTAGCCATTTTAACAGACTATAATATAGGGGTAGCCATCTTAACAGACTATAATATAGAGGTAACCATCTTAACAAACTATAATATAGGGGTAGCCATTTTAACAGACTATAATAACGAGGTAGCCATCTTAACAGACTATAATATAGGGGTAGCCATTTTAACAGACTATAATATAGGGGTAACCATCTTAACAGACTATAATATAGGGGTAGCCATCTTCACAGACTATAATATAGGGGTAGCCATTTTAAAAGACTATAATATAGGGGTAGCCATCTTAACAGACTATAATATAGGGGTAGCCATTTTAACAGACTATAATATAGGGGTAGCCATTTTAAAAGACTATAATATAGGGGTAGCCATTTTAAAAGACTATAATATAGGGGTAGCCATTTTAACAGACTATAATATAGGGGTAGCCATTTTAAAAGACTATAATATAGGGGTAGCCAATTTAACAGACTATAATATAGGGGTAGCCAGCTTAACAGACTATAATATAGGGGTAGCCATTTTAACAGACTATAATATAGGGGTAGCCATTTTAAAAGACTATAATATAGGGGTAGCCATTTTAAAAGACTATAATATAGGGGTAGCCATTTTAACAGACTATAATATAGGGGTAGCCATTTTAAAAGACTATAATATAGGGGTAGCCATTATAAAAGACTATAATATAGGGGTAGCCATCTTAACAGACTATAATATAGAGGTAGTCATCTTAACAGACTAATAATATAGGGGTAGCCATTTTAACAGACTATAATATAGGGGTAGCCAGCTTAACAGACTATAATACAGAGGTAGCCATCTTAACAGAATATAATATAGGGGTAGCCAGTTTAACAGACTATAATATAGGGGTAGCCAGTTTAACAGACTATAATATAGGGGTAGCCAGTTTAACAGACTATAATATAGGGGTAGCCATCTTAACAGACTATTATATAGGGGTAGCCAGTTTAACAGACTATAATATAGGCGTAGCCAGTTTAACAGACTATAATATAGGGGTAGCCATCTTAACAGACTATAATATAGGGGTAGCCAGTTTAACAGACTATAATATAGGGGTAGCCATCTTAACAGACTATAATATAGGGGTAGCCAATTTAACAGACTATAATATAGGGGTAGCCATCTTAACAGACTATAATATAGGGGTAGCCAGTTTAACAGACTATAATATAGGGGTAGCCATCTTAACAGACTATAATATAGGGGTAGCCAGTTTAACAGACTATAATATAGGGGTAGCCATCTTAACAGACTATAATATAGGGGTAGCCAGTTTAACAGACTATAATATAGGGGTAGCCAGTTTAACAGACTATAATATAGGGGTAGCCAGTTTAACAGACTATAATATAGGGGTAGCCAGTTTAACAGACTATAATATAGGGGTACAGTGTAGCATTTTGTTTAAAGTCCACTGATTCATATTTAAATAGCAAGAATTTGTGGATCAATCTATTCTATTAAACTGCACAGCTCTATTAAGCTTCATGTTTACCCGAACAGAATATTTCTTATTGGATGTGCCGGGTTTTTATACCAGCAATACAGAATTCTTCTACATACCTAAGAAAAAAATGTTACGAGATAGCAGGCAATAAATCATTTTTAGGATTTTTTTCCTTCTGAAATATTCCTCATGTTGCATGTTAGTACTAGGATATATTATCCTCTCTGGCAAGGAAGGGGTTAACATCTCAGACCCCTCAAAGGGAAGATTTTTAAAGTTCTGGAAAATGTTTGTGCTGGAAGAGTGACTGATATACAGACGTTGGTTACACATGGCTCTGCTCCAACAAGGAAAGCACTGGCTTTGTCTTGTGATGTGGTTGCATTGGAGAACCATTCTTATAATCACAAATCTTGAGACACTCAAGCCCAAAAAATCCATCTGGACAAGCTGGAAATTAATATAAAAACATAGGAGAGCATAAAAAAAAAATCCTAAAAGAGCTAATTCAGCAACCAGGATTTTAAGAGCAATTTCCTGCTCTTTGCAAAGTGTCTGACTAATGCTTAAACTCTCCTCTACATTTCATTGAGTTGTAGGGATCTGAAAACATTTTATAGTTCGAAACCCTTTAATTTATGTATTTTTATGGCTATATTATCTTGTGACAAGCAATGCTATTGACACCTTAGAACTTAAAGAGAAAACATTTAAGGTGGTGTAAAGGAAATTATGCACACAGCTGCCATTATAAATTCAATTCCCCACACACCACTTAGAAATTTCACCCTTAATTACTATTCACAAAGCATTTCTGTTCAGTGCCACAGAAAAATTGTAAAAAAAGGAAAAAAAAAAGTATAAATGAAATGAAATAATAAGTTATTTAAGCTAGTTATTTTGCTTCATCCCAGGGCTCATATATACAAATATTTAAACAAGTACGTGTAAGTCATTTTATAATTATAATCCACAATGTATTGGTAGTTATGAGAGCAAATGAATAAATGGAGGAAGTAAGGCTATAAGAAATTGTTGTTTAATGTATTATGTTTCTAATACTTATTACGTTAGGAAATTAATATGTGAAGAATATGAATTGCTCAGAAAAAATAGTATTTTCTGCATTAAATTTATTAGTTTGTCATGAAAAATACAACCACAGCTTAAAAAAGCACTAGAGGAATAATATAATTATTTCTTATTTTCCACAAAAATTATTCAGCTCCACTATTGAATAAGAACAATTTTGTATCATGCGCAGAATATTCAGCTGGATATTGTAAACATTATTTTCATGAGTAAGTATTTTAGCCTTTTAGCCAAGAGGTCATTCGTTGTTCCATTAGGACCATTCGTGACATTGATATTGATAGCAAAAGATTAAAAGAAGACAACTTATTGGTATTCACAAAGGAAAGCTTTAGAGCATTAGACATAAAACTGTACAGGGGAAGGTGGTTACAGAAACATGAGATACAAACTGTGCTCTTCTATAAGGGGTCAGAATAAATCAGGTTTTATGTAGGAATGCTATATTATGGGCTCTACATGCTTCAAGAGTATGCATCTAGATTGGGACCTCATAATGAGTGAATGTAATATAGAACCCACTCGCTAGGATAATTATTTTCTTGGGATAGAAGATAGTGGATGAGCTTAGACCCTGCAGTCATAATAAACAAGGGCATATGGACCCCCCCCCCCCCCGTGTATGTAAGGCAGGGAAGAATTCATTCTTTCGTATGCCCATCAAGCATTTTCTAAAACACTATAATAAATCCCATAGGCCAGTGCTGGCAGGGCAGGCACAGTATGGCACACAGGCAACATAGGGCAGGTAGAGTATGGCACACATAACATCATAGGGTAGGCAGAGTTTGGCACACACAGGCAGGGTAGGTCAGGCACAGTATGGCCCACACAGGCAGCATAGGGCAGGCAGAGTATGGCACACACAGGCAGGGTAGGTCAGACACAGTATGGCCCACACAGGCAGCATAGGCCAGGCAGAGTATGGCACACATAACATCATAGGGTAGGCAGAGTTTGGCACACACAGGCAGGGTAGGTCAGGCACAGTATGGCCCACACAGGCAGCATAGGGCAGGCAGAGTATGGCACACATAACAGCATAGGGTAGGCAGAGTATGGCACACACAGGCAGCATAGGGCAGGCAGAGTATGGCACACACAGGCAGGGTAGGGCAGGCAGAGTATGGCACACAAAACAGCATAGGGTGGGCAGAGTATGGCACACACAGGCAGCATAGGGCAGGCAGAGTATGGCACACATAACAGCATAGGGTAGCCAGAGTATGGCACACATAGGCAGGGTAGGGCCTGCCCTATGCTGCCTGTGTGTACCATATTCTGCCTGCCCTAGGCCAGAAAAATTCTGGTCCTCTGTACCATAGAAGTTGGACAGCACTACCATAAGCTATGAAATGAATAAAAAGACATAAGGAACAAAGAATGACCAGGAGCGACTGAAGAGAATATCACCGCCAGACTCCTTGGTGAATTTGTCAGGTATTCTGCTTTCCATGGCTCTCAGCTTTATTATAACAAAAATATTTTTTTCCAGTTTGTACAATTTAATATATCTTTTATAAAAACTAGTACAGTGGCCATGTGATGTTAATGTGGGAAAGAAGAAGTCCATTTAAAGTCTCTTAGCTGTGACTGTTTCTGTTATTCCAATTTATGGGACAATAAGGAACACCCTTATTGAGCATGTTGGACATCAGGCACAGCCTGGTGCATTTAAATGCTTAGCTGGGAGACAACTGTCTTTACTTTTTATATGATGGGAGCTTCAGATTGTTAATATGGGAGGAGTTAAAGGGTAATTCTATAATCTAGCTTGAGTTACCAATTGATTCATGTCCTATTGATTATAAGTGCAGTGCCTTGCAAAACTATTCGGATCCTGGACCAGTTCTCTTATTCTACTTCTTATTCTATTCAATTGCCCTGAAATTTTTTTCTTTGCAATATTATATTTTAAAGCATTGACATGTGACATTATTAGAAAAAGATAAATGCTGTGTGCATAAATACTGATAAACAAATGATCTAATAAGGACACTACCTTATAACTGGCATCATCCAGAGAATTAGTAAAATAACCACCTCATTTCTTGTCTGTGAAAATGTAGACAAAAAATATTTCCAAGAATTTAGGGCTAAAGTAAAACATTGGACATTTGTATACACTATAAAAAGGTTACATAAAATATATGCAAGTGTTTGGAAGTCTAGGGATTTATCAGGAAGCAGAAACATAAAGGCCATTCCTTAACCTTCTGTGCAGACAAGAAGTAGACTCCTAACAGAAGCCACAATGTAGCCAACAATCATTTTGAAGGAGTTCATTAATTGATAGTTAAGGAAGGGCGCATTGGTAATTTATATTATAACCCTTGTATAATACTGGCCTGCATGAAATGGTGGCATTAAAACAGCTGTAACTCAAACAGAACCATGTGAAAGCACATCTGGGGTCTGGCAGCATGAATGTGACCCAGTTGCAATGTGAGAAAAGGTATTGTAGTTTAATGAGACCAAGAAGCTTTTTGCCTAAGGTAAAAGCAATATGTGTGAGAAACCTAACACCGCCCCTCACCTAAAAATCACCATAACTAATGCTGTAAAATTTCTTTGCATCTTAGCAATTTGGGCTTAAAATTACATCAGTTTTTACAGATGCTTATTGTGATTAAGAGGGAAACCCAAACCAGTTATTTTGGTGTGTAGCCCCTTAAATATTTCATTTAGTGATGAGTGAATCTGCAAATTTGAGCAAAAAAATTGTGAAATGTGGCTCCTCCACAACTTTTTTGACCGCAAAAATTTTTAATGCAAATGTGGCTTTTTTTGACGCAACTGCAACTTTGGCTTCACCAAAAAATTTGCCAATGTCAAAATGCAGAATTCCACAGCGAATCCATGGCTGGTGAAAAATTTCACTCATCGCTAATTACGTTGTATAAAAATACTTGGAATAAATGTTGGAGGGCACATTTTCACTGAACTAGTTGCAATTGTAAGAGTGCTAAGGGCTGCATAATCTCATTTGTTTATTAACCCTTCCACCGCTGCTATTGTGCTCTGAACCCTGCAGTGCTGTAAGGGGTTTATTGCTTTCCAAACATTTTCTTTTAAATGCCATTGTTTTCTAATAGTTCACCAGAATAACTTCAATTGTTTATTTTTGACCATTTTTCCAATATATAGTTTAAAGCTTTATTTTTGGCATTCTTATATCTCCCTGGAGCTGCTTGGGTGGGGGGAGCAAACCTGTAAACTGTTCTAATTTGATACATTTATTGATACATTTCTTAATGTCAGCCCTACTGAGCATAATTTCTGAGTTTCATTAAATGCAGGTATCATTCATATGATAGCTGCTAATGTGCCACAGATGTTGCCGACAAATGTAACAACTAGTGTGACAAATTGTGTCAATTCTGTGTCTGCCCCTGGATTACTCAGAAGTGAAACAAACATTAAAGTTTAAACTTAAGTTTTAGAAAAATAGAGAGTAGTTGAAAACAGATTTAATTTCTGGTACTATCTGAAACCAACTTTTCACAAGTGCAAGGCGACTGGCAAATTAATTGTTGTACGCTACAGACCCCCTTAGATAAGATAAAAGGAAGAGGCTCTGTTCCTTGGGTAAAAGTAAAAGTATCTCTTGGCCTGACACTGCCTGTTCCAGATAGAAAAAGCTGCAAATCTGAGGCAAGCCATAATAATCTGGGGAGATTTTAATTACCCAGATATTGATTTGACCAATTTTACTGTCTGTACAGTTCATGGAAATAAGTTTACACATGTGATGCATGACAATTCCATGTCAAAGATTTTTTAGGAACCAATCAGTAATTATGCTATACTCGATCTAATGATCTCTAGCAGCCAAGAGCACCTGGATAATATTGGCCATAATATTCCCCTTTTTAATGTTCGCACAATACATACATACATATGACTGTATAGAGAGATATACAAGATATACCCTCACAAGGAAAACAGAGAAGGAATAAGAAGCCTCAGATGGCCTTTTTTTGTCTCTTTCAGAGAAGAGCAACATCAGAACTGTTTTTCTACTGAATGTACATCTCTCCCAACAGTCAGAGGAGATGACAAGCAGGAGGCTGCAGGAGAAAAAAATAAATGCAGATGCTTAGGTGCTTAGAAAAGCACATTTTTTTAAATGTTTACATATGCCTTAAGCAGGGGAGGGCCAAGGCAACCTGAACAGTCACCTCACCCTCCATGCACCTATTCAAACGAAGAATGAACCCTCTCGCCATGTGCACGCTTGCGTATGCACGGGACGGGTGGAGAAGGACTGTGCAGACCAGTGGTGGAGGAAAGAAGGCCTGGACTAGGGGTAGACAGGAGAGCTACCTGCCTAGTGTTCCCCCCACCATTGTACCCTAGGCAGGTGCCTCTTCTGCCTACCCCTAGCTACAGCCTTTAAGGGCCACCCTATTTGGATTACATCAGATATAAAGAAGTTTATCAAGTAAAGAGAAAAGCAATTTAAATTTACAAGATATGGCTAGGGACCAATGCTTTTTTTCTATCAATGAATACTACAAGTGTGTAAATCATCAATCAAGAAATCTGGACCTGGTGAAATACATCCTTGGTTACTTAAAGAGCTTAGTGCAGTTTTAGCCAGTCTTTTTTTTAAATTTCTTAGACTGTCTTTTATCTGGTATGGTACCTATGGATTGGAGGAAAGCTGATGTAATTCCAGTATTTGAAAAGGGACCACAATCAAGACAGTGTTCTGGAGAATGCCATTATGAGCAGTAATCAGCATGGCTTTTTGAAGGACAGGTCATGTCAGACCAATTTAATTGCTTTTTATGATGAGGTAAGTAAGAAGCTGGACAGTGGGGATGCAGTAGATGTGATCTGTTTGGATTTTGCCAAAGTATTTGATACCGTGCCCCACAAATGACTATTTCTAAACTAAGGTCTATTGGTCTTAGTGAAGTTGTTTGCACATCGATAGAAAATGTGTTTGGTAAAGAGGGTGGTTGTCAATGATGTGTTCTTTGCTTGGAGTAGGGCTCTTAGTGGGGTCACACAAGGTTCTGTACTGGGTCCACTTTTGTTCAATTTGTTCACCAGTGTTGAGCAAAAATAGCCTGTTTCGCAAAAAAATTGGTTTCAATTTTCACTTAAGGAATCCTGGGAGGAGACAAGGAACTTTTATACTCAAAGAGACACTCCTTTAGAGAGCAAGAGAAGTGCATCAAACTAAACATGTGAGTACCCAGAGAGATGAAGTAGCAAAGCAAACTTTAATACTAAATAAGGTTGGCCCAGGGATCGTCAGACATTGGAAGAATAAAAGACCAACAGAACAGTTAGACAAATCCATCTGTTATATTTGTATTCATGCATGTAAAACCCCATTAACAATTACATTTTCCTTTCCTTTCTGTTTTATTTATACAAGGATGAAACCTATATTGTCTGATGTAATCTCTCTCTCTTCAGCTAGTGATATTGTTGCCTTTGCCCATAAATGAATGCTGTACCAACTACACTTACTGACAAGTAAATTGCTGCCTCTTTAATATTCATTTTACACCCCATCATCTAAATATACAGGCCACAAAATGCATTTAAAATCAGGGCATAGAAATAACAAATGTAATTGCTTTTCGTTAGCTCAGTATTTAACATATTCCTAATCAAGAAACCAGAGCTGAGGTAGAATCTTGCTAAATAGCACGACTTGACAGTGTTACCACATCTTTGAAATATGTATGGTTTCCACTGCATTCCCGCCAGTCTGATAGGGATGGAAAGGAAAAAGAAAAGGTAGAATGAAACTAAAAAAATACAATTTTTGCTGCACTGCACTGTGCATGATATGGTTCTAAATATATGTCTATAGCAAGTGGACCCTCTAGTGGGCAGACATTATAACTATTAGAATTTGTGTGCTGTCTGGAGATATCTCATCACAAAAGGATTCTGGGGGCTCTTAACCTCAACTATCCTTCTGCAACTCCTCACACAGTAATCAGCTCTGATCTGCAAACAGACCTCATGTAAACATCAACATTTGCAGTTTATTTAGGGAACATTACTGTTAAAATACTGTCTGAAAACAATATTTAAAGTGCAAAAGAATTACAGACTGATTTTGGTTCTTTTTGTTATATCTGTCCTGTAATTTACAGGAAGGTATATTACATTGTTTGAAAATTCAGCCAGCCTTTGTAGCTTTGTCATTTATAATAAGCACGGCCATTGAATTCCCATCTGGTCACCCCAAAGCAATGGGTATCAAACTGGTTCAGTCCCATTAGGAGAAACAACCTTTCCCCCTTAGCTCATAATGAGCTTACAAACACAAAAAAATGGGCTTGTTAGCCAAATAACCATTTTTAGAAGAATATGGTGTCTCTATCACCACCCCAGTTACAGGCTTTGAGTATTACTCAACCCAAAGCATAAAAGTCAAGCTTTGTCCGTCTCTAAAATTCATGTAACAGCTTTTCTGAGCTAAAAATGCAAGTTATTATCTGCTTTTTTTTTTTTTAAATTGGCTGGGTAGCACCCAGACTTTGTGCTTCTCTGAGGTAGGAAGAATAAGAAGCAAAGATTTTGACCTATTAAACTGAGCCTTGTGTCAATAGGGTAAGGGCTAAATAACAAGGGCCATGGGCAAAATAGGCACCATTCTTACCTTTTTTCTTTTGGGAGTCATAGAAGTGTAGTTATGGATCCTGGTCCCTATGTCCTGTAGCATTAACAAAATCACTGTTGCAATGTCCTTCTTGCACTTAGATTGTAAGCTCTACGGGGCAGGGACCTCTTTCCTACTGTGTCTCATACCACATGGCACTTACTCCCTTTGTATTTATATATATATATATATTGTATTTATTTATTATAACACTTGTCCTCCCTGTGTGTAATTTTGTATTTTCTAAGATTGTACAGCGCTGCGTACCCTTGTGGCGCTTTATAAATAAAGTTATACATACATACATACATACATACATACAGATGGACTCACAACTTATCAATTTTACAGACTCAGTAAAGTATGAGGGTTTACTGATGTTACAGCTCATATAAAGAATGTTGGCATGGCAGAGCCCACTTCAGTTAAGCAGACAGGAAAATCCATACAATCAGTAACCTTAAAAAAGCACTCATTTGTGGCATAGGACAGCTACTGTCTACAGAAAGTTTGTCGCCTATACATCAAATTTAACAACATATAGTGGTCCTAAATATTTAACTGTGGTTATATTTGTTAAGGGGATCTAAAGCTTATCTAAAGGAGTAGCTAGAAATGTTGTACATTATGTCTTTCTGCTCATACATGCTCTGTGCTGCTGTCACTTACTGAGCTTAGGGACCCACTCACAATATACTATATATATATACAAAGGACACATTATAAGGCTGATTAGAAATAATACAGATTATTAGTGCATGGCAGCTCTGAAACCAATGCATTTAGCATCAGAAATTAAATAATCAGCCCTGTAGCATCAACTTTTATGACAGACAGACTTGATTTTCTGTTTAATATTTTGCTACAACCCCTAAGCTTAATTTCAACAGCTGCCCAGAGCCCACTGCCAATGTGAGTGTCGCTTCTAACAAAATCCAAATTGTGACCCCCTGCGACTACTTTAAAGAACTTTTTCATTGCTATTATAGAGATGCTGAAACTTTACTGAACTTATTGCCCCAAACCATATAGGGTTTAGTCCTCCACCAATACTTGCATTAAGAAAGGATGAGTATAGAGGTGCTACAAGCAGATGGAAGTTGGTCCTTACATTCTAAAATACAAAAGGGGTTGTGGGAGTACTCCAAAACCAATGAGAGTAACAGTAAAGTATAATGGAAGTTAGACTGATATGACCAAATATTCTTCAAGCATCCAATTGGATTAATCAACACACAAGTGTATGCAGGAAATACAAGGGCTCATTAGCTAAAGGGGACACTATGCAGAAACAAGCCAGAGGGTTGTACATTTTGCCAACAATTCACCTTGGAAAAAAATATTTTGGCAGGAACTGTGAGCAAATGATTTCAATTAAGACTTTGTGAATTTTAAAAACTATTACTGAAAAATTGGAAAATATACAATTAACTTCACTCCCAGTGGTGGGAGCAAAAAAGATGGAGTATGATGCATTGTCGGTAAAAAACAATGCCTTTAGATCTGTATTTTGCTCTTGTTCTTTGGTCCCTTTATTAACTGAGCCCAGGGTCAGACTGGGCTGCCGGGACACTGGGAAATTACCCGGTGGGCCCCGGCCCTGGTGGGCCCCAGCGGCCCAGACCCGACCCTATTGCTGCTTCCTCTGGCCTCCGGTGTCCTCCCCTGACGCGTTTCACATATGCGTTCAGGGGAGGACGTCGGACAGGGGCCCCTGCGGGGGGAGGGGTTAGGGGTGCACGGCGGGGGACGCGGCCAGAGGAGGCACCTTGGGGGGTGAGGGGCCCCTGGGGCCCTGCACCCACCAGTCCGACCCTGACTTAGCCCATATATTTCCTAACAAAGGGACCTAAAACTGCAGCTCCATGTACCCCCTTGTGAATCCGTAACTAGCTCTTTAGAAAGAACACTCACTAACTGAATGGCTTGTGTTTCTCCCATACTAAATGAGCCTTACAGAATATGATATGCATGCTACCATATGCTACTTTGGACAATGGCACATTGCTACTTTTGAGATTTTTTAATAGATGATATAAGATATAAGATGATATCAAAATGCCCCAAATCATCACTCAATTCTTTGTCACCTAAAAATATGTGTCCAATTGCTTAAAGGCAATTGTTGCCCAAAATGCAGACTGCAATATCTTCAGGTAACAACTGAAAAGCAATTAAACAAGCTTGTATTAAGCCTACTACAAAGGAAGCATGCACATAGCAACTGTATTTCAATATGTTTAGGTATAGTTGCCATTGTTCTGTTTTTAAAGGGCTTCTAGAAACACTCTTTGTGATAACAAGTCCTTCAGCTGTGGGGCCAAAGGAAGCATAGTACTAGACTGTTATGTAACTTCTTGCATTTGTGCTTTTTGGAACGTGATTTAACAGAAGTATCAATGCATGTACGAAATGGTAATGTAATTGTAATCCAAATCACATGAAATAGCACCAATGTATTAACTATCTTAATTTAACACAATTACTATTTGTTTTACTAGAATTTCTCCACTAGATGGAGCCAAAACCAAGCCTACAACCAAAAGAAAGAAAACAACTACTAACCACTGTTTAACATTGGACAAAGGAATGAATATATTTAGCAGTGCATTATCATTTATGAACTGCAATATATGTTTATTCATAAACTGTATAATCAAATACTTTTCATTTGTACTGCCAGCCAACAGATTATTGTGCACAGTAGGGCTCATTTGGCAACCACAATGATAAACTCTTTCCAAGAATTCTTAATTCTGTAATTGCAAACATGAACGAAAATTGCCACAGATCCCAGAAGTCAGTAAATTCCACAAAAATGGGCAGAAGGTAAGATGTGGCACAAGGGTGGGTCAAGGGCATGTCCTTATAAGGCCTTTAACTGTATGTATATGCCTATAGGTGCAACAAGAGATGGGAGCCCTAGACATGTTGCCATGCCCGGATTTGTGGAGAGGCCACAAAGGCCCAGGCCTAGGGCGGCAGAAATGTAGGGGCGGCATGCCATCCCGCCGCAACGGAATTTTTAAAGTTTTTTTCAATACGGAGCAGTGGGAACTTCTCCCCACTGCTCCATATGGGGCTTTAAATGTATGCGCATGCGCGCTTGTTCGCTTGTTCGCGCATTTGCATTGGGGGTGCGGGGCCGGGCCGCTCAACGGGGGTGGCCTAGGGGCGCCCAGAAAACAAATCCGGCCCTGCATGTTGCCTGGTATGGGATTCCTTGCACGTTGGCTCTTTGTACCTCATAGTGCAAAGTGGCACAAAGCCTGAAGCATGGTGGTCTCTTAGGAGGGTATTTCTCAGGAACACAGAATTCAAATGAAAGGTTTAGCTGACATTAAAAAAACCATTCTGACCCCAACGGTCAATGTGCTATGCCTACCATGTTTTTTTAAGCTGAAATATAAATGATTAATAAAATCTAAGACTGAAGATTCATTATTAGCCAAAATATACACCATGCTACTATACACCAGATATGTATCACAAACTATTCCCTCTGTTCTCTTTTACACAGCAGGATCATTCAGGCAAGAGAAATACATTTTTAACAGCTAAAATTCATTATTTACATGATTTTCCAAATCAAACTGTTCCAGGTTCTATAAATTCATTAAAATTATTTTATTATCATGTAAGTATCCCCTTACAATGCGTGTTGGCATTAACTCAACTTAGTTAAAACCAACATCTTACCTCCACCAAGCCCCCTTACACTTACCTGTTTACCTGCACAGAAGCAGCTTTCGCCCATGGCTGCCCCAGCACTGGAGTCACACTTAAAGGCCAATAGCATGGAGCATTGTTTCTGTGGCCCATAACAAAGCCTGATGTTAGTCCTGCAGAACCCATGGCAGAAGGTAGCAGTGAAAGACACTGGTAAATGTTGTTATTGATGTTGCATATTCACAAAATAAAAAAGAAAAATGTGGCCTGTGAAAAAAACAAAACACAGTACAACACCGGTTACTAATGACCCTAAGAGCTGTATTTATGGGATTCTGGCTGATCTGCAACATCTGGAGTACCAAGACTCATGGACAGGGGTACAGGAGATATTTGGTGCTGTTTTGTGGCTCTTTAAGGTAAGACATGTGGGTGCTGCCTTCCCCGGGGTGAGACTTGAAATACATACAGTATACAGGTATTCCGGATAAGGGGTCTTTCTGTAATTTGGATCTCCATACCTTAAGTCTACTAAAAAATTAATAAAACATTAATTAAACCCAATAGGATTGTTTTGCATCCAATAAGGATTATTTCTATCTTAGTTGGGATCAATTACAAGGTTCTGTTTTATTTCTACATAAAAAAAGGAAATCAGTTTTAAAATTCTGAATTATTTGCTTATAATGGAGTCTATGGGAGACGGGCTTTCCGTAATTCGGAGCTTTCTGGATAATGGGTTTCCGGATAAGGGGTCCGATACCTGTATTTAATTTGGAAAAAAGTACATTGCAAGATTTGCTTTTCCACAGACATGAAGAGCCTGCATCGCACCGAATAAATGTTTTATTTAACAGTGAATGAATATTGCTTATTTACTTGGATTTTCTGCAGTTTATACAGTAAAAATAACCATTTAACCAACGTTTAATACTATTACTCATGCCTGTCAAATGCAAGTGAAAATAAAAAATAAAATGAAAAAATCTTGCACCTGGACATTTTAATTAATTCTGTTTTATAGGGTCCTTAGAGTTAATAGAGAAGAGTGTGTGAGTTCTGCATTGCTGTAGGCCACTCCAGGTTGACTCGTTTTCCAGCCAGTTAGCTGCCTGATTATGTGTGTGTAAAGTACTTTTTTCTGTTTGGTTTTGTATGGTCTAGGGCAATAGGCCCCCTCACCCTATGCTAGTGTATTAGGCAGGCTATGGGCACGTTATATACCTATTTAAAAGTAAAGAAAATCTTTATTTGTACCCTCACAATCTTTATTTATCCTCTCATAAACCTTACGCGTTTCAATTTTATAATAAAGTGTCATTCACACACAAAACACATAAGGGTTCTGGGATGAGGGTATAAATAAAGATAGTAATTTACTTTTAATTACTTTATTCATGGGCATGTTTGTGGATCCTGGGAGTGCCCAATACTTTTTTTTTTTTTCTTCTGTTTGCAAAAATGGAGTGTCCACTCCCCTAAGCTGGGCTGGAGCACCAGGCCACTATTTCACTTTGGTGAGTCTTCCACATTGGCAAATGTATTTGTGTCTGTTTATGTCTTTTCTCCAAGTTATATGCCTGACAAATCTAAAAGTGTGCAGCAGTCTATCCACAAGATACAACGGTATAATAAGCACAGAATTATAGCAACAGTGCCCATTACTAGCTCTAGGGCCTGTGCAGTGTGGCTGCATTTTGTACCCTTATGAACCTTTAATGATGTATCCAGTGTAAGACACAATGCCCAGCACTTACCTACCTTTTACCTAATGCCTGTCATACAGTAGGTGTCTTGCTTTAGGGTGCTCCTTACTTTATAAGTGTTGTGTAAGGAATGGTTCCCCTTCTGTATGCAGCTCTGTAAGGCTGTCAGCAGCAGAATGAACTGATTATTTTTTACATACTTTATCCATGTTGCCTGTATATAGGCTCCAAATTCTTATTTTTTCCTATTATGTTGCATTAAGATGAGACCTTTTCCTTATTATTTATATTTGGCACCAATCTAGCTTAGTGCAGAACTCTGTTGAACTTCTAATCAGACCACTATGGATCACACTGGAATGTTCTTGTTTTTTTGCTTTCCTCTATTCCTATATTTGGTGGGATTTTAGAGTAAATCTGTAACCAAAATTAATGAAACTCTGTGTTAGACACAGCTTAGTTCAGCCCGGGCAGCAGTACATTCAGATTCTATTGTTTAGCTGACAGTCTGTAGCAAAGAAAGCAGTGAGCCATACACAACAACTGACTTGCATAAATAGTATTTCAATATAATATGCCTTCAAATAGAAAAACCATATTATAAATCACGAGTTCTCTATCGTTACTTTGTTGGAAGGGACTGATGCTCTGTAATATAACATAAAAGCTAGGCAGCTGAAGTGATTGCAGTTTAAATCTTTTTGTATAATTTTATGGTCTTAAGCACAAGCTACTGCCACCAATAACTCGAATAATAAGCCAGCATTTTGGCCAGACATCACGGATACTCAGATTCTAAAAGGGCCATCATCCTATTTCATATTTTCATCCTTTGCCTACAAAAAAACAATTGTAAGGGGTTATTCTACATACACAGTTGGAGCACTTATCACAAGACCACTTTGCAAGAAGCATGGAGATTTATGGGTAATCCAAGGAAAACAAACCCACTGTGACATCACCTGAAGTGGTGTGAGGAGTAGGTAAAGCCTTTAACAGAGATCAGATCAGGAGCAAGGTTATCGGGAGCACTAACCATGGGAAGAGTGACCAGCAGAAAGGAGACCAACCAACTAGCAAAAAATTTCTGGCCATTATGGAGAACACCTACATCTGTTCCGGAAACCTCTGACATCTTTCATGTCTAATGAGCCTGTGTCAGTCAACTTTGCAAAATTGTGCTGATTTTGTGAAACTCTGGCTATAAGTAGGAGTAGGGAGAGCTGTGTCTGGTAGGTAAAGGTTAGGCCCAGCTTCCTGGACAGCCTAGCTACTCCAGAATATTGACAGAAAAACGAATGTTAAAATGTATGTTACAGTTTTGTGTTGTCAAATAGAAATGTTCTGTTTACAATTGTTACAATGGTACGTGCTAATGCAATTCATATTTACTCTTGTATGCCTTACCTTTCCATTATGTCTTGATTAAAGAGCACTAAAAGGCCATTAACAAAGTGCATAACAAGATGTAAACAGCCATGGTTTCTGCTCTTTCTCCATGGCTCTCTCTGAGGACCCACAGCTGCAATACTGTGTCCCTTAGTAGTATTTTTATCATGCTGAGTAAAACATTACCGGTGATATTGCTCATAGTAGCCAATCAGATGCTTTCCTTTGGTTTTCTACCTGTTGAAATTTAATTGCTGATTGGTTGCCCTGGGCAACATCACCGGTAATGCTTCACTCCACTTTTTACACAGCATAATAAATATACCCCTATGTGTTCTCAGTAGGGGAATTGGTCCCGAGTGTGTTAAGTCTTCTACTGTGAAAATAATGCTCATCATTTATCTAGGAAGTAAAGGTATTTATACAATGGACTATGCAAACTGCACATTTTAAAATTGTTTCTCACTTTTAAAATTATATTCCTACAGTTTATATGAACGTTTTTGAGATTCATAGTAATATATTGTATCACTATGGACATAGATAGAGCACTTCTACATTCAACATGTTCTCACACTCTCTCTAACTTGGTTCTTAAAAAGGATTCCATTTATGAAGTTTATAATGAAAGGAAAGGTGCTTCACTGGGTAACCATAGGATCATAGGCTTATCACATAACAGCAGTCACAGTTTCACTTGGGTACTGGTTACCCACCTGGATTCTTGGTAGGGTTGAACGAAAATATAAAGTTTATTGTCTGAAAATCATGATTTTTTGTGAAATTAAATTGTGAAATTTAAGTGGCCGTTCATTTCCATGGCCGTTTATTTTTCCCTAACAGGAATTGCTCCAGCAGCCATTTTAGGAGCATTGGTGCTCATTCTTGGAAAACAATTATGTGTTTAAGTTTCATTTGAAACTGGGTGAAATAGAAAACAATGATGGATTATCTTTCCCTTGAAAATGTATAGCAAAAGGACAGGCTGACAATGAATATTCACATTTTAAATCATTTTCAAGTTAAAGTCAAACATTTCTAGTATTTGAACCCTTCCATAGGACTTAATGGTACTCGACAAATCAAACCCGCCATTTTTTTACCAAGAAAAAAAGTAACCTAAACGTTAATAAATCTCAAATTATAGAGTTATTTAAAAGAAAATACAAATTTTTTGGGGAAAATTTCCATTTCTCCATTTTATTTTGCTATGTTTCCCATAAGACATGACGGAGAGGTGGATAAATCATATTACTGTGACAATTTCTTTAGTGCAGATTTTAAGGAGGCCAAAAATCCAGTGTCTACGATAGTACAGGTTAAGCAGACATAATACAGAATGGAACCATGCAAGGAAATAAAGCTACTTCATTAAAGAGATGATTTACCATAAAACACTCCGTCTAAATGACTGTCTGCCCTGCAGCACTGATTACGCTATCACGCATACTGCACAGAGAGGCAACGGCTATGGACTTTATGGGATTACTGTCTGCAAACCGTTAACAAAAATGTATTAGAGTAACAGCTTTAGAGCATTATTGCCGAGGAGGGCTCTGAAAAGCAATTATAAAGCTGTGTACAGTGAAATCTCTCTGGGGGAAGCTAACTGTAAGCACTTTTTTTGTTGATACTTGACAGTCTTCCAACTGTGAGGGTTATTAGAGGAGTCTGTATAAGGATGCATGCCACTGGCCCTATCAAACATATTCTGTAATGGATTCCTTAATAAGAACTTTGCCTTGCAAAAGAACTGTGAAACTTGTGTCGTTGGATAGTAAAAGAGCAGAAGAACTATACAATATTTAGAGTTTCATTAGACATAGATTTTTAAAAAGTTTTTTTAAATGTTTTAGGCTACATGTTACTCTTGAGAGCTTACAATCTTATTTTATAGACCCAGCACCATGACAGCATCCCAGATGTTCTTGTTATCGATTTTGATTTCATCCTCATTCTACTTATGCTTTCAAACAATACAATAAATATTTCTGTTTGCTTGAACATCCTTGTAACTGCAATCATAGTTACATAGTTACATAGTTACATAGGGTTGAAAAAAGACCTGTGTCCATCAAGTTCAACCCATCCAAGTAAACCCAGCACACCTAACCCACACCTACCAATCTATACTCACATACATAAACTATAAATACAACCACTAGTACTAACTGTAGATATTAGTATCACAATAGCCTTGGATATTCTGATTGATCAAGAACTCATCCAGGCCCCTCTTAAAGGCATTAACAGAATCTGCCATTACCACATCACTAGGAAGGGCATTCCATAACCTCACTGCCCTCACCGTGAAAAACCACCTACGCTGCTTCAAATGGAAGCTCCGTTCCTCTAATCTAAAGGGGTGACCTCTGGTGCGTTGATTGTTTTTATGGGAAAAAAGAACATCCCCCAACTGCCTATAATCCCCTCTAATGTACTTGTACAGAGTAATCATGTCCCCTCGCAAGCGCCTCTTTTCCAGAGAAAACAACCCCAACCTCGACAGTCTAACCTCATAGTTTAAATCTTCCATCCCCTTAACCAGTTTAGTTGCACGTCTCTGCACTCTCTCCAGCTCATTAATATCCTTCTTAAGGACTGGAGCCCAAAACTGCACTGCATACTCAAGGTGAGGCCTTACCAGGGACCTATAAAGGGGCAAAATTATGTTCTCATCCCTTGAGTCAATGCCCTTTTTTATACAAGACAGCACTTTATTTGCTTTAGTAGCCACAGAATGACACTGCCTGGAATTAGACAACTTGTTATCAACAAAAACCCCTAGATCCTTCTCCATTAAGGAAACCCCCAACACACTACCATTCAGTAGATAGTTTGCGTTTATATTATTTCTACCAAAGTGCATAACTTTGCACTTATCAACATTGAACCTCATTTTCCAGTTTGCTGCCCAGTTATCTAATTTTGTCAAATCGCTCTGCAAAGCGGCAGCATCCTGCATGGAACTTATAGTTTTGCACAATTTAGTGTCATCAGCAAAAATAGAAACAATACTGTCTATGCCCACCTCCAGGTCATTAATAAACAAGTTAAACAGCAAAGGCCCAAGGACTGACCCCTGCGGTACTCCACTAACCACACTGGTCCAATTAGAAAATGTTCCATTTACAACCACTCTTTGTACTCTATCCTTCAGCCAGTTCTCTATCCAATTACAAATATTATGTTCTAGGCCAATATTCCTTAATTTGATCATTAACCTTCTGTGAGGTACTGTATCAAACGCTTTAGCAAAGTCCAAGTAGATGACATCAACTGCCATTCCAGCATCAAGGTTCCTGCTCACCTCCTCATAAAAGGCAACTAAATTAGTCTGGCAAGATCTGTTACGCATAAAACCATGCTGGCACAAACTAATAGTATTGTGAACTGCAATGTATTCAAGTACCCTATCCCTTATTACCCCTTCCAAAAGTTTTCCTACTACTGATGTCAGACTAACAGGCCTATAGTTTTCAGGCTGAGAACGGGATCCCTTTTTAAATAACGGCACCACATTAGCAATCCGCCAGTCTCTTGGCACCATGCCAGACCTCAATGAATCCTGAAAAATTAAGTGAAGAGGTTTGGCAATCACAGCGCTCAGCTCATTTAATACCCTGGGATGAATCCCATCCGGCCCTGGACCTTTGTTTACCTTTACATGTTCAAGTCTCTTTTGAATTTCCTCCCGAGTGACCCATGCGTCAGTAGCTAAATTACTAGAACTGGGCATATTACAAGGGAAGCCTTCATTATCTGGCTCCTCAGATGTATAGACAGATGAAAAATAAGAGTTCAAAATTTCAGCTTTTTCCCCGTTTTCATCAACCAACGTACCCCCCCGTGATAATAAAGTTCCCACCCCTTCTTGCTTCATTTTTTTACTATTCACATAATTAAAAAATAATTTTGGATTCTTTTTACTCCTAGCAGCAATATCCCTTTCCATCTCTATTTTAGCTTGCCTGATAGCTTTTTTGCATGCTTTATTTGCTTCCTTGTACCTGATGAAAGTTTCTGCTGTCCCAGCTAACTTGAATGCCCTAAAAGCACGTTTTTTCTTACCAACCTCGACAATAACACATTTATTCAGCCATAAAGGTTTTGCTTTGCGATGCCTCTCCTTGCTTACTAGGGGGATATACTGTTGCGTATACCTACAAAGCAATGTTTTAAAGATGTTCCATTTTCCTTCTGTGTCTAACCCCATGAAAAGCCTTTCCCAGTTGACACATTGCAGAGATGCCCTTATACTGGCAAAGTCTGCACGTCTAAAATTGAGTGTTTTAGTTACTCCCTTATAGCGCTGTCTCTGCAGCATTATCTCAAAGGAGACCATGTTGTGATCACTGTTCCCCAAATGCTCACCCACACAAATGTTAGAGATAAGTTCATTATTATTAGAAATCACCAGGTCCAAAATAGCGTCATTCCTAGTGGGTTCTTGAACTGCCTGAAATAAAAAGTTGTCATTTAGCATATTTACAAATCTACTAGCTTTTTCTGACTTAGCCACCCCATTACTCCAGTCAATGTCCGGATAATTAAAGTCCCCCATAACAACAACTTGACCCAGTTTTGAAGCCTCCTCCATTTGCAACAATAGCTGGGCCTCATCCCCCTCATCTATACGGGGTGGTTTATAACATACACCAATGATCATTTTCTTTGTGACCTTCAGCCCTACTGAAATTTCTACCCAAAGAGATTCGACGTTTTCATTGGTAATGTCTTTATTACATGGCTTTAAGTCTGACTTTACGTAAAGACAAACCCCTCCACCCTTTTTAATCTCTCTGTCCCTCCTAAAAAGTGTATACCCATTTAAATTCACAGCCCAGTCGCATTTATCATCCCACCAGGTCTCAGTGATACCTATTAAATCATAATTTTCAATACATGCAATAGCTTGCAGCTCCCCTAATTTACCCGACAAGCTACGCGCATTAGCCAGCATGCAGCGGAGATTATTACTTCTCCCTCTGATGTTTACATTAGCTAAGGGAGAATTAGAGCTAAGGCAATTATGAGACTGCTTTCCTTGTAACGGAAGCTCCTTATCTGATAAACTATATGCCCCCCTCACTCCTCCCCCACAACCCTTTGCTAGTCCCCCTACCCCGTCTACACTAATTTTCCCATGGAATTCTAGCTCACCCACCCCCCCCTTGTCTAGTTTAAACACTCCTCCAACCTCTTAACCATTCTCTCCCCTAGCACAGCAGACCCCCTTCCATTGAGGTGCAATCCGTCAGGGCTGTATAGATTGTACCCCAAGGAAAAGTCAGCCCAGTGCTCTAGGAACCCAAACCCTTCCTTCCTACACCAAGACTTTAGCCACGCATTTAGCTCCCTAAGCTCCCGCTGTCTCCCTAAACTTGCACGCGGCACCGGCAAAATTTCCGAAAAAATGACATTGGAGGACCTTTGCCTAATCTTAGAGCCTAGATCCCTGAACTCACTCTTTAAAGTCCCCCACCTACCGTTCATTTTGTCGTTAGTACCGATATGTACCAAGACAGCCGGGTCTTGCCCAGCCCCTCCCAATAATGTGTCAACCCGATCAACCACATGCCGAACCCTGGCACCAGGAAGACAGCAAACTGTCCGGTTGAAGCGATCCGCTTGACAGATTACCCTGTCCACTTTCCTAATGATCGAATCCCCTATAACCACCATCTGTTTAGGCCTAGCTCTGCTCTCCTCCCCACCACTACTAGTGAAACTGGTCTCCCGGCTGTTAGAGAGATCAGCCTCACCTAGAACCGCCAATCCAGAGTTCACACTCCCATCTTCTTCACACAATCTGGCAAATCTGTTGGGATGCGCAAACCCTGGAGCAGCCTCCCTTTTCCTTTTCCCCACACTAGATTTTCTAACTGTCACCCAGCTTACTGCCCTATCATCCTTTTGCTGCTCCCCTCCCCCCCTACTATCTGACCCCACTAGTTCTTGTTCAGTTAACAAGAGACCCCTCTCAAGATTGTTGATTGAACGCAGTGTTGCGACGTGTTCCTCTAGGACTCTAACGCGAGCCTCTAAAGTGGCAATTCGCTCACATCCACAACAGAGGTATGCACTTTGGAACTGTTGTTCCACAACTGCATACATGTGGCAGGCTGTGCACTGTGTCAGACCTTCAATGTTGCTACCACTCATTCTCCCAGTTACAAGAACAGTTAAACAAAAATAGGTGTAAGGACTTGTAGTAAATACCTTGTTTTACCTTATTTTTAACTCCCTTAGTGTTTAACTCCTGAGTTTATAACTCCACTTACAGAGTCCCACTTAAAGAGCAATCACTTACAGAGCACCTACCACCAGAGCAAGCTCCACTGGAGTGCCTGTGGTTCTATTTATGCAGTCTGTAAAGGTGAACTAATCAAACCCCACCCTCCTCAAGCTGAGGGTAATTACAAGGGAATGTAACCTGCTGTAAGCCTATGGATCCCACAAACTTTGTAAATTAGCTCCAAAAACAACAATTACTTATGAAAAAAATAAATAAAACCCAACAGTAAAAAAACACAATGGTTTTGATAAAGTTAGTAAAGAATACTTATCCCTTTTTAGTTGAAATGAAAGCAAGTTGATTCAACCAGCCACCAGCCTGTTAGTAAGCAGCTCACTGGACTGCCTGTGGTTCTATTTATGCAGTCTGTAAAGGTGAACTAATCAAACCCCACCCTCCTCAAGCTGAGGGTAATTACAAGGGAATGTAACCTGCTGTAAGCCTATGGATCCCACAAACTTTGTAAATTAGCTCCAAAAACAACAATTACTTATGAAAAAAATAAATAAAACCCAACAGTAAAAAAACACAATGGTTTTGATAAAGTTAGTAAAGAATACTTATCCCTTTTTAGTTGAAATGAAAGCAAGTTGATTCAACCAGCCACCAGCCTGTTAGTAAGCAGCTCACTGGACTGCCTGTGGTTCTATTTATGCAGTCTGTAAAGGTGAACTAATCAAACCCCACCCTCCTCAAGCTGAGGGTAATTACAAGGGAATGTAACCTGCTGTAAGCCTATGGATCCCACAAACTTTGTAAATTAGCTCCAAAAACAACAATTACTTATGAAAAAAATAAATAAAACCCAACAGTAAAAAAACACAATGGTTTTGATAAAGTTAGTAAAGAATACTTATCCCTTTTTAGTTGAAATGAAAGCAAGTTGATTCAACCAGCCACCAGCCTGTTAGTAAGCAGCTCACTGGACTGCCTGTGGTTCTATTTATGCAGTCTGTAAAGGTGAACTAATCAAACCCCACCCTCCTCAAGCTGAGGGTAATTACAAGGGAATGTAACCTGCTGTAAGCCTATGGATCCCACAAACTTTGTAAATTAGCTCCAAAAACAACAATTACTTATGAAAAAAATAAATAAAACCCAACAGTAAAAAAACACAATGGTTTTGATAAAGTTAGTAAAGAATACTTATCCCTTTTTAGTTGAAATGAAAGCAAGTTGATTCAACCAGCCACCAGCCTGTTAGTAAGCAGCTCACTGGACTGCCTGTGGTTCTATTTATGCAGTCTGTAAAGGTGAACTAATCAAACCCCACCCTCCTCAAGCTGAGGGTAATTACAAGGGAATGTAACCTGCTGTAAGCCTATGGATCCCACAAACTTTGTAAATTAGCTCCAAAAACAACAATTACTTATGAAAAAAATAAATAAAACCCAACAGTAAAAAAACACAATGGTTTTGATAAAGTTAGTAAAGAATACTTATCCCTTTTTAGTTGAAATGAAAGCAAGTTGATTCAACCAGCCACCAGCCTGTTAGTAAGCAGCTCACTGGACTGCCTGTGGTTCTATTTATGCAGTCTGTAAAGGTGAACTAATCAAACCCCACCCTCCTCAAGCTGAGGGTAATTACAAGGGAATGTAACCTGCTGTAAGCCTATGGATCCCACAAACTTTGTAAATTAGCTCCAAAAACAACAATTACTTATGAAAAAAATAAATAAAACCCAACAGTAAAAAAACACAATGGTTTTGATAAAGTTAGTAAAGAATACTTATCCCTTTTTAGTTGAAATGAAAGCAAGTTGATTCAACCAGCCACCAGCCTGTTAGTAAAGGCTGCAATTCATATGGAACAATGTTGAAATCTGGGAGGAAAAGAGCACATACTGTATGATCTCACAGCGTGCAAGGGTTCTGCTCACTTCTCATTCTAGTTGAACTGTCACTCACAGACTTACAAACTCATGCATCTATAATACAATATGTGGCTATTTCACCTCTTGTATCATTTATTGGTTGCTTTATATGTTACTCTGTATATCCAACGTATGAAACCCACTTATTGTTTTTTGGTGCTTTATAAATAATAATAATAATAATAATAATAATAATAATAATAATAATAATAATAATAATATAATAATAATAATAATAATAATAATAATAATAATAATAATAATATTTGCTAGCACCTACTGCACCAGGAACTAGCAGTATCAATTTCAAAGAGGAGGTAACTGTATGTTAAAATTGCTAATAACAAGGGATACAACATATCTCTACACATTAGAAGGAAAAGAAAATGTAAAAAACAGAATCTGGTTTTTGTGGTACCCAATAGCAGCACTTCTAAATCCAAGAATGTCAACTGAACTCTAACTGAAGCTACAGAGCAAATTATACATTTACTAAATGATTTCTGAATGAAGCCCAACATGTTGAGTGTGGTCTTTATTTCTGAAACTATTGTTTTTTTTGTATCAAATAACACTGAGGGGTAAATGACAAGTGTCCCTGATAGCTTTTAGTACATGTATAGGATCAGTTATCCAGAAACCCACTATGAGGAAGCTCCGAATTACAGAAAGACCATCTCCTATAGGCTCCATTCGAATCAAATTATCCTAATTTTTAATAAATGATTCACTTTTAGTGATGAGTGAATCTGTCCCGTTTCACCGCGCCAAAAAATTAGCCAAACTGTGCAAAAATTCACAGATGCACATTTTTTGATGTGGCTGCGCCCTTTTTGAAGCAGCAGTGCCTTCTTTTATATGACCACATCTTTTTTGACCCTTCTGCTAATTTTTCCCAGTAAATTTTGTGGAAGTTTCACGAATCAATTTGCCAAATTTTGTGGTATGACACTGCGAATCCATGCCTGGCAAAAAAAATTCGCTCATTACTATTTGCTGTTTCTCTGTAATAATAAAACAGTACCTTGTACTTGATCCCAACTAAGATATAATTAATCCTTATTGGAGGCAAAACTATCTTGTTTGATTTAATTAATGTTTAAATGATTTTTTAGTAGCCTTAAATGTTTGGAGACCCAAATTTTGAAAAGACCACTTATCCAGAAAACCCCAGGTCCTGAGCATTCTGGATAACAGATCACATACCTATGATATCTTTTATTTTTATTTTATACATAAAATGTTACTACAACCTATACAGGTATAATCAAGCAGAACCTGGTACTTGATCCCAACTGAGATATAATTAATCCTAATTGAAAGCAGAACAATCCCATTGGGTTTAATTAATGTTTAGCAGATTTAAGGTATGGTGATCTAAATTATGGGAAGACCCCTTATCCTGAGTATTCTGGATAACTGGTCCAATACCTACAATATAGTTTAGGGTCTGAACTAAATAAATGCCAAAAATAGTAGTCAGTTTATATTATAGGTCCAAGTTTATATTTACTTTGCCATTTATGAATTTGGATATTGAATAGGTTTTTAAATAATACAAAATTATTTATTTTATTTAAACATTATAACTAAGATAACTAAGATACCAGCAGTTACTAGTTACTGGTGATCAGTAACATGCTAGCAATCACTGTTAGAGATTAAAATGGCAATAATGAAGTTCAGGCGTTGAAATTCATGCTGTTTCAGTAAACTTTCCTGGAGCCCAAATAAAAAAAGTATATATAAAGTTGGAAGAGACATTTCAAAGCAGCGATGACAGCTTCCATCCATGTTATTCCTAGTTCAATCAGAAATAGTAATGCTTCTCTGGAGTCAAAAAAACATTTCTGCATTGCTTTTAAAGGATGCAAGAAAATGAGAATGTCAAAAAATGATAGAGACTAAGAAAAGGGTCATACTTTCCTAACAGTGAGCGTCAAGATTGATGGTCATAATTTACTATGGACCTGAAAGGCTCTGATTTCCTGTTATGAGGTCTGTGATATGATTCGCATGTAGGGAGCTTAAAAGTGCAGTATACAAAACATTCTGAGAGAATAGAAAGTGATTTCCAGCTGCCCATACACAGCTGTTGGGGACACATAAAAAGGATCTCATTCATTCCAAAAAAAGATGTCACCATAATTTTATAAGCATTTTTATGACAGGAAATTAGACGTTCACTTAATAGGTTCCTCCACCCAAAAACAGATTTATTTTTTTCATAATCAAGAAAATCTTATTCTAAGCAACTTTCCAGTATACATTGATTAAAAATGTTCAATGGTTTATAGGTATGTGTAAATGTAATTGCACTGAAAGCTGCATTTGTTCCTTTTCTGTACTTTGGGTCTGAAGTCAGGTCTCTCCCAGGTCTGTTAATCAGCTTTTGTCAGCTGGCTGGCAATATTGTATCAGGAGTGAGAGCCAGCAGTGCAGAAAATGTAACCAGTCAGACAGATACAGCATTTAATAGCAGTTTATATATTACTTTAAACCACTTTATTACTTTTTGCATAGTTTTTTTTTTTTTTTAAACTATGCACAAATGGGTTATGGTGAAGGACCCCCTTAATAACACAGGTAGCCTATAGTTGATATAAATAAATATGTATCAGTATATATAACTTCAATTTTTTGCATTACATTTTCACTTACTATGCAGGCATACAGTCTGACATGTAAGTGCCATAGTTTTATATGTAAAGTACAGACAGATACAATGTATACAATGTGTATTGGTCAGTGAAATAAGTCTTTAAAGGGGTTGTTGGTGGGATAACAGGTATGTGATATTAGCTCAGTCTCATATGAGCTTCAGCTTTCAGACAGACAAGAAGTCTTAACTTTATAAATACTTAGCATTAACAGGCAAGCATCAATTCACATGACACAAGATCAGTATGAAAGCTCACCCAATAATACTTAACAGGGGTAATATCTCACTTACACATTGTATTTATTATACTGGTGTTTCTTGCTGAATTAAACTTTGGTATTTATGTCTAAGAGATGCTTCATTCAAAAGGTATGGCCCTGAAACACCTGAATGATATCAGTTATGTACATAAAAACCTGTAGGCAGTAATCCTTGTCTAGTACCAATCCCACAATAGGAAACTGTCACCAGGAGTTGTATTTTAGTTTTATTCAGACTGAGAACCAGTGTCAGGTGCCAAGCAATTGTTTCAGGACTTTGGTCATTAGCCTCCGGATTAGCCTCCAGTGGGAATAATAGGGAACCTGTCATTACTTTCCACTCTAAAGGGCTGAGCTCAAGACACCAACTTCACCGGGCAGTCTGTGATGGGTCTCCAACGCCAGTCTGACTCCTTGCCTGAAGCACCTTGATAGGACCTACCACAACACTGTCCTGCTTAGTCCACCCCTAACTGGTAGGCTACCTGCTATGAAGCTACCCCCACACTCCTCTTAGTGGGGCAAGCACTGCCCATTCTAACTTTCTGGCCTGGCTCACACTGCTATAGTGTGCTATTACAGAGCTACACCTGTCCTAACTAGGCCTAACTCTCACCTGTTCAGCTTTCCCTAATGATGAGTGAATCTGTTGCTTTCATGCAATAGGGCAACAAAATATAGTCACTTTTCCCAAAGTCTCTTGGTAAATAGATGAATAACCCAGACTCCTCAGGATCTATATGGGTTTTCACCTCCCAAACACAAACTAGGTATCCAATACCTTTACGGCTTTCCATCTCTACACACAGCTGTAACTGGAGAGGCAACTTCTCTCTCACTAGCCAGTACCACAGGTTGCCTTTTTCTCTGTCCCCTTGGCTCTCTTTCAGGCTCCATTAGTCTTACACAGAAGAAACAGCCAGGTCTGTGTGTCTCCTTTACACACAAGAGAGCCCATAGGTGTGGGAGCACATCCCTTTTACAAGCAAAAACAGCTCTACCCTCAGCTGCCACTTGATTACCAGGTTGAGAGGGAAAGTTAACCCTTTTTTCTCCAGACCATATTTTTGTGCAAAATAAAATATGATTATTGTTGCATTAATTAAACCAAAATGTATGTTGACTTTCTTACACTATCAAGTCTATTCCTTAATAAATGAGAAGGGATTCATCATATTGGTGAGTAGCCAGGTCTATGTAGAAAGGTTAATAGAAAAATTAAGAAAATAAAGACATTCATACTCTTTCCTACACTTTAAAGCAAACACCAGCCATTGCTACTGCAGAAACCTGTCAAAGCACTGTATATATAAAATGACACAAGACGGTAGAGTAGATCATGAAATACAAGCGGATATAATAAAAGGAAATATGTATGTTGCCAGTAGATGTTTCCTCATGATAACACCAGAAAAGGCAGGATACTATGTCCACGAAATCAGTATCAATAAATAACCAACATGACTTACATTTCAAGAGATTCTTGTAAATTATGTATGTTTCTCGGCTGCAAAGATGCTGCTTTCTGTATGAAATGATTTACAGAGAAGCACCCTGAGTTACTCGCTACATAATTGTGGCTACCTCTCCAGCAAGGCACATCCAAATGAAGTCATCCGAAGTGAAGTTTCTTCTTAATGTTTTAATTAAGTTTGTTTACCAGACTGTTTCCTGTCTCTCAGACGTGAAGTTTTCTGCATGGCGCACAGGCGATGTGGGAAGCAAGCCCAACTCATCACTGATTGCTTTATTTCCAATTTGCCACCGAAAAAAAATCATGCTTTCAATTGTGTGTGAAGCTATGTCATATATCTCAATATTTCTGCAAGGAACTTGGAAATGTGCATAAAGTTAATTTTAGCAAATTATTAGCTCCCAGTTGGAAAGTAAATGTGAGAAAGTCCTATCTGTAAGAAGGTTGTATGTTTACCCCGTGCTTGTTTGGCTTCACTCACATACTAAATAAACACACAGGCAGGCTACTTCCTAATGTAACTTCCCTTTGTGTGAATGTGATAGGGACTAGATTGTAGGCTCCACTGGGGCATCATCTGATGCAGAGCCAGGCCAACACATTAGGCAGGCCCCCAGCCTCACCCCGCCCACCTCCACTCAAAAACTACTTTCACCCTGCTGTTTGAGCTCACCAACTCTCTAACTCTGCTCAGCAATTTGACCCTCATATCCAGTCCCTGCCCGGAATATCCATTGCAAAGTGTTAGAGGAGGTATGTGCCTAGGGTCCTAGCACCCCCACCATCCTTGCACCCTAGGTACGTGCCTCTTCTGGGCTGCTATGAATGATGTATAATCTCTGCTCTGTATGGAATTTAAAAAGATGGATAAAAATGGAGCAAATATTCCTCAATTTCACTAAAACCCCTGTAGATTTTTAGCATATACATAAATGTTCATTTATATGTTAATCATTCAATTATAACATCAATAAATATAATCCTTACTGCAGATTTTCTCGAGAAAGCTAAATTAAGTTACAGAATCAGCTTTATGGCCCAAATTTGGCTTACAATCAGTTATGCACCTTGCTTTAATTATATTTTCATATTGTAGAACCAAATTCTACTGTATTTATGGAGGTCTTGGTGACTGTGCAGGGACACATTTTTAATTTATTAAGAAAGCCTTTCTGTTAAGTGTAATATTACAAGCTGCCAATGAGTTTTTTTTATGGCTCCCAGTATTATTGCATTTAACAGAAGTGGGTAGGATGCCTCTGACAATCCTACTGATATTCTTATAGCAGAGCGTGATGTGTGAAAGTGAAGTTAAATGCTTCAAATATTACATTTATAGACCACTGGGACAGCTTCCTCTATAGCTATGAAAATCACCCCTCCCCAGCTGCTTTCTTATCACATAAGCAGACAGGGACCAGGGCAGGCAGTGAGGGTTTACTGTATGTGCTGGACCCCTCTGAAGATTCTTTTTTTTGCAGGGGGGCTGGCACCACTGTATGACATACAAATGACATTTGCTGGTAAAAGTGGGCAGATTTCAAGCATTGTCCAAAGGAGGGTATAGACTCAAACTATAGGTTTTAAATGTGTAAAAGAATTGCAAAGTATTTCAGTGGTGCCTGAATGTAAAGGATATGGATATGGGTTTATATTTCGGCAATGTTATCCATGAAATAAGAAGTCCCCTTGAAGTTCAATGATATTTTAAAATAAGGTACCTTAATGTATTATGTGTTAGTATAATAAACCTTTTGTGATTTTACTTCACTCTTTCGTGAACAACTGCCTTTTTTTCACTAAAATCCTGGAGTGGCTGCCTTTTTTCTACCTTTGTGATGTATCCATGATGGCTCCCTTAAGCTGAAGGTCTGGGGCATGAGCACCTGGGCCCATCTATACTACGGGTGAGATGCTGATGATTTGTTTACTTATGAGCATATGTTTCTCTTTATTTTGTTGCCTAATTACCAATGTATTTGTCTCTGACCTTAGATATAAGGAAAGATAGACAAATATGAGGATATGTTTTAATGCATTAAAAACTTATGGATCATAAATATATATTTTTTGTGTAATGGTTCTTAAAAAACATTTGTTTCTTAAAAGAACCACGTTGGTATTTCAAATGCATTTAACTTATAATAGAAATCTAGTTTTTGTTCATAACATGTATACAGAGAGCTATCCTGTAAGGGAACCTCATCAGCTTTAATGCAGTTTGGCCTCCTCCACTGGTTGCAACTGTTTCATTTCTGTGAGACAGAGAGAGGGACACATACATATACACCTGCAGTGCCACATGAACATGATAGTGCACCTATAACTGCATTTATTTGTACATTTTACTACTGTCCTCATATTCACTTATCAAAAAGTGATATATTGCTGTGTTTTGTTTCCCTAGCCTGGGTAAAGATGTGCTGGATGGTGAAGGTCAGATAATGAGTGTGTTCATACAACATGGAGCAATGTCCTTCTAAAGTATATTGGCCAAAGAAGCTGGTCAGGCATAATATTAGGGTTTCTTTTGATCATTAAGTATCTTTCTTTCATTGGAAAAGCAATAAGGAAATGTTTTATCTTATGCAGGACAATAGCAATAAAGCACTTCTTCTCTTTAATCTTCCATTTGCTTTTTAATTCAATTTGCCCTTTTCCAGTCCTTAATTGGCGAACCTTTCACACTTGAATGGATTGCACTATTCACTCACATGGCGAGCCCCGGACACAAGGAACAGGTAGATGCCTGCATAACGATCATCTGTAGAACAAAGAATAATTAGTGGCTTCAAGCGGAAAAGGTTACTTTTTGTTATAGCACTTCTGACAAAGCTGAACATGGTTTATCTGACTAGTGATATTAAACACGATGTTATTAGCAATGCAACATTCAAATCTCTATGCAGTAATATTACCATGTTTCCACTACTATAGAATATAATGATATTTTTGAAGTTTTATGACCACATATACAAAACTGCATCCCTAGTAATGATATTAAATGATATTAAATGATATTAAATGATTTTAGAGGTAACTCTCTTCTGAAATGCTCAATAAGACAGAGCAAGTGTGGAAAATAACAGGAGCTGTGCTCACTTAGGCTGGAAAAGCCTAGTCCAGGTGTCAAAACTGATGTGTAATCACTTATGGAAAAGGAAAGGAGTCTTTGTCCAGGAAGTAAGCAGGGGGGAGGGGACGTGGGTACAGCTGAATCCTCTTGACAAAGTACTGTGTTCCGAAACATTGGGGTTTTCTCAACGCCAATGTCTGAAAAGTTGGTAGAAGCACACACCAATTAAGTAAGCCCCGTTTTGGGACATGCATTTCAAAATAAATCCTCAACCATCAGCATCAAACAGCTTGTGACTAATCCATTTTGTGTCCTGATCAGGCCATGGGTATGAATAAACACCAAGAATACCTTTTATTAATACATAGGACCTTTTGCTTCAGTGCTGCCCTTCTCTGACCCTTTGTTCTTATGGTTATTACTTTGTGCAGCCGACTGTAACATGATATATACATTCAGTTTTATCCTGAATTCCCCCCCTTGGTGTATATGTATTTATAGGATCCATTACACAGAGTAAAGGTGCACATTTCTTGTATTGATATCCTTTATTAATATGCCTTTTTATCCAAGTTATAACTTGCAAAGATGTGTAATGCATTTTCTCTTTACAATCAAAAAGACATATTTGCAAAGTATAAGTTATGTTAATATAGGTTGATTTAGTTAGGGTAAGTTAGGGAAAGGGGTAAGGGTGGGATTTTAGGGAGGGTTTGGCAAATAAGACTGCAATGTTTATATGTCACCATAGTATAGTCACCATGCTCATATTTCCAACACCTTAAAAATAATATGTTTCTTGATGGCTGTACTAGTTTGATTGGTGGAGTCTGCTCTGTAGAACAGGGTTTATTAATGTCAACATTACATTTTTTATTATTACAAGATATTTAAAACAATTATATGTTTAATACTAAAGCACACGTTTAAAATCATGTGGTTATGACAAAAATATTAAATAAACAATTTTCTCCTTTATAACAAAGTGTTGCCAGGGAACACTTTCCTCAGGGGTCTAAAATAATTGATGAAGAATTCTATTACTTGGTATCCAGTGCCATGGTCATGGACTCACATTCTGAAGCAGCTGCTTAATTACAGAGATACTGTGCATGTAAAAGAGCAGACTGTACAACTAGAAACTTTTTAAGTTCATCTAGATTGATGCAAAAAAACTCAAATTCATATTTTCTTTTATAAAGATATGGCAACATTTTTATTTGCATAACAAAATCGATTTTGCATTAGGAGATTGCATTGTAGGGGATCCAAAGGGTTAATACCTGTACTAGGTATGGGAGGGTGCACATGACGCTTCCACCTGTTACCATGGGTGAATGCAGCTGGAGAGCTTGGAGCAGAAGACCCCAGAGAGAAGATCACACCCTATGGGAACCAACCTCTTAGCAAAGTCAAGCACCAGGGACCTCATTAAAGATTTAGATAATCAGGTTATCTTAGCAAAAGCAGCATTTGGATCCATCAAGGATTGATAGACCAGAGGTAGCTCTCCCAGGCCATACCTCACCTAAATTATGGGGCTACTCATGCGAAAAGAGTCAGTATAAGTCCTTGAGAGGTTTCCACTACAGCAAATCCAGACAACTACAGGGTGTCTCTACCATAAACTTCTGCCCATCTTCTAATTGGTACAGGTTCCTAATTGTCTGTATCTTGTACTAAATGACTACATTCACATTGCCTAGAGTGGGACCATTCTACTACACAAGTGTCTTTTTAATGTTAAATCAACAGTTCATGGTTGGTTGTTCATCACAGCATCTAATTTGTAGTTCTACTTCCTCCAACACCATCATGAGGGCTCAGCTGAGGGAGAGGGTCGCAGAGTTACCTTGCTCAAGCAGCTGTAGTAAAAAAGTGAAAGTCAGCTCACCCCCTCTTCTCCATGTTCATGATCAGTGGTTGATATCTAAATCACCAGTTATTTAAGCGTTTGGGGAGGTAAGAAAAAGGTAAAGTATGTCTGTGTGTTCTTAGGCATGGTTTGATAACAGGTGTTGAACAAACCCTCACAAATTTTAATCTGGAGAGGCTGATGTCTTTTGCTCCTGCCTCTTCATCTGACAGCAAATGTATTTCAATGAGAGAAAAAAGTATTTCAGGCACCATCAGATCATCATTTATCGGATGCAGACATAGCATTCGGTGTTCCCTTCCAGCAGGCATGTCATGTCAGATGGCAAAGCTTCCATCTAGTTTACATCAGATTTTTCCAAATGAGTTCCATTTTTTTTTGTAACCAATGCAACTACATCTCACGTGTGTTTTGTCGATCCAACACCATTCTTCAAAACTGCCCATGTAGTTTAGCTCTTAATGAATGCATGCAAGGTGCAAAGTAGAGGATATGTGGATGCAAAAGAGCTCTGGAATTAACACTTGCCTTGAGAAGTTCCTCCCTTTGTGTGCCGTGCATATACAACTACATGGCATTAACACATTGGCATACCATAAATGAGGGCAAAAAAATATTGGTAGAGATTGATAATACATTAAAGAGATTGATAATACATTAACATATTGTCTGAAGAAAACCAAATGTCATAAATTTAGAAAGCAAATGTGTACAATTATTTGTCCAACCCAGCTTATTTCACTGAACTCTGTAGGCTCTGGATTGCTGGTATGACACTGTTTAGACTTCTCCGAACTGGAGAGTTTCATTGCTTCTTACTTCCCATTGGCCACTACAACACTAACTCCCACATATAATAAAAGGCACTAAGTTTGCCCAGATTCAGTAACCCATAGCAAACCAATAAGATGCTTGTTTATATCCAGACAACCATTAAGGGCTGTGGCACACAGGGAGATTAGTCGGCGCACGATAAATCTCCCTTGTTGCGGGCGACTAATCCCCCCGAAATGCCATCCCACCATTGAAAATGTAAATTGCGGGTGGGATGGCATATGCAGTGGCGCGATCGCCGAAGTTGCCTCTCCGCAAATCGCCGCATATGCCATCCCACCGGCGATTTACATTTTAGCCGATGGGATGGCATATCGAGGAGATTAGTCGCCTGTGACAAGTTAGATTAGTTGCGGGCAACTAATCTCCCCATCTGTCACGGCCCTTAACTTTATTGTACCAGGGCAAACTTAGCTCCTTTTATTATATAACCCCATAAAAGTGATGCCATCCAAGCTTAGGGGAAGGAGGCAGTGAGGCAGAGAATCCCACTATGAGACATGCGACTATGAGACATGCGCAAACCAAACAACTATTGCTCTTTGTGAGTAACCCACATGTGCCCATGGCAGGACTCTAGCTGTGATGCAACTAAAATTACATTGATGGGTAAAAGAATGGGTAGCAATCTATAGCCTATCTGAACATGACAGCTCTCAAACTTACTACATTTATACAGCAGATTTTGACACTGAAAATTGCTTTTTATACTAAGTGTCTGTGAACCAGAAAAGCCTTCCCATGATGAAGTAATAAAATTATTACAAACTATAACAAATTGAAAACCAAATTTGCTTCTATTCCGTCTTTGATGTCTAAACTTGATCTTGATTATGTAATGCATTAATCCTCGGCAACACAGCAGGTTACATAGCTTTTCTTTATAATTGATTAGAAATGCAGTTAGTGAGCTAATGGGGTGGACCAAGGGCTTTGTGAAATAAAAAATGTTGATTGCTTTAATTTTTTTTCCAGCTCACCATGAAATTTCCTTTTAAAGTATATTAGCGCTTAACTTCCCCCTTATATACATTAGTACCCCTGTAGTATGTTAGCAGCCAATTCCTTGTACAATTTTATTTTTACAATGTTTTCTTTTTTTAACACATGAATTTTCCCTTATGCAGCACAGGCATTTTTACACAGTATACACCCACATACTAATGCAAGCCCTTAACTGTTCTATGGCTATGGACACACTCATACCTGACACAGGCACCAAATCAGCACATATTCTAAGAAATACTTTCTTTTGTGGATGGAATGCTCTTCATTAGAATGGTTCCCTGGTTCTGATGGAGATCCTGGCTTTAAAGCAGTTCACACAGGAATTCTTTTTTTTTTTGACCAACTACTCACTGTTTAGGGCCCACTCGGCTCCTTATGGGTTTCTGAGGAGGAAGCTTGTGTTCAGGCCAGCAAACCGTCCGACAATGTGGTATCAGAAGGGTTAAACAATCTTGTAATCATATTCAGGGCACAGGTCAGTTTGGGCAGCAAACAGAATGGTTACAATCAAGCAGGAGGGTCAAATACCAGAAGATCAATCCAAAAGAATCTAATGTGACTTCTGAGACTAAGTCATTCCTGCTGCCCTGATAAGTAGTCATACCTGAATGTCCATGCCAGTAGTTATGTTAAGATTCCTTTAGACTGTAACATTAGGGCAATAACAAACAGGGCGCAGTGAGAATTTGTGAGCATTTAGCTGCAGCAACTTCTATTATAGCCTATGGAAGAAAAGTCCCTGAGATTTGTCGCCGCAATGGACTTCCTTAAAAGTTGCAACGACTAATTGCCCTGTGTGTCTTCGCCCTTAGAGACCTGGGGGGAGTGATCAGACTCTTAAATATATACAGACAGGTCCAGACTGGAATTCAAAATTGGCCCTAGCATTTAAAGAACACAGAGGCTCAAACAGCCCCCACAGGCCCACTAAATAGTGACTGTCTATGACATCTTACAGCAGAACCTCCAGTGCAGTAGAGTAAGGATATGTGTCATGTAACCCTGTGCCAATCACCCCAGTACAATAACCTCTACTTCCTACCTCTTTCCCTTGGGCACTATTGACAGTACCATCCAAGAAATATTTAACAAGACAACCAGCATTTTTGCTCTTTGCATTCTGCCATGTACTTTATAAACTAGGCCTCATACTTTTCAGGGAAAAATGGACAACACATTTAACTAGAATGAAAAATTTAAAAACAAACTTTATGTTGGTTTGAAAAACTCATCACTGAATAAAATCTGATTGGCTGTTGCAGGCTCCACCCAGTTTTTTTTTCTTGGACCACAGTGATATAGTAAAAACCACTGTGCAAAGTTTGGGGACCCTAGTTTTAATAGTGTCTGAATGGCAGTAATTTAAATTTCCCCACTGAAAGTCAATGAGTGACATCTGATTGGCGGTTGGTGGCTCCACCCACTTTTTCTTGCCTGGAACTGTGGTTACCCGGTGACTAACTCTGCAAAGTTTAGGGACCTTAGGATTAATAGTTAAAGAATGACAGCAGTTTAAATTTAAATCAATAAGAGTCAATAGGTGAATTGTGATTGGTGGTTGTCACCCAGTGACAAACTGCAAAGTTTGGGCATCCTGGCATAAATAGTGTGAGAAAGGCAGCATTTTATATTTAAAAACCGGAGGGGGGAATGCTTAGAAAAGCACAAGCAACCTGCTCCACTATAGGGCAAAGAAGTGTGGAGAGTTTGGGTGTTGTACCCCTAAAACTGTAGGAGGAGTAGCGTTTAGAGAATGGGGGCGCTAAGAATAAGAAATAGAAAAAGCGGAAGAATAAGCTAAAGTGGAAGAAAAGTAGTTTGGGTTTTTCAAATCAACATAATGAAAGAACCTAGTTGTCATAGAAGCTTGCAATTATTTTATTACTTCACCATGTCAGGTGGTGGGATTTTCATATCCTGCCCGCTTTAATATACTGTAGCTATTCTCTACTTTATTTGAAGAAATCTACAGGCAGCCATACCTCCCTTTGCAATTTATTTTATTTCAGCAAATGTACATGTTGCTAATCAGTTAATTCCAATATCCATTAGCCAACAAAGTAATTGTAAACATTGCTTCCCTCTTTTTCCTGTTAATCATTTACCCACCCCCATATGAAGATCATTTTTTATCCCTCTACAGACCCCTTCACAATGGCACCCACTCAGTTTTTGTCTTTTTTCTTTAAAACGGCATATTAAACATTAAACAAAGAAAATGTGTTTTAAATCCTGCCTTCATTTTCCAATTAAAATGTAGAAAAAGTTAATGGAATTGTATTTGAATTGTAAAATAGCAAACCATGTGAAAGCAATGATGATTTTGCTCAGTGTGCATTCACAGCTATAGCACTTCAGCCTCAGAAACCAAGTATGGGTCGCCTCAGTGTATAAGAACCAGGTCTAACCCAAGCTTGATTTCTAAGGTCAGAGTGATCAGTCCCTGTGATTATTCCGCATGTCTCCTGTGAACAAACATTATTATTATCCTTTATTTATAAAGCACCAATATGCAGCACAGAGAACATTATTCTTGTTATTTAAAGTGGACCTGTCACCCAGACATAAAAAGCTGAATAATAAAAGTCAAATGAAACATGAAACCAAAATTCATTTTTATATTAACACATTCAAACCCATTATAAATGCATTTAAATATCCCAGCTGTCAATCATATACTACCTGTCCCGCCTCTATGCCTTAGGCATTCAGAACTCACATTCTCCCTACCTTCTCACCATCTCATTGTGTAGATTTTGGGGCGATACAAAGCGTGCCTTAATAACAGTGCCCAGAAAATGGCAGATGCCTGCTGGCTGTGATTGTATATTACCAAGACTGAAGGAAACAAGATTTATATAGTATGTGAAGTTAAGTTTGCTTAACAAGCACAATAGAAAAGAAATTGAAATTATTTCTTGGGGTGACAGGTCCCCTTTAAGTCAGTTTTATAAGGTACTAATTAACCTTTTTGGATTGTGGTAAGAAATTAGTGTAGACAGGAAAGCCCATGCAAAACAAATTCTTGCTCAGTTTAAGACCCAGAGCTTTAGTGCAGCAATGTCCACCAGGATGCCACCATGCTGCCCACAGCATCACCATAGTAACATGGTTAGAACTGCTGCACTGTTGCGTTAAAGGAGAACTACACCCCCCCCAGGCCGAAAAGCCCCCTTAACTGGCCTGCATAGACCTCCTTCACCTCTCCCTTCTCGCATCGTTTTTCTATAACTTTAAAAACTTGTATAACTTTAAAAACTTTAGTATAATGTAGAGAGTGCTATCCTAAAACAATTTGCAACTGGTCTTCATTTTCTTAGTTTATTTGCCTTTTTGTTCAGCAGCTCTCCAGTTTGGAATTTCGGCAGCAGTCTGTTTGCTAGGGTACACCTTAACCTAGCAACCAGACAATGGTTTGAAGGAGAGACAGGGCATAGATAGAAAATTAAGTAATAAAAAGGAACAATAACAATACAATTGTAGCCTTTCGAAATAGTTTTTGAGCACCGGGTATTTGAAATATTTTTTCTGCACCCCTGTAGTTGAAAATTCCGCTGTTATCTTGTTTCTAGGATGCCTCTTACCTAGCAACAGGGCAGCGGCTAGAATGGAGGGTGAATATATCAGAGTGCCTGTCTAATTTCCTGGCACAAGCAAAGATATACAGCTTCAGTGTAGAAAGACTCCAACAGAATCTCACCAAGCTTCTTGCAATAAACAAACTGAATAGTTTATCATACAGTTCATGTATTCACCTTTTCTGAAGAAAGTTTTGAACCTGATTGTGTTTCAGATACCAAAGCAGTCAATTTCAGCCCAGTAAGATATTTAATTTAATGTACTTTTGCTATCGTCCTCCATAGCTGGATATAAATCACTGACATCTTTATTTTGTGGATGTTGCGCTAAGTGCGGTAGCCCTCCAACAGATGTACACGACATCCGTAATTACTTTTTGAGGAGAGAGTGGGAGTACTGCCTGCAATACAATAAGAAGAGATACTACCTGCTCCGATTTTGCCTGGATTGCCACATTAATCTCTTCTTTCATGTCAGAGGCCTGATTGCTCTTTCATTCTTTACAGTAGGCTGTGCTATCAAGTAGATCCAAAGGAGCCAAGCATCATGTCAAAATGTTCAATTTAAAACTTCTGAAAATAGACAAGCAAGCTGCTTTAGTTGAGCACTGAGGTGAAAGACAGAATGCATATATATATTTTATTCTGAGGGAAAAAAAGTTTTAATAAATGTTTTGTCTTTCTACAATAGAACACTGGTTGTGAGGTTAGAAAAATGACTGCATTGCCGACAACTTTTGCCTTTAAACATACAGTATATGGCCTTTAGATGAAAAATGGTGCAAAAGATCTGAATTAAGGCATATACATTCTTGCAGTAAATCTGTATTCTCAACAGTAAGAGCATCAATTTCTTCCCTTTTGTCCTAAACCAACTTTCTACAGCATTGAAAATTCCAACTGATCATAGTACAGCAGCTAGGTGCAGTCTTTACTCAGCAGAGACGTTATCTAAAATGTGACATTATCTGCTCCTTTGCCTCTCACTGACAAACCCCAAGGGTCAGATAGCAACTGTGCATATTGCCTGGGCCTTTGTCTCTCAAGGACAAACTAAGGGTCAGAGTAATATCAGATATAATCTGCTCCCTTGCCTTTAACTAGCAAACCTAAATGGTTACATAGTAACTTCAGGCATCAGCTGCTCCCTTACCTCCCAATGACAAGCCATGGGTTAATAGTAATTTGTCTTACATCGGCAAACCCAAAGGGTCAGATAGTAATTTCATATATTACCTGCTCCGCTGCCAACCATTGGCAAACCACAAGGATGAGATAGTAATTTCAGACATCATTTGCTCCCTTGCAAACCCCAAGGGTCAAATGGTAATTACAGATATTACCTGCTTCCTTGCCTCCCATTGGCATACCCCAATGGTCAGATAGTCATTTCAGATATCATATGGTCTCCTGCTTCCTATTGGCAAACCCCAGTGGTCAGATAGTACTTTGAGATATCATCTGCTCCATTTCCTGTCACAGGCAAACTCCAAGGGTCAGTTCCTATCCTTTGATCATCATGGTATGGCATGGTTGCTCTGCTGATTTCACCCATTAGCTAGGAGATGCACAATGATTAAATCACCATGCAAAGGCAGAAGGCATACATATATGTATTCTTATATACTGTAATAGGTGAAGTCTTACAAGTAGTCTGTTATAAAAAAAAAAGTTACTACTAAGCCATAACTTTCAAGTCTCAATATCTATCACAGTATATCTGCTTCTTCTTTTTGTAAATTGTAAAGCTGTTTTACCTACAAACAGTGAGTTATACACAGTATTTTACAATAGGAGCAACATAGTTTATAGATGAAACATCATATGAACATCAAAGATATGCAATATCAAGCACATAAATATACAGGGTAGCATAGTAGAAAAATGACCAGTAAAGAATCTGCAAGAGTAGCAAGCAAAATCTTAGAACTGAATAATAACCAACAAAATGAGAAAGCTGCATTTTGTACAGAAATCATCTATTCAAGAGACGATGCATAGTTAGAATTTGATTGAGTTGTGAAGTGCAAATTAGGTAAACAAAAAAAATCAGAAATGGCAGTATAGAAATGATAGATGATATTGGCAGACATATCATACGGTAGTGAATTCAAACACGAAGAGGGTCTCACCCAAAAAACATAATAGCTGCTCAGATAGGAAAATGACAAAGAATTGAATTACTAATGAGAGCACAGAAATTTTAAGAAAATAGTTATACTACGGGGAGAAAAGGACTTTTCCTTTGTAGCCATTATGAATAGCATTATTCCTCTGTAAGAGCAAAGGTGGTTGACATTAACAGAAATGTACCATAGCCCTTTCTATTAATTTCAAGAATGCATTATTACAGAGCTTCATTGTTGGAAATGTAATTCCATAGCCAAAACACGAAACAAAGGCACACGTTGTAAAATATATTTTGTTACAAAGAAGAAAGAAAAAAGTGAACAATAGACCAGTAAAGGTCATATTCCCGATCCAAATGTATCTGAAACTGAAATGTTGTTATAAAGCTTCTGTATACTGTATATTAAAAGAACTGAAAAGTAGGACATTAAGTGGGGATCAAGTATAAACAGTTTATGTACAGATCATCATACTTTTATACCTGATTAAAAATAATTTATTTGCAAAAAAAAACATCCTTAAATCTTTTTCTTCAAGGACAAATGGGTTCAGAGATACCTGTATTTGCATTACAATAATGTGGTTGATAGAAAGTTGTTCATTTTGCATTGTCTGATTTCACTGCATTGGACTATAACCTTTGGTAAAAAGCAGAATACAGTTTGCTAAATATATTGGTAATTGTATTGTAAAATATGCTCATGTCACAGTAGGAAATATGTCAGTGTTGAGCATCCCCCCCATCCCCCGTTATGGTGCCCCCATTATTAAATGCCCCAAGCCATAATTTTTTTTCTTCAGAAAATGAAATAACATTCAGAAAGCTGGTATTGCTACACTGTGGCAAAGTAAGAGGCAGGAGCTTCTTATTAAAATGTAATAATTAATTTACTTTTCTTTAAATGTGCTGATTTAAGTGTTGGTTGGATTAGAAAGCATATGTACCTTCTTGAAAAATATAAAGTGTTTTTAGGAAGCCAGGGTATAGGAATGTGGTTTATCTTGGTAAAATGAATTTCTGCAAGCACAGATATGGGATCTGTTATCTGGAAACCTTTTATCTATAAACACCCATAGACTCCATTATAAGCAAGCACCGAGGCACAATCTCCAGCTGTATAAGGGTGAAGACACACAGAGTTATTAGTAGAAGCTACTTCTCATGGCTACTAAAATAGACAATGCTGACAGGGTTGGACTGGGCTGCCGGGACACTGGGAAAAATATGGGCCCCGGCAGCCCAGCCCCGACTCCCGAGGATGGAGTTTTCTCCTCCCAATGCTACAGAAGAAAATATCCCTGGGCAGTACCATTGGTAAATGAGCCCGATGTTGTCACTTGAAGTCATTTGGCTCCAGATCCCAAGCAGAATTTTCCCCTGATGTACAGAAATTAATGTTTATTGAAATATGAGGCCAAAACCCATGTGATTAACCCTGCATTTTGATGCATTTAGTGGAATATAATGCAGAACTGAATACAGCTACATATAGATTGTAAATGGGTACCTACAGATTTCGATATTTCCAGTGCAGTAACTCAGGGACTACTACTGTAAATATGCAACAATAAAACAAGCAGTGCAGCTCACAAAAATGACAACACGTGAATCAAAATATCTATGTTAGGTTTGCTGTTCTGCAGTTCCCAAACAGGTCTGCAAACCTAAAAAAATTACAAGTTGTAACAGAGCTTTTCATAGAGTAACGTAGGTGCTGTAATGAATCTCCTGGTAAACTTTCATCCATGTTCCGAGCACCCCATGCCCAATATTAAAAACAAGGACACACTGAAAAAGTCTCTCAATCCTGTTTGTTAAACTTCTTATTAACAGATTTAGCAAAACATCAAAGCATCAGTAAAAAGTCTTTGGTTTTTCCTCCAAATGATTCAATATTACAATTAATGTTGCAGAAATTCATGTAAATAATATGAACTAATGATTGCTTTCTTGAACAAAAAAAGTATTTGATATATAGCTTTCGTTAATAAGCTTCTCTAAAAGAGCCTAGTCTGCGCCATTGGCATTAAGCCATGAAGTCTTCATCCTCCATCAAGTTGTATCCTTTATTTTCATTTCATCCCTGCATGACATGCCTTTGAAGTATGATCAAAATGTATTTAAATTAGCATTAACATTTTATCTTATGAAAAGCAGCATGCCTATCTAAATTAGCAACAGCAAAGCCATGGAGCAGATCCTTTCACAAGAAAGCAGACACAAAAACAGATAAGGTTTCAATAGTTTAACTGTTCTGTAAATGTGGATTCCGTCCGTAATGAAACTTAGTATTATATTTACTTATTTACCTATAAACACAGGTTTATAGTGTTTTGTTTTCAACTTTCCTGACTGACCAGGGCTGTCAGAAGAAGAATATACAGAAATATTTCTTTTTTATACATATATACATGGGGTTTCTTCAGAGAAGTTCAAAATGGACATAAAAGCTCATAGAATCAGCTCAGAACAGTGGCATCATTAGAGGCTTGTGGTCCCCTATATATACAGTATGTGTGTACAGTTCTGTTATGTATCCATTCCTGATATTATTTATTGTGATATTATGAGGCCAATTTACCTATGCCTGATATGTTTTTACCTCAGCAGTAATAACTGAGCAGCGCTGAGCACTATCTCCCCTCTGAATAGAATGGCATTTGAGGCAGTCATGCTGGTTCTGACAAACTACACCTTTGTCAACTTTGATAAATGTGTCATTTTGTTCAGGACTTTCCTGACTGTCAAGAAAGTTTAGATAAATGGGTGTAAATATTGAACTGCTGCTGTTGCTCAGGTCAATACTTGGTAAATCAAGCCTGATGTATTTAATATATATATATATTAATTATACATACCTATTTGTTGTTTTGTAAGATACTCAAACGTGCACCTTTATAGCTCTTTTTATACTTAGACATAATCAGCACAATTATCAACAGGGGTTTTAGATAAATTCAACATGAAGTTTAAACTAGGTAATTATCACTGAGGCTGTCATTGAAAAACCCATCAGTGTTGCCTAATGGTTCCATTTCAGTGCTTCCTCACTGAATCCTAATCTCTCCAGAGACCTGTATTTGGAATCAGAGCAGTTCGTTTCTAGCATTCTCATAAACTGACAGATGTTGATCCTTATTTTGCTGTACACATACACATACTCATGTATTATCTCACACCTAAAGGTTTCTGAATATAGCAAGTGACCTTCAAATCAGGATTTTTTCCAAAATACATATATAAAATGGCTGTAATGATTTATTTTTACACAGCACCCAAATATAACAGTGGAATAAATGTGTGTTAAGTTTTATACATTTAAGATCATAGGATCACAACATTTCTATAGCATCCAGCATTGTGACAACTTCTAATCAGCCTACCCGGTGTTATGGTATGGTATCACTAACAATATGTAATTGTTAGCTTTACTTTTAATAGGAGATGACAAATTGTTTCACCGCTGAGAATTTTGAGATGCTGAAGTCGTACCTTCTTCTGCCAAGCTAAGGAATTGGAAATGTACAGAAAGCAAACATCTGCATTAAGCACAATTAATATCTACCTTGATACAATAAAAGGGCACTATACCCCCTTGTTTAACATGAGCAATAAATAGGGCTTGGGCTGAACATACTTTTTGTCTGTTTTAATTATCAGAAGTCTTTTTACTCCATGTTTGGTCCTTGCAAGTAGACAAAAGCCCTTTTTATTGCACTCATGTTGAGCTATTAGGTGGTTATGTAATAAAGGGGCATTAAGTCTGCCTAGGAGCAGTAACCCATAGCAACCAATAACATGTTTTAAGGAGAAGGAAAGGTAAAAACTAAGTAAGCTTTATCAGAAAGGTCTATGTAAATACAGCCATAAGCACTCACAGAAAGAGTTCTCTGTCAAAAGCTTAATTGTGTCTGTTTTCCTCTGCCAGAGACACGCAGCTCTTTGCTTTCTGCTCTTTCCTGCTCCCCCCTCCCTCAAGAATGCTAAGAACTCACCCCCCCCCCTTAGGAATGTGGATTTGAGCCAATCAGCAGGAAGCTTCCTCATAGTCTTACAAACTGAGCATGTTCACTTGGTCTGGGTCTCAGTGCAGGAGCGAGGCATTATGGGAACTTACTTTACACAGCTCAGCGTTTTTTTTTCCTGTTTGGCTTCTGATCATCTGAACCGGAGAAATATGGGGAGACTTAAGGGCACTATTGAGAGAACTGAAGGTATGCCTGCAGCTTGAGATTAACTCTTTATTAGCCTTTCCTTCTCCTTTAAAAGCCAACATCTTGTTGGTTGTTATGGGTTACTGCTCCTGGGCAAACTTAGTGTCTTTTATTCAATATGGGGGTTAGTGACCTGAATAAAAAGTTGTAATATTAAAACAAAAATGAAAACTCTTATAAGAAATGTATATATGAATATAGCACTGATGTACTTGCTTGGTCTTTAAGATGACTGATGCCCACACATATGCATTAATGGGAAACACTTGCAGAACTGATTTTATTTCTGCATGCATGAAGGGGAAAACGGTTAGTTTCCCAGATGCAGTAACCTGGCAACAGATGTTTGTTTTTAAACAGGTGACCATGTAGAAAACTTTGCACCTTTTACTACATAACCCCACTATTTAATTCTGTGTGCTTACAACTGTTAAAACCACCTCATAATGGTCTCTTATGGGAAGCAACAATTGGAAATGACCACTTTGGTGACCATATTGCTATGGAAATTGCCATTTGCACGAATGCAGTCCTACCGTCAACAAGCCCACATTTGCAATATACAGTGGAAAAAGCTAAATTTTTGTTACTTATCAGACAAAGCAGGAGAACTGCACAGTCAGTTAAGGACAAGAATTTTGTTACAAAAAAAACAGAGTAAAAATATATTACTCTGCACCAAGGAATTGTTGGAGATGTCTTATTTATGGCTCGTGACCTTCTTGCTCTGTGCCAACTGAACCATAGCAATACCTGTACAAATACAAAGCTATACCTGAGGCACCTTGCCAAATACACAGTATTTAATCTCATTAGATCACATCCAGTATGAAATGGATTTAACTTTTGCAGTGTAAGGTCCCACAAGAGAAAATAGTCACAAAATCCATTTACTGCAAATAAAAAAGCATTGTCATAAACTTAAAATCAGGATAAAATGTGACAAATTAATTCCCAAACCTGTGGCAAATTAATTCCCAAACTTGTCCACCTACTTTGTACATTGATTTATTATACCGCTGCCATTTTTAGGCTTTGTGGGGAATATAATGTAACTACCATTTCTCTGGAAATATGATACTATATCTTTTAAAATAATAGAGTGACCAAAATATTTCCACAGCTGAGAAGTTCTTCGGTAATACAGAATACCACAGTGTTACTGGTAAGTGGGTTGGAACCCAGCATTGGGTGGTAAATTACAAGGTTTTAAGCAAATAGACCGCATAAACAAGCTCAGCTAGCACCATTGACTCCTACATAAATTGCAACAATACACTGCTGAGTAATTCATTAAAGCTTTGGAAGAGGGGCCCTCCTGCCATAAGTCTCTGTGAGAACCTTACCTCAGGGGGTAGCACCTCCCAAGTAACCAGAGCCAAATAAACGTCTTTAGCTTAACATTAAGGGCCATGACACATGGACACTTCATCACCTGGCAAGAAATCTCCTCTCCCGCAGGCAATGAAGTGAACAATACCTTTTCCTTTACTTTCATTTGAATCACAACATGTAAAACACATTACACGGAGCAATCCCTGGCAATTGGCCAAAAATGCAGAGGACGATATTCTTGAGTAGTGATGACTTTATTTTTTCGCCAGGCATGTATTTGCAGTGAATTGTTTCGCTTTTGGGGAGAACAGAATCTGAAGTGACACCATTCCAAAACAAATGCAGGGGACAATAGCAGCATATTTAACATTTGTACTGTTGCATTGAGTGAAAGCTGATGTACCCACTAAGCCAAGGGTCGCTCGGGAGCCACTGGTTGGGGACTACTGCACTAAGCAGTGACACTGGAATTTTGAGGAAAAATTTCTGCATTGCAAAATTATGGTGGTGTGCCTTTAAAAATTATATTTTGCATTTACTTTTTGTAAATGAGAGCCCATGTCTTACAAAGGGTTGCTTAGAATGTTGCTATAGGTAAAAGGGGCTACAGCAGCTACAGCAGTACAATATTTTTATTTGCATCTCCGTATACATATTTAATAAGACAAAAAAGGTATTCTTCATTTATTCTTAGGCATGCATGCATGGTGGAAAGAAAGAAAGAAAGAGAAAGAAAGAAAGAAAGAAAGGACTTTATTAAATGGAACCAATGTGTGTTATCAGATTAAGGAGGCTGCACTTTCATGGGAATTAAGAAGTGCGAGCAACTTTCACACTTAATTAAACAACTTCATTATGCCAAGTTTATTATTTCTTGGGGTGCTACTTAAATAGAAGTGTTAACATAGTGCTCTAGTAATTTTCATCAGCAATTGAACAGTTCTGGAAAGGTTTCTTATATCGAAATACACAGTTTACGGAAAGTGAACGGCTCTAGAGTTGCCACCTGTATGATTTTAAACTGGACAGGTTTTTGGAAAAGTGCCCATGCCTAGGGCGGCAGCTTTAGGGGGTGGCCCTTGGATGCATATATGGTAAATAAACATTTTTCACAAAAAAAAATTTAAATTCTTCCACTGCCGCCAGATACTTTCCTATGAAATCCAGCAGCAGAGGAGGGGTGTAGAGGGTATATTGTGTGGCACAGGGAACAGAATGTCAGTCACTTGGAAGTGATGACACATACAGGAACATTATACCTTGATGTCACTTCCGCCAGTGTCATTGCCCATGCACCAAAGGTTATGCACAAGCCCAGTGCCTCGAACAGCACCGAACCCAAATGCAGACTTGATTCTGGCTACAGTCCATTATGCAGAAACGTTTTTTTGGGTGGAGATCCTCTTTAAGAGATGCTGGGTAAAGTACGTCAACACCTTCTGGGGCACTACAGTTTGTCCATCCTGTATATGTAAGAATACAATATCATCCTATTATAGAAATCCTTTGTATATGCAGCAGTTGTAGTATATTAGCAAATCCCAGATAATCATTGAATTTCTTTATCCAAAATATTTTATCGTATCTCTGTATAAAACATGTGGTATGCTATTGGAGTGGATTTATTGAACAGGTACAAAGGTTATAAATTAGACATTGTTCATAACATATTTTTCATGATTAGTGAGATCATAAGTGGGCTCTTTATCCTTATGGATACACTACACTACATTTGTGAGCTTATTGGAAAGGACAGCCAACAGGAGCTTGCATCCATTAAACACTGACCTTTCAGAGCAGGACTCTCTATAAACAGAATAGTAAAAGAGACAGGGAAAAACCTCTTAGAGATTAAAATCCTCAACTGTCCCTTTAAAGATACCCAAGGGGATGGACTTAGTTTACAAGATTGCTGAGTAGAACACAGAACATAACCTTTAATTGTAAGCCAGGAATTCTCTTTCTAAAGGCTGCATGGGGAAAACAAGCCCTAATGATTGTGCTTTTCACCAAATCACTGCCAATGACTTTGGAGGGTATACAATGTAAGAGTATGTAGGAGGTAACTACTGAATGGCAAATCAAGTCAGAATTTACCATAAACTTCAAGCTTGATATCTCAGGAGAGGAATGTATTAGAGCTTATTACTAACCAGTCCCAGCCCTGATTCACTGCTGAGATCAGGTTCTTTCACGGTGGTGAGGCCATAGGCTCTTATCTTATTTAGCCTATGGCACCTGATATTTCCAGGCAGTCGGCCATCCTGGTACTAACCAGGTCCAGCCCAATTCGCTGCTGAGATCAGCCAAGATGAGGCCCTTTCTGAGTGGTGTGGCCATTCCCCTCATTTACCTATTTATTGCACATTGTCTTTTAAAACTATATGTACTTTACTATAAACTTGATAAATGCTTCTTGAATCTGTTATTGCTTAGATGTATTCTATGTTTGTAAAAAAATAATGAATTTTATATATTTGCATATATTTATGTTTATAAAAAATGGGTGTCTAAGAGAGTGTCCTTTCTTGTTAAGGCCCCATTTTTTCTATGTTTTTATTGGTGGATGTTTGTATAATAGTCATTTTCTGTTGATCTCATTTGGCCTATGATTAAGTGCTCGTAGAGCTGGTGCATCTATGTTTCTACTACGGCACTGTGATTTATGTACTGATATTTTCGAATTGAACACTTGCCTTGAGCACATATTTATTCAGTTTTGTGCATGAAGCTCAAGGCAGTACAATGCTGTACTAAACATAGAAGGTTAGGTTGAAATAGACACATGTCCATCCAGTTCAACCTTTTATACCTATATATAACCTGTCTAATTGCTAGTTGAGCCAGAGGAAGGCAAAAAATCCCCTTCTGAAGCCTCTCCAATTGGAGGGGGAAAAATTATTTCCTTGTCTTGTCCAGTTGTCTTGATTAGGTGGTAAGTATGGGATCCCTACTGTGCCAAAAGCACAGGTTATATTACATATAATTAAAGGGCATGTCCATCTTGCCTTCATGGTACCACACCACAGACTTAAACTGTGCCGCATTGCACTCAATTCACTACAGTACAAAATGTTGCACCACTTTGCAGCAGATACAGTTTTGCTGGAATTCTGTGAAAGAATGTTGCATTTTGGGTAAAAAAAAACAATGTGAAGTTCAACAATTTTTGGAACTCTGCATTATGTGCTGGTTTAGAATATTATCTGAAAGCTTCTGCAACCAATTACTATGGCAACAAGGGTATGTAAGAAACATGTTCTCTATGAAGTCCTATAGTAGTAAATACTCTATGTGGCATGGTCAAAAGGAAATTAAAGAATATACATCTAAATTAAAGTTAAGATAATAACATCTGTTGGGGGCGAATAAGTTAATTTGATTGCAGCAAAACTGAGATGTGCTTAGGAATGACAAGCAACATGTTAACTGTGATATTGTCTTTACACTGCATAATACATTTACAAGACACCTTAATAGTGTAAAAGAAGTCAGTGACTTAGCAAATGCCTGGTTGATTAAAGGGTGGGGGTGGCATTTCATTACCACATAGAATGTAAATATATTCCCTGTGTGTTTCTGATTGTTTCAATAAAGTATGCCAACAGTGTGTGCTTATATGATTAACTTCGCATATATTTAACAATGAAATCACAACAATCCCAAAATAAACCATGTAATGGATCCTGCAAAGTAGATGCGCAATCAGCTTTACCCATAAAACCCAGAACATCATTCTAAATATCCCAATTAAGCAGGGAGAAAGGAGAGCAGAGCAGCTTTTCATGCAAATGGTGAATGGCAGTGACAATAAAAAAAAAATCAAACTCGGGATTGAAATCACGCTCACTTGAGGTATAAAAAAAAGTTCAAGTAAAGAATTACTTGAAAGGGAAAATCAAATCCTTTTCTGTCTGTGTCAAATCCCTTCTCTCTAATAAGGGCACCGTCATTTATTGTACTAGCAACCAAAAAAATCTTTCAATATACAGAAAATAGTCTTCCATATCGGAGTATCATAGCAGAGGACAGATGTGAGGAAACACTGCATACAGTATGTATTTTGCCAATAATGCGGCCAAATTACATGTAAAAAAGTGTTAATAATTGAGTTATTATTGCATTATTAATAAAACATTTTATCCTTAACCCCATTGTCTTCTTCAGTAATACCTTTTGCATGTACCTCCTTACTGGAACTGTTATCTTTGTCTTTATATGACAACACTGTCTAATCATTTTTCAAACATTAGTTGCCCTTTGATGTTGTGCAGACTATTACAGGGGTGGTTCACCTTTATGGCTATGGCAGAAGATTAGTCACCCATGAGGCAAGTTCAGGCTACATCAGGAAACAATGCGTATGTTTTTTTCCACTGGCAATTTAAGTTTAGGTTAAGCATTTGCAGGAGATTAGTTGCCTGCAGTGGAGGAGATTTATCATGATCAATAAGTCGCACGAAACATCGTCAGATCCGCCACACACCGTCAGGGCTGAAACAGCAGATTTCTACCTCCTTCTGCCGATTCAGCCCTGACGGCAGATTCTGGTCAGGCGCCTTCTATGACGCCCGATCAAAGTTTTCTAACCTGGCCGATCGGTGAGTCGACCGATATCAGCAGCCTCCTGCGATGTCATACACGCACCGAATATCGTACAGAATGCCTCTCTCTCTCTGTCTTTCTGTCTGTCTCTCTCTGTCTGTCTCTTATTCTTAGTTGGGATGAAATAATGAAATAATTTTTAAAAATTAGAATTATTTGCTTATAATAGACTCTATTGGAGAAGGCCTTTCTGTAATTCATAACTTTCTGGATAACGGAATTCCAGATAACGGATCCCATACCTGTACATGGTTTCCAAAAGGCATCCAGTATTGTAAATGAGCCATCATATCCCTCTCACAAGTTTTTTGTGTTTGTATTCTATTGGAACTCGTGGCACTGATCTTTGATTGTTAAACCTTATCTCTTGGATCATTGCTTTAAAGTTAGTTTTCCTGGCTCCACCTTCTTCCTTATTTTTTTTTTTTGAAGCTCCTCGAGGCTCTGCCTAATGGCCCCTGTTCTCACATTATACCAGTTCTTTAGGAAAACTGATTTACAATTCCACCTGTGTGCTAATGGCACCCTAACCAATTTGTCTCCTCCAGACCTCTCTTCCTCCTGTTCTTTCCCAAGTCACAGCCTTTCTGCTGTCATCACCTCAATGTCATAGCATCATCTATACTTAAACCTCACCAAAACTAAATGTAATATATATCCACCATCATTTTCCCCTGTACCCCAGGTTTTCATTCGCAGTCAACAATATTACCTTCCACTTAACCTCAAATGCTTAATTCCTAGAAGAAATATTTGATTCCCATCTGTCAAATTCAAACCCTTGTCAAATCCTGTACCTTTCATCTGGCAACACTGCCTGAATAACTCCTACATTAGCTTACAAACAAACAAATTTCTTGCCTTCACTACTGCAGCTTGCTACTTGCAGGTATTACACTATACATTTTTTCACAAATTCAGTTTGTTTTTAATGCTGCGGTTTAACTCACCCACCATTTCATATTGCTTCAAGGCCCTTATCTATGAAGCCCCTTCTTATATCTCTGATCTTACAATACACTCCTTCACACCTTTGCCTCTCTTATCATCTCATGACTTCATCATATTCCTGACTGCAAGACTTCTCTCTAACCTCTGCCTGTATCTGGAATCCCTACCATGACATATCAGACTCTCCCCTTCCCTTAATGCACCAACATTTCCTAAAAAACATCTGTCTAGAGATGTCTACCCAATGCACCATGGTTGATCAGCAGTTATCATAAAATACCAAGAAAGCCAATCTATTTCAACTTCCTTACCCTTTATATTGTAAGCTCTTGTGAGAGGGGCCCTATGATCCTATTACCATTTTGTATCCCTGCTTTAATAAATTATTGTAAAACCTTTTGTTGCATAACTTGATTGTGCTATATACATAAATAATGATTTTGTACTGTAATATAGTACAGGAGTAAATAAGTTACAGGAGTAAATTACTTTCTTTTTAATTTATGCTCATCAACATCAAGCACAACAAGCCATGATTTAACTAGGGCTGAACATGGTAATAGACAAGGGGTTAACGCAGGGGTGAGTACTGCACCTTAAGTACCACAGGAATCAAAATCCAAACTGCAAAACCTTCTGTTTTATCAATATGTTGATCAATTTATCAACTAATTTTATCAATAGTTAAATATATTATTCTCCTGATTTTATATAATGAATAATTGCTTGTCACACATAACATATGTGCCTTGTAATGAAAATTGAAGACTTGTTACTGTATATTGGCAGGGAGTAAAAGCTGTTTGCTTAAATTGTATGGGTGATTGAAGGATAAACTCCCTTCATGCTGACAGCAATAACATCTTATAAAAAATTATGATGGCAAGAAATATCTGACTTGACTGTTTAACCAGCAATGCCAGCAGTCAGTTACCTAATTCGGGAACAACTGAAAATATTAAGGATTTTCTCATGGTCTGTGTATTTCAGAAAGCAGTACGATTAAAGGCAGTAAAGGCTGACTGTCCCACATTCACATGATGATGTATAATCACTGGTATATACTAATGTACAGTCACTTGTACCTGATTACTAGGCACATCCTGTACATATAATGGTGAGCACAGTGTAGCCACAGCATGAATAGATGGAAATAGTATATTATATGTTACAGATTAAAGGAGAATGCAAGTCAAAATTTAAAAAGCATACTGCCCAATAGTCCTCCTATTGTTTAGTAAAAACGCCACACTTTTGGCTCACCTAATCAAATATTTACTCAGTCACACTTACTTCACATTTTCTAGAACAGGCAGCCATCTCTAAAAAAGTATTCTCCCTTCCTTTCCCTCCTTGCTTCATACTGCACATGTGTTTCATTCCCTCCCCCCCCTCTGCCAGATCTTCTTCTGATTGGTTGGTGGGCATGTGTAGCTCAGAACAGGAGACAGGATCAAGTTACACACATGCTCAGAGAATAGGAAGGCAGCCGCTGGCACCTACAGGAAGGGGAGAGAGATTTCAGTGATGTCACTGTAGTCTTCCCATTGCTGTAGGCTGCCAGCACCATATCTCAGAGAAGCAAGCAGGGATCTGGGAATTTAGATATGCAGTAAGTACTTAAAAAGAATGCCTTTAGACTTACTTTTCATTTATATTAACCTTTCCTTGTCCTTTAAGTGTGTATTTATTTAAATGATCCTTTTGTTCTTAATAACCTAACTTATATAGTTATAGTTCTCCCCTATTAATAACATTTATTTTTACAGGCTGGGATGGTAAACTACTGGCCAGGTGGCAACTTTACTTTCAAGCAAAGTGGCAGCCATTGGCCTTGTAAAGCTGGTTCCTGGCAGTAATTCTTAATGATTTGGTCTTAGAGTTTATCCCAGCAAGCCCCATGGTTCTCCCAACATATTCCCCTGGATATGCAGATGCTAACCTTTCCAAGAAATAGACACATTTGAATGTTTGCAGCACTGCCCCCTTAGAGGCTTGCAAGAGTCCTCAGTTCATTTGGGGGATTCTATGAAATACAATTAGGCTGTTACAGTATGAATACTGCTGCACTGTATTTATAGTAGCACTTTTTGAAATGTAAATCATATTTTTTTACTCAATGCAGCGTTTTTCCAGAATTCCTAAATGGAAACTGTTGCAACATGCATGGACTCATATGGACTCATATGGACACAATGGCTAAAGTTTGCATATAATTCATTTGAAGCAAGTTAGTTGCAGCTATTAATGCAACTTGCTGGTAGAGCCCTTCCACCATGTCCACCAGAAGTTATTCTAGGGATCCCTAATGTAAATAAGGGCACTTGCTTGTAATTCATTAGAACAGGCTGGGTGCAAGCTCCATTGTGACTTTGTCAAGACCAGGGATTTTGAAATTGACCACAGAAACTTATAAGCAAGTATTTAAGAAAATGTCACATCATATCTTTTGAGATCCCCACACCATTATCATTGTTTATATATTACATATAAAAATAATGAGCAATGTATGAGACAATGGGCCTTAGTCTATACAGTCAGCCCTGACTGGGAGCCAGTCTGGACAAGGAAAAGTAAAGTAACCCAAAGCCCTACACAATCCTTAACATGGTGAATAATGCCCTATTAGGCAAAAAGCATGTTTCCTGCTATAATTATCACTGTTTTCTTTTACCAGAATAAAAAATAGGGTGAGCATGGTTACATGGTAACATGGGCTTCTTTGTTGGAAGAAAATTGCAAGCAACTTAGCAAGCAGGCCAGCTCACACCTCAATAATATTGACAGCAATATGGGCTTCCCCCATCCGTCCCATATGGACATACCCAATGTTTAGTGCAGGTCTTCCCACAGTGTTGTTTTGCTTTTCTTTGACAACTATAACTTAAAGGACATGTCAACCCAAAATAATTTAGAAGACATAATTCTAAGCAACTTTCCAGAGTTTCCCCCAAAATTGCAACGGTCAGTCTCCTAAAGCAAGACAGGTCTGTCAGTCTGTTGGCGTTTGTTACATTGTTTCAACAGTCAGAGCCCCAGGGCAGAGAAAAGACGACAGACAAACACTGCTTTTAATATCAAATATATATACAAATAACTTTAAAACCATTCGAAATTTGTAATAAATGTATATTGCAAAGTTGCTTAGAATTATGTTTTTTTTTTATTTGGCAAAAAATTATTTTTGGGGTTAACATGTCTTTTAAGCACAAGATTATGCTTAGGGTATGCTTTTTCTATTCTTTTCCTGTAGCTGGGGAGGAATAAGACTTTCAGCTTTTGATAAAAGTATGAAATCCCCATAGATAAGACTTAGCTGCATTAGAAATGCTTTGTTTTGGTGAATATGTTATTGAAAAAGTGTGAATTTTAATGACTTCTTTCTTTGAAGTAACAGATTATAAATGCTACCTTGGCTGTTCTGAGGTACTTCAATTGTGCTAACCAGGCAGGTCTGAAAAGTTGTGCTGCTTTGAAAACACATATAAGGGGTCGCTTACTGCCAGGGTCTGACTGGGCCGCGGGGACACCGGGAAAATATCCGCTGGGCCCCAGCGGCTCAGACCTGACCCTATTGCTGCTTCCTCTGGCCTCCAATGTCCTCCCCTGACGAGTTTCACATACGATTTATGGGGAGGACGTCAGACAGGGCCCCCTGCTGGGGGGGGGTTTAGGGGTGCTTGGCGGGGGCCCCTGCAGGGACGCGGCACCTTGGGGGGTGCGGGGCCCGGTGGCCAAGCGTGATGGCACTGATGGTCTTGTACAATTATGGAGGGACGGAACAGGGTCAAATAGATATACGGACTAAAAGTGCTTTAATTTGTTTAATTTGTCCCATTTTTAATGTGCAGGAGTGGCTTTGCCTCGAGTTAATGGCAACATCAATGTCAAGCAGAGATTTTCTGAGAGCCGTATTTGTTGATATCTCTTGAGTACTTAATACAGAGATGATTACTTTTAAAGGTTCATTTACTTGAAGCGGATGACTGTGCTGTTAGCTTTGGATACTCTGTGTAATGGCTCTACCTGAGAAAAGTAATCATTACATATCACATTCCAAGCATAATGGATGGAACCGATAGCTTATAATTGGGATATTCTTTAATTTTTGTTATTCTGAAGATAGCTGTGTGTTGAAACTGCATTTCATTTGTCAGAAAGACATTTAGGAGTAGTTTCATCCCTTTTTCAGTGTTTGTGGATTACAGACATAACAACACTACACCAGCTGAGCCTTCATATGCTGTGCCATAAAACAGTATGCAAAAATAAAAAGCTCACTATGTCAAACTACCAATCTGTTCTGTAGATGAGATTGAATCCTCCAAAATGCGATAATTTTGTGTTCTGTGCCGGCAAGTGGTTGCAGAGGTTGTTAAAACATTTCTTTTCACAGCCCATTATTCCCATTGAACAGCTGCTGCCTTATTACAACGCTAAACATTATGTAGTTCAAAGTAAAGAAACCCACGGTAAAGTTGCAAGGCATGAGTAGGTTGTTGCAATTACTGGAAACTTGCTGACTATATAAATGTCTGAAATGTCTTCAGCATCTGATGGATCCACACGACCAAGCTTTTGTGTAACAAAGATAAAATTGGCTCTATATACAGTAACATTTATCATTTTTTCATTGTAATGAAGAATAAGATACTGTTTGGTAACCCATAGCAAACTGGGAAAGATATGTAAGCTACTCACTTGTCTAAATTCAGTTTTTCTGCATTTGTAAAGTGACCATTCCTTCTGGCACAATTTTCACTACACATACTGTACATGCAAGCTTCAATTAATTACTATTTTTAAATAGTAAGTAGAAGATCAATCCTGATGTTTACCCTTCGTTAATGTAAGCTGTTTATAGTAAGGAAATGTAGCTCTACAAGTAATTATATTTTGAGCTAAATGACATAACATATCACTGATTTTTACTTAAGTCAAGTTGACAATATACAAATCACCCCATTATGCTACTATATTTTGTGTTGTTGAAAATTGGTAGCACTGTCATATAGACATGTATTCTAGAATATATTGAGGGAATGCCATAGCCACATAGAATTTTGTTAGGTTTTTAGTGCCATTGTAGATCCCTTTGCCTCCTTCCCCTCTTCCCTTGTGGTGCATTCAACTGGTGCCTATGATATCATTCTTGATTAGGACAATTCTGCTGCCTGAGGCACACTGACCTGCTCTATTTATCAGCCGTTTCCTCACTAAGCACTACTCTTGCTAGGCTACCTAGATGACTAGGGTAGTTAGGAGGCACTATGTAGTAAGTGCTTTTCTGCTCTGTAAGAGGAGAAATTTTGTAAAAAAAGAATAAAAAAAACTTGACTCTTAAAATTACATGAATTCCCTTGGAGCACACACAATATTTTCTACAGGCAGCAACTTTGTACAGGAGTGGTCCCAACCCAAGAAAACGGCAAAAAACCTTCAGTGTGAGTAGCCCGTTGTTCAGACTTGGTCTGCTAGGGCACACTGGAGATCCGAACACCATGGGTCTTCCTTCTGCAATTAAATATAGGTAGTACCAAAGGGAATAGGGCTCTATAAGGACTCATATTGGATAAGCATGGTTTGATGGGAATTATCTAGCCTGGTGCCCGCTATGGGCTGGGGCCACTGGTAGTACCATTGGAACTTTGGAAGGCCAGTCTGACCTTGCCTCGTTTGGGATGATATTGACAATTGTGACAATAGTGGCTATTGAGTTAGCAAGAATTCTAAAAAGATTGATATGGGGCATATTTATTATAGTGTGTAAGCCAACATTTCCAGTGATGTTGGCCATAGCAACCAATCAGATCTTTGCTTTTGTTTTCTAACTTGTAGATGACTGTTTGGTTGCTATGGGCAACATCACAGGTGATGTTGGCTTACACACTATAATAATTATGCACCTCAAAGTGTACTGTTGTAGTATAATCAGTTAAAGACACATGCCAGTTAAACTTGAGTTGGGGAGGAAGATGCTTGAACTTAGTCTGAACTGTGTTGTTATATCTGTCTTGTTTTCTACCAGAATTCTCAGTTGGTAAGACTGCTTTAGCAGAGCCTCAGTTAAGAGTTAGCATCAGGAGAACCATAAAGCTAAAACTGCAATAATGATTTATCTGTGCTGCATGCATTTGTGTATAATTATGCTCCTCCTTACTAATATTATTTACTTATCTCTCTAAAGTATAGATAGGCACTGCCCTATACTAATTAGAAGGTTTTTCAGGCTCCAACACCATGAACAGTTGCAAGGTGTGCCTACCTTCTAGTGTATATAGCACCAAAGTACCAAAGGTGATTGAAATAATATGGACAGTGTAAAAAAGACCTGCCATATGTAGGCATAATATGCAAGCTTGGGAGAAAGCTTTCCACCCCTGATGAAGTTGATGTACAATAAAAAGCATTGGGAACAGCTGCATTGGTTCTTTTTTTTTTTTTTTTAAACATTTTATTGAAGTATTGCAATAAACATGTAGGGTGAATAATGGCAAATGATTTAAATATAGGTTGTACAACAATAGTCACATTCGACAGTTTGTCCTTCAAAAGGATAAGAAATGAAGAAAATAGAATACTTACAGAGAAACAAAATAAGTAATTTAAATAGAGAAAAACAAAACAAATTAACTAACTATGCCCAGTGAATAAACTATAAAAAGAAAAGTTTCCTAGAGAGCAAAATCAAGGATAATTTTGCTTATATGTTCATGAATTATTGAAATAAATCTATATATGCAGCATTTTATAAATCTGATCCTTATTACTTATATCTATAGCATTAAAGAAAAATGACCATGTATTTTTAAAAATGATGCTCGATTTAGGTTCACTTGTTTTGCTTTGAGCATTGATTCTTGATGAGCGAGTATGTCACTACAATCTAGTAAGTGCAATTTTATTATTTAATAAAAGTTACATGAATGTATTACACCAAGGAGAGTGGTCTTCTTTTAATTTATTTTGCAGCTATTAATCGGTTTGACCAACATGTGATTGTTAGCGACTAAGACTGTGATTTGCACAGGTTCCTCTGTATTAATATATTATACTATGACTTTTTAACATTGAACTTGCCCTGAAGTACCCCCTTTTATTTTTAAAGCATTTCAAATGTAAGGAGCAGCAAGGCAGAAAGGTTTAAGTAGGAAACAGCAGTAACACTGGGGGGTGCAACCAAGTGGTTGTTCTGAGTGTAGTGAACAAGTCAGCCAGGAAAGTATCTTACAGTAGCTGTTACAGTTGATTGAAAAGGATGGATTTTGGCAATATTGTATTGTGTAACAAAAAGTGACAGTGGTTTTGACGTGGTGGTCAGAAAAGAAGAGAGAGTCATCAATGATCACCCCAAACAAGTTGACAGGGTTAATGCATGTGCCATCAATAGGAAAAGGGAAACGAAGGGCATTTTTAAACCAAGAAAATTCAAACAATGAAATCTGATTGGCTGTTTGTGGCCCAACCCACTTTTCTTATTTTTGAACTGCAGTCCCCCAGGGACCAACTTTGCAAAGTTTGGGGATTTAGGCATAAAAATTTTGGGACTGACAGCATTTTACACTTCACCATTAAGTAAATAGGCGAAATGTGATTGGCTGTCGGTGGCTTCATCCACTTTTTCTAACTTTGAATGGCAAATATCCAGTGACTAACTTAATACTTAAAAATGGAATCCGTTTAAATATAAACCAATGAAATTTAGTGGGTAGAAATGGATTGGCTGTCGGTGGCTCTGCCCACTTTTTCTAACCCTGAATACGTAGTCAGCGAGTGACTGTGCAAAGTTTGGGAACCCTGACATTAAAAATTGTGAGAGAAAGGCGGCATTTTAAATTTAAACCAAAAAAAAAAAGCAATAGGTGAAGTCTGATTGGCTGTTGGTGGCTCCACCTACTTTTTAAAACCTAAAAATGCAGCCCCCTAGTGACCCTGATGTTTATACTGTGAGAATGGCAGCAGGTTGAATTTCCCCATTGAAAAGCAATAGTTAATATCTGATTGGCTGTTGAACTCTGAACCGCAGTTACCTGGTGACTAGCTCTGCAAAGTTTGAGGACCTTAGTATTAATATTTAAAGAATGGCAGCAGTTTAAATTTAAACATATGAAGTCTATAGGTAAAATCTGATTGGCTGTTGTTGGCCCCACCCACTTTTCTAAACTTTGAAGTTAGTCACCCAGTGACAAACTGTACAAAGTTTGGGGACCCTAACATTGAGAATGGCAGCAGAATTTCCCACTGAAAACAATGAAAGAAATGTGATTGGTTTTTGGTGGCCCGCCCACTTTTTCTTTTAGTACATTGACTGTGCAAAGTTTGGGAATTCTGGCATCAAACCAATAAAATTCAATATGTGAAATCTGATTGGCTGTTGGTGACTCCGCCCACTTTTCAAAACTAAAACTGCAGTCCCCTAGTGACCAACTGTGAAAAGTTTGGGGACCCTGGTCTTGTGAGAATGGCAGATTGAATTTCCCCATTGAAAGTCAATAGGTAACATCCGATTGGCTGTTGGTGGTCCCGCCCACTTTAGGGAAAAAAAAAACTTGACTATGTAGTCACCCAGTGACTGACTGTGCAAAGTTTGGGAACCCTGGCATCAAACCAATAAAATTCAATAGGTGAAATCCGATTGGCTTTTTAAAACTAAAACTGCAGTCCCCTAGTGACCAACTGTGAAAAGTTTGGGGACCCTGGGGTTAATACTGTGAGAATGGCAGCAGGTTGATTGAAAGTCAATAGGTAAAATCTGATTGGCTGTTGGTTGCGCCGCCCACTTTTTCTAACCTTAAACTGCAGTTACCTGGTGCCTAACTCTGTAAAGTTTAGGGACCCCATCGTTATTACTGTGAGAATGGCAGCAGGTTGAATTACCGTCAAGTCAATAGATAAAATCTGGCTGTCCATAGCTCTGCCCACTTTTGGGCATCCAACAGTCATCATATTTTCATTCAGGCTGAGCCCATGACTATGTGATTCAAGTTTGGGGAGTGTTGCCTCAAAGCTGTAAGATTGGCAGCAGTTTCAATTTCCTCATTAAAGTCAATGGGTGATATTTGATTGGCTGTTGTTGGCCCCTCCCACTTTGGGTCGTCCAACAAATGTTGCTGTTTCATTTGGAGTGACCCCATAATTATGTTATTCAAGTTTGAGGGGGTGTAGCTTCACTTCAAAGAGTGACAGCAGTTGTAAAATCTTCCCTGTCAAAGTCAAGAAGAAGTCGAAGAAGTGTGGAGAGTTTGGGTGTTGTACCCCTAAAACTGTAGGGGAGTAGCGTTTAGAAAATGGGGGGCGCTAAGAAGAAGAAGAAGAAGAAGAAGCGGAAGAATAAGCTGAAGTCGAATAACAGTCTGTTGGGTTTTTCAACCCAACATAATAAAAAAAAAAATCAGTAATTAGCAAATAATTACAATGACTCATCAATTACAATATAACAACAATACCTCTCTGAAATCTAGCACCAAAAAATATTATTCTGTAATTTACTTAATTCTATGTAAGTGAACACTGACACAAGCACAGATTTATAAACATTTGCTGCTGGACTTGTTGCAACTTATCAGCAGGAAACATTCTCTGCTCAGCTATTTTAAATAAACATCTGATTGGTTGCTATGAGTTACAGGACCTGTGAATATACTAAAGGATTATTGAGAGTTGTGTTTTGTAAGCACAGATTAGCATCCACTTTAGTAAATAAGCAAAATGTCAATTTGTTTGTGAATGGCATCACTTCTGGTGCAAATGTGGGATCAATAATGGAGGTAGCACATGATTCACTTAGTGCAAGTCATTTAGAGGGGAAGGAAAGTCATCTTGGCATTGTACTGCCAATAGATTCACCACAATAGTGCCACCTAGAATGCTATATTTATTCTGCAGAAACCATTACCATACCTTAGTAACAGCTCTGGAATCTTTCTCTGTTTGCTTTAGACAGCAGCTGCCATTTAAGTAGTTTCCTGCTTTCAGCTAGCTTGGTAGCTCTGATCACACATTCCTAAGGGAGGGGGGAGTGAGATCTTAGCATTCTTGTGGGAGGGGGGAGCGAGTCCTTAGCATTCTTGTGGGAGGGGGAAGCAGGAGAGAACTGCGCAGACTCTGGCCACAGAAATGGATCTTTCTGAGAGAGGAAGTCAGATACCTGAAGAACATGTTTACAAAAAAGGAGACAAGAAATCCTGTGTTTCTTTAGATAGAGGACTCAGCAAAAAAATGGTCAGGTGTTATCCTTAGGATCAGGCATAACTGCAATGCCCCCCAAGTACATCAGACAGGCACCAATGACCAAATATTTTCACATTAAAGACATCTGCCTATTTATTTAGATACCTTCTTAGCTTAAGTTATAAAATGAATAATATAATACATTTTTAGTACTTGAACATTCATATGGGTTCTCTTGCATCAGGGATTCCTAATGGTGTAGATTCAGTGTATATGTGCTGGGTATATTAAAGGGGGGGTAGATGTTAGCCATATCAGTCCTGGTAGTGATTAATAAGTTGCATATTGAGCTTGAGAGCTGATATGTTTCATTCTAACCCTCATTAGTGACAAGTCAGTAGCGTCACTGATATTTAATGCTTTTAAATAAATTCAAGCAGTTAAGTGTCCACAGTCCCCCAACTAGCATGTATACTACAAACTACACATGTCACTAAGAAAATGTGCTCAGTAGTCATTAAACGTGTTGCAGCTTACAGACACTAACATGCCTTGCTCCATTGATGGTATAGTGTTTACAGCTTGAGCTTCTGCCCTTGGTATTGATTTGCCATTGAAAACTCTCTGCTGTAACACTGCCTTCATTTATCTCTGTTTGTTTCTTTGTAGGCCAAGCTTCTAACATGACTGATGTTACAGGAAGCTAGAAGGGGCAGGTAGAAGGGTTATTATACACAAGGCAGGATAAAAAGAATCATCATTCATTGCAAATTCACTGGAGAAGCTCACAGCAGCTGGCAAAAACAGTATTTTGGCAAAATTGCTCATGTTAGAAAGGAGAATTTAAAGGGGTAGTCTACCTTAAAAGTCTACTGCCACTGTCCTCTGCAAAAGCAGAGACCCTTAAAGACAGTAAATAACAACCATACATTAAAGAACATATAAAAAAAATATTTTTTTGGATTAATAAAAGAAAACATAATTCCAAGCAACTTTGAAATATACATACAAATTTGTAAAGGTTTTTATTTTTATATTATTGCTATTAAATACAATGTTAGCCTGTCCTTTTCTATTCTCTGCTCTGGTGGCTCTGACTGAGAATGTAACACAAACCAGCAGGCTGACAGACCAGCCTTGCTGGAGGAGACTGACCTTTGCAACATTGTTTAAAAAGTAACATGCAGGAGTTCAGCAAATGCTGCTTTCAATAGCAATTACATTTACAAATACCTTTTAAAACTTTTTAATAGAATCATATAGGAAAGTTGCTTAGCAAATTATGCTTTCTATTGTTAGGCAACAAATTATTTTTGGAGTTGACATGTTCTTTAAAGGAGAATTAAATCTCGGATAGTAGCTGCCTAAACACAGGAGCAAAAAGACAACAATGTGTGAAAATTTCGATGCAGCTAAAGCAGTGATAAAATGGCAAGGATACATTGTGAGATGAATAGGAATGCATGATAGGGATGAACGCTATACTTTGCAGTATTATAGGCAGTGCAATAGATCAGATGCTCGTTTGACTTTGTGCATTGTCATTTGTTTCCATTTATACAGTTCTGCTGTTTTCAGTTACTTAATTTAATTAATTTATCGTATCTATATATGTTGCCGGCTTTTCATTTTATTATATCGGAAATATTGATATGTATATTCTATTTAAAATAATCAACAGACAGAGGAAGTTCTTTTAAGATAATTCTTTGAATCCATCACACTCTAAAAATTTTAGAAATGTACATAGCCCCACATAATTCTGCCTTAACCACAACAACAAGAATTGGACTATGTATGCATTTTTCCCCTGTCGATGACCCCAGTGGGGTCCCCTCAGATGCATGGCAAACATCAGAAGACACACACTGTTATCAAGTGCACTCTAATCATACTTCAGATGCGTCTCAATCTCTGCCCGTGCTTGTCCTTATCCACCTAAGAAAGTCTCACATAACATTTTTGAGAGAGAGAGAGGGGGGTTAGTTAATGGCCTAGAGCCCTAGACTAAACACACTGTTTTCTTTATGACAAATTACATTACATATTGGAAATGTTTGTGCCTCTTTTTCTGAAACCAAAATTTGAAAAGATTGTATATTTCCAAAGATCATTTATGTTGCCTTTGGCGATCCTTAGGTTTGTGTAACTATACTGTATAAGACCACTGGTCGGTTCTTAATTGCTTTAGGAGCATATAAAGGTTTATAAAGGTATAAAGGTGAAAATCTTGGGGACCGACTAAGACTAAGGCTACATTTGTTGGACTTTATTTTATCCGCAGCTCCTATCTACCTTTCTTCTTTTATACTGCCACAGATATCTAATGCTGCTTTGTACCACCAATGTCCAAACGTCCATCCCCAGCAAAGGAACAGAAGAGCCTGATACATAAATCCTAATGCACAGCTGGAACTTGCTTCATCCTATTATATAAAGTACTTTGGTACTCCTGCTGCTTGTAGAAGAGTATGGCACCCACACAACCATGCAATGTGCAAAAACCTTGTGATATTTTATTAAGATCCTAGCACTTTTCCATCCAGCTCTGAATAATGCATCTATGTTCTTCCTTACTGTGTCATCCAACTTGCTAACAAAAAGTACTTTGGTTAAAAAAGAGTCATGGATGCTAAGAATGATCATACACTTGCTGAGAATTTACCATAAACCATGGACCCAAACATAATCTATGGGTTTTTTCTACACAATTCTTTACTTCCAATGGATTTTTCTGCAAACATTAGTTCAATACTGACACAAACAGCCTGGGTGTGTTTCATATAGAAATATTTTATACTTTTTTTTACATATGGAAGAAAACAGAAAATGCTTTAAATATTTTTTAATAATGTCATCAGTACATCAATCTTTTCATTGTGATGTACCTATACCACCAACCAAGGGAAAATAATTTTGGGGAAAAAGAAATGACAAAGCATTAATAATCATGGTGGTCTTTAAGGCCTTTCAAGAGTAGAAGGAAAGAGAAGAGCACTTTTGGGGAGCTGCTACATTTTACACATACAGCCACTGCTAAAAAATAAATGATTTTGTCATTAGGAGGAGGCATTCAGTTGGAAAGCAAAATACTTTTACTGGCCTTACAGCATATCAATACTGGTCAATTTGCTATTTGGAGAAGGGGTGGAGAACATGAAACTCAGGGTTTCATAAACTTAGAATCAGGTAGAGTTTTTAATTTATTTTTCTTCTGCAAAATTTTAAATGTGTATTTTTCCACTGTTTATTAAAGCATTTCTCCAACATTTAGGTGGTCATATACAGGCTACAACTGTCTTAACCACACTAGTAGAGTATTAGTGCAGTGGATGGTGCTAAAACTACAGCCGTACCAGCGGGTTTGAAAATCTCCTCAGTCTAGGACCACACTGGCATGTTTATGCCCTTCTCTACCAACAGGATTAGATGGGCCCAATTGTGATCCACAGGCCAAACCACCAACCATACTGGTCCATGATCGTTCAATATATTGCTAGCTTTAGTAAATACATCATTGACCCTATTGAAGTTGCTTGTGCCCCACATACCCCTTGCATTTTTATATAGTGCATCAAGCACCATTGCATCCATCCTGTATCTTCTGCTGAATTACATACAAGTGCACCTATAGAACATAGCAGAATTCCAGGGTTCCCACAACACATTGTGCCAACATGCTTATGTAATTTTAAAATTTAAAGTGGCACAATTTTACATGTTACCCACAATTTCACATTGTGTTAGCACACTCACTTGCAGTTACATTTGTTTTGATGCATTAGGTGCAAACACAGCAGGTACAGCTCCCCACAGGGACATGACTTGCCATGAATTGCACTTTGCACACTCCACTGTGTTTGTAAATGATCCTTAATGTCCTTAGTAATTTTCAGTACTTTCCCTCCAATTGTATTGTAATATAATCCAAACATATACTGTATATAATAAGTATTCAGCATTATTTTCACATTAGCTTTTTGAGTTACTTAATGGGTGGAAATATATGGTAATTAGTTGTAAGCTCTTTAGCTGTGACTGAAGCTAAAGTCCCAGCATACTCTGACAGCACATCTAGGGTCTAACACAGGGGTATTGGTTGTTGGTGTGTGTTAAGAGTTACAGAAAGGTAGCCAAATCCTTCTAATTATCAGGGGCATGACTAATAAATGCAAATTGCTGGTGTGCATTGCATTTAAATGAAGTAAGTTATCGATAGGTTTAGAAGTGGGGCCCAAGTTGTATATTCTTAGTGTATGTGAATTTATATATATTGTATGCATGGATTGCTGTTTGTGCTACACTCAGAAAGCCATATTCCCTAATGACTGCCTCATGAAGCTCTGACTAAATAGGTGATTCTCTGCTAACAGTGTCTTTCCAGGCCCTCAGCTGCTACGTGTGGTTAACAGCATACAAAGAACTTTTCTGTTGTGAATAGCACATGAAATTTCTTTTCTAACCTTAGGTTCTGCCTGCTGTGTGCACTACGCAAAGTATCTTCCTGCACTCCTGCATGTGGTAAATCATACAATAGCCCCTAGATACAGACCAGTATACATTTTTCCAGACCATGCGCTTACCCCCTGCTTGGTTATATCGCCTCTGTTTGACAAACGATATGCTGATCAAATATATTTCCTTTAACAAGTATAAATTGCATATTTCAAGGTCAAGTATAATAAATACAGGGATAACACAACACTCATTCATACATTCAACACAGTTTCAAATCCAACTAGCTATAATTTGCAGAGTTCGAGTTACAGTTTAGTAAATGAAAGAACAGGTTTGGAACAACAGGTCTCACCTGAGGCAATAGGCAGTGCATGCTGAAAGGAAATGTAAATAGACTTACAGTTTAAAGTAGAAGCCGATGAAGCTGAACATGTCATTCTTCCAGAGATAAACTGTTCCCTCCGGATGGGATAAAGCCCATTATACACAGGACACTGGGGAGACAGCTAAGACAAGTTAGGGGTAGGGAGACAGTCATAACAGGACAGTGCAGTTCTAAGAAGTGATAGGGTTGAGAAGCCTGGGAAAGATAGCAGGAATCACTGAAGAGTTTGGTGCTGCAGCGCTGGAATAAGTGGAAGGATGCTGCACGTCCCTGTCATTTCTCTAGCGTTTGAATTAATGAATGAGGTGGGGAAGCAGGGGCGCTTCCTACTCGCACTGAATGAGATGTCAGCAGGGTCTCAAGAGAGTGTAATGTAGCTCAGCTTGAGCCTGATCCTCCACCCCCAGATCTCTTCTTCGTACTTTCTGATCCTCTCCTTCACCCTCCCCATTTGCTTTTATCTCTGTCATTCATTTCCTGTCCAAGTCACTCATTCCTTTGTCACTGTTTCCCTTTCTTTGCAAATATGTCTTAGATCCCCCAGATTTCTTTACTCTCAGCCTTGGTGTAGGGAACTATATATGAGTGAATTCCTTTTCCCTTCTCTCCCTGCACAGGGACAGACAGTATCTAGGAAAGATGCAGGCAGCTCGAGTGACTTGGGCAAGTTGCAGTTAGCCATAGGTTCCTTTGCAAGACACTGTGCTGGCAGAGACACGCAAGAATAGGCAACATTTCAAGCTCCAGCTGTTACAGAACCAGAACACCCTGCATCCATGCTTGGACCTGTAATTCTCCAACAGCTGGATCATCAAAGGTTGCTTATCCCTGCAATGCTGACTTATATCCCTCTCTAACTGCTAATCTCCCCTTGCCTAGGCAGCTAAGTGCAACTTCTGAAAACATTATAGCGAGAGGACTCTTTACTAACTGAAATTTGCCACGATGTACAACATTTATTTTGTTATTTTAAATGAAATATATAGATGAAGACTAATTTGTTGATTTATATTGCTGCAGGGGTGCAGATGTATAAGGGCAAATGCCCCAGGAAAAATTTACACCTACAGAGCAATAATGTTTAAGGGAAGGCACTCAGAGGCATTTAATGTTGCCTTGCCTGCAAGTTTTATGCTGTCTACCGCACACCAACACAAGTATTAAACAATATCTTTCTGCCCTATGGATATATTCTATACCAATGAGTGCCAATTAATAATGGGTAATGCTCCAATTCTGGGCCTCCAAACCAAGAAAGAAATGCACTACAACTCCCCATAGCCTACTGACTGCTGAAGGAGGTTCAACAACATCTGAAAAGCAACAGGGTTTACATGCCAAGGTGTTATGATGCATTATTACACAGCGTATGTAGTTTGCCATTTTATATTGCGATTAAGGAAATAGAGCAAATGGCATTTCTGGCCTTCTTCCATACCTTTGTATTCTCTCTTCAGTACCCCATTATTAGGCTCTCTCCATCTAATTTTTAATCCACTATCCTTGGCCTTCTCTATTTCTATTTAACGCCCACCCACAAATTTGCCTTATTTATATGCTTTTTTCGAGTAAAAAAGTGACATTCACCTACAAACTGGCCTTCGTACAATGTTTGTGACAGTATTTCATCAATGTAGTCTTAACGCATTACAGTGAATATTCAGATATTAGATTAGTTCCTGCCCCAAGGAAGCCTACAGCTTAATACCTTTATCATAGTCACACAAATGCATGGTAGGGTTAATTTAATCTAAATCCCATTAACTGCCAGTGTGTTATTGGACTATGTGAGGGAACCAGAACACACAAAGAAAGCCACACAATAAGCAGAACATACAGTGGCTGATTTACTCATATAGGTGCAAGGTTCTTTAATTTTCTTAATTGAAGTATTCTTTACAAAACAAATTCATAATTAAAACTTATTTTCAGCTACACTTGTACAGTTTAGTACCTGTGTTCATAAATGAGCCCCACTAACTCCATGGACAGCAAACAGATTTTTTGTCAGTGTGACCTGATATAATATTATGAGAGCTTTCTAGTCTAGAGTTCTTCCATTTCTCTAGTAATTCATATAAACTAAAAAATTATGCGAGCAGAGCATTACATAGGAAAAAGTGCATATTTAGTCATCCATAGTGCTATCAGGACAACAGCCATCTAGGGGTTCTATTTTGCCAGCAGCAAAAAAAAGGAGAAAAATAACTAAAATATCTAAGAGTGAAGGAACCAAAATTTTATTTAACCTTTGTGGGTCTCTGTCTCTTGTCAGGGGGATCTAGATCCAAAAACATCAACTGATGTCAAATTACATCACAGTACATCACTGAGCATTTTCGCAATTTACATTAATTTTCTGTTTTTAAGGTTTTTTAAGATATTATCATGTTTAGACTGCTAATACCAGGCTTTTGGCTCAACTGGAAGTCAGCAACCCTAGGGTTAACTGAATCCAGGAAGTGTCTAGACAGTTAGGGGCATATTTAATATAGGGTGTAAGCCAACATCAACAGTGATATTGCCCATAGCAATCAATCAGCTATTAGAACGGTCACTTACAAGTAAGAAAACAAAAGCAAAGATCTGATTGGTTGTAAAAGACAACATCACCGGTGATGTTGGCTTACATACTATAATAAATATGCCACTTAGAGTAACTAACACTCTTGGCCTTCAAAGAGAGCTTTTAAGTCAAGTCTGCCTAGCAGTATAAAGCGGTCTAAAATTGCGAATATCCCAGAAACCACTTATAATAGAAACTGAATGTAAATTGTAAGTGCTCAGAGAACCACTCTAAATACATTTACACCAATTCATATTTTAAGTCATGACCTTTATCTTATCTGTGTGGATGTCTGATATCAAATTAAAATCATGGTTTAAAAATACTTCATTTGCATTTCTCTCACAAAATTGAATAGCTGTTTAGTGGTTATTTTTTAAGCACGGTAAATAATTACATTGGAGAAAGTGATATACGGAAATCAAACATAGCAACCAAGGTCATAACATAATGGCATGATAGGGAGATGTGGGAAGTGGCCATATTGATTTCCCTAAAGGGATCAGAAACACTAGCACATAAACACAGATATCTCCAGAACCAACTGGTCAGTAAATCAAAAGCAACACAGATCAAGCCTTTTGCTCAGGGAGTTAAGGAAGAAAAAGAACATCTAAATATATTTAATAATGAGGTAAAGGTACAGAGATAAGTGTTTATGTGCCATTAAAATGCTTTTGTTGATTTTACCTTTTCCAAAGGTGTTAAAACTTTCACGGCAATGGGTTGTAGTTAGAGCTGGCATTGATCGCAAGCACAAGATGTATATTTAGATCTCCTTGTTCTGAGTAATGACATATATCAGATTTTCCATAAAAACAAAAGCACTGTGGCTTGTAACCTTATCTCACATTTTTAATTGAGACTTTGGCAGCTGATGCGAAAAACAATAATCATTTAGGAAGAATGTAAAACTCTTGCATTCTGTCATCTTTCTAAACATCCTTCTTAACGCTTTCTCTTTCTATTACATTAAAATATGCATCCATTATAGCACAAGTGGATCTATTAGTACTGCAGATGGGGCTATGTAGAACTGGCACCTTTCAGCCTCCGTCCTGTCTGCCCTCCACCCTGCAGATGGCAGACGTGTACAAAAAGATTCTCTTTATTTCCTAGTGTGTATGCACAAGGGAAAACATCAAATATCAATTAATAAGAAAACATCCTGACCCATTTTCCGGCATTTAGTGCTAGACTGTTACCCACTGGAACATCATGACCATAACATGATATATTTTTTGGCAAGAAAACTAAGATTTTTAATGAAATTGTAATCAGTAATTAGCACAAGATGTTGGTGCCATTTTAAGTTGATAACAGTTAGCACCACCAACTGGCAGGATTTATCTAGAGTGTCCTACTGATAGTACATGTGTAGCCAAGCCACAGATTACCTGGTATACTGCAGTCCTTGAAGTTATTGTTCCTCCAGGTTGCACAGATCCAGTGAGGCTGATGTTTCCATAAGATTTTAAAGGGCATTACTGGGAGGGATGTAGGTCTCCGGGCCTCAGTTCATTTGGGAAAGATAGTTCCTTTCCTTTAGGGTGACCTACTAGTAGCAGCTACTTGTCACTGCTACAAAAATAGACGATGATGATTAATTCACTGAAATTTTCTCTATGTGTGTTTTAGCAGAGGCAATTCCCAATGTTGTCTATAGCAGGGTATTTTCTGGCGTTTAGTAGCCATGACAAGTAGCCGCTACAAAGGTTTGAAACCTCCATGGGCATCTGCCAGTTGCTTCCTTTTCCTAAGTCTGCCTAAAGCTACACAGTCACTCATAGCCCCCTTGGAACATACTGTGCTTCCTAACTTATCTATTGACTTTCCTCACCCCTCCCCTCAGAAAGAGGATACTATTTCATTCCCTTTGCTAAACTTTCTGAGCTGTAGGTGTGAAGAAATAGAAGTAGACAAAGTATGGACAGAAATTACAGTAGGGGGTGGAGCTCCCAAATTAAAAGGTGTTTAGTTCAACAGGCAAAATGGCACCAGTGCCTCTAAGGACTATAACATGAGTACTCTTCAAATCACAGAATATTTTAACCCTGTATATCCTGTGACACATGGCACTAAATCACTTACATGAAGTAAAGTGTTCTGTAAATACAGGAAGTAGGAACAGCAAACCAGGTTCATGGCACCCATGTGTAAATACACATAAAAATAATACCAGGCCATAACCAGGCCAGTTTGTACAGGGAATGTAGGCTGAATAATGCACCAGCAACTGCTACTGTACTCAGGGCCGCTCCTGCCATGAGTCAAGGTGAGAACCTTGCCTCAGGCCGCAGGGAGCAGCCAATTACCAGGGGCAGCAAAAAGCCACCTCTGGTAACTTGCAGAGCTGAATTTTAATTTTTTTAAATAAAAAATCAGCTCTGCTAGTGCTGAGAGCTCTATAGTGCTCTTTGTGCTAGCTATCCAGCTCCTTCTGGACCTGCTCCAATGCTAAAGTTGTAAGCACGGAACGCTGACTGTACACTTATGCTCAGAGTTGCTGGATCTATACACCTAAAATCAGATTGCCCTTTTAATCGGATCTGCAATCAGTTGTTTCATTTTGGAAAGTTCAAAGGGCAAAAATTATTAAGAAAATAGAGGGTTGAAGAAGGACAAAAAGCAGAGGAGGGAAGGTAAGTGTCTAAAGGAAAGAAAATGAAATATACAAAGAGAAGCCATCTTATTTATTTAGGTGTGTTGACCCTGGTCTAAAGGTTCCTGGTTCCTAGTATAGATAATTTTATCTAAAAGTGAACCTCCCCTTAAACAACAGTGTCCATATGTGGTGTAAATTTAGTTGCCAACTCTTTGCCACATTTATTAGTGCCCAATGAACCTATGTTTTCCCAATAAGAATAGAATATAGTATAGATTTATGTGGGATGCGGCACCATCTAAACAACTGACTGTGGCTCAGTAAGGATTCTTCTGCCCAAAATGGTTGCCTATGGACCTATACACATAGGGGCAGATTTATCAAAATGTTAGATGAGAGCCCACCTCAGAAAAATGTCCCCCTTTTTATTCATTCCTATGGGACTTTTAAAAGTAAATTTATCAATGCGTGAACATTACAGTTCACCATTTGAAAAATACACCTCAAAAAAGTCCTATAGGAATGAATAGAAAGTTGGTGAATGTTTCTGTGGAGAGTTAATTTTTAATATTTTTAAATATTTAAATAATGGTGTCTACAGAAGACAGTCTTCCTGTAATTTAGTTTATACTAATATGGTTCCTATATTATCCATACAAAAATCTGAAGTTAAGCACAGTAAATTCACCTTAACAGTTAATAAAGGAAGCAGTTCTATGAGCATTTTGCCTTTAAAATAAAATCCATGTAAAATGCAGTTGAATGTTGAAAATTTCGGAGCTTGCTGCTGCTGGGAGACAGCAATAACTCCTTTGGAATTTACTTTCAGTGGACCTCCTGCTGGGTTATCTCCTGCAATGCAGCACAGACATAAATGGCCCTCTTATTACAGAAGAAAAATGCTACAGTCAGTTGGGAAATGATTAACGGAACATAGTTTAATATCATTCATGCTAATAGGTACAGATCAAACTGTCATCTTAATTCTTGGGGCACAAGTATAGTAAAGTTAAATGCAAAGCCTCTTTCACATTTCTACATATATTACTTTTTAAAAAACATGTCCCAATTAACCATTTGAAACACTAGTTGAGCTAAAAGGATGAGCATCTTCTGAGAAATCAGTGGGGCAAGAAATTGCTTACAAATCAAACAGGAGATTGTTTTTTACTACCTGGGTACCATTAAAGCTGTGTTGATACAGAGTCATATTTACTTTAGAGGGCATGTCTCAAACACCCTCACAATCTTCCACAGTATACTCAGGTAGTGGCGCACTTTATGGTTTTTTTTTTTCAAGATAAACTACTATATTAATATGTGTTTTTAATATTTTCCCATAGTACTGTCTTCAAAATGTATTGCAGATGAGAGCTGTGTTGTTACATAGGATAGATATGGTCAAAGTTCCAGTTGTGTAAGGATGACCTCTTTTTGGACTTCTGTGTACAAAGTGAACAATATCGCCCCATGACATCTAATGATGAGCAAAACTTGTCATGAAGATCTGTATATACAGTACCATTAGCCATAAAGAAGATAAAACATTTACAGGGGTTCTTTCCCCATCTTAGGCAAATCTTATTTATCCTTCGTAAAGATATTTCTGGGGCCTCACCTAGACAGTGCTTCATTTCAATTTTAAAAATGTCTACTTTTGAATTGTTTCTCATCAGCTTTGATACATTGGGATGAGTGGACATCAAGACCTTGGAGCTCATGCTTCAGAAATGCAACAACCTCTCCATGAGATACTGTGTCTTGAGTACATTGGACCCTAATGTAAAGGTCGGAGAAATATCGATTCTACTCCATGTCACTTGTATAACCCTGGCCATTGTGAAGTCTGGTCAACTAAGATGGTTTCATTATGAACTGAGAACAGAGGCTCTGCTGATATAGTTCTTCTTTTACAGGGATGTCCATTCTCCAGCTTCGTAGCTCCCAGCATCACCAGCAGGGATGCTAGGTGTTTTAGTCCAATTCCTGCTGAAGGTTATTTGGAAACCCCAAAAAATAACATTCAATACAATTTATTCTTTATTTTTAGTGCATTTTTTGACCATTGGTCAATGATATACAGATCTATGAATGCCCATTAACAAAAAAAAAATAAAATATGGCTGAATTATCAGTTATCTGCAATTTTTTTTATCACAAAGACTTGACTCATGTTTCAAAATTGATTCGTCTAGAAAATAAAGCTTTGTCATTGCACAGGACAGAATAATTATCTTACTGTTAAGAGGTCTGTTTGTTCATTCATTTTTAGTGCTGCCTGAGTGTTGTATGCTTCACAAAAGGGACATTAAATCTATTCGCACAAATGTGTGCAACTGCCGGACGCACTCTCTCTTTTCATGCTGTCATGTCCCTTTACCAACGCCTGCTTTTTGATCAATTTGTCCAAAGGACCATCAATTGTCTTTTTTGTTTTCACATGGTGAAAAAAGATAGACCGATCCATATATCACAGGAGCAAGGACAAAAGCCATCGCAAATTTGTTTCAGGATTATTGCTTGTAGCAATATTTATCACAATGAATACTGTAAAATTGCTCCAGCGTACGGATCAGTGGTGATGCAGTTTAAAGCACTTGGAAAAAAAACATATGCAGCTTAGTTACCAACAATAATGGGAGGGGGGAGAAGCAGAAACAATTTACTGTATGTATTGCAGATGTTTTATTATTATTACATGACAGGTGGTAAAGATTTACAATCTGGGTGCGTGCATATGGCCAAAATCCAATGAAAGGAAAATGAGTGAAAATATAAAAATTGTTTTTTAAACCTTATACTACTAGGTACTAAGTTTGACAACCCTTTTGAGAAAGATAGGGTTCCCCTTTAAAGGTTTACTTGGTTTGTCATCCTTTCATAGCCTAGGGCTTATTTACTACTCGTAGACAAGTTGCAAATTGGAAGAAATAGACAGAAACTACCACCTTGCACCATGTGTGTACATACATGAGTTCACAGTTTAGAGGGAACATTGTTAGCACCCATACATGCAGATATTTATACTCCAAAATGGAGGGCAAAGACCTGCACTTGTATTGTGAATATGGTGCTTTGTGCATTTGACAGCTCTGTATTCACAGTGTGGGACTGGGACATGAAGGGCCCACCAAAGAATCTGATATCAAGGGTCAACAAACATTAATGAGCCCTAAAACATTCTTTGGTTTACAGCCCAGATTCTCCATAATATATTTTGATTTTAGGTAATCTATATACAGTATATATATATTACAGTTTCTTTTCATTCTCCTGATTATCTGTGGCAATAAATTTGGCCTCAGTCATCTTCCTGACCCTATCACAGACTCCTAAACTAACTCTTTCCTACATTTCTCATTGTTGGCAATCAATGAAACCACAAGCAAGACCTGGAAAAAGTATTACCAAGTTTATAATGTGTATGGTGTACGTATGAGGGGTGGGCAGCACTTAATAAAGCCTAAAGTCTAAATAATGTTTATAACAAAGTAAATATAAACAATAATAATTGAAGCCCCAAATAAATCAAAACCCGTACCAAATGGATAAGTAAGGTCCAGGTGTGAACACCCCAGACCTAGCGTAATTGCAAAGAATCCCCGGGGGGCCCCAAATAGAAATTTGCAAATGATGCAGAATCAGAAAAAGCTCACCAGAGTCCACAAATGGTCCGGGTGCTCAGGGCCCCGAACCCGTAGCTGGAGGGAGAATCTATATCATACACAGTTGAGCTCCAAACATCTCCGGACACGATATGCTGCTAAAACCAGGTCTTTATTATTCCATCTAAAAGCTAGACGCCTGACACGTTTCGTGCGCGCGCGCACGCACTTACTCATACTCATATGCCTATGAGTAAGTGCGTGCGTGCACGAAACGCGTCAGGCGTCTAGCTTTTAGATGGAATAATAAAGACCTGGTTTTAGCAGCATATCGTGTCCGGAGATGTTTGGAGCTCAACTGTGTATGTGGGCAGCACTTAGGAATTTTTCTACAACCTTTAACATACAGGGTTGCATTGCGCTGGCAACGCACTGCGCAAGGTAAAAGGCCACTCAAGAAGTGGGGAAAAAATTTATAGAAGCCATGCCCATGGCAATGACAAGAGAATGTTTGAAGGTGGGATATATTTGAGGGCAAATATAATGATTTTCTCAGTGAGAAATTTCGTGACATACACTGCACACTGGTGCACACTTTCGCCTTACAAATTGCATGCGCAGTAGAGTGAATAGTGGAACTTTAACAGAGAAGTCGGCTTTTCACTCTACTGCGCATGCACCTATTGTGTTAGTTGCAGCGACACGAAGCCGGAAGGAGGAAGCGCATCGCTCCAGGTACCCCGGGCTGGTGCTGTTTTCTTCTAACAGGGGCACCAGCCCGGGGTACGAGGTAAGCGATTAAAGTCACTTGGGGGTGCACCCCCAAGTGACTATGGGGCGTATTTATTATGCTGTGTAAAATGAATTCGCCAAAAAAACGGACTAAAAAGCTGTGTAAAATAAATGGAAAAGATCTAAAAAAATTACGCCGTTTTTACACGGCGAAGCCTGGCGATGTGTGGCGAATTTTCTCGCCGTTTTTTACACAGCATAATAAATATGCCCCTTAGCCTTTCCTTCTACTTTAAGGGGAAGGTGCTCAAAACAGTACTGTTTTGGTACTGCTTTTGGAGATTGTCGAAACTGATGTTGAATCTGCACAAAGGGAAATGTGATACTCTTGCGCATGATTTCCTCATACATTACTTGTATTCCATTCCCTTAACTGATGATGGGAAAGTTTCTGCCAGTGGGACCCACAGAACACAACTACTGCAGTCATAGATCTGTGATGATCATGAACCCACCACAAGCACAAACTACAACTGCAGAACAGTAAAACGTGGCACAAAAAGGGTGACACAGCCTTGATATGTGATTTCTCTAGTTTAAAACTCTTTGTGCCAGTGTGTCTCCACTACTTCATGATTTATACCCCTCTGAATCAGTTATTTTATTGTTCTTCATAAAATACAATCTGTAACGTACGGTGCAGTCATGTCTGGTTTTGATGTGACTGATAATGACGACATTTTCAACTTAAAAGGGACAAAAAAGAATGTTTATCTGCTTGAAATCTAGCAGTTTTAATTTTTTCTGTTTATATTCTGCCACAGTATTCTGCAGCGCAGCACAGCACAGAGAATACATATATATCATTTACATCAAACCCTGCCCCAGTGGAGCTTACAATATCAGGCCCCTAGCAGTTACACATGATACTATTATTTATTCATGACCTTGATAGGTAGTTAAATACTTACTAAACCATTAACAGCCTCTGTGTATCACTTTCATTTTGAATGTTTGTGTATAAGAAAAATACAATAACAATGTAAGTATTAAAAAAAAAAGATAAGTTTATATCCCCTCAATTATATTAAAATGCTTTTTTAAATCTACAGATGCCAAGCTCCTGGGATCCATGTAAGGTTACTGGCACATGGAGAGATTAGTGGCCTGCTACAAATCTCCCCTCCCCCGGGCGACTAACCTCCCAAAATGATTTCCCACTAGAAATAAAGTAAATCGCTGGTGGGAGAACATATGCAGTGCTTTATTTTTCCAAAGTTGCCTTTGGGAGACTTCAGGAAAAATCAATTGCTGCGTATGTTTTCCCACTGGCGATTCACTTTATTTTCCACTTTATTTCATTTTGGGAGGTTAGTCATCTGCGGTAGCAAAGATTTGTCGCAGGCCACTAATCTATCCAAGTACCCTTGTATGGGTCCCAGGAGCTTGGCATCTGTAAAATTAAAAAAAAAAGCATCTTAATTAATTGGAGGGATATAAACTTTTCTTTTTTTTTTTTAATACATTGTGCAACTTGAGAGCAGCCTTCTTTCAGAAACCTTTGAAATCCAACTACACAGAGAGACTTACTTGCTGCATGGTAAAGCTCATTTCTCCCAACAAGTGCAAGCTGCGCTGGGAAGGTTTGCACTAGTGCAACAAACCATAGAAACCAATTAGCAAATAGCGCTGAATTTTCTACTTGCAAGCAGGTCCAGACTGAGACTGAGCATTGGCTCTAGCATTTTTAAGTACACAGGGGCCCAAACAGCCCCCTACCAGCCAATGAATAGCGACGGTCTATGGTAACTTACCGCTGCCCCTCTGGCATTTGCCAGAATCCACAGAAATGGTTGGGAGCCTCTGATATACTGCACTATAATTTTACGGAGATTCCATAATCCTTCTATTGTACAGGCATTTAACTATTATGCACACTGGCAAGGGCCAGGTAAAGGGACACGGGGAAGCCTATGAAAGGTGAGCATCATCTGCCATTCTGCTGCTCTGCTCTAAATAACAACCTTGTGCTATAATCTCACTCATAGTTTTCTCAGACGGATTCCCTTAAAGTTGGAAAAGATGTTACCATGACTACATCCAAACCCTTTCAAGTATAAGTTACAGTTCTTAATTAATAATTAAAGGGTTTTCTAAAGACTTTATTATAGCACAGCAGAAACAGGTTAATGCCAGCCTGCACAAGTACAATGCAAAATGCAGCCACTTTACACCCTGGGGGTATGGAGAGACAGTGCGGCTAAAGAAGGATGACATGGGCTGAATTCCAGGGAAGGTCATACACATTATATAGCAGCAAACCTCTCAGGAGTGAGGCAAACACACCAGCAAAGGGAACTGAATTTAATTTGGCATGGCTCAGCATAAGTTATGGAAATGTAATAACATTTGCACATCCTTCTTAAGATAAGGCCATACAAGTAATAACGATATGATGTGGGCCAAGAAGAGTCACCCAAGTATTCTGAACCAGCAATAAGGTTACTTTGGATTTAAAACAATTTTTTACTGTATCAACTGCAGGGACCACAAGGGAACTTCAGACCTAAGCTACTCAATACATTTAGATGCAGGTAGAAGCGGCTGGCCAGCCTCAGGGATTATCACTGCAGATGGCATGGGAAGGTTTACTTTAAGTATCACTTGGTGTCAGATGTCCAGGACCTAAGCAAAATAAGACTATAATGGTAATTTATCAACAGAGTGCAGTGTGCAAAGTACAATTTTCTGATGCAAATCCCACAAAATGAAGCTCTCATTTGGCTAGGTGTTAGATTCAGAAGACAGATGGCACCAGTGCTGCTAATGGCTGTAGCAAGCTAACTATCCAAATCAGGGAATAATTTAACCCTTTACATCCTGTAACACATGGCACTAAGTCACCCACATGAAATAAATGTTTACAGTGAATACAAGGTAGCTAGGAATAGCAAACAAGCCCATGAAAGTGGTACCTGCAGGGATACCCAGAATCAATAGGCACACTTGTGAACAATTCAGCAAAAGAGACAGGATGGATGCAAAAGAATAATGCAACTATCCACAAATGCAAGGAGTATGTTTGGACACAAGTACTTTTAATGAATTAATAAGTGCAATTATTGGGCTATTTTATAACAACCACACTTGCCATTTACCACACCCTTTATATGACATTTTTATTTAGAGAAAGGGGTCAACTCAGTAGGGGCCTAAACATTTTAAGAACATTGTTGTTTGTGGTTTTTCTAGTACAATAAATATAAATCTGCATCGTCTGTGGTTATAAAAAGTGCATTTGGTTAAAATGTCCTAAATGAAAGTAGTAGAGGAGTAACTTCTTCCATTTCAAATTTTAGCTATGGCAAGTTTCTCAATAGTCTGTATGCCCTCACAGTACTTTCAGATTGTACATTACATTTTCTCTGTTAGATTTGTCATTCTCAGGAGCCTCCAAAGTAAAAGGTTAGCAGCATTTTTATTCCATGTATACAGGTATAAAGGGAATATCCTTAGTACTGTCTCAATGAGCTATTTATTTAAATGCAGAGAAAAGGTAAGCCAGGACATAAGTGATATTTCTATTGTGCCTGTAAGATACACTGTTGCTTCCTTGGTAGTAGGGTGAAAGCATAGCACCACTAGCTGGTAAACATCTGGCATTGCAATTCCTCATCCTCAAGAATACAGCTATTAGTTGTTTTACTGGCAGAACGTGGACCTAAAATTGTTTAAAATGTATGTATTGGGCTTATAAAAAGCACCTTGTAAAAATGAACACATTGACAAGGCTTACATTTAATTTCTAGTAGTATTAATTGCAGGTTAGGTAAGTAACTGCACTATACTCTAATTACAAATAAAGGAGCATCCATAGGGTGCCTCTTGGCACTGAACATGATTAAAGGACAACCCAAACACAACTTACACTTTTCAAGCAACATTAAACATAATTTCAAGCAACTTTGCAATATGCATCAATCAAAAATCAAAAGATATGCAGCCTTTTCATGATTTTTAATGTAATAATATGGTTTGGAACAGTTACCCAAGCCCAGCTGCCTGTTCTCTTGCTGATCTAGTTGACTACTTTGAGACTCAAATGTAATAGTAGCCGACTGTATCTTGTATAAGTAAATCTAAAGCACCTGGACTTGCTAAGTAATCATTAAAGACATTTCACTATTCATCCGAGCAGCTTCTTCAGTTCAACTGACTGGTATGGGAAGTCCTTGGCACATAAATTCTTCCATAAATTAGTCCAATCACAATGGCACTTTGTAACTCTTCAGAGAAGTGACACCTGAATGCTGTGGGGTTACTGTGAGAGGATTTCCAAGGTATCATTCAACTCATAGAGACAGGTGTTACTTGTGAGAGTTGGATGAATGGATGTGTGAATTGTTCTGAAACCGCCAGATTATAGATATACAACAGCACTGAATGTATCAGACAGGTGGTGCTGAAGGCCCCCACCTCTGTTTAGGGATGGTTTCTCCACCACATAAATTAAACTGGAGAAGCTGCTCGGAGTAGTGAAACGTCTTCAATGATTACTCAGCAAGTCCAATTGCTCTAGATTTACCTATAATAGATATACCATGACCTGAATGAATGAAAATCTTCATAGTCAGTAGTCGACGGTCCTCAGCCTGCCCTCAATGCATTATGGGTTATTTAGTTCCTGCATGCTGCCTGTAAGCTGTGAAGAAGTTGTTTGTAACATTTTTAGTTTTTTCAGCATATAAAAACTGTATTATTCATACATTTTGAAGAAACAGATTACAGTGGTAAGTATATTAGGGGTTTCTGTGTTGTGTGGGGCTTTTCAACAAATTTTAGGTCAGAGTTTCCCTTTAAGATGCAAATAAATGCAGGGCTTCTATGTACCTTGAGGTCCAGCCATGTGTTTGAAGGAGAGGTCTCTAACTAAGTGTATTGAGGAGAGGTCTCTGGTCTTGTGTTTAGAGGAAAGGCCTCTAGCTAGGTGTTGAAAGGAAAGGTCCTTTGTCCTGTGTTAGTTGGAGAGAGGTCTCTGGTTGGCTTGACTAAAGCATCTAAGACAAGAAATAAGTGGAGTTTATAGCTTGTGAGTCCAGATAGAAGGTCCTAGGAGTGAGATCGCTAAAAGAAAATTCTGAATCTGATAAACTGTAAGTCATAGGCAGGTTGCAGGAGAAGAATATTGCATGTTTTATGAGAACTGGGATTTTAGATCCACCTCACAATAGTCCCTGGCTCTTTTCAGTTTGATTTTGTTCTGTAAATCTTCAATCTCTGGTTGTGCTCAGTGTCAGAGCAAGTCATTGGTATGATCTGTTACACAGTTAATGTTGTAGAAAGCAATTTGTGACTCATGGTACAATTGTATGACAGTATTCAGTCAGACAGTAATCCCATGATCTAATCCCTTGCAACACACACAGTGCTTCTTTCAGGACAGAATGACTGGACATGGTGCAATTAGCCATACTCATAGCTGGAAAAAGCTGCACTGACTATACCAGATCCTTCTCTGGTCTCTCTAATATCATATTACAGTGCAATTACCTTAAGGATAAGGAAAATTCTCCTGATTTGTTAGACACCCCCAGTGAATGTAATAGCTAACCTTGAACCCTTGGCCAGTACTCCTCTTTGCACTGACCTTGGGTAACTTATATGTGAGCACCACACTGCCATCTTTCTTTAGTTACCTAGGGGTTCCATGGGCTGCGCATGCATTCAGTTTCTTCCTGTGCATCCGGTTCGGTGGTCTAGGATACAGTATATTAAAATGTCCAACTTCCCTCTAATGTGCATGTGCCCATTCCTGAATAATTCAAAGGACCCCCTTTAGGTTTAGGGGCTGCAGTGTTTAGCCAGTCGCCTGCAAATAGTGGGGCCTTTTTTTGTACTGATTCACCCCTAGCAAAATGGATCTCCAATGCACTGAGAAACCAAACCCTCACATGCTGTACTGTAAGATCAGGCCCCACAGAAATGGCTGTTACTAAGAGAATGATTTTTCTATATCTCTGTGTTAATACACTGACCATAAGAAAATAAACAGAGAAATAAAAATAAATCAAAACCTATTAACAACACTTCATTGACTTTCAGGTATTGTACTTTTGACTGCATAATGTGCTCATAAGATGATTACAGAAATATGTTTTCATTATTGGAAGCTGCATGAAGATTACATTTTGTTCTCAGCTCAATGACTCAGGGCTGGACTGATTTTGATTGTAAATTAAAATTTAGCATGTAGGAATAGAGAGATTTATCCGATCCCATAGACCTCATGTCGGCAACGCTGCCAATTTATCACTGCAGCCTATGAATTACTGTTCTGAGCCTCAACATAACATCACTTATCAGCCACCCAAACCTATTCTAATCAGCAAAGTGCAGCATTTTGTACCTTTTTAATGGTGCTTTATCAACCCGTGCTAAATGTAATATCTTTAGCAAACACATTATTCTGCCAGTAGTTGCCAGCTCAAAATAATACCTTGCTAAAATGTTTTATCATTTTAAAAGTATGCTTAGTTGGGGAAAGATTATGAAAGTCTAGTCTTGTTTGGCCACATTAGGACTTCAACAAATCATCATGGTAAAGGGCCATATATAAAAACCCTTTCCTTTCCATTTTTCTTTCCCACCTACTATAGTGTCCAGTAATGCACCACAATTAGGGTGAGATTGTTTTGCAGGTTTTGTTCCAAGTGAGCATAGGAAAAGAGTGTTCCCAAATATGAGGGAACCTCATGGAATTGTAGATTGAGCAGATTAGACACATGGGGGGGGGGATTTACTCGAACTCGACAAGCCACCATTGGAAATGTAGTGGCAGGACTGCACCCATCACCTTAGTTAGTACTGGATAGGTAGATACAACTTTATTTTTCAAGGGAAGGTACTTTAGTGAAGATAGCTCAGCTTGAACTTATTGTATTGACTTAACTTTGCATATACTTTTTACCACTCAAACTTTATAAGGGTATTGTGTCTTTAATTTATGTATGCTGTTTAGCAAGGTTGAACCTGTGTATTCCCATTAAAAATGTGCATTGTCAGATAAGATGTCCTTTTTTCCCCCTCACATATATAAAGTTTTATAGTTTTATAGTTTATTGCTAGGTTTATAGCTCTGACCTAGTAGCTGCAGGCATTGTACAAGGTTGCAAAGTCTCCCTCTACTGTTAGAAGGAGCCAGGTTCCCAGTTTTGCTCTCAGCTGAGAGTCCTGGAAAGTGAACCTGTCTTAGAAGACTGACCTGACAATAAACGACATGTTCAGCTAAATTCTATGCCTTATTCAACAGGCTCTAGACTTGCTAAGCTATACTGTAGTATGGATATAGCACATTTGCTTGTGTGCAACTATACATAATATTAAACAATTTCATTACAATATATTGCTTGGAAGTAGCACCAACATATCTGCATTTTCTATATCTCAGCAAGTAAAGAACATATCACTTATCTTACTACCAAGCATATGGAATGTTTTTTTATATTGGTAGTACTTAAGTTTGCTTTCAAAGGTTACTGGGGTTTCCCCAGGTAGATGTATGTATGTATGTATATCTTTATTTATAAAGCGCTACTTATGTACGCAGCGCTGTACAGTAGAATACATTAATACAAACAGGGTGTTAATAAGATAATAGATAAATACAAAGTATAATAATAAATACAGATAAATACAGCAGCAATAAGTTAAGTCGAGGACACAAGAGGAAGGAGGTCCCTGCCCCGTAGAGTTTACAATCTATATGGGAGGGTGAACTGGGATTATCTAAATTCCATATGCTGTGTAAGTTAAACGAAAAGTCTTTCCCCTAGCATTTCTCAGACAGAGGTAATTTATTTTATGAAGCCTTTGCAATATATGAAGGGAACATTTACATAAATACAGTTGTGCTTTGAAGTGAAGGACGACTAAAGTACAATCTGTAGGTTGTGTATAGGCTTATTGGCCACCAGATGGTGCTGCTTACTTGTCTCTACATTATATATAGCTCAAATTCAAACAGCATATGGAATTTAGATAATCCCAGTTCTGTAAGAGCATACCTTGCTTTCAATACATATTCATGAATGTAACCACAATAAACTCACAGTCTTGGATGAAGTGCTGACTAAGATTAATGTTAGGATTTGGAAACAATTACCCATTAGGTTTTATAAAAAATAAAAATAAATACCAGTCTTTCTGTATCTGCTATGTGCTACTAGTTAAAAACATTGGCATCTTTGTAATCAGCCAAGCTGGTAAAATACTGGCAAAATAGTAATCCTAGCAATTAGTCTACTGCTAAGGGTTCTTCTGCAAAGGGACCAATAATATATAATATATAATATATTTTTCATTTTGTATTGTCATTGAGTGGGAGCTGCTATACTACATACACAAATACATATTTTAAAAGCCACACTGGTGCCCCTGCAACCAAAGCATCATTATCATGTAATATTATTTATACGTACGTATAACATATTCCAACATATTCAGTAGTACTGTACAGTAAATGGGTGGAAATACTGAACACAAAAAATTACATGCTATTACCACTAATAACCAATACAAGAGGTAAAGGTGGCCCTGTGTCCAAAAGTGCAAAAGTAGAAAACCTTCTGGTAATTTGTAGCTCATTTTGAAGTCTTTATTGAATTCTTGATTGAATTTTTAAGGATCAATGTTTCGGGTGAAATGTATGTATATTTTTATTTATGTCCAGAGAATAGCAGTTTAACTTTCTCCCTGTCCCACTAGAATATAATATACTAAGGGGTTCTAGTTTACTATTCCCCTCACAAGGCACAAGAAGTTACTGGGGTCCATAGCAAAATCCTTTTAAGGCTCAACTAAACTTTAAGAATACAACATTTTTCACCTGGGTTAAGATTTTGCCAACCCTTATTTTGTCCGCAGGTGGGTTTTGGAAGGCTAAGAGTTGGGCCTGATTTACAGCTGGGAGAAGGAGTTGTTCTTCATTCCTTGGGTTCCTTAGTCTTTAAGTGGGAAAGCCACCACCTGTTCTGTCTCTTTGGTCCCCCTATTTGGGGTGGTGATAAGCCTCAAACAGAGGTAGTTCCCAGTAGGTGAAGATAGTGTTAGAAAGACATGTAATAGCTCACTTTAGTAGTGAGAGGCAGGACCAGGGAAGTTAGTAGAGCAGCCAGAGGCTCCCATGAGGTGTCAAGTAAGGGTTAGTACTCAGTGCTAATACCACTAGTTTAGGGACTCAAATAGGCTCAGGAATAGGATATTCCTGGAGTAATGAACTACTGTGTAAGAATCCTTCCAGTCAGGGCAGGGGGCTAATTACTGGATGGCCTCCTCCAATCAGCTTTGGGAGAAGACTTTTTTTATAGTCCTCGCCCCTGTCATTCCTTGCCTGAGCAAACAGGTATTTTCTGTGACTATGGGGCATATTTATTATGCTGTGTAAAATGAATGTGCAGAAGAAACGTCATAAAAAGCTGTGTAAAATAAATAGAAGAGTGCCATCCGAACGCCAGATTTAAAGGTCCCCATACACTTTAAGATCCCCTCGCTTAGCTATGTCGCACACCTACGGGTGGGCGATATCGGGAGAATCCAGGCTAATTCTATTGTTTGGCCCTGGGGCCAAACCACTGAATTATAACGACGGGTATAGGCAAAGTCGGTTCAGGGACCGCATCAACGAGCCAATGTGGTCCCCGATCCGACTAGATTTTTAAACCTATAGCAGTATTGGGGAGCTCAACCCTCTGTTAACTTACCCAAACGGGTATCAGGTGCAAATACTGGAAGAACCTCACCTTGCATGGGGGTCAATATCCAGGCTAAGAGCAACGTTTCGGGACCCTCCGGACCCTTTCTCAAGCTTGAGGGTCCCGAAACATTGCTCTTTGCTTGTTTATATGAACTTGGGCAAATAAAATACAATTTTTTTACGGCTTGCATCTTCAGTGTGCTACTGGATTTTTTTGCTGTTAGATTTTTAAACCTGACCGATCGAGATCTGCCCGATTTCAGGCCAGATATAGGTCAGGCAGTCCCGTCGGTAGTCCCCATACACAGGTCGATTAGCTTCCGAATCGGTCTAAGGGACTGTTATCGGAAGCTAGAATCGGCCCGTGTATTGGGACCTTTACATCGTTAGTTTTTACCGTCTCTTTTTACACAGCGAAGCCTGGCGATGTGTGGCAAATTTTCTCACCATTTTTTACACAGCATAATAAATATGCCTCTAAGGGTGTTCCAGCAATCAAATTAGAGTGTTGTGATTTAGCAGTTGTGTATGATTATGGCCTGTTTGACTGAAATCCCGGGTACTGTGTTATTATTGCTAATTTGTGTATGACCCTGTACGTGTCCCCATTATTCTGTGGATAGCAATTCCATGGAATAATGGTTGCCTACGTTATGTTCATGACTCGGCCTGTTCTGTCACTATCCCAGTGTAAATTCCCTAGTACTGAATTGTTGTAAGCTGCTGCACCTCTGTTACCTTTGTATCAGAATCCTGTGTTGTATAATCTGCTTACTCTGCCAAAAGCCTTGGTGTTTAATCAAGATCTTGTAACTTTGGAACCTTTTCAGGCAGTGTTCATTGCAGCTGTCTACCAGGGAATTGCCTGTTCTCTTGTCATAAAACTAGTGATTATCTATACCCAACCCCTGGATCCACTTAAAGTAGAAATTCATAGCACACTGACTGCTTCACCTAGCACTGGGGACTGTTTACTAAGGCAGTGAGTACAAGCTCTGGGGTGTTGGTACAATACAGTTGATAATGTAAGAGTACTAAGAAGTGTATGTGATTGATGTCTGTACCATTAGATGAGCACAAACCAAGAGACTGTAACCTTTCAATTAAAAAGAGAAATTATTTTGCTTATGATGCCCAAGTTGTTTGAGAGGTCAAGTTCTGTGTTGATTTCGGTGTAGTTAACCCTTCCTCCACCAGTACAACAGGTAGCCAAGTATAAAAAGAGATGTTTTCACATAACTTTTACACCAATTTTTATGCCAGAAATGTTTCTCTACCTCAACATGTCCCATTAAATGAAGTGAATTACACTAGATCTAAGGTGCTGAATAAAAGCATTACACACCCTTATAAATATGTTCCGTGGATATGCTTTGGTTAAGCAAGCAGAACGGAGAACGCTTCTGTTTAGTTCTCAGGTGGAATCCCAGTGGTTACAGCAGCACTGATATGTATATATATAGTGGATGCGGATTTAATTTAACATCCTGTTGACGTGTGAGTGTGACAGGATGTGGTGGAGTTTAATGAGTAATTAGCAGCTACTGATCATGCTCTCTCCTACTGTGTATATAGCACTCATTCCTTCACTATAGCTGTGATGCTGAATGTTTAATGCAAATATTTCTCAAGGAAATATGGGAAGCTCTCAGGAATGGGAAGACTTTACATGTTCTTAAGGGTGCAGGATATAAGCACATTGCTACAGTGTGCATATTATTTGTGGATTTCCAATGAGAAATTTTGCACTTTATAAGTCAGTACATGTCTTCATACTTCCATAATATGCTTTCTCATATTTCACATGTATGGCATACAGAAAATTATACTTTTTAGTTTCTGTTGTTATGGGCTCCATAATTGGGAAATGCCATTTCCAAAAAGCTACTAATAAGAGAATACTATTTACCATAGTGCCTTATTTAAACAAACATTTCTGATTTTTCACTGAATTGCTTTATTCTCTGTAATAAGAATTCTATACACTACACAATATACTATGCAACTATACTTCTCTTAGCTTCCAGTTTTCCCACATGCTGTACTCTCTCTCAGAAAATCAGTTCTACCCTTTTGAAAGAGTGTTATTTCCCCACCCCCAGCATCATCACTTCTGTGAATTTATTTTTTCAGATCTCCTTCTCCATAAATGTCATCTCTTTTTCCACTCTCACCTACCCTACATAAAACAGGGTCTCTGCTCTTCCACTCTGCAACATGCCCTTTGTCAAAAAGTGTTAGTTCTTCTCACCTTGCCACCTTACTTCTGTATGGTATGGTATATCACTTTATCTGTGTCAGATCACCTTCCCTCTTTAAAATATGTAAGGACCCATAGGATTAATAGTCCCTATGGTTTTAAGTCCCGTGCCAGTTAATTTACCTAGTTACTAGGCAAAAGCCCAAGTATTACCATATTTCTGTTATTGGCCCATAGGATAGAGACCACTTCATGCACACTATATTATAGTACAGGTATGGGACCTGTTATCCAGAATGCTCCGGACCTGGGGTTTTCCGGATAAGGGATCTATCCGTAATTTAGATCTCCATAACTTAAATCTGCTAAAAATCATTTACATATTGAATAAACTCAATAGGCTTGTTTTGCCTCCGATAAGGATTAATTTTACCTCAGTTGGGATCAAATACAAGGTACTGTTTTATTATTACAGAGAAAAAGGAAATCATTTTTTGAAATGAGAATTACCGTATTTGCTTATAATGGAGTCTATGGGAGATGGCCTTTCTGTAATTCGGAACTTTCTGGATAACGGGTTTCTGGATAAGGGATCCCATACCTGTACTTGAAAGAGTGGGGTATTCTTTGGCCTTCATTGGTTAATATGAGTGAATGTGCTTAGGGATTAACAAGGCCCAGTAATGTGTCTTCCCCTAAACAGTTTTTCTATTGTTCCAGTTTTTAAAGTTATAGGCTATGCAAGAAGAGAGAGATGAGTGGGGTCGATGCAGGCCTGGTTAAGGGGGCTTTTATACCTGGGGATGTAGTTCTCCTTTAAACTTCCCTAAGCTGTCTCCACAGTGGTGTCACAGATCTTTGCTCTATTTATGATTGTACTTGATATTTAGCTTCTAGTCTACTACCTTAAGTGCTGTGAGTATTTACTCTGTGGATTGTCACAGACTATAAAAACTCAATCCTGTTTTGCTTGCAAAGAACCTCTGGGGTAATTTCTTTTAATTTTATTACTTTGGCGGTGGAGAGGTGTAGTTGCACAATACCATCTCACCTTTACATTTCCACTAAGGAAAGACCTATCCTGTAGAAAGAGAGTCCAATGTAACCTGTGTTCTATCTCAACTAATCGGACAAGACCATTCATAGCAAGATAGGATTACACATAAATAAACCCACTGCCACCTCATTTCACAAAAATAATCTCTCTTCTATTAGAAATCTAACCATGCTCTCTAGCCCTTCTGTGGGTTTTAAGGTAGAAACAACAATCTTGCTGGACTAAAATACAGTTTGCAGAGATGCAATTGATTGGCACACAGCACTGCTGTGGGCGTCTCAGCAATTTTTAGGCCTGGTGTGTCATTTTAACAGGGGGTCCTTTGGGGCCTGTCAGGCAGGCAATACAAGGCAAAATCTGGGTCAGTAAGGTTTACAAATGGCTGGCTGTGCTACTTATGGGGATAGGAGGGCTCTTTCTATTTAGTTGTATGGGGCTCCAAGATTTTGGGTGGCAGCCGTTTCATGTACATTGATACTAAAGCATACAAGAGCACAACACTGGGACCAGCAGGAGGGCCAGAGTATGGTACTCAGTGGTAAGGCTGGCCATCTCAGAGGGTTATGAGGCAGATTGAAAAACAAAAAACAGTGCATGTAATGCTTCTATATCATACTGACATAATTATTACTAAAAAGTACAGTTAAGTGTAAGTACCACTTTGATATGTGTATAATAATAATAATAATAATAATTTAGTAACATTTTTTAATAAATTAATATTTGTTAAAATTATTTAATAACCTATCTAGTACATTTGTATCTAACTTTGTAAGTGCCACAAACCATTTTGATTTATTCCAGGAATTCTCCCAAGGTAAAGATCTGATTGCACAGTGTACTGCACATTAGAATGACTCCAGTTTGGACAAACAGGTGAGGTCATGTCTGCCAAATATAAAATAAACAGAGAATGCTTTCAGGATGCTCTTTACTGAGTTACTGAACAACATGCTTATAGTTCTACACCCTGGTGGCATGGTGTTTGGGATATTTACAGTTGTTTATTAAAATATCTTTGACTGTATTTTACAATTTACAGGTATAGCAACATAAAATGCAAATTTCACATGCAGAAATGACCCTAACAGCCAGTGCAGGGATATGTATGTAACGTAGGCTGCTCATGTAATGTTTTGTAGCTGTGTTTTGTGGTGTTAATTCCTTTTGTGTGCCATTAGACTTATGGTGGAGTAACTACAGAGAAAGCAAACCCTGCAACTGCAAAGAAGCCAAAGAGGTATGGGGGGCCCAGCAGGGCACTGTTTGCTAAGCAGATTACATATACATTTATTTAAACAATTTTAACATTTTAGGGAGACCCTAAAATGATTTTTATACGGAGCCAATTATGGTACTGTCATAAGCAGTAATGATAAGCCATTTGAGACAATGCCTTGTGTACTGTTGTCAACATTTTTTTTAAGAAAAAACACACCCAGCTTTTCTGTTGAAAAGAAATAGAAATGGGCTATATTTTTACATGTAGTCATCCAAGGGCCTATGCCTAGGACTGCAGCCTAGGAGGGCAGCCCAAACATTTCCATTTAGTTTTACACATATAATGGGGCCACCCGTGGCAGGCAAACTCCTGTCACTAGTTTAGCCAGGCCATTACTGTGAGGAGCACATGGCACATGTGGATGCAATAAACAAAAGAACAGACTTTATTGCAGCAGCTCCCACAGGGTTGACAATATTACAGACTTTTAGCACTAACGGCACTTTCCTCTCATGAACATAAATATACAGTATGTTCACTCACTATCACTAAGGGGCTGATTTATCAAAGTCCGAATTTAGGACTTCAAAAATTACGAGTGGGAAAAAATCGCATTAGATACAAAAATGTCGGATCGCATTGTGGTTGTACAAAAATATTGTGGTACGATCCAAAAGTTCTGACATTTTCTTATCGGAACGATCATAACAGGAGCGAAAAACATTCTGACTTTGAACCTTTTGTGCATGTTTTTGGAAGCCACTTACAGACCAAACTATTAAATCCCCTAAACCAGTGCTGTCCAACTGGCAGCCTGCGACCCCAGCAGAGCATGGCACACACAGGCAGTGAAGCAGAGGCAGAGTATGGCACACACAGACAGTTAAGGGCAGGCAGAGTATGGCATTCACAGGCAGCATAGGGCAGGCAGAGTATGACACACACAGGCAGCATAGGGCAGGCAGAGTACTGCCTGCGTGTGCTATACTCTGCCTGCCATATGCTACCTGTGTATGCCATACTCTTCCTGCCCTATTCTGAGGTGTGTGCCATACTCGTCATGCCCTACGCTGACTGTGTGTGCTATAGTCTGCCTGCCCTATGCTGCCTGTGTGTGCCATACTCTGTCTGCCCTATGCTTCCCGTGTGTGCCATACTCTGCCTGCCTTATGCTGCCTGTGTGTGCCATACTCTGCCTGCCCTATGCTGCCTGAGGGAGGGGAACCTGGGAGTTTGTTAGAAGTTGGAAGTAGCCATTAAATGGTCCCTAAGGTGTAGTTACAGTTTATGCCGGGGGTTGCTGTGTTATCCACAGGGGAGGAGGAGGCATATAGATTTAAGGGTGTGTCTTAATATGACATAATATAATTCTTTTGCATATGAATGATGGTTTATATACCCACAGTGAGCACCAACCATTTGGGTTTATGCTGTGGCATGGTCTTAAAAGCTCTTGTGATAACATGGGTGTGGTTTGAAGTGGGTGTGGTTTAAAAAAGGGAAGTGGTCGAAACTGGCTTCCATTAGCAGCCCTCCACTATGTATGCGAGAGAAATTCTGGCTCTCGGCACCACAGAAGTTGGACAGCACTGCCCTAAACTATTTACATTGGAATACTGTAAATCTATAATATTATCGGGAAAAGGTAAAGCCTGGCTTCGTTTTAATAAGATTAAAATATAGGATGTATATAATATACAGTATTATGTAACTTTAGAAAAAGATGATTTTTTTTTTTGCATGCTGAATTTTTTTGGAGGGATTTTGCTAATTGTACTATGCAAATTAGGTTTTAGAACACACATTTATACAGGAATATAATAAAAACTCTGCATGGCAACTGCAATTCTTTGCACCTCTCTTGGTGCCTACTTTTTACTTTTTACTCCTCATTTGGATTAGCATTGCTCCTAGAATTCCCGCCTAGCATTGTAACAGTAAATAGCCAAAAAAATCTAGTTAAAACACTTTTTACATATAACATATCAAAGAAAGTTTATTTACACATGGAACAGCTTTTTTTGAAGTATCTGACACAACAACAACATGGCTCTCTCTTTTCATAGATTAATTGAACTGTGTCCCAGATGTACTATGCCAGATGGTTTAATAAAACCTGCTCCGTCATTTTATTAGGTAGACAAACAACTATTCCGGTGAGTGGCACTAAAATGTCCTCTGTGGCTTTATTTGCCAGTGTCAAATAAATATAGTTTCTTAACATAATGTATAACTCAGGTCCCACAAGCCGTGGGCCACAAATTACCACCACCAGCAATGTAAGCTGCAGGCACTTCAAAGAAACATGTAAATTTACTCATGGAAACAGTGTTTAATGTTTAGTCAGTTAGATCACTCTTGGAGAAACCTGATTTAGAGAGCTGTCAACCCCCTCTATTTGTTCGTTTTTTACCAAATATGGTGGCTCTCCCCTGGTCTCCCAAAGTCCGGCAGTGAATTCTGGGTGTGCACACGCAATAAACAATTGGTGGCGTCATCTGATACATTTGCGCTTGAGCTGGTAGAATTTTTCGGTATGAGCTATGATTTTTTGGCAGCACACATTTACCCTGCAAGTTGACAGATCTGGATTTATATTATTATTTTTTTTTAAATTGAAATCATTATCCAGAATGTTTAGGATCTGGGGCTTTCAAGATAATAGATCTTTCCATAATTTATCTTAAGTCTTCTAAAAAATCTTTTAAACGTTAATTAAACCCAATAGGATTGTTTTGCCACCAATGAAGATGAATTATATCTTAATTCATATTACAGAGAGAAAGAAAAAATAATTTTTTAAAATTTTAACTATTTGATTAAAATGGAGTCTATGGAAGACAACCTTCCTGTAATAATGAGCTTCATGGATAATGGGTTCCTAGATAACGGATCCCATTTCTGTATATAAGGGGGCATTTATGTTACTATCCCTGTGGATAGTGATGAGCAATCCTGCCTCGTTGCACTTTGCGGAAAAATTTGTGAAAATTAAAAAAAAATTAACAAAACAGCGAAAAACATACTGTTGTTTGCATAATAAAAATGTCGTGCATCATGACGAGACAAATTTTTCCGCTCGTTTTGCGGAAAAAATCAGCCAATGGCGAAAAATTTGCCGCAAATCCATGCCTGGTGAAAAATTTCGCTCATCACTACCTGTGGCACAAGTGGTAGAGCACTGAGGGGTGCAAATGGCTCCACTTCTTGATCACTTTGCAAGCACTTGTGCCCCAGAGAAGCTCTGATCTGTTTCTTATGCCAGATTGCATGTCTGAATGATGCCCCCAAGTCCTCATCAATATAGAGCTGACTAACCCAGTTAGGGCTGTATTCTAGGGAGGAACTGCCCCTGCACTCTGTGCTTGGGTTAAGGCGATTATTACTTCAAAATGCGGTAGTGAGCATTTCAAATTATAATCTCCTGACCCACGGTGTACCAGTTTAACTGAAAAAGACTCTTTATAAAAAGAAAGACCCTCTTGTTTGGCAAGGTCACTAACAATCCAGTTACAATAGCAGCCTATACAGACTTGTTGGGAAAGACCTGCATTAATGGTTGCATTTAGCCCTCTGTTGAATTCACGATAGCCTCTAATATCTGGCCGAATAATATATAAAACATAATGCACAGCCTCTATTCATAAAAGCAATCTCTCACTTATTTTCATATTTCACACACCCTCCAATGGATTCTCTCTGGCACCCTAATGTCATCTCTGCAAGCTTGAGTTTGAATCCTTTTACATGTGCTGCTGTAAAGAAGCATTATCCATTACTTTTTTCAAGTGTCATGCAAAATGTCTGTTCTGAGTAATGGTTATAAATATAATGCCTGTCCTGTGTTTATAAAGAAAATTCTGCAAGAAACAGAAGAAATGTATCATTTCCCAGATGCAGTTGGGTCCCAGGTCCTCTCTTGCAACAATGTCTGCAGTTAAAGTGGCTCATTTGCATTTACAGTTTCAAAGGGAACAGGCAACGTTTTGTTACGCAAAAGGAATAATATAAATTATGTGTCCTTATAGCGTTAGAATTTGTCTAACGTCAGAATTGACATCACAGTGTCATCTTGCCGGATTGACAAGCCCTTTAACTGGGAACAAGGACTTTTAATTTCCTATCCATACCCGAGAGAGGTATAAAGGTGTGTAATAAAAGGCCTTTGAACTATACCAGACATTGCTATTACATTGTTAAGTCTATATTACAGCAGGTAAAAGTGTGTTTATTTATAAAGCTGTGTAGCCAAGAGCAAATTCTGGCTATGTTATAAAATCCACATACAAAATTGGTTTACACCACAAATCAGACATGTTATCTTTGAAAACTGGTCACTGCTGGGGGGGGGGGGGGGGTAGGCATGGTCTATATGGAGGGCCCTGAATGACACTGGGCAAATTTTCACCATGGTAACCAATCAGATGTTTGTTTTAATTTTTCAATTTGCAGCTGGCTGAAGAAAGCAAATCACTTATTGGTTGCTATGGGTTACTGCCCAGATGCAAATTTGCCCAATGTTTATTAATGAGCCCATACTGTGCATGTACCAGGGCTGTGGAGTTGGTAGATAAATTCTCCGACTCCAACTCCTCAGTTACTGACACTTCCGACTCCGACTCCTCAGTTTCTGATACTTCCGACTTCGACTCCACGACTCCGACTCCTCTGTTTTTAATATGCTAATACATATGTCCCAGTATATTTTTTATTTGCAACCCTTAGTTGTTAAATGTAGACACCCCTTTCCTTACAAATATCTTCAAATACATATCTTTCTAAATAAGATTATTAGTTATGGATTATGTGTAACTTTGTACTTATTATTGCAATAAAGATTTTGGTGAAACACAAAAAAAAAAAAAAAAAGATATATTAGTTATGGATTATAAAATAGTCACAATGCATTGCATTGATTCATTCACAAAACAAGAACGCTTTATAAATACATGGTTTATTTTGCACCAGTTTTACACATTTTGGGGGCCATAGGTGGAATAACCATGCACCTAAAGTAAATGCAAGTGATTTCCCACTAAGTAACATGCCAGGAACGATGGCAGAGTCAGAACACACAGCGCAGCGGCAGTTTCCTGCTAGTGCACGGAGAAGGCTGTGCTGTGTGTTCATATTGTTACACTGCCAATAAAGTATTCCGAAGAAAAAAAAAAGGTGCAGGAGAGGAGAGAGCTAGAGGGCTGTGTGGAGTGAGCAGTTCACATTGCTGGGATGTTTCAGCTGGAGCAGCTCTCTTTGTGTGTATAAGTCTGACTGGCAAGCAAATATCACAAGGAAGAGTTAAAGTAGCATGCTCATCCCTTGTTCCCTGTAATCCGGGGGCCAGCCCAACTTTGCCGAGCGCAGGTTTGCATAGAGGAAACAAAGTTGCAACTTCCAAACGATCACTGAGTGTGACTGCCAGATCCTATGAGATGCCTGCAGCGTCCCTAGTGCCAGCATCTGTGCACATCTAAGCCGGAGCTGCAGCCTTATGAGAAGGGACTATGGGAAACGGTATGTGCTCTAGGAGACAGAAGAGGATCTTCCAGGCTCTCGCCTGCCTGGCTGTGGCCATAGGATTCGTATATGGAGCGATGCTGAACTATCATCTGCAGAACGATCTCAAAAAGGCAGAAGCTGTGGCACTGAAGTACCAGCAACATCATGAGTCCATGTCGGCGCAGCTGCAAGGTATGGGGATGTAGGGTTGGGCCGGCACAGGAGGGGTGCTGTGGGTGCTGCTGGGAGCACGCAGGAGGGGTGCAGTGGGTGCTGCTGGGAGCACGCAGGAGGGGTGCAGTGGGTGCTGCTGGGAGCACGCAGGAGGGGTGCAGTGGGTGCTGCTGGGAGCACGCAGGAGGGGTGCAGTGGGTGCTGCTGGGAGCACGCAGGAGGGGTGCAGTGGGTGCTGCTGGGAGCACGCAGGAGGGGTGCAGTGGGTGCTGCTGGGAGCACGCAGGAGGGGTGCAGTGGGTGCTGCTGGGAGCACGCAGGAGGGGTGCAGTGGGTGCTGCTGGGAGCACGCAGGAGGGGTGCTGTGGGTGCTGCTGGGAGCACGCAGGAGGGGTGCTGTGGGTGCTGCTGGGAGCACGCAGGAGGGGTGCTGTGGGTGCTGCTGGGAGCACGCAGGAGGGGTGCAGTGGGTGCTGCTGGGAGCACGCAGGAGGGGTACTGTAGGTGCTGCTGGGAGCACGCAGGAGGGGTGCAGTGGGTGCTGCTGGGAGCACGCAGGAGGGGTGCTGCTGGGAGCACGCAGGAGGGGTGCAGTGGGTGCTGCTGGGAGCACGCAGGAGGGGTGCAGTGGGTGCTGCTGGGAGCACGCAGGAGGGGTGCAGTGGGTGCTGTTAGGAGCAAGCAGGAGGGATGCTGTGACCTGCATGAGATCTGGCTGGGAAGGGGTCTGTGCTATTCATGGCCAAGCTCTTGTACATTTGGGCCCCTAGCAGAATAGAAAATAATGCGATCCAATAGAACACACATGATACAAAGCAGAGTCAGTACGGTAGAGCAGGCAGGGCAGCTCTGATAAAGTTACATGTCCCCCAGTCATGGGCTAATCAGGTATTCTAAGGTGAGCTAATAAATAGACTTGTGCCTGCAAGCCTGGGCATTGCTCTGCAATTCAGTTCCACTTCTCTATCTACTTGGAATCATTTTACATAGCTCTGTTACAGGGGGTTCCAACTCAGTATGTGTATCTTTATTTATAAAGCGCTACTTATGTACGCAGCGCTGTACAGTAGAATAGATTAAAACAAACTGGGGATTATTAATATAATAGTAGATAAATACAAAGTATATCAGTAAATACAAATAAATACAATGTACAGTTGCAATAAGTTAAGAATCAAAGAGACATGAGGATAGAGGTCCCTGTCCTGTAGAGATTACAATCTAAATAAAAGCAAACATTCCCTGACCGGAAATCAAACCCAGGCCGTGTCGGTGAGAGTGCTGAATCTAACTTTTAACTTTTTCTAGGTTGTTTAACATGCCACATTCAGATATAGTTCAGTAACTGTTGCAGGGTGGGTGCCTCTGGTCAGTATACACAGATTACTTCTCCTTGTGCAGGCTAAAAAACTGGCCTATCAAGTACAGAAGATTGAAAAGTCATAAAGCACATTCTACTGTTTTTCTCTGACTATTGATTTAAAAACAAAAGCAATATTTGCTGGGAGTATGTGCACAGGGATACACAAATATTGCCAAATGCTGTTTGCTGTCTAAGGGCTCTGGTACACGGGGAGATTAGTCGCCCGCGGCAAAACTCCCTGCTCGCGGGCGACTAATCTCCCCGAGTTGCCTTCCCTCTGCCATCCCACCGGCGAACATGTAAGTCGCCGGCGGGATGGCAGACGCGGCGAGGCGATTTCGGGAAATCGCTGAAAAAGCCTCGCGAGTCTTTTTCGGCGATTTGCGCGAAATCGCGCCGCCGCGTCTGCCATCCCGCCGGCGACTTACATGTTCGCCGGTGGGATGGCAGAGGGAAGGCAACTCGGGGAGATTAGTCGCCCGCGAGCAGGGAATTTTGCCGCGGGCGACTAATCTCCCCGTGTACCAGAGCCCTTATTCAGTCTTTGGAGACTGCTTTGGGAGATCATTATTTCTGTGAGTGGAAACAATCACATTCCAAGCTAATCGATTTGGTAGCCTAAAAACGACCCCCCCTGTGTGTGGACAGCATGAGAGCCAAAGTTCAGGCAGAGAAAAGCAATTATTTCCAGCTAGAATGTAGTGATTAACAAATCCTCGAATCCTATATTAGGGTATAAGTCACATAGAGGCAAGTGAAGGATAGCTTAGATCAAATATCCCCTACATATTAAACTCCCCCCCCCCCCCGCATGAAGTCTTTAATTAGTATATTGGCCTGGGAGTGTTTGCAGATGAGCACATCCGCCTGTCCATAGGAATGTCAGAGCTCTGATCCTACCTCTAAAGTAAACTTTTCTTCTGCTTTCCTTACCCTCCTCCCCCCTCAGGCTACTAGACGTGTACAGTTTCTGGATAGGCACCGCACTTGCCAGAACTCCCCCTTTCCTGCCTTCCCTACTCACACACACACAGTGGGATCCATATGTTTCTTTGAGTTACTTGCACTGTACTGTATTTAGGAACATGTTTAGTAATGTTAAAGGATATTGGCTAGCAGCCTGTCGTGCTGAAAATTGTGTAGCACCCTTTTTCTGCTCTAGGGCAGTTTCCTGAAAGGTTTGCAGCATTTTATCGATTATACCCACTGAAACTTCTCTTAGCGGTAGGAATTCATGTGAAATAATCATACATAATAAAAGGAGAAGGGAGGGTGTGTGCATTAAAGGGGATAAAACCTTTCACTGAAACTGTCTTCTTTGTGGCAAAGTAGCTATCCCAAAAGAAATTGCTCATGAAAGAGAATGGGATTCAAGGGGGCTCATCCCGCCTAGTGCTACATCGATTTTCTTTTGAACTAACATTCCCAGGTCAGCGTGCAAATTTTGCACTGTATTCAAACTTCAGAGTTATATTTTATTAAAACGCATTAATAAAGTGGCAACATATACCGCAGCTCTGTACAATGGGTATGTACACACTATACAAACAGATAGCAAAAATACTTTGGTTGATACAAGAGGAAAAAGAGGGTCCTGTTCAACAGAGTTTACAGTCTGAAACCCCTTATTGAAAATTAAATTAATTTCTAAAGATTTTAAAGATTATTTCCTTTTTTCTGTAATAATTGAACAGTAGGTTATACTTACTGTTATGTTTATTTCATGTTTAAATTATTTTTAGCAGACTTATCGTCTGCAGATCTAAATTACATAAAGGTCCCTTATTTGGAAAACCTATAATATTATAGTAGAACCCTTTTATATTTTTCAGAAGACCAGGAAAAATAAAGGGAAATCCGGGAAAGTGTTAAAGCAAATAATTTTTGAAGTGCTCAAAGGATAAAAGCACAGGAGTCAATTTTACTTTGAAATGCAATATTTACTGTGTTAATGACAAGGGTTAAGCAGTGGAGAATTAATATTGTTTCTTCCTTTGGTCACAACTGTATAAAACCAAGAGTGAAGTGAGAGTGAAGTATAAACAGAACAGGCAGGTTTCTTATATTCTTGCGTCAGTTTAGGGTTTTGGCACATGGGGAGATTAGTCGCCCGTGACAAATCTTCCTTGTCGCGGGTGACTAATCTCCCCGAAATGCCATTCCACCGGCGAAAATGTAAATTGCCGGTGGGATGGCATACGCAGTGCCGCGTATGCCATGCCACCAGCGATTTACATTCTATTTTACTTACATTAAAGGATATCCAAAGGAAGCTGCTCCTTAAATCAACTAATCTGATAAGACCTGCACTTAAAGGAGAAGAAAAGTCTAAATCACTGAAGGGTGTCAAATGTTAGGCAAGCGCCAGTGATTGTAATAGCTTACCTGATACCCCAAAGATGGTGACAAGAATTTTCTTCAGAAATACCCTGGACCAGTGCAGTTTTTATTGAACAGTAGCTCCGGCCCAGAGTATCAGGTAAGCGATTTTAATCACTGAGGAGGGGCCTAACATTTCACCCCCCCAGTGATTTAAACTTTCCTTCTGTTTTAAGGGCCGTGGGGAGATTAGTCCCAGTGGGATGGCATACGTGGTGCGGCGATTTGCCGAAGTTGCCTTGAGAGGAAACTTTGGTGATTTTGGCGCCGCGTATGCCACCCCACCAGCGATTTACATTCTAGCCGGTGGGATGGCATTGCGGGGAGATTAGTCCCCCTCGACAAAGGAGATTTGACTAATCTCCCCGTCTGCCACCGCTCTAAAAGGGATTCTTGCTGGTTTCCCATAGAATCAGCATTCGCTCTTCTTGCACCAGGCTGCAGTGAGTGAGTTGTACACTGAAAGTTCCATTATTCAAGTGTTATTTGGATTGTGGCCATTTACCCAAGGGCAGCCTGCTATTTTCAGACCAGATACAAAGCCCATTTTGCAAGGCAATATTGACTGTTGTACAGACTTGACTCTGGCATCTTCTACCTTTAGGGACAGAATTTATTTGAAAGAGACTTTTATGGTTAGCTTCTAAGTAAGGGCCAGAAAGCTTTTCTTTGTATGTATCATAACCATTTTGAAATGTTAACATATGGAGTCCATAACAATTAAAGTGTGTAGCCTTTGTTTTTTGGGTTACTTCCAACCACTCTTGGAAATATATGACTTAGATATGCACAGCTAGAGACATAAAGATCAGGGGCATATACAGTTATGAGACCAGAATCCTCGGGACATGGGGTTTTCCAGATAAGGGATCTTTCCGTAATTTGGATGTCCATAACGCAAATCCGCTCAACATCATTTAAATATTGAATGAATCCAATAGGATTGTTTTGCCTCAAATAAGCATGGATTATATTTTAGTTGGGATAAAGTACAAGGTACTGTTTTATTATTACAGAGAAAAAGGAAATCACTTTTAGTAATTAGAATTATTTGCTTATAATGGAGTCTACAGGAGATGGCCTTTCTGTAATTCAGAACTTTCTGGATAATGGGTTTCCGGATAAGGGATCCTATACTTATTTAAAAGTTATTTATTTAAAAGTTAAAGATCCTCCCTTTACTTACCCTGTTTTGGAATTTAAGGGCTAATGCCCAAATCTGTACATTTCCTTCCTTTTTGTGCCTGTGTGTCACCACAGGGATATTAATCTCTGTGTAGTAATGCTTATTTATTCTAATGTTTGTCATCCCTGTGTAATATGATGGCTACATTACATCAACCGAGAACAGCCCCGATCTATACTAGTGCCATTGTGTGCACCTTTGGTGGTGTTTCCTATTACAATCGATTACATTCATGCCCCTAAACATGGGGAGTGTGCTGTGTGTGTGTGAAACACACCACAACAAACACCTCACTGTCAGGCTCTCCACTGAGCAATGCAATAAAGCATAATGGAACCTTACATGCCAGCGTAGGAAGAATATATTTTGATGTCGGAATCGGAAAATCTGCAAAAGAGTTATAATACATACTACCACTACTTGTTCAGTAGAAGTTAAATAAATGAGGCTTGTGTTGAAAATGATTTTTGATCATTTGAATATATGGTGTATGTAAAAACAGGTGCAATGTTTTCCCCAGGTCTAGTAGCCCATGTTAACCAATCAGGTGCTTGCTTTTAGCAATGCTATAGAACAGTAAGCGATGCCTGTTGATTGCAGTAGGTTAATAGACTTCTTAAAACAGAAGCTAAAATGCCTAATGCTACATACATATCACAGCTTTAAATCCAAAATGAGAGCCTTTAAAACCAAAAATGAGAGGCTTTAAACTTCACTTAAGGAATTTAAAGGGAAGACGCACAAATGACTCTGGATTTTTCTACCCCCCTGACCGGACTTATTTAAAAGGCTTTTGTGGTTGCCTCCTAAGTAAGGGATAAAAATCTTTTGTTTGTATGTAGCATTTCTAGCAAAACTGTGTGCTGACCCTGGACTCTGCTGCAAGGCTACAGCAGGGTATTACTTTTATAGATCATAATGTAATATGCGCAAAAGGATGTACTACGCACTTAACCAGTTTTTTGTATTGTTTTAATCACAAAAAATGTGTTTTTTGTTATTTCTTGACCTAAACTGTGAAATTTTAGCCACTCCATGTTTGGCCCATGTGTGGTAGATATTTTGATTACCAATACACAGATAATCCCCTGCATAGAGCCCCTTTGACTTTTTGTCTTGAACGTCTCCTGGTTGTAGGTTTAGTGCAGTGGCACACAGGGAGATTAGTCGCCCCAATACAAATCTTCATTGCTGCAGGCGACTAATCTCCCTGCAATGCCATCCCACCAGCTAGAATGTAAAGCGCCGGTGGGATGGCATACACGTTGCTATGATTTCCAGAAGTTGCCTTGAGAGGAAACTTTGGGCGACTTCGGAAATCGTAGCGACGCATATGCCATCCCACCGGCAATTTACATTCTTGCTGGTGGGATGCCATTGTGGGAAGATTAGTTTTATATTTAATTTTGGAATTTCACATGTTAAAAGTATAACATAAAAATTATGACAGTATTCCTTTAAGCAACAGTGCCTAAACCTCCAGTGACGCATCATTTTTGTTCAATTAAATGGGGTTAGTTGACATTGACTCTTTGCCTTCAAGTGACTTTCTTCAATTGCTTCCTTTTTTTAAAAACTAATTTTAAGTTTAAATTAAATTAAATTTTTCGTTCCCTAAGCTATATCACCAACTCTCTGAACTGTTAAAATTAGAAATGTTATTTAATATATTTCTCAATGACCAAACATACTCTCTGACTTGAATCTTTGCCAGCATGTAATGTATCGTAATGTATCAGCTGCTCCGTAACGGACTTAAGGAAATTGTAGGAGATATGAGAGCCATTTTTGTATCAAACTGTAAATGTTTAGAGTGAGAGTCTGTGACCTGGTTTATTGAGCTACTACTGGGAACAAGGGGAGCATTTAACATAATTTGTACTAATGGGGTAAAAAGAAAGCAGCATCTGTAATACAGGTATGGGATCCCTTATCTGGAAACCCCTTATCCAGAAATCCATTATAAGCAAATAATGCTAACTTTTAAAAATTATTTCCTTTTTTTCTGTAATTATAAAACAGTACCTTGTACTTGATCCCAACTAAGATATAATTAATCCTTACTGGAGGCAAAACAAGCCTATTGGGTTTATTGAGTATTTCAGTTATTTTTAGCAGACTTAAATTGTGTGTGTGCCCATACCCTTAGGTGTAATTATACTCAAATAATGTATTAATACAAAGAAATGATTGTGTAAATGTGGGCATGCTCAGGTCACACATGGCTATGGTTTTACCCACAAATGTGCTCCAAATTTCGGCTTAAAGGAACAGTAACACTAAAAAATTTTATGTAAAAAATCAGTTCTACCCCCTTCCAATAACACATCTGTCCTGGACTAAGTTAACTATTGGTATTGGTAAAATATTGGTAAAATATCTCTTCTGGCTGTGTGCTGCATTTCAAAAAAGGCGATGAGGCGACATGGATTCTCTGAGCTCTTATGTGCATGTTCCAATCTCCCTGTAGACTGACTGACTTTCTTGATGCCGGAAGTTAGGAGCTCCAGCTTTAAAGATGATTTTCAGAATGCACTGTAACTTTTATCAGCGTGTTTTCTTTGTGCATCAGTTGCAAGCAGTTCATTTAGGCAGCACTGGAGTCGGCCCTAAATCTTCCAAGTACCCACAGCACACAATCTTTCCTTTACTGCTCATAGCTCCTAATGCTGAGGATAATACTGCCCACACATAATCTTCCTGAACATGAATGCTGCGGGGAAACAAACAAATAAACAGAGAACCTAGCAGGCTAAGATATCCTCTGTGAAGCTAGAGCTACTAACTTCCGGTTTCAAGAATGTCAGGCTACCAGGAGAATGGAATGTACACATAAGAGCTCTGAGAATCCATGTTGCCCCATTTCCTTTTTTTCAAATGCAGCAATCAAAATAATTTACATTGTCTAGGTGTGTTAAAGGAGTGGGGTAGAATTTTTTATGTTTTTACATAAAAACATTTTGTGTTACTGGTCCTTTAAGGCTATCATTATGGTCACAGCCTATGTTCAGCCTCCATTCAGCTTCATTTTTCAGAATAATAAAAGAACATATATTATAACAGGGAAAATAAGTATTAAAGGGGAAGGAAAGGCTAAGTCACTTGGGTGTGCTAAAATGTTAAGCACCCCCAAGTGACCTCATACCCCGGGCTGGTGCCCCTGTTAGGAGAAAACCGCACCAGCCCGGGGCACCTGGGGCGATGCCCTTCCTCCTTCCTGCTCCGTTCAGCCTTGACTGTGAGTCAGGCGCAGTAGAGTGAAAAAGCCGACTTCTCTGTTAAAGTTCCACTATTTACTTTACTGCGCGTGCGGCGAAGGAGGAAGTGCTGCAGGTACCCCGGGCTGGTGCTGTTCTCTCCGTACAGGGGCACCGGCCCGGGGTATGGGGTAAGCGATTCAAGTCACTTGGGGGTGCCTAGCATTTTGGCACCCCCAAGTGACTTAGTTTTTCCTTCTCATTTAAACACGTCAAATTTTTCTCAGTAAATATATTTCTATTGGGGCTACTGCCATGAAGTTTACACCAGAAGTCAGTAACAACCCAAGTAATCCACATATACAAAGAAATCAAAACAAATAAGTCTTTAAATTAAGTTATGCGTAATAAAATGGAATGACACAGGGAATAAGTATTTAACGTCATTTCACCCTAAACCAGCCAAAATCAGGTGCTCCTCGCAAGATGTCTGACAGAGGCGTCAAAAGAATAATTAGCAGGATTGTCCAAGAGCCAAGGATCACTCACAGAGAGCTTCAGAAAGACATTGATTTAGCAGGTACAGTTGTTTCAAAGAAAACAATAAGTAATGCACTCAACCGACATGGCCCCTATGCATGCTCATTGTGCAAAACTTCACTGCTGAAGAAAAAGCATGTTGAAGCTCGTTTAAAGTTTGCTGCACAACACTTGGGCAAGCCAATTTAAATTTTGGGAAAATATAGTCTGGTTAGATGAGACCAAAATTGAACACTTTGGATGTTGTTGCACACACAATGTTTGGAGGAGAAATGGCACCCCCAAAACACTATACCAAAATTGAAGTTTGGAGCTGGGAACATCAGGGTGTGGGACTGTTTTTCAGCATATGGTGTTGGCAGACTTCATATAATTGAAGGTAGGATGAATGGAGAAATGTACCAGCACATTCTTGATAAGAATCTGCTGCCATCTACCAGGATGCAGAAAGATGGACATTTCAGCAAGACAATGATCCCAAACACACAGCCAGGGAAACTCTTAATTGGTTTCAGAGAGAGAAAATAAAGCTGCTAGAATGACCCAGTTAATCACATTGAATCCATTGAAAATCAACAAAAAGAATGGAACATCAGAGTTCATAGAAGAGGCCCCCAGAACCTTCAAGATTTGGAAACAGTTTGTGTGGAAGAATGAGCCAAAATTACACCTGAGCAATGCAGTTTCTCCAATTTTTTCTATGTGTGGATTACTTGGTTGTTACCAACATCTGGTGTAAATTTTCCCTGCTGTATAAACTTTAATTAAAAATATGCAATTATATTTATTTGTAAATTTAATTGCTATTAAAAACAGTTTCTCTCGTCTCTAACATTTCCCTTCTTTTTCCCCTGATTACTTATCATTGCAACATGGTATCAATCATCAGCTCTTCTCAGGCCAAGACTTTAATTCCCATGATGCCTTGCATAATCTTTGATTAGCATATGTGTGTGATGGATTGTGGGTACTAGAGTCTTGTCTGGAGGAAAGCTGGTTTCTACTGTATTGTTTCTGTAGGCTGGCAAATTGAAAACGCAATACAAAGAACAGACCGAAACTGCTTCAATTGCAAAATAGGCCCGAAACATGAAGTGTTACCACTAACACATAACACATTGCAGTTCATAATATTGTAACCTTCAAATCATTGACAATTTTAATTAATATATAGAGGGAAGTAGCATTATCCCCTGTTATTATTCTAAAAACAGTTAAATAAATATGGTCATGGGAAAACATGTTTTTTTTTTTTCAGTTAATAGAGCAGAATCCTGCATTGAAATTTTTAATTTTTTTAAAAATGCAAAGAGATTTTTTTTTAATTTAATTTTGAAAGTTCACATGGGGCTAGGCATAGGGGCACATTTACGCTCCGAGCGTTCGATCGGTCCAATTGTATTTTCCGCAACTTTTTCGTACCTTGCACAACTTTTTCGACGCGTGCACAACTGTAGCGCAAAAAAATCGGTTTTGCCGCTGTTTACAATCGTTTGGTACAAAAATTTTGTGACTTTCGGATTGCCAATACGATATTATCGTGACTAAAACTATTTTTTCGTAAGCATTTTTGTGATATTTGCAATCTTCAGAAATTTTCGTTTTCAATCCAAATTTTTCCCATTCAGGATTCGAACTCGTGTTTTGATAAATCTGCCCCATAGTCTTCATTTCCCAGGGTGCCACAGCCATGTGACTTGGGCTCTGATAAACTTCAGTCACACTTTACTGCTGAGCTGCAAGCTGGAGTGATATCACCCCCCTCCCTTTCCCCCTAGCAGCCGATCAGCAAAATAATGGGAAGGTAGCAAGATTGCAGCTCCCAGTAGATATCAGAATAGCACTCGATAGTAAGAAATCCAAGTCCGGCTTGGGACTCCAGCCGGACTCCAGTTACATGGGAGTAGGAGAAACAATAGGTTACCTGAAAGCAGTTCTAATGTGTAGCGCTGGCTCCTTCTGAAAGCTCAGACTCATTGAAAGACTAAATTTGTTAGTTGAAAAATAAAATATTAAATGGTAGAGTGAATTATTTGCTATGTAAACAGTGTAATTTAAAAGTAAAAGGTACACCATAAAAATCATGACAGAATCCCTTTAACCCTTTGGCAGCAGAATTTCACATTTTAGTTCCCCCAGTGCCAGACGTTTTGCAAACATTTTGTGCTCTTTATGTTAGGGGCATTTACTGGGGGTGGGGGTTAGTTTAGGTAGGCAAACTATATATTGTTTTTTTCAGGAGAACCTGAGCTTTCCAAATCTGCCTGACATTTTGTGTATTTCCACTTCTGCAGCAAGAGTTAGAGCTTTAAATACCAAAAAAATGTAGGATTTATACCAGAAAAATATTTTATTTTATGGACAAAAATTCAACTGATTCAGAAAGCCTCATGTCTCCCAAACATGCCAATACCTTATATGTATAGTTTTATGGAGATTTCTGACTTTCTATAGATCAAAACTCCCTGCAGTAAATTACCAAATTCTTAAAGCATTACAGCAGAATACGGCATACTTTATACTCCAAATCCAAAAATCATTAGGTTTACCCCAGGAAACCATATATTTTTGAAAAGTACACATTTTGCAAAATCCGAAATGGGTAACCATGTCCTCTAACTCGTAAGTACCAAACAGCAATGCTTTCCTGAATTTTTCTATAAAAAAATTATGAAAATTCTAAAACATTGCCTCAAAGCTTCCACTTTCAACCACCTTATCTTCCACATAACATTAGGTACCAAGAAAAACATCCTAAATATGAAAGCCAACGGTCCACTGAATGGTTTGATGAATGGTTTGATGCCCATTGTGCAAAGTATCTGGCATTTAGAGACCCCAAAATAAGTTAGTGCATGCATATTTCATGGCCTGTTAATCAGGCAGTGTATTTTTTGGTAGTAGAAATATAGAATACATATGGTAAAAGGGGGAAATCAGTAAGTTGACAACAGAAATATGAAATGGCTAAATATGTCTTTGTATGGAAAAGCACCAAACAGCAAAGCTAAGCTAAATGTAGTTATTTTTATGTAATTTCTGAAAATTGTCTCAGAGCTTGCATTTTACCCCATTTTATACCCCACATTTCATAACGTACCTACTAAACAGTTTGATGCCCAATATGCATCGATTTACCAAATTATAACTTTAAAAGCCGCTCCTCTGCTCCAGAACCCAAAAATACTGTAGAACATAGAATCTACGTTCTGTGTTACTTAAACCGTTAATCATAAATGTGCATGTTATTGTCACATTGCTTTTATATATGTATTGTAATTGTAATGGTAAAGGTAGTTCTCTAGCTGATCAGGAATAAAGCAGGGTGTATTACTGTTGGTCCTTTGGGTAGATGACCGAATTGTGCAAAGATCATAAATGTGTATGGCCATCTTAAATCTGAGCTGGTTATCGCCTGTAGAGAGTGTGACCGTTGATAATTATAGTGACCTCCAAGATGTGTAAAAGAGCTGATATGCTGGATATCTGTAATACAACTAATACAACTATTATTTTTTTGTGTAAAACAAATGCCAGATCTGATGCTATTTCCAGTGGAAGTTGACCATACGGGCAGATTTAAGCTGCCAATTTGGGTCCTTTAGACCGATCCAGCTTATTGCCCATTGTATGGGCACCTCCGACAGGCCTACCAACCGAAATCTGGCCTAAAATTGGCAAGAGCTCAATCAAGTAGGATTGGTTTTCTGTCGGATTGGGTGCCACAATGGCTTGTTAATACAGCCTCTGATCCAATGGCGCTAATGCCCCCGTTGTAATTCGATCATTTTGTCCTAGGGCCCTAGGCAGACAATCCCCTTGCTTGGCGACCTCGCCAAATCAGCAAATCTTCCTGTGTATGGTCACCTTAAGAAAAAAAATTCCTAAATAAATGTTTTTTTTATGCAGTGAAGGCTGGTGACTTGTGGCGAATTTTGTCGCTGCATAATACACTGCATAATAAATCTGCCCCCCAGTGTTTCTTCAAAGAGGTATGTGTTTGTGTTTTCACAGGAGGGTTTTCCACAAGACAGGGATCTTTTTACTTTCACATGGCATGCAGAAAAACAAATGAAAATAAATCTGAAACCAGATTGGTGCACTGGTACTCTCAAGTGAACACAGACCCAGTTATTCTCCACCAATCCAATCTGTCTCATGGAGGGCAGACTTCTATACCCTCACAGTTACTGCGCCATAGTTTTTACTGGTTTTAAGTAGAGATTAAGCTTAAAAGAATACAATATTGTAAGAGAATACTGGGTAACAATACTTTTCTGGTTTGCCTGTAGGTTGGTGAACTGCTTGCCTAACCTATACAAAGGGGCTGATTTACTAAGACACGATTTCGAATCCGAATTGGAAAAATTCCGATTGGAAACGAACATTTTGCGACTTTTTCGTATTTTTTGCGATTGTTTCGGCGTCTTTACGATTTTTGCGTAAAAACGTAAGTTTTTCGTAGCGTTAACACTTGCGCGCAAAGTCGCGCCTTTTTCGTAGCGTTAAAACTTAACGCTACGAAAAAATCGCGACTTTGCACAACTTTCGTAATGGCTACGAAAAACTTGCGTTTTTACACAAAAATCGTAAAGACGCCGAAAAACTCGCGTTTTTACGCAAAAATCATAAAGACGCCGAAAAAAATCGCAAAAAATACGAAAAAGTCGTAAAGACGCCGAAAAAATCGCAAAATTACCGATCATTACGAAAAAAACGCAATCGGACACATTCGGCCCGTTCGTGGGTTAGTAAATGTGCCCCAAAGTGTCATTATATTCAGTTCTTCAATGACTCTACACATTTTTAAAACAAAATGTAGGATAAATGTTGTAAAATTTTAAAACAAATGCACCAATGTTGCTTTGCACTTGCAGTCAAATAAAATGTAAATAAATAGTACACATTAGGCTGATATAATGTATAATTCCTTGTTAAGTTAAAAGTATAGGTATTTGAAGCCATGTGTTCATTGGAGATGCACCCCAGAATGTAGAACAGTAATGTGAAATTCCTACTCTGTTTACTCAGGTGACAGGCCTCGGTTGCACTGAGAAAACATTTTATTTCAGAGATGACTTGACAATAAACATTAAGCCCCTTGACTGTGTATTTGCATTTGGGAATGGGATCTCAAATAACTGAAATCCTCCTCATTGGCCTATATATCTTGTTGACAAGAATGGGGGTGACACATTTGTGATTTGACTTTGTGTACTTACAGTGATCTTTATCCTGAGTGACCTTGAGGTACAAAGGGCAAAGGCCAAAAGTGGAAAAAGAGACCTGGTTCCAGTTGCTGCAAGATGTAGGCAATACTATAGCAGGGTTTTGCTGCTGTCTATTGCATGAACCATGTTTTGTTATCATGGATGCTGCTTTGGTAACTTGTTTTTCTGGTTAAACCCCTCACCACATGCAAGTGCTGGAAAGATGTGTCATACTCTCACAGATGACCTTTCAGAGTCCACACTGGTACTCAATGAGGATTTACTTTCTTAGGTCCGTCCTACAATGGGGATTCCATTTGTTGCCTACCCCCATTCAGAAATTGAACAATAAAGTGCAAAGAGTTGAAGTCCAACATTAAGTTTAATAAGCCCAATGTTTGACCAAGTGCCATTTGAACTTGCTGGACTGCTGACAGATCTACCTGTTGATTTAAACAGTATTTGAATTTTTTTTTACCCCCCCCCCACATAACTTTAAAAAGCCAGTGTCACCAGTATATAGTAACTGTCTCGAATTCTTGCTGAGATGCATGAATATAAATGATCTAGTGTAGGCTCTGCATCTATAAAAAATACAGACTAAAGCTAGCCAGATATGAACAACAGAAAAGTGGCCATACACAGTATTAGTGGGCCATGCCCACTAATACTATATTTGTCTGTTTGTTGCATGGGCCGATTGGTGAGGTACTGTATAGGCCGGCCATGTTCTGCGACTAATTCATCACTCAGATAAGGAGCCCGAGGGGAAGGAAGCTTTAACAAACTGCTGTGTGGAGCAAACTACAGTGTAAAGGCATAGCAGCAACACAGCTTTATTTGCAATTCAATCAGTTTAGCAGAGTAGTCCCTATATCCTAAGTACCAGTGTACTTAGGATATAGGGACTACTCTAATAAACTGATAAAAGAGAACTACATAATTATCTTGGCTGAGCAAGTGAGAAATATGTTGTCTGCCCCACTAGAAAAGATACATAATGTAAATCCCATTTTATATTCAGAACACTCTGTGGCCCGGCACAGATACTCTTGCTGCTTGGATACCTGATCAGATTAGTAGAGATAATTGGAACTCTTTAAGGTCCTGATCAGGCCAGAAGTAAAGTCTTGTTAGCCGAGAAATGCATAGAATTGTGAAGCTAAAAAAGGTTATGATTTGGCCAGACAAAGTGTGAAAAATACTGAGAGGAAATCGGAAGGAGAAGCCAAATTACATGGTATGCTGAACTCAAAGGAAAGAGAGAGAGAAAACCATGAATCTTACAGTAAGGCCTTGTGTACACAACTGGTTTTAGTGGTCTGATTTAGTTTTCCCTCAACTTTCTTTACAAACTTGCAGTTAAAATGAATTAAACACAGACATTTAAGATTTTTTGGGTTTCTTCCCTGTCTGAATTTTTCCAGATAACTGGACATCTGCCAAAACCTACCAATCAAACTGTGTAGATTGATCTCTGACATCCCGCTTTCACAATATTACCCTGTTAGTGTATTTTGTACTTTTGTAATTTGTACTCTAACAAAATATGTTTAATTTCTTTCAACCCCCCCCCCCCCCCCCCAACTCAGTACAGACTGCCAGAACAACAGGGAATCTGTATTTTGATTTGCAGTGTTCTGTTTTTTTTTTCTTGTACAGTATGATAAATTTTATTTATTCTATGGAACATATACGCAAGTGCACATTTGATTAAAGTCTGATTTGTCATATGACTTGTTTCTTCTGCCTTTGCTTTTCTTTTTTTATCTTATTTTTCAGTTGCCTAATAAATAAACAAGATGTTAAGAGGGGCTATCCAACTGATGGCTTTGAGGGGCATAAACATACATGTATATATATACTGTATATATATATATATATATATATATATATATATATATATATATATACAGTGGTGTGAAAAACTATTTGCCCCCTTCCTGATTTCTTATTCTTTTGCATGTTTGTCACACTTAAATGTTTCTGCTCATCAAAAACCGTTAACTGTTAGTCAAAGATAACATAATTGAACACAAAATGCAGTTTTTAAATGAAGGTTTATGTTATTAAGGGAGAAAAAAAAACTCCAAATCTACATGGCCCTGTGTGAAAAAGTGATTGCCCCCCTTGTTAAAAAATAACTTAACTGTGGTTTATCAATTTCAATATCAATTTCTGTAGTCACCCCCAGGCCTGATTACTGCCACACCTGTTTCAATCAAGAAATCACTTAAATAGGAGCTACCTGACACAGAGAAGTAGACCAAAAGCACCTCAAAAGCTAGACATCATGCCAAGATCCAAAGAAATTGAGGAACAAATGAGAACAAAAGTAATTGAGATCTATCAGTCTGGTAAAGGTTATAAAGCCATTTCTAAAGCTTTGGGACTCCAGCAAACCACAGTGAGAGCCATTATCCACAAATGGCAAAAACATGGAACAGTGGTGAACCTTCCCAGGAGTGGCCGGCCGACCAAAATTACCCCAAGAGCGCAGAGAAAACTCATCCGAGAGGCCACAAAAGACCCCAGGACAACATCTAAAGAACTGCAGGCCTCACTTGCCTCAATTAAGGTCAGTGTTCACGACTCCACCATAAGAAAGAGACTGGGCAAAAACGGCCTGCATGGCAGATTTCCAAGGCGCAAACCACTTTAAGCAAAAAGAACATTATGGCTCGTCTCAATTTTGCTAAAAAACATCTCAATGATTGCCAAGACTTTGGGGAAAATACCTTGTGGACTGACGAGACAAAAGTTGAACTTTTTGGAAGGTGCGTGTCCCGTTACATCTGGCGTAAAAGTAACACAGCATTTCAGAAAAAGAACATCATACCAACAGTAAAATATGGTGGCGGTAGTGTGATGGTCTGGGGTTGTTTTGCTGCTTCAGGACCTGGAAGGCTTGCTGTGATAGATGGAACCATGAATTCTACTGTCTACCAAAAAATCCTGAAGGAGAATGTCCGGCCATCTGTTCGTCAACTCAAGCTGAAGCGATCTTGGGTGCTGCAGCAGGACAATGACCCAAAACACACCAGCAAATCCACCTCTGAATGGCTGAAGAAAAACAAAATGAAGACTTTGGAGTGGCCTAGTCAAAGTCCTGACCTGAATCCTATTGAGATGTTGTGGCATGACCTTAAAAAGGCGGTTCATGCTAGAAAACCCTCAAATAAAGCTGAATTACAACAATTCTGCAAAGATGAGTGGGCCAAAATTCCTCCAGAGCGCTGTAAAAGACTCGTTGCAAGTTATCGCAAACGCTTGATTGCAGTTATTGCTGCTAAGGGTGGCCCAACCAGTTATTAGGTTCAGGGGGCAATTACTCTTTCACACAGGGCCATGTAGGTTTGGATTTTTTTTCTCCCTAAATAATAAAAACCCTCATTTAAAAACTGCATTTTGTGTTTACTTGTGTTATCTTTGACTAATAGTTAAATGTGTTTGATGATCAGAAACATTTTGTGTGACAAACATGCAAAAGAATAAGAAATCAGGAAGGGGGCAAATAGTTTTTCACACCACTGTATATATATAATAGAGAGAGAGATATATTGACATACAGTGGCTTGCAAAAGTATTCGTCCACATAATCCGATCGTTTGGCCCCTTGAACTTTTACACATTTTGTCACATTACAGCCACAAACATGAATCAATTTTATTGGAATTCCACGTGAAAGACCAATACAAAGTGGTGTACACGTGAGAAGTGGAATGAAAATCATACATGATTCCAAACATTTTTTACAAATAAATAACTGCAAAGTGAGGTGTGCGTAATTATTTAGCCCCCTTAGTCAATACTTTGTAGAACCACCTTTTGCTGCAATTACAGCTGGCCAGTCTTTTAGGGTATGTCTCTACTAGCTTTGCACATCTAGAGACTGAAATCCTTGCCCATTCTTCTTTGCAAAACAGCTCCAGCTCAGTCAGATTAGATGGACAGCGTTTGTGAACAGCAGTTTTCAGATCTTGCCACAGATTCTCGATTGGATTTAGATCTGGACTTTGACTGGGCCGTTCTAACACATGGATATGTTTTGTTTTAAACCATTCCATTGTTGCCCTGGCTTTATGTTTAGGGTCGTTGTCCTGCTGGAAGGTGAACCTCCGCCCCAGTCTCAAGTCTTTTGCAGACTCCAAGAGGCTTTCTTGCCCTGTATTTGGCTCCATCCATCTTCCCATTAACTCTGACCAGCTTCCCTGTCCCTGCTGAAGAGAAGCACCCCCAGAGCATGATGCTGCCACCACCATATTTGACAGTGGGGATGGTGTGTTCAGAGTGATGTGCAGTGTTAGTTTTCCGCCACACATAGCGTTTTGCATTTTGGCCAAAAAGTTCCATTTTGGTCTCATCTGACCAGAGCACCTTCTTCCACATGTTTGCTGTGTCCCCCACATGGCTTGTGGCAAACTGCAAACGGGACTTCTTATGCTTTTCTGTTAACAATGGATTTCTTCTTGCCACTCTTCCATAAAGGCCAACTTTGTGCAGTGCATGACTAATAGTTGCCTATGGGCAAATTCCCCCACCTGAGCTGTAGATCTCTGCAGCTCGTCCAGAGTCACCATGGGCCTCTTGGCTGCATTTCTGCTCTCCTTGTTCGGCCTGTGAGTTTAGGTGGACGGCCTTGTCTTGGTAGGTTTACAGTTGTGCCATACTCCTTCCATTTCTGAATGATCGCTTGAACAGTGCTCCGTGGGATGTTCAAGGCTTTGGAAATCTTTTTGTAGCCTAAGCCTGCTTTAAATTTCTCAATAACTTTATCCCTGTCCTGTCTGGTGTGTTCTTTGGACTTCATGGTGTTGTTGCTCCCAATATTCTCTAAGGCTGATGCCACATGCGGCGTAGGGCTGATTTTTTCGGCAAGCGGAAAAACGCTTGCCGAAAATTCAGCCCTACGCCTGCTACTTGTGCCTGCACCCGAATGAATGGGATACGCTCGGGTGCAGGCACATGTAGCCGATATACGCATGAAAATGCGAGACTTTGCATTCTCTCGCGTTTTCGTGTGTATATCGGCTACATGTGCCTGCACCCGAGCGTATCCCATTCATTCGGGTGCAGGCACAAGTAGCAGGCGTAGGGCTGAATTTTCGGCAAGCGTTTTTCCGCTTGCCGAAAAAATCAGCCCTACGCCGCATGTGGCATCAGCCTTAGACAACCTCTGAGGCTGTCACAGAGCAGCTGTATTTGTACTGACATTAGATTACACACAGGTGCACTCTATTTGGTCAATAGCACTCATCAGGCAATGTCTATGGGCAACTGACTGCAGTCAGACCAAAGGGGGCTGAATTATTACGCACACCCCACTTTGCAGTTATGTATTTGTAAAAAATGTTTGGAATCATGTATGATTTTCGTTCCACTTCTCACGTGTATACCACTTTGTATTGGTCTTTCACGTGGAATTCCAATAAAATTGATTCATGTTTGTGGCTGTAATGTGACAAAATGTGGAAAAGTTCAAGGGGGCCGAATACTTTTGCAAGCCACTGTGTGTGTGTATATATATATATATAATATATATTTTTAGTAACATTTGGTTTATTGGACATTATTATTAGTGGCCTCATTGTATAAAACAGCTTTGATGTAAACAGCAAGTTTAATGCAAGGCATTTAGTACCTTTTATAAACTAGCAACACACCTGCACTGGACTGAAGGATTGGATTGTGAGTCACTTGGCCAAATGTGTAGGTGAAATTACCCAGATTTATTAGATAGCTCCAGGCTAAGAAATTGGACTGGGGAAAAAAGTGGAACTGACCTTTTAACCTACTTGACTGAGTGTATTGGATTTATCTAGATAATTTTTGGCCATAATATTCTCTGCATGCCACAAACTTGGCATTCAAATTTATAATGTTTTTATCGTTGTGTCAGAGGACATGTTGAAGATCAGATACTATAAGTTTTATGGCATACAGGCCAATATGGAGCCTTTGCCACCCAGTGTTTTGTAGCTCTGGTGACAGGAAAAGCACTAGCCCTTGGTAACAAGTAAGTAAATAGAATTACTGGGCAGTGCCAAACATCTTGGAATCCCCTCAATGATTTTACTCTTTCCTTCTTCTGTAATATGGCTCTCTAATTAAGGTGCACTTTAAACGGCATCACATTTGAGTATATAGCTTAAGGTCCCCATACACGGGCCGATAGTAGCTGCTGATATCGGTCCCTAGGACCGATTCGGCAGCTTACCGGCCCGTGTAGGGGCAGAACCGAGGGGCCTGGCCGACCGATATCTTGGCTGAAATTGGCCAGATATCAATCGGCCAGGTTAGAAAATCCAGTCGGATCGGGGACCGCATTGGTTCGTTGATGCGGTCCTCGAACCGACTGCCCCATTGCGCCCACATAATCCGATCGTTTGGCCCCAGGGCCAAACGATCGAATTATTTTTTTTTTTTACCTAAATGCTCCCCGATATCGCCCACCCGTAGGTGGGGATATTGGGTGAAGATCCTCTCGCTTGGCGACATCGCCAAGCGAGCGGATCTGCTCGTGTATGGCCAGCTTTAATGTCTGCCCAGTATATTCCTCCTCTGTATTATCAATTTTTTATTCCGGTATATGTAAGCTACCATGTCATTTGCCTTGACAGAGCTGCTCTGTCAAGCTGTTTCTTTATAATGATATGAATCTTATGGATTCTTTTTCTCTTCAATAAAACAGCATGTTGTGTAGCCAAAATGCACCCTTTTTATTGCTGGTGGAGCTTAATCATTGCAGTGCAATGAAAACAATGTGCCTTTTCATCATAAGCTATAGTGAAAACAGATGTTTTCATCAGTGATTTTACCCTTAACCCTGTTCAGTTCTGAATTGTATTAGAAAAAATGACTGCAAATGCTTCATGTCATACATAGCCCTAACCAACTGACAGCTGAGGTGGCTTGCCTGGGTGCTAATAATAAAATGAAGAAGCAGACCTGTTTCCGCTATTCTCATTTTTTTAAAGGAACACTATCATCAAAACGGTTTGCAGATTGTGTCTTTGGTGTAATGATAAACCATAGCTACAAATGAGATTGCTGATTGGTTGGTAGGAGGAGTTTAATAAAGTAGTTATGAAAGTTTTAGTTCACTTCAGTGCTTGCATGGGGAATTTTAATAAAATGGTCAAAAAGTCTTCTTCCTTGTATTTGCTTGGCAGCAGTACTCTTTTATAGCTGACATTCAAACTATTTTATTAAGAGATAATTCAAACTACAGTGTTCTGAAATCCTGTCTGAATCCCTTTATTTACATCAATGCAGACCTAAAGCCCATACCAGAATTAATTAGAAAAGTGATTGAGATAACATTTTGCAATGGATATTACTCCCGTGAGGTATAATTATATCATTTTATGACAACTGCAGATATGTTTTATCACCAGTTAGTCAAGAATGAATCAAAATATTTTAGAAGGTTTACTCCCATCACTCCTGCACAGAAATCCTTGCCATTTTAAGCTCCGGCCCCTGATCCACCCAGACATACACCTGACTGAGCTACTATAAATCACATCTATTTTCTGGTATGCACTCAGAAAATTGGAAGAGATAAGATTGTATCCTTTTAATGTAGATTTCTATAACATACACTAGTACACAAGTATATTTTTAGCCAAATGTACTTATCTAAAACAACACGTCCTCTTTTAAAACAAACTGTCTGTGGAAGCAAAGTCAACACATAAATTGTTCATAGAAAAACCCTGACTTTCTCATGTGCAATGCCAAACATAAGCTGGAATAGTGTAAAGGCCACTTTGGATCAGTAACTTCTCTGGAGCTAAAAATGGCAGTGGACCAAATGACAGATGTTTGACAGATGCCAGGGGAACACTACCTGACTGGATTTACATAATTCTGATGGTAACGTTTTTTTGGAAGAGAAGTAATAATCTGTGGCTGTTTTCCATGGTTTGGGCTAGGGCATCTGGTTCTATTGAAAGCAAGCCTCTTAACAATGCTGTGCATTTACTTTGTAACAACAGTTGGATGAAGGTTCACCCTCTTTCAGCAGAGTAATGCCCCCTTGCATATAGAAACAATGGCCCCGGGTGCAGGCACAGGCAAAGGCTGATGCCAGCGTAGGGGCTGATTCTCAGCTAATGACAGAGGCAGTTGTTTCCCTAGTTAATTCTGCATGAGAAAGAGGAGTTGCTCCTAGCTTACACTTATACCCATATAAATCATACAGAAAAGAGCAAATAGCTTGTAATACTGAGATTTCAAGTTGTCTTTTCATATACTTGGCCTGTTTTACCAAAGAAAGAAAGCTCAAATCTTGTTAAATAAGAAATATTAATAATGTTGGGACGTTTTGTCAACATCAGGTGCAATCAGCAGAACATCTTAATTCTAGAAACTAGACTTTTAAGATGTAAGGAATAGGTCTGTTATTAGGGGGGACATTTGCCTTAAAAAATATTGATTGTTATGTGTTATGAGTCAGATCACCAGATTTTGTATGTTTGTCCTACCTATGGTACCAGAGAAAACTGAACAATCACTGATGCACTCAGTCTGGAAGTGTTTTTTTTGCCTTTTTTAGTTCCACCAAACCTGTTTCTGTGAATGGATGTGAAGCCTTCACAGGGTAATTACATGTAATGAAAACAAAGCAATTGTTAAAAAGTGTTCTACATAAATGAACCACCAGAGATATATAATGGTAAAATGTATTCTTTATTTTAGCAAAGGTAAAAATAAGCATGTGCTACATATACGTTTAAACATTAAAGAGCCTTGGTGGTGAACTACATATTGTAGGACCTATTGCACCCTTTAAACATTTGTATTTTTTTGTCCAACATTTTAAATATAGTGGACAATCATTCAACATAACATACCTATATTAATTCAGACAGATTATAGTAAAATGATGATGGTTTAAAATAAGTCTGTTTGCTCATAAGCATAGACCTTAACCTCCAGGGTATTGTATTTGTCTGATTTCATAACACAATTAGTTTTATAATATGGATGATTCCTGAAGAACCCTGGAAGAGTTGACATGTCTGCATTATGATGGTTAAGGGCTGTAAGTCTTTTTGAGTTCCCAAGAGCCTCCAGTCAGCTAAAGCAGTGCTCTCCAACTTATTACATATAGTAATAATTTTTTTCTCATACAGCATGTTTGAGAGACAGATTATATTAAAATGTAGATGTTGTACAGTAAAATCCAAGGAGCTTTTGATCTGGCTGTGGGCCATAAATATCCTTTGGAGGGCCACAAACGGCCCCTGGTTCTCCAATTGGAGCCAACCTATTAGAAGTGATGTAATAAGTTCATAGTGTTATGCTGCCCTTCATGTCTTTTTCATTGCCAGTGCAACAAATTAAATAGAGTGGGTGTTGGTTTACAAATTTACAAGGAAATTATAAATGTTGTTTTAGATATAGTCCAGATGCCATATTAATTGCAGCAAAATATTTAAAGTTTTTTTTATACACTTGGTTGGCACACCCCTGAATAATTTTGCTTTGGAATTCATTCATTGGAAACTCTCGTCACTAAGGAAATACTTTTTACATGACTAGAGAGGGTGTTTGAAAAGAACACTATTTACAGGAGTTGTGTGAATGAACAATAAGCTTTGCACAGATCTTCTCATTTAAATTCACATTATTATTGCCTGCAAAGGCTTCCCTGAAATGCCAGCTCTAAATCTCCAGAAAACAAATTCCCTAATTTCAGGCAGCAAGGGTTACCGAAAAATCAATGTTGATCCCTGCTAACTGCATACAGAGGCAGAAGAGGACGTGAAAGAGGCGTCTTTTTTGTCATTTAAAGGAACAGGAACACCAAAAAATGAAAGTGTATTAAAATAATTGAAATATAATGTGCTGTAGTACTGCACACAAGTTGTGTGTTTGCTTCAGAAAACTTAATATAGTTTATATGTGTAGCTGTGTAGCCATGGGGAGTTATTCAAATTGAAGAAAGAAGAAAAGGCACAGGTTACATAGCAGATAACGGATAACAGAACTTATCTGTTATCTGCTATGTAACCTGTGCGTTTCCTCCTTTTTTTACACCTTGAATAGCTGCTCCATGTTTACACAGCAGCTTTATTTTGTTTATTTTTTGCTATAGAAGTCTTTCTGCACCAAACACACAACTTTGACTAGTGCTAGGGCTACAGTACATTATATTTTGATTACTTTAAAACATAAAGGAGAAGTAAACTGCAAAACCCATGCTTTTGGCAATAAAATCTCCGCCGCTCTGTGCTTCAAAAATCATTTATACTAGCAGGAACAGTCACTTTCAATTCACTGGATTTGCACTTGTTGAACCAACTTGACTGAAGATCACCCTGACACTTCAGCCTCCTGGGAATCAAATCATGTCAAAACAAACAAGTTATCATGTTGTCAAGTTGTTATGTCCTGACCAGTGCTATCCAACATTTTGAATTAAGTTAACCACTATAGTGCATGGATTAGGGCTGTGGATTATCATAAAATCATAATGTAATACAGTACAAAAAGTTGGTGGTGAGGTTGGGCAGGCTACAGGTTGTAAAACACTCTTCACTTTATTTACTAATTTCTGGCTATATCTTCCCTGCTTCATTTAAAATCAAATGGCAAATGTATCTGTCTTACAAAGCCCCTTCTAACTATGTTCTCTGCAAGATTTATTTTTTATTTGTAAAATATGATTGTTTCATAGCAGCTTGACTTTTTCTTTGCTCTAGATTGTTTCTTGCTGGGTTCAGACCAGAATGACTTTTCTAGCTATCATCAAGAGCTAAATGTGATAATTTCCAGTGCAGTCAGCTGTTGATTGTAAAAAAGTTATAGCTGTCATTTGCTAATGCCAAGCAAAAGCAGTATCCATGCAACTGGGCCCAACTTGTGCATGTGCATGGCACTGGGTCAGAGCAGCTGCTGTTTGTGTCCTTGCTCAATATTTGCCTTTAATGGTTCATAGAGTGCGAGCACAGTATAAGGGAGCCCTGTACTTAGAGGCTGCCCTAAGCATTGCCTTGATATTCTGTCACGATAAAGTCTCACAGGATGCCTTTATCCTACCAGTGTGCTTCTTGTTTGTAGAGTTAGGCACAAGGGGTTTCTCCTGTGAGCTGCTGAGGGGGCAAGATGCATTGATGCAAAAGCATGATTCTTTGGGGCGTATTTGTTAACATCAGAGACAAACTTCAATGTTGATGTTGCCCATAGAAAGTCACCTACAAGTTAAAAACAAAAGGAAAAATCTGGTTGCTATGGGCAACATCACTGGTGATGTTTGTCTCCGGTCTTAATAAATACACCTCCTAGGGGGAGCTGTACCAAGATCCGAACGCTCCGAGCATATTCTCGCCGACTTTTTTGCGCGTCCGCACGATTTTTTCAGCGCCCGTGCTAAAAATTCGGAAAGGCTCTGCCGCTGTTTACAATGGTTCGGTACGAAAATTCTGTTACTTTCGGATCGCCAATGCGATATTATCATGACTAATACGATTTTTTCGTAAGCATTTTCGTGCTATTTGCGGTCTTCAGAAATTTTTGTTTCCAATCCGAATTTTTCCCGTTTGGGATTTGAACTCATGTTTTGATAAATCTGCTCCCTAGTGTTCTTTGCACCTTCCCTTCTGCCTATTGCAAATGAGCCCATTTTCTTGTTCCTAGCTTCATATTGTATGGTATGTGTAAAGTGATATTAACATGGGAATGGGATGTGTTATGCTTATATAATGGCTGCAGGGTGTGCCATGCCAAGATGTCTCAGCTGTGTAGTATTATACTGCAATAGCAAATACTTTTTTTATAGTGCTGCTCCTTGTACTTTGGGCCTTTGTGATCCATTAAATTTCATATTAATGGGGAGTCATACTCTGTCTCACTTCAAACTATCATTTCTTGCATTTACTCTTGAAGGACTTGCAATAGCCGCCAGTTAACAGGAAGCAATGGGGGGGGGGGGGCAGTCAAAACACCATTTTTATTTTAGCCCTGAATCTTCCCACAGTGGATTAGAACAGTCAAGAATGATGAGGCCATAAGTATTAAAATTAAAGAATGTGCCATTCCCTAAATTTGTATACCTTGTTCTCACTGTTCTAGAATCCTTAAATATGTATAGGGGAAGCCCCATTTCTAATAATCACATAAACAAGTGTCCTTTCAGGTCCATTTAAATAAAGCTTTGTTCCACTGAAAAAAGAGAAATTGCTCCTGGCTGGCGTAAAGTTGGCACGTCCAGCCTTTTCTGTAGTGCTGTGAAAGGAAAGCCTCCTGTTTGTGTAATCTGAATGCTGGTCATTAAATCTGTTCTTTCTTAGCATCACTACAGAGAGTTTCTGGACGATGGGGGTGACATGGAGCAGGGAGAGGTTATAAGGCTGAATGATATTCCAGTTCCACTGGCTCATTTATACTTCAAGGCAACAAGCATTCCTTATAACACTAAGCACATAACGAGTGTATAAAGCCGCTGAAAGGTTGTCACAGAGAATGCCACATTCTTAGAAGTGCCTCACAGGTGTGTTATAGAGCACTGGAGTTGTTTTACTAGATGCTTTTGATCATTTTTTGAAGACAGAAAACTTACCTTTCTGCTTGGGGAAGTAGTATGGGAGAATAGCCTTCTTAAACATAGTTTTTGATCTGTCTAATCGGAATCTTAATTTGATAACACCACCACATGGCCTTAATGTACTGTAAGAAGCAATGTACCAATTACACATTTTATATTTATTTATTTGATTATATAATTAAATTATTATATAATTTTATAGTTATTATTTGGAATTTATGGGGGCTTACAGCAATCAGCGCAGCCATCGTATGCATGAAATATATCCAGTTTTACAAGGGTCTGCTACAGGAATCCGAATCAGGCTGTTAGAAAATGATTAGTTTACATGTAGGCCATTGGCCATTGTAAATTAATTGTAGGCATCAAATAGGTCTAATAAGACAGGGTGCAATGAATAAAAATTGCATTGTAAAAGGCCCATTCTATTTAAAAAAATATAAAATAATCTCTTTGTTTTGTTCATTTTTTCCAGCTCAACTATTCTTTAGAAGTTAGAATATTCTCCCTGTGTCTGCATGGGTTTTTAACTCTGGCTACTTTGCTTTTCTCCTGCAGACCAAAAACTTACGGAGAGGTTAACTAGCTCCTAATAGAACTGACCTCAATGTACGTAGTATGCTGGGGCAATTCTGGACATATCGCCGCCTGAGGCGGCTCCTGGATGACGCTCCCCAGCACTTACCTTCTGTGCGCAGGAGCGGGTCCGGGGGCGGTGAGATCGCTAGTGCAGAGAGCGCAATTAAAAACCGGAAATTCGGCTCTTAAAGTTACCAGGAGCGGCTTTTTGCCGCCCCAGGTAACTGGGGCGCTTCTGCCGCCTGAGGCGAGTTTCTCAACTCGCCTAATGGCAGAAGCGCCCCTGGTAGTATGAGATTGAAAGGGACCTTAACCATCTCTGTAAAGCTTTATATAAATGTGTTTGTGCTATATAAAGTATATAATAATAACTAGCACTAAACCTGCTGTGTACAGCAGCACATGGTACCACAACATCTCTTATTACAAATGAGGTACCGTATATACTCGAGTATAAGCCGATCCGAGTATAAGCCGAGGTACCTAATTTTACCTAAGAAAACTGGTAAATCTTATTGACTCGAGTATAAGCCTAGGGTGGGAAATGCAGCCGCTACTGTTAAGTTTCAGTAATCAAATTATTTGTCTAATGGCAGTAATGGGGCTTTCTGTCATGGCGCTGCCCAGGGGGCTGGCTGGCTTCTTCCAATAGCTTGGCCCAGAACACACAACAGTGCCAATTCCTGATTTTGATATGCTGTACTACTGTATTGGATGTTGTGATGCCAAGTGCCACAAAAATGCCCTGTGCACAAACCAGCCAGCCCCTGGCAATGCAATGTGTTTATAAGCATTTCTGCATAAGCTTCAGTTTCATCCTACTGGCCCTTTAATTGTTATTAATTATTATTATTTGGGACATTTTCCACAAATTACTTTTAGTTTTTTGACTAGACTGTTTTGTGTTAATGTGTTATATTTGGCCAATACTGGTTGGCTGCATAAAGATAGGGCAATAGAAGCAATTGAAGATATGTGATGGCTGTAGATATGTTAGCAAGGATATACCAGAGTGTATATATTTAATGCTGGTTCTATATAGTTTGCTTGGGATGTTAGTTAATAGTGATTATTCCCAATAAGCTGGGCCTGCATCTGTGGGCCCCACTGAGCTGCCAGTGCAGGTAGAAAGAATAGGGGGAAGCTGGTACAGTAGGCAAGAAGGTCACAGCACTGTTTGATATCAATGATGCCCTTCACGTTTTGCTGAAGTGCCTTAGGTTGGGCATGACTACTTTATATAAATAATCTGTTTGGCATTAACCCCACCAGTATTTCAGAGATACCTGTAAACCAGTAAAAATAGCATTTTATTTTCTTAGTGCCCTTTAACATAGATTTAATGCTAGGGATATCATATACTGGTCCAGGCCTAGTGCAGAGCATTAAGTCTCTTATGCTCATCACTGGTACAAATAGCCACAACACCACCCCCCCGAGTGTCACCCGCGCACTGTCACTCTAAGTCGCGCCGCCGGAGTACTCACAGTCCTATGTCGCGCCGTCGGCATCCACCAGTCCACGCCGCACCAGGCGCTGGCCCGTGCTCTCCCAAGCAAACCATAGCGTCAGTCATACTGACTTAGTACAGGAACATCAGGCACGTCGCGCGCCAGTACCTAACCCCTCCCCTTTACATGCGCGTGTGTTGTCATGCATGCACGCTCATCCGGCCATGAGGGGGGGTGCGTGTGGCTACACACTAGGACAGCATTATATCAGCATCTACCATATATACGCGAGTATAAGCCGAAGGTTACTTTTTGAGCTCTTTTTTAGTGCTGAAAATCTCGGCTTATACTCGAGTATATACGGTAATCTTTTCCCTGATATGCCAACCTTGGCTGGGCAATATCCCGCTAATGCGTTCCTTTGAAGGGGATACGAAAAGTTAGAGTGACAAGTCTGACAGAAAAATCAAGCCTGCCCAAAAGAAATCTAGCAGATTTTTGGACAGATCAGTCTGGGAGGCCTGTATCAGGGCCCCCTACACAGGCAGATAGGTTGCCAAATCGATCTGAATTGGCAGCTTAAATCAGCCTGTGTATGGCCACCTTTTAGTTTGATGAGTGCTGTTCTGCATTAGGAGACTGAACAATTCATCTATTGCTCCATGATTAAAATGTGACAAAAATAAATAATATTATGTAACAGGACGGAACTGTTGCCAGTAATTATAGTGGAAATATTACACTCCTTGCTCGGAGCAGAAGAAAAGAAAACCATTTCGATTTCCATCTCTTTCATGACAGTTTATTACAGCAGCATCACTTTTGGGGAATGTAATTTCAGATTCCCATTTGTGAAAGCTCATACCATTAATACCATTAATACTTAGTATTTGACTGTTGCTATATTCAGTAGTTGCAGTCTCATGTTGTGTTATGTTAATTTAGAATCATATTACAGATGGATTTATATTCTGGGTCAGGAATCAGCGGTATTTTAAGGGAAGCAAGTGGATCCAGGGGATGTACTGTAAAGGCAGCTGTACACGAGCCAGTCCTATCATTACTATACTGTATCTGGCCGATTGGCATGCAAGCCTTACCATATGAAGGTCTGTTTCTAGTAATGAACACCTTTCTATTGTCCATTCATTCAGCCCAACAGACAATAAGAATCTCTACAGCACCTTTCCACTTTCTATTCTAATTTTCTTCAGGTGCATCAACAGATTTCATTTTTAACCTGCCCTATTAATTAACCTCCATGCTCTCCATGGTACCTAGATATTAGTTGCCATTGTTCAGCCAGCATGCACATTCTGAGAAAGTTTTGTACAGGTATAGGACCCATTATCCTGAAAGTTCCGAATTATGGGAAGGCCATCTCCTATAGACTTCATTTTAAACAAATCTTATTTTTAGATGAATTTTTAGAATGATTTCCCTTTCCTCTGTAATAATAAAACAGTACCTTTGTACTTGATCCTACCAAGATGCAGAACAAACCCATTGGGCTTAATTAATGTTATAAGGATTTTATAGTAGACTTAAAGGAAGTTCCAAATTACACAAAGATCCCTTATCTGGAAGACCTCACAAATTATTGGTACATGTATGTCCAGCTATTATAGCTTTCCTGGCCTCAAATCCTTTTTATCTGGTTTTTATCTTGGAAACTTTAGAACAAACAAGTAATTTTGTAATCATACTTTTTTTTTTTTTTTTTATACCAGACTCTCTGAATGCTAATCATAAAAAAAAAAAAAAGAAACTTTAGTCATAGAGTTGGATAAGTTCTAGTAAGACCTGCAGAGCTTGTTCTTGAGAACATTGATTAATTAGAAATCATTCTTTTCAGCCTTATCTTTAGAAGCAGTGATTGTCAAGGCATGAAGAAGTTCAGACTTTTCCCATCTATTCATGCCCTGCTTAAAGGTGCTTAAATCAGTGGTTTAGTAAGCCATGAGTGCATACTTCTCCATTTTTAACTGAATGGCTTAGTTAACAAGGTAGGAAGTTCACTATACAAGCAATCATACTGCTATATGCTCATCAAAGCAAATCTAGCAATTATGAAACCAGAATCACGAACCAGAATATTTCCGGTAGATGTTCTTGCCTTCTTGAGACATAAATGGATATTTAAATGCGATAACACTGTGTGACTGTGAAATGTATAAATGAACTGAAAGTCACAATTCAAAAAAGGGCTCTCTGACAAAATACAACGTGCTATTGTTACCGAGCAGGTGGTGGATGCCTCTAGGAGCTGGCCAGAAGTCTTGTAAGTGCCGACACAGTAGAGGGATTCAGGAAAGTCTGGGACAGACACAGGGTTACCGTAGTCATGTACAAGAATTAGCCATATTGAGGGTAGGAACGCTTCTCTACTCTGCATGCCAGGTGCTCACATTCATATAACATTACTTTATGTAAAATTGTAGAATCTTTGTTTGGCTTTGCTCTCTCTAAAACAGCAGCAAGGGGACTGTGTAAGCTGATTCATACTCCTTGCTTTTGTACCACTCCTGCTTTACTGTTAAATAAAATGACATGTAAAGAGACAAAACGGCAAGTACCACACCTCCGTTATCTCTGCAGCGCTTTGTTTCTTGTGCACACCTAAGTGTCAGCTTGCACTGAAAAGAACCTCACAGAAACCGGCTCAGTGGCATAACAGTGGTGTAAACGGGTTTAACTCTAAAACATTATAGTGTTTGAAATGAATAAACAAAGGGAATATATTTTAAACCCTTTGAATGTCTGCTGTCATTTTAACATTTATTGTATGTGTTCAGGATGACCTGATCTTTCTAAATCTGCCAGAATGTCTGTGTAAATCGACTTCTGTACAAGACGTATGACTCTAAATACATATAAAGCAAAACTGATCAAAATATAGAGAAATACTGTGTATTAGAAATATATAACACAATTATAACTGGTTTTTAAAGCCCTCTTACTCCCAATCACGTCATCACCAAAAAAAAAAAAAAAAAACAACACAAGAAAAAGCATATTTATGTTGCCAGGCCGAAAAGGCACCAATGTTCAAGAGTTGTTCTTAAAAGATCACTGTATTTACAAGCAAGAAGACAAGCAAAAATGGGCACAATCTGCCATATGATTTTGACTTTGCACTCTCTGTAAACCAATTGCTGCGGGTCTCTGTGCTTTTTTTTTTCCGTTTGTGTCCCGTTCTACTTTATTGGCAGGGCCCAGGCTAGAAGTGGGCTTAAAATCCTGAAATGCTGGAAGGTTACAGCCCTGGTAAATAAGTAATACGGTCCGGATGATTACTGATGAATTTACTCGAAAACTCCTATTTTTTTTGTTGCTACAGTTTTCTGGGATTCGCAAAATGGAACAGTAGATGCAGAACACAATTCATTTTCGGATCTTTCCCCCTTTTATTCAACAGCGTTTTTTTATGTCTTTAACACTTGTTATGATAATTAAAAATAGGTTTAATCTTTGAGTAGCACTTTTTTATAATTTTTTCTTTACTTACGCTTTTAACTTTTTAACTTCACTGTACTGCTTTATTAATTCCTGGTAAACAAGCTTAAGCAACTTTTGAGATAGTCAACTTGACCTGGGGCGCTTTACTTTTTCTTTGATACTTTTCACATACATCACACCACTCAATTCCTAGTAGTCCAGTGACTTCTAAGTAAAAAAGAACAGTTAAATCACGCTTTTTGACAGAGTCACCAAACTAGTTTTAATGGCATACGGAACAAGATCCTGCCATTCTGTTATTGTCTGTACTCATGTTCTGATATTGTCTGTACTCATGGCAAGCAAGGACTCTGGGCCTGCACATGACTTTATTAGTCAGGTACCAATCTGCCAGTGCCTAAAGCAGACAATATTTAGCACTGGTTATGACTGAACTGTTTTAGACGTGATCAATACTTGTAGAAATATCAGCCCACAACAACATATATTGAATTTAGAAAATACATTGCTTCAATGAAGGCAAATGTGTGAGTTTCTGCATTTCTGTTTCTGTATTTCTGTTTCGGCATAAACAAAAAGCCATGAGCTCAGATATAAGGTTTTATTTTCAGAACATATCAATTTAAGGATCAGAACAGAAATCCTCATACCATGGATACAATTATTTTGTTGGTTGGACTAGTTTGAAAATTCCAGTCAGTTGGTCTCAAATGAAGAATAATATTTGTTTGTGTGTTGTCACACTAACCATAATGATTGAATAATAGGGGCAGAAGATGATGCTTCTGACTGATTTTTTATCTGTGTCTTTACATACATGGGAGGTTAGCTAAACAATATTTCTTGCAAACAAATCTCATCTCCAAGATGTTGCTATTTATACTAATAAAGCTTTAGCATTCTCATCCCTGACCTTTTTTTCCCCTGTACCAAGCTAGGCACTTTTAAGCAAGGAGCTTTTTATCTACCAGTTGTTAAACCAAGGCAAACCTTGGCATTTTGGCTTTAATGATATTTGAAATAACATGTTTTTTATTATTTTCTGAATATTCATTGGTGGAACAGATGTACATCAGTCATTCACAGCAAATCTTCTTGTTTTTTAGTGGTGTATGAGCACAGGTCACGACTAGAAAAATCATTACAGAAGGAAAGACTGGAACACAAGAAAGCTAAAGAAGGTAAATATTTCTTTTTTTAGCACAAAGAATTTAGCAGGTTTATCAGAGGGATTGTATTCTAGCACCTCATCTCTTTTACAGACTTATAAATATTTGATGAACCAAAATATTGTAGCTGAAGTGCTAAGCAGATGTCCTGCAGAAATATTTTATGCGAAAATGCATCCACTGAGGTTATATACACGGATACAATTTCTTTCCTCCCAAAATTAAGTACAAATGCTCAGAGCTTAGCTTGGCGCTTGGTTGATCAGTTGTGACTCGCATCTCAGAGGGTATACTCCCATCAAATTTCTGAACAGCCCCGCCTGAGCAAGCTTGGACCAGGTAGAGCATGTATGCCATATTAGCAGAGCTGTTGGCGAAGTGTAGCCATGAAGTGTGTTGCAGGTTAGCATTCTAGTGGGGCAGTTTTTGGTGAGCCACGGGTCAGCATGTAGGAGTAATTATGTTACACTAAGGCTTTCTCTCACCTGTTTTAATATTTTTTTCTGTACCTATAATATTTACCGTATATACTCGAGTATAAGCCGAGATTTTCAGCACTAAAAAAGAGCTCAAAAAGTAACCTTCGGCTTATACTCGCGTATATATGGTAGATGCTGATATAATGCTGTCCTAGTGTGTAGCCACACGCACCCCCCCTCATGGCCGGATGAGCGTGCATGCATGACAACACACGCGCATGTAAAGGGGAGGGGTTAGGTACTGGCGCGCGACGTGCCTGATGTTCCTGTACTAAGTCAGTATGACTGACGCTATGGTTTGCTTGGGAGAGCACGGGCCAGCGCCTGGTGCGGCGTGGACTGGTGGATGCCGACGGCGCGACATAGGACTGTGAGTACTCCGGCGGCGCGACTTAGAGTGACAGTGCGCGGGTGACACTCGGGGGGGTGGTGTTGTGGCTATTTGTACCAGTGATGAGCATAAGAGACTTAATGCTCTGCACTAGGCCTGGACCAGTATATGATATCCCTAGCATTAAATCTATGTTAAAGGGCACTAAGAAAATAAAATGCTATTTTTACTGGTTTACAGGTATCTCTGAAATACTGGTGGGGTTAATGCCAAACAGATTATTTATATAAAGTAGTCATGCCCAACCTAAGGCACTTCAGCAAAACGTGAAGGGCATCATTGATATCAAACAGTGCTGTGACCTTCTTGCCTACTGTACCAGCTTCCCCCTATTCTTTCTACCTGCACTGGCAGCTCAGTGGGGCCCACAGATGCAGGCCCAGCTTATTGGGAATAATCACTATTAACTAACATCCCAAGCAAACTATATAGAACCAGCATTAAATATATACACTCTGGTATATCCTTGCTAACATATCTACAGCCATCACATATCTTCAATTGCTTCTATTGCCCTATCTTTATGCAGCCAACCAGTATTGGCCAAATATAACACATTAACACAAAACAGTCTAGTCAAAAAACTAAAAGTAATTTGTGGAAAATGTCCCAAATAATAATAATTAATAACAATTAAAGGGCCAGTAGGATGAAACTGAAGCTTATGCAGAAATGCTTATAAACACATTGCATTGCCAGGGGCTGGCTGGTTTGTGCACAGGGCATTTTTGTGGCACTTGGCATCACAACATCCAATACAGTAGTACAGCATATCAAAATCAGGAATTGGCACTGTTGTGTGTTCTGGGCCAAGCTATTGGAAGAAGCCAGCCAGCCCCCTGGGCAGCGCCATGACAGAAAGCCCCATTACTGCCATTAGACAAATAATTTGATTACTGAAACTTAACAGTAGCGGCTGCATTTCCCACCCTAGGCTTATACTCGAGTCAATAAGATTTACCAGTTTTCTTAGGTAAAATTAGGTACCTCGGCTTATACTCGGATCGGCTTATACTCGAGTATATACGGTACTACTGCGATATAGTCACAACCTCACTGGCATCACCGTGAGCAACCACCTATGCTGCTTCAAATGGAAGTTCTGTTCCTCTAATCTAAAGTGTGCCCCCTGGGGTCTTTGATCTTGTTTATGGAAAAAAAGAACACCATATATATATATATATATATATATATATAATCCCCTTCTAATGTACTTGAACAGAGTAGTCAGGTCCTCTTGTAAGCACTTTTTTTCCAGAGAAAACAACCCCAACCTCAACAGTCTAACCTCATAGTTTAAATCTTCCATCCCCTTTACCAGTTTAGTTGCACGTCTCTGCACTCTCTCCAGCTCATTAATATCCTTCTTAAGGACTGGAGCCCAAAACTGCACCACATACTCAAGGTGAGGCCTTACCAGAGACCTATAAAATGATGGCAAAATTATGTTTTCATACCTTGAGTCAATGCCCTTTTTTTATACAAGACAGCACTTTATTTGCTTTAGCAGCCAGTGATTGACACTGTCTGGAATTAGACAACTTGTTATCTACAAAAATCCTTCACCCTTAGGGCTATGACACATGGAGCTACTTGTTGCAGCACCAGAAAATTCCCTGCCATAGAAAATACTGAGAATTGTCTTAGCTAAAACACACTTGGAGGCAATTATCAGTATTTTGTAGCTGCTACAAGGAGCTTGTTGTGTCATTGCCTTGAAAGGAGAAGGAAATATTGAAATCAATGAAGAAGATCACTTAGTGCAGGGGTGGCCAGACTTTTTTCCGCCGCGATCGACTGACGACCCAGGAATGCGGAAGTGCGGTGTGAATGTGTATGTATGTGAGGTAGCGTACGTACGCATTCACACAGCACTTTCGCATCCCCGGCTTCATCGCGGTCCACCAGAAATTCTCGGGGGATCGACCGCTATCGACATATTGGCCACCCCTGACTTAGTGTATAACTTGCAAAGTCTAAAACTACCAAAGTGCATAACTTTGTACTTATCAACATTGAAACTTATTTTCCAGTTTGCTGCACAGTGTTTCACGTTTTGTGAAATTGCTCTGTAAAGTGGCAGCATCCTGCATAAAAGTTTTAGTTTTTTGTTTTTTTTTTACAATTTAGTATTTTTAGCAAAAATAGTGCTTTCAATGCCCGCCTCGAGGTCAATAATAAACAAGTTAAAAAGCAAAGGACCAAGGACAGACCCCTAACACTCCACTAACAACACTGTTCAAATTAGAAAATGTTCCATTTACCACCACTCTTTGTAATTTATCCTTCAGCCAGTTCTCTATCCAAGTACAAATATTGTGTTCCAAGCCAGTATTCCAAATAGTTTTAATTAACCCTCTGTGTGGTACTGTAGACTTTTTATATCCAGTGTAGATAACATCCACTACCATTCCAAAGTCTAAGTTCCTGCTCACCTCCCAAGTTTGCAGCATTATTTTTTTTTTATAGTACTGAGATTGCATATGTAGAATAGATCATGCTTGGCATCAGTTTATCTTGCCTGTAATTAATATAAATTCTGATATCTGTTATGTAGGTTGTGGTTACAGATAAGTACTATTTCCCTTAGTAATATTAGTGTTTCTGGTACTGAAACCAGCTTTCCACAGCCTTCTGTTGAATTAGTTTCCACAAATCTCATTCATTAAAGTCCGGGTTAGTCCAGCAGCAGTTGAGAGTGTATGCAAGGTTGTAGCATGGGGCAGATTTTGTTAAGAAGTGATAATTTACTGGCTGAAATCCACCCTCTGTGTACAGTGGGACAGGCAAAGTCTGCTTTTGTCACACATGATCACACATACAGTGTGGTAAGGGGCTAAATTGTGTTTCTCTGCTGGCCTAGAAAGCACCATGTGTGTACAGTTGACTCCAGCCTAGCCAGTAAAACACCTGCCAAAGCCAGGTGTTTGGCCCCTGGCCCACCCCCAATCAGCCCCATTCTGCCAAGAACTTACCTTATTTCTTCCTGAATGTGCTCTATAACCCTCCCTCTGGCTGTTGCCACATCATAACTCGGCCCATTTGCTCATCGCCCGTCCATTTGATTTCATTGTCCTGGCCAGCTGCCAGTAGAATTTAAGCAGAAAGGTGGCAACCCTATATGTGTTTCATTAGCACAACTCAACTCTACAACAGTGGTAGAAATAGTAAATCCTTTTGTTTTTTTGATGATCATTGAATTGATATTTGCAATGAGATAAACCAGTCTTCAGTAGATACTCAATATTCAGCATAAAAATAACAAAACAATTTTAGTGGTATATTTATCATGCTGTGTAAAAAGTGGAGTGAAGCATTACCGGTTATTTTTCCCAGGGCAACCAATCAGCAATTAGAATTCAGTTTTTTGTAATTCAAATTTTTTTAAAATTTAGTTATAAAAACAAAGCAAAGCATTTGATTGGCTGCTATAAGCAACATCACCGGCAATGTTTTACTCCACTTTTTACACAACATGATAAATATGCCCCATAGTTTAATATAAATAAATGATATCCAGTCTCAACAAATAATATCGTGTTTTTGTTATATAGAGTGCCACAGTGCTACAAAAAGTGCAATTTTCTCATTTATATCAACATTTTGTAAATGTAAGCAGCTTCGAAATTCTTCTAAATAAAATAACAAGTGACTTTGTAATTAAAAAAGTGAATTTATAAAGCGGATGTGTCCATTTCTCTGCAACTTTTTGCAAGTTATTAGATAGCCATTTACAAAGCAATACACAATATTCTGCAATCAATAGCTGTGTAGTTCAGTGTTTTTCAACCTTTTTGGGGCAAAGGCACACTTGTTTCATGAAAAAAATCACGAGGCACACCACCATTAGAAAATGTTAAAAAATGTAACTCTGTGCCCAGCAGCAGTGCCCCCCTAGTACATTGGTGCCCAGCAGCAGTGCCCCCTAGTACATTGGTGCCCAGCAGCAGTGCCCCCTAGTACACTGGTGCCCAGCAGCAGTGCCCCCCTAGTACACTGGTGCCCAGCAGCAGTGCCCCCCTAGTACACTGGTGCCCAGCAGCAGTGCCCCCCTAGTACATTGGTGCCCAGCAGCAGTGCCCCCCTAGTACATTGGTGCCCAGCAGCAGTGCCCCCCTAGTACATTGGTGCCCAGCAGCAGTGCCCCCCTAGTACATTGGTGCCAAGAGCAGTGCCCCCCTAGTACATTGGTGCCCAGCAGCAGTGCCCCCCTAGTACATTGGTGCCAAGAGCAGTGCCCCCCTAGTACATTGGTGCCCAGCAGCAGTGCCCCCCAGTACATTGGTGCCCAGCAGCAGTGCCCCCCAGTACATTGGTGCCAAGAGCCAGCCCCCCTAGTACATTGGTGCCCAGCAGCAGTGCCCCCCAGTACATTGGTGCCAAGAGCCAGCCCCCCTAGTACATTGGTGCCCAGCAGCAGTGCCCCCATAAGTCAGTGTGCCCCGTGGCCCCCCCTAATACATTGGTGCCCAGCAGCATTTTACTCTTCGGCGGCTTCAGCAGCATCTTCCCCTCACGCGCGCCGCCTCTGCACTTCTGCCTACACGTGACCGCACACAGGCCCTTTTATAACGTTGCGCCCCGTGCGTACTGACGTCACCCGTACACACGGGGCGCAACCAATGACAGGGCCCGGATTTTTTTTTTTTTAAAGTAAAAATTGCGGCCCTGCCTACGGCACACCAGGCAACATCTCGCGGCACACTAGTGTGCCGCGGAACAGCGGTTGAAAAACGCTGGTGTAGTTTACATGTAGATTATCTTAATATAATATAAGGTAAAAGAGTTTGGGTTTGTTTTTCAATTCTCTTGACTTCTTCCAATCTCCCTTTTAGATTTCCTTGTTTATAAATTAGAAGCACAAGAAACCTTAAATAAAGGAAGGGTAAGTACCATGCATTTTAATTACAGATATGGACCTGTTATCCAGAATGCTTGGGACCTGGGGCTTTCCGAATAAGCAGTCTTTCTGTAATTTAGATCTCCATAACCTAATCATTTAAACATTAAATACACACAATAGGATTGTTTTGCCTCCAATAAGGATTAATTATATAGTAGTAGTTGGGATCAAGACATGTAAATGGGGCATGTTGTAGGGCTCTCAGTGTCAAGTTTCATTAACAGTGAAGGAAGTTAGAAAGATGGAAAGGTGGTATTTTTCTCAAGAAGTTTGGTCTCCCTTTCTCTGTGGTTTACAAGGAAAATAGTGCTCCATCATGTTTCTTTCACAGCTTCTTGGCCAGAATAAAAATGTAAGACCAAGTGAAATGTTATTTCGGCTTACTTAATTTAGAGTGGTTATTTTAGGTGCCTGGGTCCGAATTGTTGCAGGTGCTATATAATTCTGTTCCTGTTTTGCAGCCAGAAATATCACTGTTTTCTGAAAAGTAGTGTTCTGCTTTAAAAAGTAGCAGTAATTTATATCCACCCACATTGGCACACACACTAATGGTTCCTACCACCAACAGAACCTTACTGTCACCCTGAATGTAGGAATGCCTGTTGGGGTGCTATCCCCATTCAACTCTTTGACCAGGAACAGGCCAGTCAGCTGAGCAGCCTGGGTTTGGTTTTTACCCCTAAGGCTAATCTCAAAAGAGCCGTCTGGCATATATTTTCATAATGAGCGTATCTCATTTATTCGGGTGCAGGCACAGGTAGGAGGCGGATGGCACTACTTTCGGCAAGCGATTTTCAGCTTGCTGAAAATATAAGCCAGACGCCTCGTCTGACATTAGCCTATGGTGACACTCTGCTTGTCATTAGATAGCCTACCGAGGCATACAGATGGTTCTGACTTGTACCTGGTCACTTTCCTCAAGATAAGTTTCCTTAGGCCTTCACCTTTTATTAGTTATCCCTGATCATCACTCAGAAAGACCTATGGACAAGTCCTTCCTAGCTTTTATATCCTTTCAATGGCATTATTTTACCCAGTTGATACCTGGCGAGATATTAACTGGGGTACGTCAAAAAAGTAATATATACCGTATCCCTTTTCCTATGGCATGGGTTGCAAATACTACGATGAGGAATTTACAAGGTTTTTCCGAGCTGTTCTTCCAGACACAATTGGTACAGTGGATATATCCGATCAATATTTTGTGGCATACATTCATGCTATTTTCAGTTTTATTTACAGGTTTTCTTTTTTTTCTTAACAGTGCAACCCATATTAGTTTACTTAGAATTTCCCAGTTTGTGGGCAATTTATGCATTTTAATGTATCGCCCCATGCCAAAAATGTATTAATGTTCTGTCTGTTATTTTTAGTTTCTTAGTTCTAGATAAATTATCTATTTGTGACAAATAATCTATTTTTCTATCTTTGCCATGCAGCAAGATTCCAATAACAGATATAATGCTCTGGGCGTACAGCATGAAATGTTAAAGGTAGGTAAAGAAAGGTAATTTCAGTTCTAGAATCTGATACACTTTCTATTTTTTATCATGGACCTGTTGGACAATGTAATAAATGGTTAAGCTACTTAACTATTTATTTTGTAGCCCATAGCAAACAGGGTAGCATTTACTGGCATTAACTGTTTGTAAATTTAGATCTGATTGCTATGGATTACTAGATGTGGGCAAACTTAAAGATGGAATCTATGGGTGTAATAACATAGAGCTCCCATCATTTAACAGATTCATAGGCTAACTTAGTGACTTGTCTCACTGGAAAAATCTATGAATTTAAAGGAATACTGTCATGGGAAAACATGATTTTTTTTTTTTTTTTTTTTTTTTAACACATCAGTTTGTAGAGCTTCTCCAGGAGAATCTTGCATTGAAATCTGTTTTTCAAAAATGCAATGATTTTTTTTTTATATTTAATTTTGAAATTTCACATGGGGCTAGAAATATTCTTCATTTCCCAGGGTGCCACAGCCATGTGACCTGTCCTCTGATAAACTTCAGTCACACTTTACTGCTGAGCTGCAAGTTGGAGTGATATCACCCCCTCCCTTTTCCCCCAGCAGCTGAGCAGCAATACAATGGGAAGGTAGCAAGATAGCAGCTCCTAGTAGATATCAGAATGGCACTCAATAGTAAGAAATCCAAGTCGGGGTTGTGACACCTCCAGTTACATCGGAGTAGGAGAAAAAATAGCCTACCTGCAAACAGTTAGCAGGCTCCTTCTGAAAGCTCGGGCTCAGAGACAACGCACTGAGATGGCTGCCTACACACCAATATTACAGCTGGTCCTAGAATACATTTTTAAATGGTAGAGTGAATTATTTGCTAACAGTGTAATTTAGAAATAAAAAGGACACAATAAAAATTAATGATAAAATCCCTTTAACTCCTGTACCTTGGGGACTGTAGTGTTGAAGGTGTCACCATGGTGCATCTTGTGGACTAGAAACCTGAATGTTGCACCATAGCTTAAAGGAGAAGGAAAGGTAAAAATGTTAGGTACCCAGTGACTGTAATCGCTTACCTTTACCCAGGCTGGTGCTCCTGTTAGGAGAAAACTGCACCAGCGCATGTGCAGTACAGTGAAAAAGCCAACCTTATTGTTCAGCTCTTCATTCTACTGCGCATGTGCAAGCGTTCAAAGACAGAAGAAGGAAGAGGAGACACTAGCTTTCAGGTACCCCGGACTGGTACTGTTTTCTCCTGGAGCACCAGCCTGGGGTAAAAGGTAAGCTATTAAAGTCACTGGGGAGGTGCCTAACATTTTGGCAACACCCCCCCCCCCCCCCCCCCCCCCAGTGACTTAGCCTTTCCTTTTAAACTCTAGGCTATTGGCTTGAAGGGTTTCACAGAATAATTTAAAGATGGAGATTGCTTCTTTTGAAAAATAGGGAGACACTTATGAGCTTAACTCCATGGGAGATTCTGAACAGATTTTGTGGGGCAGATTTTATCCATTCTTGTCTTGCAATAGCACACAACATGCAGCAGCATGAGATTTTGTAGAATCCTACAAAATCTGATCTCCATAGGCTGTAATATAAAGTTCCTGCATCTACATCAGACAGTCAATGCAATTCAATAAGAAAAAACGCCTGTCAGACACAATTAGATCTCTTGAGATTAAGACGCAGCATGCAGCGTTCCCTTCTGACAGGCGTGTCATGTTGGATGGCAATCCTTTCATGTAGCTTACACATCAGATTTACACATCAGATCTGTCACATTTTATTTTGACCCATACAACTACATCCAACATGGGATGCGTTTTGTCAATCCGACACCATGTTACAAAATCTCCTGTAGAGTTTAGCTCTAAGACGGAAAAAGTTCTCCACCAAAGGTGACACGTTGAAAGGCAACTTTTCAAAGGAACTGTAGAAAAAGTTACTGATAGGAGAGTTGTGGGTAGTAGTACCCTACAATTTAGTGTGCCACAGCAGAACACTATGGATGGGGTGACTCTTGCAGGATGTCAGCACCACTTGGAGACTGGAAAATTGGTGATTAGTGAAATTATCAAACAGCCTACCATTACCTACAGAATCGAATTTATATTTAGACAGGTTTCCTTATGTTACCTAAGGAGCTGCAGAAGCTGTCCTGTAGTAGAAGGGCCTGGCAAAAAATTCTTCTTTCAGGAGGACATTGTTAATGTACATTAATGTGCACCTATCAGCTCAGTCTAACTGTTTTTTAAATGTTATTCTCTAATAATTTAATTTTGAATTTACTTAGAGTCAGCATGAAGAGTTACGGAAACAGCACAATGAGCTTCAAGGAGAACATCAGAAACTGGGGGAAGACCTTACAAGGACATACAGCAATCACAAAGAGAAGTATTTACTTTTACAGCAAGAAAAGGAGCAGGAACACTCTAAGCTAAAAGGTAATAATGCCAAAGTATGTAAAAAAAAAAGTAATGCAGTGATTTATTTAAAAAAAAAAAAAAAAAAAATAAACACATTTTAAGAACTACTCTACTCTGACTACTCTGCACATTCTCATTCTGTAATGTTTCACCCCCTGTTTAGTCAATTGGTCATGATTTTCCTTTGAAGAGAAAGTAGCAGTTGCTATGAGAGCACATATAATGTTAGAAATGTAATAACTTGCACAACCCTATTCACCTGGCTTCCAAAGCTAATACTTTTTTGGACTGAGGAGTGGGGACCTATGTCAGAGAGTGCCCTACTGTGCTCTCTGATACAAGAGCTAAACCTCTTATTAAGTTTTTCTTTTAAAGTAAAACACTTAAAGCTATGTCCTCATATTATACTGGCTGCATAAGGAGAAACAATGGAAGATAAGTATCACCTTTAAAGGAATTGTTTTCTTACTAGGATTAGTGATAGCATGCCTTTTCACACTGGATTCACTCCATACAGTCTATCACTCCCATTACTAAAGATGTATAAAGGTGCTAAAATGTATTCGTAGTTGTGTAAGTAGTTGTTATCTCTCTGCATCCTTAGCTACAAATGTAACATCTCTGCTCCTACATCTTATACCATCTTCTGATTCATTATTGTAGGGTAATGCAGATACTTTAACTGGTAGATATATTAATTTCCCTTCTCCTAAAATACAACATGTTTCTAGCCAGGTGTTGTCCGTGTGTTATCCATTTACTTGCTTGTGCAGAAATGTTACATATATATGAACTTGGCTCTGTGTGCCCTCTCTATTTATTCAATATAACAGAAAGTATCTACAATCTACGAGAGGAGAATAAACAGCTCAGGAAGGCCCATCAGGATGTTCACCTCCAGCTTCAAGATGTCAAGGTACAAATTGTCTAACATACCCCTAGAGGATTTTCTGTGTCAGAACAAGAGAAAGGTCTGTGCCACAGCCCAGAGGACTAGCCTCTTCAGCTTAGTTTTTGCCTATTTTAACATAGCATACAGTTTAGCTCTACAGGTATGGGATCCATTATCCAAAAAGGTCTGAATTACAGAAAGGACAGTTGTTAAAATTGATTTAATTTTACTCTGTAATAATACTACCTTGCACTTGATCCCAACTAAGATAGAATTAACCCTTATTTGCCACAAAACAATCCTACTGGGCTTAATTCATGTTAAAATTATTATATAGCAGACTTATGGGATGGAAATCCAAATTACGGAAAGATCCCTTATTTGGAAAGCCCAGGTTCTGTAATAATATTCAACTTTATTTTTTATTTAATAAATTATCTAACTGTTCTCTTTCTTCAAAGGGCACACTTATGACTTTAAGGGGGCTTATTCAGGCAATTAAGATTTTTACATATGTAACAACTGGAAAATCTCTATCATTGTGACACCAGACATGTACTTATCAATGGTGAATATTTCAGCCCAAGCATATGTATAGTATGTATGAAAGTACACAGTCAAGGAATGTACAATTCACATAATAATCTGTCTTTAAACAAAGTTAAAACATATGGAAGTTTCTAGACTGCTTTTTAAACTTTTTTTATTGGCTTTCCTTTAAAAATGTAACTGTTTTTTATGTTTATCTCTCGTACAACTGTCCAAGCCAGCTGGCATTGCTTTGGCGTTTCCCCTTGTGTCTGTGTGGACACGTTATAAAACTGGCGGGTTACAGAAGTGGGCACAATACTTTGTAAACAGATCCTGGAGAAGCTGAATTTTCAGACATTATTTTTTTCTTGCTGTAGTGTCTATTGCACCACTGTGCTATAAAAGAAAATATTTGTTACATCTGTGCCTCTGTCTTGTAATGAGCACCGGGAGGGAAATATGATTGAAATATAATTTCCATTATAAAGCAACTCTTGTCTTGATTCAGAATAAAGCTATGTGCTACATTACTGGAAATGGGGAACAAATGGATTTCCATATAATGGAAAAAACACTTATTGATGCTCAGCTTGTACATGACCCCCTAAAGCTTACAACAGAGCCTGGCAAACCGCTGACACCGTTTTCCTTATATAACTGGAAATGAGCCACAGGCCCGAGCTTACCAGGTAGAACACTGTGGTAGTGCTAGAATCTTTAAGTAGAACTACTGCACAAACGCTACCAATTAAGACTATGAAGATTTTCATTCATCCAGGTCATGGTATATCTAGTATAAATAAATCTAAAGCAACTAGACTTAAGTTAAGTAATCATTGAAGACGTTTCACTACTCATCCGAGCAGCTTCTTCAGTTCAACTGAATGGTATGGGAAGTCCTCAGCATATATACTCTTCCACCAATCCAATCATTATTATTCTGAAAAATATATGCACCTTTTGAATTTGATGCCAGCAACATGCTTAAAAAAAAAGTTGGGCAACAAAAGATTATAAATGTTATGTAATTCTAAAAAGAGTGGATCCCTGAGATCCGTCTCAGAGGTAAAAATGGGGAAGGGCAAGTAATACAGCAATTTAAGAATAATATTCATCAATATAAAACTACAAAGAATTAAGGTTTTTTATTACCTTCGTTACATATTGTCATTATAAGATGCAGAGAATCTAGAAAAATTTCTGTACGCAAGGGACAAGGTTAAAAGCCAACAATGGATGGCCATGATCTCCAGGCCCTTAGGCAGCACTGCATTAAACACAGACACAGTCCTGTAGTTGAAATCACTGCATGGGCTCAGGAATACTTCTGAAAACCAATTGACTGTGAACACAGTTCATCGCTTCATTCACAAATGTTAAAACTCTAACATGCAAAGAAGAAACCATATGTAAACATGATACACCACTGCCTTCTCTGGGCCCAAGCTCATTTAATTTAAACTGAGGTGAATTAGTGAAGATGGACTGAAGTAAGGTAAATCATGGACTCAGCATTCTCTGGGCTTTAGAGGATAAGGAGCATCCTGCTTGTTATTAGCAGACAGTTTAAGAGCCAGCATCCATGATGATATGGGGATGCATTAGTGCACAGGGAATGGATAGTTTGCACATCTGGGAGGACACGACTTAATGCTGAACGATATCTACAGCTTTTAGCACAACATATGCTGTAGTATAGACATCTTTTTCAGAGAAGACCGTTCTTATTTCAACAAGACAATGCCAAACCGCATTCTGCACATATTACAGCAGCATAAAATTGCAATAAAAGAATTGGAGGGCTAAACTGTCCTGCCTGCAGTTCAGACCCATCAAAAATATTTGGTACTTTATTAAACAAGAAATATAGCAAACGGGACCCTAAACTGCTGAGTGGTGTCAAAAGAACTTTTTTGAAGCGTGTTGCTGGCATTTAATTTGAAACGAGCATATATTTTTCAGAACCCAAATTTCTCAGTTTCAAAATTTGGTGTGTTGTCTCTGTACTACCAATTAAATATAGGCTTTAAATGTGCTTTTTATTTACAATTACACCGTATATCAAAGTAGATCAATATCGGGTTGTTTAGGTGTAGATTTGTTACTATCATCCAGTTCCTAGCAGAGCAATAAGCAATAATAGGGTACTTCTGTACCCAGCAGTTGTGGTATCAGCATCCTGATTAGTTGGATGTATTTTTCATTGGACTGTTGCTCAAAATCCACAGGGTTTGTGATGAAGAATCATTGTTCCACATAAATATTGGAATTCTGAAAAGTACCATATTTTATTTTGCATATGAAATTAAAACATTTCCGTGACTGTCAAAATCTCAATTTCTGTAAGCAAAATGATACTGTGCAGGCACTGTGAGTGACACATCTTAAAACAGGCCTTTTCCTTCAATAACTAAATGAATAGTAATGCAAATTTTCTGGACACCGATGTTACTTCGTTGAGGACATCCCTGCAACATATACTATGTATTTTATATATATATTAGCTAGCCCTACTGACTATTTTAATTTTGGTGTGGTGGTACAGAATATCATGGAAGCATACCTTTTTTTGTTGATACAGCAACAGCATAAGAACTTGCTCTCTGAACATGAACAAGTTGCAATGAACTTGGAAACCCACAAGAGTGCGCTAGCAGCCGCACAGGTCAGAAGAAATTATTGCATCCAGACTGCTGTCATTTCTCTAAAATGTTGCTCTGCTTGCATGCGGGGAAAATCCTGGTGCTCTGACCCTCAGTAACCCTTAATGTTGTAAAAGCTTTAATTAAAAATCTCATTTATATGTTAATGACTGTTCCATTCCCATTGATAGCAACATTATAAACCAAGGATGTCCAACTTGCAGCACTCCAGTCACTGTTAAACTACAACTCCCAAAATCCCCTTTTGGCTATGTTGGACACCCCTATTTAAAATGCATGCTAATAGTAGGGACCTCTGTGTTGTGCATGTTTATTTTGTTTACTAATATCTTGTATGTGGCCTCCTCTGTTTTTCCAAATGTTATCTGTGTGAACAACATAGCTCTGAATTAGCACTGTTTAATAGACACCTGAAGACTTCCCCATTATCACTATAATAGTGTATATAACTGCGTTAGGTTATGTAGGGCCCGATTCACTAAAGTCCGAAATAAGGAGTGCTATTTATAGCATGCGTTAAAAATCTTATCACTTCTTATTTTTCGCTCGATTCACTAAAAGGACACTTGTCATAATTAAGAAGTGATGTTCTTGGCGTTATTTATCTTGCGACGACATATTTTCAAGCAATGTGCTGCGTAATATGTTGTGTGCAGCGTAATATATTGCTTGAAAATATGTCGTCGCAAGATAAATAACGCCAAGAACATCGCTTCTTAATTATGACAAGTGTCCTTTTAGTGAATCGAGCGAAAAATAAGAAGTGATAAGATTTTTAACGCATGCTATAAATAGCACTCCTTATTTCGGACTTTAGTGAATCGGGCCTGTAGTGTTGATGGGTCAAAGTGCTCCAATAATATTTGCTTAGATGTGCCACTCCCCACCGGATCAAAGATAAGGGCATTTTAATTGGTTCAGTTCTGCATTAGAGAGGACCATGATGATCAAACCTGATATTCAAGGTGGCCCAATATGAAAATACATTTTATAACATTGACAAATGAGTATGTAATGGACATTCCAAACAGCATGGAAAGTCCAAACCCCAAATTTTCATAAGCATGAGAGCTTAAGCAGATTTTTGCCTCTGGCTTTTTCTAGAATATAGTCTTTAAGCTGTTGTCCGGTTCTAATTTAAGTGTGACCACACACCCTGCATGATCTCTAAAAATTTCCTTGTGGCAAATCTCAGTGACTTAACAGATAACCTTGTTGTCAGTGGGAAGCAATGAGCTCTTGATACTCTCCCTGTTGAGCTATAACTTTAGCACATCCCACTGATAATAATCAACAGTTATTTCCCTCATTCCACTTTTAGTTACCCTACGTTAGTGTCAAACTAGACATTTGAATGCATCGGTCTTCCAAAAACTCTTGCTAACAAATCTTTTAGAACCTGTGGCTTAGGGGTAAGACCACAGATGGTATGAAAAAAAAAAAACAGGTATCGGTGTTGTCTCTGAGACTTAGTCACTAGTAGGTATACGGCACACACACCATCCAGAATGCAATAGCAAATGCAAAACTCAATGTAGAAATGAAGCAGAAAGCAGCAGTAAATGATCACTTAAAAAAGGGACTAAGCTCCCAAAACATATTATGATAAGCACCAAATTTACATTGCAGACTGAAGTATTGCTGCTTTCTACTTTGTTTCTACAAACCTACAGACTTATTACTATAGATATACTGATTTAGATCAGTGATCCCCAACCAGTGGCTCACAAGCTTACCTTGGATGTTGCTCCCTGTGGCCTCAAAGTAGCAAAGAAGGTGCTTATTTTTAAATTCCTTTTTATCAAAACCACGAGTAGTACCAAACATAGCCTTCTGTATGGTATGAGTTCACATAGGGGCTACCTATGACCAATCACAGACCATATTTTGCACCCCAGGAACCTTTTGAATGCTTGTGTTGCTCTCCAACTCTTTTTATATTCGAATGTGGGTCACGAGTAAGAAAGGTTTGGGATCCCTGATCTAGATGAATAAGAACCGTCACAGACATGTCTGAGATGAGTATGTCTGAGCATACTCCCTTCTGTTAGCCATGGAATTTCCATATGCATAAAGAAATAAATATCAAAATAATTTATTTATGTTAGGTTTATGAATGCCAGGTGAATGTTACTATTGACTTCTTTCAGTGCATTACATACAATAAGAAAATACAGATCATCACATACACATTTTATATGTACAATGTACTTGCCATGTGGGGTACAACCATAAATGGCAAATTTAGCAAACCAGTCACACAGATATCCTGTACGCAAGCAGTTGCAGACTTAAAACATATTTTATATTACCTGTACTAGATTTTTGGCACCCTTAATGAGTACAAAGGGGCAACTCCAAGGTGTGTATGTGCACGTGCATAGTTGCATTACATTACCTAGCTTCTTTAGTCATTTGTGGGAATAGAAATGCCTTTTGGTTTTATTTTTGCTTTGACTGCTGAGGCCTGACCAGAATGCTAAAGACAATATCAGACTCTGTCACCTTTTGACTTTATGTCAATTTGCAATCTGCCAAGATTTGAAGAAGATTTAACTTCCCCGCACCCGTCTGTAGGATTACATGACTTTAATTTATTTCCCATAAATCCTAACTTAAGAAATCCATTTGACAGTTGTTCCTTTGGTACTTTGCCTGAAAGCTAAAAAAATCTGTCTGCAGTACTTATTGTTCCCTAAACATTTCTTTTTCCTGGGGCTTTTAATTCCAGAAATATCCATTTTTCTACTTTTTCTATTTTTCTGTACACTGTCTGTTGCTTTGTTTGCCTGGCTATGCAATCAGTTGTTTAAAAGTTATGATATCGAATTCTGTTCCAAATGAAATTTACTGTTATGTATAAAGGGCATACTTTCTGTTTCTGTATGTTTCTCAGAGCCAGGTAGAAGAGTATGTGCAGTTAAAAAAAGCGCTCAATAAAATGTCAAGCCTACGCCAACCAGAAAAGGACACTGTACCAATAGGACGAAATAATTCACCGACCATTGCACCCACTCAGGAACACGCCACAGAACAAGAGCTTATGGTAAGCTCTGAGCAGAGTCTGATCTGGTTAAGACTGTTTTAAGGCTAAATTATTATATATGTGTGTGTCTGATATATATAGATAATTTAGATATTTATATTGTGAATAAAGTACCCCTAATTGTAAAATATAAGAATAATTGTCAGTCACCTAGGAGTTCCATGACCATATAAAAACATGAAGCCGAAGGCTGAGTGCTTTTATACAGGTCATGTAACTCTGAGGTAATTTCTAATATCCTTATATTTTGGAACAGGGGGTACTTAATTTTTCATTATACCCAAATGCAGTGTTTTGTCACCTATAATTTCTCACAGATGGTAAATAGAAACAAAATTTACTTTATTAAAACATTGAAGTCAGCATTTGATAATCTGAGTGATTGCAAGCTCTAATAAGCAGGCTCTCTTTACCTCCTATTTCAGTCAGTATTTGTAAGGAACTTGTATGTTTGATTGCTATAGCTTTGAATTACTCTTCTGGAGAGTTTGCATATCGAAAAACTGTCATTTAAAGAGGGTGCTGTATCTTTTATGTCTGCAGACAAATGTTCAGACTCGCCAAGTAGTGGATCATGATATCATCATCAGGTCAAGCACTGCTGCCAATGATGAAGCTGTACATCTGAACAGAGTAAAAACAAATCTTGACAAGCCAGATGAAGACACTGTGCCATTGCCAGAGGCAGAGGCTGCTACTGAGCATCCTGTTGAAGTAGAAGAGGAACACAAAAAAGAACTGGAGGAAGAAGAAATGGAACAGGTTGGAAAGCCAGAACGTTTGGTTGAAGAACAGGATCAAGTGCAAGAGGAACAGGAACAACACAAACCAGAAGAGGACGATGCATTGGAAGGAAATAACGAGGAGCAAAAGGAAGAGGAGACCAACAATATGCAAGGAAATAAACATACTGAGGTGAGATAATTACTGTGAATTCATAAAAATCTTTAGACAATATGTTATCGCATGTCTGAAAGCATGTGATGGCTGGTATGATTTAATCCTTCCAAAACAATGAGAGCTACGTTTCAAAGATAGTTTGTGACACTGTAGCACACAGCAATGTAAGGCAACTAAATTGTGCTCCATATTAAAGGAGAAACTTAAAGGAGGAATAAACTTGAGTATTCTAGTGTTCAGTATGAATGTAGTGTACTTCTCATTATGACTGTGTATATAATGTTTAGTAGAGCTGTGCCCTACTGTAAAGTATTCATGCCATGCAATGTGTTATAAAAGTATGGATACTAAATAAATATGTATATATTCTATGGCCTTGTGTGTCTGCCAATATTTTTTCCTTTATATAGCACCATATTTGCAGGCCCAATAAAAGCTCAAGCATAAATTTTAGTTTTTTTTTTTTCCAATCTACATAAATGCATCTTCTGTTTTTGGCTTAGCTGAATAGGATTAAAGTGAAACTGAAAGGATTATGTGAAACTGAACCTTGTCAAACATGCTTGGTTTTCTCCAAAAACTGTATTGTTCCAACTATACAGTTAGAACATGGAATGGATATGCACTGCCTGTATTTAATGTTCCTGTGCCATTGCGGGTATGTAGGTTGTATGTAACCTTGTCTTTCTTGTTCCTATATGTTGTGATAGAGGGACCCAACACTCAAGCCTCACAGCAAGTACAAATCTGCCTATGAGGAGCAGCTGGAGCAGCAGCAACTAGCAGCACGGCAAATGGAGGAAGCTAGGCACCTCAAAGAGCAACAGGATCTACTGCACCAACAGAGGCTCAAAGAGCATATTCTCCGCCAGCAGCAACTACATGAGAATGACATTGAACTGCAGAGGCAAAATAAATATAAAGAGGAGCAGCTTGCTGAGAAGCTAAGGTTGCCTTTTACGTTCTCATTTATGAGAGGGCTAAATATAGTGTCATTTGATATTTTCCCTATAGGTTTGCTTAATGGAAATATTAAAAGCTAAATGAATTTTATTTTATATTTGCCCTGCTTCTGCATAGATTAAGTGAATGTACTGCTAGCTGTACTTTCAATTTTAGCTTGGCCTAAATAGCCATTGTCTAATTGCAAGCTGGCCACAAACTCCTTATTATTTCCCACACAGCTCCAGTGTTGTTTATTATGCTATTACAGAAAACCAGGGCCTGTCTGCCAAGGGATGTGTTATGATGTAATATGAATGGCCCTTTTAATACCAGGGACCATTTCCTGGAATTCTTATAAGACATTTTATGCTTGCATAGTTATTCACTTGAGCACAATTTTGCCTTTTTAATTCACCTGAGCTTACCTTAGTTATTGTGATTTTATTACAAATAATTTACCATTATTAAGTTCAATTTCAGTTTTCTAAAGAAGCTGGTGTTTGTGCTGGCTGGAAAAAGATGCTGGGCATTGTAGACCTAACTATGTGAGAACCAGGGGTGCCAATTGATGAGTAGCTGCAGAATGCACATTTGTGACTTTTCTTGTTTTCCTTAATTCTTCCTTCTGTTGATTTCACAGCACCACTTTCTGTTGATTTTTTTGGTGTTTTGTTCTCAGTAAATCTACACCATATTACTAGAGGTAATCCTTTTTTGTGGCAGCCACTCCTAAATTTGACATAGTTTGTATGTTAAATCCCTTTAAACTAAGCAATTACACAGTAAATCCATTCTTTTAATATCATGTTTTTGTTTTACATCTTAGGAAGCAGGCAGAGTACGAGAATGCTGACCATGATATTGTACAAGGAGAAGAAGAGCAACCTATACAGCAGGAGGAAGCAGGTATTTTCTTGCTTTGTTACTTTCCGTTGACTTATAAACACCACTGAATGTTAGTATTTGTTGATCAGCACATGTTTTTGGGGGCAAGATACTTTTTTTTTTATTTTTTTTTATTTGTGTGTGCACAGTACACTAGCAGATTCTCAGACAGCAATGAACTAGCAAACTCCTGTAGGTCAAACAGGGAAATTGGCTTTACTAAATGTAGTTTTTATTTGTTTTTACAATGTGAACAGTATATACACTTATAACACGTTGGGGGGAGAGGGAGAGTACTTTGTGGTTTCTTCCCGCCAATGTTAAGTTTTTTCTGCAGATCGTTAATGTTAGGCATATATCATTAGCCTGAGTGTTAGTTTTAAGGTGGATCCATTGCTGATCATCTTCTTTTGGGCCATGGGTAAAAATGGAGTTCAAAATTGTTTCTGGATTAAGTCTTGATAATGTGCTAACTGAGGTGGGTCCATATTTGCTTTCAGATGGTCAAAGGGAGAAAAAGTCCCTCTAGATACAGTTTCTTTAAAGGAGAAGTAAAGCAATATTCACTGGGGGGGGGGGCTTAATGCTAGGCACCCCCCAGTGATTATAATCACTTGATACCCCAGGCCTGTGCTTCTGTTATTTGAAAACTGCACTGGCCCAGCGTACTGCTGTAGAGCACCACATAGGGATCATTTTATTTTTTTCCGTCTTTGGATGTGCAGTAGTATGAAAAGTCAAATTTTAAGCAAAAAGCTGGCTTTTTCAAATTATTATGCATGCACTGGGCTGGGGCAAAAGAAGATCATCACAACGTGGCGTTTGTGTATGACTGACTTCAGGTTATTAATAACACATTTGCTAGGTTCCATGTCTTAGTAAGACTCCCTAGTTGCAGGTGCTCTAGTAGGCACAAGTTGCAAAGTTTTCTGCACCCTGTTTACATTTGGGAGGTTTTCAAATAAACTTTTGTGTCTTTTTCTGCCCTCAAGGTGTAGTCAGCTTTGGCTCAGTACTTTTCCAACTGTTGCTTCAGTTCTCTGATATTGTTAGGGAGAAGCTCTGTATGATGCTCATTGTTCCTACTCTGCCTTCAACTTCTCTCATACACTCTTGTAGGGACTGCAGATCCTTCTCGAGGAGTAATATGTCTGTTTTTAATTCATTAACCATGGAATCTACATTGGCTTCTAGAGCTTGCCTGGTCTGCTTTATCTCTAATATTAATAAATGGAGAGATGGTCCTTCTGGTTGTGGTGTAGGCGATGAAGTTCCTGAGTCTGAGGTCTTTTTTTCTGTGGCCCTTAAATGTAAAGTAAGCATTACAAACACACATCTGAGCCATGTTGAGTTTGTGCTAGCTGCTTATAGTGAGACTGCTAGCTGCTTATAGTAATTACATACATTCAGTAATTAGTACGTCAGTATGAACGTGTCAGTATTGCTTCTAATAAAGAGCTGAATCTTTATACCTCCAACCCAGTGGTAATTACCATTCTTGACACTTCAACTAAAATTAAGTTGCCTGATTGCAGAGAGCCAATTCTGTCACCCATCCTGGGCTCGGCACCTTCCTTGCATAATCTGGAGTACTATTTACAACATTTTGTACATCACCCTATGGAATAGTCACACCAACTCCGATTGATGCCTCATTGCTGTCTGAGAGTACATCTGGGCTAGGGGTGGCTCAGGCACAGTTTTGTGAAGATTGTGGCCCTTTATTTTTAGCAATAGTTAGATGTTCCTATTTGTTATAGAAAAGTGTCAGTATCACTTTAAAAAGAACATAAAGTTGGAATTGGCAGCCGATGTCTTTCTTTCCACAGAATGCTATAGCTAATGTTTCCTCTGTTGACTTGAATGCTACAAACTTCTAAAGTTATACCCACGGAGTACAGTTTACTGAAGCATGCTCTGCTCCCACATCATTCACCCACATTGAATAGCAGGGGTCAGTAGTGTTGCAACACTTCAACAAACTGCACCATTTGCACAGAACAACATGCTTTATTCAGAAGTCCATTTTCTGCACCTCACTTACTGCTGTTGCAAACAATGCAGATAATAGGCTTCTCATCTGGACGGATACAGCTCCCATGTAACTGCTGAAGGCAGTGTTTTATATAATTCCAGCACTGTGAAAAATGCTATTCCTCTATATGTATATCAATAGATATACTGGTTAAAAAATAATGGTTGTTTGAAATGTCTAGGTATTGCTCCAAAGGAATATATATATATATATATATATATATATATATATATATATATATATATATATATATATACATATATAGAAGTTGAACACGAAGAAGTCGCTCTCACAGGTCTTATGTGCAAAATAAAGTATCTTTTATTGTATGGTGAACTGACGTTTCGGCTGAACCCTCAGCCATCAAACGGCGGGAAAATACAGACAAGGAATAAGTGCTGGTGACATCACTCTAACAATAGACAGACAGTTTAAAGCCCAAACAATTATATATAGTAAAAAAGCAGTGCATGATCTAAAATACAATATATACGATGCCTAACATACACAGTGTGTTGTAAATCGCAACAATTATACAAAAAAGTATCAATCATAGAAAGTGCCAGAAAAAAGTACAAAGGAATACATATAGATACGTAATTATTATATATATATATATATATATATATATATATATATATATATATATATATATATAATATACAGTGGCTTGCAAAAGTATTCGGCCCCCTTGAACTTTTCCACCTACCAAGACAAGGCCGTCCACCTAAACTCACAGGCCGAACAAGGAGAGCGTTGATCAGAAATCCAGCCAAGAGGCCCATGGTGACTCTGGGGGAGCTGCAGAGATCTACAGCTCAGGTGGGGGAATCTGTCCATAGGACAACTATTAGTCGTGCACTGCACAAAGTTGGCCTTTATGGAAGAGTGGCAAGAAGAAATCCATTGTTAACAGAAAACCATAAGAAGTCCCGTTTGCAGTTTGCCACAAGCCATATGGGGGACACAGCAAACATGTGGAAGAAGGTGCTCTGGTCAGATGAGACCAAAATGGAACTTTTTGGCCAAAATGCAAAACGCTATGTGTGGCAGAAAACTAACACTGTACATCACTCTGAACACACCATCCCCACTGTCAAATATGGTGGTGGCAGCATCATGCTCTGGGGGTGCTTCTCTTCAGCAGGGACAGGGAAGCTGGTCAGAGTTAATGGGAAGATGGATGGAGCCAAATACAGGGCAAGAAAGCCTCTTGGAGTCTGCAAAAGACTTGAGACTGGGGCGGAGGTTCACCTTCCAGCAGGACAACGACCATAAACATAAAGCCAGGGCAACAATGGAATAGTTTAAAACAAAACATATCCATGTGTTAGAATGGCCCAGTCAAAGTCCAGATCTAAATCCAATTGAGAATCTGTGGCAAGATCTGAAAACTGCTGTTCACAAACGCTGTCCATCTAATCTGACTGAGCTGGAGCTGTTTTGCAAAGAAGAATGGGCAAGGATTTCAGTCTCTAGATGTGCAAAGCTGGTAGAGACATACCCTAAAAGACTGGCAGCTGTAATTGCAGCAAAAGGTGGTTCTACAAAGTATTGACTCAGGGGGCTGAATAATTACGCACACCCCACTTTGCAGTTATTTATTTGTAAAAAATGTTTGGAATTTTGTATGATTTTCGTTCCACTTCTCACGTGTACACCACTTTGTATTGGTCTTTCACGTGGAATTCCAATAAAATTGATTCATGTTTGTGGCTGTAATGTGACAAAATGTGAAAAAGTTCAAGGGGGCCGAATACTTTTGCAAGCCACTGTATATTATATATATATATATATATATATAGTCTTGCAAAGAATCGGCACTCACCAGTATCGGGCACAGGCTGGGTGCTGACAAAAATAATACATCAAACTCAACAGTAGAAAGCACTCACAGCTACAGCATCAATCAGGTCAGTGATTTATTTCAGCATACCATCTACGCGTTTCGATCACCACAGGATCGTCATCAGGATGATAGACAGGAAGTGAAGTGTCAGGTTAAAAACCCGCAGTATCCAATCAGTGTTTATACAACATTAACCCATTCAATAACATGTGCAAAGTGTAATCAAATACCAGGCACTTAAAAAATCCCCATATGATCAAAAATAAAATCATCATCAAACATCTAGACATATTAATACATAAACTAGGACATATCCCATATATATCAATGTGGTAAGCCACATGGCAAAGCTCATAGTGAAATATAATTTTAAAACACATATAAGTCAATCTATCAAGACACATGACAAAGTCACATGTCATGACTAAAAATTGAATTTATAAATATCGCCCGACACTTTGTACAGTGCAAACATTCACTGCCTATGTTGAGAGCAATATTGATTGATCATATCCCCCCCCTTGCACGGGGTGGAGACAGATCCAAGCTATTGCTGCAGAGGGAGGCCCAATGGATCCGGAGACTTGACACAATTGCCCCTAGGGGATTAAATGAGATGTTATCACTATCTTGTTTTATATAAACTGACTGTTGTGTCCCTGGGTATTTCCTATATGATGGCCTTATGACCAATTTTTTAGATAGCATTGGTTTATGTAATTTGAAGTCCGTTAATTAACGTGATCCTAATTTAAGATATTTGATGCTATTTTGATCATCCACTCTCTTTATGTAGTGACTTCCTTAAATGTTTTTAGTGTGACTGCTTTTAACTTTATAAAGATTGTAAGAAATGCTTTTTATTAGTATTGGACAATTTTTGTCCGTTTATCTGTTCACATTTCCTAAATTTCACTATGAATATGAAATAACTTTTTACAACACGCTAGTTTTTATCACGTTATAACTTTGGGTGGGTAACTTATTTTTCCCTATTAATATGTAATAGCTAATGTGTATGAGCATTAAAGTTAATGGTGATATTTATCATCTTAATTTCTAGACATGACATGTGACTTTGTCATGTGTCTTGATAGATTGACTCATATGTGTTTTAAAATTATATTTCACTATGAGTTGTGCCATGTGGCTTATCGCATTTATATATATGGGATATGTCCTATTTTATGCACTATTATGAGTTTAGATGAGTATTGAAGTTAATGGTGATATTTATAAATTCAATTTTTAGTCATGACATGTGACTTTGTCATGTGTCTTGATAGATTGACTTATATGTGTTTTAAAATTATATTTCACTATGAGCTTTGCCATGTGGCTTACCACATTGATATATATGGGATATGTCCTAGTTTATGTATTAATATGTCTAGATGTTTGATGATGATTTTATTTTTGATCATATGGGGATTTTTTAAGTGCCTGGTATTTGATTACACTTTGCACATGTTATTGAATGGGTTAATGTTGTATAAACACTGATTGGATACTGCGGGTTTTTAACCTGACACTTCACTTCCTGTCTATCATCCTGATGACGATCCTGTGGTGATCGAAACGCGTAGATGGTATGCTGAAATAAATCACTGACCTGATTGATGCTGTAGCTGTGAGTGCTTTCTACTGTTGAGTTTGATATATATATATATATATATACAGTCCAAAAGAATTTCAGCACACCAAACATATAAATGCAAATTACCTAGGTGCTACCTCCGTGTATCCAATTATCCACAAATCCAGAAGTATAAGGTGCACACCAGGATTTTAAATATAAAACATGACTTTTATTACATCATACTGATAAAACCGGCCTGTTTTATCAGTATGATGTAATAAAAGTCATGTTTTATATATATAATATAATTATAATTTGCTGCATCAAACAAAACTTCCAATGCAGATACTAAGCATCCATTTCAAGATCCAATGTCTTTGTATATTTACTTTATTTTAGCTTATGAAAGAGATAATCACCAGGATGAGGCAGAAGACGTAGATGCTGCTAACAATGCGAATGAGGAGCAAGCCTTGGATCAAGAAGCTGAAAGCAGAGAGGGGCAAGAGGTACACATGGGCATTTGAGATAAATTGATAGCAATTTTTTTTTCTGACACTGACCAATCTAATTTAATGAAAATCTTCACAGCATAGTCGTTTTTTTGTAGGAAACATACAGATTATTTTCATTGCTTCTTTCGCAAAGTACAGTACCATGTTATAGTGATTGAAACTCTTGTATGCAATGTAGAGACATCTAATGGAGCATTTTAATTTTGTTTATTGATCAGTGTCAGAAAGTTTGCTCCTCTGTAAGGTATGCGTTTGTCTGGCGCGATTGTATCCATTGACTCATAGCCCCTATCGATTCATAATATTTCACTGACTGTTACGGAGGAGAATAGCACTCTGTAAGAGATTGATTCAGTCTGCTCAGTCAAGCAGAATGTTTGCGGAGAGAATCCGGATGACTTATGAGTGCTTTGACAGGCTGAGATTCTAATGATAACTGTAAAGTTGCCCGTATCCAATGTTAAAGAATGCTAATGAAAAAGTATATTATATTCCTAAAATTCGCTGATATCCATATCACAGTTTGGAGACCTGGAATAGAATGTACGCTGTTACATGGTTTTTTTTACATGATTAGATCATGTGTCATCAGTATAATCATTATTTCTACTTCTTTCTGGAACCCCTTCTAGCATTGCAGAGTATGCTTGAAACTGCTTTATATGCATATACTGTACATGTATGGGAACCAATATCAGGAAATCCTATCTTATCTACAAAGCTCCGAATTACAGGAAAGCCTTTCCCTATAGGCTCCAATTTAATAGAATAATTCAAATTTTCATTTAAAAATGATTTACTTTTTCTCTGTAATAATAAAACAGTACCTGTACTTGATGCCAACTAACACATAATTAATCCTTATTGGAGGCAAAACAATCCTATTGGATTTATTTAATGTTTAAATTATTTTTTAGTAGACTTAAGGTATGGAGATCCAAATTATAGAAAGATCCTGTATCTGGAAAACACATGGACCCTAGCATCCTGGTTCCATACCTGTATAGCATGCACTGAGTCTAGACCATTGCTGTGGGCATGACTGCACAGTAAATTGGGAAAGTGTGGATATGATTGATTATGTACAGCACCTCTTTAACAAACAGTTATTATTTTTGTATAAAGAAAAGCAGATTTTTTAAATTAGGCGAACAAGTAAGTGTATATACTAAATATACTTCACAAAAGAACCCTGCTACATGTTGTACCTTAATCCCCCATATGTAGTAAAAGGGATGCAGTTTGACCAGGTGCAGTAAGCTATGACCAGTAAATGCTGCCTACTGATTAGACCTTTAGCAAACTTTGCACCTTTTATTACATACCCTTATAGTCTCCTAAGACATACAATATATTCTAAAGTTAGAAATTCTTATTGTGGGCTTTTGAAGCTGCAAACGCTCCCCTATCAGACGTTTGATGATCGATGATGACTCATAAGTTCTTTTCTGCTAGCTTGGATATTGCTCGCAGGGCAGAACATTGTAAACATTCTTTATTCTCTCTTCTCATTCTCAAGTACATAAGCTTAGGGATGCCGCAGTTCTCACCTTAGGGAAATTATGCGCTCATATAATGTTTGAAGCTGACCTGGAAAAGAGCCCAGACTCTAACAATATACCACCTCGTATCAACCCCCTGTGGAGAGAATTGAGACTGGCTGCTGCTTCATTAACCCCTCAGTTATTTAAAAATGAACTGAGCTGCAAGCTGGTATGGCTAATAGAAAGAAATGCTTCTTTTCTCTCTAATGTTATGGTGTTTAACAGGACAGAATATTTTAAAGGGTACTAGGTATAAAGTTTTACATTTTAAGGCAATTTTCTAGCATTATCTCAGTTACATCTTCTTGCACAGCAATGTAAAGAATCTGTAAGTCAGTCTGTATCAAATTACAGTGGTTGTTTGTGGTCTTGCCAATACCCTAAATAGGAGGTTGGCATATTTTTTGGGCTTGAACCTCTCTTTGCAGACAGAGCCAGAATAACATTTGAGAGTCTGTAGAGCATAGACAAATTGCATCCTCCAGCACTGCCCAGACTTAGCCAAAAAAAAAAAAAGAATAACCAGCAGTAAAAAAGAAAAATTCTGTCAGAATGGATGGACTGATTGAATGGATGGCAGAATAATTCATGGCAGGGTTAGAGGGAGCTAGTCTATCAGTGATAGGAATGCAAACACATTATGAATGATAAAGCAAAAAACATACAGAATATTCTATACTGGACAACCCAGGTTTCTTTTCTCCACATTGTTTTTTTTGCATTTTGAACTTGCTGCCTCTCGAATGAGTTGTTGCACCCATTTAAGTATGCAGTGCTGGGAGCACCTATATACTGTATGGGCCAAGCAGTGCTGGCAGCACCTATATACTGTATGGGCCAGGCAGTGCTGGCAGCACCTAGATATTTTGTGGGTCAAGCAGTGCTGGCAGCACCTATATATTGTATGGGCTGAGCAGAGTTGGCAGCACCTATATACTGTATGGGCTGAGCTGCGCTAGCAGCACTTACGGGCCAAGGGTTGGACATTCCCCTGCCATGCCCCCACCTTGAATATGCAGGGCAGGTGTGCCTGGGGATAAAAGGCTATAAGGAGGCCTGTACTTTGTGCCTGCTAAAGGTAGCCATTAAGTTAAGGACTCCCTTGTGCCTTTTTGAGCTGCACTTATGCACTCTCACAGTCATGTGCCAAATTTTTAATCTGGGGCAAGGTACAAATACAGCTTGCATCAGCCTCTAGTACAGGAATAAATGCACTAAATATTGTTCCCCACCACGTAACTTAATGCATGAAAAAAGGAAATATTCTAATGCAAGCAGCCAAATAAAGAAAATAATGTCTGTCTAGAAGGCTGCTGCAGAAGATGTGAATCCAGCTGATGATCCAAATAACCAAGGGGAAGATGAATTTGAAGAAGCAGAACAAGAACGAGAGGAGAACCTGCCCGATGAGAATGAGGCACAGAGGCAACAGCAAGAGCATCCTGAGGTCCAGGAGCATTTAGCGGTAAGCAGCTCTCCCTATTTCAGATGATAGTGCCACAAGGAGTCACTTGGAGGCAGAAGTACTCCACAAGACTGAATTCCACACAGCACTTAGTAAGAACACCTAAGCTTCATCATGCTTTCTGAGCCAGTACAGGAAACACATGTATAAAGCACAAATTGTTCTGCTTCAGCTCCAATGCAAATGGCTAACAACCTTTTTACCGCCTGACACTATAATTAGTTTTTACAAAATTCTCCTGTTTGTTCTGCCTTAAAACCGTACAGTGAAAAATAATTTATGTTTTAAGCCCCTAGCAGCTTGGCATTCCGTGAACACTGGTAAGTCCTGCTGTGTTCTGCCACTGTAAATGTGGCAGGCAGACATTATAAACAAAAGCACACAAACCGACAGCAGCGACATTAAAGTACTGCCTGTTAGCGTCTGAGTGTTATGCCCCCCACAGTGAGCGCACAGACTGGTTGTTATGTGGAACAGGATGCCTTCCTCATTCAACCTGCTTTAATCATACTACCTTTTTTGTCTTAAAGATGGCTGGGAACCCTGATCAGCAAGAAGACAATATTGACCAACAATACCAAGAAGAAGAGGAGGAGGTATTCATTTTTCTTGTCTTTGATACCTAAGGGGTTAAAAATAAAAAGAAGGGAGACATATAATGTGTTCTCATTGGATGACTGAGCAAAGGACTGACCATTCAAGAAAGCTGAATGAGGGGGGAAGACAAAACTATTTGTACAAGTGTTGACTGCAACTAATTTCACGACTGGCAGAGCCACAAATGGTTTTACTTAAGGTTACTGGGGACAAGTGAATTGATTGCTTATGAGATTGAATTCCCTGTTGCATATTCCTCTCAGTAAAACACTGCTTTGCTTGTGTCCAAGTGACCCATTACATTGATGCAATAACATTTTATTCTTTTCCTAATATATGGTAAGCCACATTTGGCTGTTTCCTTAGATTTGCTGTGTTGATAAGCTGCTTTGCTTGGCTTTTCCACTTTGTATCCATCTCTGCAAGGCTGCTTTTAGGTAATGGCTCAGAGGGCCCCTTGGCCAATATTTTGTACTTTTATTCTAGGTAATAATTGTGTTTCTTTTCTTATTTACTTCAGGGATAAACAATGTACAGCCCTCTAGCTGTTGTTGAGCTACAAATCCAATCATACTATTTACACCCAAAGACCTTGGGCCTACTTTTTCCCCATGGCCATGCAGAGTTGTCCAGCCTGCATATCTCTAGCTCATAATAACCTACTGACTATAAAGGGATTATATGAGTTGTAGTTTAGCAAATGATTGACTATGCTTAAGTCATATGCTATGATATTTAGGTGACTGCCATGATAGAAGTCTAATTGCCGGGCCATTTGTAGTACTGCCAATGTCGGGAGTTATAACTAACTGCTGTAATTCTCACAAAACTGCCTGTATATTGTTAAGGTCCAAGAAGATTTAACAGAAGAAAGGAAAAGGGAACAAAATGCTGAGGAGATGTATGGGGAAAATGAGGAAAATGTAAGGCTGTTACAGTATGAAAGCAAATAATGTAGTCTGTTTAGCATTCTCATAGTGTGTCCTAACCCAGGCTTGAATAATACAAATGCTGCTATTCCTGTGGTACTAATACTGCATGCTGGGGAACACTGTGTTATATTCATGTGCATTACAGTGATCTGTAGCAGTTCAGGCCGCGCTCACTCCTAGCAACAGCCTTTGTGCATTTACATGAAGCCCACGCTGACTGACACATCCACCAGTTTCTCAGTCTATTCTCTACTGTAAATAATAAAATCTATCTGTTTAAGCACTGACACTCGCAGCATATTGTAATGTAATACAGAAATCCATTTCATTGCTTATCTAAACCTCTGGGCTCCAGGGAGACCACTGGCAGGATTTAAACCGGAACAGAAGGCAAACCGTAGCGGCTTTATATGTTCCAGTTATCACGCACGGCTGTTATTTCAATAAGTAGGGCAAATCACATAAATCATTTTATAAGCATGTGAGGGCCCGTCTGGGGCCTCTTTGGGAACATAATATTCCCTTCTAATCTTGCTTTCTTTGTAGCTGGAGACAAAAAACTGAAGTACAGAGAGTCCATTGGTTCAAATACTATACAAAGAGTTAAAATGCGTTGATAGTATGACAGTGTGCTGTCTGTTCTGTTCAGTGTCCATTTCACTGTTTAAAGAACTCAGCAAAACTCAGCAAAACTGACACCTGTGTGTGTATGTATATATATATATATGTGTATGGGATCCCTTTTCCGGAAACCCGTTATCCAGAAAGCTCCGAATACGGAATGCCCGTCTCCCATAGACTCCATTTTAATCAAATAATTTAGAATTTTAAAACTTGATTTCCTTTTTCTCTGTAGTAATAAAACAGAACCTTGTAATTGATCCCAACTAAGATATAAATAATCCTTTATTGGATGAAAAACAATCCTACTGGGTTTAATTAATATTTTATTGATTTTTTTTTTTAGTTGACTTAAGGTATGGGTTCCAAATTACATATATATATATATATATATATATATATATATATATAGACAGACAGAGTACCGCACTGTTTTTGTATATATATATATATATATATATATATATATATATATATATACACACAATCCTTAGAAAGCACTCACGGCATAAACATCTCCAAATCAAGTCCTTTATTCAGACATAATATCTACATGTTTCAATCCCCACGGGACCGTCATATATATGAGTATACAACTAACCTTTTCTCATTTCATTTTATTGTAATTCTCCATTCTTTAGGACAGTGACACACGGAGAGATTAGTCGCCGCATGAAAAATCTTCGTTGTCACAGGCGACTATCCCACTGGCTAGAATGTAAATTGCCGGTGGGATGGCATACGCGGCGCCGCGATTTGCCAAAGTCGCCCCAAAGTTTCCTCTAAAGGTGACTTTGACAAATTGCGGAGCTGCGTATACCATCCCACCGGCAATTTACATTCCAGCTGGTGGGATGGCATTGCCACTTTTTTAATAGTGCTGCTCCAGCAGAATTCTGCACTGAAATCCTTTTTTAAAAAGAGCAAAACAACTGACTTGGGACTAGACATGTTCTTTGTTTCCCAAGTGCCCTTAGCCAAATGACTTCTGCTCTAGTAAACTTCCATCACTTTTTACTGCTCTGCAAGTTGGACCTTTTTTTTTTTTTTTTGTTTAAATGCCTCCGTTAATAGTGCTGCTCCAGCAGAATTCTTCACTGAAGACCTTCTTCAGCTCTAGCAAACTTCCATCACTTTTTACTGCTCTGCAAGTTGGACTACTGTCATCCCCATTCCTTCTTCCCCCACCCCCCTACCCCCAGCAACCTATTAGCAGAACAGTGGGCAGGTAGCGAGATAGAAGCTTACTGACACCTCTGCTGATGGATTCTGCTTCCAAAACTGTTAGGAGCTGCATGGCCTAATAGCACTGCTGGTTCTGTCCTGAATTTTAGCGAGTGGGTAAACAGGCAAAACTGCCTGTACTGCCTTCCAATAATATAGGGTGGCTTCAGCATTTCTCTCCTGCTAAAATACACTATGGAAAAACTGCCCCATTTTCCATTAGCTTCAATTAGCTTGTACAGTAAAATAGATATAGATATATACACGCAATATGCACTTGCAAATAATGGCACATAGACTTCTATGAACAATAACTCCAGATCCAAAATACATTATACAGTGAGGGGCATGGCGCTGAAAATACATTAAATGCAGTAAGAGACAGAGGGTAGTGGCACCAAAAATACATTAGATAAATTGAGAAGCTGTAAGAACTTTTAGAGGCAATGATATCTGACACCCCACACCCACTTACCCTTCCAAAAAGCAGGTTTCCTGAGGGCTGAATAAAATTTCAGGATTGTAGGTCAAAACAGATTCAGAAATCGTTTGCATTGCTAAACATGCTCCCATGCCCCTATCTAGTGGTGAACATAAGAACAGCACCCAACAAGGAGAAATCATGTGACTTACACTGAGCAGGAGAAACTTAAGCTTTTCTGAAAGTTCTATTGTGCAGTACTGCTACTTCTGACAGCTCAGGCTCAGGCACAATGCACTTATTGGCTGCTTACACTGCTATGTAAACAGTGTAATTTAGAAATAAAAAGCACCATAAAATCATGACCGATTCAGTGTAAACAAAATGCTAAGCAGACTAGTGGCAGCCTCACCATGTCACCCACATAATACATTTCCCATACAATCTTTACATCTACTATTTTTTTCTCAGTTGCATGGTAATGATTTTATGGTGGCTATTGCTTTTTAGGAAATTGTGATGAACCCTCAGGTTCAAGCACAAGCAAACGTGCATGCAATTTGCATATGCTTACTTGTGAGTGTGGCCACTTTAAAAAAAACAATTCTTGATGTTACTGAGCCTTTAAGGATACTAAACTCACTTACCATGAATTTGACTGCATCTGCTCTACTAGACTATAAAGACCATTGTACATTTTTTTCTCAATTTAAAATCTGATTTGCCACTACACCTAGAACATAAGATGTCATTACTGTTCTGTTTTGACTTGTTAACAGGAAAGACAGATCGGTGCAGAGAGAGAACCTGATGCACAACAAGAAGAGAACAAAGAAAGAAATGAAGAGAACTATGAAGAGGAAGAGGAGGAGGAAGATGGGGCAGCTGGGGTGAAAAATAAGCGAAGAGCCGAGATGTAGTTACAGCCAGTACTGTTGAAAACGATAAGATGCAAAAACCAAGTTGGCCTTTATCATTTTTCATTGTATTTTTATATTCGAATATATCTGACCTTTATATATAAAGACTGTATTTTTTATTAAATAATGCTTATTTTAATAATATAGGCTTTTTTTTTTTTATAAAGTAGTTCTGCATCTTAAACCCATAATTTATCCAAGCAGATGTTTCAAAACCTAAAAATTGCCTTGTGTTGTGTTAGATACATCTGATGCTTAGTTTTATATAGCAGCACTTTGGCAATTAGATGCAATATGCATTATATAAATGGTCTGAAAATATATATATGTGGAATTTGCCATTTATGAAATGGAAAGCATGTACCACAATGTTTAGATATGCCTCACTGGGTCAGGTTCAAAAAGGTTATGAGAAACAAGAATATCCAACTTGTGACCCTCCATCAGAAATATAAAGTCAGCTTTTAGAAATTTCTCTTGAATTATTAGACACTACAAAATTGTCTCAAGCGATAATGTGAAAGTTCATTTACAGAATAAAGTGTCTTCTAATGCCCTCAAAGCAACAACATAAATATGTATATTCCCAATTGCATACAGTGGAAGCAATAAAGCAGTGGGGGTGCATTATATATTATAATACACATTTCTCAGGCATGTGACAGAAATTAACATTATAGCTTCCACTTTTTGGACTGCAGTATTTTGATGGGTGCATTGGCAAAGCATAGTTTAAAGGGGTGACCTTTGTAAGGTAGAAAATGTTTGGTTGGTTGCACAGTCCAGTTAAAAGGCAGATTTTTCCTTTACTACGTGTTCTGTTCATACTTATACAGCTATATATATATATATATATATATATATATATATATATATATATATATATAGAGTACCGCACACATAGGGACTTTGTGAAAAACAAATAAGATTTATTGAAAAAGATCTGACGTTTCGAGCACCAAACTGTGCTCTTCCTCAGGGAAGAGCACAGTTTGGTGCTCGAAACGTTGGATCTTTTTCAATAAATCTTTTTTGTTTTTCACAAAGTCCCTATGTGTGCGGTACTCTGTCTATCTATTGAATCTTTTGACCAGCACCGAGGGCATTTGCCTCTGCTTGAAGGGTGTGCTCCTTTCTGTTTCTTTATATATATATATATATATATATATATATATATCTCTTTTGGAGTTCTGTGACTTGCATAAATACACCCAGCCTGTGGCCTTTCATACTTCAGGTATGCTTATGACTTATGGGTGGAGGTACTTCATCCACTCCAGCCATTTCAAACACTATTAAATGACCTCTTCTTAGGTTTACTATCCATGAAATATATTTTTTAAAAGCAAGAAAATGTTCAAACAAATAAAATTATATAATTAATAACTTTTTTGTAAGCAACAGCCTTAGGAGTTATCAGAAGTAATCACTGCACAGTTTGCTCCGGCTGGGGTAATCTATAGCAACCAATCAGCTAATGGCTTTTTGAGAGCAACATGTGAAAGGATGCTGTAGGCTACAAAACCTAATTTGCTATAGTTATTCTATTAACCCATTAGACTTCTACTTCAGCAAATTCTAGGGTTGTTCAGAAGTTATCAGAATGCATAGTGACAGGGGTCTTGTTATGTCATAGTATGTACCATGACTTATCTCATAATCTAAACCTCTTTTAGGGCTCTGGTACACGGGGAGATTAGTCGCCCGCGAGCAGGGAGTTTTGCCACGGGCGACTAATCTCCCCGTATACCAGAGCCCTTACAGTACCTTTCATTAGCAATATGATTAGATCAAAGCATTCTCTGAAATGGAAGGCTTCTAGATAAGCTGAGAGATCTTTACACAACATGTATATGTATTCTCAGAAAAAAATATAGATGGGGATACAAGCCCTTGGGCTGCACAGATTGCTTTGTCTGATCCCCGTGGAAAGTCTGTGGGTGAAACTATAATACAAGCAACTTATTTATTTATGATTGAATTATTTGTGGTTTATGTTCTTGCTTTAGCAAATTGGGTTTGGGGAGATTTGTTTTTTTTAAAGTTATTTTGAGCAAACTGCTCTTAGAAAAGAATAAATCTCCCCTCTATAAATATTTCAACTGCTCTTCATCCTACCACACGTTTGTGTCTCATTGCCTTTAACTATAGGTTGTGTGTACTGCTGCCTTTTATTTCTCATGGAATGTCGATATCCATAGGTGCCAAACACTAAAGTGCTCTTCAGCCTGTAATGACTATTAAAAACGCTATGTAATAACAACACTATGCAATCTATTTTCATTGTATTCCTTAACAGAATTTCCAGTGAAGAATAATGAAAATTATATACAAACATATTTGTAAACATGCTATCCCATTGCTCACCCCCTTGGTATGGTATTTAAATGCTGTGCCTTTGTGATGTGCATTTTGTATGAGTGACTTGACATCAATACTGTCACAGTGCCTTATGTTTAGTGCCTTAAAGTACCATGATGCTTCTGCATTTTGCCTATTGAATCAGATACAAGTAAATGACCCAAAATAATAAAATATTAAAAATAATCTCAAAAAAATAAAATAATCAAAAATTAGCTTTTTAAAGGAATACTGTCATGGGAAAACATATTTTTTTTCCAAAAAAATAAAACAAAACAGAGTTAATAGAGCTTCTCCAGCAGAATCCTGCATTGAAATCTGTTTTTCAAAAATACTGATTTTTTTTTCATATTTAATTTTGAAATTTCCCAGGGTGCTACAGCCACATGACCTGTGCTCTGATAAACTTCAGTCACACTTTACTGCTGCGCTGCAAGTTGGAGTGATATCATCCCCTCCCAGCAGCCAATCAGCAGAACAATGGGAAGGGAGCAAGATAGCAGCTCCCTATAGATATCAGAATAGCACTCAATAGTAAGAAATCCAAGTCCGGCTTGGGACTCCTCCAGTTGCATGGAAATAGGAGAAACAATAGGTTACCTGAAAGCAGTTCTAATGTGTAGCGCTGGCTCCTTCTGAAAGCTCAGACTCAGGCACAATGCACTGAGAATGCCGCCTACACACCAATTTACAGCTAAAACAAATACATTTGTTGGTTTAAGAATAACATTTTAAATGGTAGAGTAAATTATTTTATTAGAGTAAATTATTTTATAAAAATAAAAAGTACACCATAAAAATCATGAAAGTATCCCTTTAAAGTGAACAATACACAAGGCCATAAATGGTGGAAAGGGGCCCAGGGCAATGCAGGATTTCTGTAGCACCCAACTGTCTGTTGGAGATGCAGTGTATGACCTTCTTTATAACCCTGACTAAAAAGATAAAGATAATGATTACATTATTTATTATTATGTTGCTTACAAGTTTACATTTGTGACCAAGAAGCCTTAACTATGGCTGGAGCCCCAGAGCAAATGCCTAAAATCAGGTCTCTATAATTGTCAGATGTGGTGAAAAATACGCTAGTTATAGGGAGGCTGTCATAAAAATAAGTGCTTACTTATGACTGAAACCAATGTGCAATATTTTGTAAAGTGGATGTCTTGGTGCTCATGGCTGCCTTCATTAAGATACAGTCCCAAAAGCTCTGGTTACTGAGAGCCAACCCCTTTATTTATTTATTCATATGGTAGTCTAAAAGAAACATTAAAATGTATTACCCTTTAAATGAAGGGCATATTTACATTTATAAGGCAGAACTGCTCTGAAGGACTAGGTGCAACGTGCGCACAAATGCCCATAGTTTTGCTCCATATTTAGAGATTCCTGTAGATGATTTATCTATGAGATTAGAAGAGAAAATAAATCTTGGCAAAGGCAGGGCAAAAAAACTATTGACATTTTTGAAACCAATAACACTGCACTATTTAAGCTTCTGTATAAATCATATAGGACTAAAAAATAAAAACAATGATTGGTATTTAAAGTGTATCTGGGCATAACTTGTCTTTAAATAGGTCTGTTGTGCCCTCAATCCTTTTACGCAAAACTAATCTAACAAGGGAAAGAGTGTAGGCAAAATAATTCCCTAGGTAAAAAAAAACTTGTTTCTCGACACTACTTTTCCATTAATGATTTTGCACATGTCCTAAAGAGATAAATTGCTGCATTTGTCAGGAGACGCTTTACAGCACTGCAACACAATGTGTTTGCCCAGTCCCTCGGCTGCCATTCCGTGTGATTAAACTGCCCCTTTCCAGTACTTGTCGTATCTATGAAACACTGAGCAGGGACCAAGTGTGAAATTAAGGTCTTTTCATTGGAAATGTATTTAATGCCCATTTTTGAGGGACCATTACTTCCTTTAGGATCCCCTTGCGTGCAACAGTTTTGTATACCTGAATGGAATTTTATACCCTTGGTACAAATGTAATATCATTTTTTCAATGCTAACTTTAAAACTCTGAATATGATTGATATTATGCTGTAAATGTACTTTTTTAGGTGCTGCATGAAGACAATAGGACATTTCTGGCTGCTATTTAATCTAATAGGCCAGGCACTATAAACTTTGCCAATTTTAGGCTTACAGTATATCATGGGAAAAAGGAAAATACAAGCTGTGTAGTTTTTTTTATGTAAAATGTATAATATGTACATAGGTATTTCTGAATGCAAAAACTATTTTGATATCTTAGTTTGTGTTTTTTAATGAGAATTCCTCTATTTAATAAAGTAAAAAAAAAAAAAGTTTTTGGTTTCTGTTCTCCTTTAGTGATGTGGGTTCATTGGCAATAAATTTGCACACAAAACCTTAAAATGAGTTGAGATCTGTTCATGGAGTTTGTACAGAGGGAGTTGTGTGTGCGTGCGTGTGTTTGTGTGTGCGTGTTTGTGTGTGCGCGCGTGCGTGCTCGTGCATGTACGTACATACATGTGTGGCACATTCTAGGCTTCTGTTTCCTTTATGTTATTTTCTTCTTTTATTTCTTCCTTTTTGCCCCTTCTTTTACATTTCTCTTTTACTTTTCAGTAAACCTTTAATTATCCATATTTTTTATCTGCTTTTCTCCCCATATTAACAATGCTCTTCCATTCTTCCTTTATTCTTTGCTCATGCCTCTTCTTCCTTTATTCTCTCTCCTTCTCTATCATTTCCCTAAAATTAACTCAGACCTTCCTTTATGCTTTCTCTTCCTAGTTCCACTTCCCCTCTCTCCTTCAACCCCTCTTTCCACTACTTTGCCCTTACTTTGCTGTCACTTGCTGTGTGCTTTCTAGTTATACTTTTCTAGTTATTTATTTCTTATCTGGTCAGCCTTGAGCTCTTAATTTGCTTAAGGTAATGAACTTGCAATAGACATAAAACAATGGCACGCAGATGTAGACATTTGGCACATGGGTGTCTACTGTTTTTTTGGGGGGATATCTGCTGCAGTGTGCCCGGTGCATCCAGAGTTGGGGGTATATCTACTTCTGCCAGTGTCTGTCATAGACAACCCATGTCCTATTCATATAAATGGAAGATAGCTGCCACCGGTAAAAGATGTATAGGGTGAGAGGGGCCTTGACAACCTGTATGCTATTAGCATTTATTGTTTTAGCACAATCTATTACGCTAAGATGTGTATTCCAATGGCTATGGCACACTTGTCTCGTGTTCTTTACCTGACATGCTTTGTTCATAACTTAAATCTCCTCCAATGCCACCCCTTTCTTGCTATTTCAATCATGACAAAAACCAATATGAATTACATGCCAATCCAATGCATTGAACGCACATATATTTGCGTGTGTGTGTGTTGTGGGTTTGTAATGCTTGGGGGCAAAGTATTTTGCTTTTGGTCTTGATAAGGGTCTCACTAAATGCTATGACACTGCTGGCCAATTGAGTGAGCCACTTGAAATGCATTTCTGTGTTGGACAAAGATTCTGATTTATTCCTAGTGTGAAAAACAGAAAGCTATTTTAAAATACTCCGTATTTACCCCCAGGCAGAGGTGTTACATGTTTTACTTTCCAGTAAAATAGGAAACTCTGGTTTCAGCAGCCTCAGACCAATTAAGTGGAGACACTATTCAGTGTTGACATCTTACAGGGAGTAATGTTGCCATTAACTGCAACACACAGCAACCTGCTCCTACATTTAAGCCCATTTCAATCAGGTAAGATTTTGTCTTTTTTTTAATAATGCAATTTTGCTAATGTTTGTTAACCCATATAGGACAAAAGGTCTCTTTGACAGAGGCAGACATTGACTTGCTAACAAGAGGGAGTAAATTTGCTTCCCTTATAGCCTGTACACATAACACTTTGGTTGGTGCTGCCTTGCATGACCTGTTTAACACAAAATGTAGGGGTGTGTTGGAGGGGAAGGCCACAAGTGGCTTTAGTGAGTCCCCTCCGCCAGGAAGCATTGACAGGTGTAGGCAGCACCTCATTTTGAGAGAGGTGTAACAGCACATATTTTGCATCTATGGGCACTGGGTAAAATGTCCAGGGGAGGTAAGCAAAACCTGTGCCTATTTCTTAGTATTTTGCCCCTTGTCCCTGGTTGTGAATGAGCCCTAATGTGTTTGTGTGTTAATAAATGTATTATATGCTTTTTTTTAAGAAGGCTGGGAAAAGCCTTTTACATAGATTTTCTCACACTGATTATATTTAGGATGATTTTAATTATTTACTTATTTAATTAAGTGTTCAATGAGCTAAATGTATAAACTTTATATAGTGGTGCATTTTACATAGCTTTTCTCAGAGGAGTCCAAGCAGGAATATATGGTATCAGGGGATGGTGACTGTCAAAATTTAACAACAACTAGAGAGCTGCAAGCTGAAATATAAAGTGGGGCCAAAGAATAACATTCCTTGGGCCCTGTGTCTCAATCTTAATCTGTCCCTAGCTTGATCCCACATGTCTGTCTCTGTCATACTCTATGCCAATCTTGATCCCCCAAGTCTACCTACTAGCTGCCCCTCTCTTCCTTCAAGATATCCTGGAAAGGTGCAGGTCACATGCTGGGGGAAGACTTGGGTATTTCAATTTCTCAAACAACCATTTCAACTTGCAGTATATTTGAAAACCTGCCTGGCCCCAGCTAAATTTATTTTTCAGCAAAAAGCACCCTGTCTCTGCTTATGGTTCTTTTTCCTTGCATAATTTATTGCTGATTTATAATACTATATCAGTGAGTAAAATGAATGGTATCAGGCTTTATGTACTGCAGGTGTCGCTACACAGTCACAAAGTTACAGTATTCTGATCTTCTATGGAAGCACAGTTACATGTGCTATAGCATATACAACTCAGGGATAAATACATTCTAAAACCACAAAGATCATTTGTCACTTAACTGCCTCAAAAATGACCATAACACTGAATCTCAATATACCTGTGTGTGCCTTCCCTTGCCTCTAATAGATTATTGTGTAGTCATTTCTCTATGGGAGGGATACTATTTTTTCCGAGTATTGAGTATCCTAATGGTAGCTAATTGTGTACAGCCCTCTAGGATATATTTGTCTACAAGAAGTTAAGTTCCTGGAATCAAATAGCCCAAATATGGATTTGTTTACCCAAAACATGTAGAACAGAGGTTTTATCAACTTTTAGAATCAAACCGTATGACTGAGCAGATATTTGTCCTTGGTGCTTGCTCAAAGAAGAGAAAGCAGAAAACTATTTGACACCCCATAACTATAGGCTGTTTCTTAAATCATAATGAACTACCTCTGGGCACAAGCAGAGAAAGTTTCAGATATAAAAAGTCCACAGTTTTTAAACACAACTTTTATGGTCAGGTGTCTTTACCACTTTCTAATGTCAAGGCCTCAAAAAAAGACTTATGGGGAAACTGTGACCATTAAAACCAATACAGTATTTACCCACTGGTGCTATTCCTTGTGTAGGCCAAGCTCCACAACAGGGTAAATTAGTTATTAACATGGGGTTGTACCTATTTTTAATGCTTCCAATGTTAATGTCCACCAACAAGGTTACAGACTGAAATCAGCTAACAGTTCCAAAACCCTGTGATGGAATGCATAATAATCCGCAGCTAATGCACTGAAAAAGACTTGTGGATTGATACCCTAAGGTTGCTCTAACTGCCAGATACAATAGCTATAGTGACAGAATGTAGTATCTGAAACATAAGCTGCTTTAAATAGAAGGTCATACATCCAGCAGTTATTAAAGGTTTGTGTCTGTTAGCTTGAAAATGTCCTTTTCCAAATCAAATAACAACAAGGCATGGATTATATACAATATATATATATATATATATATATATATATATATATATATATATATATATATATATTGCTATTGCTGAATCCTGTATTTTATCTCCCAGGTTTTCTTGAATGTGTACAACTATGGATGAATCTCAAAGGTATGCAATATATATCAATAAATAAAGGATTCTCAGCTTTGAGAGGAAACTACTTCAGTATTTGTTCTTTTTGTAAAACAATGACAAAACAATAATATTTTGAGACAATAATAGTAGTTATGGTAGACAAATTGATATTAATAGAGGAATTAGCAAGAGTACAGGGTCCATTCATCCATTCATTCATTTATGTTTTGTAAATGCATGTAATAAACTTCTTGCTGAAAAAGTCAGTATATTTGCACTAAAAATAATGCCAATTTCAGACTGGTCCTTAAATATGTTTTCTGTGAAATAACAATTTGTAATTACTGCCTAATGAAGAATATTATATTACAATATGTAAATTGTTGTTCATGTTTATGCCACTTTGTTTTCCATTTATCACTTTTATTACATTGCCAGGCATATTTATCAAAATGTGAGTTTAGAGCTTAATACATAAAAACTCAACCACATTCTATTCATTCCTATGGGATTTTAAGAAGTGTATTTATCAGTTGGTGAACTCTCACTCATTGAGAAATATGCTTCTAAAAATCCTATAGGAATGAATAGTATGTGGATGAGCTTTTATGTATGAATCTCTTAACTCACATTTTGATCATTCTGCCGCTTAGTGTCAATGTACTTTGCATTTCCCAATGTAATATTCCTCATTAGACCATTACTTTGGGGCCTATGTATTATGCTGTGTAAAATGAAATTCTCAGAAAAAAACAGTGTACAAAACTGTGTAAAATAAATAGAGAAGTTTGCCGTTCAAATGCCAGATTTGATGATGTTTTTATGTGGTGAAGCCTGGCAATGCGTGGAGAATATTATCAGAGTTTTTACACTGCATAATAAATCTGCCCCTAAGTGTGCCCTTCTGGAATCACACACAGCTTTAATGTTAAATGTGCAGAAAAATCTTGCCTCACAGAATGTTAATATGCAGTTACATTTATTATAAGTTAAAATGTTAGTGCAGCCACAATCCACCCATGAAATAGACAAATGTATGAAAACTGGATCTCATTTGTGCCTGGAAATACGCTTTTCATTGACTTCCTGCTGCCGATGCCAGTTTGTAGTATTTTATTTCAGGAGCGCCAGACTTTTGTTTCAGGCTGCACGAACAAATGACTGCTTGGCTATGGAGCGACTGCTGAAAAGTAAACACGCTGATCCTTTTGCTAGAGGTGACAACCCATTTTCTCCCTTGTTAATTTAAGCTATTAATTAAACTGAATAAGATGGGAAGTGGCCAAGTTTAGGTCAGCTATCTAGTGTTAAATTAATTTCAGCATAGATTGACTCCCCTACAAGACATGTCTTGGATCTGTAGAAATCATTGATTTAGATGTTAATGAAGAAAGACAGCCCCATAATACAGTTATGACCCACAGTGGCCTACAATAAAGAGCTGAAACTTTTGAAAGGTTCTTTAAAGGGATTTTTATGGTGTACTCTTTATTTCTAAATTACACTGTTTACATAGCAAATAATTCACTCTACCATTTAAAATTGTATTCTTAAAACAGCAAATGTATTTTGTTTAGCTGTAATATTGGTGTGTAGGCGCCATCTCTGTGCATTGTGCCTGAGTCTGAGCTTTCAGAAGGAACCAGAGCTACACATTAGAACTGCTTTCAGGTAACCTATTGTTTCTCCTACTCCCATGTAACTGGAGGAGTCCCAAGCTGGACTTTGGTCAGTGACCCCATTTGAAAACTGGAAAAAGGCAAATCATTCAAAAACTATAAAAGTTAAATAATGAAGACCAATTAAAAAGTTGTGTAGAATTGGCCATATAACCTATTAAAAGTTAACTTAAAGATGAGCTATCCCTTTAATACATGAATAACTTACAAGGCGCTTGATGTAAAATGAGGTTTAGGATAATGGAACAGATAGTTGCAGATAGTGGAACATATCCTTAAGTTATGCACATAGAAAATATGTTTATGCTGTTTATTTGTTGTATTATGTTTAGGAAGCCTGGGAGAAACAATCCTTCATATTGCCGTACTCAATGGAAAGAGAGAACTCGCCAAAGTCATATTAGAAAACGTCCCGACCTTAGTTAATAATGCCATGACCTCAGACATGTACAAAGGTAGGTTTAGGCATTCAGTAGTTTACACTTTTAACTTTATTTTTGATAATTCATTGTGGTGCAAAAATATATGAAATAGGCAAAAGTTAAACTTTGGAGCATTTTTGTCAAAAATAAAAATTCACGACAACATTGGCAAGAAGATTAAAAAAATGGCAAATTAACATAAATTTTGACAAATATTCACTTTTTCCCAGTGCAGCTCTTGCTGCATAATGCGTGTAACTATTGGCACACAAAACCCCAAAATATTGTTTTGTCTAATGAAAGTAAATTTAATTCTAAGCAAGTTTCCTATATATATTACTGCACTCTGGTCCCTTTAATTCAGTGATCCCCAACCAGTGGCTCAGGGGCAACATGCTGCTCACCAACCCCTTGGATGTTGCTCTCAGTGCCCCCAAACCAGGTAGTTATTTTTGAATTCCTGACTTGGTGGCAAGTTTTGGTTGAATAGAAACAAGATTTACTACCAAATAAAGCCCCCTGTAAACTGATAGTGTGCATAGAGGCTGCCTAATAGCCAATCACAGCCCTTATTTGGCTCCTCCATGAACTTTTATGGTGCTTGTGTTGCTCTCCAAGTCTTTTTACATTTGACTGTGGCTCACAAGTAAGAAAGGTTGGGGACCCCTGCTTTATTTATCCATGGAAAGAGGTATAGCATGAAGGTATGCACTTTAAAAACTTGCTTTCACAGAAGAATCTATAAAGACCCTCACAAATTCTCGGATACTTTGAGTGCTGGAACCTTCCTTGTTTATTGTTTAGACAATTAAAGTATCAATCAAGTTAAAATTTATTTAGAGTAACAGTATCAAATATCCCCTTTAACGGGAGATGCTTATAAAAAATGCATAGGGCTAACCTTTGCTGAAACCTATACACCCCGCACCATGCATATTTCATCAGCGACCCTGTTTAGAAGTAAGTATAGAGTAGAATCATCATGATGCCCATTATGGCTGTGTTTCAGGTGAAACTGCTCTTCATATAGCTATCTTGAAAGAAGATATAGAATCTGTTAAACTGCTGCTAAAGTATGGTGCCGATGTTATCAACGCCAGAGCCACCGGAACCTGCTTTGTCCCTGGAAAGAAGAGCCTGTGCTACTTTGGTAAGATTTGAATTGCTGTGAACTTCCCTAACTTCAATGTTTTACTGAGTTTGCTTGCTGTTACATTAACAGGCACATATAAATACATGTATCCTCTGCATTTTCGATCTCTCTATACTGTATGGTTTACTATTCTTTTATCTAATGTTCTTTTATGAACAGGGGAGCTACGAAATGTGCAGAGGGGGGGTTGATGTAACCCAACAGAGACAATTATGGCATAGAGGAGACCATGAAATTGGTCATTTTGCAATCTTTGGTGGGCCACTCCGCAAATCGCTGCTTTGTTTGTAAGCCAAATATTCATCCTGCTCCTTCCACTCTAGCTTAAGATAACATAATAAAAATGACACACACACCTTATGATCCATTATCATAACCAGTTTTCTTGACATGATTGCTAATAAAGACTGCCATGTCATGTATATTTGTTCATTGGGACCATGATACAGACCATATTCAATAAACGCCTTACTGTTGCTTTGGCCATCACCCTACTGATTAGTTAAGCTTCTTTAACGCCTGGTTTATTATTATTTGCTTATGCATATATAGATAAATAGGTTTTCTCTTTATCTATTTTATATTTTTCAATATTTTTGTATTCTTATCAAAACTGCTTACTCCTAGATATTTTAATACTTTTGTTGAAAACAGGAGTCACAACCACTAAGAATGCAAAAGATATTTAACCAATTTATTTGCAGACACAGAAAATTGAAAATCATTAACGTTTTGGGGCATATGCCACATTCTGTCAGTATAATGAACTTTAACAAACCCAGCTTCTCCCACAATGCACATAGAGGCAGGACATCACCCCCTGGAGTAAAGTTGTAATATATAAGTCCATTAGTGTCTATATAGTTGATTAATAGTTGTACAGTATACTGTATGTAGGTTCCATTTCTGTTCATGACAATTGGGTCCAAATGATGCTGTGGGATCCAAACATTAGGTTATACAATTCTAGTAAGAAAAGAATTGCTAATGACTAAACATGACTATAATATGACTATGTTATAGGCAGTTGGGAATATTTTACCTTTAGACATATTCTTTGTTCTATCATGGCTGGTATTAGAATCTATAGTGTGTATGATTCCTGTGTTTAGCAATATTGTGAGTATTGGTGCCATGTCAGGCACCTGGGGAGTTTATGCATCATGTTGAGTGTATGGGCTAAACATTGTTGCGTGGAGCTGTGTCTGAACACTTTTTTATGCATTTAACTTGAAGTAAGGTTGCTGGTAATGCTATTTTATTTGCCATCCCTTTGAATATTAATACAAATGTACCTTCTGTTTTTGTGCATTTGTGCCAACTTCCTGAGTTGCAGTCACTTAAACTAGAGTGCACAATCATTTTCTGCTATTGAGATATCCTTACATCTAAGCGATATGATATGTTTCTAGATGCAGTACTTGGCAATCAGCGGCAATATGACTTGCCCAAATAAGTGCTGATTAGCCTGTACAACAAGCCTTGTAATGGGATCATTAGCGGGAGCATTTAGCACTTTAAGCTCATTGCTATGTTGAATGCTGATGTATTTTCTTGGCTCCGAGAGCTTATTCGGCACAGTGGAAATATGTAAGCAAATTTTCCAATTTTAAACTTTTGAACTACAGAAAAAAGTACGATGAATTGTTAGGAAACATTTTAGATATGTTGTTGGGCTTATTAGTGCAGCTCTTTCATTACCTGAAAAAATGATTGATGTGTACAAATGGTATGGCAATACCTGTAGTCATTGGGCCTCAGGAAACAATGGAAAATATGCTGAGAGCAGTAACCCATAGCAACCAAATAAAATCTGGGGCAAATTTGCTCAGATATAACAAGTGAGCCCCAGAACCCAAAATCATATGTTTTACAGTATTATTTTATACTCATTGAACTCATTTCCTTCTAAACTATGGGGCAGATTTACTAAAGCTAGAATTTTTCTGGATTTGAAACTTGTATAAACTCAACTTGGTATTTTTTCGAATAAAACACGATCATTATTGCATTTATTAAATGTCACAATAATGTTGGTAGGGTCGAACAAAAATATGTAGTTTATTGTCTGAAAATCACAATTTTTCCGAGCCCAAAAAATTTGATAAATTAGTGACATTTAAATGGTCATTCATTTCCATGAATCCTCTTTATTTTTCCCAAACAGGAAGTGCTTGGGTGGCCATTTTAGGAGCATTGGTGCTCATTCTTGGAAAACAATGTGTGAAATACATCTGGGTGAAATACAAAACAATGATGTAATTAACTTCCCCTTGAAAATGTGTGAAACAGAAAACAATGATGGGATTAACTTTGCCTTGAGAGTGTGTAAAATAGAAAATAATTATGTGTTCAACTGTCAAGGACAGGCTGTCACTGACTATTCTATTACTCTACTATTACTCTCTAGTTTCCACAGGACTCCGTGGTTCTTGGCAGCTTAAACCTGAAGTACTTTTGCCAGTCTAAAAAAGTCACATAAAGGGGCACATTCATTAAAGTACGATTGAATCCGAAGTTTTTGTGCTGTGGGTATTTTTTGCAACTGTTTTGTTAATTTGCACAACTTTTTCATACCTTGCGACAATTTGTGCAACAAAATCGTATTTGTCTCACGAAGTACGAAAGTTTCGGATTCATTCAAGCTTCGTTATCGTGACTTTCCTTGGGCCAGGTTGGAGCTGCAGAGTGCCATTGAGCCCTATGGGAGACTTTCCTTGGGCCGGGTTGGAGCTGCAGAGTGCCATTGAGCCCTATGGGAGACTTTCCTTGGGCCAGGTTGGAGCTGCAGAGTGCCATTGAGTCCTATGGGAGACTTTCCTTGGGCCAGGTTGGAGCTGCAGAGTGCCATTGAGCCCTATGGGAGACTTTCCTTGGGCCAGGTTGGAGCTGCAGAGTGCCATTGAGCCCTATGGGAGACTTTCCTTGGGCCAGGCTGGAGCTGCAGAGTGCCATTGAGCCCTATGGGAGACTTTCCTTGGGCCAGGTTGGAGCTGCAGAGTGCCATTGAGTCCTATGGGAGACTTTCCTTGGGCCGGGTTGGAGCTGCAGAGTGCCATTGAGCCCTATGGGAGACTTTCCTTGGGCCGGGTTGGAGCTGCAGAGTGCCATTGAGCCCTATGGGAGACTTTCCTTGGGCCAGGTTGGAGCTGCAGAGTTCCATTGAGCCCTATGGGAGACTTTCCTTGGGCCAGGTTGGAGCTGCAGAGTGCCATTGAGCCCTATGGGAGACTTTCCTTGGGCCGGGTTGGAGCTGCAGAGTGCCATTGAGCCCTATGGGAGACTTTCCTTGGGCCAGGTTGGAGCTGCAGAGTGCCATTGAGCCCTATGGGAGACTTTCCTTGGGCCGGGTTGGAGCTGCAGAGTGCCATTGAGCCCTATGGGAGACTTTCCTTGGGCCAGGTTGGAGCTGCAGAGTGCCATTGAGCCCTATGGGAGACTTTCCTTGGGCCAGGTTGGAGCTGCAGAGTGCCATTGAGCCCTATGGGAGACTTTCCTTGGGCCGGGTTGGAGCTGCAGAGTGCCATTGAGTCCTATGGGAGGCTTCCAAAATCATGCACAGAAGGATCAATGTCAGAAAGGTTTCCCGCCTTTTACAATCATTCGGATACAAAAATTTTGTGACTTTCGGATTGCCAATACGATATTATCGTGCCTATTACGATTTTTTCGGAAGCATTTTCGTGACATTTTCGATCATCAGAAATTATCGTATCTAATCCGAATTTTACCCATTTCGGGATTCAAACTTGTACTTTGATGAATCTGCCCCAACGTGTTATAAATCTCAAACGTTTGAGATTTAAAAAAAGGTTCTTTGAATTATCTCTCCCAGGTCCCAAGCATTCTGTATAATAGATCCTATACCTGTACTGCTTATTTAATAGTTTATTATGTAGCAAAATGTTCTGAATACAGTACAGCAATGATTTCAACATTCTGAGTCAATTTCAGTAATTACATCTCTCTGCAAATGAATAGAAGACACCTTTAGGCATACTTTAGTGCTAATTAAAGTGATAATTGGTGTTATTTATAAAGGTATGGTTTAGCCCAGTCTAATGCTTCAGACCTGGTTTTAACCTAAGTCATTGGGATAATTTCAGAGAGGGGCTGTTAAAAGCAGCAGTAATCAAAACTGTTTCTTACAAGTCTAACGCCTATTTTTACACCAGAATGTTCACACTTTACTTCATATCCTCATTAAATGATTGCACAGGTTTATAAATAGGTTTGATTTGTTTAGCACATTTTTTTCACAGCTTTAAATACAACCCTAAAAGGACATATATGAGTATTCATATGATTTTATGAATTAATACTTGAAATTCTAATGATCCTTTCAGGAGAATATCCTCTATCATTTGCGGCATGTACAGGACATAAGGAAATTACAAAACTCATTCTGGTGGATCATAATGCCCCTGTGAATGCTCAGGATTCTTTAGGTAAATCTGTGCCACAAATGTTGGCGAATGGTGAACAAATATAGATTTTATTTTTATATTATATATATTTATATTATATTATATTTGTGAAGTGAGTTAGCTACTTATCTGCCAGTGGAACAAAAGTTGTGCATTTTGTCGTTTGGGCCAGTGTGCAGTGTATGTAATGCAGCCTCTTACAGCAGTTACTCCTTGACCATCTATATATGTATATGGTACCTCAGGCCTCTTACAGCAGTTACTCCTTGACCATCTATATATGTATATGGCACCTCAGGCCTCTTACAGCAGTTACTCCTTGACCATCTATATATGTATATGGTACCTCAGGCCTCTTACAGCAGTTACTCCTTGACCATCTATATATGTATATGGTACCTCAGGAGGCAGGCAACTATCACAGTTATAGAAACCACTGGTGCATATTCAGTACACAAATATCTGCCTGTCTGCCACAAATATCTGTGCATGACAACCTTCAGACTGTTATGGCAGAATTATCTCTTTGGTAAAAATATGTCCATTGTATTGCATGTATGAAACTGACCAGGGGTCATTTTCAGTGGCACGTAGCAGCCCCTACCCAGCCCTCCCCCCATCTGCCTGTGCGTTTGCCTCCCCTGCTCCCTGACAGCTTGTGCCAGGGTAGGTAAGAGAGTGGCTGGGAAGAGGTTATTTCTAAAAACTACAGCGGAAGCAGACCCCATGGTCTGTCTTTTCCCTTTATCCTCTAACAACGCACTCTCCTATATCGTCGTGGGCCCATAAGCTGATGAAAAATATGTGTAATTATGTTAAAATGTCTATAGAGTCAATGGGCAGATAAAGGGCGATAAAAATACTTTGAGGTACAGCCTTTTAACAGGACAGCTTTGCTTTATATATCTTTTGCATCTTCTCTGAAAGCTTCAGTCCTGTATTTTTTTACACATGCTTGTTTCTTTTTTACTATTTGGTGCACAGTTACAACTGACAAATAAAAGCTGACCAGTAAGTTTTCTTGCATGCAAACAAATAATTAACCTCCCCTTATTTGTTTTAGGTAACACAGTGCTCCATATCCTGGTCCTGCAGCCAAATAAAGAACTGGCCTGTCTTATGTATGAAATGATCTTAGCACTCGTGCCGCTCAAGGATTCTCACTGCGTAGAACACCTACAAAATAACGATGGTTTCACTACATTAAATTTGGCAGCCAACGAGGGAGACATGGAAGTTAGTGAATAAGTTTCTTAATTATTCATCATAACTGTGCTTCTAACTAGCAGCATTGGCTGAGTTCCTTTGTTAACTTTCTGAAATTCCATTTTCTTGCAAAAAAATTCATAAATAATGCAGCCTGCCTCCACATGCTCAAGCGAAAGAATTTTAGGAGAGCGCTGAAATCAAAAAGAATTTTGGAAAAGAGGAAATCTTGCAGGAAAAAATGTTAACAATATAATCTTATCTTTCTGTGGGTGTGTGAGTATTAATTATATATGGGACGTTTTCTATTTTTAACATTTAAGCATCTTTCCTATATCAGTTCTAATTTCTAAGTTCTATTTAACAGCCTAATGTAACAGTAATATTAAATATAAGGTTACATTAATCTCAATGTAGAACAATACTGACTGCCTTCAGCCAGTGCTGCTCCATCTTATCTAGTTTGCTAAGCAATGTTTGGCACATATTAATAGTAAGCCTAAATACAAAAAAAAACCCCACAGACTTCGATGGACATTTCTGTTATTATTGCAAACTTTCTGATGCATTTGTAACACTCAGTGTTTATGACACATACTTTTAAATGGAAAAAGGGGTAAAGCTGTATGTGATTCAATAAGCTTTGCTGCATTTGTATAATAGAGAATGAAGGAGGTTAATTAAGGAACCAGCGTTGTACAAACTAAAGAGTATCCCTTCATTAGGAAGGCTTCGATTCTGCACTTGCAGACTTTATTTATGCCATTATTTTTTATTTTTTCCCTATAATTGAAAATAATATTTTACCCAAATAAGGATAAGATTTGGTATGTAAGCTTCAGTCTAGGAAAAAATAAGGTTGCACCTTTCAGCAGGTGATGTCACGGGGGGAGGGTTGAGCAGTGACACCACAAGGACGGGAACCATGGCATCACAGGGGCAGGGCTATGATGTGGTGATCTAGGATTGGCAAACCACCATGTCAGTTGGGGCAGTCCTGTCCCATTTTTGTGATTTGGAAAACCAGGCAAGCAGTTTTGATCCTGACATTCCTTCCAAAAACTGAGCTGTCTGGGTCAAAACCAAACAGTTGGCAACCCTAGCAAGTAATCTGAAAAAATGTTTTTCATTATTTGCACATAATTGTTGTAGCACTGTAGACACTGGGTCTAATTAAAGGGGGTGTTCACCTTGGAGTTAACTTTAACATAACAAAAACATTGTAGCCTCGCAGAGCAAGAGTCTTTTGACTGCTGGGGTAAAACTTGGAAAAGTCATACGTATGCACAAAATAATTTAATGGCTTTAAAAAATAAATAATAAAGACCAATTGAAAAGTTGCTAAGAACTGGTCATTCTATGACATACTAAATGTTAAATTGGTGAACCACCACATTAACTAAAATAAGCCATTATGTTGATACCAGATCAACAATACCAGGCATCTGCAGTTAGGTATATAATATAGAACAATGATTCTTAACCTATGGGTTACGACCCAGAATTGGTTCCCATGCTGTTTATGGTGGGTTGTCTTGGCTCCTATTAGTAAAATTTTCTGCTACAATAGTCAACAATTAAATCATTTTATTTATAATACAACATTCCAAACCAATTGAGTTTGCATGAGAAGGCTGCAGAGTGTTTAATTTTGCAGACAGACAAAGAAAGAAAAATCCAAAAGTTACTTGTTGATAGTGGGCACTCACTAATGTAAGATTACAAACAACTAGTTCTCATTCTTCAGGTGCCTGAATGGGGGAAAGCCCTCTGACTCATAAGAAACACTTGCAAAAGGTGGCAGGGTTCTAGGAAACCCAAACTGTGGCAGCTGTGTAGATATTTGTGTAGCTGTTCTAGCAAAAATTGTTGAAATTTCATAAATAGACATAAATGGGGTATATAAGTTAGTTAGAGGGTGCTTTGTGGATACTTATCGTATTAAAAGGCAGAATTCCAGGAAGTCCACCATTAGCTGGAAGTAGAAAAGTCTATCAGTAACAGAACAGCATGTCTGGTGGCACTAGGTCTTGCTTGTCCCTGGCTTTTGTATTGTTTGATACTTGGTTTGCATGGGTCAGATGTTTTACACAGGGCTAACTGGCAAGTCCTTCTGGATTTTAGAGGACAAAGAAAATATATTCATACAAATGTATTCACCAAATTTATTCTGAAAACCCACAGATGTTCAACTACCTTATTAAGAAGCAAAAGGCCATATACTGGACTATTGGTACAGTTTCATACAGCATTTATAACCTAACTGATATTGACACATGGGATACCGAAAGATCTGTGCTGGATATTATTACATCCAATAAAAGCTCCAAGGTAAATAGGAAATGATCTCTCTCTGTTCTCTGTATTTGTTCTCTGTTGCATTGTCTATCTTTAATATAATCCTCAGGATTTCAAGTGGGTAACAAACCAAGGGCCATTGTGATGTCTATCAGTATAGTCTTTTATAAAAATGTACCAAGAACACAAACCTAATCTGCTCCCAAGTGATATCCTTCTCCACAATCATTTCATTGGCTTTTTATTGTCAATCATCACTGACATGATGCCATTTCCACTTATACCTGAAATACAGAGCTTTTTAATATGTTTTGTGATGAATTATTCAAGTGAAACCATGCTCCTATATAATGAGTGTGCATTCATAGCCAGCAATACCATTTACAGTAGTTTGGCTGCTCTCCTTGCTTCTGTTTGTTACAGCTATTGCAGCTCTGAAATAAATGTCTTCATGAAAAAGTACAAGTTTCTAAGGAATTATTTTCCACATAAAGCCTCCTGCAAAGGGCACTGAGTAAATATTAATGTGCCTCATAAATATTTTGTTTGGACCATTAGGAAAAATTTCATTTATTTGCGCTAAAATGTATTGTCATAATAAGCAGCTGAATTAAACATGAGCTCCCGTACCTTTATATAATTAACCTGTTCTTTAATGATTTGAATAAAAAGAGAGGATCATTTTAGTGGTTTGTTTGGAGGCACTGCAATACAAAACAACAGAAGCTTTAGGTGATATTATATTATATATAGTCCAAGGGTATAGCGGTGCACACTGGGAATCCTTTAAAAGTTAGCTTTTATTGAAATATATAAAACTTAGTACATGGAAAAATAGGTCAACTTTTCAGCCCCCATCTTGGGCCTTTGTCAAGACATATATATATATATATATATTCAGTATATTATTCAAATATCTATATCTGGTGTATTTTTCCTTCACAGATTGAGACCTTGGTCACAAACAATTTCTTGATGAACGTTTCAGTATGTGAATGAAACGTAGCAAAATGAACCTAAAACCTGAACTTATATAAGTCTTGTAAATGCCATACTACTGCCTGCCCATAATGTTTGTTCCACTGGGGCTCAGGCCTTTTCATGAAGTAAGGGACTGTACAGCGCTGCGGAATATGTTGGTGCTTTATAAATAAATGTTAATAATAATATTGCTTATAAATATGCATAAGGTAGTTGCACCTTGCCCTTATGTATTAATGATTCAAATAAAGAAATCAATATACATATATCCAAAGGTGAAACAATGGTTATTGTACATAATTTTTTTTTTCTAATGCTTACCTTGTTGTTTATAAGGTTTGTAAACTCATTGATGTAACACCAATCAAAGAATTGCTCAATCTCAAATGGAAGTTGTTTGGACGTAAAAACTTTCTAATATGGATGATCAGCTACCTTCTCTACATGCTTGTATTTACCACTGTTAGCATGTTCCGACCTTTCAACACTGTAACCACTAACCAGTTTAATAACACTCATGTAACTGTATTGGTAAGTATAATATGCCAGGGTAGCCAGTCAGCTGTTGTTTTGTAGTTACCAAATAGCGAGAGCTCTGGTATTGGGGTATGGTCCTATAATGGTTATAGCACAGCAATGAAAAATACCAGGATGCCATATCCAGAGATCATATACAGGAATTCATAATAACAAGGGCACCAAGCAGTGAATAGGAATAAACCAAAGATCAGAGTATATTGAAGGAATCTATTGTGTTTTATGAAGGCATAATTAGAAGACCTAACTGAATCCAAGGCACTAACTCCTAAGAATATTTTTACATATATATAAATGTAAGTGTATCAGAGGACTCAATCCTGTGTCTAGTCCTTTACATATTATGTAAAAAAAACCTGTATTAATTATCTAAGTGAATCTGTCTTCAAAAATATGAACTGTCATAAAGTAATTCATGAGATTTCTGTTTTATTGAGAAGCATTTGTCTAAAGTCTAATGCAGGTAGTGCAAGCTTTTAGCCTTTGGGACAAAAAGCTAAGAAATCTACTTGTAATTATGTCGGTGGTAGAAGAAGGGACTGACTTATCAATGTTCTAATTGCATTTTTTTATGTAATTCCAATATTGTGAGGAAAAACTCGAACTGTGGTTTCCAAAACTCGAATGTTCGATATTTATTAAGAGCAAAAAATTAAAAAAAATCTGGAATATAAAATTTCAGCTTCTAAATGCTTGGGAGTTCATGTACATGTCAATGGGAGTTGTCCTAGGCAAAATTTACATTTTTTTTCTCAGTTTTTTTGAATTTTTAACATTTTTTTGAGAGTTTGTAGACCCATTGAAAATTACAAGATGTATACGAATTCAATGCATTGCAGTTTTTTTTTTATTACATTTTTTTTTAATAAATAACCAAACATTCCAGTTTGCTTATTTATTTATCCAAATAAGCAAACATACCAAAAAAATCTAGTTTATTTGAAAACTGATAAATAACCATTGTGTCATGGTCGGGATGGACACAGAGAAAAAGATACTCCTGTACTTGCCTGTAAGGTAGAATTCCTCTTACCATTCTAGCAATATGATCTATTGTGGGTGTAATCAAAAGGTTTTTCACTTATTAGTCAGTTTAGGTTTCCCAAGATACATTTGGTTGATACAATGTTATATAGTACTCAGTTACCATGTTTATAGTTCACAGGTAAAAATCATAATGGCTTTTGTTTGCTATTAAGGATTCATATCAGTGTAAAGGGGACTTCTTGAGACTGACGGGGGAGCTCATTACACTATTGGGAGCACTTGTAATATTCATCAGTGAGGTACAGATTTTCATTTTTTTTATTTAATGATTTACCAAAACCAATGAAAATGCAATAAAATCAAGGGGGCATTTAGAAATTAGTCTGGGAATCCTGAAGGCAAGTTTGATCAAAATTCATATACAGGTATGGGATCCGTTATCCAGAAAGCTACAGGAAGGCCATCTCCCATAGACTCCAATATAAGTAAATAATTCTAATTTTTTTAAATTATTTACTTTTTCTTCGTAATAATCAAACAATGCTTTGTACTTGATCCAAATGAATCTTTATTGGAGGGAAAACAACCCTATTGGGTTTATTTAACGTTTAAATTATTTTGTACGTATGGAAATCCAAGTTACGGAAAGATCCAGCAAACCCCAGGTCCTGACTCCTAACCATTCTGGATAACAGGTCCTATACTTGTAAAACATTGTTTGAGCCTTCCAGAGATACAATATCTTGGGTCCCTGAAAGAAGGGTTGTCTTTTTTCCTGTCTATAAGATCAATATCAATGGAACCACAGACATGCTTTTGTATCAAACTGATCAGGTCATATTTGTTATTTTCATTAATCCCAGAACCAGGAAATGATCAATGCGTAACAATACATAATGTATCTTCAACTATTTTATAATGTTATTTTTCTTTTACAGATACCACTGCTCATTAAACTAGGCCCCAAAATATACATTGGAAATGCATCCACTGGAGGACCATTTTCCTTGCTAATGTACGGTAACCTTCTACCGTCTTTATACAGTATATAAACACAATGAACAGTGGAAAAGAGAAAATTGCTTTGTATTTAGTATGTTAATATAGCCTTATGCTCAAGGCAACAATGGGTGAATATTTATTTGTGATCATTTTATACTGAGCTATACTCAGGTTTGCAAAGAAATCAGCCCTGATATTGGTTGAAGAAAACAGGATGATGTTCCTGTAAATAAAGTGTTCACAGAAACAGAATCATTTCTAACATTTGAAGTATTTCTCTTCCATGCTCTGGCGCGGCTGTCATCTTGTATGCCAATATGCCAGCTTTGCACATAAAAGAGGCATGTTCTATTCTGATAATCAGGGAGCATTGCTTTTCAAGCAAAAATGAGCAATGTTTATCTGCTCCCATATGCACAGGATTACACCTTCTGTCACTGCTTTCTTACAGCAACCAAATGGAAATGCAGCTCTTTTGTGTATAGCTATAGAAAGAACTATTAACCCCAATAAAGAGCTAATTGGCTGCCGTTATCTAGAATACATTCCATTACCATCCAAAGTAATATTTTTTTATATACTAAGCTGGCAAGCTGTATGGAACAACTTTACAATGGATATTATGAAAGCTTTCTTTCAATGGGCTTTTATAGTCAGCACAATTAGCAGATGACACAGGGACATGAATTACAGGACACCATGGAATGCAAATGTTTTCAAATTCTAGTTCCAACCTATTGGCTTCTTTGTATGCCAGCACTGTGACCTTGGTTCCAATCTAAAAAGTTAAAAAATAAAAGTCTATGCTATTTGATTATGGTGGTATGTTTCATCCTGTACCCACTAATGGGATTGTATTTCTTTTAGGGTGGGATATTCCATATTAATTTTTTCTGCTGCAATTTTGAGAGTGTTATGCCACGAAGGGGAAGTAATTCCACTTTCTCTTGCTTTGATAATTGGATGGTGTAATTCAATCTATTTTGCTAGAGGATTTAAAATGCTGGGCCAGTTTTCAATAATGATTCAAAAGGTAAGTTGTGAAAATTAACAATAACAGGGCAAGTTTTCTCCCATGATATATGGGGTAATGTAAAAAAAATAGCAAAGTTTGCCAAAGTCTAGTAATCCATAGCAACCAGTCAGCTGTTTGCTTTAACACTTGACCAGTATATGCTAAATGCAGAATGGTAGCTATGGGTTACTAGCCACGTAACAACATTTGCAGCTTTTATTACATACATATATATATATATATATATATATATATATATAATGAGCTTGGTTCGACTAACAAAGTACTTTCATTTAAAAGTGGTAAAGGCATTTTATGCTTTAATATGTCTGAGCTGAAGAAGGTACCTAGATGTGCAACTTAATTGATCAAAAAAATAATTAGGAAAGACTGTCAATTGCGACTGATGTACTAGAACTTTAAATTCAAGTTAAAAAAAAAAAAAACATTTGGGAAAATGAATGGAGCATACCTGTTGCAGTGAAACGTTTTTCCTCAAATTAATGCAAACAAGTTTTTCTGAAATATGCTATCAATTGTCTTTTTATCTGTGACTGAATTTTAAAAAAAAAGCTTGAATTTTAATATTGGTAAATAAGCTTCCAAGTACCGATATTTATTGCATTGATTGAACTAGCTTATTAAAAAGATCAGCCAGTGGGAACAACTCCTAAAAATTTCAACCCCACAGTATTCAATCAATTTTCTTTAAAGGGCTAAAGCATGCATTTTCTAATAATATAGTACAAAACGTGTATAGGGAACAGTCTGTTTGGGAATTGGGCAGGTTTGGACATTTCATTTACCAATGCACTATACAGAGACTGACATGGTGCAATGGCTGAGGAGGAAGTGAAGAGAAGATTCTACTTTTCTTCATTTCCTTCTCTGCAGAGAGGCCCTCTTTGGCATGTGGGCTTATTGGTCGGAGGATGCATCTGGTTGGCCTGTATGGTCGCCTCAAAACATATATCCATATATGACATAGATCCATAGATAACATTTCTATGAGACACTGTGAATGGCTGAACCAGCTAACCCCAGTGCCTTTTTAGCTCACATGACCTATGTAACTGTGGATTTGCTGAAAAATATATTTATTATTTTAAATTGCTGTTATTTTGGAGAGTAAGTGCCCTGTAATCACATTGTATTGTGCATGTTTTCTTTCCACAGATAATATTTGCAGACCTTTTCCCCTGGTTCTGCCTGGTGTTTATTATTATTGTTGGCTTTAGCTCAGGTGAGAAGCACATCATATAATGTACTCCATGTTAAACTAGCTGTGCATAAAACAATCACATTGTGTATGAAATGCATCGCTACTTCACAGTTAAGTCTTTGATTTATAATTGAATACAAGAAGCTCAGGAGGATATTGGGCCACGTAAAAAGAACAAAGCTTTTTTATGAATTTAGCTTCAGGCCATCTATTACTAAAACAGTGAGGTCATCCATCAAATTAAAGTGTATTCACCCGCATAGCAAGATGAACTGTCTCCTCCTGCACACAGCAATGCTTATTTATGGTCTATGAAAATGGAAATGTGCAACCATAAATTACTAAATTATAAGGGCACATAAGGACTTGTTCAGATGGGCAAAGAGCAAAAAATGGCGCAGACTGTCATGTCTTGTTACCCACAGTGCAATATGGTTTTGTAGTAATAAAGTGCAAATCTGTGCATCTACCACCAAAGGCACAAAAAGAACATGGGCAATCACTTGAATACTCTTCTGTGATGTTTTCCATTGCCCAGTAGCAGTAACCCATAGCAATTGGTAGTTATGGGTGACTGCTCCTGGGCAAACTTTTTATTACATAACCCCACTAGTTAGGCAGGTTACATATAGGCATAAAAGGTTGAACTTGATCGACGTGTCTCTTTTTTTCAACCTAACTTACTATGTTATTATGTTTCAATGGGTGAAATGTTTCATTAGTGCATCTACTATTTTAATTGAGCCCTATAGTGTATACAAATTAAAAGAGCAGACGTTTCGAATGTACAAAAAGATACATATGGGCCATTTACAATTGCAAATAAATTTGCAATATGACTCTCATACTACAGATATGGGCCAAAGGATTGAATCAGCCTGGTATCACCCTCCTTTTAATTTATGGACAGCTTTAGACTTTGCTTTGGTTGGGTTGATAGGGACAATATAGTTTTTACTGATCTAGCAGAGTTAAATAAAGAAATATAACATGTGAGAGCAGTGTGTTACTTAGCTGAGGATGACATTGCTACTACATAACTTCTTTGACTGTCTAGAGCCTTCTGCTTGGGGTGAGCAGACAAGCTAACTTGGGATTTTCTTCTTATATAGGTATGGGATCCATTATCTGGAAACCCGTTGTCCAGAAAATTCAAAATTAGGGAGAGGGTCATTTTCTTTTTAAAAATGATATCCTTTTTCTGTAATAATAAAACAGTACCTTGTATTTTATCCCAGCTAAGATATAATTCATCCTTATTGGATTCAGAACAATTCTAATGGATTTATTTAATGTTCAAATGATTTTTTAGTAGACTTAAGGTATGGAGATCCTAATTACAGAAAGACCATTTATCCAGAAAACCTCAGGTCCCGACCATTCTGGATAACAAGTCCTGTGCCCGTGTCATACCACATCATTATTATATGGGTGTATTAAATGGGTTATTTATAGCAGTGCTGTGGTATTTCAATGATATTCTGTAGTCTCTTTAGTTATTCAATGATAAATGAAAATATTTCTACATCCACAGCCTTCTATGTCATGTGTCAGACGCTGGAACTTGACAGCAATTCTCACCTAAAGGACTATCCTATGACAATTTATGCCGCAATTGAAATGATGATGGGACTGAGTAGTTTTCCCTTTCCAATGGACAAAGCGCCTCCTTTTCTCTATATCACATACACTGTGTACATGGTGTTTGTTTACCTACTCATGACAAACATGCTTATTGCCAAGATGGAAGACACATTCTGGCGAATAGCGCATGAGAGGGAGGTATTGTGGAAAATACAGGTATGTGTCAGTCCTGTGTAATACAACATATATTCTACCAGGCAGCATATTTCATTCTCTGTAAAATAACAATGTCAAACATCTTCAGAACAAGCAGTAATTATTTTTATGGCTGTGTTTGTTTCTTTCTTGTACTGCATTTACTATACCTCTGTTTGCTGTGGCCTGTAGCCATCATTGTGTAATATGCACACAAAATCCTTAGATCAGGAAGATGTGTTCATTTACGCACTATGATATCAATCTTGTTATTATTCAAAGTATTAGCTTTTATCTGTACAACTTGTACTTGAACTTCACAAACACACTACATTGTTTTTATAGTAAACATATACACACACCCTCCAGCAAGGGCAGTTAGCAGTACATTCATATAATAGCCCCGCTCTTTCCAAAAACACAAAGAGATAAACTTACACGGAGTCAATAAATGCCACTGACATCAGGCGGAATAACTTTAGTATGAGAAAGGCAACTCCACAGCTAAAAGATGGGGTTCCTATTGCCAAAACCAACAAAGAGATCAATGACCTCTAAAGTAGGCCCCATGTCTGTTTTAGCTTGTAGTTAGGAAAGTTTTTTTATAGACGGGTTGATCAGATACACACTGACCAATAAGCCCATAGGCCAATTGGATGCAGATTATGCAGTAGGGTTGCCTAGTGTAATGCTGTCCAACTGGCAGTCCCCCACCTGTCTGACTGCTTTGATGGCTTACCTTTGTGTAAGCTTTAAATGGTATCAGTACTGGCATGGTTCACACCTCAAATTCAGGCTGTAAACCCCCTGTATTGTTTAAACATGTAATCCCCTGTACTGTTCTTACCTTTAAGTCCCTGCATTGTTCACCTCCTGCAGTGTTCACACCTCAGGCTCAGACTGTAAGCACCCACGTTGTTCACCTCTTCATAACTCTGACTGACTGTAAGAGCAGTGCTAGCATTGTGTCATTGTATGCTGCCTGTGTTTGGCATATACACACAGGCAGCATAAGCCAGGCAGAGTATGGCACACACAGGCAGGGTAGGGCATGCAGAGTACTGCCTGTGTGTGCCATACTCTTCCTGCCCTATGCTGCCTGTGTGTGCCATACTCTTCCTGCCCTATGCTGCCTTTGTGAATGTTGGAAATGGCCAATAAATGGTCTTTAAGGTGTGTAATTATGTGCTTGGGGTTGCTGTGCTATCCACATGGGAGGAGGCATATGGATTTAAGGGTGTGTCTTAATTTGACAAAATATAATTATTTTACATATGAATGAAGGGTGATATCCCTGCAGTTAGCACCAACCATTTGGGTTTTTTGCTGCGCTACCACCATCAAAGGAGAAGGAGAGTCATTTTGACATTTTACTGGCAATAGCTTCACCACATTAGTGCCACCTTAAACACTATATTTATTCAGCCGAGAACTTTACCATGCTGGAAACTTTCTCCATTTGCTTAAGACAGCAGCTGCCATTTTAAGTAGCTTCCTGCTACAGATCTAGCCATTATAGCTCAGCTCACACATTCCTAAGGGAGGGAGTTCTTAGCATTCTTGTGGGAGGGGGGAGCAGGAGAGAAGAGAGAGGATTTTTCAGAGAGAGGAAGTCAGATACCCAAAGAACATGTTTACATAAAACGAGACGAGAAATCCTATGTTTCTATTAAGAGAGGACACAGTGCAGCTTTTCTCTGAGTGCTTATGGCTGTATTTACATAGACCTTTCTGATAAAACTTACTTAGTTTTTACCTTTCCTTCTCCTTTAATGTGGGCATGGTCTTAAAAGCTCTTGTGATAACATGGGTGTGGTTTTAAAAAGGGGAGTGGTCAAAACTGTTTTCCATTAGTGGCCCTCCACTATGTATGCTAGAGAAATTCCGGCCCTCGTCACCACAAAAGTTGGACAGCACTGGATTAGTGGATAGCTTGGTCGGAATCTGCAGGCACCATACATTTACCAGTACAGGTATGGGACCTGTTATCCAGAATGCTTGGGACCTGGAGTTTTCAGATCAGGGATCTTTCTGTAATTTGGATCACTTATGTCTACTAAAAAATGATTGGAATATTAAACCCAATAGGATTGTTTTGCAACCAGTAAGGGTTAATTATATATTAGCTTGGATCAACTTCAAGGCACTGTTTTATCATTACAGAGATACCTGTGTTATTGGTAGTATTGTGCCACCAGGCAGTACAGGCCACTTATCTTGGCTTATGAGAAGGACAGTGGAAATATTATGAATTATATTTATAGATCAGTTGCAGGCCTCATGCGGATAACATGAAATGGCAAAATTGGAAGCAAACAGGGAACCTCTGGAAGTAATAAATGTCTGGCAAAAAGCATTCATGGAGATTAGAGGGTTGAATGCCAGATATTATTAGCTTGGATGTGACAAATGAAGAGCATAGTGGAGTGTAGCAACTGTAAACTATGGGCAGAATATAGAATAATAGTATACATGCAAATTTGCCCATAAGTGCACACATGGATGCTAAGAAACCCCGGTAGTTCCCTTTTCTGTCTATGCATTGTGGGTAAAAAAAACTTGATTGGCATCCAAAAAGAGCATCTTGCACCTTAAATGAAAAACTCATACGGCCTTCACATTCTCAACAGAATATTATTCACCTCTATCCACTGTTTAAACCTCTCCCCAGATTGCAGCTACCATTCTCCTCCTCGAGCGCCATATCCCAAGATGCCTAAAGACACGATCTGGTATTTCTGGCAAATCTTTGGGCCTGGATGATGACAAGTGGTACATTGGGTATGGCTTTTTGGAATTCTAATGACTTTATAAGGCAACCCAATCTTTGCAACTAATGTATAAAACAAATGTATAGTGCTTTTGTTATTTTTCTTATTTCTGTCTGTGCATCAAAACCAAGAAAAATGCAAAATGTAATAATATGCATCTAAAAGCTGTTGCGGTCATGTAGAAGTCAATAGGAGCTATTTAAGTGATGTCAAATCCACAATTTAAGGTTTTGCATCATTTTGGTTTCCGCATTTTTTGTTGTTGTAGTTTTAATAAATAAGGAAACATTGGTGCTTTTCTCATTTTTTCAATTTTGAAAAATTTGCAAATGTCCTCCTTTTGTTCTGTAGGGTTGAAGAAATCTTGAACGAAAACGCTCCTGAAAACTCCCAAGCAGCAGTTAAGCCGACCCAGCCCTACCTTTGTTGGGATATCACCAGAAAAAGTATCTCATGGATCATCAACATGAAAGATTCTTCAGATGCACCGGCATGAAACAGTCGTGCAATTAGCAGCACTGGGAAGGGAAATGAAATCTATGCTACATTAGACTTACAATTTCAGCACATATTCTTTTTTTACATGAATCAAAGAGATGGAAATTGTTCTTTATATATTTTATATTTTTTTTCTCAGCAAGAGATCGGCATAGAATTCACAGTGACTATATCGCTAAAGAATAGAATGTATCATGTCCAAGTTCTTCGGCAGGGGTGCCCTGTCAACACGTGAGCTGTTTACGGTGGCACATATATTAATCTCCTCAAGGCTACATTACTGCAGTGCACTCAGTGTTTGGATGCTCTTGTAACTCATTTGCAGGCTGGAGCTGAATTCTAAAATGAGAGACTGCAGTTCTAAAGGGAATTAATCAACAAGAGTCATTCAGTGGCACAGAACGAGTCGAGCAAGTGGAGGGCGGTGAGCTGGTTTATATAGGGAAGGATATTGATTCTGGCAGAACTGACATATCCACCCATTTTTGCCCTTCATGCCTATGGGGTGCTGTTTGTCCGGAGTACATTTTGTCTACAAATATACATTCTGTATACAGAAAACAATCCCCAGTACACAGAATGAATGTGTGGCCATATAAATTGGTAACAAATATACAAAAGACATTACTATATTACAAACTCCATTCTGTAAATTTTAACAAGAATCTGTCACAAATGTGTAACATCCATACAGCAGAACCAGTTTTTTACAGAATGAATTATGTAAAACAAAACTTTGACAAAATATATAATGTGTAACTGACTAGCATATGCCAAGCTAGATTTTTTTTAATTTGTGACGGACTTTTTTTATGCAGCTTTCTATGTTGGGGTGACAGGTCGTCTGTAATTCTGAATACCAACTGCCCTTGTGATGTATATGGTAATGTGATCTTAGATATACAGTAAATCATTTCCTTTTTTTTAGGGGACCAGAATTGATGGTATAAAATCAGGGAAAATTTAAAATCTGGGCATTATACATTATATATTAGTGAGACCACAAAAAAAATGCAAAATGAAGGAAAACCTAAAATCAGGTAGGGATGCAGCAAATCCAGGATTCAGTTCTGGATTCGGACAAGATTTGCCCTTTTTCGGCATTATTCGAATCAATGCTCCTGGCCGAACCAAATCCAAATCCTAAAATTCACGTTTTTTCAAGTAAATACTGAAGTTGAAACTGTAACATTTCTGTAACATAATTAGCATATGCTAATGAAGATTTAACCCTTCCGTTACCTAAGTAGCATATCATAATTCGGATTCGGTTCTGTATTTGGCCGAATCCTTTATGAAGAATTCAGGGGTTTGGCGAATCCAAAAAAAGTGGATTCGGTGCATCCCTAAAATCGAAGTATGTAAAATTTAGGTTTCACTGATGATATAAATGACATTTAAATCCCATATATTTATATCTATAACAAGATCACAATATTCCTTTTAGTCATTGCTTATGATAAATTGTTCCAGTTAAACAAATTCCTGGAAGTATTATAACTCTTATCTTGTCAGGCACCCAGCCATGTGTATTCTGGCCATGGGAGTCATGTGACCAACGTCCGTTTTATCCATGATGACAGTCACCTTATCTCACTGGGTAGCAAAGATGCCAGCATTTTTCAGTGGAGGGTAGCGGGAGGACATTGACATATGGCAATGACTTCTACATGACTCCGACAGGTTCTAATTGGAGAGTTTTGAGATTTAGAATTGTTGTGGAGACAACCACAACGTTGATCTGAAAAAAATTGCAACTTTTTCCCTACAACTTTAGGGGTTTGAGACATTTTTGCGTCAAAATCTGACCCCAAAAAGCCTGTAAATGCCCCCAATAGTTTTTCGGTTGTCTCAGCAAACCAAAACTCCAGTACCCCTTCCCTGTTCCACCAACCTTTCCCTGTCTCTCTAATAAGCAAACAGAGCTGGTCAATGGTCAAAATACAGGTTCCCCCACACAAAAACCGCTCACCACTCAAATCCTCTGGTCCAGGTGCAACCTACCCCCGGCCCTGCACTCAGGTGTAAAAACTCACGGCCAGAACCCACTTCCAAATAAGAAAGCATTATGCTTACCAAACGCTCCTGTTGACCCGGGGCTTCTGCCCCGGCTACGTAGCCAGAGGACACATCTTGTCACAAAACTCCACACATTGGCAGTGCACTCCAGGTCAGCATAAAAAGCTGCGGGCAGAGCCACCAACAGCCAATCACATTTCACCTATTTACTTTCAATGGTAAAATGTAAAATGCAGTCAGTCCCACGATGTTTATGTCTGAGTCCCCAAACTTTGCAGAGTTGGTCATTGGGGGACTGCAAAAAATAGGAAAAGTGGGTTGGGCCACTAGCAGCCAATCAGATTTCATCCGTTGAATTTCATTGGTGTAAATTTAAAATGCTGCCATTCTCACACTATTTATGCCAGGGTGCCCACTGTTTGTCACTTGGTGACTTCGACTCAAGGTTAGAAAAAGTGGGCACACCCACCAATCACAATTCACTTTTATTGGTTTAAATTTAAACTGCTGCCTTTCTTTAACTATTAACCTAGGGTCCCTAAACTCTGCAGAGTTAGTCACTGGGCAACTGCAGTTTCAGGTTAGAAAAAGTGGTCTGAGCCACCAACTGCCAATCAGATGTCACAAAAATTGCTGCTATTCAGACACTTTTAAAACCAGGGTCCCCAATTTTTGCACAGGGGTTTTTACTATGTAATTGTGATCCAAGGTTAGAAAAACTTGGAGGAGCCAACAATCAACAATCAGCCTATCAAATTTCATTCAGTGACTTCACATTTTTCTACCGACATTAAGTTCTCAAACTTCCTTTTTGAGTTGAAAACCGAAATTGCAACCACTCCCTGTGTGAAAAATAGGCGTGTGTGTGTCAACACTTTATAGACAAATTATAACAGTGGAGAGACCAGTAAACTGACTCCAGTTAAAGCCTGCATATTATTGGATAATGAATATGCTCATTTCTTATTGGCTCAGGAATTTGATTGACAGTGTTGGTTCCACAAAAGTGATAAAATTCCATTTTGTGAAACGAGTATTCATTTTGTTGATAGAATGAATTCTGTGCTATAGAATCTTGCTTTCTGTCACAAGTATCTATTTTGTCATGGAAATCTAGCTGGAATATGCTATTCAGTTACACCATTATATATTTTGTCAAAGTTTTGTTTTACATAATTAATTCTGAAAGTAACTTTACACATAACTCGTTTTGTTGTATGGGTGTTATACATTTGTGAGATGTCAAAATTTACAGAATTGTTTGTATATAATAATATAATATAGTAATATATAATAATATCCTTTTGTGTACAAAATTGATTATTATTTTCATTCTTCACTAGAAATATATCTTTACCCACACATTAATTCTGTGTACTGGGGATTGTTTTTTGTATACAAAATGTATTTTTGTAGACAAAATGTGCATTGGACAAATGGCACCCTATACATCCCTTTGTTATAAAGCTGCCATCATCTGGAGTTAAATTGTGTATATATAAGGTGTTTCCATCCAAATAACAGCTGGGATATTACGGTGCATGCATACGCAGTAAAATGGAATAGTGAATGTTTCTTTTACTTTTATTGCAATAAAGGATTAAGTTTATTGTAATGTGGAGCATAACTATCTCCCCTTATTAAGTCTAATTTAATACTGTCTCCTAAAAACAGAGACAGTTCAGTGATCATATCATATGAAATAAGTATTTTTGCATAAAAGAGACCATTGGATAAATTACACTGCACTGGCTTTGTTTTTTTAATATTTATTTTTATATAATTTTATTCTACCATATGTCGGAATCAAATGCAATAGAATAAAGGTATAATTAACCCATAATACGCCACACATGGACCTGGTTTGAATAACAAAACCGAGCAGAGTTTTAACACTCTTACTAGTTTTTTGGTTAATGCAACTGGACAAGATTTCAGTGATGGTTCACCTTTAATTCAACTTAGTATAGTTATAGAATGGCTACTTCTAAGGCACCCTAGGCAGCCCGGTCATCCACCTTGCCCTTGCGCATGTGCAGTTCTGCAGTTACCGGGGGGGAGGGTTGCGACGCCCCTGGCGCCCGCCAATCGTTGCGCTCTAGGCAGCTGCCTCTTCTGCCTACCCCTAGTTCTGGCCCTGCTGTGTGAGGCTACAGTTTTATTATTATTGCTACTTTTTATTAATTATTATTCTATTCAGGTCCTCTCGTATTCATACACCAGTGTCTCATTTAAACCACTCCCTGGCTGCTAATGTGTTTTGAACCCTAGCAGCCAGATAGCTGCTAGAACTCCAAACTGGAGAGCTGCTGAACAAAAACAGAAATAGTTAAACTACAAATAATAAAACATGAAGTCCAAATGCAAACTGTGTCAGAATATTGCTGTCTACATCATACTTACAGTTAACTCAAAGGTGAGCAACCCCTTTACCGTCTAGTTTATGATCTGCATTAAAGCAAGTACTGTAGATCTGTAGTTAGAAAAGTCAGGCAACACTGTGGTATTTCTCTCTGCTTATGTAAAATCAACAGGAAAGGCGGTGACTCGACAAAAACACAGAACAGTCAATGTAATATTTTATTGTTACAAATGAAATTGACAGCACTCGAATAATTCATCTTTGTGGTACTTATGAAATCTACTTCTCCTGAAGCCTAGGATCAGGCACTTACACAGACACAGCTAATTACAGTATTGTGCATTTGCTGAACAAAAAATGGCTTTCTTCTGTTGTTGACCAATCCTCTGGGAGCTTTGGAATTCCGTCTAATGTTTTCAGGTTTGGCAAAATGGAAAACACTCTAAAATATAGAAAGATGCAAAAATAAACATTACCTCTATAAGCACTAAGACTGTAAGTGCTACATGGCAGGGACAGCCTTCCTTTTGTGTCTCAATACTTAGCCCTTAATCTCTGGTGTATTTATAAATACAGGTATGAGATCTGTTACCCGGAACCCCATTATCCAAAATACAAGAAGGATATCTCCCTTAGACTCCATTTTAATTAAATAATTTGGATTATTAAAATGTATTTCATTTTTTCACTGTAATAATAAAACAGTACTTTGTACTTAATCCTAACTAAGATATAATGAATCCTTATTGGAGGCAAAACAATCCTATTGGGTTTAATTACTGTTGACAATTTTTAGTAGACTTAACGTATGGAGATCCAAATTACAGAAAACCTCTTTATGGGGAAGACCCCAGGTTCCAAACATTCTGGATAATGGGTCCTACACCAGTATTTTTGTTCTTTTCATTGTATTCCTCTGGTAATGTACTGTTTTAATGAACAATGCTGCATATTCAAGTAGGTTTATATAAATAAATATACATACACACACACACATGGTGTCTTCATTGCCCCATTCTTTCAAGTAGAACAGCAACAAAATGACCTGACTGAGAGAAGCCATGTCCATTCAGGTTAATGGGAAGCACACTGCTTTGGTAATTAGGTAAGGCCAATACGTGAGTATCACTAAGGAAGACTACTATGCTCCTGTGCATTGCTTGCTTTATGGGGTTAGTGTATCTTTAGTGCATTTGATGGCTTTCACACTCTGTGTGCCATGTGCAATAAGAGCACCATGAGTGCATTTATGATACAAATAATCTCTAGGATCTATTTGTAGTTAATTTCAGAAATGCTGAACAATGCTTTAAGCTATATTTCCACAAAACCTGCAGCTCAAGGCCAACATATTTTTGTCATATAGTGTATATACAATGAGAAGAGATAGCTATACATTAAAAGATCCAATTGGTAAGGTTGCCAAGGTTCTTCAATATGCCCACTTTGAGGTATGGGGAGGCAATATTGGGAGAGCCAAAAAACTGGATCAGAATGACGAGGATCATTGGGGTGAGAACTGCATCAATGAACTGATGTGGTCCTTGCCCAGCCTGGACTTTCAAATGTGCCCAATCAACATCTGTCCAATTTTCACCAGATATTGGTATACACAGCCCCATAGCTTGCCATTCAGTCTGTCTGCAGCTTTTATTGGCCTATGTATGGCCACCTTAATTTTGCACAAAATTTGTCTGACGTTTCGGTCCTCATCAAGACCTTTCTCAAGGATAGTACAACAGTGTCTAAACAAACTTTAAATTCTGCCAACAGAAAAAAGCACTGCACTCAGAGCAGGTACTAGCAGGACAAGCCCTTGCAAATTGTATTGTGCAAGTGAAACATTACGGGGGAAAAAAACCCTTTGTCAACCTTGTCAAGCTTACAATACTGCTTGTCCCATTTCTCTATTATGATACAAGAGGGTATTTGCACAGTTCCCCACAGTACTTGGTTGAATTATTTTTGTTGTATGACTTACTGTATTCTGTAGTCTTCCAAAAACTCACATGGATTTGACTTCAGAAGAAGGGACTCAAGTGGAGAATGCTTCAAGTTTGAAAGCCCACTCAGTGTTTCAATGTTATTCTCTGCTAGTGATAGGTGCTGAATTGCAGGCAGTTTTGGCAACTTCTTAAAAGATGTAAAGTGATTTCTGCTTAAATTTAATTCAGTGCACCTGGGTACAAGTAAATATGATGCACAAAGTCAGTAACTTTCAAATTTATTTTTTTTAAATGCACAAAAAATAATTATTGTTGTGTATAAAGTTATATATATTTAATATATTAAGAAAAGGTAACATTGGCTTTAACTCTGGGCTCACATGTATTTTGGTTTCTCCAAAAACAGATGAATCTCTAGATCTAGATGTCCTGATCATTTATAATTTTAGCTAATTTGAAGAATGCTATATGTCAATTTGCAATTCAGTTTACTACAGATAATTTTGTAAATTTTATTTGATATTTTCTTGCACATTTTATTTTGGGGAGGGAGGAGAGAGGGAGAGAGAGGCAGAAAAAGAGAGAAACATCTATTTGCAGATTTAATCATTATTACAGGTATAGGATCAATTAACCGGAATGCTTAAGACCTGGGGTTATTTCCTGTCATTTAGATCACCATAACTACCATACTGCCACAGTATACTAACTAACATGTAAAAATTAACCAAACCCAATAGATTTGGGATTTTGCCACCAATATGGATTTATGAAGCTTAATTACAACAAGGTACTGTTGTATTATTACAGAGAAAAAGGAAATAATTTTTAAAAATTATTTACTTAGAATGGGATCTATGGGAAATGGCTTTCTGGATATTGGGTTTTACATCTGTAAATGCATATGTATAGGACAAGGAGATGTGAAATTACTTGGGTGGCACCCCCCCCCCCCCCCACCCGCAGGGATTATAATCCTTCAACTGATACCTAGTGTTCCTGTTAGCAGAACACTGGACCAGTCTGGGGTACTTCTGTGTGGGAACCACGGATCGATCTTGTTCTGATCATTCTTGATTCTTCTCATCAAGGGCGCATGCACAGTAGAGTAAAAAGACATACTTTAAACAAAAAGCCAACTTTCACTCTACTGCACATTGAAGAATGAAGAAGCAAAAGACCATCAACAGGACCATCTGATTGTTGTATCAGTTAAGGGATTATAATCATGGGAGGTGCCTGACACAGGTGGATATAATGAGATGTAGCGCTTATTTGTGCTAAACTGTATACTGGAATAAAATGAAACCTCAGTTTAAGCCCTCTGTGGAAGCTGTCTCTAATTTATCAGGCAAGACCACAGCTGGGTCTGCAATAAAGATTTGGTTAATGGAAGGTGTTGAGAAGAAATATAAATACCTTGGCAATCTTATGGCACTCAAGTCTTTCAAAGAGTTATCAACCAGCCAAAGCCTTTCTACTCGTATAAGTCTTCGAAGTATCCTGTGAAAATTATTTTGTTGATAAGGATCTCCAAGGCCCTGGTACGAGAGATTTACATTCTAGAAGTAAGATAAAATTCAGAGAGTGTTAATAGTAGAAAAGCACAGGCCAGAACAGCACCATCTAAAACTAACTACTCCCTTTCTGCTGATTCACTGCGCATTCTCTGTGTTTCATAGTTACATAGGGTTGAAAAATGACCATAAATTCGACCCTTCCAAGTAAACCCAGCACACACAAACCAATACTGACCTATCTATACACTCACATGCATAAACCATATATACCAACATCAGTACTAACTTGGATACTATGCTTGTTCAAAAACTCATCCAAGCCCCTCTTAAAGGCATTAACAGAATCCGCCATTACAACATCACTAGGAAGGGCATTCCACAACCTCACTGCCCTCACCGTGAAAAACCACCTACGCTGCTTCAAATGGAAGCTCCGTTCCTCTAAAGAGGGGGCCTTTGGTGAGTTGATCATTTTTATGGGAAAAAAGAACATCCTGTATCTGCCTATAATCCCCTCTAATGTACTTGTACAGAGTAATGATGTCCCCTCGCGAGCGCCTCTTTTCCAGAGAAAACAACCCCAGCCTTGACAGTCTAACCTCATAGTTTAAATCTTCCATCCCCAGTTTAGTTGCACGTCTCTGCACTCTCTCCAGCTCATTAATATCCTTTTTAAGGACTGGAGCCCGAAACTGCACTGCAAGGTGAGGCCTTACCAGGGACCGATAAAGAGGCAAAATTATGTTTTCATCCCTTGAGTCAATGCCCTTTTTTATACAAGACAGCACTTTATTTGCTTTAGTAGCCACAGAATGACACTGCCTGGAATTAGACAACTTGTTATCTACAAAAACCCCCAGATCCTTCTCCATTAAGGACCCCCCCAACACACTACCATTTAGTAGATAGCTCACATTTATATTATTTCTACATTGAACCTCATTTTCCAGTTTGCTGCCCAGTTTTCCAATGTTGTCAAATCGCTCTGCAAAGCGGCAGCATCCTGCATGGAACTTATAGTTTTGCAATTTAGTGTCATCAGCAAAAATAGAAACAGTTCTTTGTATGCCCACCTCCATGTCAATAATAAACAAGTTTAAAAGCAACTAACAACAATGGCCCAATTAGAAAATGTTCCATTTACAACCACTCTTTGTACTCTATCCTTCAGCCAGTTTTCTATCCAATTACAAATATTATGTTCTAGGCCAATATTCCTTAATTTGATCATTAACCTTCTGTGAGGTACTGTATCAAACGCTTTAGCAAAGTCCAAGTAGATGACATCAACTCCCTTTCCAGCATCGAGGTTCCTACTAGGGATGTAGCGAACTGTTCGCCGGCGAACTAATTCGCGCGAACATCGGGTGTTCGCGAACGCGGAAGTTCGCGAACTTTCGGCGTATGTTCGCCATTTGGGTTCGCCTTAGCTGGCGCGAAATTTTGACCTCTCACCCCAAACCAGCAGATACATGGCAGCCAATCAGGCAGCTCTCCTTCCTGGGCCACCCCCCCCCCCTTGGACCACTCCCTTCCATATATAAACCGAAGCCCAGCAGCCATTTTACATTCTGCCTGTGTGTGCTTGAAGAGATAGTGTAGGGAGAGAGCTGTGTATTCATTTGAAGGAGAGTTTAAGTAGTTTTTCTGGCTAGTAATCTACTTTCTACTGCTCTGTATTTGTGTGGGGAGAGGACTGAGGAGCTGTGTATTTATTTTGAGGCAGAGTTTAAGTAGTTTTTCTGGCTAGTAATCTACTTTCTACTGCTCTGTATTTGTGTGGGGAGAGGACTGAGGAGCTGTGTATTTATTTTGAGGCAGAGTTTAAGTAGTTTTTCTGGCTAGTAATCTACTTTCTACTGCTCTGTATTTGTGTGGGGAGAGGACTGAGGAGCTGTGTATTTATTTTGAGGCAGAGTTTAAGTAGTTTTTCTGGCTAGTAATCTACTTTCTACTGCTCTGTATATTTTGTCTAAATAACAATTTGTCTAAATAACAATAATAATTCTGTGTCCAGAAACACAACCTGAGTGACGGTTTTCCACCAGCAATAATAAATTCCGTATCCACTACTGTATACGTTGCCCTTGCAGGCCTTGTTGCCCGGTGTCTGCAACCAAGTGCCACCTAGCTGTGTGAGCTTTTTCACAATCTGTCTAAATTACAATAATAATTCCGTGTCCAGAAACACAACCTGAGTGACGGTTTTCCACCAGCAATAATATATTCCGTATCCACTACTGTATACGTTGCCCTTGCAGGCCTTGTTGCCCGGTGTCTGCAACCAAGTGCCACCTAGCTGTGTGAGCTTTTTCACAATCTGTCTAAATAACAATAATAATTCCGTGTCCAGAAACACAACCTGAGTGACGGTTTTCCACCAGCAATAATATATTCCGTATCCACTACTGTATACGTTGCCCTTGCAGGCCTTGTTGCCCGGTGTCTGCAACCAAGTGCCACCTAGCTGTGTGAGCTTTTTCACAATCTGTCTAAATAACAATAATAATTCCGTGTCCAGAAACACAACCTGAGTGACGGTTTTCCACCAGCAATAATATATTCCGTATCCACTACTGTATACGTTGCCCTTGCAGGCCTTGTTGCCCGGTGTCTGCAACCAAGTGCCACCTAGCTGTGTGAGCTTTTTCACAATCTGTCTAAATTACAATAATAATTCCGTGTCCAGAAACACAACCTGAGTGACGGTTTTCCACCAGCAATAATATATTCCGTATCCACTACTGTATACGTTGCCCTTGCAGGCCTTGTTGCCCGGTGTCTGCAACCAAGTGCCACCTAGCTGTGTGAGCTTTTTCACAATCAGTCTAAATAACAATAATAATTCCGTGTCCAGAAACACAACCTGAGTGACGGTTTTCCACCAGCAATAATATATTCCGTATCCACTACTGTATACGTTGCCCTTGCAGGCCTTGTTGCCCGGTGTCTGCAACCAAGTGCCACCTAGCTGTGTGAGCTTTTTCACAATCTGTCTAAATTACAATAATAATTCCGTGTCCAGAAACACAACCTGAGTGACGGTTTTCCACCAGCAATAATATATTCCGTATCCACTACTGTATACGTTGCCCTTGCAGGCCTTGTTGCCCGGTGTCTGCAACCAAGTGCCACCTAGCTGTGTGAGCTTTTTCACAATCTGTCTAAATAACAATAATAATTCCGTGTCCAGAAACACAACCTGAGTGACGGTTTTCCACCAGCAATAATATATTCCGTATCCACTACTGTATACGTTGCCCTTGCAGGCCTTGTTGCCCGGTGTCTGCAATCAAGTGCCACCTAGCTGTGTGAGCTTTTTCACAATCTGTCTAAATAACAATAATAATTCCGTGTCCAGAAACACAACCTGAGTGACGGTTTTCCACCAGCAATAATATATTCTGTATCCACTAGTGTATACGTTGCCCTTGCAGGCCTTGTTGCCCGGTGTCTGCAACCAAGTGCCACCTAGCTGTGTGAGCTTTTTCACAATCTGTCTAAATTACAATAATAATTCCGTGTCCAGAAACACAACCTGAGTGACGGTTTTCCACCAGCAATAATATATTCCGTATCCACTACTGTATACGTTGCCCTTGCAGGCCTTGTTGCCCGGTGTCTGCAACCAAGTGCCACCTAGCTGTGTGAGCTTTTTCACAATCTGTCTAAATAACAATAATAATTCCGTGTCCAGAAACATCACCCAAGTTGTTGTTGTTTTGTAAAAATAAAAAAAATGCCAGGCAAAGGCAGGCCGCCACGCAGAGGCACTAGGGGCCGTGCTGCTATGATATCCTGTGGCCCTAGGAAATTGCCCAGTTTTCCGAAGGCACTTACCCTGAACTCCCAAAATGCTGAAGAGGTAGTTGACTGGCTTACACAGCACACCCCATCCTCTACTGTTTCTAACTTTGCCACAACATCCTCATCCTCCTCTGCTATGGGCACCCCACGTACCACTTCCTCCGCCACCGCCGCCCCTTCTTCACTGGAGTCAGAGGAGTTATTTACTCATGAGTTTGTTGAACTGAGTGATGCGCAACCATTATTGCCAGAAGAAGATGAAGGAGATGCGGACGTTACACCAGATATCATAATTCAGGCAGGCAACACAACAGAGATGGACATAAGGTGTGATGAGGTCCCCGCTGCTGCTGTCTTCTGTGAGCTGTCAGAAGAAATTGATGCATCTGAGGAGAATGATGATGAGGATATTTTGTGGGTGCCCACAAGAAGAGAGCAAGAGGAGGATTGTTCAGATGGAGAGACGGAGAGTCAGAGAGGCAGGAGGAGAATAAGACTTAGAAGAAGCAGGGACAGCTCCCAGGGAACAGTAGGGCAACAACATGAATCGGCACCTGTGGTCAGCCAGCCAACGCACCCGCCAACTTCTACTGTTACTGCTAGAAAGCCCACATCAAAAGGCTCAGCAGTGTGGCATTTTTTTAATGTGTGTGCCTCTGACAAAAGCGCTGTAATTTGCAATGAGTGCAGTCAGAAACTGAGTCTTGGGAAGCCCAACACCCACTTAGGTACAACTGCTATGCGAAGGCACATGAACGCCAAACACAAAGCACTATGGGAGCAACACCTCAAAGGCAGCAGCCAAACGCTAAGCCACCCTCCTTCTGCTCCAGCATCTTACTGCTCTACCTCTGCTGTCCTTGACCCGTCTCAACCACCCTCCACTCCGCCTTCCAGTTCCTGTTCATCTGCCCCCAGCCAAGTTTCTGTGAGGGCCATGTTTGAGCGTAAGAAACCAATGCCTCCGAGTCATCCCCTTGCCCGGCGTCTGACAGCTGGATTGTCTGCACTCTTAGCCCGCCAGCTTTTACCATACCAGCTGGTGGACTCTGAGGCTTTCCACCAATTTGTAGCAATTGGGACACCGCAGTGGAAGGTACCCAGCCGCAATTTTTTTTCACAGAAGGGAATACCACACCTGTACCAGCATGTGCAGAGCCAAATCACCGCATCTCTGTCATTTAGTGTTGGGGCAAAGGTCCATATGACTACTGACACATGGTCCTCCAAGCATGGTTAGGGCAGGTATGTCACCTACACTGCCCACTGGGTGAACCTGGTGATGGCTGGGAAGCAGGGAATGCGTGGTTCAACAACAGTGGAGTTGGTGTCACCGCCACGGGTTGCATGCGGGTCTGCCACCACCTCTACTCCTCCTTTGCTCTCTAACTCGTCTTCTAAGTCATCTTCTAAGTCGTCTTCTAACTTGGCTTCTTCCTCGGCTTCTTCCTCCTCTGCTGCTGTGTCCTCCTCCACACCTGTGCACCCCCAGCTCCACATAGGCTATTCGACGTGCCAGGTACGCCGTTGTCATGCTGTCTTGGGCATGACGTGCCTGGAAAGTAGAAACCATACCGGATCTGTACTCCTGTCATCTCTGCACTCACAGGCCGATCGGTGGCTGACCCCACACCAACTGAAAATTGGAAAAGTGGTGTGTGACAACGGAAGCAATCTGTTGGCAGCACTGAGACTGGGCAATTTAACACATGTGCCCTGCATGGCACATGTTTTAAATTTGATAGTCCAACGGTTTGTCTCGAAGTACCCAGGATTGCAGGACATTCTCAGGCAGTCCAGGAAGGTGTCTGGCCATTTCAGACGTTCCTACACAGCCATGGCACGCCTTGCTGACATTCAGCGGCGGCACAACTTGCCAGTCAGGCGTTTAATTTGCGACAGCCAGACTCGCTGGAATTCCACGCTAATGATGTTTGAACGTCTGCTGCAACAACAAAGAGCCATCAATGAATACCTATTTGAACTGGGTGGTAGGACTGGATCTGCAGAGCTGGGGATTTTTTCCCCCCGTTACTGGGTGCTTATGCGCGACGCCTGCAGGCTGATGCGCCCTTTTGACGAGGTCACAAATATGGTTAGTCGCACTGAAGGCACCATCAGCGACCTAATACCCTTTGCTTTTTTTCTTGAGCGTGCCGTGCGACGAGTGACAGATGACGCTGTAGACCAGCGTGACCAAGAGCCTGATTTCTGGGCGGAATCACCAGAACGTTCCCAGGCACCTGCTGCAACGCAGGGAGAGGTGTCAGAAGCGGAGTCAGAGGAGGAAGGTGGCTTTGTGGAGGCAGAAGACCAACAGGAGCAGGCTTCCCAGGGGGCTTGTGGTCACCTTTTGTGGAGCCCTGGTCTTGTACGTGGCTGGGGGGAGGAGACGGTGGTGGATGAGGACGTAGTCCTTGATAACGAGGAAGGGGAGATGGATACCTCTGCATCCAAACTTGTGAGAATGGGGTCTTTCATGCTGTCATGCCTGTTAAAGGACCCCCGTATCAAGAGGCTTAAGGAGAAGGACCTGTACTGGGTGGCAACGCTACTAGACCCTCGTTACAAGCATAAAGTGGCAGAAATGTTACCAACGTACCACAAGTCCGAAAGGATGCTGCATTTCCAAACCAGCCTGCAAAACATGTTGTACAATTCTTTTAAGGGTGATGTCACTCCACATTCCAGGGGCAGAGGTGCCGGTAATCCTCCCACGAGCACACCTGCAAGGACAATGCACTTTGGCCACTCTGTAACGTCAGACATGCAAAGTTTTTTCAGTCCAAGGCAGCGCCAGGACCCTTCTGGATCCACCCTCAGAGAACGCCTCGACCGGCAGGTAGCGGACTACCTGGCATTAACTGCAGATATTGACACTCTGAGGAGCGATGAACCCCTGGACTACTGGGTGCGCAGGCTTGATCTGTGGCCAGAGCTGTCACAATTTGCCATAAATCTGTTGTCTTGCCCTGCCTCAAGTGTCCTCTCAGAAAGGACCTTTAGTGCAGTAGGAGGGATTGTAACTGAGAAGAGAACTCGCCTAGGTCACAAAAGTGTTGATTACCTGACCTTTATTAAAATGAATGAGGCATGGATCTCGGAGGGTTACTGCACGCCGGAAGACTTGTTCTGACTGCCCATGCAGCTGTCCTTCTCTGCACGCCGCTTGACACCACACACAGCTGTCCTTTAGCGTCCTCCTCCATCACCGTACAAACTAGGGTGCAAATCCTACTGGCTTAATTGTAAGCCAAACTTTTTGGACAGGTAAATCCTGAATTTTTCTCTCTTCTACTCTTCTGTGCTTGTCACCCTATCTGAGTTCTTTGAAAGGGTTTGGCTGGGGCATGGTTATGATACCATCTAGCTTTGATGTTTTTAATGTCTTCTGTGCTTGTCACCCTATCTGAGTTCTTTGAAAGGGTTTGGCTGGGGCATGGTTATGATACCATCTAGCTTTGATGTTTTTAATGTCTTCTGTGCTTGTTGTCACCCTATCTGAGTTCTTTGAAAGGGTTTGGCTGGGGCATGGTTATTATACCATCTAGCTTTGATGTTTTTAATGTCTTCTGTGCTTGTTGTCACCCTATCTGAGTTCTTTGAAAGGGTTTGGCTGGGGCATGGTTATGATACCATCTAGCTTTGATGTTTTTAATGTCTTCTGTGCTTGTCACCCTATCTGAGTTCTTTGAAAGGGTTTGGCTGGGGCATGGTTATGATACCATCTAGCTTTGATGTTTTTAATGTCTTCTGTGCTTGTCACCCTATCTGAGTTCTTTGAAAGGGTTTGGCTGGGGCATGGTTATGATACCATCTAGCTTTGATGTTTTTAATGTCTTCTGTGCTTGTTGTCACCCTATCTGAGTTCTTTGAAAGGGTTTGGCTGGGGCATGGTTATGATACCATCTAGCTTTGATGTTTTTAATGTCTTCTGTGCTTGTCACCCTATCTGAGTTCTTTGAAAGGGTTTGGCTGGGGCATGGTTATGATACCATCTAGCTTTGATGTTTTTAATGTCTTCTGTGCTTGTTGTCACCCTATCTGAGTTCTTTGAAAGGGTTTGGCTGGGGCATGGTTATGATACCATCTAGCTTTGATGTTTTTAATGTCTTCTGTGCTTGTCACCCTATCTGAGTTCTTTGAAAGGGTTTGGCTGGGGCATGGTTATGATACCATCTAGCTTTGATGTTTTTAATGTCTTCTGTGCTTGTTGTCACCCTATCTGAGTTCTTTGAAAGGGTTTGGCTGGGGCATGGTTATTATACCATCTAGCTTTGATGTTTTTAATGTCTTCTGTGCTTGTTGTCACCCTATCTGAGTTCTTTGGAAGGGTTTGGCTGGGGCATGGTTATGATACCATCTAGCTTTGATGTTTTTAATGTCTTCTGTGCTTGTCACCCTATCTGAGTTCTTTGAAAGGGTTTGGCTGGGGCATGGTTATTATACCATCTAGCTTTGATGTTTTTAATGTCTTCTGTGCTTGTTGTCACCCTATCTTAGTTCTTTGAAAGGGTTTGCCTGGGGCATGGTTATGATACCATCTATCTAAGATATTTTTTCTGTCTTCTGTGCTTGGTACGCTATCTTCGATTTTTTAAAGGTTCTGCCTCAGGATTGGTTATGATACCATCTATCTAACATATTTTTTCTGTCCTCTGTGCTTCAGTGGCTGCAACAAAAAAACCATAATTTTTTAGGAATGTACACATTCCTGATTTTTCAGGGTTCTGCAACGGCGGCAAAATCGTATCTTTTATGGTCACCACAGGTGATCGAAAAGGTAGGACAAACCTGGGCCCACACTGCAGAATCAGTGTTTTTTGGTTCACGTTACTGTACATTGAATTACCTCTGCCTGACCATGCACGTGTGCACAAGCACGGTGACTGCTAAACACACCACTACAGAAATATTCCCACCGACGGGACGAACGTCCTGGAGGTGACAAGCAACTAGTAAAAACTAATATTCGCACACTTGACAGTATCATTAAAGCTTTTTGCGTTTTTTTTCGTTGCAGTAAACGCGGCGTTTTGTCTTTGCGTGTGAACCGGCCGTAACCTTTACACGACTTGATTGGAATGTAGATGCCGGACTTTTTAAAGCAGTTTATTACATAAGTTTAGGGATGTAGTGTGTTTTCTCCCCTTAACAGCACAAAACGCAACGCTGTGTCAACAACGTATTTTTCAGAGAAATTTTTGCCCTTGATGCCCCTCCTGCATGCCACTGTCCAGGTCGTGGCACCCTTTAAACAACTTTAAAATCAGTTTTCTGGCCAGAGATTGCTTTTCTAGGTTTTAAAGTTCGCCTTCCCATTGAAGTCTATGGGGTTCGCAAAGTTCGCGAACGTTCGCACTTTTCGGCGAAAGTTCGCGAACGGGTTCGCGAACATTTTTTTTTAGGTTCGCTACATCCCTAGTTCCTACTCACCTCCTCATAAAAGGCGACTAAATTAGTCTGGCAAGATCTGTTACGCATAAAACCATGCTGGCACAAACTAATAGTATTGTGAACTGCAATGTATTCAAGTACCCTATCCCTTATTACCCCTTCCAAAAGCTTTCCTACTACTGATGTCAGACTAACAGGCCTATAGTTTTCAGGCTGTCAGTTACTGAGCTTAGGGACTGACTTACAATATACTCTATATATAGAATATAAATGTCAAACTATAAGGCTGATTATTAATTAATACAGGTAATTACTACATGGCAGCTCTGTGCAATTAGCATCAGAATTTAATAATTAGACCTGTAGCATCAGTTTATATGACAGGCCATCTTATTTTTCTGATTGATAATTTTCTGTGACCCCTAAGCTCCGCTTCTAAACAGCTGCTAAAAGAACACTCAGCATGTGTGCTGTCCCAGACAGTTCTAATAGAATCCAAGATGGGGAGCTCCTGTGACAACTGTAAAGACCTATATCATTACTACTATAGAGTCACTAAAACTTTTAGCTAGTGCAGTCAGTTTAGTATATAAAATATGGCATTTCTAGCCATATTAATTTATAGGGTTTAGTTCTTCTTTAAGAAAATTCTATAGACTGCTTTTGTCAGTTCAGTTCAGCAATTAATTGACGTTGTCCTGCTTTATAAATATTAGTACATATAGAGGATTATAGGAGCACAAGAACAGTGGACAACTTGTGCATGTAAACCTATTTCTATTAAAGTTACTTACGCCAAAATGCACTCTCTGCACTTCCACATTTCCTCTTACTATAATTTCTTGTGAAAAACTTTCCATCAAGAACTATAATATGAATAACATATGCATCATTGCCTTTGTAGATTTGGAACCAATCAACTATGCAGCATCGTTTCTGGAACATTACTAGCAGCTTAACTACAGAACATTCATGGAACACTAACTAGGACATCCTGGATCTTGTTCTGAAAATCTCAATTGGTCTTTGAATTATATGATATGATAAAATCCTTGCATATCTGTTGTCTGCAAAAGCAGGATGACAGTTCTAGGATGAAAGGCAATTTCCAACTTAATAATTATCTAAAACTCTCTTAAAAATGTAAGGGGATTTTCATGTGTAAGTAAGCTGCAAAATCCATGGTAACTCCCCTGCCAGCCCACAGTGCCAGGCAGCATTTTATGCTTGGGTTGTAAGTTAGCCATGTGTTTTGTTTCTTATGTATTCATCCACAACAATCAGCCTTGCATTAACTCAGGGCTCCTCTTATTTCCCCCAGGGCAGCCTGCTATGCAGGCAAAAGTACAACAGCTCTTCTTCTACACAACTGAAAGGAACATTTCTTTAGGCTAGTCTGTCCTTTCTCTGTTGTCTTCCTAGGCCTTAGCAATGTCCCACATGGTTATCTTTTATATATTATATTGTATGTAGGTCAACAACAAGCAAGTTATTCTATGTCTTTTGAAACCATGACAAGATGTCACATAAACTGCAAGCTGAACAAAAAAATGAAACAGCCTGGGAACTTGGAAAGCTGGATGCGCTGCCATTATGCCTGATGGCTTGTTTCAATGGAAGCAGTCACCTGAAACCCCTCTCAGAATACAGATCAGTCAGTGGAGATTTGTGCGTAGCATGGGCATTGAAATAAATGTTACAGAGAGGGATATATTGTGCTTCTCACAGGTAACACATGTTGAACTGCATGCATCAAGCATGGTAAAACGTAACAGGGGTCACCAACTATTGCCCACGTACCTGCCTCTCTATCAATATATGTTTATTAAATGTACTTAGAGGTGTGTGTGCTGCAAATTGTGTGTTTAAAACATTTCTGCACTGGGGTATAATCAATGTATTCATGTTGTTTCAAATACGAACATTGTGCAGAAATTATGGTAGGACAGTGGCCTGTAACTGCAATAATAGCATAAGGAATAGAATAACAGCATGTGTGCTTCTAAGCTAAAAGGTGTTGGCAAGAACTCATTGCACCTGTGTTCCAAATTATATCAGTTTTGTTATATTCAAAAACCTATGTAACAGCATTTGTTCTTGTGGGCACTATATTCATGTGTATGGAGGGTGGCTCCTTACAAGGTGTTGGATTGTCCCAAGAGTTAATTAGGGGATGGAAATAAGTAGATTACAGAGTTTATAGAGGTAAGAATTGGTATAAAAGTAGTATGTCTTAAGATGGCCATTCACGGAACAATTTTAGACTTTAGACTGATTCGGCAGCATATGCCTGTGTATGGGCACCGACGATAGACCTCCCCGACCAAAATCTGGCCTGAAATTGGCCAGAATTAGGCGAATTAACCTGTAGGTGGGCATATTGGGAGAAGATCTGCTCGCTCAGCTACCTCGCCAGGTGAGCATATCTTAAAGCGTATGGCCACCTTTAGTCTGGTGCCACATGGGGCTGATTCTTGGCCTGCAGAAAAACACAGCAATACCTTTTTCCTGGCTTGTACCTGGAACCATTGCGCTGGTCCGGGTGCAGGCACATGTGGCAGATTTCAGCTCTGAAACGCAAACTCTCCTCCTTCTTCCTCAATATACACCACCTGTGTCTAACCTGGGCTGACCCAATGGGTGCAGGGTGCAGACAAGGAAAAAGGCTGATGCAAATGTATGCACCAATTTGTAGGGGCCAATTCTTGGCCTGTGTTTTTCTGCAGTCTGAGAATTATCCCCAGTGTGGCATCAGCCTTAGAGAGGGACCAAGCCTTGGTTGTTAGAATTAGTTTATAATACTCACATAAGGATTTAGGTCCCCTAATGGAATGTGGAATGGATTTTTATGGGCCTTGTTGCTTGTAGAGCAATGCATAACCTAAGATACTATTATGACCTGTCATTGAGAAAATTGTACCTGGATACAATACAACAATACTAGCATGCTAGTATGTGCCGTCTGGAGTACAGGCATGGGTCTAGATTGGTCTAGGTGCCATGTTGACAAAATTAGAAACTTTCAGGGTTTAACGTGAAGAAGGCAATGTTGTTCTACAATATCTACTCAGAAAAGCTAAATTAGCCCAATATCGCCCACCTGTAGGGGAAGATATTGGGAGAAGATCCGCTTGCTTGGTGACCTTTCCAATTGAGCTGAATTGGTGACCACCTTTAGGCTGAAGGCAGTTCAACTGATCCTTAAAGTTAACTATGATCTTGTCAGAGATTAGCATTTTTGTGAGGGGTCACTTTGTTATTAAATTGCTGTTTGGACCTGTTTACTGAGTTTAGGTTCATTAAAATTGGTAATTCCTAATAAGGTACTGGCTGTTTGTACTCATTACACCTTGATAGCCTTCTCCAGCCCAAATTACCCAAGCTCAACCTGGCAGTTGAAATCTCTTATACACAACACACTAGTGATGAGCGAATCTGTCCCATTTCGCTTCGCCATAAAATTCGCGAAACGGCAAGAAAATTAGCAAAACAGCGAAAAATTTTGTTGCGTGTCTTTTTTGTCGCCCGCATCTATTTTTTGCTGCCGCGGCTATTTCTTTTTTGTCGCCTGTGCTTTTTTGACGTGATTGTGCCCATTTTGACATGACCACGCCTGATTTGACGCACAAAAAAAAATTCCGTACAACAAATTTTTCCACGGTGAATTTTCACTGAAGTTTCTCAAAACAATACGCCAATGGCGAAGTGTGGAAATTTGCTGCGAATCCATGCCTGCCAAAAAAATTCGCTCATCACTACAACACACCATTTTAAGCAGGGGGGTGGCATTGGCATCAGTCCTGCTGAGCTCCAAGGCACCAGGTCCACCACTGTCTATGATCACCAAACAGCCCCATCTCTAACAAAGCATCTGGATTAGCAGGCGATTCTCAAATAAACTGCTCTCTTTGGGGCAAGAAAGCTACAGCAGTTGATAATGAATATGTAAAGAATCACTTGTTAGGACTGAAGTACGTGGATCCAGGGGGAAATGTCTGTCTGAACCTTCTTGTCAATTAAATTTCCGGCTGCAGACGTTTTCATTAAGTGAAAGCTTGAAAGAAGAGCTCATTTACTTCAGTCTGACAAAATTGTTATAAATCCCTCCCTGATGATGACTGACGGAGTTTATTACACAAATAACAAGTAGAGTTGAGTCTAGCAGTTGAGTCACAAGGCTAAAATAGCTGAATCTAAATGTGCCAAGCACAAAATGACTTCTGATTAAAATAAGATAATAAGAATAATAAGAGTTGGTAGGCATAGAAAAATGTTCCTTTAGAAAAAAAGGTTATTTCAGGTTATAGATTTCTGCAGCAAGAATTCCCTGTCTGGGCAAAGGGTTGCAGTGTCTACAGACTGACTACGGCAGACATTGAATGCACGTACTGAAAGGAGCAAACTGCTCAGAATTGTTTGGGTAAATCACTTGTCAAACCTAAAGCAATGTTCTTGTTTTATCAAAACTTTGCCTTAACAACAGAAACCTGTCACTCACAGCTGTTTTGCCATTCAAGTTTTCACAACAACTGTGGGTGGGGCTAGCTTTCACTGCTGCCCTAGGTTAAAAACATGTGATTTGTAATTAAACCATATGGCCATAGAGTGTTTAACCTACCAGCCTTGTCAAGGCCATAATATCCCCTTCCTGCCTTCTACACTTTGATCCACAGCCAGAAATTCAATTCACATAAATTATGCAACCAGCTAGAGTTAGAGGTAGATTGTAAGCTCTACTGGGGAAAGGACAAATGTAAATGATGTATAATCTCTGTAAATAAGATACCTACTCTACAGAAGGCTTCCAACTGGCACCCAGGCAGCAGTTTGCAAATCAGAAGACCAGTAAGAGATGGTCCAAAAAGAAATATAAGAAATGAAAAATAACAATAAAAATAAACTCTCACACACAGCCCCTGCCGGGGTCAGCGACACCTAAAACCAGTTGCACCCAGCAGAAGTAATTAAAATATTTGTTACAATAGACCCATCTATAGCAAATTAAAAGTTAAGATAAATGTAAATAACCTCTTTAAAAAAGTTGGATGTTCCAAAATAAAGGGGTGAAAGAAATTCAGTTTTGGAGCTCCCTAGTTTCTAGGTCCACAAAATATCTTAATAACTACTTAAGGGGACAAGGAACAGGACAACCTGCTGCACAACACTGTTACTGAAAAGATAGCCTGCATATTAAAGCAATGACAACTAAAAGGGAACTATAAAAGGTCTCAATCTACCACACTAACAGGTTTAGATTAATGCTAGACACCTTAAAGCCCTTCTGGAGTTCTTGACCTACAATTCCCAGCATCCTATCAACAGCCAAGCTGCCAGATGTTGAACTAAAACCTCTAAAAATGTAAATGTGCTGGTGTCAAATAAAAGATTTACTGTCAAAACATGTATTATGAGGCCCTACCTTCCTCTTATTGTTACCTGTGTCCCAGGCTTATAGATAATTATACAGTGCACTTACCTAGTAGAAACAGTTTGATTAACAGCATTCTTCTCCCACCAATTTTTTCAGAAGAATTGACTATTCACAATTATGCTATATTTATACCCTATATACCATATATTGGAAATCTAATTTAAGATACACAGGCAGTTTAAAGCTGCTGGTTTTGACCCCTTCATTCTGGGTCTGCAGCTTGTCTGCCCTTGTATGGGCCCTTTCTGACTTGACATATATCTGGCTGCAAATTAAAAATCACCAGATGTCCCTTTCAGGGCAAGGACCTCATTGACACTTTGACAACCTGCTTTGGTGCCCATTATTATCCAATTGTTGGCCTTGAGGCCAAAAGATCAGTGAAGGGAAAAGAGCAGAGCATAGTCAAGGAGGACAGGCGAGGTCAATAAAAGAATCAGGATCCAGAAGTATAATCGAAAACAGGCAAAATGGTCAATCAGTTCAGACAGCGAAACAGAAAAAGTCAATGATCAGGCAGAGGTTAGGGACACAGGAACGGACAGAGAACACACCCAGGAACTATACAGACCTACGTTGAGCAATGAGAAGTAGGTTGTGGCACCTTTAAATATTTAATTTTCACGCCTTGCGCAATGACATCATATCAGACAGAACTGTGCATAACAGATGGGCCAGAACTCTGCATAACAGGTGGACCAGAACTCTGCATAACAGGTGGGCCAGAACTCTGCATAACAGGTGGGCCAGAACTCTGCATAACAGGTGGGCCAGAACTATGCATAACAGGTGGGCCAGAACTCTGCATAACAGGTGGGCCAGAACTCTGCATAACAGGTGGGCCAGAACTCTGCATAACAGGTGGGCCAGAACTCTGCATAACAGGTGGGCCAGAACTCTGCATAACAGGTGGGCCAGAACTCTGCATAACAGGTAGGCTAGAACTCTGCATAACAGGTGGGCCAGAACTCTGCGTAACAGGTGGGCCAGAACTCTGCGTAACAGGTGGGCCAGAACTCTGCATAACAGATGGGCCAGAACTCTGCATAACAGGTGGGCCAGAACTCTGCGTAACAGGTGGGCCAGAACTCTGCGTAACAGGTGGGCCAGAACTCTGCGTAACAGATGGGCCAGAACTCTGCATAACAGGTGGGCCAGAACTCTGCGTAACAGGTGGGCCAGAACTCTGCGTAACAGGTGGGCCAGAACTCTGCATAACAGGTAGGCCAGAACTCTGCATAACAGGTGGGCCAGAACTCTGCGTAACAGATGGGCCAGAACTCTGCGTAACAGGTGGGCCAGAACTCTGCGTAACAGGTGGGCCAGAACTCTGCGTAACAGGTGGGCCAGAACTCTGCGTAACAGGTGGGCCAGAACTCTGCGTAACAGGTGGGCCAGAACTCTGCATAACAGGTGGGCCATAACTCTGCGTAACAGGTAGGCTAGAACTCTGCATAACAGGTGGGCCAGAACTCTGCGTAACAGGTGGGCCAGAACTCTGCGTAACAGGTGGGCCAGAACTCTGCGTAACAGGTGGGCCAGAACTCTGCGTAACAGGTGGGCCAGAACTCTGCGTAACAGGTGGGCCAGAACTCTGCGTAACAGGTGGGCCAGAACTCTGCGTAACAGGTGGGCCAGAACTCTGCATAACAGGTGGGCCAGAACGCCCCACTAGACCACCAAGTGCTCTAACACCACTATTACAAAGGTTATGTCTATTAGTCACTAATAAAGGAATAAAAAACAATTTTATGGTCATGGCCAAGTCAGGTTATTTTTGTCTGGTTAAAGTTAAGGGCCCTTTAGTGAAAATATTAACTTCTGTGAAAAATGGGGAATTTAAAATCAGCAGTGTTGGCAGTTTTTATACCTGATACAACATCATTATTCATATGTGACATGAAAATGAAAAGAACACACAACAGAATGCCATAGTTGTGTTTCTGAGCCTTACCAGGCACTGCTCCCAGTTTTCTTGGAGTCGCTTTCTCCATATCTCCTTATCTGTAATGTCCCTTTCTTCCTGGAAGAGATGCACCTCTCCTCTGGTTACAAGTTCCTCATATGATGGCCCTTTGTTCCAATGAAGCATGTGAGCACGTCAGAAACAAAAAGGATTACATTTCAAACCTACTCAACACTTGAAGTATAAATTAAGAAAATGTAATGCTTTAAAGTTAAAATAATCCCTGGCACTGGTGGGAAATAGAGCTATTTAGCACAGCATAAGTAAATGCATTTAAACAATAAGAATGCTATTACTTTACCTTCCCTTACTCTAGGACAGCGAATTTGAGTCCCTTGAACATCATGTTCTTTTAACTTGTGCCAAGTTAGATATTTGAACGGATCGCATGGAAGCTTGAAATACAGAGAAGAAAGAAAGCTAATTATTCTTTGAAGTATTCTCATGCTGTTTCATGGAACACTTGAAAATAAGTTTCACACAAAAACCCAACACATTAAAATAAACAAAGTCCTACAAGGATATTTGTAACATCAAAACAACAGAAATCCTTCATAGTTATTAATATATTTAATAATACATTTAATAATATAAGTAATGGCCTTGGGAAAGCAGTAATTTAAATTAACGGGGCAGTATCATTAAGAAGGAGCTTAACTTACAAGGAATAATCCTCATTTATTAATGAGTGAGAAGAAAAATTGTGAAAGCCTATAACAATAAAAATTCACACCTGCACTGAGACCCCATAATGACACTGTGAGACAAGGTGCTACAAAGAAAAGATAAGTTCAACAGATGAATTTCAGCCCAACTGCATCCAATGTAAAAGCTATACTTGAGCTGAAACTGAAAAAGTACATGTAGGAAAAAGTTGCACAAAAGTTGCAAAACCTCTACTTGTTTTATTGTCCCACCAAAACCTCTACTTGTTTTATTGTCCCACCAAAAGCTCTACTTGTTTTATTGTCCCACCAAAACCTCTACTTGTTTTATTGTCCCACCAAAACCTCTACTTGTTTTATTGTCCCACCAAAACCTCTACTTGTTGTATTGTCCCACCAAAACCTCTACTTGTTGTATTGTCCCACCAAAACCTCCACTTGTTGTATTGTCCCACCAAAACCTCTACTTGTTGTATTGTCCCACCAAAACCTCCACTTGTTGTATTGTCCCACCAAAAACTGTTGCACAAAAACACGTGTCAAAAATCCAAAAGCAAAGAAGCACAGAAGCAAAGAAGGATCCTCCAGGGAAGAGACATCTGCAATCGACTTCTACATGATCTCGACAAGTTTTAGCTGGCCAACTGTTAGACTCAGATTTTTAGGCATTTTGTCGCATAATAAATCTCGAAAAAGTCGTTTTTTTTTCTGGCGACTGTTAGAACTAAAAAAATCCATATTGGAAAAGAACCAAAACTACAACCAGTTGTAAATGGCTGCCTAAGTTTTGAACATAGTTAATCAGTTTTAATGTATTAGTTCATGCTCAGCACTTTAAAACCTTGTTTATGTCTAAAATAAACATGGGTTCAATATTTCTAATATATTTGTAATTTAGGTAAATACATATAAGTCAAACAAGATAAACTACCCAGCAAGAATCCCCAGTTTCCCCTGCTGATGGACAAGCTTGATTTATCTGTCTTATTCATCACTGAAAGCAATAGATATTTCTAAAATGGCAACTGTCTATAAAAAGTTTGCTCCCCATATGCCAGTGTTCCCCAACCAGTGGCTCAGGGGCAACATGTTGCTCACCAACCCCTTGAATGTTGATCCCAGAAGCCTTAAAGAGGTGCTTATTTTTAAGTCCCTGGCTTGGAGTCAGGTTCTGGCTGCCCAACCATTTTTACATTTGATTGTGTCTCACAGGTTAACAGGGATCCCTTCCATATGCACATTTGAACATGTAGATCACATCACTAATCCTTCTGCTTTATATTGCAAAATCAGCTAGTAACCATGGTAGGTGAGATGCTGTATAGTACATCTTAGCAGCCATTTATGGCTATGGAAGACCTCCATCGACACTTTGTGCTCCATTGATGGGAACCTAAAACTTTTGTGATTGCACAAGTGCACACAGCATGCCATGTTGGCAAAATATAGATTTATGGGCAAAACATGTCTGTTTTCACAGAATATATGTAATTATACTTTTGAATTCCGAATGTAAATCAGCCTCATCTGAAGGGGGGAGATTCCATGTAGGAAACATAACTTTATCCCTGAACAATTCCCTTTAAGCTAAATGTATTTTTTGATTGCTATGTGCTAATTAGCTGTATAACAACCACAAGGAAACACCTGTTTAAATAAAAAAGCTATTTGCATTATCCCTTAGTAACCTAACACTTCCCAGCCATTTCAGAAGAGATCGCACAATGTTCTACTGAGCTGAAATAGCATCTTAGTGATTTGCTTTGCCCTCAGCATCTGTCAAACGTTGCAGAAATTTGTATAGTTGCCGCTAGAAGCCAGTTGAACCATTAAACCGCCCATATTATTCAGATTTTGGAAAAGCGATGAAATATTAATTGTTTAGCTTCCCTTATTAAAAAGCAGCATATGCCCTATTCATAATAAGGTATTTCCTTCCTTTTATTTTCCATTATATGACCAGCAAAAATGAGATTATGCTTTTTATTGGACAGAATCTTAACATTTATATTCTGCACATCTCCATTTAGACACAATTCGGAGCTTCCTTATCACTTGCAGATCTCCTCATACCAAGTAATAGCAGCAGCCATTCTTTGTTATTGTTAGTCTATGGAGATTGGTGAGATGTGATATGGGATGGTGACTGACGTGTAAAAATGCAAGAAATGATCATTGCACAGAGTAAGAAATTACTTTAGGACAAGATACATGGAAGAAACTGTACTCAAACCAAGTATATTTGCCATATAAAATGATATAATATGCACATTTGACACTAAAAAATTACGGCAGCACCAGCTGGTAAATAGAGATCTTTGTTTATAGATTCAACAAACAGCTTGTTTTCTCCAAATAAAATGGACTGAAGGCACGGAGCATTTTATCATCATGACCACAGGGAATGTTTGCTATAAGTTTGCAGAAACCAGTTTTGCTTTGATCCTTCTTGGTATCATTTAACTTTAATTCCCCAAATGGGGAATTATCTAGCTATCAAAATGGACAGCCTGCAATTGCTTGCATTTCCAGTCTGTAGCTTTATCACTAGGAACAGTTTTATCTTAGCAGGGAAGATGTATTTGCTTTTAAGGGAAAGGACCTAGAACGTATAATATACTGTACATAATGTTTCCTCTTTCAAGATATAACACATCTGAGCGATACATAATATACCTTGTTAATTCCATATGTTGCTTGTCTGTCAAATAAGGACCTATATAAGCCTGTCACTGTTATAGCCGCTTGGTCATTTAGCTTCCTTGCTGATATCTAGCTCCTTTAATTTCTTGAGTGCCTTGTCCCTAAGTCCCTACCTGGCACCTTGTTCCTTATTCAACAGCATAGAAAAGGTATTGGGCACTCTGGAAACCCACAGACAGGCCAGAAAAAAATGGTTAAAAATAGAGTAGGGACCCATAGAGTTAAATGGCCCCTATAGCTTTTAATCCCTAGATGTTCAGTTCACGTAGTTGCTTGGCAGAAGGGAATATATCTAAGTAAGTTCATTTATATATGTATGCTATTGGCTAGAAGTTAAGGTGACCATTTCCTGCCTCACTTTGATATAGTGCTGGGAAAGGAGTGGCATTTCCTCTTTGCTTCCACTTGGATGTAGCTGTGAGCCCAGGGCATGGGCCTAGTTAAAGTTGGGGAACAGAGCCCTGTGAATGAGGCATTAGATAGTGGCAAAATATAAATCTGCACTGATACCAAAGTTAAAAAATAATAACTTTATTACAATCCATTAAAATAAACCCCATGCATAAAGCCTAATACGCTTCATGCTTACGCAGCACTTAATCATAGGCCCAGTGTAACCCATGTTCTACAGGTACTAGTAAAGGAAGGCAGTTATTGAGCAAAAATAGAGGTTACAATAGAAAAAAAATCTCTATTGAATATTCATCTCACAAAGCCTTAAACGTTTTGTGTCTGACACTAATACAATAGGACACAATAACACAATAATAGGTTTGAAGCCTATGATTAAGTGTTTTGTTTAAAAATTACAAGAAGGCCACTTATTTGGAAACCCACAGCAACCCATAGCTAAAATATGGGAGAGGTCATGTTCTTAAAACTTATTGTTTTCAATTAGTACAGCACAAATAATGCCTTTTTCCATTGATAGCTTCTATTTTTAATTTTCTTAAAGTGTGACTTGTTTCCCTTCCCTAATATTTCCAAACTGATATACAGGTATGGGACCCGTTATCCAGAATGCTCGGGACCTGGGGTTTTCCAGGTAAGGTGTCTTTCCATAATTCAGGTCTTCTACCGTAAGTCTGATAAAACAATTACCAAATTAACAGTAATTAAACCCAATAGGATTGTTTTGGCTCCAGTAAGGATTAATTCTATCTTAGTTGGGATCAAGTACAAGCTACTATTTTATTATTACAGAGAAAAAAAAACATTTTTAAAAATGTTTGATTAAAATGGAGTCTATGGAAGATGGTCTTTCCGTAATTTGGAACTTTCTGGATATTGGGTCCAATACCTGTACAACAAATAATGAGCTCAAGGAAAGTCTGGTGCAGAGCAACTGTTTAACAGACTTATATGACTAAGTATAGTAAAATGATAATAAAATAGAAGGAAATTAAAATAAAATCATTTATGGAATACAGTAGTTTGGGAGACAGTGAATTGCACCTTTAAGTACTGCACAAAGAAAAAGATTAATTTCTAGATGCAGAAGTGTGTTAGCAAGACTTATGATGTACCATGACTGGGGCTCGGCTCCATTAAGGAATGAATTCCATTATGCCTGAAGCACATATCTGAGCAAGACGTTTATTCCCATTACAAGACAAAAAAGTAATATGCTCTAGTCATGTGAGAGTTGGAATATAGAAATCCATCTGGGATACAAGTCTGAGATATTTGCAGAAAATGTATTCTTTGCAAAGTAATTGCAGATAAGCCACTGGGTATGAATCAGGCACTTACAGGGCTGCTAGCCTTTCATTTACACTGTACATGATCATTTGAACCTATATTAAAGGAATTATCATTTAAATGAAGTCCAGGGAATACTAGATTTAAGCCCTGGAGACATCATTTTGTAAAATGATAGTTTGCTGAATGCATTGTTAGACGGTTTAATGGGAGGGTATGTTGGCTGCTAGAAACATTACTGCACGGTGCTCATTTCTGCACTTGGGATCCATATGTTGGGCCCTTCATATACACACTCGTCCCATGCTCAAACTCAGGCTCACATGCTCCTTACCCTCACATGTTTCAGTCACATTCACTTTCTAAAGCTAACATATACGCACGCACCACTATGCTTATGTAAATGTAAATGTAATGTAAATTGCAGGTTACATTGGATGTTTTCTCACCTACACTGGAACAGACTAAGCCAGGGTGACAAAACATCCCATCTGCAAATGCCCTTATTAAAGGAACAGTAACACCAAAAAATGCAAGGGATTTTAATAGTAATTAAAATATAATTTACTGTTACCCTGCACTGGTAAAACTGATGTGTTTGCATCAGGAACAATACTAAAGTTTGTATAAACAAAATGCTGTGTAGCCATGGGGGAAGTCATTTTAGGGCTCTGGCACACGGGGAGATTAGTCGCCCGCGACAAAACTCCCTGTTCGCGGGCGACTAATCTTGAGAGGAAACTTGCGCTATTTCGGTGAGATTTACATTTTCGACGGTGGGATGGCATTTCGGGGAGATTAGTCGCCCGAGACACAGGGAGTTTTGTCGCGGGCGACTAATCTCCCCGTGTGCCAGAGCGCTGAAAAAGCTGAAAAAAGGAGAAAAGGCACAGGTTATATAGCAGATAACAGATAAGGCACCATTGTATTCTACAGGTTGTATCTGTTAGCTGCTAAATAACCTGTGCCTTTTCTCCTTTTGAATGGCCGCCCCCATGGCTACACAGCAGGGTATTTCTATAAATTGTAGTAGTGTTTCTGAAACAAACACACAACTTTTACCAGTGCAGGGCAAAAGTACACTATAGTTTAATTTCTTTTATATATTTTCATTTTTTGGTGTTACTGTTCCTTTAAGACTTTAGGCTGGAAGAAAAAACTAATCTGATAGCCAAATAATTGTAGCATTTTTGTCTTACTGACATACTTACAAGTCTTACATAATTCCTTTCTCTGTAATGGTCAGCCAATGTGCCCACAGCAGTTGCATTCTCTGAAGTGCAGACTATATTGATTTGCTGGCTGTGTATCACACACACTTTGAAGCTCCTACTACAATGTAGTTATTATTTCCTCTGGTTTTCATAAGCACAGGAGAGAAGGAGCACTGACCATGGATGAATCCTATGCTATATGAATGGCTTATTGTGGCTGCTTATTTTGATACTAAATCTGTCTTCATATCTGGAGCTTCTTGTCTGCACAGGGTTAACATTTTGCAATAAAAATGTACAGAGATGATTGGACTGTGTGAATGCAGGTACAGAGCTACTGTGGCTCGATTTGGCATGTGGGAGATCTCAGAGGAGTGCTCCTACACTTGAGATAATTGGGGGAGTCCAGAAATAAGAACTGAGGGAGGCTAGATCTTCCTAATTTAGAGTATAGCATGCTCAGTCCAGTAAGAAATAATGATGAAATAATAGGGTGAAATTCCATAGAAAGAAAGAAAAAATAATGAGATGATATTCCACAAAATGGTAGTTAGCTACACGATTCTGACATCTTAGAGAAACTCTTTCTTAACAATAACTCAGCACATTAACCACCAATGTAAGCTGCTGCCATGGGAAAGAGATTGACAGTGATGTGTTTCCTCAAATGTACTAGGGTGCAGCAGGTATATGACATAAAGCAATTAAGTCTTTGTTGTTTATGAGATAGATAGATAGATAGATAGATGGACAGGAAACAGGGTATCTGGGTGGGCAGATGTGCAGTTGGTCATATGGGAAACACACAATACACTACCTGTGCAGATGCAAGTGAAAACATCCCGTAATGTAAAGTGGATTGGGCTATTGCACAGCAGTTTTGCCTGCCTATTCCTTATAAACCATAAATCATTTGATGGGAGCTATTGGTTTGTGCCACATCGCGACACTACATCACCTGGTCTTAGGTGCTTGCCACTACATCCTTAAATCTCTGCACCAAATTATATTAGTATAAGGGAATAGTTTTTCTGGCTTATATTTGTGGTATGTCTTTGTGGGCTATTAAAAAATTTAGGAGGTAATTCTTTCAGTAGCTATGTTTGAGGTGCTCCATTGCCTGCTATGTTGAACAAGCCATGCCGTACAATGGCGTTATAGCATGCCCTTTTGTCTGCCCCTCCACATTCCCTCACTAGAAAAGAAGAAAAATAAATATACTTTAAACTTCTAGTGTTCCCATTAGACAATTACAAAGGCAAATTAAGACATAATAGTGATTTAATACGTAAACACTACTTTCAGTGAATTAAAGCACATCAAACAAGACTCCGGCAACCAGAAAGAATATTGAACTGAAGGCTGTAGAGCGACAAAATAAAAAGAGATTTAAACCATCTCTGAGATTAAAACTTCACTGAGAATATCACTGCTTATATCATAATAGAAACTGAGGTTCAACGCCCCTAGGGAGGCAATTAACACAACTAATCTAAGGCATTTGGTTTATGGTTTTTCACCCAGACTTTCAATTATCACCAAGGCCTGAGAGAATGCAATGCTATGGTTCAGACACTAAATAGGCTGGGTCCCATTCTTTCCTCACATCATGGTGGTGACAGCAGAATAAGTCTGAAATCAGCAATAGAGCAAAATCTGTGTTGTGATAAATCCCTGGTGGTTTGTTGGCAGTGCATAGAAGCAACTGGTACTTTGTATCACTGTGTAGCTGTTGGATCCAATCATTCTGTAGGTCTAAAAAAATCATCAGTAATTTTTTGAACAGCAAAGAATTCCTATTACAATGTAAATTATTTTTAATCTGGCAAATAACCTCACGCCTGCGAGTACTGGGAATTTCTCATTTTCATCTTTCAGGCTAATAGCATAATTGAATGGATCATTTTATAAATATGCAGAGGGAAAATGAAGATTTTGCTTTGTGGTGTATTAAAATAAAACAAATAAGGAAAACAAGTATCTAAGAAGCAGTTCTAGCTTCAGTTGCCAATTGGGGACATGCTGAGAAAAGCAGTTAGTGCATATCTGTGGTGAAAGGAAAAATAGCTTCTTTATTAGGCTCTGTTAGCGCTTAATGAATTAAGATATCAATCTAACAATAAATTTGCAGGCTTCGGCAGATCTCTTCATATGATTGTTTGACACGGTACAGCTGTCATTTTATACGCTTTGTTTGTCTGATCACTGAGATAATATAAAGCTCTGGCACATAATCAATCAGCGGTTGCAATATTTTGGCTTCTGGATAGCTTGGCATCCATTAGCATGGTTATTTGCAAAATTTTACTTGTCGTGTATAACATGTATCACAGGAGGAAAACTGCAATAGAGTAGCACAAAATAATTATCAAGGCATAATAGCAGAATATAGCAACAATAAAAACTTCTGCTACTTAGGCATATTTTGCAAAATACACTACACATACATACACACACACACACACATAACATAAAATTCTAATAAACATACACTATAGCTATAGAAATAAGATTCCCTATCCATTTTATCATATAGAATAGCAAAACGGCTGAACTTTTTCTTTTTGTTCCCTACCCTACTTTTTTCTATCCCACTTAATCTATTAGTCCCATAAGGTTCAACCAGCCTAGTTTAGTAGTAGTCGGGGACACTAGATCCCATTGCTTCAGCGATGCCAAAAGTAGAAGGCCTTCTGATAATTATTACTGATGTTTAATGTATACAGAACAGATGCTCTTTCCTACAGTTTGGATGGGTATTGAAAATATTTTGCTGTGCAGTTATTTCCACAAATGTAGTCTTATTTCATATAATATGGACAACACCGTTTAATCCTAATGTGTCCAAAGTGGAACCAATAGTCCAAAGTAGTTACCAATGGAGTAACTAACTGCCACCAGGCCCCCCTGCCAAAATCTTCAAAGGGGACCTGGCACACAGCAACTTCTACCCAAACCCCTGTCCACCCACACCCCCCGCACCCTGCCTACAGGTAGAAGAGATGCTAGGGAGGGGGAATTTCTTCAAAGGAAACAGACCCACAGGGTCTACTTCCTTTATAGTGGTCATCACATCTTTATGGCAACTAGTGGAGGTTTGCCAATCATACCCTAGCTACTCTTTGCACAACATGGTGATATGCTGTTCTTTCTTATTAAATCTTAGTATGGCACCAGCCCATTAATAGCAACAACATGGTGCTGAGAGCCTCATCAGTTTAAAATCCCCAATAGGTGCTTACCAGCTCAAAGGAACCTATGAAACCTATGAAAAATGGCTGGTTGCATGCCTTTCCCAGTGTAGATTTTAGCAATAATTCACAATATACCAACCATTTTAGTTTTGGCTTAGGTTTTTATGTTCATAAAGGTTTTACTACAATGTAGGCAGTAAAAGCACCTTATTTCATTTATGCTGAAACCAAAACCTCTATAATATTTAATGAATGAATAAGTACTTACAGGAGACGATATGCCAGAATCACGACTTACACGTTGCAGTAAGCCTCTATTTCTTGACAAAACCGGCGCGGAATTGTAGGTATCAGTGAAGTCTGAGCAGTGAGATGAATAGGATTTAGAAAAGCTATTACTGCTGGTATTCACACCTGAGGAACTAAAGAGATAAGATGTATAAACAAAGCATGGCAAGTACAATATCTGCTTTATTTTCAAGGGATTTTAGTTATCATTGCATATATCTTTCCCACAATGGGACATGGGATGTTTTATCTGTGCTATGAAAATATATTATTTTACTTCAACATTATACATTTACATTGGGGATTTGCAGATGCACTTACTGAATCCATATCTATGGTGATGCCAGCTAAGCTAGCGCATTGTTACTGTGAGCATTGCGCAGAGAACCACTACATCCAAAAAGGGCCTTTTATACTTCTTGTATTGTTTTTTCATCTATATGTGTTCAGTGTATAAACCCATTTCCTGTGCAGTGATGCAGAATGTGTTGCTTTATAAATATTTCTTAATAATAACAGTTATACTTACATGTAAAAGTACTAAATGCACATGCTATGTCAAGTACACTGTGAAAGTCCAATACACAAACTATTGAGGGCACAGGAGTGTCTCGCAAAGGCATCTGGCAGACCTAGTGGAAATACGCAGCGTTTTTTGTTATTTCGCACTATTAGCACCATGGAAACGGGATTTGCTGAAAAACGCCATGTGTGGCTTGTGCGGCGTTTTTAGGGCGAGAAAAAACGCAGCGGAAAAACGCCATGCAAACCCAAATTGCAAACATATGCGAAAAGTTTGCGAACTCGCGAACACCCGATGTTCGCGCGAATTAGTTCGCCGGCGAACAGTTCGCTACATCTCTATTCCTTATTGATAACTTGAAAAAGAAGCACAGAAATAGGTGGCACTTTTTGTGCAAGGCAGTAGATGGCTTTGCCATAGAACTGATTTATGTGTGTATATTAGTGATGAGCAAATTTTTTCAGCAGGCATGGATTCGCAGCGAATCTTCAGCGAAAATTTGCTGCAAAAACATTCGCTCCACATCACAAAAAGTCGCAGTCATGTAATATTGGGCACGGTTGCGGCAAAGTCGGCACAGTCGCGGCAAAGTCGGCACAGTCGCGGCAAAGTTGGCACAGTCGCATCAAAAAAAGACGTGGGTGACAAAAAAGTTGCTTGACAAACACGTTTTGCTGATTTTTTGCCATTTCGCTTCACTGGAAAATTTGTGAAACAACAAGAAAATCTGCCAGATTCGCTCATCACTAGTGTACATAAGAAATTTTCTGTGCACAGGTATCAGCTTGTATCAGTGTGACTTTTTGATTTAAGCCTTCACGACAGTTCAACAATTTTCCAGCATCTGATTGGATTGCCCTTCAAGATAGCTTCCTAGGATAACCTAGTAGAGCAAGCAAGGCTAAATTACATCTAGGGTGGGCATACCAAGATAAGACTGTAAGACACATTCCCTTACCAGTGTGCATATTGTGATTATGCCATGTTTTTTTCCCACAATGTACTTTTTACCCCCAGTAATCTGGAATCACTACAGATACAGATAGGTGTTTTATGCAATTGTTCTGTGCTGCAGTTGCGTCTGATTTGCCAAAATGGATGTAACTGTGAGTGCACTTTATCAGGCAAAGTCTTCCTAGTGTCATTTTTGGTATTTGTCATGTGAGTGACATGTGTTCCCTTTTCTCTTGGTGCAAGGGTCTAGAACGACTGCCTGGTCTGGAGGTGTCAGTAGCTCCAAGCTTTTTCTTCATCAATAGACGCAGCAGAGCCCAATTTGGAATGGAAGTCAATAAGGACTGAGTGGCACCAAGAAAAACTATAGGAAGCACATTTTGACACTAGTAATCTCAGTGAAAGTGGTTTTAGGCAAAACTCACTGTGGGGAAAAGTACAAGTTGCCAACTGTACTAATGGATGTAAACAAGCCCTTATGTGACCCTCTACAAGGGCCAGCCCCACAGTTTGTCAACCACTGGCTTAGAGAGGGCATTGGTTACATAAAATTGAAGTTGACGGAATAATTTTACAGCTAAGCAGGTTGTATGAGTGAGCTGTGACTGATAGCAGCCTAAATTAACATAGATGCTAAAGTGAGAAATTATAAAGGAGAACAAAAGTCTGAGTAACAACTAGACACTTCTCCAGAGCCCTCCTTCTTTCAATTCACAGCACTGGGTCCCCCCTAATATAGCAATTTACTGTAACTTGTTCTGAAAGCAGAGTAGCACAGTGGGGTTGGTGGGCACCATCTCCCGCTGCTTCAGGCTCTTTTCTCACTGGATCATGTGCAGGTAAATGCAACCCAGACTTGGCTTCATCTGTACATGATCTGTGGAAGCAACTGCAGAGAGAAGGACTTGAAGCAGAATGAGATTACAACCTAGATTATAAAATCCACTGGGACAGGGACTGATGTGAAAAATGAAAACTTTCTGTACTGTGTAAATTGTGTCAGCATTATATAAATAAAGGATGCTGATGATAACAATAAAGTCATTTTCTACATCCAGCATGTTTTCCCCTTTTATAGATAGTAAAACAGAAGGACATTGCTGATTAAATGCATGGGACATTTATTTATTCTTATGACCAAGGCTAAAACATTCATCATAGACAATAATACAACAATATATTCTTATATGATTCCCAGGCATGCTCTTGCTATAGATAGCTATGATGTATTTCCCTTGCAGAATGAAGCAATATGCTGGTTATGAGGATCCATGTAAAAAATGCAGACGCAAAGTTATTTTTATTCATAGTAAGAAAAAATAAAAAGAAGATATAATTACAAATAACACTTTCCTCCCCCCCCCCCGCCTCCGCTTCAAAGGAACAGGAAGAGGTTAGGCCTTCTATTAACATCTTACTGCTTGCTCATTACAAACAGTATACCTGACTCAGCAGAAACAGTATAATTTCATTCAGGTATCAATCATTCTAAAACAAAATGTGCAGAACTTTCAGTGTAAGGAACTGTGTGTTATGCAGTCTTTATGATGCACACTTAATGCTATATTATTTCAATGGCATTCTCAATGAAATAGGATAGAACTGTATAACTCAAAGTGATAACAATGTGTCTTAGTATTCGGGCTATTAAGGAATAATACAGAGCATAAAGTCCTGCTGCATAGAACAGAGTCAGCAATGCAATAAAATGCTTCATTCCAAGCCCTGTAAATGGCACTTGTCCCGGGGAAACGATGCTGTTAATTTATTCATTTAATTCAGCTCATATAAGAAAAGTACCTTAATAAACAAGAAACTAAAGTTTAAGGTTAATGTAATGAAGTGTTTTTTTTGTTAGAGATTACACTATTTCTACTCATTATCACTAATAAGTGCAAAACTCCCTGGACACATTTGAAAAAGACACTTAATCCTGTGCTGTAACTCTATATTGTCTTTCATTTGCTCCCTGAGCAGACAACGTACAGATAAAGTGCTTAACCCCCTCTCTTTTTTCCTTATACTTTCATTTAATTCCTGCTTTCCTACCTTTCTGACATGACTTCATGTGGCCACTCTTCACCGTGTGCATATGACTGTGACATCCATTCGCAGAACCACCTCCCTTAGCCCCTCTATCTGGATCCTCATAGTTCTGTGACTACGGCTGCCATTGTATAACACTGCAGGATGCTGAAGAAGGATCCATGGATTCAGTTTCCTCTGAGACAGTATCTGTTACTTGCCAAGGCACCGTCATTTCCGCCTCTTTGGTCTGAACGTTAAACCTTATTAAACAAAAATTAAATAAATAGAATTTCTGGAGTCATTGAATTAATTTATATAAATATATATATTTATATAAAAATTGTATAAAATTATATTTCTGTGTAAAGATAATAAGCAGAAATCTTATTGTGCTAAGTAAGTCACAACCATTTAGAAAAATTAGGTGAAATAATTAAAAAAAAATATCCACCCCCAGGTTCATTACCACAGTTATCAATTGGATCTTTGCATTAATTATTTGTAGTGATGAGCAAAATGTTTCCTCAGGCATAGACGCGCTGCAAAATTCTGCATTTCACCATTGATAAACTGCCACAAAAATTTGCGACAGCGAGATTGTGTCAAATAAGTTACAGTTGCATAAAAAAAGTCAGCGAAGTGAAGCAAAACAGGACTGATTCGCTTGTCACTAATTATTTGAAGGGGACATATAACCACCTGTTTAACAAATTTGTTTGAATTGCTCTTCTGAGCACTTCTTTTTGGGCAGAGGTAGGATATTGTAACTGCCTGGTGTTCCTTTTTTTTGGATCAAACTAAAGGTGGCCATACAGATTTTAGTCTTCTTCCGACGAATGCTCATATATTAATTGTACGTTTAAATGCAATGATCTAAAACTAAATATATCCCAAGATATAATCCCACATAGAAAAAACAAGCAAGTGAGGCAATGCCAGAGGGCAAGGACCTTGATTAATCCCAAAAATTTGTAAAAAGTAAATGCTATAGACAAAGGTGCCATTATTAGCAACAGCACATAAGATCCCATTTTATGGGGGTTGGAATTGCTTAGTTTTATGCAGGGTCTCCATCAGGAGGGGAATAGGGGGTAGAGTTGAGCTGTGCATGTGAAATCTTTTTGTGTAAGGGGACCTGGGCGCGTTGCAAAAGTTACGCAGATTGCATATGTTACTTATAAACTTTCACCACAACTAATGCAATTTATGTAATTTCACAAAAACTACCTAGGAAAACCAAAAGACAATGTAGAGAAGCTTTGCAGGGACAAACTCCACTGACTACCAATGAATTCATTCAAAAACTTTTCATTTTAATTATTTATATGAACTACTAATTATAGAGTACTACATGAACTTTCCAGCAGGGGAATGACTGGTTATTGGGCCCCATAGCAACATCATTGGGCCCTTATGCTTATGCAATTTACAGAACTTGTACAAAAACTTATGTTACTGTCAAAGAAACTTACATAGCCCCCCAGTTAAAATACTGACTTATTAGCACATTAATTGTGTTTACTATTTTTATGAACTACTATGACTAGTTATGCAGCTTATGTAACTTAAGCAAAATGTTCCATATCAAGCAATGATAGCATAGAGCAGGGGCAGGAAGGTGGGAAGGAGTTCAACTTGGGGCAAACTCCACTGACCCCACTGTTCTCACCTTGCGTTATGGCAGCAGCCGCCTTGATATATAGATTAAACTGTAAGGCCCAATTTTAAAACACTACATAGCACCTTCTGGTGTTCCACATAAAATGATATGTGATACGTAAGTATGAATAAGGCAGAGTGTTATCTGTGAAACAATAACAGCAAATGTAATTTAAAAAGCTATCAATACAATAGAAATATATACAAATATGCCCAGCAAAAAGCAAATTCTAAGTTGTAGCTGGTTAGCTATAGCATGTCACGTCACTGTGTTAAAATCTGACTTTCACTAAATGTCAGACACAGATTGTTGATATTCTTATAGCTGCTTAAACAGACTGAGAAGGAACAGCCTCTGGTAACAAGGAAGCTGAGTCACTGTGTTATGGCTCACTTTAGTGCGCTTGATTTTAGTAATTACTTTCAAATCTCAATGTCAAACCCTCCAAACACAAACACTAGGCTGGATGTTTGAACCAAATACAATAGTCGCTTGACACATGTCTTCGTTATTGTTCATCTGTGTATGGTAAACAGACACTAGTTAAATTCATGGGATATTTGCGCAAGCCAACACTGATAACACTGACAGACTAAAAAGATTATGCTAAACTGAGAAGATTTGAAAGAATTAGCCATTTTTCTACGATGTCTCCTGAAAAAGGCATAATAACTACGCACAACTACCCAGATAACCCAAACAATGAGTGAGTATTAAGCTATGCATAAAATATATAGATGGAGTTGCTGGCACTACAGTTCTTACAATTTTATTATGTTACTATCCAATAGCAGAAAAGTAATTCTTAAAAATATCTTAATTTCTTAAAAATGTTCATTATTATTCATCAGATTATGTGATTTGCTGCTTTAATCGTACATAATACTAGACTCTAGTGTCACTAAGTGAGTCAATTAATCTTTATGGTGATGTAAGAAAAAAGTATATATAGTTAAGGCGAGAGTGTAAATGTACAAGATAAAAAAGGTAATGGCAACTGATTAAGCAAATGGAACTTAGTCTTTACAATAGTAAATTGATATATGTATGATTTAGATATCTGGGCTGATGCTAAAAAGATACTTAGTCATGTGAAAGATTACGCTAGGAAAATAAAATTCTATTATACAGGTATCGGATTCCTTATCCGGAAACCCATTATACAGAAAGCTCCGAATTATGGAAAGCCTGTCTCCCATAGACTACATTTTAATCAAATAATATAGACTTTTAAAACTAATTCTCTTTTTCTCTGTAGTAATAAAACAGTACCTTCTAATTGATCCCAACTAAGATACAAATAATCCTTATTCGATGCAAAACAATCCTATTGGGTTTAATTCATGTTTTCTTGATTTTTTAGTAGACTTAAGGTATGGAGATCCAAATTACGGAAAGATCCCTTATCCGGAATACCCTGGGTCCCGAGCATTCTGGATAATGGGTCCTATACCTGTCTCATTTTTTTGTACCAAAATAAATCATGCAATCCACCATAGAAAAGCAAAAAGAAAATATAGTAAAGAATAATGAGGTTGACCTGAACTGGCAACAATCTAAAGTAATAATGTCTGCTGTACTACTATATAAGTGTATCTTATAGCAAGCAGGAGAAGGATGGGAAGGATAGGGGATAGGAGGGGAGGAAGGGAGGGAGGGAGGGTAGGTATGGGTTGAGAAACAATAAAGATGTAATACTGCACTGAAAATGGATAAGGAAGAATATAACACCATACAAGCAGGAGAAGTTCTTGAGCGTAACACGGCATAATGGATTTGTGTTTATCTGTGCACTGGTAATCTATTAATCTATCTGCCTCACAAGCATAAAACAAGTGGTAGTGTCAATCTCCTTGTTTGTCCTGTTTATCTCAAGAAATAACTCCATAGATGTTCATGATAGAAACAGGAAAAAAAGTATGTTCAACAAAAGCTTTTTTATTTATTTATTGTACTAATGTTGAAAAGGGGGTATACCGACTGTCATCCTGAAAGCGAACAGAACCTTTTGGGCCCTTACTTGAGTCTCTGTCCATACTTTTAACCTTTTAATCTGTGGGTTCTAGCAAATGCCAGAGGGGCTGCTGTAAGATGTCACTTGGGCTGGTGGGGGGCTGTTTGGGCCTGGTTCTATAAATATATTACTCTACTGTACAGAACTGTGCATATAAGTAGCTTTATAAAAAATAAAATGTACATAAATACCTTCGTAGGGACTTGCTTTGGGACTGGTGCATAGTATCTAGTATTAATCTAAACCCACAGGGTAAGTTTGCCTGTCAAGCGATTTCACAAAGGTACACAACAGGTTTACTGATGCATATGGTGCACACTAAGCTATTTGTTACAATATTAAAGGGTGTAGGCCTGTGTATGCTATTCTGATCTTCATGCTCATTAGCAAACATACCTTGTAAATGTTCATTAAAAACAGTTCCCATTCCAGGTAGAGTTATTGTTATTAATTAGAGGAGGTGGACTAGAAGAATTACTGGAATATAGTGTTTACTAAATTATTAATAAATACAGTGCTGAGAAACAGTCTGTGACAAATTGTATTGTAATTATGATAAAAAAAAGCTTATTGTAGTTCTTCTTTATAAGCTCCTACAAAAGATTTATTAGATACATTCAAATTTGCCTTTTGAAGCAACAGGATAATAGAAATTCCTCGATTAGGTGGCCCAAGCTTCTCTGGGCACTCTATCTCCCCAATAAATTGAGCTACATCTCTGCTGGCACTCCTTCCATACTCTTATGGGAGTTTTTAAATTTGAGAAAGGACAATAACATGACATGTCTAGGGATGATTTTTGCCTGGGCAAAGCCAATACAGTGTATGGGAAGCTTGCCAAAGCAGGGTCTGAATTAGCAGAATTCATTTTTTAATGTCATTCCCTTACACACATTATTTTCATTTTATACATATAATTGGGATCCACTGAATCTATGATTATGTGCTGAGTGCCAGATCATTTTGCAAGATTTAAATTGAATCCTTTGTTCAAATCTGCATATGCAAATAAAGGATATGATTTAGTATTCGGCTAAAGCTTGTGTGCAGGATTAGATATTATGAGATGTGAGGATTATGTGATATAATAATGTGAAGACTGGAATGCCAAACTGAAAAGTATACAAAGTCCTGAAACCTACAAATGATCTGTTTGTACCTGAAACACAAAAATGATAGAATGTATAACAATAGGTTGTGCCTTACTGCCAACTTACTGGCACTGCTGATCTACAGTACCAAACCAAACAAAGAAATGAATTCTCCTCACTCTCTCATAATAGTTCCCCAACTTTTGGCCAGTGATCCCTGTAGTAACTAATAAACTGGAAAAAAATTCTTGGAATTTGAATGAATCAAATTAATTTGAGTATAAGATGGATCCAACTGGCCAAGACATAGACACACCCTTTCAGGTAAATGCAGAGAAGGAGGTCCCTGTGCAAAATCTGCCCACCACTCCCTCCCTCCTAACCAATAATGTTGTTTACAGTGCCTTGAGTGCACCACATCATTGTTGGACTCCTACATTTATTTATTTATTGATTGATTGATAAATGTTTTTAGTACAACTTTCCCCTTGGCTACTGTGGCAGTTGCCAACGCCTTATTGCATTTTGACCTTTCTGATTTTACTGTATAATATTTTCATTGCAGAAGTGAAAACCTCTTTTTCAAAGCTGCAAAGGAAAATAATATCAAAGTTTTAAAACAACTGATTGGAGAGAATTTTGACCCGACTATTAAAGGTATGCATATCATATTGTGATTTTGATACTACAGCACATAGCAGAATAAAGATTTAGATGTAACTCTGGTGGTATTACTGTATATAGTCACTGTAGTGTGTGAGATGGTGCTCCTTTTAGGTAACAGCAGACCTGAGCCTCCTCTTATTATGGGAGAGCAGAAAACTCTGTGAATTTAGCACTGGTGCCTCCTCTCGGTGTGGGATTGTGTATAACACCATCTACCTATCTATCTATCTATCTATCTATCTATCTATCTATTTTATTGTGTATTATAATAATACAAAAATGGATCCATTAACAGTTTGTATATGAGTACAGATATGGAATACTTCATTATTAGGTAAATTTAAACTTAGTATACTGGAATTTTAGGTAGTTTGGCCACCCACAAATTTTTCGCAGTTTCCCCAAATTTTCCATAGTTTTGCAAATTTTTCAGCAAAGCAAAATGGGACAGATTCACTCATCGTTACTGTAGACTAATGGCATGTGCATGAACCATCGCACCTACATGGCACCACAAGGATTGCTTGACAATTGCAGAAAGTAGCAACTGGTTAAGGAAACCATGCCCCTTAGGGTGATGGGGTTTAGTATGAATTCAGAAGCCCAGTACTATTTACGGCTCCATGGGTGCAGCCCTAGTAAGCATGGAAAACGTTACCAAATTAATCCACAACAGCTCCCCTTATTCTATGCCAATCTTGAATTAGACCAAGCTTTTTCAGTTCCAAGGGCCCATTCTGACGATGTACGCATCTCAAAAGGGTTTGTTTGTACACTTGGGGAATTATGAACAAATTATTAATCCGAGCAGCTTCTTCAGTTCAACTGACTGGTACGGGAAGTCCTCGATAAATACAACAATAAAAGTGTAAAATCTGTTTGCCCTGGTTATAATAAGCAGCAAGCTGTTGGCCAAGATATCCATGTCACTGCCACAAAGGGAGACCTTAGAGAGTCACCAGATGGCTTGTATAAAAAAAGAACCAAAATCTTTCATCAAAAGGGATTCAGTTTGAAAGAAGTCAGTTTGGATGTTTGGAATAAACTTGAAACTTTAAAACTGAAGTCACTTTAAAAAAAAAAATTCAAAACTATATGTAGTGTATGTGCAGGTGGCAGAATGAGAGCACTTCAAAGACAGGAGTCAGATAATTACTGCAATCAACTGCCAACTGCAAGGGGCATGCTTCCGAGTCATTGTGCTGATGTTAGGCTGCATGGCAACTTAGACTGTGTGTTCCAGCCAAGAACGAACATCTTATTGTGGAGAGATAGTAGTGTCTCTGGCTTACATACTCTGGTACACAGATCTGTCATAGTGACAAGTTCTGAATGCATGTAGAGGTATTTCTTTGGTTATTTTTGGCTATTTGATGTTTTTTCATTATTGCAGGGGCTCTAGGAGAAAATGTGTTACATATTGCAGCTCTGTACAACAATAATGAAATTCTGGTTGAACTGCTGGATGCATTCCCATTCCTAATCAATAAACCAATAGAATGTGACGCATATAAAGGTAAGGTATTATATATGATATGTTTAGTAGAGCAATGGAAGAAGTGATTCAATCAATGTCACGTAACCAATGGTTTAAGGCTGACATGTTAGGAAATATAATATAGCTGGTTCATATCATACAAATCATGTGCTGAGCCAATTCCCTTGGAATAGCCTTGTAAAATGGCTAATCTAACAGTGAAAATGACACAAGACTTGTTGCATATGAGCCACACACCTGGATGACCAAAAGTAGATACAACCAGATGACTAACAGTCTGATCAGTCGGATTATTTGGTACAGCAATAGGGCCAATGGATTTCTGGGCTGGCCGCTTAAGGTGGTCATACACATTCAGATTTTAGTTTCTGACAAATATTTGGATATCGATCATACATTTAAATGCAATGATCTAAAACTAACATTCAGACTGAAACTGTAGGATAAAGCCGTAAAAATAATAAATCAGAGGATGTTCTGAACATGGAATAGTTGGCAGACACTAATCATATGAAAGTGACTTCCTGGAAATGCACTGTAGGTCCCCCAAAGATATCATCAGAACACAAAGCTTGCGCAGATGTTATCTGACTGAAATTTTCTAACCTGTCCGATTGCCGTGGTACAAAAATTATTGGGATGATAATTCAGAGCCCACACATGATCCGAAAATCATACGAAAATATGCTTTGTACGATTTTATGAGTGTGTGTATGGCCAGCTTTACATTCTGTCTGCTTATTCCCTTAATTACTTTTTTCCCTTTGTTTTGGCCATTTTGGAAGAATATCACAGGTTCATTGGCCAAACAAATCATATTTTGGGGAAATGTACATATCTTTGCACAATCCAGACAACTATTGACTGAACTGTACAATACTCTGTGTGTGTGGCCAGATAATTTTAAGGAAAATATCCCATTAAAAAAAAGGATTCTTGTGAAACTAAGTAAAACACCAGCTACTGTCTGCACATTAAGCCCCATAATTAATAAAAGGCATTAAGTTTTCCAAGGTGCACTAACCCATAGCAAGCAATAACATGTTTGCTTTTAAACCAGTAAATGCTACCAGCTGATTGGCTGCTATAGCTGATTAGACCAGTAGCATACTTTCCCCTTTGATTACCTACCCCTGGTAGGGGGAAGAAGAGGCAGGACTGATTAATGTGGAAGCGCAGGAGTTCATATTGACACAATGGAGAGCTTACATTAAAGTACCTTTGTCAGGTGGCATCATTCATCCATAGCCTACAGTGCTTTGTAAATGACCCCTAGTAAATATATCTTAATACTTCTTATTTCAGAATTTCACAAGAATCTTTTGCATTTTCCGTTTATCCAGGGGAAACCGCTTTACATATAGCGATTGTGAATCAAAATGCTGAGATGGTGAGAGAGCTAATTGCCCGAAAAGCAGACATGGAGAATGCTAGAGCAACTGGAAACTTTTTTGCCCCCAGAAGAAAAGGACAACATTATTATGGTACAGTAATAGGAAGAAACAGTTATAATTTGGGATATTCACCAATTATTCAGGTTAATCAAACAAATTTTAATTATTAAATCTGAGGCAAATATGAATGTTCTGGCAGGAGTAGATAAGACACAGCCAGTGCCCAGATAAAGGTCAGAGTGAGATGGGATGAATCAATTTCAGATAAAATCATAGGCCACTATATAACTGAAACAGTCATGACACATATATACATGAATGTTAACTCTTCTATATTTGGTAGTCCAGTAACAGTAATTTTTTAATGCGACAGTGCCTTTTTTAACATGACTGCGCTTTTTTTTTTTTGACATGGCTAAAAAATTTTCTCAAAAAACTTCGTCAATGGCGAAATGCAAAATTTTGCTGCGAATTCATGCATGCCGAAAAAATGTGCCCATTGCTAGCTAGCATACTTTTAACTATGTAGTACAAGTATTGAGGAGTCTATGCCAGTATTAGACATGTCACATAAATCTGACTGTATTCTTAACCTGTTTTGGATGAGAGCCATATTAAATCCAGGACACAGGCAAGATTTGTCTTACAATGATACATATATCATTGAGATCATATAACTCTGAGGTATACCGAAACATGTAATAAACTCACTGTAACGTAACAAACATGGTCAGCTATTTAAACCAGGGAAGTGAGTGGGGAAAAGCTGTGACCTGGGCCTCCCTGAAACAAAGGCGTTCAAATAAAACTTAATAATAAAACCCCATGTAACTGCTTATCACAGGGTCCCACCCATTCTATTCAGACAGTTGAGCAATTTGGCCACAAGGGAACAAATATGATCATTTGTATAAATGCAGAAACCGCTGTGTACCTAGCTCTCTTCCATGTTTGATTACCTGGCTACAATCTTATGGATCTAAGCCATGCAGTAGGCTAAGTCCTATGTTGTTTCACATGCTTTACTGAGCCCCTGCCCTTGCTTCTACAAACAGAATCTTGGTGCCCCTCTCATTTTCCTGCTCTAGGACCTACTGAGAATTTGGAATTAAAATAATTTGTGGATTCTTCTCCATCTAACCTGTATATAATCAATTGCCAGTCATACGGACACCTTTCTGTTCTGTTAAGTGCCCAATATACATACAAGTGACCGAAGATCCACACTGTGACCAGGTGCATGCCTATGGGGACAGAGATAAATAAGTAAATGAAAGTGTACATAGCTCCCATGTATCCAGAACACATGCACAAATCCCACAAAAAGGTACTTTTCCTATATGCAGTAAGATTGTTGTTGTTGTGTTATTATTACAGATACAATTAAATCTTTCCCTACCTATTACTTTTAAATTGTGTCTGATTTTATAAGACAGACGCACAAGTACTTCATTTAAAAAATCAGTTCTATACCAACAGGCCCAACTCTTTGTAAATGTCTAATTGGCAATGTAATAAAAGTTTGCCAGGTCTAGGTCTAAGCATAGGTTGTCCATTGAGACTGTTGTTTATGTAAGTATAGAGTGAGACTGGTTTACTGTAAGGTTGAGAAAAGAGAATTACATGTAACTAAGCAATTTTGCAGCGTAGAAGAGACAGTAATAATAGTGAGCCAAAGGCACATCGATGGAAATAACAGCTCTGAAAACTGAGTTTGGTTCTGAAACAACAACAACTTTACAGGAATAGTTAAGAAATACAAATAAAGCATCCATCATTATACAGAAAGGAGGTGTTTCACTTTCTAACTGCAGCAAAAAGAATAAAAGCAAATATAAACTTTAGTACCACTTGAAAATTTAAAAATATCCCATATTTACCAAGACATTCCATGACTATATAAATATATATACAGGCCACTGAACTCTATCTATCTATCATCTATCTATCTATCTATCTATCTATCATCTATCTATCTATCTATCTATCTATCATCTATCTATCTATCATCTATCTATCTATTTATCTAATAAAAGAGGTTATTTTTTTATTATAATAGACAATTTTCAGTAAGTCGTGACTGAAAATACATCTCTGTGCACTGATTATAACTGATGACATCACAAAGCACCATTTATAAGGATATAATTTACATAATATTTGTGCTGTGAGCCTTGTGTCCTTGCAAAGTGTTTTTTATTTTTCACCATACAGGACATTGGTGCCTAATCATGTTTGTAAAAAATTCTTTGTATTTATATTTCAGGAGAATATGTTACATCATTTGCTGCCTACGTGGGTAATCAGGAGATTCTTCAAACACTAGTGGAAAATGAAGCACCTTTGGAAACTCAGGATAGCCAAGGTAACATATGGAGACTGTTTATAGTTCCCAAAGTAGCCCTTTGTGCCATTACCCAAATGCTTATCCAAATCTGCACTTATAAGTGCATCCAGCAATTGGTCCTGCTGCCCCAATGAATGCATCATGACAGCACCAAAGCAAGTAAAATATTAGAAGAATGTAATGAAAGGTGAAAATATATGCACACTTCAAACAATTTTCTTTGCTGGTGGGATAGTGTTGTTCACAGAGTCTGCTCCCTTCTGGTATCATCTCTGGCATCATCAGAGGGGGCAGGGTGAGTTTGGGCCATCAAGTTCCTTCTCAGCTTCTGTTCCCATCAGGGCTGGAATGGGAACAGATTGTTAGGGTTGGTGCGAGGATGGAAATTCCCAATCTGCACATCACTTACGGGGTTCCATTTGTTTACTGTGTTAACACATGCTTTGTCATATGCAACATAAACTTGAAATTGTTAGGAATATGGTCAATAGAAAGCCCATGCTCTGCTCATGTGACCCTGATATAAATATGGAACAAATATCTACACAATTTACAAATAAGTGCACAATTGTACACTGACTTCTGGTAGGTGCAATTAACTTTTCACTTAAACCCATTAATAAATGAATCAAATACTTAATCTTTTAACCTCCACATTTATGTTTGTTTGCACATGGAGAATAAAGAAGAGAAAGGATACCAGAAAGGCATTCAATTAAAAGGTAGCAAGATTTGATGTACAGGTATTGGTAATAAAGTGATATCCTTAGGATAGAAGATGTATTTCAACACGGAGAAGTAACTTTAAAATTGCATGTCTCTAACACATGTAAATTAAAAATAACCCTGACCAAAATATGAATATGTGAATTATCTCTGCAGGAAATACAGTGTTCCACATCCTGGTTCTGCATCAAAATAAATCCATGGCCTGCAAGATGTATGATTTCTTAGCTGCGATAATCCCTAAAAAACAACTTTCATACTTGGAAACCATTACCAATAATGATGGCATGACACCATTTAAACTGGCTGCCCAACAAGGAGACGTACAGGTAGCATAAAGTGAAGTGGGGGAAAATGAAAAAAATAAACTATAATTTTGTAATAAGGTAAACAAAACTGCCTTCTAACAAGTATTCATTATGCCATTAGTGCTTCTAAAATGTCTTCTGGAATTAAAGGAACAGTAACACCAAAAAATGAAAGTGTATAAAAGTAACTAAAATATAATGTGCTGCTGCCCTGCACTGGTAAAAGTTGTGTGTTTACTTCAGAAAGTCTACTATAATTTATATAAATAAGCTGGTATGTAGCCATGGAGGCAGCCATTCAAAGGAGAAAAGGCACAGGCACATAGCAGATAACAGATAAAACACTACAGAGCTTATCTGTTATCTGCTATGTAACCTCTGCCTTTTCTCCTTTTTTCCAGCTTGAATGGCTGCCCCCTGTGGCTACACAGCAGCTTATTATATAAATTATAGTAGCGTTACTGTAGCAAACACACCAATTTTACCAGTGCAGGGCAACAGTGCATTATATTTTTATTACTTTAAATCTCTTTCATTTTTTAGTGTTACTGTTCCTTTAAAATACTTTCCAAAGCATTACTTTCACTGCTGTCTTACAACTGAGCCTCGGAGACATCAGTCTTGCCATTTTGTCTTAATTCATAGTGTACAGTAGCTAGAAACCATCTCTCTGTTATTTGTACTCACAGTTCTCGATGGAACTTATTTATTAATACTTGCTAAATTGCCTAATGTAGCTACCTATGAAAATCAACTGGAGGTTTGCTTTTAGTAATCTACCTACAGCAGAGTGATCAGGAATAACTATCTCTTCCACTGGAGATCCGCCTTCATGGGCTTACCCTTTAGCGGGAACTCTATGCTCAGGCTCTAGGTCATGCATCCTTTACCTCTTTTTACAAATGTACTGACTTTGGCTCCACCCCAGGCTTTGATATTTTGGACATAACATAAAACTGGAGGGAATACAATGAAAGGTAACATGAGGTAACACCTTTTCAGAGAAAGGGTGATCGAAAATATAGAACAGCCTTCTGCAGATGTGGTGGAGACTAATGCCGTTAAAGGAACACGTATTGGATAGGCATATGGCAACTATAATAACTTGAAACAAAACTAGATTGATAAGGCGGCAAGATGGGACTGTACTTTTGTACCATCAAATGCTATGTTTAATAACTCTTTATTGACTGAAAGGTTTACAATCTCTTGGTTTGTCTAATGGTACAAATATAAATCACTCCACATTTCATATCTCGGATAGTACTTTTCATTAATCTCAGTTGTAGTGTTCACCTAGAGGTAGTACGTACAGAATGAACTGAGTTGGACTATTAAGTCTCTATACTGGCAGGAGTCTTAACCATACCTGGCCTTCTTGTTGGAGCCTCTGGTTGCTATACTAACTACCCTGATTGAGCCTCTCACTCCTAGAGAAAGCTATTACAAATTTATATAACACCATTTTTACCTAATTGAACCTACCTACCTACTCCGAGGCCCTTCAACACACCAACTCCCCCAGCAAGTGGGTTCAAAGTGGCAGAATATGTGATAGCTTTACATTTTAATAAGTAGGGAACCCTGACACCCCATGGCCAGTCACTGAACTGCCAGGGAAATACTTTAACCCAGAAACGGAAAAAATTTTCCCTTCTAATCAGGGGTGTTTGGAACCCCACACTTACCTTTACAGCGCCAGAGGGGTCCAGAGGAGGGCTGCATTGTTAGTTTGGAGAGCGCAGGAATTTGTCTCTTAAAAGTTACCAGGAGCAGATTTTTGCGCCCCTGGTAACTTTGGGGGCGCTGCCGCCTGAGGCAAGTTTCTCAACTCTCCTTATGGTAGCAGCACCCCTGCTGTAGATCAGGATTAGCTCTTATTTGTCCAAAACTCTCTTAGAAGACGACCTGAAATGAAGGTCTAAAAAAACCTTTACCCCTCTACCCACATACCTGTATGTATCCTTCCAAGCAACTAATGCATCTGTAATCGCAGCTGTAATCACCATGAAGTATTGTTTAAATTTAATTAAATGTGTATTGAAAGTTCTCTCATTTATTTTTTTTAGATGTTTGAGTATTTTATAAAAAAGAGGAGACATACCATTTTGTCCTTTGGCCCACTGGGGTCAACACTCTATGACTTAACTGGCATTGACTCATGGGATGACAGATTATCAGTTATAGATATTATATGTACAAGTAACAATAATGCTGTAAGTACTGAATCAATTTTTAATTTGAAAAATGAGCTTTGAAATGTAAAAAGTAAAGTAAAGATTATATCTGTATATTTCTTTTTGCAATGTAATGAAAGCAGATTTCATATTACACAGTAGAGAAGGCAGAATGTGTGGCAGATGCAAGGAGGATGCTACCTGCTTGGTGGAGAAAGAATAACTGTCTAGGGCTATTTTTTTCTTTTTGTGGGAAAAAACTTGGCTGTTGTGTGTATGTCCAAGCTAGTTCATCTACCCTTAGTCAGGAAACTGATTAACAAGATCACTATGCTAAAGGTAGACTTGGGGGCTGATTTACTAAGACACGATTTCGAATCCGAATTGGAAAAATTCCGATTGGAAACGAACATTTTGCGACTTTTTCGGTAATTTTGTGATTTTTTCGTATTTTTTGCGATTTTTTCGGCGTCTTTACGATTTTTGCGTAAAAACGCGAGTTTTTCGTAGCCATTACGAAAGTTGCGCAAAGTCGCGATTTTTTCGTAGTGTTAACACTTGCGCGCAAAGTCGCGCCTTTTTCGTAGCGTTAAAACCTAAAAGGCACGACGTTTCGCGCAAGTTTTAACGCTACGAAAAAATCGCGACTTTGCGCAACTTTCATAATGGCTACGAAAAACTTGCGTTTTTACGCAAAAATCGTAAAGACGCCGAAAAAAATCGCAAAATTACCGATCATTATGAAAAAAACGCAATCGGACGCATTCGGCCCGTTCGTGGGTTAGTAAATGTGCCCCTTGGTGTGTTGTAAAGAAAAATGTGTTAGATTTCATATATTTTTATATATAAATAATGCATAGATGCTATTCCGTACACTATCTAGCAAACCAATCTCATCTCTACACTGTGCAGGATTACCTTACCCAACCCCTGTAAAATCTCAGAGTTTTACACTTGTATAAGCAGACTGCACGCCTACATCTCTGGCCACCACAGTAAGTAGGTTCGTAAAATGAGACGGTTAAAAGGAGAGGTTTATAATATTTATCACCCCACTGACTGAATGGTAAAATGAATCAACAAACAGAATTTATATTTTTATTTGACTGTTTGACTGTTGACCGGTGGCGTAACTATAGAGAAAGAAGACCCCGGGGGGGGGGGAAGAGGGGGTTGGACAACACAGGGTCTGCTTCCTCTATAGTTGTATAAATTCTTCACTTCCCACTTGCAAGTAGTAGAGTAGACAGGCAGAAGACGCCAGTGGGGGGTGGGCAGAAGATTTTTTTGTAGGTGGTCCCAGTACACACTAGTTACACCACTGCTGTTGATCTAAATGAAAGTTTTCTTGTTATTATCTGCATTATGAAAGATCATGTTTTTAAATACAGTATTATTACACCATAGCTACTCTCACTTGGTTTTTCTAAGTCAAATATATTCCTATTTTTATAGGCGAGAAACCTGTTAGAAATAACCCCCCTGAAGGAGCTGCTTCACTACAAATGGACTGCTTTTGGATATAAGTACTTTCTGCTTTGCACCATTTTCTATATTATGTACACGGTAATCCTGACTCTATGCTGCTTGTATCGCCCAATAATGCATACGTTTACATATCAAGATGGAAAAGGAAACACCAGAAAACCATTATATGTAAGAATTTTGCATTTTCCGTTTCTAAATTTTTTTTTTTTTTCCAATTTGTCTTTTTATGAAAAATTTCCAACATATTAAGAAAGCATAGAACAACAATAGTAAGTATGGCAGTGCAGGAGACAGTACATTGGTTTGGCAATTTATAAGTATACAACAATTTTAAATTGAAAATACTTATTGCCACATCAGGATTGATGCAGAGGAAGTTTGAGAGAATCAACCCCATGTTAAATCAAATCGGTTGTTGGTGCCTTGTTTATGGGTGAGCTCCTGAGTTGCCTGAGTGGTCTGTGATTGTGGATTCCAGATTGTAGTTCCCATTTTTCTTTTAATTGTGCTGAGGGGTCCGATTTCAAGTTGATAAGAAGTTATTATAGTATGGATAGTGCTCTGGATGGGGCTGATTTGGAGGACCAGATGTGCTCAAAGGACATAGGTTACCATCTAGAGGTGTTAGATGGGAAATAGGAAAGGAATAGGTGGTCTATTTGTCTATATTTGAATGTATCCACATCAGTCATTGGACGGTTTTGTATTATCTCTCCTATTGGTTTAATAATTTCTCCCTTTATAGAAGATAGTGGCTGCTTGGTAGAGAGCTAGAAACCGGCCTTTATAATTATTGAGTTCTAATCCAGGAGTGAAGTTAGGATTGCCTAGTACCTTTATGTGGAGTGTGGGTTGGTTAATACAGTGTCTGGTTTTTAACTAAGGAGTCCCAAGCCTGAAGGGTGTATATAAATTTGAGGCCACCCTTATATTTGATCATCCTATTATGTTCTGGAAGCCAGAAGGGAGGGCCCATGGGGGGATGATGTTGAGTCTTGTTCTACTCTTGTCTGTGGAAATCCCAATCTAAGCATCCAGTTTGGAAGTGTTGAGCTTCCACATTAGTGTGGGCCCGGTTAATTCAGGGCTTTTCATTTGCCCTAAAGTTTATGGTAAAAGCTGATAATTGTTTAAGTAGACCTGTTGGGGGTTTGGTACAGGAGGGATTGGGATGTGTAGAGAAAGCAGGATAATATGTTCATTTTGAGAACACTGGGCAGAGACAGTTTAAAGAAAGTGTTTGAAAAATTCATCCATCTCGCTGTAAAACACCAACTGTGATATAGGAAGCATAAAAAATAAAATTACCCTCTCCCCAAAAATGGTTTTTGAACAGTGGTTGCCATATTGTCCAGAACCCTCCCTGGGCTGAACTTCCCTGTGATGCACTTCTCCTGTTGGGACTCATTCACGTATGAATTTCTGTCATCAGTTTCTGTTCTTTGATTTGGATAAAAATGTTATCTATTTTACTGCGAAATTGGTTAATATACACATATGTGTAATCGACAAATTCCATATATAATGTATAATCTGTTTATATAATCCTTAGGATCATTTCAAATTGTTCCTACCATCTGCTCTTATATACATAACTCATTGAAATAAAATGTGCTAATTATTCATTGTCACTTATTTATATAAAAGTTTTTCAATTACAGAAAGACTGAGAGTGATACATTAAAGATCAGATAATTCATTCTGAACTGATGCATTATTAAATTACGGCAAAGCATAAACATGCAAAAAAAAAAAAATGAATCAAATTATTTTATAAGCAAACTATAGCATGTACTGCAGGGATCACCAACCTTTCTTACTCATGAGCCACAGTCAAATGTAAAAAGACTTGGAGAGCAACACAAGCACCATAAAAGTTCATGAAGGTGCCAAATAAGGGCTGTAATTGGCTATTAGGCAGCCTCTATGCACACTATCAGCTTACAGGGGGCTTTATTTGGTAGTAAATCTTGTTTTATTCAACCAAAACTTGCCACCAAGTCAGGAATTCAAAAATAACTCCCTGGTTTGGGGGCACTGAGAGCAATATCCAAGGGGTTGGGGAGCAACATGTTGCCCCTGAGCCACTGGTTGGGGATCACTGATGTACTGCATACCTACAAGCTATTAGTGTCAAAATCCTACCAAAAGTGAGGTCAAGTCCAAAATGATAAAATTTAGCAAATAAATAATTTATCAAATTTGGAATATGGTGTCTATTAAAAATGTGAGGATTTTGCCAAACCCCATTATAAAGGTACCTGTGTATTTAAATGCATTGAGATTAGCCACAATAATTAGCCAACTGGTGGGGGGGCAGTAATCAGAAAATGATATCCGAATTATATTCAGGGCACAGATACATGTAGTTTATTAACTGGAAAACTGAAAGCATTTATCTTAAATGTAGAGGAAGACATTAATTGCTTTTGTTAATGATAATACATCTCTTCTTACGTAAAGTTAAGAAAAACTGGATAAAGTTTGGTTATTAATTATATCTCTGGTAAACTTTATGAATATTGTATGGGAAATCTTTATAGCAGGGGATAAGAATTTTACTAATGCCATAGCTGGTTAAGATGAAAATTGCCATGTTTTAGCCACAATTAAATGCATTTTCCAAGGATTTCAGCTTAAATGCTGGGACATATTAAGGGGCCTATTTATTATGCTGTGTAAAATGAAATTCGCAGGAAAAACAGTTTAAAAAGCTGTGTAATATAAATGGAGATGCGCGCAGTCCGAACACCAGATTTTACTCTGTTATTTTATATAAATTCTGGAAGAAGAAAAAACACATAAACAATTATGCAGATTTTACGCTGGTTTTTACATGGTGAAGCCTTGCGATGTGGTGAATTTTCTCTGTTTTTTTTACACAGCATAATAAAATCTTGCATACCTTGCCCCAGTATGGATGCAAATTTGTATCAATATAAGTAAGTGGCATTCAATTTATGTCACATGCCTTTTCCCTAGGTGTTGTTTTCGACCCTGCCCTCTTCTCAAAGACCGTGAACCTGGGTGTGACTGCTCCTTTTATATCCTCCTGCCTGCACTGCCCTCTGGTGGCCGGGGGTCTAAATTCCACTTAACTTTTCTAAGTAACTATAGTTACTTAAACCACCTAGTGGTCAAACAAAGCAACAACCCTTTACCCCATTTCCCAACATACATATTAACACACATTTTTCACCTTCTTTCAAATGCAGGCAGGAGGTTATAAAAGGAGCAGTCACACCCAGGTTCACAGTCTTTGACAGGAGGGCAGGGTCGAATAAACACCTATCGTCAGGACCTATACAGTAGAGAGGAATAGCTAGTCTAGGTTAGAGGGGTGTAATAGCGAGCATTTTATGCATGAAGCAGTCAGGGTAGATAGAGCGGGCAGCCTCCGCCCCAACCAGGAAAAAGGGGAACTAGTCAGGGAATCCAGTGCCAGGATAGGAACAGTTAGGAAGGGTGTAACAGGGTTCCGGCCAGAATCCATAGATAAAAAGGCCTATCCAGGAAGAGTGGAGGGGTATCACTGTAGAGTGCCGGACCACTAAAGAGAGTGGAGGGGTACTATAGTGGATACCAGACCACTAGGTGGATAAGTGGGACTAGGTCCATGGTATCGGAATGGAAAAGTGAATGTACCTAAACTGTATAACTGGACTGGGAAGTTGATGGAAGGAGAAGGAATTTTATGTATCATTTGAAATGCTCCAGTGCCTGATTGTGTATCTGCAACGGTGATATCGGCTGTGAAATAAAGTTATTTGCATGAGGAAAGTCTACCTGTCCCTTCCTAACCAGAGTTGGTCTAGCGAGTAAAGGTAAGGGCACTGTCCCTTTAAGGAATTATTACCCACCTCCTCCCTACACACTGCCCTCTGGTGGCCGGGGGGGGTCTAAATTACACTTAACTCTTCTAAGTAACTATACTGCCACCTAGTGGTCAAACAAAGCAACAACCCTTTACCCCATTTCCCAACATAGTAAGTTAGGTTGAAAAAGACATACGCCCATCAAGTTCAACCATAATGCCTATATATAACCTGCCTAACTGCCAGTTGATCCAGAGGAAGGCAAAAAACCCCATCTGAAGCCTCTCTAATTTGCCGCAGAGGGGAAAAAATTCCTTCCTGACTCCAAGATGGCAATCGGACCAGTCCCTGGATCAACTAGTACTAAGAGCTATCTCCCATACCCCTGTATTCCCTCACTGGCTAAATACCCACCCAGCCCCTTCTTGTACCTATCTAATGTATCACCAACATACATATTAACACACATTTTTCACCTTCTTACAAGTTGTGCATAAACCTAATTTATTAAAGGCACTTGTGTCATTCAAGGTCTAATCTAGTTCCTACAGAAGCCACATTGCAATGGGTCATCTTTACATTCTAATTGGTTATATAAAAATATTCCTTACAGTCAGTTTAATAGGATTAAGAGGATCTGTAACAATAAAAAGAAATTTAAGAGAGAATGTTATACTCTAATTAGTCAGAAAAAAGTATGTTCATAAAATAATTAAACAACCAGAATGAAAACGTTTAGAGCAAACAGGAGTAAGGTGATCTCTAAGAGACACTTAAAATAGGCTGTAATTAAAATTGACTTTTTATTTTAAAATCTAGAAAAAGTTTAAAAACTGGCCGAGAAGCCAGACAATGTTTAAAATCTATAATAAAAACAGCACTTACATGAAAAAATGAGGTGCTTGTTGTTTGCTACTGAAGTAGAAGTGCAACATTAAAATATGTTTAACAGTATTGTGGCTTTATCATATGGGAGACGTGCAGTCTTGTAAAAAAAAAAAAGACAACGGAATGCTTTGTGTTTATATATATATATATATACAGGAGAAAGAGACAAGATTGCCCCATATGATAAAATAAAATGGCTAAGAATAAGATTACGGGATCCCCCCAATAACAATAATCTGAAAGCATTAACCACACGCAGTGCATCTGCCTACTAAAAGGATGTGCACAATAATCATTATGGTAATGGTTATAATAATGATTATCATACTCTCACACTAGATATGAAATGTTGTTGTACTGGGTTTTTTTTTAATTTGGATGTATTTTGCATTACCCCTCATGTATTTTGCATTGTTGTCATACTTGAAACACTCCAGCTATCTCTTTTTTTCAGACACTGTATTAAGTAATGCCACAGTATTATTCTACTAAAGGTATCACCCTGCTTCTTCTTTTATTAATTATATTTTTATAAGGTACAGCTTATTCACTGTCCAGTGTACAATAGTAGCCCACTTACATTTTAAAATGCTCAGCTGTAGACCATCCCAATGTACCTGGGCACAAAGTGGTCTGAAAACACTGTTTATTGTAATTGCTTAGTAATCCATTTGTATTTTGGGGCATAGTATACTTGCATGAAAGGTATGTAATTGCAGTCTATTTATTGAGCAATGTAATTGAGCCACTACTCTGTAGTTAACACATCTGTATTTCAGACACTCAGCTACATTACTTTGTGGACTGTGCCCAGCTGAGGCTCAGATACATTGCAATTTTCGCCAGGCATGGATTCACAGCGAATTTCCGAATTTCGCCATTGGCGAATTGTTTTGCGAAACTTCAGTGAAAATTCACTGCGGACAAATTCGCACGCGTGAAAAAAATTCTGTTGCGCATCAAATGTGGGCACCCATGCGTCAAAATTTGGGCGCGGATGCATCAAAAAGTGCAGGCGACAAAAAAAAAAAAGAGGTGGGCGACCAAAAAAGATGCGGGCGACAAAAAAAATCAAGTGACAAATGCATTTCGCAAATTTTCTTGAAGTTTTGTCAATTTTATGGTGAAGCAAAACGGGACAGATTCGCTCATCACAAGTATTAAGAACTTTTTACTAAAAGGCTACTCAGTGCTATATTCTGCCCCCCTTTCCATGGTTTTCACAGTACAGTGCACTGAACCTATAGGTTATTACATGGCCAAAATTCTCAGCGCTTGGCTGTAGTACAGGGGAATACATTGGGTTAAGAATGGCGCACAACACCCAACGACCCAGTGCAATGCATTTCTGTCTCAATAAAAATGGTCATCTTAAACAAACCAGATCTCCAAGGTTGCTTGGAGATTGTGGAGAAACAAAACTGTAGTTTTTTTTAATTAAATATCCCATAGAAATGAATAGACAGTGGGTACATTTTTGGTGAGCTCTAATTTTACATTTTGATCTGCCCCATAGTGTTTTAAGGCATAATATACTGAGGCTACAGTAAGCACTATTGGCCCAAAGGTGTACTAGAAAATATTTCCTATTGGGCTACACCATAGATGCAATAGATGGTAGTATATTACTGTTTACTTATTGGGCAACTGCTAGATAATAGCCTGAAAGTGCTGATTTTAAAAGAGACAAAAAATAGAAAGAAAAGTCCTGCAGAACCTTTGGGTCTGTAAACACACGCATAAGATGCATTTCTTATAACAACATGTATTATTTTTTACTGAAGAAAAAATTGTTTTGTCAAGGGAAGAGCTTGACATATTGTGATAGATGTATAGCTAGCTAATCTCATTGTGCCTCCCCATAGCACGGGGCATGGAATGTACCCTTGTGGAGACACATAGCAATAGTATTATTATGCTGCTGTGCTTGAATAGGATTAACTGCCACTCATAATTTATATATAGGTCAGATGTAAAGTTTTTGATAATAAGAATAGTTTTAACAGCTGAAGGGTTAAACTCCTAGCTGCATCGAGGCTTCCCAAGCACCTTTGCCAGGGACCATCAAGTATTAGGACCTGCAACTCATTTGCCCTGTATTCCACCCATATACATTGTTTCTTGCAGATGAGCAAACTGTAAAGACTCCTCTGGGATCCAAGTGCTTCAGAAGACTATTCCCCATATGTAATAAAAAACACTTGGTTTGCCCAGGTACAGTAACTCATAGCAGGCAATCAGATGTTTGCTTTTAAACAGGTGACCAGTAAATGCTGCCTGTTTATTGGCTGCTAGGGGTTACTGCTCCTGGGCAAACTCAGTGGGGGTCATTTATAAAATTTGCAATGAGCAGTATAATTCGCACAGTGAACATATTTGCCCTGCCAAAATTTTTATTTATAAAGCTGGAAAAGACTTGTGCATTTAATGTCCAAGCCAAACACGATTGTGAATTTTGCAGTGCAAATGTCAACAAAAGCTTTTTAAATAAGGCATATTTGTAAATTTGGCATATTTATGTGCTCACTCTGTGTCCAAGTTACGCCACAACTGATTTTGTAAATTGTGCATTTATATTTGCAAAGTGAAAATTGGTGATATATTTGCACAAAATAAACACGCACAGAGGACATACCCATGCAAATCGCAATGCCATTTGTGAATTTTTGTGCACAATTCACATTTCACTGCAATTTGCAAAAAAAATGAAAGACAGGCACAGCAGTGCAAAGTGTAAGCTTTTAGGGGAAAACATGCGGCAAGCAACCATTTGTGAAAAAATATGCGCTGCCCAACTTTATAAATGACCCCCTGTGTTTTATACTACATAACAACCAATTAATCTATATAATTATGAATAATAGTAATAATACATAGGTTTATACGGGCATCTATGCTATTTATAAATACTTAAAGTTCTAGCACCTCGGGGAACCTCTACAAGAATAACCAAGCAATTTCCATTGAGAAGAAATAATCTATATATTATTATAAAAGTGGAAAAAGTGGTAAAATGTGTTCTGATAAACTGTAAATCTTTTTCCCTGCATTTACTTTAATGAACTGCATAAATCAACACAGGTAACGTAAGGTAGGGCAGGCAAATAGCCAGATCACATTCTAATGAAGCAATCTCTTCCAGAGTTTTGGCAGAGTGTTAGGCTGGCAACAGAACAATTTCTCTTTAACATATTTCAGGTGCTGGCTGCCCTTTATTCATGGGCAACAAAACAGCCACATCAATACCTCTTTGGTTTTAAACAGCCCATTCTCCAAATATAAACTAATCATTAGCAAAAATATACAAACTGTGCATAATATAGCCCCAGGCTCTACTAAAATTGACTTTTGCATCTGCTATAATAATAATTGTCATTTTACAGCATTCTGGAATACAGGATACCAACAAAATGATATAAGGACATCATGCTTAACCCCTCAGCAGAGCATTCTTGCCCACACTTCCCTACATAGCTGTGGCCATTGCAAGATGCCTCAAAATTGTGCCTACATGGTTAACACCAACTAAAAGGGGAAACAAGCTTGTGCATATTTCTAAATGTCACTCAGGTTGCATTTATGCAATTATAGGCATCGTGCATATGCATGTGGGGCAAAAGGTGCAAGATGCAAAAATGTGAATGAAATGGTGAGACCCTTGGCCTCAGCCACAGTAATAAGCACTACAGGTACATTGGCACAAAAAAATACACAGGAAAGCAAAATACATATACAGGTATAGGACCCATTATCCAGAATGCTCAGGACCTGGGGTTTTCCGGATAAGGGATCTTTCTGTAATTTGGATCTTCATACCTTAAGTCTATTAAAAAATCAATAAAACAGTAATTGTTTTGTCTCCAATAAGGATTAATTATATCTTAGTTGGGATCAAATACAAGGTACTGTTTTATTTTTATAGAGAAAAAGGAAATCCATTTTAAAACCCTGAATTATTTGATTAAAATGGAGTCTATGGGAGACAGGTTTTTCGTAATTCGGAGCTTTCTGGATAATGGGTTTCCGGATAACGGATCCCATACCTGTATATGGCACACAGATTTGCCCACATTTTTGTGCCAGCTGATTGTAAATAAGGGTCTAGAATATAACATTGATAAGTAGAATTATTGCACATTCTGTAACAGTGTATTCTGCGTATTCTTTTCCCGTGGGCAGCAAAGTCACTGTTCTTTCAGCTGAGACTCCTGCTATTCCATCTGCATCTATCACATACAGTATCACAATAACCATTGCTGAAATTTTGCAGGAGGCGTATCAAACACGAAATGATTATTTACGATTATCCGGAGAAATAATTGTTGTTGTCGGAGGGATTTTATGCCTTGTGTCTGAGGTATGTTTAATAGAACAACACAATAAGCTCTGTTATAAAAGGGTGACGGACTAAACTGCATGCTTTAGGCTTTCCAGTATCTTATATTAACATAGTAAGTTAGGTTGAAAAAATTGATATCCTTCAAGTTTAAACTTTTATGTCAATACGATACCTGCCTAACTGCTTGCTAATCCAGAGGGAGGCTAAAAACCCATCTGAAGCCTTTTAAATTGCCTCAGAGGGGGAAAAAATTCCTTGCTGACCCCAAGATGGCAATCAGACCGGTCCCTGGATCAACTTGTACTAAGAGCTATCTCCCATAACCCTGTATTCCCTCACTGGTACTGAGAGCTATCTCCCCTACCCCTGTATTCCCTCACTTGTACTGAGAGCTATCTCCCATAACCCTGTATTCCCTCACTTGTACTGAGAGCTATCTCCCATAACCCTGTATTCCCTCACTTGTACTGAGAGCTATCTCCCCTACCCCTGTATTCCCTCACTTGTACTGAGAGCTATCTCCCATAACCCTGTATTCCCTCACTTGTACTGAGAGCTATCTCCCATACCCCTGTATTCCCTCACTTGTACTGAGAGCTATCTCCCCTACCCCTGTATTCCCTCACTTGTACTGAGAGCTATCTCCCCTACCCCTGTATTCCCTCACTTGTACTGAGAGCTATCTCCCCTACCCCTGTATTCCCTCACTTGTACTGAGAGCTATCTCCCATACCCCTGTATTCCCTCACTTGTACTGAGAGCTATCTCCCCTACCCCTGTATTCCCTCACTTGTACTGAGAGCTATCTCCCCTACCCCTGTATTCCCTCACTTGTACTGAGAGCTATCTCCCCTACCCCTGTATTCCCTCACTTGTACTGAGAGCTATCTCCCCTACCCCTGTATTCCCTCACTTGTACTGAGAGCTATCCCCCCTACCCCTGTATTCCCTCACTTGTACTGAGAGCTATCTCCCCTACCCCTGTATTCCCTCACTTGTACTGAGAGCTATCTCCCATAACCCTGTATTCCCTCACTTGTACTGAGAGCTATCTCCCATAACCCTGTATTCCCTCACTTGTACTGAGAGCTATCTCCCATAACCCTGTATTCCCTCACTTGTACTAAGAGCTATCTCCCATAACCCTGTATTCCCTCACTTGCTAAACAGCTGTCCAATCCTTTTGAAGCTATCTAATGTAGCAGCCAGTATAATTCAGGGAGAATTCCACAACTTCACAGCTCTAACAGTAAAAAATCCTTTTTGAATATAAAGATGGAACCCCATTCTAATTGGAATGAGTGCCCTAATGTCTGCTGGAAAGACTTACTGGTAAATAAAGCATTAGAGATATTATTATATGATCTCCTTATATATTTATATAGTTATCCCTTAAGCGCCTTTTCTCCAGTGTAAACAGACCCAACTTGGCCAGTCTTTCTTCATAACTGAGACTTTCCATACCCTTTACAAGCTTAGTTGCCCTTCTCTGGACCCTCTCTAATTCAATAATGTCCCGTTTGAGCACTGGAGACCAAAACTGAACAGCATATTCTAGATGGGGCCTTACCAGCGCTCTGTAAAGGGGAAGAATAACCCCCTCCTCCCGTGAATCTATACCCCTTTTAATACAGCTCAAAACCTTGTTTGCCCTTGCAGCTGCTGCCTGGCATTGCTTGCTACAGCCAAGTTTATTATCTACAAGGACTCCAAGGTCCTTCTCCATTATGGATTTGCCTAGTGCAGTCCCATTAAGGGTATAAGTGGCTGCATATTTTACATCCCAGGTGCATGACCTTACATTTATCCACATTACTGTAAATCTCATCTGTCACTCCTCATGAATTAATATCTTACACTAAATTCCTATTTTCTATATTCACTGAATACTGGCTGCATACAGTCACATGGAATCCATGGGCATATCTTAGTAGCTGACAGTGATACAGCAAACATATCTCTGAGCAGTAATTAGAGCAGCAGATTAAACTGGGGCAGAGGGAACTGAGTGGGTGGAAAGCATTAACTCCACACTTAATTCACTATGTGAAAACACACACAGGGATTGTATTCAATCCTTAAATTTGCAAAGTGGATTTGTTTTTGCTTTTAAAGGAACTGCTTGTTAAAATATCCATTTAAAGGCACAGACATATTTAAAGCTTCTTCTAGTGAAATGTTAGAGTGAAATACCTAAAAAGTTTAAAGTTCAAATAATGGCGTAGCACTGAAATAAGCCCATCGCTACTTTTATACCTATCAGCCCAGGAATGCAGGTATTATCTGCATAACATATGTCACCTGCAGTCATTATTGCTACAACCATTCAAGCGCAATAAAACATTATACACTGTATATATAAGTTTTAATGCACACTTGTTTGCATATATTGTATAAATCTTTATTTAAAGAATAAGTAAAGCCTCCCTGGCAGATTTTTAGCTTTAGTTCTAGTACACGGCCCCCTCCCAACATGTCACTGACACTGGTCCCAGTTTATCTGTGCCCCCATAGCATGTCCAGAACTCAAGCGGCTACTCAGCAGTGTTGGCCACCACCTTTAGCAGTTTCGCTTCTGTTCCCAACATCTATCTTACTAATCAGGGAGCACTGTATGCACACTGGAGGCCACACTGGGCTACTGCACACATCCCTAGTTAAAATCCATGATGGGAATGGAAGTCACATGGCCAAAGATGGTGGTGTAGCTCTGCAGTTCTGGGTGTACAATTGGCCACAGTTAAGTTGGTGGAAGTGTGTTAGGCGCTCTGCCGGACCGGCGCGTTCCCCTACCTTAGGTCGCGCCGGCCGGCAGACGCGCTCTATTAAGGGCCCGCACTTCCGGGTTCGGCAGGGACGGCGCGGCGTTACTGCGCATGCGCGATGACGCGCGGACATGCGCAGTCGCGCGCCCTGAAGCATTAGGCGCCATCTTTGTGTAGGTTTTTTAGGTTTCCGGTTCCTTTGATTTTTGGCGCCAAATTCGGCTATTTAAACCCCTTCCTTCATTGTTTTCATTGCCCAAGCTGGCTTCTGTTATCTACAGTACCTGCTCTTGCATTTTGTTTGCTGTTTCCGGATTTGACCTTTGCCTGACCCTGACCACGATACTTGCTACCTGCCTTGACCGTTTGCCTGTACCCCGACTACGAATATTGCTGCCAGCCCCGACTTGTGCCTGTACCCCGGCTACGTTCTGCCTTTGCCTTGCCTGTACCTCGCATCTCGTCTGAACTCTGAAAGTTTGCAGGACCCCAGCTTGGACCGCAGCAGAAAGTCCGGGGCCCCAAAAGGGCGTCGGTGAACACCGGGAAGAGCTGGGAGTTCCTGTTATACTGTAGGAGTCAGATTTTGTATACAGCGGTCGCACACTGGTTCCATTCTAACTTGAACGTTACAGTTAGCTTGGGCCGTACATGGAGCCATCTCAGGCCGCTGCGTCTGCTTCCTCTCTGGAATCCATTTTGGAAGCCTTTATGAAACGTCTGGAGCAGCAGGAGACTCAGCAGGTGCACCTCACGCAGACTTTACAACACATCACCACCCGCCTAGATGCATTACAGGTACCACAACAATTGCCTCAAGTGTTTCCTGATTTGCCGCCCTCTCCACCTCCGGCCCCTTCGGCATCTGTTCTTCTCTCTGAACCCAAGATTCCTTCCCCCTTGCGCTATGGGGGTGATCCTGAGACCTGTCGGGGATTTCTGAACCAATGTAAGATTCATTTTGAACTGTTTCCTCATCGTTACCCAAATGAAAAATCCAAGGTTGCCTTTATTATTGCTCTACTTTTTGGTAAGGCCCTTGCTTGGGCTTCTCCTCTTTGGGAACGGGACGACCCTCTCGTCAACAATGCTGCTACTTTCCTTTCCACTTTTCAACAAATTTTTGATGCCCCTGGTCGAAAGGTAAATGCCTCAGCTCGCCTTTTGAGAATCACCCAAGGTTCTCGTGCTGCCTCTGACTATGCCATAGACTTCCGTACACTGGCCGCTGAGACTTCCTGGAATAATGAGGCTTTGATAGCAGCTTTTTGGCACGGGCTCAATGATTCTCTTAAAGACGAACTAGCCGCTCGTGACTTACCATCCCTCTTCGAAGACTTGGTGTCTCTCGTCATCAATATTGATACCCGCCTGAGGGAGAGACAGCTTCAAAGGAACCGCCCGCGGAGATTTACTCCAGAATTCTCCACTTCAGCGCCCGCTACAGCCTCCGTACCAGCTTCTGTACCAGCCTCCGTGGACGAACCAATGCAACTTGGAGCTACCAGGCTTTCCGTTGAGGAACGTAGTCGTAGAAGGTCTGCTGGTCTTTGTATGTATTGTGGGAGCACCGGTCATTTTGTCAAGATGTGTCCCAACAAGCCTAAGCAGTTTCTTCAACAGGGAAACTCCAGCGCCTAGGTCTGTTGGGGAAAACTTCCCTAGGCGAAGCTAATTTTTTTCCCCGTAATTTTCGCACCCGAGTGTTAGTACCTGCCTCCATTTCATCCAATTCCAAGTATTTTTCCTGCCAGGCCTTCCTCGACTCAGGAGCTGCCGGAAACTTTATTGACCTGTCTTTTGCCAAGTCTTTTCGAATTCCTTTGATGCCTCTCAAGGTTCCGCTCTCTGCTCAAGCTGTCGATGGTAGACCTATAACTCCTGGCCTCGTGACCTGTTCCACTCCTCCTCTCCGCTTAAGAGTGGGATCACTACACTCTGAGGTAATCACCTTTTTGGCCATTCAGTGTCCTGCCACACCTATTATCCTGGGTCTCCCGTGGTTACAGAAACACAATCCCATCATTGACTGGTCTAGGGGAGATATCACGGTTTGGAGTTCATTTTGTCGTACAAATTGCCTCGATAACTTTGCTGTGTCTCTCTCTACTGTCTCGGTTTCTGTAAAACATCTACCTTCATGTTATTCAGACTTTGCCGATGTTTTTGAAAAGAAAAATGCAGAGACCCTTCCCCCCCACCGTCCTTATGATTGCCCTGTGGACCTGATTCCTGGTTCCGTTCCCCCCAGAGGAAGGACCTACCCTCCCTCAATCCCTGAGACTCAAGCAATGAAAGACTATATTCAAGAGAATTTGTCTAAGGGGTTCATTAGAAAATCCAATTCACCCACTGGGGCTGGATTTTTTTTTGTCCAGAAGAAGGATGGAGGGTTAAGACCATGCATTGATTACCGGGGTCTGAATAAGATTACCATTAAAAACCGATATCCCCTTCCTTTGATACCAGAGCTTTTTGATCGCCTCAACGGGGCTAAGGTTTTCACTAAATTAGACCTGCGGGGGGCCTACAACCTTATCCGTATTCGTCACGGAGATGAGTGGAAGACGGCTTTCAACACTCGTGACGGTCATTATGAATATCTAGTTATGCCTTTTGGCTTATGCAACGCACCTGCTGTCTTTCAAGACTTTATTAATGACATTTTTCGAGAAATTCTTTTTTCCTATGTGGTGGTATATTAAGACGACATACTGGTTTTTTCGTCATCTTTACCTGAACACATTGATCATGTCAAACAAGTACTGCATCGCTTGAGAATAAACCACCTTTATGCTAAGATTGAAAAATGTGACTTTCACAAGTCTGAAGTTTCCTTCCTTGGTTATGTCATTTCCTCCTCAGGCTTTAGGATGGATCCTGTCAAACTTTCTGCTGTCCTTGAGTGGCCTCCTCCTGCTGGTTTAAAAGCCATCCAACGATTTTTGGGTTTTGCAAATTTTTATAGACGATTCATCAAAGGTTTTTCTCAAATTGTCGCACCCATTACTGCCCTCACCAAAAAGGGGGTCAAAGATGTCTGGTCTTCTGAAGCCCAAGCTGCCTTTGAAAAACTTAAAGCCGCGTTTTGTTCTGCTCCAGTCCTCATTCACCCGGTTCCTACTCGTCCTTTCATTCTAGAAGTAGATGCTTCTGATGTCGGTGTTGGAGCAATTTTATCCCAGCGGCCTTCTTTCCAAGATTCCTTGCATCCCTGTGCCTATTTCTCCCGTAAGTTCTCCGCTGCTGAAAGAAATTATGATGTTGGCAACCGAGAATTATTGGCGATCAAACTCGCTCTTCAGGAATGGAGACATCTTCTGGAGGGATCTTCCGAGCCCGTTACTATTTTGACTGATCACAAGAATCTTGAGTACATTTCTGATGCAAAGAGACTCAATCCTCGTCAGGCACGATGGGCTCTTTTTTTTTCAAGATTTAATTTTTTAATTTCTTTTCGTCCAGGGTCTAAAAACATTAAGGCTGATGCATTGTCTCGGTCATTTCTAGCAACTGAAAGCCCTGATAATCCTCCTACCCCCATAATCGCTCCAGAACGTATTATTGCTCCTGTGATGCTTTCTGATGACTCTGCCTCTGCCTGCCCTTTGGATAAGAACTTTGTCTCTCCATCAATGGTTCCCCAAGTACTGCAGTGGGCCCATTCCTCATTGTTGGCTGGACACCCTGGTACTAAGAAGACTCTGGATCTTGTCCGTAGATATTTTTGGTGGCCTTCATTAGTGCATGATGTCTCGCAGTTTGTGTCTTCTTGTACAGTTTGCGCACAGCAGAAGACTCCTCGCTCATTACCTTGTGGCTTACTGACACCTTTACCTGTGCCTAATCAACCCTGGACTGATATTGCAATGGACTTTATTGTCGAGTTACCCAAGTCGTCCGAAATGTCTACTATTCTGGTGGTGGTAGACCGTTTTTCTAAAATGGCTCATTTCATCCCTTTAAAGAAGTTGCCATCTGCCTCTGCTCTAGCCAAGATTTATGTCAAAGAAGTTTTTCGTCTCCATGGTTTTCCATCCAGTATTGTCTCTGATCGTGGGGTACAATTTGTTTCCAGATTTTGGCGAGCCTTTTGTAAGTTGTTAAAGGTCAAATTAAATTTTTCCTCAGCTTACCATCCGCAAAGTAATGGACAGACTGAAAGGACTAATCAATCCCTTGAACAATTTCTTCGTTGTTTTATTTCTTCTAACCAGGATAATTGGTCTGAATTACTCCCATGGGCTGAATTTGCTCACAATAACCTCAGACATGAGTCCTTAGGATTCTCTCCTTTTTTCTGTGTTTATGGTTTCCAACCGAGGGCCCTTCCATCTGAGCTAATTAAATCCGATGTTCCCGCTGCGGAGGTATTGGTCCGGGACTTTAACAATGTATGGCTACTTGCCCATCAAGCGCTGCAAAAGTCTTCCTCCCTTCAGAAGACCGCTGCTGATAAGCGACGCCGTCCTGGTCCCTCCTTCCATGTTGGGGATTCCGTCTGGCTTTCTACAAGGAATATCAAACTGCATCAACCTTCTCACAAGTTGGGTCCACGTTTTATTGGTCCTTTCACTATCAAGGACATTATCAATCCAGTTTCTGTCAGATTAGATCTTCCCCCCAGTATGACTATTTCGAATTCTTTCCATGTCTCCCTACTCAAGCCTGTGGTTTACAATGAATTTTTTGCTGCTCATTCTTCTCCTTCACCAGTGCTTCTAGATGATCAACAGGAATTTGAGGTACAAGAGATCATTGATTCACGAAAATCTAGAGGTAAGGTTCAATATCTTCTACATTGGAAGGGTTTTGGTCCCGAAGAAAGGTCTTGGGTCAATGCTAAGGATGTTCATGCTCCCCGATTGATTACATCTTTTCATAGAAAATTTCCTGAGAAATCTTGGGAGCCCCCGGTGGGTGCTCCTGAAAGGGGGGGTACTGTTAGGCGCTCTGCCGGACCGGCGCGTTCCCCTACCTTAGGTCGCGCCGGCCGGCAGACGCGCTCTATTAAGGGCCCGCACCGTTACTGCGCATGCGCGATGACGCGCGGACATGCGCAGTCGCGCGCCCTGAAGCATTAGGCGCCATCTTTGTGTAGGTTTTTTAGGTTTCCGGTTCCTTTGATTTTTGGCGCCAAATTCGGCTATTTAAACCCCTTCCTTCATTGTTTTCATTGCCCAAGCTGGCTTCTGTTATCTACAGTACCTGCTCTTGCATTTTGTTTGCTGTTTCCGGATTTGACCTTTGCCTGACCCTGACCACGATACTTGCTACCTGCCTTGACCGTTTGCCTGTACCCCGACTACGAATATTGCTGCCAGCCCCGACTTGTGCCTGTACCCCGGCTACGTTCTGCCTTTGCCTTGCCTGTACCTCGCATCTCGTCTGAACTCTGAAAGTTTGCAGGACCCCAGCTTGGACCGCAGCAGAAAGTCCGGGGCCCCAAAAGGGCGTCGGTGAACACCGGGAAGAGCTGGGAGTTCCTGTTATACTGTAGGAGTCAGATTTTGTATACAGCGGTCGCACACTGGTTCCATTCTAACTTGAACGTTACAAAGTGTAACTGATGTGGTTGAGAATGGGGGATAGAGGGCCTGTGCACTGGCACTAAAATTGAACATTTTGCAGGAGGTTTTATTCCCCTTTAAAGGAACAGTAACATCAAAAAATTAGAGTGTTTTAAAGTAATTAAAATATAATGTGCTGTTGCTCTGCAAAAATCTAGTGTTTTTGCTACAGAAAAGCTACTATATAAATAAGCTGCTGTGTAGCCATGGGGGCAGCCATTCAAGCTGGAAAAAAGGAGAAAAGGCACAGGTTACATAGCAGATAACTAGTAGATAAGCCCCACATAATGGGCGTTTATCTGTCATCTGCTAAGTAACCTGTGCCTTTTCTCCTTTGAATGGCTGCCCCCATGGCTACATAGCAGCTTACTTATATAAACTATAGTAGAATTTCTGAGGCAAACACACCAGTTGTAGCAAATCAGGGCAACAGTACATTATATTGTAATTACTTTTATACACTTTCATTTTTTGGTGTTACTGTTCCTTTAACAGAATGCAACACCTACTGGATTTAACTCATGTGGTGCTGCATTCATCAACTGAGAGATGAGAAATGAACTGAAATCTGAATTGATAAAGCATGTGTTCTCCCATATTGGCCTTTAAAAGAAGTAGGGAAGGCACAATCATTAGTACAAGGCACAGGTACAGCTAAAGACAAATTCACAAAAATGTCAGTAAAATATTTTTTAAAGTGTTGTGCGAAAGACCAAATCTAAAAAGTGTCTGTTTAAAAGACAAATTCACAGAAGCAGAGATTAAGGTTGTGAATATGATGGGGAAAAATATATTACCACTTTTGTGATAATGGAATAAAGTGATGATGTATAATAAAAAATGGTCTGATAATATATCAATATTTTCAGTAACTTATGCTTACTTTGCTGAAATGTTTCTGAAGTTTACATCATAGACATAACGCGTATACAAATGCCAAAAATCTTGTGCTGCTTTTAATCAGAATTTTTTTTCTTACAAAAGGCAAATTATACTTAACTTTTATGTCATAGAAGCACTTTCTTATAGGCCTCCCAACAAATAGCTTTTTTTTTACACAGTACATTTATATGGTAATGCAATGGTTGTCGTGATTTCCTAGGAGAGAAGCATGAAATAGTTTTATGCTGAAAATGAATTTGTTGAAAGTTCTTTTAACAAACAATATAAAGTAGCCCTATTTACCTGTAACCTATAACCAAAGTCTAACCGCACAGTAAAGGTTACATTATCGTATTTGTTTCTATCTTGAGTGGGGATTATGCTACATCTATACATATATGTGAACTGGAAATACTATCAAAAAAGGTATTAAAATGATCACAAACACATAAAAAGCTGTATATTAACAAGGGTTAACATAGTAGATAAAAGGAAAGAGATCATATTAGGGTCCAAGATTGGGACAAATTAGTTGTGCAAAGTTAAGCCAGGGCAGGCTAGCAAGTCTGTGAACTGTCCCCTTGTATATAAAGGTTGTAGAAACCACCAAATTTAGAAAGCTGTAAACTTGTTATTTTTGAAAAACTTTTTTACCAAAGTATACAGTTATGTGACTTGTGCTGTGATAAACTTCAGTCACACTTTACTGCTGAGCAGCAATGGGAAGGTGGCAAGATAGCAGCTTCCAATAGCTATCAGAATAGCACTCAGCAGTAAGAAATCCAAGTCCGGCTTAGGACTCCTCCAGTTACATGGGAGTAGGAGAAACAATAGGTTACCTGAAAACAGTTCTAATGTGTAGCGCTGGCTCCTTCTGAAAGCTCAGACTCAGGCACAATGCACTGAGATGGCGCCTACACACCAATATTACAGCTAAACAAAATATATTAGTTGGTTCAAGAATAAAATATATAGAATAAAATACTGTAAGTAGTAGCTAAGCAGTGAAGCAGAGGGATAGAAGGGTGGAGGATTTCAGTGTGCCGGTGGCTGGGTGGTGAGCTCTTGACTTGGTTATCCAGTAGGCCACAGGTACCTTAGTCTAACAGTAAACTTGCTCCTCATGAATAAAGCACTGCTGTATTAATGGTAGAAGTGCCAGTCTTTGAGCTCCAGGGTGTGGGATGCTGTGCAAAAGTTCCAAGATATCAGGGTAGTTTGCACAGCACTATTTTCAAATTCAGTAACCTGAGGTTGTACCATATATTAAAAATATTCTGACAATATATTGTTCATTTTCCTGTAGATTCTCCAGTTTGTAAGAAAAGGAACAAAACATTTTTTTGGGAACACAGTTACAGGAGGTCCCTTCCATGTTATACTGTAAGTTCATAATCTGCTGCATGTTGAACTTGAATTTAATGGGATTTATTGGCAAAACACCCCAGAGTCCCATATGTATCATTTTTTTATGGTCTATGATGGTTTGGTGGTGCATGAGGCGGCACTGACAGGGTCATATGCTGATGTCAGATTTTGAAACTTTCAGCAACCTGCAGAAATAATGTAAGTGAGGAAAGAGGAGCCATTGGGGAAGTAAAAGAAAAAAAATAAACATATAAATAGATCGATAGATGGACAGGGGACTGAAATGAACAGGACCTCAAATGAAAGGTTCACTTTCAAAACATTTTTAAGCTACTTAGTTTAAGCAGCTTTTCAAGTGGTCTATATTATGTATTTTATGCTGTTTCAACTGATAGTGTTCTTGTTCTGCCTACTTTGAGCCTGCAAATGAAACATTTTTTCTGGATGTCAGGGGTTACTATCCCTAGCAACAAAAGAACAAATCAACTGAGAGGGTTGGATTTTATTGTTATTATTATTTTGAATTGCTTATGATTCTTTTTAGCCCCAACTGCAAATTGGCTTTAAAAATGTTTTAGCAGAATGTGTAAAACATTCTTGTCATCGCGTGAATTTAACAGAGAAATATTTATTTTTAGGTTGCTTTATGCCTGTTTCATCATCGCTGTGGTTATTCTTCGATTTCTGAGCAGCGACGGTGAGACCATAATGATGTCATTAGCTCTTATAAGCGCCTGGTGCAATGTCATCTATTTTGCTCGTGGTTTCAGACTGCTGGGGCCATTATGTATTATGATTCAAAAGGTAAGCTGCACCATATGACTACACAGTCCAGTGCTGTTTCTTAAAATAAATACATATTTATTGAAAAAAAATATAAGAAATAGTCATTATAAGCTGAGGGTTGAATTCGATAAGCTTATTTTCAACCTCAGTGCCCATGTTATGGTGATGGTATCTAGAGAAACTCTGTTCTGCCGAGCGTGGCTTTTAATCTGTGGTTTTCTGGCAGGTCACGGAGATGGTCTCACCCAGTGGATAAATACAAATATAACTGTGCTGTGAGCGGTGCTGTACAGTGAAATCTGAGGAAAACTTCCAGCTCTCCTCCTCTATGTTTAACATTACAGATCTTTTGCACATGTTTTTGTTATCAAAAGTACCTGTGACTATTTCCAGCAGGAGCCAGGTGCTCCTGAGTCTATAACTGAAATATTCAGCAGGAAAAGAGACTCTTTATATAAGGCACACTGAAATTCTCCCCATTATTCTCCCCAGTGGCAGATAGAGCAATAATACTAAACATAACTTTTAATCCATTGCAGTAAAAATATCCCCTTTAAAAACACATACACACATCAGACAAATTAAAAATAAAAGAAAATTCCTTAATTCAGGAATACTATCACACATTCATGCATGGTGGAACCGACTCCTGACAACTTCTAGACTCTCAGCCAATAAGCAGCACTTCCCCAGGAACATCAGCTGATAATTAAAATTATTTACCGGGTCCTGAGGCTTCCTGCTACCAAGTGGTTCTAGAATGTACAGTGCATAGTTCACTTTGGCCCTACAAATAAGTCCTGGGCCCAAAGCATCCCCCCAATCAACGTATGTTTCACATAATAACTTTCCCAAGACTTCGCCTGAAAGGCAGATAAATTCCCATTTAACACAGTTTGGTGTTACGGTGACAGGAGCTTTTTAAAGGGGATTTATGTGGCTTTGAGGTGGATTCACGCTATGATGGGACTCAGCTAAGTAACACTAACGCATAATGCATTTGTGCCTAAGAAATTGATTTGGGGCACAGATACATTGTAAAGGAGACATCCAAAAAATAGGAAAAAAGCTTCAGAAGGTTTGCTGCAAAACATTTATTGTGGGTAGTGGTAACACAACATGTTTTGGGGCAATAACCTTTATCAAGGGACATTTATTTAACAACATGCTATACAGACTGACTTTAATGCCAATTTGGCAGTGCTCCTGGGAACTATTCCTTGCATAAGAGTATTAAGCAACTGCAGCTAACAAAATAGTGACATGGCAATTTCCCTTGTTTGGAACTAATTTCCTATATGCATATTAAATATTTATTTATTTGTTTGTTTGAGGGCCCCCTCCAAATGCTGTGTTTACTTATGGCAGTGTATAGATAATATGTACATTATATTTTATATTTTTGGTGCCCATAATTATCATGCTGATATACTGGGGACACACTGGAATACAGTCTTTGGTTGGTGTGGTTGATATACCATACTTTATGTAAATCGTTACATAATCTCTGGTTTAGTTGCTTGATATGTGTTAATGCCTATATGCACTAGTAATAAAGTAACATAGGTTAACATAATCCTTGTATGCTTATCATCTAGATGGTACTCGGTGACCTCCTAAAGTTCTGTATTCTCTTAATAGCAGTTCTGATTGGCTTTGCAGCAGGTAAGAAATGTATTTAATTTAGTCCTTTATCCAATCCAGATATAATATTTTTTTCTAAACTCCATATTAGATATATTGTGTGTATATATACATATATATGTATTTATGTGCTAAAATGTATAGTAATTGGTCATTAGTGAGATACTCAGTTTTGTTCAAACAGTAGCCACAGCAAAGGTTTATTCTTTTTTTGTGGTTCAGGTATTAAACATTTCTTTATAGAAATAAGGGCTCATTTCCCATGGCAGAATTTGTCTGCAGTCTGGCTCTGTGAGCTGAAATCCCTCCAGAATTAAGTGCAAACAGTTGCATCTCATTATGCATGCAGTGCTGCCTGCGCTTGCCAACGCTACATACACATGAAGTATGGCATATGGGCAATGTATTTCTATCCCTGAAATACAAATAAGCCCTCCTATATACTGTAAATATACTGCCTACAGGTACCAGTTCTCAAGTACAATATAAAGTTATCACAGTTTTGTTAATTATATCTATGTGCACAGTGGCTTATTCATTAAATGTGGAACAGATACAGTGTTCAGAACAAATTACCGCTCCTGGGATTTTCCAGAGTAAATGGGTTTTAATTTGACAAAATTCTAGAATTCAAATCATGCTCAGTACAGATTATATTGTTTCTTTTTTATGCTATCAGCAGTGGTGTCATATTCAGGTCAGCTTTGGAAATATGGAAATATCCAAGCATTAGAAAATCCTTAGTTTTATTGTTGGCCCAGAGTCAAATAGGAATGGAAAGCTGTATTGCAAAAGGTTGAAATAGCAAAAGTCATAATAAATTCTTATATCACAGGAAAGGCGGAGGAGATGAATGACACATTGCTACTGGTGCTGAAAAGGGTCACTGTTGACCACTAAGAGCCTAATTTGTCATTTCTCAGTAAATTGCTTGGAGCAGTAATGATAGTTAAAGCTTATGTTAAACTTTACCAAGCCTATTAGATTAGAAACTAATTAATCTCCTTTCTCATAGGAATCTTTCAAAAATGTCTGAATCTTTTATCAGTATAGGCAATATGCATTGGGCACTGCAGTCAGGGGCCTTGTGGCAGAGGGTGTCCCACAAGACTAAAAATATGATTCGTTGGTTGTTCGAGTGGATGATGTGTGGTGTTTGTGCATAGGTGGGCCAGAGCGTGGTCATGCATGCAAAGGCCATATTTTCATCCATTGGGCCCTGTTGTACTTGATACTCCTACCAGAGGCCCAGATAACCAATGAGTTAATAACTGGGGCCTTTTCAAGACATTTACTTGCCAAAATGCTCCTAAAATGCAATAAGCTTCTGATCTTAAAATTTATATACCCCCCCCCCCCCCCATGTAACATGTAGGGAATGAAGGGGAGCATGGGGATTACTAAACTAGCCAACCATGGACCAAATGGCTTTGCACGGGGCTTCCTATGATTTAATCATGATCTAATCAATAACAGAATTATACAAATGCCCCAATTTGTTCAAAGATCTGCCTGTTACTTTGTCTGTCCAATGACCAGATCTGGATAAGTAGGACCTGTTTCAGTCTGAAAATCCAATAAATGAAAACATTATAATAACTAAGGGCTTTTATCTTCTCTTTTATTTTCTAGCTTTTAATGTACATTTCCAAGCTATGAATACCACAGCGGTGCCAAGTTTCAATGGTTTTCCAGATATAACATTCACATTATTTCAGCTAATGATGGGCCTAGATAGCCTCCCGTTGCCAGCAAACATAGTCATGCCAAAAATGATTCTTGTTCTATACATTGTCTATATGTTCTTTGGCTTTGTGCTGCTTGTGAATCTTTTGATTGCACTGATGACCCATACCCATTTCCGGGTTACCAACGATCGCACGACTCTGTGGAGAGCACAGGTAAGAAATTATACTGAAATAACAATTATATATTGAAAAACCACAACACTGACAGTATGTCTGAACTATCGCAAATATTAGTAAATGTCTGTAACAGCAAACAGTAAAACATATCCACCCAGATGCTATTTTGCAAGGTGCATGGATGGAATGGAGCCCTGTGGAATAAACACCAGTTTGGGGGAGTTGTTACCTACACGGCTCAATTTGTATGTTGCGTCAAACCCAGAAGTAATTGCACATTAATTTGCATTTATTTCTGTGCATTGGCTCACTAACACTAATTAACCACACAATTAGCACCCCAAGTGATGTATGCAACATTTGCACAGGATTTACCAAATTAGTCCATGCTGCTGAACCACATCACTTTTCAGCCACCCACAATTTGCTGGAGTTCTGGGAAATAACAATGCCTTGTGGGTAAGACAAACACGATGATTTGGTCCATCTTGTGTTAGAAAAAGAGGTTAGCTTCAAGGTCACTATCCTGCCACTATCTACCAGGCTAAAGAAGCCCTTCCTCTCTCTTGCCCCTTTTTAAAGGCTGTGTTAGCCTTGGACCGCCCCCTTCTTCAGAGATTTTCAGGGGAGGTCTAACCAAGACCAAACCTTTGGGGTTGCTGCCACCTACTGGCCAAAATGTACAATACATGTAACTATATACAAACTATATAATAAATATACACATATATAACCATATAAGAGTAATAATCATTTACAACATGAGGATTGAGGGCATGGTACAAAAACTGAATTTGGCCAACAATGCATTTGCCACCCCAGTCCTTTCCTAGATGGAGCGCAAGAAGTTCTGCCTGTCTGTGTATTCAGTGCTACATATAAGGAGGGTGTATAATAAGCCCAGTGCACTATTATCAGGCATGATGTAAAAGAAAGAAGTGCCAGGGGCACTCTGGAGCCCTATACTTAACATTTGCTTAGGTTAAGGTGCAAGCAGCTTTGTTTTATTAATATTTTTTTTTAATTATTTTCCTTTTCTCACAATCCAAAAACAATGGGTAACTGCTATAACCCCTCAAGCAGCCTCCCTACCATCCAACAGAGGTGTAAAGAGTATAAAGCATCCACAGATGTTAACACAGCCCTGCACCTTCCCTAAGGGTCTTATTTATAAAGCAGTGTAAGAAATGGCCTAAAAACCACCCATATTGTAGTTAAAACCTGCCATATTTATAAAGCTGTGTATTAATGTTAACACATACATGATGCCCAATGTAAACATTTTAGAACAAGCAGCAGCAGTGATTTATATGCTATATATACTCTACTTCTTACATCACAAATTTTCTTACATCACAATATTTTTATGGCATACATAATTGTACAGAGATCTCCCTGTTGAACATCTGCAAGTTACATTTCAGCATCTTTTAAAAATCCAAAAACCTTTATTAAGAAGTTTTTTTCCCCCAGGACACCTACAAAGCAATACATAGATGTCTCCCCTTAGCACCAAGCATGCACCATAAGGCCCAGTTTTCCCTGAGCAGTGATAACTGATATAACTAACATATAACATTCAAATCCAGTATTTATTCTCTGATAAACTGGATTTTTACAACTGAAGTGTATGATATATATGTGTCTGCTGCAGTTACAGCAAGCCTACACCAGACTTACAGGGCCCTCCAGAGTGTGCTAACCCAGCACTGAATAAAATTCCCAATGCCAAATAAAACTGGATGTGTATCAAACATATCCCAAAATAAATATGGAGACAGTATCTAATCAGAATCTCCCGAAAGCGAAAGCTCATGTGTGCAATAAATGTAACAAGCAGGAATCCTTATCCAATTGCTTGCCTTCCGCTGCACGCCTCACAGATACATACCAAGGCACTAACACAGGATGATGGGAGATGTAGTTAAGTAACAGTTTTCTCTGCATGTTTCTAAGGCAAAAATTTAAGCTTTCCAGTTTCGCTGAAGATTCTTGGTAGCATATCTGGCTGCTGTCCTAACAGCAAATTTATGGCTGTATCACAAGGTGGACAAATCCATGAAAATAACACCCAGTGCCAAGTTGAACTGGACTGCTACCTAAACATGGGCAAAAATGAAGCAAAAAAAACAACCACAGGCACAGGCGGGAATCCTTTCACTAATTAACTGATGGGTTTTAGCTGCACATATGCACACAGCAGGCTCGCTTGCCTGAGATATGTTACCACAAGATGCAGAGAAACCCAATCCAATAAGGGCCCTTACACACAGGTATTTCTATGTACATTTGAGGGGCATTTGAAACGCAGGTTTATGTGCACATAAATGTATCAGCATGTAAATGTAACTTGCAAAACAACTCTGTGTTGTAGTAAAGATCATGGATATCATTCAGAACTGGTAAAAATGTCTTTGTGCATGAAAACTGACAAATCACTGGAGGGCTCATATACAGATGCAGAATTGCAGACATTCATGGCATTTATAAAAGGTATATGCACCCACATACTGTACATGTGTCTTGTACTTGTCAGTACATGCAGAGAGTCCCACAGCAGCTGGCCAGCCTGATCTGATGAATACTGTAGCACAAGTCTGCTAACTGCATGAGCAAGCCATGGGGTTACCGGCAGCCTTTGGGCAATGCCGCTATTTGTGCCAGGCCAGAAGTGATGCCATTCTAACTCAAATCATGTGGAAATCTGCTCAATATACCAAACACATGCTAATTTGGGGGCCAAACAGATGCTAATCTGGGGTCCATACTGCTGCATGGGGCACAATTGTGCGGCCGTATTTCAACATGGATTCTGAGGAAATGCTGCATTGGAGGCAGAAAAACATGTCAATTTGCTTCTGAAAAGACCATATAGACCATGTATATATTTGTACACATATATAAATAAATATATAATGATATAGAAAATCTATTGGATAATATTCAGCTACTCTAGTTCAGAAGCAAAAATTCAAGTCTGGATATATAGAACATTATAACATTATAAATATATAGTTCCAAACAACAGTTTCAGAGACTTAGGCTAATGTCACACCAGGCGTAGGGAGTATATTTTCGGCAAGCAGGAAAACACTTGCACCTGAGCGTATCTCATTCATTCGGGTACAGGCACAGGTAGGAGGTGCATGGCGGTATTTTCAGCAAGCGTTTTTTCGCTTGCCGAAAATACGCCCTACGCCTTGTGTGACATTAGCCTTATAGTATGACTCCCATGAGTTTCCAAGTGGAGCAGTTCACATGGCGATCCTCATGTTAGATTTATCCTGATTTGCGCATTAAAACACAACTTTTATTACTTGCTGTTAAAACCACGCATTCAATTATAATCAGAAAACAATCACCATACCTACAACTTTGCTAGGGTGCAGGATAATAACCTTGAAAACACTGATAAAGTGACCATTATAGGTGACTCCTCTTAAAGGCATGCTTCACCTTTTAGATAACTTTAAGTATGTTAGAGAATGTACCACATCCTAGCAACTTTGAGTGCTATGTGAGGCTACAATTGTATTTATAGTTTTATATATATATATATATATGTATATATAGTTTTGTATAGTTTTTTCCAAACATACTTTTAAAAGTCCTAAATTCAGACTTTGATAAATCAGCCCCATATTTTACTTTTTATTTCTTATTTTTCTATTTAGTCCCTCTTCTTCTCATATTTCAGTCTCTCATTCACAGCACTGCCTGGTTGCTAAGGTATGCAGACCAAGTTGTAGTTATGGTGAATGTTTTGCTTAGAAATGCATGCAGTCATTCTGTAAGCCGTCCAAACTGTTGTTCGTAAATTTCATACATAAATATAGTCCGGAAAAGCAGAGTTACTGCATTTACAGGTCTTTAAAAATGTTGAGAAACAAGATAAACAAAATAAAATCCTGTTTTTCAACATTTTTCAAAAGATCCACAATCCTGCTGTTTTTAGTCTTTTTCATTACCATTATTATATATATAATCTTAAATGCACCGTTCCTCACTTCCCATCCTCCCTGTATATAGCTCAGTGCTTGGTGGGATATTGTATTGCCTGTAGGAATACACTGTGAGAGGACTATCTGACCTAATACCATTCAGTGGGGTCATTTATAATTACTGGGCAAGTTTGTACCTGGGCAGTAGATCAGAGCAACTTATTAGATCTTTGCTTTTAATGTTCTACCTACAGCTGGATGAAAAAGGATCACTAATTGGTTGCTATGGGTTACTTGCCAGGTGCAGATCTCCTCAGTGTTTATAACTGAGCCCCAGTGTATCTAAATCTATTTTAATAAATAACCAGTTTAATGTTAAGGTTAGTGCTCCATTTAACATTTACATATTAAGTATTTAATCAATGTGGACATGACATGTAACTTTAGATCAGTAATATACTGTAACTGTTTTTAGCAATGAGATATTGGTAGTAAATATCAGCAATTATATTTATGTACAGGTAGCTGCTACAACTATAATGTTGGAGAGAAGCATTCCCTGTAGGTTGTGGCCACGTACTGGGATTCCAGGAGAGCTTCTTGGCCTTGAGCGTGGAAAGTGGTATTTAAGGTAAAAAAAAAATAGCAACTAGTCAGCGACTAGTCAGTTGCTTAAAAGGGATCTGTCACCCCAAGAAATAATTCCAGATACTTTTTCTATCATGTTAACTGAGCAAAAGAAACTTTACTTAGACTATATAAATGATTTCAATTTGGTTTTCTACAATCTTGGGATTTACAATCACAGCCAGCAGGCAGGAGCCATTGTGTAGGCACTGCTATTAAGGCAAGTTATGTATCACTCAAAAATCCTGTGCGTGCACCAGAATGGGGGACCATGTTACCTAAGAAACCAGGGAGGGGCTTGGATAACAGACTGGTATATGAATAGGAGAGAGCCTGAATAGAAAAAAAATTACAAAAGGTAACAGTAAAACTGTGGCCTCACAGAGCAATCCTGATTTTGCTGCTGGGTCAGTGACCCCTATTTAAAAACTACAAAAAGTTGGAAGAAGAAAGCAGATAATTCAAAAACTATAACAAATAAATAATGAAGACCAATTGAATAGTTGCTTAGGGGCTGATTTACTAATCCACGAATCCGAATGAGAAAAATTCGGATTGGAAAACGAACATTTTGCGACTTTTTTCGTATTTTTTTCGTTTTTTTCGTCGCCGTTACGACTTTCCCGTAAATTGTCGCGACTTTTTCGTAACCGGTACAACTTGCGTGAATTGTCGCGACTTTTTCATAGCCATTACAGATTTCGTGAATTGTCGTGACTTTTTCATTGCCATTATGACTTTCGAGAATTGTCGCGACTTTTTCATTGCCATTATAACTTTCGTGAATTGTCGCGACTTTTTCATAGCCATTACGACTTTCGAGAATTGTCTCAACTTTCGTATTGAGAGCTCGAAAAAGTCGTGACAATTCGTGAAAAAGTCGCAAAGTATCATTACGACAAAAACGCATTCGGACGCTTTTCGGACGTTCGTGGATTAGTAAATGTGCCCCTTAGAATTGGCCATTCTATAACATACTAAAAGTTAACTTAAAGGTGAACCACTTCTTAATAAGTTATTCACAACTTACATTAGGCATTTTGAAATAGAAAGTAATGGGAGTATGGGATCTGTTATCTGTTATCCAGACAACTCTGAACTACATGGATGCCATCACCCATAGAACCCAATACAAGCAAATAATTCAAAATGTTTCTAAAATAATTTCCTTTTTCTCTGTGATAATAAAACCGTACCATGTACCTGATGGTAACTAAGCTGCATGAACCCATATTGGTGGCAAAACAATCCTATTGGGTTTATTTAATGTAGGGTGATACAAATTATGGAATTTTCCCTTATTTGAAACACCCCAGGTCATAAGCATTCTGGAGAATAGATCCCGTGCCTGTACCTTCACGAGACATAAAAAAGACTAAAAACACAATAATTTGCTTTGGTTTTGAATAACGTATGCAGCCCATACACATCTTGCAGCTATATGCTATACAAAGCATTGCATTGCTGTAAGCTTACATATATTATGTCTTTACATTATATATCTTAAATTGTTTTAAGTTACTACTTTAGTTCTTTACTTCAAATAAAAGAACCTGTATATATAAGGCTATGTTTAGTACAGGGATAAACTGAATCCCAAATGCAGTCTTTTGTCTTTCTTACAATGTGACTTATTTTTCAAGGGGGTTCTCTTTTGCATGTGAAGATTATGGTTCAGATTTAGTTTGTAAGCACTAAGTTGTAGCATGCCCACATAAATAAAAGATTCCCTTCTGGCCAAGGAACATGATGGTGCAGGGAGTTGCAACACAAACTTTTTGTTTCAAACTTCATACACATATCCAGGACACACAGACAGTCTTCACACACAAAGCAGATTTGTATCCATGGTTGTTAAGCTTCCACCACACTAATTACTACACCTCCCAAAATACAGTTAGTCCCAAGTCATCACACACTTCCTTTTCTTCTATTGTTTACCCCTTTTCACCCTCAGCCTGCAGTACCTTTCCTTAGGGAGACTCACACATTCCCACTCACAGGGCTTAGCCCAGTGCTACCAGCTTTGCCAGGTGCTTCTTTCTGGATCCCTTGCAACAACCTCTTGGGCATCGGCTTAAAGGTCCTCACTATACCCTAAACTCTCCACTTGGGTCCTAACTTACAAGGTTCCTGCCGAGGTACTAACCCTTACTGATCCTGGGTGGGACACAAGCTGCCCTTATTAACTGTTCCCTCTCTACCTCACACCCCTAGGATGAGCTATTACAAAATACTACCCCTCCTCAGGGGTTGCAGTTGTTTCACATTGGCCAGAAAAGGACCACCCCGTCTCCTACCTGCACTTTTATACCTTTGTGGGCCCTCCCTCAAATCCTACCAGGAAAAACACCTTTCTCTCTGGCTCCCTGTATTCAGGGGCAAAAAAAAACACAACCTCTTGTTCTCCAGAATTCTTTCTGCTTCTGTGGGAACTCACTCGTAGGCCAAAATGTATAAAACACCCTGCCCCAAGTGATAAATGAGCCCTTCTGAATTTTACCCAAACTATAACATTTTAGAGTGGCTGCATAAATAATTCATTCAAAATGAGACAAGGGCACAATGATACATCACAAGACCTAAGTAAGCAAGACTCACATTTTTTGTTTTCTAGGGTTGAGGAGAGAAATAATACTTCTTTTTGTCTGATGCCGAATATTCAAGCAAGCTCTGAACCAAGCAGAATGGAGCATTACTTACATGAATATCACAACCAGCTCTAAGAAAGCTTTATAAACAGAAATAATACTGTTTGCAGTATAATCCCCCAAAACATTGACTTCTCAGAGTTAAGCAACATGTGTGTGGCCAGATTTTGCTGAACTCTAACTACCAGAACCCACTGGCTCAACCATTTGGAGAGCTGTCATCTTTATGCAAAATCTACAGTCTTAAACTTCATAAACCATGGACCTTTAAGAGCGGGAGTTATTTGGGAAGCAAGATCAGACTCACTAGTGTATTCCTTTACTATGTCAGACTTATACAGGGTTATGCAAAACGTCAGTCATCCAAGCCCACTGTTTATTTGATAGAGGAGGATATACAGTGCAATATATACAGGATATACATTCTATGCATATTTAGCGTTATATAAAATGTAGTAGTAGTTTGCTATAAATGTAAATGGCTGATGACAGGCAAGGTTCCAAGTGTTCACACAATAATGCTGCACACCAGAAATGACACAGCTGCAGCAGATACAACTCGGACCACAGCCTTGATGAAGCTGGAATTCTGGGGGAAAGGGATACATTGTAAGTGCATGGCACCTTGTCTAAATCAGTTTGTTCCAATGAATCCATATGTTGCTTCCTCATTCCCATTTGCAGAAGTTAATTCTGTATAGACATGGCAGGGAATGATTTTAAAAACAAGATGAATGTTGCATACCAATTGGGCTTGGTAAGTCATAAGGTGAATGTATACAATAAGTGTAAAGTGAGCCCAAGGGCAACAGAATGAATAAAACAAAATGGACATAGATATAATTCCAAAACACAAACTTTATAGTGCAACACAGAAGCAACATTTCCTTACTGAGACATTTTTATATATATTTATATATAATATTTCAGATCTTGTGACAATACTCTAAAAAAATATAGTTCACATTAATACAAGTTTATTTGGCAAGCTTTCACAGCAATCACAAACACAGCAAGAGAAACAATACTGTAGGTATTTTGCCAGGGCAGGGTTTGGTTAAAACATCTCATTTTAGACAGTTACAAACATATCAGTACAACAAACATTGAAATGTATTATTAGCAAACATGTGCTTCACTGTTTCAGATGGGCATGAACTTAGGCTTAGAGCTCTTCAAAATCATGGCCGATAGTATGCAGGGTTTCTGGATGCATGACCCTTCCCATGAACAAGACCGATCCTAAAATATAAGAAAATCCGTTTAAAATAAAAGTAAAGTGCCTTGTTTACTGTTCTGATATTTGTTTTATTTAAAACAATAGAAACAGCAAAGTATGACAATAAAATGCACAATAATGCCATGTCAATGCCTCAATATAACCCATATAGGATGAAACCCATGGCAATAACATGTGTGCTTTCATTGTTCAACCTGGAGCTGGCAGAAAAAAAATCTTACCACTAATTTAAATATTTAAACGGTCCCTTAATGTATGCTTCCGATTGCACCAAAGGGAGAAGCTTTTAAGGGTCTCCTGAAATATGTTGGACATTTTTATGGGTTTATATTCTGGATGTCACCCACCAAGGAGTAGTAGAAATGGCAATTTAATCCCTGGAGCTGTATCCATGTTTGAAATGATCAGGAATTGTACTCTGCTGTTTTGCTTTGCTTTTGCACAATGGTGCAAATTTAATAAGAGCAGTTAAATGCAGGGAAATTTGAACATTGAAGGACTGTTGCTAATCATTGTAAATGTAACCCATGTAAGGTAAGAAGAAAAAAAAAGCTAAAGTTTTCTTCTAAATGTTCACACTATAGCTGTGTTTTGGTTTGTTCTGTTGTTTTCCAATAAAGGGCCAAATTCCATTCAGTTAGCAAAAAACCCTACAGGCGTCAATTGAGTTTTCAGGAGATAATCTAGAAGAGAAAGTGGAATTGAATTCAGATCAGTGTCTGTTACTGCATTTCCACCCTCCATCTATACCAGTAAATCAATCCTTAGATGTTTAAAGATGCAAAATGTTTTATGACCCTGATTTGGTTCTATGGAATCTTCCTCCTGTGACATTTCAGTACGACTGAGCAGGCAAAAGATGCAAAAAAAGTGATTTCCTTTTTATGGTGGAATTTGACTTGCACTTCTCCCTGTAATGTTCAGCTTGCTACATTCTCTTTGTTGAATAATTCTAAATAACATCAATGGGAAGGCCAAGAAACATGCACTCATTAAAACTATATACTTCTCTTAAAGGGATAGTATATACCCCCTTGTCAAACTTGAGTTCTATGAATAGGGCTGTCACTGAACACATACTTTTTGCCTATTGTCTATGAAGATTCTCATTCATCCAGGTCATGATATACAGTATCTAGAAGAATTAAGTCTAAAACAACTGGACTTCTCTGAGTTTTTTTTTAAAACGTTTCACCACTCATCCGAGTGGCTTCTTCAGTTCAAATGACTGGTAGGGAATTCCCCGGTATTTAAACTCTTGATGGTAATACAGTCACAGACATCCAATCACAATGGTTCCATTGAACTTGTTCAGTTAGGTGTTAGCTGAAACTCACAGGTGTAAGAAGGTATGATACAATCACATTCCACAATCCAGTTGTTTTAGACTTAATTCTTCTAGATACTGTATATTTTTGCCTATTGTTTTATTCGGGAAAAAAATATATGGTTCTTTTTAGAGGTCAAACATGGAAATTGAAGCTACTGCACATAATTCCTGCTTCATGGAAAGGTAAAACTAAGGGTGCAGAAAAGGGGTTGTACAACGTATACTGGTAGTCTAATCACTACTTTGCAAGGACCAAGCATAGAGTATCTTCAGTTTCCATGTTTGAATGATGGGGTACAGTGCCCCTTTGAATTCTATAAAAGTGTTCGAGGTACGTGTCAACGCTATTTGTTTTCCAAGCCACGTGCAAAAGGATTTGAAAGCAATAAACAAACTGAAACGTCAAAAAAGTTTACCACAACATCAAACCAAGGATTTGTAGAAAAGGAGTAGGAAAGAGACAAGTTATATGTTATATTTCAGACAGTGGCTTTGCTTTTCAAAAATTAATTCCTCTTGAGGAAAAATAAAATAAGGTCTCAGCGTTTGGAGTGGATCTTTACCACCCAAACAGGGGTTGTTCACCTTTGAGTTAGTATGATGTAGAGAGTAATAGTCGGAGACAATTTGCAATTGGTCTTCATTTTTTATTATTTGTAGTTTTGTAGGTATTTCAATTTTTGTTTAGCAGCTCTCCAGTTTGCAGTTTCAACAGCTATCTGGTTTCTAGGGTCCAAAATTCCTTAGCGACCAGGGAGTGGTTAAAATGAGTTATGAAAAGTAACAATAAAACTGTAGCCTCACCGAGCAAGTTTTTTGGCTGCTGGGGTCAGTGACCCCCATTTGAAAGCTGCAAGGAGTTAGAAGAAGGCAATATAACCTATAAACCTATAAACAATAAATAATGAAGGCCAATTGAATTGGCCATTCTATAACATACTGAAAGTTACCTTAAAGGTGAACCACCCCTTTAATGGACATGGGTGGCTTTTGAGTACCAGTAAACAGAAACACAAGAAGTGGCAATTGCTGAAACAACATTCATTTACATTAAAATATTACAAGTTATTTTTTTAGGCAAGCGAAAGAATTTTGTGTTGTGATAATAGTATTTTTTGCCTGTAAAAATGAATTACTGCAGAAAGTGCCTTGTTACCTGTAATGGTTCAAAGTTCTGTAAACAAGTATAAATTATTTTTGTGTTGACTGCTCAAACTAATATTTGAGAGTTCAAATTATTTTTTGTCATTTTTCTTAAAATGCTTATAATTTTGAAAGCGGTCTTTTTCTCCAGTACGAACAGTAAGAAACATTCTTGCATAAATAGGTCCCAACACAGAATAAGAAGCAGATTCATTACAGCTGCCCTTATGTCACAACCCTAACTGGCTTGGCTGGATTTAATAAATTGGAAAGCTATCTTAAGCTAAAATGGTATGGTATTAAACCATGGAACCAACTACCTGCTTAGCTTTAGCTACTGATCTGCACCAATAAACCAATTTCAAACTCTAGAGTGACAAAGTTCCCTGTGTGACACTCCAAATAAAAACACTTAACCATTAAAGGATCAGTAATGTCAAAAACTGAAAATGTTTTTTACATTTATTGTATCAGTTGATTGAACACCAAAAATGCAACTATTTCTTGGCAAAAATGTCCTATTTTATCTAAGAGTTCCATTCTATAGTACTCTACAGAGCTATGAATAACATTTATTCATCTTCATGTGTAAGAACTAAACCCATTGTACACCACACAGCTTATTTGTTATCTTCTATGTAAAACCTGTGCCTTTTTTGTACTGCCACTATGGCTATACAACAGCTTGTTTCTCAAACATGCAATTATTACTGGTGCAGGATATAAGTATATATATATATTATATTTCTATTCATATAAAACAATAGTGTTATTGGTCCTTCCAGACATGGGGGGTCTGCAATTCCAATGTAATACACATGTTATTATAAAACCTGTTTGAGTAAAGCATGCACAGTAAACAAAACTTACCGGTTTTCCGGTTTCTGATGACAAAGAAAAATGGGTGATCAACAATAACCTGGGGGTACAAAACTGCCATTCTACTGTTGGCAATCATTCCTAAGAGACAGAAGAAAGTTAAATGAATGTATTTCACCATATTCATCTTTAATAAAATATGATCACATTAGGTCACAAAAGAGGGAATTAAATACCGCAACCCCTCGTGCCATAGGTGCAGTGCTAGCCATAGCTGGCAAGGTACATAGTGAGCTCAGGGTTTCCATAGTAACAAGAGAATATAATTGCAGCAATGTTCCCTGCAGCATTCAGTAGGGACACTCATCTAGCCCCTGTGTTACATTAATCAGATTCCTAATGATTGAAGAAGCAGAATAGTCACATCCATAGATGACTGTAGACTTCAAGGGGACAATAATGATTTCATGCTGGGGAAGTCACAGTTAGTGTAAACATATCCATAGTATTTCAGTGAACTAAGTTTAAGGTTCTGTGTTCTGGATCAGGGGAGTCAATGCACAGAGCCTATGAAAGGGATATATTAAATCCTGTGTACCATCCTTAAAGGTGTAAATTAAAATCTGTGTACCATTGTCTAACTAAGTGTGTGAGATCAAATGTGAGAAATTAATTGTTTATACCTACCTGAACTGCTCTTGCAACTATTTGCACAATATTTTTTAATTTATGTTGTTAAATGTATGTTGTTTTGATAATACATGTGTTGCATGTATGTAGCATCTTGGTCCTGGAGGAACGCTGTTTCGTTTCACTGTGTACTGTACCGTATATGGTTGGAATGACAATAAAAACCTACTTGACTTGACTTGAAAGGGAAATATTATGTAGCTTTTCTCCTGCATGTATCCTTGGATAATGATGCTGCTCATTTCGAGCCTAAACCTGCAACATCACCACCTGTATATGGTACCACTTCTGTATTTATTTATTTCCTGTTATTTATAAAGCACTGACATTTCCGTAGTGCTGTGCAGAGATTATACATCATTCACATCAGTCCTTGACCCAGAAGAGCTAACAATCTAAGGTTGCTATCACATACACTATGGTCAATTTAGTCAGAGGCCTTTCCTCCATCTCATATTTTTACTTTAAAATTTTCTTTATAATTCCTATCATAATACACATTAATGCTTACCCAGTTACACTATCTTTACTGTATTGGCAAAAAATAACAGTATTTAGTACTACCAATTTGTTAAATTTGCAGGGTAGGGTTAAAAGGCACTTGAAGAAAAGCACTAGCATAACCCTAAACCTGGAAATGCAGGCGCTACATCACTGAACAGCTTTTATACTTTGCAAGCTGATGACATAGTATCTTCGCCTGTCAGGCAAAGTGTTCGTATTTCTTTACTTTACTTGTGTCCAAAAACAAGGAAAAGTAAAATTAATCCTGGGACTATGGAAAGCCTCACATACGCACGTACCCAGACAAGACAAAAAATTATCATGAATGCTTGGGACTTGTGGTTTTCTGGACAAGGTACCACATACCTTGCATGCTTTTGCCTTCATGTGTATTTATTGGAATAAACTAAAAAGAAACCTGGAACAGTAAAATCTCTGGCACTGACACAATGGCATTTTTAAGCCAGCATCATAAATTCTAAGAGCGGCAGTGGTAAGTCTATGCTAATTCAACATAAGCATCACTTAATGGGAGTTGCTATTGCCTTATTTCAGAAGAGTTCTGTATAACTTTTTCATGTAACATAAGTAGCTTTTTTAATATGCATTGATTATAAAGCAATCATTGTTACAACTGTCACTGACTGTAAGGTTATTTGTAAAGGTTATTTCTATTTAAAGCAGTATGTTCTGCCCCCTGCTATTGTCTACACTCACTCCTGGTTCTGACTATTCAATGTTTCTTTCATTAGGCAAAGTTAAAATTATCAAGCTTAAAGCCCCGTTAAGGAATTCTGGAGAAAAGAAGGCTTCAGTAAAAATGGTTGAAAGAAAATGCTGTGAATACATTTCTAATAAATTATGTAAACCCTGTTACAATAGAATTTTCACCAAATTCTTCCCAAGGCAATTATCAGCCACTACAGTACTCTGCGTAAACCCAGCAAGAAGAAATGTATTTTCAGGTGAAATAGCACTGATTGAAAGTAAAAATAGATAGACTTGCCACTGTGTTTATTTATGTTGGCAGCCAATCTTTAGCTATATAACATATGCCAGTGAGAAAGTTCTGTTCCTCCAATATTTGAAAACTTTCACTAAACAGTTCTGGCAAGCCAGGAAATGTATTAACAATATTATGCTGACTGTATAGTTCTATGCCTGCTTGTCTTAAATGATGAGCCTATCTGTAAAAAAAGGAAAACATAATATATATGTGCCCAGTGGCAGCACCGACAGCCACAATATAAATCAAGTGCCTAGCTCCTCAAAACTGCAATATCAGAAAGGGCCAAGAAAAGCAACCGCTGAATTGGTCTTAAAGTAATAAAAAATATTCTGGTCTGCATTTAAAAGGCAAAAAAATTGTCACATTTTGCCTAATGTCACTTGAGGTATGGAAGAGGTATAGAAGTAAGAAATAGATTTGTACCACAAGCTTCTTGGCCTAGGGATTGCTTGTCAGTACTTTTCAAAATGATTCATTCTTCAGGATATACATAGCATGAAGTCATTGTGCCTAGTATTTTTATGCAATATGTATGAATTATGGATGCATTGTAGCTGGCTATTTTAATTTCCTTGCTGCATACAAAAATGCCTTCATGTTTAATGTCCCACTGCTCGAAATCCCACTACTGCTAAAAATGTGATTGGTCTCTTCTGCATCCTGACTACCACTGGATATCAACTATCTTCAATTATTCAATAAGCCTGCCAGGCAATGACCCATTAATATCATTTTATGAGCTTTAAGAAAATGATGCTAAATGCTCTAAGGGTTTAATTGTGGTTTTAGATAATTATGAGAGCTTATTGTAGCCCATTAAGTTCTATGTTAAGCCTTTAACTGCTATGAAGTGCACTCACAAAGTTCTTACGTGAAACGTTTTGTAAATCCCTGAGAAATTCAACTGGGACTTTAAGTACACATGAGTAAATAATGTTTCATTTGTTAAAAGCTGCTGGTGCAGGCAGTAACAGTTTCCAAGGACACATTCCCACACATAAGAAAGATAGAGATATATAGCTACATAGATTGTGTACCAGAGCTTGCAGCTGCTTCCGAACCTTCTTCATTAACCTCCAAGAAAGACTTGTGAACAGCTTTGGCAACAAAAAGATCTTTGCTGTCTGTAGATAAACAAGAGTAAAGACAGATATAAATATATTTTCCCTTTCAATTTGTTAAATGGAAATATTTAAAGTTGAATTTGTAATTATTTTCCTTTTGCTCCCTCAGCCTCTATGAGGGCGTTACTGACTCAACTATTACTCTAGTTTTAAGATCAGAGCACTCACTGCATCTGTCATCAAATGACAGATCTACTGGCTTTATCATAGACAGCACACTTTCAATTTAAATGTAATTGATACTGAAACAGATTTTTCAGATCTGTTAACACTAACACTGAAGCACCCTGCCCCCCAGCCTGGTGTTGTCCGACACAGGACCTCTGCAGCCACATTGCTGGGCTGGGCCATGGTATACATGAATGTTTCAGACCATTGGGTCTCTGCCCTGCCTCCAACATCAATGTCAGTGCTGCAGAAGCCATGGTAAGGAGGTGTCTGGTGTATGATACCACTTTATAATAGAGGTTTGGGGGAAGCAAAGAGCCAGTATCACTTTTAGACTAATGACACGAGCGTCAGTTTCTCCACTGGTGTAAATATGACAGCAGAGAAAACCCAATCCCCTACATTCTGCCTCTTATATGTGCACGCACTGACAGGCTTGGGATTCACCTATCAACACACAGAGAGGATTTCGGTGCAAAACTGGTTATTTCTGTTCTGAAATCCACTCTGTGTCTGTTGAAAGGCCGTTCCTGTGCCACTGGAGAAAATGTCATGTGTTCCATTAGTCTAATGTGTGAAGAGATAGATATTTAAGCACCACAGTTTACCCTGAAAGAACAGTAAGGACTATAAACTCAAGTGTGCTATAACCATTTCTAAGCAGCATCTGTAGTCAGGTTGGTTGTCCCCAACATTCCTTATTACTTTCTGCTACTACACTCACAAAACTGGAAGGGACATTGCCAAGCTGCCAAAGCCAATTAACTTTAAATGCATTACATTTGTAATATGAGTGCAGTTGAGTAAGCAATTATTATACCAAAAGAAAAATCTTGTGAGCACCAAAATTCTGGTAACATTTAAAGTCAAAGGAAAATACCCACATCTAACCCACTGAAAAAGCAACCATCATAACAGTGACTGGATGATTTATAATGCATGACAGGCTTCTACTGAATTTAAATCTTGTGCTACAACTGTACTTAACATCAACTGCCAGTTGCATGATACTTTGGTAATCCTTTCAAAGTAACTCCACAGCATTCACACCTCTGTGAGTTTCAGATGTCACCTTTCTGAAGAGTTACAAAGTGCCATTGTGATTGGATTAGTGGAAGAGTATATATGCTGAGGACTTCCCATTCAGTTGAACTGAAGAAGCTGCTCGGATGAGTAGTGAAACGTCTTCAATGATTACTAAACAAGTCCAGTTGCTTTAAATTTATTTATACTAGATATCAACTGCCAAGTTACTTGAGTGAATATTTCCAAGTCACACTGTAAAATTCCAACCAATCTGCCTGTCACCAAAAAAAACCCCCAAAATATTGAAATGGTGGGCAGAAATGAATGATACAGACATCTTACCAGATACAGCAGACAGATCAGCTTCCCCAGAGAATATCTTAGTGATTCCAAGCTGCATCAAGACGTCCTTTAGGTTAACTACTTCTTCAACTTTGAACCTACAGATACATATAACAATAAATGGTTTAAAAATAACATCCTTTAAAAATAAAGATACAGTATTACTTATATTTATGTTACTTCTATTACAGGGCTTTCCCTAGTTATTACTAACTCTTTTTGCAAAGGCTACTAAAAGGCTGATTTAGCAAAATGAGAAACAGTTTCTATGTGAATCTCATGTTGTGCAAATTCTCTCATTTTTTTATTTTTTAATATTAATAATTTATTTTTGTTGCTCTTGAAAATGCATATGCATGAGGTGGACAACCATGACCTATTACAATTATTACTCCACTCTGCCACATGAGAAGCCCTGGCACACAATGATGGCCACTTAATCTGCTGAAAAACAAAGTGACCGAGGCAACTCCCACTGTTGAGCAGGGTAAGGAACTTTCCCCTGTACTAGGCTTAATTAATCAAATAAATGTAATTCTTGTTGTTTTCCCAAACATCATGCTACTGTTATTTATGGTATGGGACCCATTATCCGGAATCCCGTTATCGAGAAAGTTCACAATTATCTCGCCTGGACTACTGTAACTCCCTATTAATTGGCCTTCCCCTCCAAAGACTGTCCCCTCTCCAGTCCATAACTCTGCCAATCCCTGCACTGGCTTCCCCTACCATCCAGGATAAAATTCAAACTAATGACTCTCACATTTAAAGCAGTTCATAACTCTGCCCCATCCTACATCTCTGAACTTATCTCTAGGTACCATCCAACCCGCTTGTTACGCTCCTCTACTGACCTGCTCCTCAACTCCTTTCTCATTCCCTCCTCACATGCTTGCATTCAAGACTTTGCAAGGGCTGCCCCCCTTCTCTGGAATTCCCAATCTCTCTGCCTTCAAGAGATCTCTAAAAACACATTTATTTAGAGAAGCTTACCCTAATCTAGTTTAGCAATACCCTGTGCCACACCTCTCACAACTCTGGTTATGCCCATTTCCACACCTTGTGTCTCAACCCTTTCTCCATGTAGATTGTAAGCTCTTTTGGGCAGGGCCCTCTTCACCTCTTGTATCGGTTATTGATTGCTTTATATGTTACTCTGTATGTCCAATGTATGAAACCCACTTATTGTACAGCGCTGCGGAATATGTTGGCGCTTTATAAATAAATAATAATAATAACTATGGAAAGGCCATTTCCCATAGACTCTATTATAAGGAAATTATTCTGATTTTTAAAAAATATTCCCCTTTTTTCTGTAATAATAAAACAGTACCTTGTACTTGATCCCAACAAAGATATAATTAATCCCTATTGGAGGCAAAACAATCATATTGGGTTTATTTAATGTTTAAATGATTTTTTTTATCAGACCAAGTTACAGAAAGACCTCTTATCTGGAAAACCCCAGGTCCTAAGTATCCTGTACCTGAATATAAAATACTGGATAAAGCATAATGATATTAGGCTGGTGAATCTTATAAGGGTGCAGGTTTCTCAAGGCCACTGTGGTTAGTTCACTTTCAGGGTTTCCTGTAAGTTTTACAGCACCATTAAGTTTAACATTTACGGTACCTTTATGAAGCATTTACTTATTTATTATCTATACAGCACAGAATACATTCTAATATTAAATGTACTAAACACAATTTAATATCTATCACTGGCAGAAGAGCTTTGCTCGCCATTATGTGGCTTCCGCAACAGCAAAATGTTTTTTGGAAGTTTGTACTGCCACATTCAATTTTAAAAAATCACCCAGATCTATTTCTACTGACAAAGCCTCTATAAGTATATTACCTAGCATCCAGATGGTTTATTAAAGGAAGGAACATCAGATCTGACCAAAATAAAAATGGAAATTAGCAATAAATGTCACAAGGGAGAACAATTCTAGTTCTTAATCTGAAATTATTATCTGAATTATTATTTTTGTTGCTGACAACTGAAACTTATAGCTAGTACACAGTTTGCACAAACAAAGCATTAGATAAAATAAAGCAAAACAGAAAACATATTTTAGTCTGGTACAACAGCTACAAAAGTCCATTTGTGACTTAAAGGTTTCATAGAAACATTATAATATAAACCCAAAATGTTGAAACTTAATATACACATAAAAGAAAACTCCTGTATAAGCACTGCAGGAGGGACCAAGGCAAGAGCTGAAGAGGTTAGTTATCACAATATTGGGCCTCTTTCCTTGGTTGTGGGTTAAACGTGGGTCCTGAGAGTGGGGTGGGGGCCTAAAAATATAATTTTGGAACACAAAGAAGTTCAAGGTACACACCCACCAGTATATTAAAGTTATATTTACTGTATGTACTCGAGTATAAGCCTAGTTTTTCAGCACCCAAAATGTGCTCAAAAAGTCACCCTCGGCTTAAACTCGAGTCGGGTGCCATGGGTCCCTCCAGACTAGCACCCTCTGTCCTGGCCTGCTCCCAAATTCATCTTCATCTACCATCCTCACCTGTCCCATTCTGCACTAGACATTGCACTTTATATTCTATATAATCTATATATAGTTTTGAATGATTTTAACTCTTTGTGTTTTAGCTGGGTTGCTGATTGAGCTAAGGGGGTAGTACTCTTAAGGTATCATTATTGATACCATATTGTTTTTGTTGACCCTCTTCTCCACTTACAGAGCTAATTTACTGTTTTTCTTTGAAATAAATATTTAAAAACATATACCCCACTGATGCCTCATTTAATGTAACTGTATTGGTATTTATTTTGATTAGTGAAACTTAGCAATAGCCCCTGCATTTCCCACCCTATAGGCTTATACTCGAGTCAATAAGTTTTTCCAGTTTTCTTAGGTAAAATTAGGTACCTCAGCTTATATTCGGATTGGCTTATACTCGAGTATATACAGTACATCTCAAGTTCTAATGCTCGGGATTGGATCAAAACTAGAACACGTGATTTGAGACACTGTTGTGTGTATATGTTGGTAAAATAGCAGGAGGCCTCTTGTACGCTATAATTATATATAACTGGTTTACTTTCAAGAATAATTGCTTAAAATTCGTATTGTTCTAAATACTAAATATCCCCCATCATCATCAGCATTGGCATTGTTTAAGGATTTAACAACTATTTTCAGTAAAATATTACTTTTGACACTAATCAGAGATGCACTTGCAAATCCAGGAATAGACAAACTATTACCTGAGCTAAAAAATAAATAACAATAACTACAGGCTTCAAATGCATTTCTTTTTAAATATAATAAAAATAACTGTTAAGAGACCAGCTGACACACCTGTGGGAAAATGTCATAAAAGATGCAAAGTTTAGTACTGGTCAAATCACCTATAGCACTCAATCAGCAGGCAGCATTTACATCTTATATATAGGTTAATGCGTCTGGCCAAACCTAGTGCCTATTACACAGTCTCTGCAGTTCTGTTTACTGAAACTCACACTCCCACTTCCTAGTGTCATGCAGATAACAACTAGCAATTTGTTTCCTTTAATACTTGAATTTATTAATGCCCAGAGTCCCTGCCTGGCTAAAAGGTCTCAGTAATGCTGCTCACAGCATTATTATAAATATGAGCCTAGCTGCTAGGTTATTGCATATTATCATGACTATACATCTACAGCTGTCAATTCAAGCAAGTGTGGAAGTGCCAGTTGCATAAGGATTACAAACAAAATAAAAGCAGCACTTTTGTCACCTTATAAATTCTACTTTAGATCGGATCTTTTATTAAAGTGCATTACTCTGCTGCTAGTAAAGAGCAACTTATAAGCATCCCTTTGCCTACAGATACAATTCCAGATACTGTGTATAAAAACAAATCCATTGCACTAAACAGTTGATGAGGAATAGAGGAGTCAGATGTGCTGTGGCAGAACAATGTGATTCCCAAAATATAACTCATTACCCTGCTCAGTTGCTTAATGTACATTCCGATATGTGTGGCTTCCATGGCATCAGTATTTCTGCCTCTCCAAGCACTGCTTACTACACATAGATGTACCGTGCATGTGAAATGATTATTAAATGAACCATTTAGGTATAATCAGAAAACATTTGTTGAACGCAACTCCAAAATTTTAGTGTTAAAAAAGGAGGGATGGACATGTTTCTTGTTTCCTTAGAAACAAATTCTCTGTGACATTACCCCCCTATACGCGGCTGTTCGTTTGGTAAATTAACCTCAAAAAAATGCAGCAACTGAATCATAGGAAATATTTAAAGGCCATAGTCTGTAAATAAGGCAATAATACTACATCTGGCTTTCACCACTTACTCTTCCAGTCACCCATACAGGGACCTGTTATTCAGAATGCTTGGAACCTGGGGTTTTCTGGATAAAGGGTCTTTTTGTAATTTGGATCTCCATACATTTAGGGGCCTATTCATTAACGTACGATTGAGTCTGAATGCTAAACGTTTTAGAACTGTGCGTATTTTCAGAGATTTTTTAGTTAATTTCCACAACTTTTTTGTACGTACAAAATCGTATTTGTCACAACGAGTACGAAAGTTTCGGAATTCATTCAAGCTTTGGTATTGTGACTTTCCTTTGGCCAGGTTGGAGCTGCAGAGTGCCACTGAGAGTGCTTCCAAAATCATGCACTGAAGGATCAAAGTCAGAAAGGTTTTCGCCCGGTTTACGATTGTTCGGATACGAACATTTCTGAACTTTCGGATCATACCACAATATTTTTTCAGATGACCATGATGCAAAATTTTCACGCTTTTAACGCACAGCAGAAATTATCGGATTTAATCCGAAATTTTTTCAATCGTACTTTTAAATGTCCGAAATTCTGCTAAAAGAAATCATTTAAACATAAATTAAACCTAATAAGATTATTTGGCTAAAATAAGGATTTATTATGTCTTAGTTAGGATCAAGTACAAGGTATTGTTTTATTATTACAGAGAAAATCTGTAATAATCAGTTCTAAAAATGATTTGATTAAAATGGAGTCTATGGGAGGTGGCCTGTAATTCAGAGCTTTCTCTAGAACACTCCCCATACCTGTACTCAGCGTTCCCTCTAAGCTGTGTGCTTGTGTGCGCTCACACAAATTTTTGAGACCAGTAAACACAATAAAATGCAGTGCACATAAAGAATTTTGTGTGAAAACACATACATTTGTACTGAGAACACCAGTTTTTATAAAGTGCATACACCAGTTTTAAAAAGCTGAACAATAGAAATTTATTGCACACACAGTTAAGAAGAAATTAGAGGGAACATTGCGTACTATAAAGAGATCAGGATATTCTGTCTATCCAATTAGGATACAGAAGGGTGCCTTGGCAGTACACTGAAATAAGTAACAGGTATTTCTGTGCAGATTTGTTTCTGTGCAGAGACACACACATTTTCCAATCCTTGCATGAAGTGGTGGACATTTAAATGCATTTGTTCTAACCTCCTTTCTGTCCAATCACAAGCTATATTTTGATACTTTTTTTTGTATACTGTAGCTAATTTACAACTTTCTCCTTATATTTTCTCTTACTGATGCCACAGCACACGTATATTTTTAGGCAACCTCTTAGGCCAGGCTGGTATTTAGCTGTAATTCCCTGGGCCAGTAGTAGAAGGCTGAGAGGGTAATTTGGGGTATTTTGATTCCATGTTTTCAGTGGGGGAAAACGTGCTATGCCTTTACCTTATGGATTTAGGGATGGTTTAGACAATGTTTTCTTTAAACCCCTCCACAGGTGCATTTTATCATCTATGCTAGTAAATGAAAATCATTTGTAAACATTTTCTCTGTAAAAGGGATATACAGTAGCCACATTTTAAACACAAACTTCTAAATAATTCCTTTTAATTTGCTACTGTTTTTTGCCAAAGCTGAAAAGAATGGTTTCTTCTTTATGTTTGTTAGACAAGCATTAGGGAGTGCATAACCTATCACTCTTGGGTTGTGGTTTTTCTTTCCTCGGTGGACATTATCAGTATTCAACACTCCATAGCATGCCTACTTTTGTCAGGAGATATAAATATTTATAACTGTTTATTTAGTGCTTTGATAAAACTCTACACCACTTCTGCATTTTAATCAAAAGCCTGTGCTTCTGAAGCCACAGTTAATCTCGCCAACCTAAGTAGGAAAATTACTGAATCACTACATCAAATTTCAATCTTGCTATCCTACAGACCCATATATATCAAGATGATATAAAGCGAAAAGAGATGTGAACTCTTACCAGGAAGAAATGAGCTGAATTTTAATGTTATTCACAAATGGTTATAAATGAGATTTACTAGGGAAACTTTGCATGTTGCACATTATTTTGTTACAGTTACCTGCATAATAATTGTGACAAAGGTAAATAGCACCGAAGAAAGAACATTTTCTTTATTACTGGAGGAAAAGAAATGCCATTATGGCCATATTTTGTGTTTAGCTTGTTTACTTACTTTTTTAGCTAGTAGCTAACAGGTATAGATTTTTTGGCTCGATTTATCAATCTTTGTTTGTCCAGGTTTGGCCAATTAATTGCAGAAAGAGCAAATGAGTTTCTTAACTCACTTGTGTTTTCTGCATTTGACTGCTATGGCTTACTGCCAGATGGGTTTAAAATAAAATGAAAGACGAATAACAAAAATAAAGAGCTCAGCATGTTCAAGGTCAACTCTGCTTATTTTGCTTGGTCATTTAATGCTCAGTTCTATTTTATACATCTTTATAATTACTTTCTATCCATCCTATGCATGTTTGAATTCCTTTACAGAGTTAGTCCCCACCACATCAACAAAAAGGCTATTCTGCTGAAAAATCACCCCCTATTCATTTTAACAGCAATTGCCTTAACCTGCAGGTGCCCTTACTCATCAGGCCATAGTTGCTCAGAAAAGCAAGTATTTGCATTTCTTAGGCCTTGCAACTGCCACTGAAATGAATGAAGAGTGGGGTAAATCACACTAATAACCAAAATGCACTTTACTGTAGACATTGATATTAGGAGGAAATTTGATAATCAAATTCCTCCTTTCTGTCCAATCACAAGCTATATTTCGATACTTTTTTTGTATACTGTAGCTAATTTACAACTTTCTCCTTATATTTTCTCTTACTGATGCCACAGCACACGTATATTTTTAGGCAACCTCTTAGGCCAGGCTGGAATTTAGCTGTAATTCCCTGGGCCAGTAGTAGAAGGCTAAGAGGGTAATTTTGGGTAAAAATTAATAAATAAAAATAAAATAATTTAAACATTAAATAAACCCCATAAGATTGTTTTGCCTCTATTAAGGATTCATTCTTCTAATAATAATAACTTCTTAGTTGGGAACTAGTACACGGTACTGTTTTATTATTATTTCAAATTTTTTTAAAAAATTGTAATTATTTGCTAAAATGCACTCTACAGGAGATGGCCTTCCTGTAATTCAGAGCTTTCTGGGTAATGGGTTTCTGGATAACTGATCCCAAACCTGTAAACACTGAACTATCACATTTGCATTTTATATGCAATTTCTATCAGCATGAGTGTTTCAGCTTTTACAGCTATATTTTAGAGGATAGAAAATAAAACTTGAGAGTTTTGCTTCTTTGTAAAGGAAACTACCAAACTCTTTATGCATTCAGCTTTCAACAGTAAGTACATGTGTCTCTGGTGGCTTCCCCATTTACTAAGCAGGATTCTGCTGAGAAGCTCTCTGTAGGAGCATGTCTTTGCCAAACTACATGATTCTTTGGAACATTTATTTCAATGTCTTTGCTAAACACAGCTGTTATTAGACAGTGCACATAAGGTATGTTCCACAGAGAGTCAAATTAGCTGTGTACACAACATCCTTTGCCATCCACTGTGCCTTATTTTATATATCACTCAAAATCCAAGGGCATTCCTGACAAAATCTGCTAGGCTGGCAAGCTGCCGACATACACTGCCAAGTGATACTGATAACAGTTGATCTGGCAAAGTCACTGTATTGCAGGCAAAAATATAACAATATTACAAACATATAGCCTCAATTTTATATAAAAGGGGTGCAAACAAATGATTTATTATGGCCAAAAAGATGCCTGCTTTAAATAGTTGTCTATTTATTTAATGTGTGTGAGTGTGTGTCTTGAATTTTAAAGTGAAAGTTGAAAGATTCCGCAGCATTCTCTGACTCACACTGAAAGTTTCTGAAACATGACAGCTGTGTGATAAGGAAGAATGCTATTCAGAGTCAGCAAGGAGATAGGAAAAGCTGTTGTATGACATACATGAGGGAGAAGGAAGGGCAGGGTAGAGAAGACAGGGAACGAACAGAGGAAAGGGATAAGCAGAAACTAAAAAAGGAACAGTGCAAGGGGGAAGGAAAAAGGGCTTATATCCAAAGGAATTTCTGGCAGATTATATATGTGTGTATATATATAAAAGTCAAAATTGTTCTTACAATTGATGATGTAACTATGGGTGCAAAATTTGTTCCACATCTAGAAACCAGATGTTTGCCTTCAAATAGAAGCTACCTGCTACTTAGTTGCTATGGGTTACTAGAACTGGTAAACAAAATTCTGCATTGCTCTCATATGAAGAGGCAAATTCTCATTAAACACTAATGTTTAAACATTTGCTTTAATTCTTTACAAACAAATTTTGCTAATGGAGCACTTGACCAATCAATACCTACCGTGGTAGGTAAACCTCTACTTTCTGCTTTTTCACAGAATTTGCCCATTCTTCAATTAAAGGGGCTTTCAATAAAGGTTCAAGTGTGGCGAGTGGAACCTCCTGCCTCGAAAGAACGATTATTAGGCTGATTTCATCCCCCTCATAGGGCAATTCTAGGACTTGATAAACACCTCCTGCCTCATTAGATCCATCAGTAAACTCCCCTACAACAAAAAAAGGGTACAGAGAACAATAAGCGTGAACACCAATACAGCGGTCAGTAAACACATTTTCAAACAGTCATCAAAATGAAATGTTTTAGTTATATTATCTTACGGATTACTTAATGAGTATACTTGTGAATACTGGTTCAAGTCTATGTTATATTGTCACACCCAAGTGAATTCGCAAACCCCCTTTTTAACATGAGTTGAATGAAAAGGGCTTGTGATGAACATACTTTTGTTTATTGTTTTAATTAAGAAATATCTATGTTTTTTGTTATTTCTGGCACTGAGCATGATTATGAAGCCAGTTTCAAAGATAGGTATGGAGTCCTGAACAAATGGCCATGTTTATAAAGGAAGGTGTGGGCACGTTAAGGTCAGTGAAAATAACCCAACTTTCATGTTAGTGCTTTATAATGGCAAAAAAAAGTGAAAATATATATTTTTTTAACTTAAATAGGCAGAATGTAATTTTAAAACAAGCTATGTTTACAGTGTTGATTTTTTTTTTAGCAAAGGTGTTTTTAGGTGTATACTATCCATTTAAAATAAATGCAACCATCGCAAGGCATTTAGTAGTTCTCTACCTGTTTATTACAACAAAAAGGAATAGTGCATATTTAGCTTTTTGTTCAGAAGTTCTTCAGGTTTGAATTTCAGAAGCCATCTGGTTACTAGGGTCAAGTTTACCCTAGAAATCAGTGATGTGAATGAAGATAAATAGGAACGGGTATGAACAGAAAGATAAGTAATAAGCAACAATAAAACTGTATCATCAAAGAGCAATAGCTTTCCAGGTCGGGGTCAGCGACCCTCATTATGTGTAAATGTAATTGCAACTTTTTGTCCTTTTCTGTTCTCTGATTCATTGTCTCAAGAATCAGAGCCAGTAGTGCATAAAACGCAAAGAGCCAGACAGGCACTGTTTCAATAGCAATTACATTTACAAATAATTAAAGTCACTGAAAATATGTTATTAATATATATGGCAAAGTTAACTACAATTACATTTTCTTTTACAATGAAAAAAATATTTTTTGGGTAAAGGACCCCTGTAACAATCATTCTACAAATTAACTGTCTTTGAGACAAATTTGCAACATGTGGATTCAAATGGCAGTGAAATCCCTAAATGAAGAAAATATTCCACAGGAGTCTAGCTAACAGGCTAATGCAGCTAATGCATATATTACATTCCTAATGATAAGGCTGATAAATTTAGTTTCCAGTAGAGTTAATGAAGTCTATCAGCACTCGGATTCAAGCAGGTTCCTATTCATCCCTGACCTCAGCTACTATTGCTTCAATTTTAAAGATTTCAAATAGTCAGGATGGCAGAACTCAACAGATATGCTATATGGCCAATTAGCAGACTTAAAAAATGGTCTCTTTTAAATGCTCTCTTATAAAAATATTTTCTTGCTCCTGTATGAGATGCAGTTCATATCAGTAATACCATCTAAGTAAGTCCTAGTGGTGTCAATCCTAGAAGTGACTGTGGAAACAGTGCCTTAAATTAAAAAAATCAAAGTCTCGCCTAGGATACCATACGTTTTTATTTCTGCTTGAAATCTCTGCTTAAAGGACAAGGAAAGGCTAAGTCACTTGGGGGTGCCAAAATGTTAGGCATCCCCAAGTGACTTGAATCGCTTACCTTGTACCCCGGGCTGGTGCCCCTGTTACGAGAAAACAGCACCAGCCCAGGGTAGCGGCAGCGAGCGCTTCCTTCTTCGTTTTGCCGGGACCCCACGACAGGCGCATGCGCAGTAGTGTGAAAAGCCGACTTTTAAAAGTTCCACTATTCACTCTACTGCGCGCGCTCGCAAAGCAGCAAGCCCTGCAGGTACCCAGGGCTGGTGCTATTCTCTCCTAACAGGGGCACCAGCCCGGGGTAAAAGGTAGGTCATTTAAGTCACTTGGGTGCCTAACATTTTGGCACCCCCAAGTGACTTTGCCTTTCCTTCTCCTTTAATGCCTTGTAAAATAAATCTTTCTGTCAGATAAACAAGGCATAATAGAAGGCACCCACATTCATGCTACCAGTCTGTCTATCAAAGGTAGACTAATTAGACAGGCCGGGACGTCATGGAAGTTGGGAGGAGCGGGGCCGTGACATCACAGAGGTGGGGCTACAACGCGGCGTTCAACGGTTGCCCAATCGCAGCATCAGTGTTATAAAGTACTGGCTGGTTTTCCTAATTTGGGGAACAAGGCAGGAGGTTTTGACCGAGGTAGCCCTTCCGAAAACCAGGCTGTCTGGATCAAAACCGGACATTTGGCAACCCTAATTGCACCAGATGCATTTGCTGGAGTCTGTTTCTGGTGTTTGCCATTGGAGTGACATGTGCCTATTATTTATGCAGAAGTTCTCTGTGCCCATTGACACAATAGGCACAACTCAGCTTGATTCATAATGAGAAGTACATACCTTTAGCTGATGTTTTTTTTCTTTTACATGCAACTGACTGCAGGAAAATATGTGGGACCGCAACTGTGATTGCAATCATAAATGACCGCTATTGTTTTGACTATAAACTACATTTGAGGATTTGAACAGCAAATCCTAAAGAAAATACGCTTTAAAGGAGAAGGAAAGGCAAAGTCACTTGGGGGTGCCAAAACCTTTGGCACCCCCAAGTGACTTAAATCGCTTACCTTTTACCCCGGACTGGTGCCCCTGTTAGGAGAGAACTGCACCAGCCCAGGGTAACTGTTAGTGCTTCCTTCTTCTGCGTTGGCGTGCTTATGCATGCGCATTAGAGTGAAAAGCTGAACTTTAACAACAAAGTCAGCTTCTCGTTCTAATGCGCATGCGCCGGCCCAGGGATTTTTCTGCAGAAGAAATGCGGAAGAAGGAAGCGCTCACTACAGCTACCCTGGGCTGGTGCAGTTTTTTTTGCTCCTGGGGCACCAGCCCTGGGTACAAGGTAAGGGATTAAAGTCACTTGGGGGTGCCTGACATTTTGGCACCCCCAAGTGACTTATTCTTTGCTTGTCCTTTAAGCATGCAAGTCCAGTTAAGTGGACAGACAAGAAATATCCAATGTAAGGCATTTGCTTTAAGAGTTCAGAAACAATAATATGGAGCCCCATGTTCCTACAGAGACATTTGAGAGTATATTACCCTGGAGGTGACCCAACAGAATGGAAACCAGACATTATACCTGTAGGGGCGGGCAAGACAAACTTGATTTTTGTTGCTGAAAAAAAACGTAATTTTTTTCACGATTTTAGACGACAAAACTGCGACAATAGCAAATGCAAAAATACCAGCTAAAACAAAGTTGTGATTTTTGCAGTTTTCCTTGGCTAAACAACAGGGCAGGTAATGATGCAAGGTCAAAAGGTGGAATTGTATAAAGTAGCATTCTATTGAGATCCAGCTAAGTCCTGTTATGTTAGTTATAGAAAAATATACATGATTTTCAAGCTAAAGCACATCTTATTGCAGATAACCAAAAGATCCATAACTCTCTTGGAGATGTAAGATAAATGCAAAATGATTTATGGAAATTAAGAGTATTGGACAATGGTTTGGGAACTTAAATTTAATTAGAGAAAATGAAAAGTAATGCATATTGGGCACAGAAATTCCAAAGCTGAATGCAGAGGGAAAGGTAATTGTCAGTGATAAGAATGATAATTTATGATGATTTAAAAGCAAGCAACGAATGAATTAAAGCAGTGGAGAAAGCAAATTAAAGAAAAACTAAAAGTTAACAAAGAAGTAGAGCAGAAATGCAGCACCTTATGTTCTGGGGTTCTTTACCAGCCCAAGGCAACCACTGCCCTTTAACATGAAAGATCTGTTAAAGTAGCTTGCCATAATTTTTTCTGTTGACTCTTAGCACATGTTCTGGGCTGCTGTCAGTTACCTGAGCTTAGGGATCGACTCACAATATACTGTGTGTATATATATATATATATATATATATATATATATAAAATTAGCACAAACAAACTGCACTCACAGGACTTGTATGAAGCAAAAAAATGGTGGTTAATTCAACGTTTCGGTTTAGACTCAAGCCATCTTCAGGACACACAATTCAAACAGTTTGGTGCCCTTTTGAGCTATAAGTTTCATCACTTGATCACATTGTAATTGACAAACTGTTTGGTGCCCTTTTCAGCTATATGTTTCATCACTTGATCACATTGTAATTGTGTGTCCTGAAGATGGCTTGAGTCTAAGCCGAAACATTGAATTAACCACCATTTTTTTGCTTCATACAAGTCCTGTGAGTGCGGTTTGTTTGTGCTGACTAATTATGTTATGTTAACCATGCACCCAGGCAGTACCTGTAGTTTTCTGTGTGCACCATTCCTGGACCTTTAATATATATATATATATATATATATATATATATATATATATATATAATATAGCATTCACAAAACAAGGGTGATTAGAAATTCATTCAGATTCACATTAAATGGCAGCTCAGAAACTGCAATCAGAATTCAGTAATCAGCCCTAAGAGGCAAAACTTTTTTGCTTGATATTTTGCAGCAACACATAAGCTTATCTTCTCAACAGCTGTCACAGCGTCACCGACACTCCTAACAAAATTAAAACTTGTGATCCCCTGTGCACAACTTTGAAGGTCTAGATCAGTGATCCCCAACCAGTGGCTCGTGAGCAACATGTTGCTCCCCAACCCCTTGGATGTTGCTGTCAGTGCCCCCAAACCAGGAAGTTATTTTTGAATTCCTGACTTGGTGGCAAGTTTAGGTTGAATAAAAACAAGAGTTACTACCAAATAAAGCCCCCTGTAAGCTGATAGTGTGCATAGAGGCTGTCTAATAGCCAATCTTAAGGTGGCCATACACGTGGCGATCTGACGATGTTTCGTACGACCATCAGTCGCACGAAACATCGTAAGATCCGCCACACACCATTCAGGGCTGAATCGGCAGGTAAGGAGGTAGAAACAATAGGATTTCTACCTCCTTCTGCCGATTCAGCTCTGAAGGGAGAATTTTGGTCAGGCGCCTTCTATGGCGCCCGATCAAAATTTTCAAACTGGTCCGATCGGCGAGTCGTCCGATATCAGCAGCTTCCTGCGATATCGGTCGACTCGCCGACATGCCATACACGCACCGATTATCGTACGAAACGAGGTTTCGTACGATAATATCGGTGCGTGTATGGCCACCTTTAGCCCTTATTTGGCTCCTCCATGAACTTTTATGCTGCTTGTTTTGCTCCCCAAGTCTTTTCACATTTGACTGTGGCTCACGAGTAAGAAAGGTTGGGGATCCCTGGTCTAGATCATTACTTTTATAGAAATTATGAACCTTTAGGCTGGTGCATTAAGCACAGTACATAATTGTGGAGTTTCTAGACACAATGATTTTTAGGGTGAAGACACACTGAGCTACTAGTAGCAGCTACTTTTTCACGGCTACTAAACTCCAGAAAATATCTTGACATAGACAATACTGAAAATTGCCTCTGCTAAGGGCTCTGGCACACGGGGAGATTAGTTGCCCGCCACAAATCTCCCGTGTCTCGGGCGACTAATCTCCCCGGATTGCCATCTCACCGGCAAAAATGTAAATCGCCGGTGGGATGGCATACGCGGCGGCGCGATTTCAGTGAGATTGCGCAAGTTTCCTCTCGAGGCAACTTTCGCGATCTCACTGAAATCGCGCCGCCGCGTGTGCCATCCCACTGGCGACTTACACTTTCGCCGGTGGGATGGCAGGTGATGGCAACTCGGAGAGATTAGTCGCCTGAGACACGGGTGATTTGTCGCGGGCGACTAATCTCCCCGTGTGCCAGAGCCCTAAAACATACACAGAGACAATTATCAGTAAATGATCAGCATTGTCTATTTTAGTAGCCACAACAAGTAGCTGCTACTAGTAGCATATGTACTAGAGACCCAGGGGCTGATTTATAAAATATATTTATCCATGGAGTCGTTCAATATTTTTCCTGTTTATAATAAAACTTTCCTGACAGCAAAGAAAGTTTTAACAAATTTACACATTGGAGAAAGGTCAACAATTATTGTTCCTGTATGTCAAGACCAAAGCGATTACCCCAGACTTGATCTTAACTGCCATGACAATGCCATGGCAAAATAACTTATAACATAAGACTGTTTCAGAATCTAAAAATCAGAACAAGTTAGTCTGAAAATAATGTGTATAATGATAAAGAGAGCACTTTTCACTGTTTACCCACAGTATGCTTTACTTGCCAGAGTGCACAACATCCTTCCTGGGTAGACGTCTATGGAGTGTAAACTATTGCACTACAGTTACTGCACTACATAGCCAAAGATTACAAATAACCACAGCATTTAGAGTCAATAATTCCACAAACTGGGCCAAACTTTAGAAGCCAATACAGGAAACAAATCAGCTAGAACACCAGCAACAAAGAGAGTTTAGTAAAACCAGCAATAAGTGAGCAGGATTTCTGCACTTCTAAGAAATATACTTATATGAGTATGCCGAATAATCAAAAAATCCACACAACTGCAAAGGAGTAGCCTTTGAAAATAATGATAAACCAAGTAATATTGAAAATGCTTTATGAAATTGAGCTTGTGTCATTAAAAATTATAAAAAGAACAAAAAAAGAATTCCCTATACAATAAATCAGATGTTTCTAAAGCAAAGCCAAGCCATGTAGCCCTCCTCTTGAAAATATGTACTATTGAGTTAGTGAAGCTTGAAGACAGCAGCTGTGATTTTCAGACATTAGGTACTATCATGCCAACATTAAAAGTACAACTGATTTTTGCCAGATATAAATTAATCTAATTTCTGGTTTAAATCATGAATCATAAATCATGCGTATAATAAACAACCACCTACTCATGTGTGCACAGCAGTCTTTTTTAGAACAACCATAACTTAATCTAAGTATACTGATAAACCTAAATGCAATGCAAACAGATGGAGGAACATGATCATGTACAGTATGTTCAAATGAGAGGTACTGCTGCAAAGGCTAGTTTCTTCTAGTCCATGATTCTTAGCAATGAGTTCTGTACATTTCTCACGCAGCTGTGATTTAGCCCTGCCCAACAACCATCAGTGAGGTGCTGGAACTGTTCAGTAAATGAATAAGATTAAAGTGAGGTTTAGACACCATGGGTCATACTAGAAAGGTACCCATCAGGACCTGCTAAATACACACTTATTTGACAACAAGTACATAATAGAAAGCAAGTATTAGAATAATTCTCTAGCTTTTGAGATATCCCTGATTTCCCTCTAACGCAGCTTGTAGTGATCCATGGGTAAAAGTGGTTCTCAGAAGTCAGTAGTGTGCCACGTCATCAAGTACAACCTACCTCCTTCTTACACTAATGTGGACTGGAAATATATGTACAGATATATAAAGGTGCAAGTCTTTTGTTAATACTCACTTAGTAGGAACAACTCATAGTTAAGTAGCAAATACTTATGTTTCTTAGGAACTGCAGAATCCCTGGCTTGTCCCTTGGCAGCATGCAAAGTACCACGTGTGTAACATGAAATGGAAAATCTGTTTGACAAAGATTACCAAAGTATTATTGAACCTAGCATGACTGAACTTACCATAGTAAAATTCTCCTTTTTGGTACATCATGGGTATCTGCACTTCACTCTCATCATCTTTAGTAAAGGAAAATGTCCTAGTGTTTTCAGGCCTAAATTGTGACTTCCAGTTTCCTTTAAAGTACATGGCATTGACCAGAACTAACTTTGTTAAATTAGTGAAGTCATCAGCTGTAACAAGATCCCGAATCCGGTCTGTCAGGAGAAAAGAAATAATGTTTAGCCTTGCATCATACATTGTATAGAACATTTTTTCACTTCATACCCATATTTCACAACTATTACTTTCTTATAACCTTATTCAATATATTACACTATTCTTGTAAATTAGTTAAAAAGGAAATTATCAAAACCATGAGACAATTAGCCGCAACTTTCAGGCATGCTAGTGCAAGTCTGCTGCTCCATGTAGAGCTTCTCTTCTAAATGCAGTCTTCCTGTACTCCTGACGTGTCATTGTGGTCATGGTAGGAGCTATGGGTAGCTTTACTAAATCTTTTAAAGTTATTTGCAATTGGTATTGAAAGCAGTATCTACAGCAAGGTCTCACTTACTGACTATTTCAAAGATACCAGCAGTGCAGAAAGCTTGATTATTTGGTCCAATAGCCTACAAACCTGTTTTTGTAGACAATGCTGGGTATAGGCCAATCAGACAATTACACAATGGCATACCATAGTATTTGACAAATACTCAGCAGCACAAAGGTTTTGCATGCACAGTGTTTTTTCTCAGATTTTCTGGGCAAAGTCAGGTGCCTCAGCCAGTAGCCTGTGGGATGTTTAATCCTTTACACAACTTACATTACAATAGGAAAGAATATTGAAAGACTTAAAACTGCAGGTTTTCAATCACCATTATAACAAAAATACTGATCTCCTTTGTCTAATAATATATGGTTAAAGCAATAGAGAATGAAGATAACATACTATTAGTATGGTTTTCCACCCACATATTGATGTGATTTGCTACAGTTGAACCTTGACTGAAGTCTACATTCTCTACTTCTGCCTTGAAGTATTTTTTCATTAACTGAATGAACTTGTCACTGATATGGAATCCATTCTGTAAATAAAGGGAGTTTGCGATGCTCAGCACATAATGCTTTTCCTGGGCTGTCAGCATGTTCGAAAGATCTTTTAAGAGAGAAAATTCTTCACCTTCATAAAAGAAAAAGAAAATAACAATTACAGACACTCTCCATCAAATTGGGTCAATTACAATGCTCTATACGGGCAAGTTCGCTGTAAGACATGACATATACTTTGTCAGTTCTAAAGATAATTTTCCACAAAGCTTTGGAAATAAATGTCTACTACCTTCAAAGGATGTGCAAATAAACTGTGCAGCCATAGCATGTAAAATCCATTTCTGACATGCAGTAATAAACATGTCTTCACATATTCCATTGGGGAATGCATAATATAGGTTAAAAGTAGGGTTTTTTTTTAGTATCTGAAGAGAATCTGGCTAAAACCTACAAATAAAGCAAACTTCATTTCCTGCCTTACATGACACATACATTCATTTCAGTGGGGAACATGGCAGTGTAAGCAACCAGTCTAAATAAAATGCATTACATCAATATAACTGATGCCGGTTCTTCAGAAAAAATCAGAATCCCTTTTTGCTTTTTGAACAGCCTCAGTACAGTACAGGTATAAAACAAGGTTGGTGACAGATCCACCTCTATTACTGACCTGCTGTGGGGAAAGCCAGAAAGCACTAATATTTTAGAGAACAGACTGTAGGGTCTGACTGTATGATCTGCAGGCTTAGGATTTTCTGGGTTCTACTCAATCATCTATAAAAATGCAAATCAGATGTCAAATAGTACTTGCTTGTTATTAAGGTTAGATGCTTTTATCTAGAACCATATTCTCATGGCTTGAATTTTTTGTAAAATTTAAAATATTAAAATCAGAAGAAAAGACAGACCAAGGGGAATTAAAATAAAGGAACAGTAAGATCAAAACTGCAACTTATTAGATCCAATATACCATTTATTTCGTTTCCATAGATAATGCTTTTATTGTAGCAGGTTTGTTAGCAGTTATATTGTTTTGAACCATCTGTCATGCTGCTGTCATCATTTTTATGGTGTAGTTTTCATTACTAAATGGCACTGTGTATACTACAAAAAATTCATTTTACCACTTAAAATTGTATTCTTGAACCAATAAATGCATTGTGAGATTGGTGTATAGGCAGTCATGTCAGTTCATTGTGACTGATCCTGTGCTTTTCGAAAGAGCCAGCACTTCACAATGCAACTGTTTATAGATAAAGATATTGTTTCTCCTACTCAGTATAACTGGAGGAGTCATGACGGTGAGCCAGATTTGTTTTTTTTTTACTATTGAGTGCTATTCTCATATCTACCACTAAGTGAGGCATGGCAACTTTTTTAGCAATACAGGTGTCAGGGAGCTGCTAACTTGTTATCTTCTCATTGTTCTGTTGATAGACTGCTGGGGGGGAAGGGAAGTAGGTGATATCATTTCAAGTCACATGGCTGAGGGCACCTGGGAAACTAAGAATATGGTTAGCCCTGCATCAAAAAAAATCTGTTTGCTCATTTGAAAAATGCAGGATTCTGTTTTGTAAAAAACATGTTTTCCCATGGCAGAATTTCTTTAACTTAGCAAAGCCCCACTTGGTCTATTCTGAAATCGACCACATCTAAAAGGTTTTAAGATACTCTGCTCATAATACTTACATAATTAAACAAATTTCAAGCTTACATTTCTCTTCCGTCATAGACGGGGGTTGTTCGGACAGAATCATAGGCAGAACAGGGTGGAAAGAAATACAGCCTATATGAAGCCAAGTCAAACTAAAACACCACCCTCTCCCTTACGTGAGAATTTGGAGGCTTTACGCTGTTGCTGATTGGGAAATGAATATCTATGATGAACAGCGATACCGGGGCTGTTACTTGTTAAGAAACAACTCAATACTGAATGAAAAATGGTTGGAAACATACCATTCTTTAGTTTGTCGTATCCAAGGACATGTCGAATCTCTTTAAGACTAGATCCACGCGCCCCCAATTCCACCATCCCTAAAGCTATTGCAGTGCTCAGAGGAGAGAAGATGATGTTTTCATCCTCTATAGTGGCTCGTAGCTTGTGGTAAACCTTGATAGAAAACTCATTAACTGTCTCATCATGGACACTTGTACCAAAGACCAGTGCTTGCATAACAATTAAGGCGAGTAAGCTGAGGTGATGCATCTCTGAAATTAATCTAAACAAAAAAAAAAAAAAAAAAAAAAAAAGGAATTATTGCACAGGAGACAAACAATGGATATTGTATTAGTATAGTATTGATAGAACAAGTTTAGAAATTGCACTTTTCTATTTTTATGATATTTGCATTGGAGATGCACTGTTGACCCAAAAAAGTAATGATTTATTTAAGGGGAACTCTGGCTTACAAACCAAAATTTGTTAAAGGACAAGGAAAGTCAAAATCTAAATAGTACTACTATTGCTGTGTAAAAAAACTATATTTCTGGCTTGTCTAATGAAAGATTTAGAGATACACCAGTCCCCCTTTTCCCCGCTTCGCTCACCGCGTCTTGATCGATTACAAACTGTGCACACATCAGGAGCGCACCGGCTCACACACCAACTGCGCCCACCAGACCCCCCCTCCTCTTCTGCGTCGCCATAGCAACCAGACGCTAGGGGGTTGTGTGCGCATGTGCTAACTACAGATCTGGTCGTAGTGTCTGTGCAGGAGCGTTGCATTATGGGAATCTTCTCTACCCAGCTCAGCGTTTTTTTATTCCTCTTTGGCTTCTGATCATCTGAACAGGTGAAATATGAGGAGACTTAAGGGCACTATTGAGAGAACTTAAGGTATGCCTGCAGCTTGAGATTAACTCTTTATTAGCCTTTCCTTCTCCTTTAAGGAGCCCCACACAATGCAGAAACCCCTAATATTCCTATCACTGTATTCTAGATCTTCAAAGTAAGAATATGCAGAAATCCAGCTGCAAAACAGTTCTTCTCTTTCTGCATCATTTGAAATCCTGGCACAGGAGGAGGGTCAAAAACATTGATTTAACAAATTGTAACAACTTTTTCCACAGCTTACAGACAGCATGCTGGAACTGTATAACCCACAATTCATTGCACTGTGATCTTTCTTTCCTTATTGACATCATGGGCCCGATTCACTAAAGTCCGAAATAAGGAGTGCTATTTATAGCATGCGTTAAAAATCTTATCACTTCTTATTTTTCGCTCGATTCACTAAAAGGACACTTGTCATAATTAAGAAGCGATGTTCTTGGCGTTATTTATCTTGCGACTACATATTTTCAAGCAATATATTACGCAACACACAACATATTACGCAGCACGTTGCTTGAAAATATGTAGTCGCAAGATAAATAACGCCAAGAACATCGCTTCTTAATTATGACAAGTGTCCTTTTAGTGAATCGAGCGAAAAATAAGAAGTGATAAGATTTTTAACGCATGCTATAAATAGCACTCCTTATTTCGGACTTTAGTGAATCGGGCCCCATGTGTGTAGGGAATTGTGAAATTTGGAGGATGCAGGCTGAAGGGAGGCTGAGAACAGTCAACTTCTGTTAGATTTTTTTTTTAAATCTCAAATTAATCAGCCAGATCAGCAGGAGAACATGGGGCCAGGCTTAAGGTAACCTTAAGTTTTAATTGGATGGAGTTCCCCTTTAAAGAAAAAAAAATGTGAACATTCACCTAAAAAGCTCTGCAAGTAAAAGCTGCAGTGTTTTGATAAAAGTCATAGGGGCAGATTTACTAATGCACAAACGCTCCATTTTGTGACTTTCGGATCGCCAATATGATATTATGGTGACTAATACGATTTTTTCGTAAGCATATTCGTATTATTTGCGATCTTCAGAAATTATCGTATCCAATCCGAATTTACCCATTCGGGATTCGAACTCGCATTTTCATGAATGTGCCCCATATAGTTGAGATTTTTTGACAATTAATGTAAAAATACCATTTTTTTCTATGCAACTTTATAGTGACAAATGCAACTTTGGCGCAATTTATTTTTCTGCAGTCGTTTTATTCCACTTGAACTTGAAAATGTATTCCATCTCTACATCGCTACACAATGTGGATGCAGTTGCTAGTGGAAAAATGGCAAAGTTGAAATGGGCTATTACAGTATAAATACACGACTAACAGCAGATAATGTCCAAAAGTCTACCCTTTTATTAAGGGAATTTTTACTTAAGGTTGTCATATTCGTATACATTTGTAAAAGATTTCTTTTCTTTATCTTACAGCTGTGCTTATCATGAAATGGTCATTTAAAATTCCATCAATGAAAAAGGCTATTTCAAGCAATATCGTCTAGTGAAGTTTACAAACTGTTCTATTGTTGTTGTTAAACTGTCAGGCAGCTATCACAGTTTCTCTTTCTTATTTATTATCTGCACTATACAATATGCAAAATCTTCTCTTGAATATTTTATATTGAAGTAGATAACAAAGAGAAGAAACTACTCTGGTAGCTCTGTTGCCAGAGTGGTTTCTTTTCTTTATTTTTACTATTCAATATTCAGTCTTTTTTGAATACTGAATATTGAAGAAGCTAAAGAAGAAAGAAAAACTGTGGTAGCTGTCTGCTTTATCTTGGTCTGGCATACAATTTTGTAATATCCAATGGACAATTTAAAGGAGAAGGAAAGTCTACCAAAGAGTTAATCTCAAGCTGCAGGTTTACCTTCAGTTGTCAATAGTGCAGATGCAGCCAGCAGGTGCGGGGAATGGGGGGGGGGGGGGGGTTGGACTGGTGCAGCAGGCAGGTGCGGGGAGCATGCGCAGTAGAGACGGTGAGGGAAAGGGAATGAGCATCCCTTTTTAAAGATGGTGGCGCCGTTCACTAAAACAAGTATGTAGTTTGTAGTAAGTGTATCTCTGTAAATCTTTCATTAGGCAAGACAGAAACATAGCATTTTTACACAGCAATAGTAGTATTATTAAATAGTGTGCTTAATAGATTTTGACTTTCCTTGTCCTTTAAAGGACAATGTATGCTGAATCGTACAGTTTCCGCTTTCAGTTTTTGGTTGTTGTGCATAATGTAGAAAAAAGAAAAATATTTAAGCACCGACCCACACATGAACAGTTTCCAAGCTGTTAAACAGTCCATCCCTTCAAACGTGCCTGATTGATTTTCTGACTGATGTTGGATGACAGTATGCTAGATGTACTATCGTTCGATGCACACCAAGAGAGAGTTCAGCATCTTGTTCAGCTGCCTGTGGGTGCCAGTTGCCATCCTTGTGTGTCCCCTGTGTGAGTACAGGTGTTTCTCATATGCCTGCACACGGGAGAGGTACTTTGGTGCAGGTACCACTACCTGGGGAAACTAAAAGAACTCTGGGGAAGGGACTTTGCCAGGACTGAACTGGGAGTGCACAACTGTGTCCTGGGAGAGACTGAGCCCACCAAAAAAAATAAAGCCCACCACAGCATTATTCACCCACCCTCTATTCATTAATATAGAATTTTTAAAAGCACATTTATCAAAGGGTGAACTCTAACTTTCACCCACTGATAAATATGCTTCTAAAAATCCCATAGTATAGAGTGGGTACATATTTCCCCCTAGTGAGCTCAAATTTCACACATTGATAAATCAACCCCTAAATCTTTATATAAATCCATATGCAATTATGTTAGCGCACCTTTCTCGCATACTTATTGATTTTGATGGAGGAGACTTCAGACTTTCAGAAGAACTACCAAACTACTAAATGCTGGACACTAACAAAATGAACTTCAATAGGTCAATAGATTTTTTTTATTTTTTTTTATAGGTTTCAGAACGCAAAGATGCTCTGTGGTTTCCTCTGAACTTAAAAGAATAACCCATAGTCCATTTGTATTATTGCTCCTGGTCCAGTCTCTGTTCATTATCAAATGGATAACAAATGCCCATATTATCTTTGCATACCTTTACTTTGAGCATGCTAGAATAAACAATATGTCTTAGCATGATACACTCCCTAAATCTACACTCTCCATCACAGCACTGGCCTTAACTGTACAGCTTTGAAACATGGTGCAGAAAAATGCTAAGGCAGGCAGTACCATAGGAAACTTTTCTATTCCTTTTTGTACTGCGGTAACTGACAGAGGGGTCCTTTCAACAGCATGTACTGTATATTATAAGCAGTTACTTCAGACTCATAGTGCAATATAAAGAACACAGTAACCATGAATTTTCTTTCATATACATCTGTCTTGATTTTACTTGTCTCAAGTGAAAAAAAAATCCAGCACATAATCAGAGGCAATTGTACACTACCATACAGCTTTTTGTTAACACTGTTTCAAAGACCTCTGATTGCATATGGTAGCATGATCATGAGTAGAACCACAAGGATTTTTTTTTTACAGCGAACCCTTTCGTGGGACCAAAAAAGCTAATTCTATAAATATTGCAGGAAAGTCTTTGAAAAACTAAAAGACAAGTGTAAAAAATAGTAAAACAAAATGGGAAAAAAGTAAAATAAAGATGAAGCAAAAATACAGTATCTAGTAGAATTAAGTCTAAAATAACTGGACTTTTCAGAAAAGCCCCAAAAAATAAAATACATTTTTTTTCAAGAAAAGAAAAAAAAACAAAAAAAAAAACAGTCCAGTTGTTTTAGACTTAATTCTACTAGATACTGTATAGGACTGACCTGGAGGAATGAGAAACTTCATAGACATAAAGCACAAATGTGTTTGTTTGTTTGTTTTTTTTTTAATACCCCTAAAAATTTTGCCACTGTCTTTAAATTCATGGCTAGTAGGGATAAATCCAGGAACTGATTCTTGGTGTTAGTCAAATACTGACTTCTTCCCCAAAGAACTAACCAAATCCCAAACCAGATACAAATCTGCATTTTCCGACACATTCAGTTCAACTTTAAGGTTCCATGTTTTAAAAACTCAGATTCAGTGTGGTTCAACATTTAGGGATGACAAAGTATAAATTCATTAAATGTGCTAGCAATCATCCATATCCTTAATTCTGTTCACCCATAATGGAGTAATGTACTGTAGCCACCCCTTTATAAGCAGGGAAGTTTTTGGAAGTACCTCAAAGTAACATAAGGGTTTAGATTTAGATTTTTCAGACAACTCTCTGTTTGGGCAAACTGTGAGGATAGTTACATAGGATTGAAAAATACCATCAAGTTCAACCCTTCCAAGTAAACTCGGCACACACAACCTATACTATCACATACATAAAGTATACACACAAACATTAATACTAAGGGCCGCATTTACTCATCCATGAACGCTCCGAGCGTTCGTTCGACGACTTTTTTGTACCTTGCACGACTTTTTCGTACTTTGCTACAAAATTTGTGTGATATAATCGTATTGTCGCGCCGAGTACGAAAGTTTCGGATTCATTCAAGCTTCTTTATCGCGACTTTCCTTGGGCCAGGTTGGAGCTGCAGAGTACCATTGATTCCTATGGGAGGCTTCCAAAATCATGCACAGAAGGATCAAAGTCGGAAAGGTTTTCCCGCTGTTTACAATCGTTTGGTACGAAAATTTTGGATCGACAATATGTTATTATCGTGACTAATACAATTTTTTTGTGATATTTGCGATCTTCAGAAATTATTGTATCCAATCTGAATTTTTCCCATTCGGGATTCAAACTCTTGATTTGATGAATGTAGCCCTAACTGTAGGTATTAGTATCGCAATAACCTTGGATACTATGCTCATCCAGGCCCCTCTTAAAGGCATTAAATATAGGAATAAAGGATATACTTGAGCATGGTTATTTGTTACCATCTAGATGTTGTTGGGGTGTAATTACCGTCTATATCCCTCAACATTAAAAATCTTTTAGGTAAAAACCATAAACTATAGTCCAGCAACTGAAAAGACAGAGACTGAACACCTATTATCTAAAAACAGTAACAGAATTCTTTCCAAATTAAAATATTATATAGGTTACATACATTTTTTGGTTTGATGTATTACTATAATGAAAATGACTTCAGACTATTCTTTGAAGGTACCTTTATTGACAAGCAATTTATATATACATAATAGAATTAGTTATTAATAAAAGCTGATGGTTCTGCATTACAGATCCCAACAGATTACCTTGTTACATGCTAGAAACCAACTCTTTCCCAGCCAATAACGGGATCACCAGAAACACACAAATATAATTTCTAAACAAACAAATTAAACGCACAGTATATGCTCTATCCAGTTTCCAGCACCTGCTTTACCAGCTATGCATACAGTAAGCTTAATTTAGGGCAAGTACACACAAAATGGAAAATAGGTCTCGCATTTGTACAAAAGATTACAGGCACAAATTGGTTACTAGTGTAGGTCAAATCATGGAAATGATATACAATATAGGTATGGCATCCAATATCTAGTATGCTTTAAGCCTACTAAAAAGAAAAAAAAAAAAAAACATTTAAAAACATTAATATCATCCAAATATAGAGGAGAGCACCATGAAGCAGAATTCTCCTAAAACGCTATTTATTTCAGACCATAATACACAACATGTTTCGGGCAATGTGGCGCCCTTTATCAAGTAAATAGGATTATTTTGCCACCAAAATAGATTTGTTCAGCTTAATTACCATCAAGAACTGTTTTATTATTACAAATAAAAAATAAATAGCGAAAAAAATATTAGATTAAAATTTTCTCTATGGTAGATGGGTGGCCTTTCCATAATTCAGAGCTTTCTTGATAACAGGTTTCCAGATAAGGGATCCCATACCTATATATATTTAAAAGAAGAGCAATTATTACAAAGGTTATTTTAAATGTGCATTCTGATACTGATTGGTATTTAAAAAGTCAAGAGACCATTAACTTAATTACTATTTGTAATGACTGGGCAAACATTTTTAAACATAATTTTGGGGAAATATAAAAACAATCAAAGATAAGACCAGAGAACATATTTATAAACATGTACTAGGAAAAAAAAAAAAAGTTTATTTCAATGTGTTGAATAACATCATGCATGAGTAGTGATGAGCAAATTAATCCTGTTTTGCTTTGCCGAAAAATTAACGCAACTGCTCCAAAATTGCGACACAGTGGAAAATTTGCAAAATGCAGCTACCACGTGACTTTTTTGGCACAACTTTTTCCCCACTCTGCAAATTTTTGCTGCAGTTTTGTGAAAACAAATTGCCAGTGACGAAATGTGTTATCTGGCATCAAATCCATGTCTGATGACAAAATTCGCTCATCACTATGCTTGAGCTGTGTAATGAATTGGGGAATAGAGTATTAGTGTAAAGCCCGTTATCTTCTGTGCATCACATAGCACAGAGAATTAGCAATAAAGAATATCAGGAGCTACTGGTGGCATTTTCTACAGCAAGGATCTTGCTTTGGGTCATGGCTGCCCTGAGCTGGTAAAAACCACAAAACATGATGTGTAGCTTTTCTGGCCTAGTTCTTTTAAGTTTTAGTACTCCTTATAAATGAATCCCCATCACTGAAAAGCAATGAAAATTCACCACAATATCTGACAGCATCAGTCAGAGGTGTGTGTGTGATCTGGGTACATAGCCATTGGTGTAACAAGTGTACCCAAGATGCACCCATAATCTACGACTTGGCACCTCTTAAGTATACAACCTTGCAGTTTTAACATTCAGTGTACGCTGTTTAATTACAAATGACAGTACAGGTACTTATTTTACAGTGTACTGCACATGAATTCCCTACTTTGCCTACTAAGATGTATAGTACGGCACATAAGAATGCAAAAATCTGCAGGAATATTAATGCACTCATTGCAGGAGAGTGGATATATCTCTTTTGTTTTGCGATCTTCCTAAAGTTCTCTAACTACAACAGGTTACAGACATTTCCTATATGGATATGTGTTAAACTCCCCAACATTACATATGAACGGCTGCTTTACCTAACTGTCCTACCATCTGGTGGATAGAAATGGAACAAATGTACATGACAATACTTTGGGGGGTAATTTCTGTGATCACAATGCACAATCCAAATACTTAAAGGACAGCAATGTACCTTTATTAATGATAATGGCTTCTGAAGGGGTGCTCTAGAGAAGAAAATCACCTGCACTGAAATTTGAATGCCATAACAAGCCAGTCTTGTGCTCAATACAACTGACAAATGGGGTTATGTAATAAAAGGTCCTAAGTTTGCCCAGAGCAGGTAGCATTTGCTGGCCACCTGTTTAAAATCAAACATTTCATTGGTTATTATGGGTTACTACTCCTGGGAAAATGTAGTGCTTTTTGGTGGTAAGTGCCTTAAAGGAGAGCTAAAGCACAACTAAAGAGGTAGAAAGATGTACATTATGTGCGTCTGTACCAGCCCAAGGCAACCACAGCCCTTTAGCAGGGAAGATCTGTGCCTCCATAGATACCCCAGTAGCTCCCCAACTTCTTTTCTGCTGATTCACATGCTCTGTGCTACTGTCACTTACTGGGCTTAGGGACTGACTCACAATACACTGTATTTACAGAATATAAATGTCACTATAAGGCCGATTAGAAATACAGATTATGACTGCAAGGCAGTTCTGAAAACCAGTGCAATTAGCACCTTGTTTAGAATTTTAGCTTAACTTCTCATCAGCTGCTCAGAGCACAATGAGCATGTGAGTTTCACTGACACTTCCAACAAATTCCAAGATGAGGAGTTCCTGTGACAACTCTGAAGGCCTAGCTAATTACTACTATAAAGATACTAAACCTTTAGGCTGGTGTAGCAAGTTGAGTATATAAAATATAGTCAGGGTTGAACTCTCCTTTAAGTGCATGCGAGTGCCACTACTGTCTTACAAGTTACTGCTACATGGTGGTACCTCACCAGGCATCCAGGGAGTAAAAACAACCCTAAAAACTTTTGCATAAGACAATTTCCCCCCCTTAGAAAACACATTTCAATACCTTGTTTCTTAAGATTCATAGTGGGTAGGACTGAGAGCAACCAAGCAAAACAACCATTACAGTTACTTTTAAAAGAAATGTATTAAGGCCTTTTCAGATCTTCTTGCCCTAACCAGCCTATAATCTGGATTAATAGGTAAATTTAAAAAGGACTTTTGTAGCCACAAGCACAGGTAAACAAAACAATAGTACAAAGACTTTAATATAACTTACTCTATTAATGATCATGTAATATAACAGATAACAAGACTGCTGCTACATGAACAAAATTGTAAAAGTACTCACCTAAAATTAAAATAGTTTTTACTTTCTAGCTGCATTTCCATCAGGGTTAAAAATGAATTTCTGTAAACCAAAATAAGCTAAAAAAAATCAATAACATTTAATTACCCACTTCACTTTATGAACTACACAATTTTTAATGGATCGCCCTTCCGGCTAATGAAAAGATTCCAGAAATAATGAAGAGACAACCAAAAGTAGTAACAGCTTACCAGTCATGCTGCAGCTGCTCATCTCAGCCTTCTGCAGCAAGGTTAATGCCACAATAAAACATTTCTCCTAGTATATTACAGGTATAGGACCCATTATCCAGAATGCTCGGGACCAAGGGTATTCCGGATAAGGGGTCTTTCCATAATTTGGATCTCCACACTTTAAGGGGCTGATTTACTAACCCACGAATCCGACCTGAATTGGAAAAGTTCCGACTTGAAAACGAACATTTTGCGACTTTTTCGTATGTTTTGCGATTTTTTCGGATTCTTTACGAATTTTTCGTTACCAATACGATTTTTGCGTAAAAACGCGAGTTTTTCGTATCCATTACGAAAGTTGCGTAAAAAGTTGCGCATTTTTCGTAGCGTTAAAACTTACGCGAAAAGTTGCGCATTTTTCGTAGCGTTAAAACTTACGCGAAAAGTTGCGCATTTTTCGTAGCGTTAAAACTTACGCGAAAAGTTGCGCATTTTTCGTAGCGTTAAAACTTAACGCAACGAAAAATGCGCAACTTTTCGCGTAAGTTTTAACGCTATGAAAAATGCGCAACTTTTTACGCAACTTTCGTAATGGATACGAAAAACTCGCGTTTTTACGCAAAAATCGTATTGGTAATGAAAAATTCGTAAAGAATCCGAAAAAATCGCAAAACATACGAAAAAATCGCAAAATACCGATCATTACGAAAAAAACGCAATCGGACTCCATTCGACCCGTTCGTGGGTAAGTAAATCAGCCCCTAAGTCTACTAAAAAATTAATAAGACGTTAATTAAACCCAATAGGATTGTTTTGCATCCAATAAGGATTATTTATATCTTAGTTGGGATCAATTACAAGGTTCTGTTTTATTTCTACATAAAAAAAGAAAATCAGTTTTAAAATTCTGAATTATTTGCTTATAATGGAGTCTATGGGAGACGGGCTTTCCGTAATTCGGAGCTTTCTGGATAATGGGTTTCCGGATAAGGGGTCCGATACCTGTACCCACCTTCAGTATTATAAACCTTCAGATAGATACCAGCCTATTTACCCCCCAATGCCACATTTAGCCATTTTGGGCCACAAGGCCATGATTATCCATTTTCTCATTAGAACTATCACAATTTATTACCATTTAATATTTTATTCTTGAACCAACAAATGTTTTTAGTTGTAATATTGGTGTCAGTGCATTGTGCCTGATTCTGAGCTTTCAGAAGAAGCCAGCGCTATAGAACTGCTTTCAGGTAACCTACTGTTTCTCCTACTCCCACGTAACTGGAGGAGTCCCAAGCCGGACTTGGATTTCTTACTATTGAGTGATATTCTGATATCTACTGGGAGCTTCCATCTTGCTACTTTCCATTGTTCTGCTGATTGGCTGCTGGGAGGGGGGGTTATATCACGCCAACTTGCAGTAAAGTGTGACTGAAGTTTATCAGGGAGTCACATGGCTGTGGCACCCTGGGAAATGAAGAATATGACTAGCCACATGTGAAATTGAAAAATTAAATTTGAAAAAATCTGTGCTTTTGAAAACTGCAATTCTCCTGCAGGATTCTGCTGGAGAAGCTCTATTAACTGATGTGTTCTAATCTGTTTTGAAAAAAACATGTTTTCCCATGACAGTATTCCTTTAACCTTCATGGGGGGGGGGGGGGGATCACTGTCCATATGTTGGACCTGAAAGGGATCTATAACTGAATGGTTATCACACCTTTTCAGTTCAAGTTCTAGAATATTTGCTACATCTATGCGGAAGAAAACCAATTTCTATGTTGACATAAAGTGAACAACAAATTTTATCTTGGCCTTTGATAATCTGGCTCTTTAATTCAACAGTTGTCCCACTGTGAGCCTTGGAACTCCAACTGATACTGAAACACAAATTAGCCATCAACATTTGTAAGTTAAGACCGCATAAAAATAAAGTTTCCTTTCTACAGGAACATAGCTCATCTTGTTAAAACAACTACTGCCAGATCAATAAATCCTGCTGCTGAATGTGTTTGTTAACAGCATCCTTCCACAACATACATAATTAATGAATTATCTAAACACCTTCACTGTCACTGAATGATAAATATACAATTCTGTACAAGCTCTGCGGAAAACTGAATGATCACAAAGCTATGAAATGTAGTCAGAAATTTGAAAGTGTCCCTGACAGCTACACTTAGCGCCGCACTGCTGAACAGAGAATAGCCTTTGTATTATGTTAATCTGTCTCTCTCACTTTCCTAGGAGCTATAAATCTAAACTGTTCAAACAATAGTTTTTGTTTTTTTTAACTGATAACATCTCTCACTTGTTAAGTCCATGATAGCCACCAGAAGGTGAAGCCCTTCATATGTTGTTGAGTTATTATAACTACCAGAATACCCATACAAATTTTCTAAGGGCTGTGGTGGAATTCTGAGGGTTGTAGTCCAACACTGCCTGAAGTGACACTGTCTGCTTGTCTGATGCCATAAGATGAAAACAAACAGCAAAAAGGAACTGAAGTAAAAGGTAAAAACGTTTTTTCATATTGTAACTGGGACCATGACATTATCACATTGTAGGTGAACTAAAGATATTAACACAACATCAGGCCCCTGCATCATCCTCCCTCACCAACCTGACACCTCAAAATAGCCCTGGTCCCACTACATCTGAAGTATGTAACAACTTATAACCAACTATGAGGTGCAATATTTATTTATTGAATATCAGCATATGAAAAATAAAAAAAGACACACACTGTAATGTAAGTTAATAGGTCACAGTATTGTGTATTGCCAAAAACATATCAGGAGCCCAGAAGGCATGGCTATACAGCACAGTTGGTGGCTGGCAAGTTTTCCTGTGTCGCTTGTAGTCCCTGGCTCTGTGATCCTGAGCATATGGACTGGAAGCCAGGACAAGATCAAATTCAATGGTGCATGCTTTTATTAGTGCCAGGGAGCCCAAGGCCAGAAATAACTCTGCCAAACATGCCACCCATCAGCCCCACTCTGCAGGTCTGCCTTTAGAATTCAGGGCTGTTTCAGTTACAGTGGTTTCTGTGGTTGAGACAGGATGCTGTGCAGGGGCCCTTTACTTTTTCTTTAAGGCTGATGGCACACTGGAAAAGTTGTTAACCAGTGTATTTTAGTTTCAATCATTTTTATTGGGATTTTTTAAACATTATAGCCAAATAAAGGCATTAAAATATTAACCAGTGTATTTTAGACAGTGAGAAAGTGCCCAAAACTACTTCTTATTGATTGGAATGTGGGTATTAAGAAAAAATAAAATTGCCCGGGTGGCTGCCAGGGTCTAAATGCATATGTATTAATGAGGCTTAATATGGCAAAGTATAAAGAGAAGAGCATATCAAGCCTCTTTAAAATTATCTTCAAATATGTTCTATGGTAACTATCAAGCTCAAGATATCGAAATAGCACTCAATAGTAAAGGTGGCCATATATGGGCTGATTGTAGTTTATCGGCCCATGTATGGGCACTAACGACGGGCCTGCCCGACCGACATCTGGCCTGAAATTGGCCTGATCTCAGTCGGGCAGGTTTGAAATTTAGTCAGATCGGGGACAGCATCAGCTTGTTGATCCGGTCCCCAAATGAGGGACATCTATACCCGTCTTTCTAATTCAATCGTTTGGTCCCAGAGACAAATGTCCGAATTAGCCCGATATCGCCGACCCGTAGGTGTGGCTATCAGGAGAAGATCTGCTCGCTTGGCGCCCTCGCCAAGAAAGCGGATCTTAAGGTGGCCATACACGCACCGATAATATCGTACGAAACCTCGTTTCGTACGATATTCGGTGCGTGTATGGTATGTCGGCGAGTCGACCGATATCGCAGGAAGCTGCTGATATCGGCCGACTCGCTGATCGGAATAGTTTGAAAATTTTGATCAGGCGCCATAGAAGGCGCCTGACCAAAATCTCCTTTCAGTGCTGAATCGGCAGAAGGAGGTAGAAATCCTATTGTTTCTACCTCCTTACCTGCCGATTCAGCCCTGAATGGTGTGTGGCGGATCTGACGATGTTTTGTGCGACCGATGGTCGCACGAAACATCGTCAGATCGCCACGTGTATGGCCAGCTTTAGAGTGTATGGCCACCTTAAGAAATCCAAGTCCGGTTTGTGATTCTTTCTAGTTACATTGGAGTAGTAGAAACAATAGGTTACCTGAAAGCAGTTCTAATGTGTAGAGCTGCCTCTTTCTGAAAGCTCAGACTCAGGCACAATGCACTGAGATAGCGCCTAAACACCAATATTACAGCTAAAAAAAAAAAAAAATTGTTGGTTAAGAATAAAAATTTTAAATGGTAGTGTAAATTATTCTTATTTGCTATATAAACAGTGTAATTTAGAAATAAAAAGTACACCATAAAAATCATGACCGTATCCCTTTAAAATCTAAATTGTAGAGAAACAGTAAAAAATAAAAGATAGAAAGCTTTATGTAAACAATTACATTGAAAATAAGGTGAATGAGGGAAATCACACTATATACAGAAATACATTTCTATTGCATAGCATAGCATAAAACTCTATCTGCGGCCCCACCACGTTCCTAAGGTCTTCTCCCCTCTAGTTACACCCCTGCCTTAAACCAGCCACTGAGATTTTTAATTACCGAATGGTGAAAGTTGCTTAGAATGACATTCTTTTATTATACAATAACCAGTTTGTGTGTGGAGGAACTTGTTAAAAGCTTATGAAACTTAAATATATTTAAATTACAATAAATACACAGTGTGGAAGGTGTGAGCACATAATACTCATCCTCCCAAGTGGGCACTGTACACAATAATACAAGGCAGCATACCAAAGGCATGCTCTATAACGAATAACCACTCTAGGCACATACAACTTCATTTGCCAACATATACTAATTCCATGCAGAACGACATTAAAAAGAAAAAATAACCCTTTATTGTGTCATGAGGTGCAAACCATTGTGCCCTCTTCAAACAGTGGGGCTGGGCAGCACAAAAGCATCAATTACTGACTTGGACTTTACCAAAACTGTGTTTCTGGCTAATGACTCCCTATAAGTGGATATAACTATATATCCCTATAACATACAGAATGAAGCACATCCATGCCAGGAGGGACTGTGTGGTACCACTGCACCTGTGCAAATGCGCTAATGATTCACCGAAATCCCATTCTGTAATATAACGGCACTCACAAGCACACCCCAGCCTGCGTCTCATCTCCTGCTATGTTACAAGCTGTCACAATACAACGGAGCGAAAAGCCCCATTTGCACATTACAATTAGAGAGACTTGGGTAGAGCATGCCAGGACCTGGGAGACGCATGGCAGCTGGGCATGACAGCATGGATACACAGCGCGGTTAAAGCGATACTCTCCGCTCACCTCTGTAGCTGCTCCCACACCACCGCCTCCTCCAGCTGAGTGCAGCCCAAGATTTTTCAGCTGCACCACAAGCTTCCCTGGTAAGTCTTACATCACGACTAACTAGCCAATCAAAACGGCACATGCCCACTTTCACAGCGCTTATTGGTCGGAGCAGGCCGCCCACCTTGCGTACTATCTGACAAGTGGGCATGTTTTGTTATGACAAGCCTTTACCTCGAACGGAATTTCGGGAGATGTAGTTCACCTGTGATTGTCTTGTTGTACGCCGATCATTGAAAAGAACTACGTTTCCCTATGTTCTCGGCACATGTTTAGGTCGGCCTCCTGAAAGGTAAACTCTTTGGACTGATTCCGGGCAACGCCTTGTTTCTTCTTCAGGACGGCGGACACTTCTCAGAGCGAACTTCCGGTGCCTGGGTATAAGGTTCTGGGGTGTTGTGGACACTGGGCCTGGTGAAGCTTCGCCTGTTCTCCGGATATACAGGTATTGCTCCGGTTTCTGGTTCTGGTGTCACGGCTGGTCCGATGCAGTTTGAAGTGAGAGTTGCCGGGTTTGTGGAGCTTCCTTGTGCTGAGTAATGCTAATCCCAGCTGGGCCTGGGGTGTCAGTGAGAGGAAGGAAGAGCCGCTCTGTCAGGCCAAAGGCTACTATTTATCACCGCACAAACTTCAGAGCTAGGAGGAGTCTGTTCCTCCGTGGCTACATTAGAGCCCGGCTTGCTCTCATAAACCCATAATATAGAACTGAAACTTGCTCCAAGGCATTATTAAGTATCTATATATAGAGAGAAACTTTGTGTGTTAGGGCCAGACTCGGGCTCGGGGGTTGGCAGAGCAAAATAACACGCATTCATTCATTATTTATATAACTATAAATGATTACAATTATGGGCAAGAGACCGTACCAGGAAACGAGCTATTTACTGGGGGCCATAAAGTCAAATTCATTAGCAGATTGCGACTTCATTAAGGCGAAGAAAACTGCTGATTCCAAAGGTGCTGATATTAACATTTATGGTATTATAAGTTGAAGGTATGACTGACTGACTAAATGTTCACTTAACAGTGAGTGGTATGAGTTAAGGAGAAGTAAACCTAAATATAGAATTCTGCATAATGAAAGCCAAGTCCAGTCTGTGCAAGTTTCCAATATACACTAATTGCTGATTTGAAAGGACCAGGAAAGTGAAAATGTTACTAAATATTAGTTATGCAGAGCAGCCCCTCATAACCCCAGACAATGACTTTATTTCGGCTGCCATCATCCTGGAGCTTCTGGGTCCAACTTGGCCAATGTTGCTTAAGTACTGGATCACCCCAGTATCATTGCTGGCCTGGTACAGTGCAGCCTGCTAACTTTACCTTTCCTTGGCCTTTAAAGTTATTTGTAATTGCAGTTACCATTAAAAATACTATACATTGTTGGTCCTGACTACAATACTTGTAACATTGTTGCAGTAAAGTACTTCCCTCCATGCCAAGGGTCAATACATTTCCCACAATGCCCTGCAGACTTTTTCTTTTTTCTTCTTTACTTGCTGCAAAACATGCAAGTCATTGTGGGAAAAGGAGTCTTGGCTGTAGAAGTACAGACGATTACAAAAATGTTTTAGTGGTACATGCTTAAGGACTGCTTTCAATAGTGATTACATTTACATATTTTAAAGAGAAACTTCACCAAACTCTACATAAATTTTATTTTAATAAGGAAATAACATGTATTTTTTGAGAAACTTTGCAATATATAGTAACAGTTTTCAGCATTTAATTTTACTTGCATTTGAAAGTAGTATGTTTTGTTCTTTTCTGCCAGTGTTGGACAGGATACCCGGGCCCACTGGGAACACCAACCACCCTCACAGTCTCCTCGACCATTACCCAGCCTCTCTAAACTTAGACCTGGTTGAATTGCAGCTGCTGGTTTGAGTCAGGGGAGTTTGGGATGCAGGGACCCATGTGGACTGGGGCCCACTATGGTTTTTCCTGGTTCTCTGGTAGGCCTCTTTTTTTTATAGTGTTGCAGGAGCCAGCACTTTTCTAGCCAAGGCTCCAGCAGTTCCCACCAGGATCTTACATTCTCTTTCACAGGTCTGTTAATAAGGTAGCTTCTGCTTCGTCTTTAAGGAGTCAGATCTAGTAGTGAAGATAGGGAATAGAAGTAGATTTACATTTAAATTCATTGATTTTGTTTTTAATTGATGGATACTGGAAAGTTGATTAGAATTAAATGTTCTTTCATAATGCAGAGATCTGTTATAAGCATCATCCACTAGAAATGATCCCATACCACAGCTAAACCAGGATGCTATGAATGCAGCAGCAAATTGTTGCTGGTTGTTCATAGACCTAGAAGTTGTTTGAGAAAGTGGTCAGCCCAGTTATATACCAGTCCAGCTACAAATAGAATTACTGGCTGAAAGACCAAAAGACTTGTATGTATAGCTCACACATTAAAATCTGGTGATGATCCAGTCTGTGACATTGTTCTCATTGGAGCCTTTAGTGAAGTACTTTCAGTGTATAGGTGATGTTATGCATTGATTATACCAGATATGTCTTACTTGTAGTACTACACCTGGGACTGAACCATAACTTTGTTTCTTGAAAATAGGCACTGATAACTTTGCCTATCCAGGTTTTTGAAATTTTCTCTAGGGCTATGGCAGCAATCCAGCATTCAGGTAATCATTTTAAGTGGCTTTATACTGGCTGAAAACTCACTCTGAAACTTTGCAATGGTTAAATGTGTAACTTTGGGTTTTTATGACATCTGACTAAAGTTATACTTTTCTTCATGTAGGCTTTAAGTGTCTGGAAAGGGTGTAAATCTCTGTTAATCATTAAGGTTATCACCTTTTCCTTACGTTTTTCTTCCCTCCTCCCCCACCCCCTTTAGTCAATGAGCAATACAGATTCTGCATAATGTTTAACAAATAGGAAAGATGCATTTACAAGAGGGTATGGTTTTATTTTTCTAAAGTAAATTGTGGAATCTGTAATCCAGTTATCCAAGGGTGGTGTTAATCCTACTCACTTTTTTTACTGCTCTGGTTTGTCATGGTGACAAAGGCAATAAGCTGATTACATTAACTGACAATTACTCAAAAGTAGTTAAAGGGCTTAAAAAAAAAAAAAAGTTTGCTTTTGGGTTTGCAACAAAAGACCTAACATTCTATACAATATACCTTTAATTGCAAAGACTTAAATGATTCTCCACTCTTAAGGTGGCCATACACGGACCGATTTTTTACTTACAAACGACCGATTCCCGAACAATCCGATGCTATCGTTAAGTTATCGTATAGTTGGTGGTGTACGAACGATCGTCGGCCCACTAAACGAGCCGACATTATCGTCCCCAAAATCGATCGGCCAGGTTTAAAAATTTTGGTCGTTTAACGATAAAATCTGCCAGTTGGTGTGAGTGTCAGACATTTGTCTTTCAACGATTGCTCTCTGCGCATGTCACGATTGCCAGCAGCGGAAGTCAACGACATTCAATCGTACGTAGATGTACGATCGTACGTATTTTACGATAATGATGCGACGAAATCTTTCCCGAATTATCGTTGCCCGTGGATGGCATATCGTATGGGAACTCGATCGCCATACGATCGTTTGTCGATATAATCGTTCATCGCACAACGAGCGAAATCGCCTCGTGTATGGCCACCTTTACTGCTGGGTGTGATTATTGAAACAGTGTAGCAGAAATTAGCTCCCCTCCAGCTGAGACTCTAGTTCATACAGTACCATGCATGCATTTTTTTTTAATGGTCTGGTTATCAACAGAATTCTGCTGTTTGTTGACCCTTTGCAGTCACTTGGAAAAAATAATGGGCTTTGTACCATCTGAACTTTATTTGTTTCTCTGTCTATGCTTTTGAGTTACCATAATTGGGGAAAAAAAAATCTACACACATTTTTTGGGATATGTGGTATATACACTTTTTTTTTTTGTTTTCCAGCTTTCTTATAGAAGTGCATATAGATATGTAAAAATTGTGTTGCCACAGTCACCCAGCAATCTCTCTAAGTAGCTGGCCTTTGAGCAGCCCTTTAGCATCAGCTTTTAAACTTCCTTTTCTGCTTATTTACGGCAGCCTCTAACCTGAGCTTAAAGGAACAGTAACATAAAAAAATTAAAGCATTTAAAGTAATTAAAATATTATGTGCTGTTGCTCTGCTAAAAACTGGTGTTTTTGCTACAGAAAAGCTACTATATAAATAAGCTGCTGTGTAGCCATGGGGGCAGCCATTCAAGCTGGAAAAAATGAGAAAAGGCACAGGTTACATAGCAGATAACTAGTAGATAAGCCCCATATAATGAGGGTTTATCTGTTATCTGCTAAGTAACCTGTGCCTTTTCTCCTTTGAATGGCTGCCCCCATGGCTATACAGCAGCTTACTTATATAAACTATAGTAGTCTTTCTGAGGCAAACACACCAGTTGTACCAGTGCAGGGCAACAGTACATTATATTGTAATTACTTTTATACACTTTCATTTTTTGGTGTTACTGTTCCTTTAAACAGTTTCCCAGACCCACTGAGCATGTGTATATAAATGACACACCTAAAAAATATACATAAATAAAAATCCAAGATGGAAGGTGAATTCTCTGTGTATGGCCTGTATCATTACTGTTATAGAGGTTCTGAAACTTGTGTGGTACGTTCACTATATAAAACACATATTTCTACCTGTAGTTTTTAGGGTTTAGTTCTCCTTAAGTTTTAGGTCAATATTAACATTTTTATTTCTCGTTGAGCTCTGTTTGAGACACAGACAACAGGGCCTTTAGTGGTTCTTTAATTTTATAACCTTAAGTTCCTCCTTTTTTTTCCTATTGATTTTGTTCCGTGGGCTTCTTTTTCTAAGTTACCACATGTATATAAAGTAGTTTGGCAAACCTAATTTTTCATACTACCAAGATAGTTTTCATATTGGCAGCTTTCACTAAATATCCTGTACTTTCTGAAAGCATCTTTATTGTTTAATAGTATAGCTATTACAGTAGGCTGTCATGCATGTCAAGAATGTTACCTAAAAGTAATCTCGTCGTTGATCAAGCTTTATCTCCGATGTATAGGTTTCATAATCTCTTGGGCTATAATATGCAGGATATTTTTAAAAGGAATTTATTGCTGGTTATTAAATGCTATGTGGCTTTAACAGGTCTTATCTAACATGGTCTTACTAACTATGTGCACATTCACAGCTGCTGTCAGATGCATAGGGTTTGTGTGGGATTTATTTTTTTGGAAAGCAGTTTGACCTTTTCTGTTTGTTCTCTTAGTGAAGCCGAAAGTTGTAAATTCTAAAGGTTTTATTGGTTTGGATGGTGATGAAGAAAAGTTTATTTGTAGGATTCAGGAAATGGACTGTTAGTTTGCTGTGGCCTACAAGGGACACCAACAGGTTGTGTAGTGTGTTTTTAAGTACTTGGGGTAGAGTGATGTGTATAGTGATGCGTGCTTTAGAGGGGGTACAGGAAGAAGAATGTTGGTGTCATTGTGCTTCAGGTAAGGCTTCAGGCCATGGGACAGACATGTAGGGCCCAGTCCTATTTTCTTGTGCAATAATACCAGTATAATGGAAGTAAATATTTTCTATTTTAGTGGGTTTTTTTTATGCTTGTTTGACCAAAGGAGAAATGATCTGTGAATATAATGGCTTGTGGTAGCCACCTTCTTGCTCTTTTGTTCACATAACATAGCCTTGTGTGGCTCACAACACCGAAAGATGTAAAACAAACATTATGACAGGGACATTTTTTTGTGACAAAGCTATACTACTGGGGCTTTGGGCAGCCGTGCTCAGTAGAAAAGCTGGTTTACAGGTGCAGATTGGGAACACAAGGTTTTTAAAGCTTTCTGTATTTAAAGATCTTTGCATAGTTTAAAGTGCAGGGTTTGGTCATACAGAGCTGCATTTGTAAGCCTGAGTTATTTCCTGGGTTGTTTAGGGCTGTTTTCATGTACTTTAGCTCGTCACACCCTCTTTTCTAAATTAGACAGGTTGTTACTTAATGCCGTCATTCGTGCAGGAATAAATACAGAGGATACACACTTCTTGTGAAGATTCAGTGAAGTGCTTTATAGTATGTTATGTAGAGTTTGCATCTCTCTTTTATAAGACTTTACTAAAGTAGCATAAATAGCAAAGGCTTTCCAGGGGTGAAGGAGCTGAATGCATGATTTGACTGCTAATGCTTAGCACCGAGAGTTTATGGCTATTTCTTTATCTACAGTATCTCTCTGTATCATCATGTTATTTCAGCCCATACTGTTTTAATTATTTTGTTCTTGTCCCAGTCCCTGACAAGCATACCAGTCTTTGTTTGCTCTGCCTTTTTCGATGTATGTGGTGATCTGAAACATAATTTTCCTAAGTTTCACCTGCATACTTTGTCATTACACTTGATCTGTGCTCACTGAAAGGGGTGTCGCCACCATCCCAATAGCAGTTGCAATCTTGGAACTTCAGAGACTTTGGGGTATGCTTAGGAGAGACACATGTTGATCTGAAATATTGCTTCATAAAGGTATGCTGCTATATACACCACTATAGTGCAGCACTTACTAAACTGCTTAATTTTGGTAAGGGCCTGGGTACATGGATCATTTGCACCTCTTCTCTTGGCCTGCTTTTTTTCTTCAGGCTGAGAGAAACTGATCTGCTCCCATATGTCACTCTGTGTACCGGCACTAAAAAGTATAGCTTCCACCTTAGTGCAGATACAGGAAGTGGAGGTCTGAAAAAAGCGAAAGCGTGGTTTTTCTGGCCAAGCTCTCCTACACTTCATGTATCTGCACTCAGGTGTAAGCTGTTCTTTTCAGTGCAGGTACACGGAGTGGCGTATAGGAGCAAATCCGCTACTCTCAGTCTGAAGAATTAATGTAGACTGAGAGAAGCTGAGCAAACACTCCATGTGTCCAGGTCCTAACTGTATTTTAGCCTGTACCAACCCAGTAACTCTTATTTGTTAGGCCTACACATGTGTACACTTCTCAGTGAGCCAGCAGTATTTTACAGCTCTTGTGTTTGTAAAACTTTGCCCTTTCCTACACAGCCTGCTTGCGTTGATCACCGATTTAATTGACTAGTTTCCCAAGCAGCTGCATACAAATTTAGACCCGGAAGGGGAATGGCACTAGTGCTAATATTTCACAAGTGCTAGGAAAATAGCAGTTAATGAAGACAGTTAAGCAATGGCAAGGCTCAAGGCACTGGATTATCTGCAATTAACAATGAAGAAGCTGGGAAACCAAGAAAACAAGTTTGTTTGCAACTGATAGTTTGTTACTTCCAATTTTAAATATGTTGTAGCCTTTTATTTCTCCGACTCCTTTGGACTTCTCAATTCTATATCGGAAAGGCTTAACTCTATCTCTCCTCTCTTGATCTCAATTCAGAACTCTTAAGTGGGTTGTTCACCTTTAATGTCCGAATCTTATTAAACCACCAACAGTGCTCTCAGAGTATCATAAAATCCAATTTTTCATAAAAAAGTAAAAAGGCCACTGTAAAATCTACCTTTTATACCTGTTAAATCAGTCCTTCTGTCTCTCTGACCAGTTTTCTGAAGAGATGGGAGTGGCCTATTTTGAACCTGAGAACTTCCTATATCTTTACATCACCACTCCTAGGCTTTGTCCTTAATTTTTTCCTATTGGACCAATTCATTGGCTGCCTGTGCACTCTAATCAGACTCTGCATATCTAATCTAACCCCCCCATAGGCTCTGTGCAGAAGTGATGGATTAGCAGAGAGATGATTCTGAGGTGAATTTATCTTCAGCTGCAAATTTTTTGTTAACTATTTATATGGCAAAGATTGTTCTATTAATGTGAACTGTTACATTTGGGAATGTTTTACAGGTATGGGACCTGTTATACAGAATGCTCTGGACCTGGGGTTTTCCGGATAAAGGATCTTTCCATAATTTGTATCTCCATAACTTAAGTCAGCTAAAAATAATTTAAATATCAAATAAACCCAATACGCTTGTATTGCCTCCAATAAGGATTCATTATATCTTAGTTGGGATCAAGTACAAAGTACTGTTTTATTACAGAGAAAAAGGAAATTATTTTCAAAAATTAGAATTATTTGCTTATAATGGAGTCTATGGTAGATGGCCTTTCCGTAATTCGGAGCTTTCTGGATAACTGGTTTCCGGATAAGGGATCCCATACCTGTACAAAGGTGAACTACCCCTTTAATGCGGGTCTCTTCCTGCTTATCTGCTTTCTCAGAAATCGCAGAAGTGTCCTCTCAAGGCAACTTCCACGATTTCGGGAAATTGCGGCGCCGCGTATGCGTATTTCCGGGAAATTAGACGCCCGTAACAAGGGAGATTTGTCGCGGGCGACTAATCTCCCCCGTGTGCCACAGCCCTTACTCCATATCCAGTCACTCATTAAATCATGTCACTTTCACCTGAGCAATATTGCCATAATGTGATCATTTATCACCAATGCTACCAAAATTATGATTTACTTTCTCATCATGTTATGCTTTGATTACTGATTAACTGGCCTTCCCCTGCAAAGTCACCTTTCCAGTTTATAAGAAATAGTGGCTCTAGGTTCATGTACCTCAGTAACTGACCTCTTCTGCCATGACCCTCACATTCAATAACTCTGCCCCACTCTACATCTCTGAAAGCCTCTGCAGATATTCCCCAAACCAACTTTTTATGTTTATCTAATATCCCCCTCCTCACACGAGCTGCATACTTTCTTTGGAATTCTCTCCCACCGCCTGTCCAACTCTCTTGCAATCTTTCTGCCTTTAAAATATCTTTTAAAACACATTTCTTTAGAGAGGCTTTCCCTCATCTAGCTTAGCATAGCTTCACTGTGCACTATATACTGCTAAATGCAATGTTCCGTTCCACATCTTTCACCTGATATTGCCCGTCCTTAACACCTTAACCCCTTCTCCTTTTAGATTGCAAGATCTTTTGGACAGGGCCCTCTTTGCCTCTTGTATTGGTTGTTTTTTTTTTAATATATAATGTATGCATCCTTTTCTACAGTGCTGTGAAATTTGTTGGCATTTTATAAATAAGTGTTTTATGTCTCAATGCCCTGGAGTTTTGTCTAGAATGTTGTGTAATGTCTGGTTTGGCACATTCCAAAATGTTATCTGCTAATACACCTATTTGGGAAGTACATTGCCATATGAAAATACTTGTTGGCCTAAAAGAGAACATTGGAAGGTAGGCATACATTTATATCTTTCATATGGCTTTGATCGATTAGGCTGGCCAGTCTGACAAATACCATAGAGCAGTGCTGTCCAACTGGCGGCCCGCGACCCCCCTCTGTGTGGCCCCCCCCACCTGTCTGGCTGCTTTGATGGCTTACCTTTGTGTAAGCTTTAAAGGAGAAGGAAAGGCTAAGTCACTTGGGGGTGCCAAAATGTTAGGCACCCCCAAGTGACTTACATGACCTACCTTGTACCCCGGGCTGGTGCCCCCGTTAGGAGAAAACAGCACCAGCCCGGGGCACCTGTAGACACCGCTTCCTCCTTCCTTTGCGCGCTGCTGCCGAAATCCGTGGGCCGGCGCATGCGCAGTAGAGTGAAAAGCCGACTTTAATGTTTAAGTTCGGCTTTTCACTCTACTGCGCATGCGCGCGCAAGCGAGGAGGAAGCAGGTAGCGCCGGCAGCTGCCCCGGGCTGGTGCTGTTCTCTCCGTACGGGGGCACCAGCCCGGGGTACAAGGTAGGCGTTCTAAGTCACTTGGGGCCTAACATTTTGGCACCCCCAAGTGACTTAACCTTTCCTTCTCCTTTAAATGGTATCAGTACTGCCCCCCTGCATGGTTAACACCTCAGATTCAGGCTGTAAACCCCCTGTATTGTTTAAAAATGTAATCCACTGTATTATTCACCCCCTGCAGTGTTCACACCTCAGGCTCAGGCTGTAATCACCCACATTGTTCACCTGTTCACACCTCAGACTGTAGGAGCACTAGAAACCCACAAATAAACCTGCACACTATAAAAAGAACATATACTGTGGTGGTACTGCAATTAAAAAGGTTTTTTAATATATAGTTATTGTGCAGACTGTGGGAGCAGTGCCAGCATTGCGTCACTGTAGGCTGCCTGTGTGTGCCATACTCTGCCTACCCTATTGCTGCCTGTATGTGCCATACACACAGGCAGGGTAGGGAAGGCAGAGTAGGGCACACACACACACACACACACACACACACACACACAGGCAGGGTAGGGCACACACGCAGGCAGAGTATGGCACACACAGGCAGGGTAGGGAAGGCAGAGTATGGCAGGTTTTTGCTGTACTACCACCATAAATATGGATATGGTCATGCGATAACATGGGTGTGGTTTTAAAAAGGGAGGTGGTCAAAACTAGCTTCCATTATCGGCCCTCCACCACGGAGGCCGGAAAAATTCCGGCCCTCGGTAACACAGAAGTTGGACAGCACTGCCATAGAGGACTGACCCCATGTATGGGCACCTTTAGTCAGATTTCCCTATGCTGCACCACAAAATCTGCATTCCCTATACATTTTTCCCTCAACTAAACCATTTATAGAAAAACCTAATCAAAAAAACATTTTCAAAAACGTTTAAAGGAGCATACCTGCTTACTAATCTTAAGTTCATTGGTTAGGGCTTGTGCTGTTTTTTTTTTTTTTTTTTTTTTTATTGCCTGCTGTTTCAATTGAAATATGTATGTATTTTTATATCTTTCCCTTAACAGGGGAACTTAAGTCATGTACTGATTCATGTTTGTATAAGCACAATCAAAACAATTGGTACTCCACTAAGAAGCCCCATCTGTATTATGAGCTGCTTTTTATTAAAAAGCCTAACAAAGGCATCTGAGTGGACTGACAGTTTGTTTTAAGTGTGATTGTACAAACAGTGCAATAATGTGAGTTTACATTCAGTTTTAAATGTTGCCCTGTTTAGTGCAAGAATTAGAAAGCAGATATTGTGCCCTTTTAAATAAGGGCAATTAAATGGATTTTCTTTCTTGGGAGCCTGATACATTGAGCTTACAGAAAAGCCATTATTTGACAGATCGGATCAATAGAAAGTCGGCCATGCGTGACTTCATGATTTTGGGTTGGATGCCTACTGATACTGCCTTAAAGGAGAAGGAAAAGCTAAGTCACTTGGGGGTGGCAATATGTTGGGCACCCCCAAGTGACTTGAATCGCTTACCCCGTACCCCGGTCTGGTGCCCCTGTACGGAGAGAACAGCACCAGCCCGGGGTACCTGCAGCACTTCCTCCTTCCTTCTTTGCCGCGCGCGCAGTAGAGTGAAAAGCCGAACTATAACAGAGAAGTCGGCTTTTTCACTCTACTGCGCATGCGCCTGACTCAGTCAAGGCTGAACGGAGCAGGAAGGAGGAAGCGCATCGCTCCAGGTGCCCCGGGCTGGTGCGGTTTTCTCCTAATAGGGGCACCAGCCTGGGGTACGAGGTAAGCGATTCAAGTCACTTGGGGGTGCTTTAACATTTTAGCACCCCCAAGTGACTTAGCCTTTCCTTCCCCTTTAAGGAGATAATTATTCTGCACAGTTGTTTTCCTGGATTTAAAAACACTATAAAAGCTCTTAATATTGGGGAAATAATGCTGTAAATTTGTATCTTATTTATGTTGCTTTTTTTTTTTTTTTTTTTTACCGGTACTTTTAGGAAAACAATTTCTTGATCATATTAGAGCATCAACATCCCACTGAATGAAGTATTCCTGGTTTCCATAGCATCATTTTCTAACTGTACGGTCTCTTTGAATGAGGATGACAATGGAAGAGATGAAGAATGAAGCAGAGACCACTTCTATGGTTTCCATGCCCCTTTATGCAGTTATGTATCCAGTTTTTAATGAGGTTAGTAGATCTTTGTGTCTCAAATTTAGTTTTGTCAACGGGGGGGTAAATAAAAAAAAAAAAAAACTCTGTTTTTCTTGTGTAATCAATTATATCAGGAGTCATGGTAAGGAATGCAGCTTATCTGTTCGTATCTGTCCTAAAGTTGTCCTGCTAAATTATGCTTGGTACAGGGAATACCTTTGCTTTAAGGGCTCTGGCACACGGGGAGATTAGTCGCCCGTGATAAATCTCCCTTTTCGCGGGCGACTAATCTCCCCAAATTGCCATCCCACCAGCGAAAATGTAAAATTGCGGCGCCGCGTATGCCATCCCACCGGCGATTAACATTCTCGCCGGAGGGATGGCATTTCGGGGAGATTAGTCGTCCGCGAACAGGGAGATTTGTCGCGGGCGACTAATCTCCCCTTGTGCCAGAGCCCTAATAGTGATATGTTCTAGCTCTGTACAGGCTACTGGGGAAGAGATGAGCTGAACAACATTACATTTTCTGATAAAAGCCAGCATGTAGTTGTAGATCAGTGCAGTAGTAATGAGGCACTTTTTAGGCAAAGTTAAATTGTAGGATTACATTCATTAATGTATTTTATTGCTTTTGGGGTGGACAAGTCTAGTTCTTAAAATTATCTGAGCATACCATAAGTCATCTTACTATTTACAGTATTCTCCATTTAAAGAGAAACCTATCTGGTCTTATAGCTGTTTTAAAGGCAGTACGTTATGAGTATGTTTTAACTCCCAATACAATTTCTGGGATATGGAATTTTTTTGTGACTCTTCCCATTTACAATGTATGGTCAGGAAAACATTTGCTTGTTTCTCAATGCATAATGAGGTTTAAATCCTTTGATGCCACAGTGTTATTCCAATTCTCCATGTTCTTCTAAAGTTTCTTCAGTCTGTTAATGTTTTGCATTCTGTCTGCTTTCCCATCCAGCTAGAACATGTAAATCTTTCAGCAGCTCAGACACTACGGGCAGCGTTTATAAAGGTAAATTGTTTCTTCTATCTGCATATCACCCCAGGAAAGGTGCCAGTTTTGACTCGTGGGGCTATTTTACATAGATAGAGATATCCAGGGCTGCCTTATTAACTTTTTCTGAGAAGGCTACCCCCCCAGTGGGACTATGTACACTTGAGCATTTTCAGTCCAAAATTTGCCCCATGGCTGCTGTGATAGACCAATGCAGTCTGCACTTGAGGTATTGGGCACTGTGTGTGACTTTGACCTAGAAAGTTTTATGGAGGTAGTCTGCTCCAAGATTTTTTTTTTTTAAATTCAGAATAGTACTAAATAACTCCTGCTGCTATGACACTGGCACAGTACCTAGTTGGCTGAATCAGGCAAACATCCACCATTTGGCACCATTGCCAAGCGAGTGGATCTTTCTATGTGTGCCCAGAATTGGTATATTCTAACAACTATCACTTAATAAGAGAGACTGTTATTTTCAGGGTAAACTCAGAATAAAATGAATGGAATACAGAGCACTTCATTATTTTGGAAATGTCTGTATTTATTCATTGCTCCTTAGGGCTTAAAAATGGATATCCCGGAATATATGACTCAAAATAACAGCAGTAGTTTACATGAATGGTTTATTTAAACCTCTTCATAACTGAACATACTGGATGTGACTTTTGTTAGACAAGAGCCCCTGTTGAGGGTGCAAATGCTTCTGCAAGTGTTTTCCATAAGAATGTGTGGAGTTCATACCGTTTGAATTATTAAATAGCACAGCCAAGTCCAGCAGACTTTAACACAGAGATTGTTCCTATACCCCTTAGGGTTGAAGTTATATATTGGTTTATTTTCCTTTTAATTTCCCACATCAGAATAGCAATCAAGCATTTGAAATGCAAATGTAATTAAAGATTTTCCTTCTGACCCAAGGGGAGCAGATACCTCTTGTTTGTTTGCCAGGGTGACCTACATTCTCTTCTAGATGTAGCAGATTAACTGTCTGCATCTCTTTCAGACACTTCCAGTGAGTCATTTGCTTAAAGGCATGCTGTGACTGCTGGTCTGCTTTATAGTGGAGCTACACCAACTCAACCAAATTTCTTGTGATTCTGCATTTTGCCCCCCCTCCTTCAGCTGAAAAAACTATCTGTTATATTGACCTGTTCACCACCTTTACAAAAAATTAACTGCTCCATTTGCTCAAAATGTAATCTTCAGAATTTTTGCAATTTACTTTTCTTTGTTTTGCAGTGGTTGAAACTGTTAGTAAGATATCATCCCAAAATCTTGTTTATGTGCCAGAATTCGGTACCTGATGCCCATGCCCAGGCTACACAATTATAGACAGTGGGAGGGAATGAGAGAAGTGCAGTGACATCTAGGAAGTGCAGAATGGAAAGTAAAAGTAATTGCCTGCCCGCCTGAGAAATAGATGTTATTGACAGCAGATATTTTTTGTACCTTTTTATAACATATATGAATTTTTTAATAAAATAATTTGGGTTTTGTGTTTAATTTGGAAAGAACTTTTATTATATAGCTTTATATATCTGGGTGAATTGAAGACACAGCTGCTGAGCTGACAGTCCGATATTGGAATCCCAAAATTACAGATATGTTTAAAATAGCTCATAGAGCAGTCGGGGGGAAATGTAATGATTGGGCAACTTTAAAGGCAATGTAAATATATGTTCTAAAACATTAGCTATTACTTTTAATTTTAAACTTAGAGCAGCATGGTGATGCCCTGGTCTGTTTTTACTGCTTTGCTTTCCAATAGACCATACCCCCATTTTGCCACCGCAGTTGACTTATGCGAAGTAGGCAATTTATAAATGGCTGTATTTGCACCATTGACTTAAAAGTGTTTATTAGAATTATCTTTCTTGTATTCACAACTTTTAATGCTCCAATACACAGACATGAATAAAAATAGGTTGCACACATTCTAATGCTGTCAACATTAGGAAACCAATGTATCTGTTTCTTTATTTCGCAGGCAGAAAAAGAAAATCCGGGGCTCACACAAGATATAATTACAAAAATTCTTGAAAAGAAGAGTGTAGAAGTTAACTTCACTGAGTCTTTGTTGCGCATGGCCGCTGATGATGTTGAAGGTAAACACAAAAACACACATCTCTGTATAAGTGCATCTCCTCAGTTACAACCTTCTCCTGTTCATACACCTCTAGTCTAGGAAGTATAATGATTATTGAGGATTATTGCTGCCTTTGCTATTAAACATCCACATCTTTATTTTTTAGAGTATATGGTTGAACGGCCAGAACCAGAATTCCAGGAATTGAATGAAAAAGCACGGGCACTTAAACAGATCCTTAGCAAGATTCCTGATGAAATTAATGACAGAGTGAGATTCCTACAGACAATCAAGTAAGCACATTATGCACATCTACTAAGCACTGGCATATCCTATGTGCCCATGGGATGCTGTGAGGATTATTTTATTTTTGAAGATTGTATGCAACGTCTAATAAAGAAAGTGATAAAGCGGTTCCTGATACATTAGAACATTATCGTCTCAGGTCAGGTTGTTAGGAGACATCAGCACTAGTTTACCTGGAAAGGGTAAATGTATTAACTGCCCTCTCTTCTTCCTTTTTCTCCTCCCACAAGTACCATAGCTATTTCGTTAATTAAACAGGCAAAAGTATTTTTAGCATAAGCTCTATTCAGTTTGTTAACCCAATGGTTTATAGTGTCCCTTTAAGCTAAAGATAGGAGAGCAAGGAATAAGAAAGAAGTCATGTGCATTTCGAGACTATCCTGGGGAAAGTTCAGGGTAGTTTTTCCCATTTCTGTTAACTTGTGCACCACCCTAAACAAATGCACTTAAAGGAACAGTAACACCAAAAAATGAAAGTGTATAAAAATAATATATACTATTGCTCGGCACTAGTAAAAGTTGTGTGTTTTCTTCATAAACACTACTGCAGTTTATATAAATACCCTGCTGTGTAGCCATGGGGGCAGCCATTTAATTTGAAAAAAGGAGAAAAGGCACAGGTTACTAAGCAGATAACAGATAAGTAGCATAGATTCCCATTGTATTCTACACAGTTTATCTGGTATCTTCTTATGTAACCTGTGCCTTTTCTCCTTTTTTCAATTTAAATGGCTGCCCCCATGGCTACACAGCAGCTATTTCTATTAACTATAGTAGTCTTTCCGAAGCAAACACGCAACTTTTACCAGTGCAGGGCAACAGTACATTATATTTTAATTATTTTAAAACATTTTTATTTTTTAGTGTTACTGTTCCTTTAATATGTTGATGGTAGAACTGCCAGTAGGTTTAAGGCCATGATAAGCCACTCATTGCTGTTCCTAGTGGCTCCGGAATTGTCAAACAAGACTTCTCTTAGTGAAAGCATATTGGATCAATGGAGACTGCTCAGAAGTGGTGTTAGGAAAACTTTATTTCTCAAAGCTTGTAAATTTCTAATCATTATTCAGTTTTTGGACACAATAAGGCTCATTTAGTAATGGCAGGCACTAGGGATGTTAGTGCAACATTGCCCCATTTATCATTCATTGCACATACTGATTGCACCTGGGGCTTGGAAAGATTAGCTACTTTGCATTCTTGTTCCAATTGCACATCTTGGTTGTATTACAAGATAAGGGAGCCCTAAACACAGCACTTATTCTGACTGCCACCATTATTGTATTTGGCTCTGGCAAAGAGTTACACCAGATGGAACCGTCTATTGTGGGCTACAGCATGTGCCTGTTCTTCCACCCCCACCCCTTGTAAACGAACCCTAATATTTGTTTCATTACATTGTTTTGTAGCCTGTGCTAAATATTTTGTTGTCTCAAATGTATGCACAGCATGCTAAGCACTGTATATGCCACAATACTTGTATATACAAAATGTATTATCTGTTTTAGGACAGCAACAGTGTTGAATCCAAGGTTCAAGGTGTGCTAAGATAAAATTATTTTTTTTTCTTTAACTTTATAGAGACATAGCTAGTGCAATAAAGGAGCTTCTTGACACAGTCAACAATGTCTTCAAAAAGTATCAGTACCAGAACCGCAGAGTAAGTAGCTTTGCCATATTCTTTATTTACATTGATGCTTTATCCACTTCCACTTGTAAACAGTGTTTGGACTTCACAGCTTTACCTTCACCACTGGGTTAAGCTGGCCATACACGCACCGATAATATCGTACGAAATCTCGTTTCGTATGATATTCGGTGCGTGTATGGCAAGTCTGATATCGGTCGACTCGCCGATCGGGCCAGTTAAAAGATTTTGATCGGGCGCCATAGAAGGCGCCTGACCAAAATCTGCCTCCATCACTGAATCGGCAGAAGGAGGTAGAAATCCTATTGTTTCTACCTCCTTATCTGTCGTTTCAGCCCTGAACGGTTTGTGGCTGATTGTACGATCTTTCGTGCGAAGATTGCAAATCGCCATGTGTGTGACCACCATCACATGTGACCAACACACGTCACAATCTTTCCTTGCAGTCTCTTTCATTGTTTACATTGATATCACAAAAATAATACTTATAACAACACACTGCAAATGTGGCCACATTCTTGATCCGGACATTTTGTTTTGTGGGACTAATTGTGCTCCTTTTCAACAGGCACTTGAGCACCAAAAGAAAGAATTTGTAAAATACTCCAAAAGTTTTAGTGACACACTAAAGACATATTTTAAAGATGGAAAGTAAGTATGCTATTGCATTATTTCTCTTTATAGCGATTGTTACTGTTCTTAGTATTTTTAAAAAATTTTTATAGAGGGACATTTATGAATTATTCATTTGTGATCATAAAAGCAATAACGGTGACCTAATTACCTCAAAATATGCAGGGTAACAGCTTCACAATAGGAAATCCCAAAAAAGCAAAAAGGTCAGCCTTTCCTGTAATTAATGTGGTTGATCACCTTTAAGTTAACTTGTAGTATGTTATAGAATGGCAAACTTTTTTTTAATTGGTGTTCATTTATTTTTTTTTTTTATAGTTTAATTATTTTTTTTTCTTCTGGCTCTTTCAAACTTAGTGAGGGTCACTGACCCCAGCAGCCAAAAAAACTGTTGGTCTACGAGGCTACAATTTTGTTGTTTTTATTTATTACTTATCTTTCTAATTAGGCCTCTCCTGTTTGCATTTGTCTCTCTTGCAAACCACTGATTGCAACCTAGGAACCAGTAAGCTTCTCGCATTCCAAATTGTGAGCTGCTGAACAAAAAGCTTTAACTAGTTCACAAACCAAAAATAAGAAAAGAAGGCCAATTGCAAATTGTCCTTGAATATTACTTTCTACATCATGCTAAAAGTTAATTTGAAGGTAAATATCCCATTTTAAAGGGAAAAAGCCTATTTAAAATAAGGGGTTATTTTTTTTTCATTATTTTTCCTTCAACAAAAACTAAAGAATTAAGGTATAGCTTTCTGCTTGCACTTATATATAGGAGTTGATGTGTTCTTATTCCTTGACTCTGCTGGCTATAGATCTATTAAAACTGATCTGTTGACTTCCATAAACACCAACAATATAACCGCCACCCCTTTTTATTGAATATATGGATGGGGGGTTGTTGCATACCTAGCCCAACAAAGTTTTGCAGCACAATTGACAGCCGCAATGTATAGTTGCTGGGTCACGTCTGTAAGGCCAAACATGTGCACAGAAAGCTGATTATTGGTTCCTTATGTGCATTATGGGGGTTAGGTCAGCAAGTGCTGCAGAGGGGTCTAATTTTGTGCTGGGGCCTCCTTGCCCTGCTCAGCTGCTTTATAGATATTACCAGTTAAGCTTGTGTAGTGCAAGGCATGCAATGCCAGCAAACACTTCCTATGTAAATAGGTTTGGTGTAGAGGATGTTTTCTCTTTTATTTGTCTTATTTTTTTTTTTTCCTTTTCCTTTTTAGGGCATTAAATGTATTTATAAGTGCCAATCGCCTAATTCATCAAACCAACTTGATACTCCAGACCTTCAAAACTGTGGCCTGAAAACTGTATATGACTAAGAGCTGTAATTTTCAGTGGTTGACAAAGCTACTTTATTATGTAAATTAAGTTCTGACTGTATAAATTATCAGTTCCGCCAGAGGGACAGAAATGCAGGATGTTGAATGGGATTATTGCCATCTTACACCATATTTTTGTAAGATTTATTGTAGCTTCTCATAATCTCACGATGAAGATTTTGCATCACTTTTTGCTATTATCATTCTTTTAAGAATTATAAGCCAAAAGAATTTACGCCTTAATGTGTCATTATATAACATTCCTTATACAAATTGTAAATATTGGTGTTCTGTTTCTGACATTTTAACTTGAAACCGAAAAGCTGCAAGATTATGTATTTAACAATATTTGGTGGCAAATATTCAATAAATAGTTTACATCTGTAAAGCTGCATAGTCCATAGGAAATCCTCTATTTTATCTGCGTATATTTGTAAATGATGTATACCTATAATTGCTGAACAAATGAGAGTTGCTATTTTTATTTGCTAGTCCTATTAACCCCTTAAATGCAGTCTGTATGAACTATGTGTTAGTAGCACACACTCCGTAGAACATAACACATATAGGGGAATGTAAAAAAAAAAAGTGAGATTGACCAGGTTCAGTAGACTATTGCAACCAATAATATGGTTACTTAGCATTTAAACTGTAAATGCTACCTGCTGACTGGTTGCTATAGGTGACTTGACCTGTAGCAAACTTTACTCCTGGTATTGCAAAACCACCATATATGGCAAATATGGGTTAAGTGCACAAATTCAGTTCTCGGTAGCAACAAATCAGGTCTTTGCTTTCATTTTCCATCTTCTAGTAAATCAGTGATCCCCAACCAGTGGCTCGTGAACAATATGTATACGAATAAGAAAGGTTGGGGACCCCTGTAGTAGACTATTGAAAATGCTGATTGGTTGGCTGTGGCAGCTGTACTTTTACAACTAAGCACCTATGTTTTAAGTCAGCCTCTATATATTATGTAGGACAGAGCATCGGTAATGCTAATGTAAAAGTATACTGGGGTGATAGAAACAAAAGGTGTAGCTTGCAAAAGTTTTAGTCACCTACAGAAACCAATCTGCAGGTAGCATTTACTGTTTAAAAGCAAACATCTTACTTGTTGCAATATCACAAAGTATTCTGCAATATAAAGGGGGGTAGGGCCACAGTTTGCTGCTGCTGCTGTTTCTTACACATCTCTTTTGGGCTCCAGACTCTTGTGAGTATTACTAACTGTTATATTTGTGGGGAGCGGGGCAGTGCAGTGCTGTCATCTGGTCTTTTCACTCTTGGCAGGCACATTTTCCCCTGCAGCTATGGCTATACAAGCCAATTATTTTCTGTGGTCTGTCTGGCAGTGCTAATTCCAATGGCACAGTGACCACTGGAAAACCTTTTCTGCTGCAGGACACACAAAGGTGAGATGTAAAAACCATCTGGTCTCTGAGATGATAAATCTACTCCATGATCAACCCCTTGTCACCATCCTGGTGTGATTTGTTCAACTTCTAATGAGCCATTTGCTTTTTAAAGCACTTTCATAAATCAATGCTGTGTGATATAATTGCATGTTCATTATTGCATTATTAAGTATAAATATAGATCTCTATTGTAGTAAACACAGCAAGTGGTATATGGGTAACCTAAAATAAAGGACACCATTCACCTGACTGAATCGGCCACTTCTCAGAGTTATCAACCTGATATTGCCTATTCGTTCTCACAGATGCCTTTAATCTAGATGGCCATAAATAGGGTGATTTTAAGATAAAGATTCAGGCCCAATTTGGCGTCCATGTATGGGGCCCTCCGACAGGCCAACCTGACCAATATCTGGCTTAAAATTTGGCAGGTTTGATTTTTCTCTTGGCACATTGATGCAGTCCTCACTCCGATGGCTCATAATCCTGTTGTTGTAATCCAATAGATTAGCCTGATATCACCCACTTTAGGTGGGCATATTGAGGAACGATCCACTCGTTTGGCAAACTTGCCAAACTAGTGGATTTTATAGGGTATGGCCAGCCTTAGACTAATGGCACATGGGGAGATTTATCACCCATGGTTAAATCTGGGCTGCTGCTGGCAACAAATTTCAACAAAATGCTTTCCCACTAGCAAAGAAACAGGAAATTTCCCTTAAAATGTGCAAGAACAAAGGGTTGCAGAACAAGCTAGATGTTGGACACATTAAGGGGCTGATTCATCAAAGTACGCGTTCGAATCCCGAAATGGGAAAAATTTGGATTAAATACAATCATTTTCGATGATCGCAAATATCACGAAAATGCTTCCGAAAAATTGTATTAGTCACGATAATATCGTATCGGCGACCCGAAAGTCACAAAATTTTCGTATCTGAATGATCATAAACGGCGGGAAAACCTGTCTGATCCTTCCGTGCATGATTTTGGAAGCCTCCCATAGGACTCAATGGCACTCTGCAGCTCCAACCTGGCCCAAGGAAAGTCTCCCACAGGGCTCAATGGCACTCTGCAGCTCCAACCTGGCCCAAGGAAAGTCTCCCATAGGGCTCAATGGCACTCTGCAGCTCCAAAGCAAATCAATGAAGAAGCGGAGCACAGGATAACTCATATATAAAACCACATATTTATTTCCATCAGTTAAAAACAGAGCAGAGCATCCTCACCTCATGGCTTAACGCGTTTCGTGGTCAAAACCCCACTTCATCAGAAGTGATGAAGTGGGGTTTTGACCACGAAACGCGTTAAGCCATGAGGTGAGGATGCTCTGCTCTGTTTTTAACTGATGGAAATAAATATGTGGTTTTATATATGAGTTATCCTGTGCTCCGCTTCTTCATTGATTTGCTTTGGATATTCTGGCCTTATCGGGGGCGGCCCGAAGCGTGGTAGCACGGAGAAGTTCTTACAGTTGGCTATCCTGGTGAGTGCTCCCCCCCCTTTCCACTCTGCAGCTCCAACCTGGCCCAAGGATAGTCTCCCATAGGGCTCAATGGCACTCTGCAACTCCAACCTGGCCCAAGGAAAGTCACGATACTGAAGCTTGAATGAATCCGTAACTTTTGTACTTGTTGCGACAAAAACGATTTTGTTGCACAAATTTTCTTGCAAAGTACGAAAAAGTCACAGAAAATACACACAGTACGAACAAATACAATTTTTTTTTTGTGTTTCGCACCTGTCGTACTTTAATAAATCAGCCCGTTAAGGTTGAATTTTACCTTCAATTAGTTTTTTTTTTTTGTGGTTTTCATATTCACTAGTTTTTTTTTCCTTCTGCGTGTGCTGCTTCTTTCTGGCTCCTACATCACTTGTGTGGTCCACTGATATCCGCACCCAAATAACACTCGGTTATCATTGTTATCATTATATTACTATTCATCTTCCATTCTGATCTCCAAAATTGCTACCTAGTTGCTAGGGTAATGAAACCCTAGCAACCAGTTAAGTTAAATCTCACTCCATATTGTGCAACAACAAAACCTTACTTGGAATATTTTGAATGCCACTACTTGGAACTTCACCTCTAATCATGGATTGTTTTGCAATTGACATTGGGAAGCAACGTGGGAGGTGACATGGAGCCCTTCTCTCTGATATCAGTGTGAAAATCTTCAGATCAATAACCATGTTTCTGATGAGCAGATGTAGTTGCTGGCTCAGTCGATGGGAATTTGCACCATGGTAAGGGGGAGATCCTATTGGAGGTGCATTGATTCACTAAAGCAGTGCTGTCCAACTGGCGGCCCGCGACCCCCCTCTGTGTGGCCCCCCACCTGTCTGGCTGCTTTGATGGCTTACCTTTGTGTAAGATTTAAATAGTATCAGTACTGAGATTAACTGGCCCCCTGTAGTTGCTCACACCACAGATTCAGGCTGTAATCCCCTGTATTGTTTAAACATGTAATCCCCTGTGTTTTTCACACCTTTTAGTTTCTGCATTGTTCACCCCCTGCAGTGTTCACACTTCAGGCTCAGGCTGTAATCATCCACATTGTTCCCCTGTTCACACCTGAGACATTGTATGTAGTGCCTGGACTATGCTGCCTGTGTGTATGGCACACACAGACAGCATAGGGTAGGCAAAGTATGGCACATAGGCAGTATAGGGCAGGCATAGTATGGCACACACAGGCAGGATAGGGCAGGCAGAGTATGGCACACACAGACAGCATAAGGGAGGCAGAGTGCTGCCTGTGTATGCCATACTCTGCCTGCCCTATCCTGCCTGTGAGGTGAACCTGGCAGCAGCTACTGCTAAGTTTCAATAATCAAAATAAATTCCAATGAAATTATATTAAATGAGGCATCAGTGGGGTATATGTTTTTAAGAAAAACAGTAAACTAGCTCTAGTGGAGAATAGGGTCAACAAAAACAAGATGATATCAACAATGATACCTTAAGAGTACTACCCCCTTAGCTGAAACAGCAACCAAGCTAAAACACAAAGAGGTAAAATCCTTTAAAACTATAAATAGTTTATATAGAATATAAAGTGCAATGTCTAGTGCAGAATGGGACAGGTGAGGATGGTAAATGAAGATGAATTTGGGAGCGGGCCAGGGCACTGGAGGGTCTGGTTGCGGGCAGCCATGACCCATGGCACCCGACTCGAGTATAAGCCGAGGGCAACTTTTTCAGCACATTTTGGGTGCTGAAAAACTAAGCTTATACTCGAGTATATACAGTATGTGTCTTTTTACTCAATTTTACTAAAGTCTTGGCATGTATGGAATTTCGCTACTAATATACAGTACTATAGCGGTGAATATGTTGTCGCCAAAATATACTGTACTGTAGCGGCGAATATTTTTTTTGCGCAAAATACATTACTATGTATATTTTGGCAATATTTTTTTTTCGCGATTTTGTAATCTCGCGAATTGCGGACATTTTGTGGCGATTTTGTAATCTCGTGACATGTGCGACTTGGGGCCATTTTGTGTCATTGAGCCAAACTGAGAGGAGATGCCTGGGGTTTCTGACTTGCTACCAGGGGAGAGGCGCTATATTATCAGCGTGCTCCTGCGTGCAGGATATGACCACCCACCTCCGGGGGACTTAGGGGTCCACGAGAGGAAGAGGGCAATCCTGGCTGAGCTAAGACAAGGTTTGCTCGCCAGGTTTGCCCTTGATGTGGGCCCCCACCAGCTCCGGCGGCTGTGGTCCGACCTTAAGCGCAGGAGCCCAGAACTGGTCGCTGAAATTGTGGAAGGTAATTATTGTACTTTATTATGCTTTTACAGTATACGTTCAGTAAAAGATTTAGCAAGTAATTTGAACTAAAGGTACAAATGTAAGAAATGTCAGGGATGATGAAAGTAACATAGTAACATAGTAAGTTGGGTTGAAAAAAGACATACATCCATCACGTCCAACCATAATGCCAGTGAGGAACTGAAACGTTGCTCACAATAAACCTCTGAATATTATTTCACATCTTTGTGAAAATCCTTGTGAAATCCTTGTGAAAATCCTGTGTGTGCTGTCACCCCATGCCTGTCTAGATTTTGTTTTGCCACAGGCACCCAGGTATTATTGTTCCTTATGGTGTGCAGCTTCCCAGCACTTCCTATTGTGTATATATATATATATATATATATATATATACACACACATCTATTTTCAAATACATATGCATAAATAAGTTTAAAGCAGGGGGGAAGCAGCAGGGAGCGGCCCATAGTATGAGTCATTTGGGGAAGGGCCACAAATGTTTTAGGGGGCCCTGGCTAACAATGTCTCTGTGTCCTTTGTATTGATGTGAGGGTTCACAGGGGGAGGGGCCATTGGGGGCGTGGGAGGAGGGGGCCCAAAAAATGTTGTTGTGAGGGGCCCCGTTATTTATGATGGTGTATGAATGTATATATATATAATATATTACACAAAATAACATCTTGCAATATTATTTTACAGAACTTCAGCTGGCGCCTCCCCAGGCCCAACCCCAGGCCCTCCAGCCTCTACCGGCCCCCGAGGCCCGACCTGCGGCCCCCGAGGCCCGACCTCCGGCCCCTGAGGCCCGACCAATGGCCCCCGAGGCCCGACCTCCGGCCCCCGAGGCCCGACCAATGGCCCCCGAGGCCAGAACGAAGATGTGGGGACCCAAACAACACCTGGGAGGACTGACCCCACACTTCGGTCAATGCAGGAGGACCTGGAAACTCTGAAGGCCCAGGTGGCCGAGCTGCAGCAGGACATGAGGGAACTCAAGGGCAGCAAGCCCTAAGTTCCCCCCCCCCCTTTTTTATTTTAAATAAAAGTTTTTAGTTTTATACATTTGAACTGAGTAATGTGTCATTATTTATCCTTCCTTGATATGGTATTCTATACTTTCATGTAGTTTCCCCTAAACTCTTACATTTATCAGTAACAGCATCAATATGCTATATGGGTTAAATGTTTGCAAATATTCTGGCATCAATTTTACCTTTAGCCCATTTTGCTGAATAGTAAAACTTGCGCTAATTAGTACGTAGCGTATTTTCTGGCGAGTGTGATAACTGCCAATCCAATTTTTTGTTGCCAGAATAATTGCAATTTAATAAAGTGCCCATAACATATTTGCCATTTATTCTGTGTGTAAAATCTCCCACTTAATTTAAGCCACTTTAACAAACAGACCCCTAAGTATTTGGCTAAATATTCTTAAATGCGCCCCCCCCCCCATTTTATTATCTCTAGCACTTCTTTTTTTTTCTTACTTAGATTTTTATAATTTTTTGGGGGTTTTTTTGCAAATAAACTTTTATACAGCACCTCTCTAGCACTCTGTGCTCTCCCAGGGCAAAATGTCGCCATTTTTATGCAGCATAAAAATGGCGACATTTTGCCCTGGGAGAGCACAGAGTGCTAGATTGTTACAATTAGCGCATGTGATAAATAGCCTGCATGCGGAAAATACCGCGCTATTTATCGCATTGAAATACCGCGCGTAAAAAAGCGCGAGTATGCTTATAGTGAATCGTGCGAAAAATCGCCAAAATTAAGACGCGGTAAGTTTTACGCAAGTTTTAACGCTACGAAAAATCGCAACTTTTTGCGCAACTTTCGGAATGGCTACGAAAAACTCGCGTTTTTTCGCAAAAATCGTATTAGTAACGAAAAAGTTGCGTCAATTTTCCGAAAAAATCGCAAAATACCGATCATTACGAAAGAAACGCAATCGGACGCATTCGGCCCGTTCGTGGGTTAGTAAATGTGCCCCCTAGTGTTCAGACGGCGATCTTCTCCATTTTTTACACAGCTTTTTTTTTTCAGCGAATTCTTAATAGCTTAATATAATATATGCCCCTTAATGTATTGGGAATTATTCACTTTGCTGAACCTCAAACTTTTGCAGGCAAAATTTAAATTTCAAATTTGAAGCAGATGAAAATCTTACCCTGGAAAAGTCATATGTATTCATTTGTCTCCTAATCGCCATGCATTGGGTAAGTCTATTTCTTTCTCTCATGCAGTACCTGCAAAGTAAGATTAAAGCCTCCAGCCGTGTCCCTTTTCTTTCTTATTTAGAGTAATGTTATAATTGGCGGAAGAACTCCACTTCATTACCTATGAACAATTCCACCCTCAGTGAAACCCCAACCCTGTTATTAAAGTTGGTATAGCCGGTTGCTATGTTACACGCATACCTGCAGTTCATCTGTTCACAGCTTTGCTGCTGTAGGGCATTATTCAGGCGAGGCTGCAAATTGTTGTGAATAAAGTCATTTACATTTGTCTGTGTAACTGTAACGACCCTCTAAGTGGAGTTTTAAATACACTGGGAATATCTGAGGGAACAAAAAGGCAGTCTTTCCTTTCGGAGGCAAGATACAAATACAGTCCATGTTCAGCATTAATTCTGCATGTTGTTATTATTAGTGCTAATAGCAACAAAGGGCTAAGTTTCTTTTGTGTGTGAAAAAAATACACACACACACACAAAACAATCACCAATACTTTGAATTGAATGCTCTATGGGGAAAACACAATCCAAACACATGAGCTGTCTGTGTATAAAATCTTCCTATCATGGCTAAGGAGTTTGGTTACTGCATTATAATGTTAAGACACTGCATTGCTCAAGCCCTAACATTGCCCTTATCACGAGCCTGCAGATGTTGGGAACTTCATGTCCCAGAATTCCAAAACCAGCTTTGCTGGGCATACAGACAGTGATGGGATTTGGCCTCTCTTCCCCAGCATTTTACAAGTAAAAGTATAGTGTTGCATACACCCATGGCTGTTACTGATCTGATCAAGAAGAGCAATGAGGCACTGACCTATAAAATGTATCTGTGCAGGTTACATCCCTCACCCCAGGTATGTGGATTTCTCATCTCAAGCTCCAGCCTGTGTGTATTCCCCACACTGCAATTTAGTTCCATGATACAACAATAAAACAGAAAGTCAAAATCAACTTCACAGTTGAGTCCTGGCAGCAGATTTCGATGAGTCCTGCCTTCTGTCCCATCTTATGGGCTTACCATCTGTATACTTTTATATTTAAAACCGGAGGTAGACATAAAGGGGCTGATAAATTATGCCATAAAAGCCAATGAGGTTTTTGCTTTCATTTTTAACTGGTAGTAGCCTGATTCAAACTTTACACCTTTGTAAGTAATTAAACCTTAATGGCGATATTACAAGTAAGCCCTACTTATAATATCGCCATTAGGGTTTAATTACTCCAGATGCAAGATTTGGTTCTGGATTTGTATGAACTCTTGAATATTTTAAGTTATAAATTTTGCTGAATGCTTTGGGCTTGAATTTGTCCAACACAACACTTAGGGAGGGATTTATATTTGTTTGAAACACACAAAAAAGTATTTCCACGAATACCAGACTCTTATCAAAAGATCGAAATGGAAAAACCAGAACGTGGAAAAGTCTCTCAATAGCCAGCATCAAAACTCTCCGACAAAGTCTAAAACAACAATTCAAAGTAATATCTTTCAACTGTAAAAGGGACATCTGCTACGGACTTTTACATGATCTCAACAGGTTTTGGCTGGCGTATTTTTGCATTCCGAATTGTGGTTTTGTTGCATAATTACATAAAAAAACTTTTTTTTTTTAAACAACAAAATTGAGGTTTTGGCAACAATAACACCAACCCTAAAAAAATCATGCTTTAGTAAATGCCCCCATTACAGTCATGGGACTTTATAGATCTAGAAAACCAAACTCAAAAATGAAAATGTTCGGAAAAGCTTTGGTATTCAGCCAAATATTTTGTTGAGAAATCTGGTGCATTGCAAATTATGGGTACTCAAATTAATGGGATTAAAATGGAGTCTATGGGAGACAGCCTTTCTGTAATTCGGAGCTTTCTGGATATCGGGTTTCCACATAAGGGATCCCATACCTGTACTAAGGTTTTACTGACTTGATTAAATATCTAGCCTGCCTCTGCTTTCAGGTAGGGAACTGCTCTTATGTTATATACTAGGGCAAGTCTCATTACCTGATGCTCCCACAGCAGACTAAATAGAGAAGGAACCATTTGTGGATATCAAAAATCTGGGCTGTGATAAGCAGAAGATACAACAAAACAGACAAAAAAAGTAACTTTAAGGGCTGTGGCACACGGGTAGATTAGTCGCTGCGTGACAAATCTCCCTTGTCATGGGCGACTAATCTCCCGAAATGCTATCCCGCTGGCTAAAGTGTAAATTGCTGGTGGGAATGGCAAATGCGGCGCCATGAGAGGCAACTTCGGTGATTTCGGCAAATCGCCGTGCCGCGTATGCCATCCCACCGGCAGTTTTAGTCTGTGGGGTGGCATTTCGGGGGATTTGTCGCATGGTGACTAATCTCCCCGTGTGCCACAGCCCTTAATGAACAAGTAAGCTATAACAGAGAAACAAAAACACACAAGGGTCTAGAAACTTCACCCTTGCTCCACAGTGCCCCCTGTTTGTACTAAGACTGTACTATAAGAATGTCTAGTGCTACATTTACATTAGCCCTATAGAAACATATACAGAAATAATGAGTAGAAAAAATGGGAATATTTTCCTTTGACTGTGAGTGGAGTTAAGCTACGCAGAAGACACTATATGGCGGCACATGGTTTTTTTTCACTGTAAAATTTGGGGGGGTTTGCCATTTATTATGCATCAAATCTTAAAGTAAAAATACGCCATCTAAAAGCTGGCAAGGTCATGTAAAAGTTATTGGCAGCTGTCCTTTTTTAAATGGCTATTCTTTTCTTCTTGGTTTTAGATGTTTTCTGTTTTTTTTACACTTATTTGTACAAAAAAACATAAAAGTCACAGTTCACATTTTTTCTTTGTTTTTTCATTTGTGCTTTTTTATTTTTTAAAGGCTGTTTTAATAAAGTACTTGGCATTCATGGTTTTAAAGGAAGTGAGTTTCATTGTGGTTTTAAAAACCACAAAAATGTTGATAAGTGCAATGTCCTCTCTTTGGATGATATGTATGTACAGAAATAGCACACTAGCTGAGTGTAAATATGGAATAGTAAATGCAAACACATGAGCGTTGAATTGTGTATGCCTAACTTAAATCCATGCTTCCGTTTCCACTAAGCTGCCCCATTATCATCACTGATCAACTTTGCACTTTACAAATGCAGATTCCTCCTGCTTCTAATATGCACAACAACACTCCTCTGCAAACAATTGGCTGTAGGTGTAGGACAAATGCTGTTTTGTTGACCAGCTTTGTGTGGTGTTGCCAGGAGACCAGGCATTGCCAGTTCGAAAGCAAAGGTTGGAATTAGCTCTTTGTATCCACTGCTGCTGACTGGCACAGCAAGAATGGCATAGCTACATCAAACCGTATGAGCAGTTAAATGAATTGCCAACCTTTTTAAGGGTAAGCATAAAATATGTACATGACATTATTGCCACTTGGCTCTAAGAGCTGACATTTTTACACACAAACTAGTATTTTTAGAGTATTTTAGACTTCTTTCAGTTTCTTTCCAGTGTTTCATTTTTTTCATTTCGCACCCAGTACCTACCAGGCACATTCTTGCTATAACCCATCTTTGGCATGGTTCTAACTTCCAGTTAACAGGGAAATTGCTTAGAAGGATGCAATGAGCAACCAGAGAACTGTGCCAGACAGGAGGGAGCCCAGTGCCCTTACTGCTACCAGGGATATGGAAGATGGATCTGAAGGGGCAAGACATGTCACTGAATCCATTGAAAACAGACTAAGCATAAAGGATTTTGGTCAGATTCAGAGACTATTTCAGGTAGGTTAAAAAAATTACAAATTATTATTTCCTCTCTTTTTTTTTATACATAATGGTCTTGTACATTTAGTTTAGTGGGTATATAGCACTACTTATGTACATAGTGCTGTACAACATAACAATAATTAATACAAAATTAATAAAACAAACAAATATATAAAACAAATAAATATAAAGTACAGTTACATAAAGAAACAAGAGAAATGAGGTCCCTGCCGCATGAAGCTCACAATCTAAGTTGGTGAATAACTTACAGACACGATAGGAGGGTATTTAAAGCTGCAGGTTACAGTGGGTGACACAGAAAGTGCAATTTCTCAGTTCAGGTGATGTGCAAGTGCTCCAAGAGGTATTTTTTAAGTTTAGTTCTGAAGAGAAGGGAGGATTCTCTCTGGAGCAATTTAGGGATAGCATTCCAAGTATAAGGGGCAGCAAGGGTAGAGGCGGGAAGGAACGTATGGATACACAAGAGAAAAGATTTAGGGAGGTGCAGAGGAAAGAGGGGCTTTAAAGGTTGTGACAGAGTTTGTAGTTATTCTTGTTTTTATGGGAAGCCATTTTATAGGAACCCCCATAGATGAGAGGAGGAGAATTCTGGCAGCAGTAACATAATAGGTTAGGCTGAAAAAAGACATTCATCCATCATGTTTAACCTTTTATGTCTATATAAACCCTGCCTTGAACCAGTCCCTTGATCAACTTGTACTAAGAGCTATTTTCAATAACCTTGTATTTCCTCACTTGCTAAACTGCCATCCAAACCCTTCTTGTATCCTAATGTATCAGCCAATACAACTGATTTCCACAACTTCACAACTCTCACTGTAAAAAACATTTTAGACGGAACCTCCCTTTTTCTAATCAGAGTAGGTGCCCTCGTGTCTGCTGAAAGTACCTACTGATAAATAAAACATTAGAGAGAATATTATTTCATCCCTTATATATATGTATACATAGTTCTCATATCACCCCTTAAGCGCCTTTTCTCCAGTGTAAACAGACCCAACTTGGCCAGTCTTTCTTCATAACTGAGGCTTTCCATACCCTTTACCAGCTTAGTTGCCCTTCTCTGGACCCTCTCTAATTCAATAATGTCCCGTTTGAGCACTGGAGACCAAAACTGAACAGCATATTCTAGATGGGGTCTTACCAGCCCTCTGTAAAGGGGAAGAATGACCCTCTCTTTTGCGAATCTATACCCCTCTTTAATACAGCTCAAAACCTTGTCTGCCCTTGCAGCTTCTGCAAGGGCAGCATCTTTCCCCACTACAGACTCTATGTCTGTATGTCTATGGCAGTATCTTCATAATTTGGAGCTTTCTGGATAACAGGTTTCTGGATAGCAGATCCTATACCTGTACTAGTGCCTGATCTAATAGTTATATTAAGAAAGTAGATAAATAAATGGTGTTTTATTAGATAAATGCATATTATTAGTAGTGTTCTGTTAGACATTAGGGTGAGACAGCTGGGCACTGGCTAAAGGCAATGTGCAGTATATATACACCTTACACCATAATCAGACCTGCAGTAAATACTGATGTAGAATGAACATGATTTCTGCACTGCTTATCCCATATTTGTTTAAAAGTTTAAAATATATCATTTCAAGTATTTCATGTTAAATAGCATGCAGCCCTTGAATATGAATAAGGTAAGTGATTTCCTTTCATTCGACCTGGACATACTGTATAGGATCGCTAGATTGCTGTCTTTTGTTCTTTTACTAGATTAGTAAGTGTTATTCCATAGACCCAAGATACCCACAAGATATTTTGCCAGTAAATGTATCCTAAAAAAAAAATACATGCTAGCAATATTACATGTTGCAATATAGCATTATTATTGGGTTATTGTTGACATGTCATGTGGTAGACCCAATAAGAAAGCATTAAACTGGGCAATTCCAGCACCATACCAACGTTCTTTTCTTTTCTTCAAGTCTACAGAGACTCACAGCTATCAGAGGATATAAAAACCTGCAATCCATTTTCCTTGCCTTCTGGTGTTCTCTTTTTTTTTTATATCATTTGTGTCTACCTGCACAATCGAGCATTCTAAAGGCTCTAGAGCCTACAGTATGGCATTCAAGGCATACTCTTTCAGCTCTTACTGCTTTATTACAAGTTTGTAGACGCATGTGTCAAATTGAGCAATTCCAGCACCATACTAGGGTCATGTTTTTCTCTTCTTCTAGTCTCCAGAGTTAAATCAATCAGAATGTATGAGCAGAGAAGAATTCATGGAGAGAACATACGCAGCTGTGGGGCATGGCATCAAAGAAGAATATGGGGAATTATTTGATAAGATAGATGTGAGTCGTGAGGGTTTCATTGACTGGGACAAATTAACATCCTTTATGCTGCTTGAGCTTAATGAGAAAGACGAACGAGTGAAATCATCAGTAATCCCCCAATGGAAGGATATCCGCAGCTTCCCATTAATTCACACGGAAAACATCCAAAAAATTGTTTACTTGAAAGGTTTGGGTCGTTACGTAACTTTAAGCAAAGATGGATTACTCGGAGTCTGGGGAGAAAATTTAAAATTACAAAGAAGCCTACAGATCTGCACGGATACAGTGAAGTTAAAAGATTTATGGGCAACAAGTTTGGTGTTCCTGGCCAATGTAAACAAGGTAAATATAAGTCATATCATACATAAGTCAATAAAGAAGAAGACCAGCCGCTTTCTTTTTCTGTTTATTTATTCCATTTGTTAAGGTATCTGAAATATTGTTAAACACTCCACATGCTGGCACCGTTGCGATGTGGGAAAATATCAAGTAACTTAATGGCCAATCAACATGGAAAGGCCAGGAAGGCGAGCATGAAAAATCACAAAACAACACATAAATGGTTTATTATTATATGGAACCAGTGGAAGGTGGGAAGGCTCTTCTTTGCTGTGTAAAAATAATTTAAGTATTCTATTTGAAGTGTTAAAAAACAGTATAAAGTTCTGGAATAACAAGAATTATGGTATTCTTCTGAAGCATTTGGTTTAATGGAATGGGAATAGCGGTTCACCCGAATTAAACCCTATGTCTATGGCCTTAAAAAGTATTGTTATACGTGTATTTTTCATATATTACTTCTTTCAATATCTTTTCTTATTCCTCAGATCATTTGCATATTATATAAACTACTGGGTTTAATGGTAATCTAACCAAGGACTCTTAGGGAGAGATTTATGATGTTTTTCCACAATTTAAGTTTTTGTGCGCTAAAAACACTTGAATTCGAATTATGGTTCAAAAACTTGAACTTGTCTGGTATTTATTTAGTGCAAAAAAACCCCCTAAAACTCAAATGTTAAAATTTGCCATCTAAAATGAGTTTTCCTTATTAATAAATAAGCGAGCATTCAATATGCAAGTTTATGCGACTTAGAAAAACAAACTTGAATTCACAAACTTGATAAATAAGCCCATTAATGTACCCAGTATTGTTGTTTCTCTTCTCAATCAGACAGGTATAAATCTGAATCTGAATAAGACTTCCTTATTCATATATATGAATTTATTAGTATATTCTGGATGTTAATGGCACATTAAGGCAACACTAGTGCAGCAATTCTACACGATAATCACAAATATTATGGAGGGCACTACACTGATTCCTAAAATGGGAATATTCATTCCTATTAACTAATATGCCAACATTTCTACTTGTCTTCACTCTGGAAGAAAGAGGAGCCATGTTGTTGGATGTTTTCATAGTTTGTACTGCGCATCATACCTTCCATATGTTTGGCCATTGGCCATTTAACATTGTCAGCTATAACAAATATGTTTTTGAAAACAGAATGTGAATCATTGGCCAAGTACACTAAAATGTTAGTATTTATTATTAATAGCTCAAAGTCAGACACCAAACTAGTTTTTTAATCCCTCCAAAAAAAGTTTACTCCTTCACTACGCTGTTGTTGATCTACCCTTTGTGCTATCTCCAGAGAGCAAAAAGCCCAGTTAACTCACTCAAATCACTAACATAATGAGGATACCAAACAACCTTCCATTTCTAATACAAAGGATGACTCACAACAAATTAACAAATAGAGCAGAAATTATAAACATAATTCCTGGAAATGACAAAAATTGTTTAAATGGGCCATCTTTCCCACTATGCTTTGCACTTCTGCCTTTTAACAAACCTTTTCATTATAGTTATACTTACATCCACTGGTCACAAGAGCGAGCACTCTCCAACCCAACACAATGGTAATCCTCATGTTAACCTACACTTACCTTTCCTTGGAGAAATAATAATAATTCTACCCCATATAAAAATGAATGGGCTTCTTTATCAATTTTTGAGTTTGTAAATTCGAGTTTGGCTTTCAAAATTGAAAAATGCAGATACCTCAAATTTTTCAAGTATACAAACTCAAAAAACTCAAAAATTTTAGTCTACAAATATGGCTTGACAACCATAAAAATATGGCTTTGCTTAGGACAACTCCCACTGAAATTGTTACATCTGAGTTTTCGGGTTTTTTTGCACTTAATAAATACCAGACATTCAAGTTTTTGTAATATAATTCGAATTTGCAAAAAAAACTTAAATTATGATTCACTGAATACTTATACACCGAATATGTATAAAGATCAGAATGTCTGTATAAGAATATCCCCCTGTAGACATTATATGTTTCTAAGGTGAAAGAAACCTATTAACAAGTCTTCCAATACAACTCATTTTTTAACTCATGGATAAGGTATGCAATATCCTCTTTTATGAAGAGGTGGTTACATTACTTTACTGCTGCGCTGCAAGTTGGACTGATATCACCCTCTCCCTTTCCCCCCAGCAGCTGAGCAGCAGAACAATGGCAAGGTGGCAAGATAGCAGATTCCTGACACCCGTATTACTAAAAGTGGTAGATATGATAACAGCACTCAATAATAAGAAATCCAAGTCCGGCTTGGGACTCCTCCAGTTACATGGGAGTAGGAGAAACAATAGGTTACCTGAAAGCAGTTCCAATGTGTAGTGCTGGCTCCTTCTGAATATGTATAAAGATCAGAATATCTGTATAAGAACATCCCCTGTAGACATGCAATATCCTCTTTTATGAAGATGTGGTTACATTGCCCCCGTGTGTTCTGGGAATGTTCTAACAAAAACATAAAGAATGTTCCAATTTACCTGTAAACTATACTGTAGATGTTCAGCAGGGCACAGCACGAGTCCTGATCTGACAACCTTATATAGTTTACTATGATTTGCATTATTTGCTGTTCAAGAACCAAAGTGATCAGAAACATTTTAAATTCAAGTTGATGAAAAGCAGAATGTTGTAGTAGCGCACTGACAACTATCATTCTACCGGAACATTATCTGTTCCTGGAAATGTACTGCTCTATAGTTTTTAAACAGTTTTCCTCCAATTCCAATTGCCCTTATCTTGTTTAACAACCTCCTAAAGTGTTTTCTGTAGTATCATTGTACTGAGCTGTGTGTTAGTTACATCATACAGTCTTCTTGTGCTAAAGACTTACAGTATAAACTGCTTCTACAGTACATCTTTCATTAGACCAAAGTATAGTCAAGCAGCAGTAATTTTACCAAACTGACAGCAAAACAGAAATCAGATGTCAGACACTGGAGCCAAGGACACCCCCATTGTTCCTTGCAGCCATCTTTGAGTCTCATGCAATACACATATAACCAGTGCTATGCGGTGCAATGGCATGTATTTCAGTCCTGATAAAACTGAACATCTGCACGCCAAGCTGCACTCTGTCCTTGGTCTCCTTAGACAGATGGTTGGAAACATATGAGAGGCCCGTATAGAATGGCAGTAGTGATATAGAAGACAATTACTGAGCTATAAATCAGGGGGTGATACAGAAGTACCAGACACAGTATTTGCACAAAAATAGTGACAGCATAGGAAGGGGGGTGAGTCTCCACATATGTTAATGTTACACAGTATGCAATTTGCTTATCTTACCATTTAAATTTTGAGAATTGGGCAAAGAAGACTGATAGGCTACACACAAGCTTCTAACAGAGTTATGACTGTTAACCTATGACATAACTGTCCAGTTACTGTGGCTTTGTAGAAGAACCAAAACTATATATTATACAGAATATATATTATATTGTGTTAACATAACATTCAAGCATACTTGCACTTTGTCTGCATTGGAATTTTTGCTGCAGTTTCTCTCCCTTGGGTATGTGTATCATAATTAATGCTAGTGACGGCAATCATAGAGGCAGAACAGCGTGTTTGTGTGATGGCAATTGATACATAATGTAAGCGTTACAAAATGATCACTGTTAGGAATGTGCACTGTTTTTAAACTGTTAAAAAAGATATTTGACTTAAATATTTTAATAGATCTTTGTGGCTAAGCTCACACTTCTGAATGGGAGTTTGGGAATAAAGTATGGCTTGATTGGAAAGCTCTACATTACTGCATGCATTGAAGATTTGTATCCCTGAAAAGTTGGCAAGGCAATATTTATTTGCATAGAATTGAAACTAGCTCAGCCCAGGGTATTTCAGAAAGTTCACATGAGGCTAGCCATATTCTTCATTTCCCAGGGTGCCACAGCCATGTGACTTGTGCTCTGATAAACTTCAGTTACACTTTTCTGCTGCGTTGCAAGTTGGAGTGATATCACCCCCTCCCTATCCCCCCAGCAGCTGAGCATCAGGACAATATGGAGGTGGCAAGATAGCAGCTCCCTGACACCTGTATTACTAAAAGTGGTAGATATGATAACAGCACTCAAAAAAAAGAAATCCAAGTCCATCTTGGGACTCTTCTAGTTACAGTACATGGGAGTAGGAGAAACACTAGGTTACCTGAAAGCAGTTCTTTAGAAATATAAATTACATCATAAAAATCACGAGAGAATCCCTTTAAAGAGGCTAGCTTGTACATACTGTAGGCCAGTGATCCCCAACCAGTAGCTCAGGAACAACATGTTGCTCACCAACCCCTTGGATGTTGCTCTTAGTGCCCCCAAATATGATATTTTTGAATTCCTGACTTGGGGCAAGTTTTGGTTGAATAAAAACAAGATTTACTACCAAATAAAGCCCCCTGTAAGCTGATAGTGTGCATAGAGGCTCCCTAATAGCCAATCTTAGCCCTTATTTGGCTCCTCCATGAACATTTATGATGCTGTATGTGTGCTTTGTGTATTAGTTAGCATCCCCCAAAAATGGTTATCTTGTCAGCTTTCCACACATTACCTTACTGTATATTTTTCTTTTTCATTAAAAGACACTTTTCTGTATTCTATATTCTGTCTTCTTTTCTGTGCCATTGTGAGTGCTGCAAAGAGAAGCTTTCTATGGATAATAACAAGGAGTCATTCATTTATATAAAGAAAAATGAAATGCAGAAATTGATTGTTCTAAACACACTACATTTCTTTCCAATGCAGATTGCTGTCTCATTTACCAGTAAAGAAATTTGCTTTTATGACCTCAACTCAAAGCAAGATTTATTTTGTCAGTACAAGCTTCATGGCTTGCCAGGGACTCCAATATGCATGGATTACTGGTATAACCCTGATGATGGCAATGATGCAGTTCTTACCTTTGGGGATGTCAATGGACAGGTAAACAGGCTGGAAAACTGGAAGATTTTATAAAAACCTGAATTACCTTGAGTATTTTTGCATAGCAATAAAGCCATAATGTTTGTTCTGCTAAAATGTTAAGGTTGTTTGTTGGCTAACTAGGTCCAGGCCGTCTGTTTTACAACAGCGATGATCTCCTTGTTTGAAAGGCCTGCTAATTCTACAGAGGACCAGCAAACCACTCTTTACATTACCTGGAATGAGTTGATTTCTGGTTACCACAAATCCTGTTTCATTGCAAAGCACAAACTCCATGGAAACAACTGGGTACGCCAAGGTATTGTGCACGTGGAACATTTCCATATCCTAGATTCATTTAGCATCCATTTTAGTTATGTAAGGTCCTTTTTCTTTGTATAAGAACAGCCCTCTGTAATATTTTATTCCTTCTTCAACAATTCCATATCCTATCTTGCTGTAGAAAGGTTAATGGATAAGTCTTAAAAACACGGTACGGTTTTGCTTCACTCGGCGCAGTAACATTTTTCTTTTTAGAACTTACCAATATTTCACTTTTATCATTACAGAAATATTGTAATATAATTGCAGAGAAAGCTGTACCTGTAATCCCCTGTCTCGTTTGACCTAAAACCTCCTGATTGATGGACCTATTTCTAGCACATTTAGCCAAGGCATTTTCTATGTATTATTGTGTAATAAAGTTACCAAATGTGATTTCAGATTTTATAGATAGCTTCAGAAATGTTTTGCTTCAGTAGAAAAGGTTTGATTAGAAAAATGGCAGTTTCTTAATTGACCTTAATATAACGGCTTTACTCCTGTAGCATTTTCAATCTGCCAAGGTAATAAAGATCATTCTTAGTTTAGCTTGACATTTATTCTTCCTCAAAGCTATGCCCAATCATGAACCTTCAAGTAGTAACGTACACTGAACTAATGAGAATATTTCCTTTCCTTTCGTCAGTTACTTACAGCTCTCATTTAGAAGCTTTTCTGTCTTGTACTACAAGTGACAATAACACCGTGATATTGGCCTGGAGAGAGAAAGGCAAAACTCATTTGAGGGCAACATCTCTGAACATCGCTAAGGGAATCAATGGCTTTGACTACCATGCAGGACTCAATATGATTGGTATGTATTGGAAAAATTGTTTAAGTCAGTTGACATTAAAGGGGGTATGTTATATGCTGGAACTAAGTATTAAATGTAACATGGACAAGGGGATATTAAGAGCAATATAGATCAGGGATCAAACTTTTTTACTCATGAGTCACACTCAGATGTAAAGTGTGGCACACAAATATGAAGAGCGTTTATTAGGGGTGACAAATAACGGCTGTGATTGGCTATTTGGTAGACAGTTAGCATGCAAGAGGCTCTACTTGGAATAAAACTGCTTTCAAAACTTGTCTCTAAGCCAGAAATTTAAAAATGGGCTTTTGAGGGTTCTGGGAGCATCATTAAAGGGGGTGGTGAGCAACATGTTGCTCGCGAGCCAATGGTTGGGGATCACTGATAAAGATCAATGTTTGGCTTCAGTGAAACCATTAAAACTTTAAAGTTATGTTTAAAGAAGAAAAAAGTTAGTTAGAGATGACTGTAATAGTGTGCTACATGAGTCTTGTTTTCTGCTGTTAGAATAATAAATAAGAAAAACTTTATTCTGGTTCATTATACTTGAGACTAAACACCTATTTCCTAAAATGACTCCAAGAGGAAATATTAAACTTGAACATTCCTCTGTGTTATTGGCATATATAACAAGAGAAAAAATTACTTTAAAGGCAAAACAGATTTTGTTCTCTTCATTGAGCTAATGTTTAGGGTAAGTATAATAAACCTAACTACTTAGATATACTAGAAAGGTCCATCATAAACAGAGTGTGAGCAGTGTGGGCAAAGAGCAGGTTCCTGTAGTTACATTGTTTCTATGCACAATGGCTCCAAACTTGCCATCACAATGCTTTCTTGTCCTTAGGCAGACGTTATTTACCTTTATTTCTTACAAGTGTGTAATCTAGTGAACAAAACAGGCCTTTGGGTTAACTTAATGGCCGTTTAAAAATATTTATGTATAAAGCCATTGGTGACAAGCAGCAAAGTTAAACAAATTAGTGGTTTGAAAGATAAGCAAACCCTTTAAATACGTGAAGGTAAAATTGATGAGCGTGCTATTGCAATGACTTTAGCAGTTTACATTCATTATTTGTTTTTCAATATTCCAAGATATTAAGGCAAATATGTCCTTTAAATATGAATAAATTTTGTTACAACAGTGCCTCCTGCTGGTCTGTTTCTGACCGTGACCCAGTTAAGGAACTATTTAGAACAGTGATCCCCAACCAGTGGCTCATGAGCAACATGTTGCTCCCCAACCCCTTGGATGTTGCTCCCCATGGCCTCAAAGTAGGTGCTCATTTTTGAATTTCTGATAAGGAGGCAGTTTTTGGTTGCATAAAAACCAAGTATAATGCCAAACAGAGCCTTCTGTAGGCTGCCTGTCCACATAGGGGCTATAGAGTAGCCAATTATAGCTCTTACTATCACCTCCAGGAACCTTTTTTCATGCTTGTGTTGCTCCCCAACGTTTTTTAAACTTAAATGTGGCTCATGGGTATTAAAGGTTGGGGATCCCTGATTTAGAAGAAAGAAAGAGGAGGGCTGGCCTGATATTCCTCTGTTTAGGGAAAACATCAGAAACCGCCAATAACTTTAGTAATCTTTCCTGATCAGCCTTATTTTTTCTTATACAGTGGTGTGAAAAACTATTTGCCCCCTTCCTGATTTCTTATTCTTTTACATGTTTGTCACACTTAAATGTTTCTGCTCATCAAAAACCGTTAACTATTAGTCAAAGATAACATAATTGAACACAAAATGCAGTTTTTAAATGAAGGTTTACGTTATTAAGGGAGAAAAAAAACTCCAAATCTACATGGCCCTGTGTGAAAAAGTGATTGCCCCCCTTGTTAAAAAATAACTTAACTGTGGTTTATCAATTTCAATTTTCAATTTCAATATAAATTTCTGTAGTCACCCCCAGGCCTGATTACTGCCACACCTGTTTCAATCAAGAAATCAATTAAATAGGAGCTACCTGACACAGAGAAGTAGACCAAAAGCACCTCAAAAGCTAGACATCATGCCAAGATCCAAAGAAATTCAGGAACAAATGAGAACAAAAGTAATTGAGATCTATCAGTCTGGTAAAGGTTATAAAGCCATTTCTAAAGCTTTGGGACTCCAGCGAACCACAGTGAGAGCCGTTATCCACAAATGGCAAAAAAATGGAACAGTGGTGAACCTTCCCAGGAGTGGCCGGCCGACCAAAATTACCCCAAGAGCGCAGAGACAACTCATCCGAGAGGCCACAAAAGACCCCAGGACAACATCTAAAGAACTGCAGGCCTCACTTGCCTCAATTAAGGTCAGTGTTCACGACTCCACCATAAGAAAGAGACTGGGCAAAAACGGCCTGCATGGCAGATTTCCAAGGCGCAAACCACTTTTAAGCAAAAAGAACATTATGGCTCGTCTCAATTTTGCTAAAAAACATCTCAATGATTGCCAAGACTTTTGAGAAAATACCTTGTGGACCGACGAGACAAAAGTTGAACTTTTTGGAAGGTGCGTGTCCCGTTACATCTGGCGTAAAAGTAACACAGCATTTCAGAAAAAGAACATCATACCAACAGTAAAATATGGTGGTGGTAGTGTGATGGTCTGGGGTTGTTTTGCTGCTTCAGGACCTGGAAGGCTTGCTGTGATAGATGGAACCATGAATTCTACTGTCTACCAAAAAATCTAAAAGGAGAATGTCCGGCCATCTGTTCGTCAACTCAAGCTGAAGCGATCTTGGGTGCTGCAGCAGGACAATGACCCAAAACACACCAGCAAATCCACCTCTGAATGGCTGAAGAAAAACAAAATGAAGACTTTGGAGTGGCCTAGTCAAAGTCCTGACCTGAATCCTATTGAGATGTTGTGGCATGACCTTAAAAAGGCGGTTCATGCTAGAAAACCCTCAAATAAAGCTGAATTACAACAATTCTGCAAAGATGAGTGGGCCAAAATTCCTCCAGAGCGCTGTAAAAGACTCGTTGCAAGTTATCGCAAACGCTTGATTGCAGTTATTGCTGCTAAGGGTGGCCCAACCAGTTATTAGGTTCAGGGGGCAATTACTTTTTCCCACAGGGCCATGTAGGTTTGGATTTTTTTTCTCCCTAAATAATAAAAACCCTCATTTAAAAACTGCATTTTGTGTTTACTTGTGTTATCTTTGACTAATAGTTAAATGTGTTTGATGATCAGAAACATTTTGTGTGACAAACATGCAAAAAAATAAGAAATCAGGAAGGGGGCAAATAGTTTTTCACACCACTGTATATATTTCCGTTAATATCTTTGAATTCTAAAAAACATTGTGAATGTAAATTTCAAAAGTGCCCAGAATAGAACTCTCTTCAATTTTACATTCAAATTTAGAGGTTTAATTTTACGATTTAAGGACAATTTGTAAAAAAAGAAATTATTCACAAGCTTTCTGATTTCACCTGACTTGAAAGCATATTTAAATGCATAAACAATGTGAATAATATTGGTAAGATTCATAAAAAAAATCCTCATGTAAATGCATGTATAATTAAAATACTGTAATAACCACTTCAATATTTGTGGCAGCTACTGCTGGCATTGACAACAAGATATGTCTCTGGAATCCATATGTTATATCCAAACCCACTGGAATTCTACAGGGCAATATGGCCAGTGTGATTACAGTTCAGTTCTTCACTGGTCGAAAGCAGCTTTTCAGTTTTTCAAAAGATAAGGTGAGTTCTTCTAAAATCTTTGGAACTCTCTCTCTAGCAGTGTAGTATAGGGGTTATTGTAGCAAGAGTAGCAAGTAGCAAGAGTAGGAGCAATGCCTCTGTTTTCTGCTGTACTTCCAAATGTTTCAGAAGTGTAAGGTCTAATGAATAATAAACCTGAGCGATACAGGATGCCCCCCCCCCCCCCCCCCCCCCCGTATTACATTAGAGATTTACAGCTTACTAATTAGTTATTGTTTCCTTACAGGTCCTAAGAATATGGGACGTTCACCACCAAGTGTGCATTCAGCGTGTTGCTGGGATTTTCCCAAAATCTCTTGAGTTCCATTTCACCCTTTATTTCTGTGAACCTCATGGCCGCCTGTTTGTTTCATTCAACAATCAACTGAAGCTTCTGGAAATGAAGAAGGAATCTGGCAGCAAAATCACAAGCCATGAAAAGCCAATAACCTGCGTGCTTTACAACAGTACCTTTAAACAGGTAACCATTTTCTCCAGGCAGCTTATATACTTGTCTGTTGGTTAGTAAGGCATGGCTCAGTATGACTCATGTATGTGTGTGTGTATATATATATATATATATATAAGTCCAAGAATTTGGTGCACACCAGGATATTTTTTAAAAATTAAAACGTTACTTTTATTTAAACATGCTGTTAAAACAGGCCAACGTTTCGGTCTCCTCCTAAGACCATTATATATATATACTGCAAACAAGTGTTTGAATCTCATGTTCAGAACTGCTAGATTTCTACACTTGGAAAAGCTTCTGTTTCACTATATACTGCAATACAAACCATGTTTGATGGATAACTGCTGAGTAAAATCTCATTTAGCTCCTTCTAAAAGGAAATAGGGATTAATAGTAATATAGTTCAGGGCTCATCTTGCAGAAGATGATAAAATAACCTTGACAAGAAAGGTGAGTTTCTTAAGGGAGAAAAAAATCACATTTGAGTCATTTAGCCCAACTCAGTTTCGTTCAGTATGTTTTTCTATAATCTTGTATCTTGGGAAAATGAATTTAAGTCTGGATTTTTATATTCAAATGGTACAAAGAATAACACATCAGCTATTGACAAATGGCGGTAAGTTAGGGTGAAGACACACAAAGCTAATAGTAACAGCTACTTGTCACAGCTACTAAACGGCAGAAAAACCCCTGCCATAGACAATACTGAGAATTGCCTCAGCTAAAACACAGATAGAGACAATTATCAGTAAGAGCAGTGGCACATGGGGAGATTAGTCACCCTGCGAAAATCTTCGGTACCGCGGGCGACTAATCTCGCTGCAATGCCATCCCACTGAAAAGAAAGTAAATTGCCGGTGGGATGGCATACGCGTCATTGAGATTTCTCGAAGTCGCCCAAACTTTCCTTAAATGGCAACTTCGGGCGACTTCGGGAAATCGTAGCAACGTGTATGCCATCCCACTGGCAATTTACATTCTTGCTGGTGGGACGGCATTGTGGGGAGATTAGTCACCTGCGGTAACGAAGATTTGTTGTGGGGCGACTACTCTCCCCGTGTGCCCAAAATGATCAGCATTATCTATTTTAGTAGTCAGGACAAGTAGCTGCTACTAGTAGCTCTGTGTGTTTTTTAAGACACAAACAATATTTTGATCATTGGTATTTGTGGGGGTGTGACTGCCCACCTAGAGTTATTTACTATTCTCTGGAATGGGGGGAGGGGGGCACAGCGAGTTTCCTGGTACCAGTAATTAGGGCTTGAAATGCACGCTGGCTTTTATTTCAGTTGATCTACAAGCTCTGATTTGTTCCGCCACATTATCATTATATGGAATTTTCAAAAGTGCAGGTTAAGAGGCTGATTCCTTCAGGGATTTGTTACTGTATATTAGAGAATTAGATTTTCCTTGTCCTTTAATAGGAAAAAAATCTTGTCAAGTGCAGGTGTCTAGATCTTTTTACCTGAATGGTGGAGGCAATTCATTCAGCAAGACAATATATCAGGCACCAAACATACCATATATACAGCGGTATTCAAAGGGATTGTACTCTACCACACTGAAGTCCTATTTGGGTGACTACTAACCCCACTTCTTCTCCTTGGTGAAGCACAAAACTGCTCTTGATTAGATTACCTGACTAAATTGCTATGATGGTTGTCTAACTGATACCTCATTCAGAGGGTCCCTGTTACCCTGGCATCACTAAAGGATGCTTACCTTAGGGTCCATCCTCTTCTCCTTCTAAACTGGGCCAATGGGAAATACTCCCCTGCCACAAGGCATAGGTTGCTGACTGAGGACTTCCCAAGGGGAGAAGAAAAATTAACATTCCAGTTCCCCTATATTACTGATTAAAGGTAAACTATACCCCTGAACAATGTAGGTCTCTATAAATATATATTGCATAAACAAGCTCATATGTAAAACCTTCCTTCATCTAAATAAACTATGTTCATAAAAATATACTTTTTAATATTATGTGCTATTGCATAATCCTAAATAGAAAACTGTCAATTTAAGAATTAAGGGCCGCCTCCTGGGATCATAGGATTCACAGTGTACACAAACCAAAGGCACACATACATACTAGGCCACATCAGCCAATGAATGAACAGAGTTCTGTCTTCTGCTCCCACACTACTTCCTGTTACAGTTAGAGTTGTGCTATTTCTGGTCAGGTGATCTCTGAGGGAGCACACAGCCCATCACTAAATGGTTGGTTGAGTGAAAGATGTAAAATAATATTTACCAATATATATATTCCAGTTTGGTAAGATTCTCTAATATTCATTTAACATAATATAAACTATTAGTTAAGTATTCACTAAGGGAGTATAGTTTTCTTTAAAAAACGGATGCAAATACAATCTAGTATCAGCATTTATCTGCCTTGCATTGTCTGGGATGAGTGATACAGATAACCCAATAACAAGCTGGACATTAGTAAAGACCAAGGGCAAATTGTTTCAGAATATCACAGTCTACATCATAGTCATGGTCCAAGTGGAACTTTTGTATATAACTTTTGATGTGTAGGTGTCAAGTAAGTGGTATATATATATATATATATATATATATATATATATATATATATATATATATATATATATATATATATATAAAGTAGAAATCACTGGCAATCACGTATAAAGGTTAAGATTGCCTGGGTGCAGCCTTCAAAGTAGGAAACAGAAGTCGAAAAACGAAGAAGCCGCTCTCACAGGTCTTATGTGCAAAAATAAAGTATCTAGTTCACCATACAATAAAAAGATACTTTATTTTTGCACATAAGACCTGTGAGAGTGGCTTCTTCGTTTTTCGACTTCTGTTTCCTGCTTTGAAGGCTGCACCCATACACCATACAATAAAAAGATACTTTATTTTTGCACATAAGACCTGTGAGAGCGGCTTCTTCGTTTTTCAACTTATATATATATATATATATATATATAGAGAGAGAGAGAGAGAGAGAGAGAGCACTGTATCACTGTGTGGTACAATAACATAATAACACAGAGAGCACATATGACAAAGCTTCACATACAGCAGAGCCGCCATTTTGCATTTTTCAAGGAACCAGAAAAAATGGTGTAAAATCCAGGAAAATGTAAAATGAGGGAAAACGTAATCCGTTATACAGTGGTGGCAACACACAAAAAACATAAAATGTAAAACGTAAAATGCAGGGAAACTTAAATACTAGAAATACATAACCGAGAAATACATAAAGCAGTCATTTTATTTGAACCCATTACACGTGTGCTTCAGCATTTCCTTGCTTTTTTTTTTGCAGGTAATCAGCTCTGATACAGGATCGACAATTACCTTCTGGATGATTGACACAGGTCAAAAAATCAAGCAGTTTTCAGGGTGCCACGGCACGTCAGAGATTAGCACAATGGCACTTGATGTGAGTGAGACACGGCTTTTAACTGGAAGCACAGATGGAACAGTAAAGGTAAACTGCGCATTCAGATCTTTTTCTTTATTTCCTAAGAAGGTGACCTACCCTTGTGTCCAGTGATTGTATTTAAAGAAAAAAAAAATACCTACTTTTTAGTACAGATAAGGGATCTGTTATCTGGAAACCCATTATCCAGAAAGTTACGAAATAGGGAGAAGGCCATATATATGATAATTCAAATTTTAGAAAAAGATTTCCTCTTTCTCTGAAATAATAAAACACTACCTTGTACTCAATCCCAACTAATATATACTTAATCCTTAATGATGGCAAAACAATCCTACTGGGTTTATGTAATGTGTAAATGATTTTTCAGCAGACTTAAGGTCTGGATAACAGGTCCCATACCTGTGTATATACAGTGTGTGTAGAAAACAGAAGCACAGATTTAGAAGCAGTGCTGAAACAATTCCTGATATTCTCGAACCATTAAATAAGTCTCGCATGACAGACTCACTGATCTGCCTCTCAGTCTATCTGTCTATTTACCTATGCTCAGGCAAAGCACTGAATGACCATAAGCAAATGCAAAATCCCAGCAGCCAAATGCAAATCTCAAGGTGTTGCTGTATTCGGAGCTACATAACAGACAAGAGCAGCACTCCGTCAGGAACAAGAACTCATTATCTGACTTCATTCCTGTCCAACCATTACTTATTTATGAAAAATTGATTAAATAATTATAAGACAAATTTAGAACCTGTATAATTGAGCAGTGTTTCTGGCATATCAGTTGGTAGTATTCTATACTGTTAAATATGTAAGTATTCCTCTGTGTAATTGAGCTGCTAAGGAAGAAACATTAGCTGCAACTTTAGGTTACTAATAGCAGAAATAACTGCTATTGTGGCACTAAAGCAGATGCAGAAGGGGTAGTTTGGGGTATTTCTGTGTTGGCTGAATGCTTCCCTCTGTGTGGCACAAGTTTGGGGAAAGCTCTCGCAAAGGGAGTGGAGGAACTTGTAAACAACCCTGGTCTTAAAGAGGTTGTTCATCTTTGAATGAACTTTTAGTATTATGTAAAATTTCTATTCTGATACAATTTGCAATTGGACTTGTGGTTTTTGAATTATTAAGCTTTTTGTTCAACAGCTCACCAGTTATATGCTATTCCAAATTACCGTAGCAACCAGGCAGTGGCGTGAATGGGAATATGAATAGGAGAGGGCCTAAACAGAAAGATAAGTAGCCTAACAGAGCAATATCGGTTGCTAAAAATTACCCGCTCTGTAACATACTAAAACTTGAAAATTTGAAGAACAACCCCTATAACCCAACTGAAACCCTGTTGGATGAACAGACAGTTTCTAGGCCAAACATCAGTGCCCAGGCCAAACATCATTGCCCAGGCCAAACATCAGTGCCCAGGCCAAACATCTGTGCCCAGGCCAAACATCAGTGCCCAGGCCAAACATCCGTGCCCAGGCCAAACATCCGTGCCCAGGCCAAACATCATTGCCCAGGCCAAACATCCGTGCCCAGGCCAAACATCCGTGCCCAGGCCAAACATTCGTGCCCAGGCCAAACATCCGTGCCCAGGCCAAACATCCGTGCCCAGGCCAAACATCCGTGCCCAAGCCAAACATCCGTGCCCAGGCCAAACATCCGTGCCCAGGCCAAACATCCGTGCCCAGGCCAAACATCAGTGCCCAGGCCAAACATCAGTTCCCAGGCCAAACATCCGTGCCCAGGCCAAACATCCGTGCCCAGGCCAAACATCAGTGCCCAGGCCAAACATCCGTGCCCAGGCCAAACATCAGTGCCCAGGCCAAACATCAGTGCCCAGGCCAAACATCAGTGCCCAGGCCAAACATCATTGCCCAGGCCAAACATCCATGCCCAGGCCAAACATCCGTGCCCAGGCCAAACATCCGTGCCAAACATCAGTGCCCAGGCCAAATATCAGTGCCCAGGCCAAACATCCGTGCGCAGGCCAAACATCAGTGCCCAGGCCAAACATCCATGCCCAGGCCAAACATCATTGCCCAGGCCAAACATCATTGCCCAGGCCAAACATCATTGCCCAGGCCAAACATCCGTGCCCAGGCCAAACATCAGTGCCCAGGCCAAACATCCGTGCCCAGGTAAAACATCAGTGCCCAGGCCAAACATCCGTGCCCAGGCCAAACATCAGTGCCCAGGCCAAACATCAGTGCCCAGGCCAAACATCAGTGCCCAGGCCAAACATCCGTGCCCAGGCCAAACATCATTGCCCAGGCCAAACATCCGTGCCCAGGCCAAACATCCGTGCCCAGGCCAAACATTCGTGCCCAGGCCAAACATCCGTGTCCAGGCCAAACATCCGTGCCCAGGCCAAACATCCATGCCCAAGCCAAACATCAGTGCCCAGGCCAAACATCCGTGCCCAGGCCAAACATCCGTGCCCAGGCCGTTCCCAGGCCAAACATGAGTGCCCAGGCCAAACATGAGTGCCCAGGCCAAACATCCATGCCCAGGCCAAACATCAGTGCCCAGGCCAAACATCAGTTCCCAGGCCAAACATCAGTTCCCAGGCCAAACATCAGTTCCCAGGCCAAACATCAGTTCCCAGACCAAACATCCGTGCCCAGGCCAAACATCAGTGCCCAGGCCAAACATCCGTGCCCAGGCCAAACATCAGTGCCCAGGCCAAACATCAGTGCCCAGGCCAAACATCATTGCCCAGGCCAAACATCCGTGCCCAGGCCAAACATCAGTGCCCAGGCCAAACATCCGTGCCCAGGCCAAACATCAGTGCCCAGGCCAAACATCCGTGCCCAGGCCAAACATCCGTGCCCAGGCCAAACATCAGTGCCCAGGCCAAACATCATTGCCCAGGCCAAACATCCGTGCCCAGGCCAAACATCAGTGCCCAGGCCAAACATCCGTGCCCAGGCCAAACATCAGTGCCCAGGCCAAACATCCGTGCCCAGGCCAAACATCAGTGCCCAGGCCAAACATCCGTGCCCAGGCCAAACACCAGTGGCTGAATTCTAGAATGATTCTTGTATCTCTATAATACAGTTAGTTTTAACACTTCTACGTACAATCTACAGCTTTTGGAAATGTAAATTTCCTTCTGGTGGCAGACTAATCAATCCTTTCTGCATCCTGAAATTCCTATGAATACGAAATAAACAAATGTAACAACTGGTACAGATACAAGTTTAGAACATCTGTTAAAGACAGATTAATACAGAGCTGAATTTAATCTCCTACATTTGGAAGGATCAATACATGTTCATTTCAGATCGCTTGTGCACGTGCCCACCTGACCGAGTGACAAAAGCCAGCCCATAGCACTATATACATTTAATAAGCATTATGATATTGATTTGCAGACATCACACAAGCACAAGTGAGGCTGCAGTTTAAATGGTCATGTAGCTGGAGTTAGAAGATAATATAAATGCAGAGTTTATACTTGTATTTTTACAATTAATCTGAAATATACAATGCTCATAGAAAGGTTTTAAAGAAAACTGAACCACAAATCACTGGGGGGGGGGGGGGGGGGGGCTGCTGATTTTTTAAGTATACCCCATTGATTATATCACTATCTATCCCTCTCTTTTCAAAATACACACCAGCTCAAGGTAATTTGGTGTTGAACATGCTGTTATCATCTTGCTGCCTGATCCCATAAGACCAGTGCGGCCCTGGGTGGGTGCATACGCACTACATAACCCGTTGGGTTGTACAGTGTAGGAGCCAGCAGCATGATGGCAGTGGCATTTAATCAAAACTAAATTCCCTCAAGGCCAGTAGGGTAGGAGATATTATCTGGCTGCTATGGTATTGCTGGAACTTAAGCAAACTTTGCACCCTTTTATAATATGGCTCCTAAAGGGGTCATATAGTAAAATAAGAAGGCTTGACCATTAAAAACCAACTGCTATTTGCTTTATAATTTTATGTGCTAGACCAGTGAAAGTGAAACAGCCAGATGCCGCTTGCTGTGGGTAACCGGACCCTGCCCATATGACTCCATAAGTCCCTCATTAAATTCTAAATCATTAGGTGGGGGGGGTGCAATGGGTTGTGACCACAAAATTCATATAGACTTCTATGCATTAAGCTCTTCTGTGCATTCTACCAAGAAACACCCTTCCCTTTAAGCAAAACAGGGATTGTTTATCCATATATTGCAATATACTTCAAGCTGGCCAACTACATCAAAATCATCCACAGTCTGGCCAGTCCTACACTAAAATATCTGATTCATTAAGAATTATACTGCTTCATTAGAGGTTTTTTTTTTTTTTGCTGCTTCATTAGAGTTTTTCCTACAACCAACAGGTTGCCCTTCTATTGGCTCCACTGGGATCACCTGACTGTAGCTGGGCAGGGCAGAAGCTTGGTAGCTTAATGTCTTATCTATACATCTTGATAATGGGTGGGTGCAGAGGACCTCTCGTTGCTGTCTCCATCAGTCCCCCAGTTTGCCAGCTCCAGTTAGGATCATAGTACAGTTGGCAGAGTCTGTGCACAAAGGCTCAGTGACATGTGTGACACTGCCAAGCTTTTGTAATACTGTGAAACAAAAAGGTGCTAATTGGGTTAAAGATGGGATATACAAATACAGTCGTGCTTGTTAGCACCTTTCCTCTGTAGGGCTTTACACTTTTCCTTACATATTACAGGTAGTTTTTCCACCCCCACAGCTTTTTGCTCTATTTTTACATGTATTTCCAATTCCCAATATTTTCAGCACCTGCAGTGAAATTTCTTACTTTAACTTTCTTGTTAAAGAATAACATTTTTTTCCCTCTTCTCCCTTCCAAAATCAAGCCAAAAATCATATTTCTACTGTAGCAAAACTGCATGCTTTTTGCCTCTTGATGTCAGTACAGAGCTGCTTATTTCCAGCCTGTAACTAGGGGAAGAACAGAATTGCAATTTGTCATTGCTCAGACTTTCCAGCTATACAAGGAGAGCCTGCTTTCATTTACCTGTTTTTTCCTTGTCATCGGAGGCAGCTATTGTCTTCGGCTCCAGAAATGTGTCTCCAGGCTCCGTGTGCAACAGCTGAAATCTGTGATGGCTGCACCACAGCTCAACTATATCTCTCAACTTTCTTATTAGCTTTCTGTAGTCAGTAAACTGGGCATTATAGCTGTTGTGAGTGCTGGGAGTTAAAGGTCAGTAGCTGCCTTTATTTACATGATAATAGGCCGTCACTCACCAAATGTATTAGTGTAAAAGGCATTGGAGCTTGTGTATGTATCAAAGTCGTGGTCAGTGGTTTCAGGGGGCATAATCTTTCCTTCATCTGGTATACTTAGTTAACACTGACAATGATATTAAATTCTAGTTTGGTTCCTCATCAATATCTTACTGAAGGCGAGGCTGTGCATGGGAGTAGAGTGAGGCCATACAAATGAATGTATTATAGATGAAGTTCTTAGAGGCATAGTACAGTATCAAACATGGCAAATAATCTTTTCCAACCAAGACATTATTTAAATACTTACTCTAGTACCCTAAATATAATGCTCATCTAACAGTTAAGACTATAATAACCCTTAATGCTCTCATAACTGATGAGACTATATTACCCATAAAGAGAAGGGAGAGATTAACCAAATGTAGTGAGGCATTAACATACTCAGAATTTACAAGTTGCCATAATTATTACCTTGATCATCATGACCAGTTGGCATAATGTCATTGAAGGTCGTTTATGAACACAGCCACAAGTGCAGTAACTCTAAAATGGATGTTTTAGGGGGAGAACCTTTATGTTGCTGCTTCATAAAGAGAAAAGCCTGACTGGTTAATTATATAATTATTCCTAAAGAGGTACTGCATAAAAATAGTAACTACATGTTCTGTGCCTATAATAAAATATCCACATACTGAAATATCCAAAAGAAAATAAATGTAATGAAACTATTTATTTATACAGTATTCCTATCAACAAAAGTTCCTAGTTGCTAACATTAATACAGAACAAACACAGCCCCTAAAATCATGTTGCTGACCAAAGGAGGGCACCAGAGGATGCTGGCTAATGCTCGCTACAAGGGAATGAAACCATATGCTGTTCCCACGTGTCCCTAGCAGATAGGGTGCTATGAGTGTGTCACAGAAAATCTGCCTTAAAGACAAGAATAGTACAGATAATGGCCTAAGTGCACAGGAGATAGTGCACTTTCCTAACAGCGTAGATGTTAGGCATTCTAATGGCAGCACTGACGTTTCCTTCTAATAGCAGAATGAGCCATTTCTTATTGGACACCTCACACCCAATCTTTTACATTTACAAAGACTCTAATGTTATAATATGGGGGAATTTAAACCTATTAGCAGATATTTCTTTCTGCAGCTATTGTAATGGATTTCACTACTGTCTTTCGGGTGAGGAGACCCCAGTCCCTTAGCTAATGGAATAGAATAAGCATAACCCCAGCCTACAGGCAATAGAATATCCCCCATAAGTATTAATATCTATGTTGGAATGGATACAGCAGGTTCCCAAACTGGTCCTTGATTTTTGGGAAAATCATTAATATTTATGGCCAGAAATTAGTGAGCACTATGCCATGTTTAGACACACATGCGCATAAAGAGTAATTCCCCCAGCGAGCTCATTATGCACATGCGTTTGATATCAGATTGGTTGGAGGAGTGAACTGATCCTCAATCACAAACATGTACATAACGAGGGAACTTATTGTGCACACTCCTTATTATGTTTATTATACTAAGTGCTCCATCTTGGTGCAAATGGCATAGTGCTCATTAGGTGCATATTTTGGCCACTACTAGCATCAGTCCTCAAGTAAGGGTTACATAGAAATTACATTTTATCAGTTTTACAGTCTCAAACATATCACACCACACCCCGTGATTTACCACCATTGTGCTGCCTATAACTGCTGTAAAATACAGATAGCAACAGCAAGCTAGCTTGGTCCCCTGAGAAGCCATGGGCCCTAAGCAGTCAGCCTAAAAGCCTCATTGCCTGCTACTGTTAGTGTAGGACCTGGCAGCATGTCCCAGCCTATGCCAGGGCTTGCAGATCTATAGGGGAAAAAGCATATGCCGTGACCTAAAAACCGTACTAAGCTTTTACTACCTGCTTTAAATGCCCCATACAGTTACAGTCATTACCATTCCGGAAAGCAGCCACTCACTTTCCCAACAGAAAGCATTTCCTGATTTCTGCATTGAAACCTGGGGAAGTTTTATTGTTATTACTGGTGAATGTAAAAAGAGTAAGGGTTGTATAAATATTTAATCCGTTAAGCAGCGGCTTTTGACAATTTTATAGGCTCATCAGTGTTGTACGTTTGTTCATTTATGAACTCGTTTCACTGGTTTATATGACAATAAGAAGGCTGTTTCCCCTAATTTCTCAAACTGTAACAATGTAGTGAGGGAAGACAGAATAGCATATGTTCTATCTTTACCTTTGTGGAACACTTTCTGTGATGACATTAGCTTATATAAATGTTTTCTCTCTGGACCAATAAGACACATTGTAGCAGCGGATATCGAGCGTGTAATCAGTTCATATTCCCGAAATAAAGCATATTTGTACCACTATGACAAAACAAAATCTAATTTAGGTTATAAGCTTATTCTTTCCAAACCACATTTACTTTTCGTTTTGTAATAAAACAAGTAGCATATCCCAGCCAGTGCATTGTCTGGGAGAAGCACATTCAGAGGGTTACTGCAGTAGTGCAGGAGAGTATCTACTGTATATTAGAAGTGACTGACACTGATATCCAATCAAAAGGCCTAATCAAGCAGAAGAGAAGTGTATACAGTCCCTTGCTTAATTTTGCACTTTCCCCTTTACCTAACTTGTACATAATTCGCTTATCTATCTGCATGGCTTTCTTCTTATGGCAACCATATTGTCTCACCTACCCAACCATTGGGTTAATAGAAGAAGCATACACTGCCTTTATGCATTGAGCACATCAGTTAGGGTGTACTGTATGATAACATTCTAGGTGTTTGATATACATTGTGTAAATGTTGTGCTAAGGTAGTAAAACATCATCATTGTGCTTTATTTAAGATTTGGGATTTCAACGGCCACTGTCATCATAAACTAAACGCCGGGAGAGACCAAGCTGCTGAAATTTCTCAGATATTAGTACTGAAAAGAACTATCCTAGTTGTGGGATGGGAAAGGTATGTATGCATATTTTTAATGGGCAAGTTAATTTCTCTTGCACAGAAAACATACAGTATGCACAGAAAAGGATAATGGTAAATACAGGTATGGGATCCATTATCCAGAAAGCTCCAAATTATGGGAAGGCTAGCTCCCATAGATTGCATTTTAATCAAATAATTCACATGTTTACAAATTATTTCCTTTTTCTCTATGATAATAAAACAGTACCTTGTACTTGATCCCAACTGTTATAATTAATCCTTATTGGAGGCAAAACAATCCTTCTGGGTTTATTTAATGTATAAATCATTTTTAGTAGACTTAAGGTAGGGATATCCAAGGTACGGACATAGCCTTTATCCAGAAAACCCCAGTCCTGAATATTCTGGATAACAGGTCCATTACCTGTATTGTGAATAGTTTAGAATAAGTTTCCCAGCCTAGTTGTTTTACAGCTTATTCCAATTCATACATTTCAACCTCAGTTTTTTTTTCCTCTTCCCAGAATTATTACTGTTTTCCGTTTCAACTTGTTAACGCAGTACCTTATCCAGCCTTCAGAATGGAAAGGAGGAGTACAGCACCATGATGATATTTTATGTGCAGCATTTTATCTCCCACAAAGTTTAGTCACAGGTAACCATATAATGTTAGTGCACCAGAAACAGTGGAGATCTATGCATAGAAGTCCAATTTAAATACTCCTCTCTTGAATAATAGGAATCAGATTGTTATCAGCAGTTGACCCAACAGTCATATTGAATATATATTCAGAGGCTGAGAAGATATGGGATCCCAGATCCCATACAAGGCTTACTCCTGTATCTCTATGTAGCACAAAGCTGGTCTTCCTTTTTAGTCCTGATTACTGGGCAAATGAAAATATTCTGTATGAATGCAAAACCAAAACCTGTTTTAAATTACATTCTTCAGGAGCAAAGGTAATACCATAGTTTTCTGTATGGAAGTTCTATGCATTGTAGGGGACAGTCACACCATCACTGCTTGTAGAATCAGCTTGTATTCTCAGTGAGAGCCGCAGCCTCTGTGTCCCAGCAACAACTCCACTTAGCTTTTCTGTTTCCAGTTCCCCGAATCCTGGCGTTTAATAGAGTATATTCTCTTTGCTTTGACTAGTTCTCTATATACTGATCTCAATTCAGCATCACCATCAGTAATTTCATTTGCACTGTAATCACAGCTGTACAGGTCACGTCTGCAGACTGTTCTCAGCCATTTATCATTAAATGCATTTCATCCCCCCTGCAATAGCTGAATAAACAGGCATGAAATAAATTATCCTAAATTCTCATTTCCTCTTTACACTCAGGGAGTTATGATGGTCAGATAGTCATATGGAACAACAATACAGAAAATGCTTCCAGAAAATTACACCCTGATCCTGAAAGATTAAAGTCAAGATCAGGTAATATTTCAGCATTTAACCATTTATTTTCCGGGCTGTAACGTTTCTTGCATAAAATATAATTGTCTGGATGCTTCCTCTTGATATCCGGGAGCAAGGACTGGGCCAGGTGTAAGCGCTCAGCACTGAGCACTTCCAACAAAATGGTGTTGGAATTCTCAAATCAGTCAGGCATATTCTGACACACTGAAACCAGTATCAGATTTTATATATATGTCAGGTCATTAAAAAACTTTCCTTACTGTCAGGAAAACCTTAAATATTGAACTGCTGGGAATCAGCAACCTGCTAAGGTAAAACTGAAATTACGGCAAGGTCTATGTGGGTCATTTTTTAGAGCATACTGAAAGGAGCATTAGTGCTCATGCAAACAAGCATGTATAGATACAAGTACCTTTCTGAATAGTGTCAGTGCATTCTCAATTTTGTGTCTATTGTAGTACTTTGCACTTGTGTTCATAACTGACCCTCTAGTGAGAGCTGAAGTGTTTACACCAACTAGGTTGCAGCTACTTACTGAGAAAATTAAATTCAAGTGCTTGGTCAGAGAAACGCATGATGTCTTTAATTAGTATAACAGTTCTTCAATATTAATTATAATGGTAGAATTTCATAAAGGAAATGCATTTGGCCTGCTTGTGCATATATAAAGCTCTACAATTACGCTGATATAATTAAAAACCTTATTATTGTTTATTAAATCCTTGTGTATAAAAATAATCTCAAGCTGAGCTTCAGTAGTTTCCTTTACTAGAATGAAAAAAAAAGAAATATTATATTTCAATGTCTGACATTTGCTATTTGAGCAAGTTTTGTGAAATATTCTGTAACACAGAAAGGAGGTAGAAGCTACAAGAAAGGGGAGAGGCAAAGAACTGGCACACTAAAGGCTTAAAGTTTCATAAATATGCCAGTTCCGTGGTTGGGCCAGTTCAACCAAAGACAACCCAAGAAGTGGGCATGGGTGGATAATGGGTCAAATTCAAGCTGATTTCACTGCCCTATGGTGATGAATTACAGCTGACCCGTCCCATGGCTGATAAACAGAGGGGAGCTGAGTAGAGAATGGGTCATAGAAAAAGACTTTGGGCTGTATTGGGTGCCGGTTGAGAAGTAGCAGCTTAGAGTTGGGTAGCTCATCGCTACAACACTTTACAGTACACATGCATTAATATGCATTTAGAGATAAAGAGACTATATATTGACTTTTTGCATACAGTACAATGTTCAGTTGCAACACTTTAAGGAAATCTCTAGTTTATATCCAAGGAACAGAGTATACATCTGGAAAAAGACAGGTCAGGTCATTAATACTTATTAACCAAGCTTCTGCAGAAAATAACAGCTCATGGGCAGAATAAATATGATTATGGAGCACATTAAATAACTAATATTATTATCAACACATCATACATGTTTGGCAGCTGGGCATATTCCAAACCTATTTTTTAAGGTGGAACTTGTGCAAGGAAATATCTCATTGACACATACCTCCTCACAGTAACACGCTCATACAACCAAATGCTGCTTCTGTCTGTCAGCGACTCTAAGCATGGGCGATTTGTTTGCAACAGAAAGAAACTGCACGATTAATAGTGGTCTCTAGTAAAATATAATAATGAAATACAGCTGGATATTGGGTTTACTTTTTAGGGAAAAAATAATAAAGAGTACATGTAAACTATAATTCTTTAAATTAATGGACATGTAAATTAATTTGACAAACATTATGCCTGTTTTGAATATGGTGTTCTCCACAGACTCTCAGGTACGGAGTGCTGGAAGAAGAAGCCTTTCTTCACTGTCCTCTGGAAAACACTCCCGCTCAGCAAGCAGCATCCATAACGCAAACTCTGACAGCAATAACAGTGTAACAAGATTGTTCTTCCTTGGGGCGAGGAAAAACACATCAGCAACAGGTGAGAGCACTGGAGAAATGATTTTTAAGATTCCTTGTGTATAACACAAAATAGATACTGTGCCCAGCTCCCTTGGCTGGCTCTTTATCAGTCATCATATTTAATGAGCGATTGCAGTTTCTATAGCATAAAGGTGGAACAGTATCCTGAAATGAACCCAGCAGTGACTCCTGTTGTACGGCAGGGACTTAAATTATGACTATTGTTACAGGGTGTTAAAATGGCATCTCTTACAGATTCATCTAATGGGAAGCTTTTAGCCTTTCATTTAAAGCAACACATATATCAAGAGACAGTAACTGTAAAACAGAGTCATAAAAGTTGCAAACCACTAATCTTTCACTTGAACTCATACTAGCATGCAGAAACTATGGGGCATACTGGGGGATTTGCCAGTGTTAATTTAACTGGGATCCAAAATCAATTCTTTTTACCTAAAAAATCATTAAAACTTTTAGTTATTTAGTGTTACAAACTCACTTATGTTAACACTAATAATAAAATAAACAATTAGAAGATGACTGGAGTTGGCCATACATGCCCAGAAATGATATGATATGCATGCCCCTACAATGATTTACTTGTCCAAAGCAGTATATGCTTTCTGTTAGTTTGTTGGTATTGTTCAAAATGAACATTATATAGCAGTGATCTTTTAGAAGCACAGAGACACAGTTTTACTTCAAGCAGAGCCTCCTGCAGACCACATGGGGCTACCAAATAGCCAATCACAGCCCTTATTTTGCAATCCCAAGGAACTTTTTTCATGCTTGTGTGGCTCACCAAACATTTTTACATCTAAGTGTGGGAATTCCTTGTATAAAGGAACAGAGGCTTATTTATAAAGTGCCAGAGCCTCTGAGAAGGTGTAATTTTAGCACAACGTTAGCAGCTTATAGCTTCAATATCAGCATAAAGTGGCCCATGCATGTCCAATCTTGGCAGCCCAATTTGTTTTCTTAGATAGTGTTGGCACTTTGGCAAAAAAATGGACAAGAGTGTGGGATAATGACATCAAAATCAGAGCAGTGAAATATGTGGGTGGGATTATGACATTTGGGGTGTGTTTGTGCCTTGTGGGGGTAGGGCTGTGACATCAGCAATGGTTATTGGCTTAAGACCTTAACAGCTATAATAAAAACTGTTCAGGTCAAAACCGAACAGGTGGGAACCCTATTGTTAGATAATATAAAAGATTCAATATAAACATTATTATATGCACTGAGCACTATTTTCAGTTACATGAAAATAGTCTAATTTAAAGTATCTTGCTTTTATTAATAAGAATATGCATGAAACGACTTGTTCATTTGGCTAGGTTGCCACACAAGCGACCTGCATCTAAACCTGGGCTGAAAAACTTGCAGATCTGTCTGCATTGAAAGGCAAGAAATTGCGGCCTGAAACCGCAAGACTGCATCAGACTACACTTAAATCTTCTCCGTGTGTCTGCACAGAGACTGACACGGATACTATCAGTGCAGATGAGTGGAAGAGAGTGCAGTTATTGCATTATTAACATGAGTCATTTATTAGACTAAGTTTATATAGAGGTCGAGGCAGCCATGTCTGGCATTAACCTTATATGGGGGGCTCATTTATATATATAAAAAAAAGGCCAGATTGGATATTGACTACATTTTACAATCTGTTTTCTTTTATTCCCTCATAACAATTCTCTTTCTGACGTTAGGGCATCCTCATTTCTATAGAGTAAAATGCTCACTAATACCTTAAAGGAAAACTATACCCCCAAACAATGTAGGTCTCTTTAAAAATATATTGCATAACATGGCTTATATGTAAAACCCTGCTTCATCTAAAAAAAACATTTTTATAAAAACATACTTTTTTAGTAGTATGTGCCATTGGGTATGTGTGTCATTTTAAGCACTAAGAGCCAACCCCTGGGATTGTACGATTCACGGTGCACACAAACAAACCAAGTGCACATATACATGCTAGGTCACATAAGCCAATTAATGACAAAAAGTCTTTTGTTCCCATACTACTTCCTGTTACAGTTAGAACTGCATTATTTCCTGTTAGGTGATCTCTGAGGCAGCACACAGACTGTCACAAAATGGTGGCTCAAGGGAAAAGATGTAAAAGGGTAATATTTACTGATATATATATTCCAGTTTGGCCAGATTCTTTAATAGGCCACTTAATATGACATAAACTGTCTATTGGTTAAGTTTTCATTCTGGGGGTATAGTTTTCCTTTAACCATAGCTAACAAGTGTTTATGTGCTTCTTGAGATGCTCAGAGCGACTGACACCGTTTGAATACTGTCACCTGTACAAACAGAATCATCAAACACACTGGTCTGTACTAACAAAGCATTAACCAGCTATGTCACATTGTGTCTGTGCTGTTTAAATAGCAATAGGACAGAATACAAATGAAAATGACTCCTCTTGCTTAAAAACAGCAGGCAGGGGACACCAGTGCTGCAAGCAAATCCAATGCTGCCTGAAATACTTGTGACTGGATTATAATGAAACAAAGAATATAAGGAGACTGGGGTAATTGCTAGGACTTTGGCAATATCCAAACATCTTTCTTGGTCCTTAGTTATATTTAATTTTAATTACATGGGTTATTACCTTTTCCATTATGTATTATTAATACTCATTAACCAAACACATATTTTGTGCCCCTAATTTTCCATGCATTGCCTTTTCTTTTACTCAGCCATGTATGCTGCATGGATACCTTTCTGTGTTCTTATACACTTGGATCTACTGTGTTGCATAGAGACGGAGCATATATTGCAGAGACATTTGGCTCCTATGTCTTATCATGTCCCACAATGTCAGTCTATTTTGAAAGATTATTATCACTTGTGTTTCTGCTAAATAAATTCTGTGATATTACATAACTATGTGCTGTAGTACAGTGCGGGGTTACACCTGGCACTGCCCTGGGCAAGTTGCTTATCTGCTACCTCTCTTACTCATTTGACGCAAGTTCAATATAGCCTATACAAATGTCAATCAGGTAACAGAGGGGTAGACCTCCCCCCCTGCATTCCACCCCCAGATTTAGCAGCAAGTGGCACAGTCCTAGGCACGGGCACTCAGATGCCTATACAGAAAATCCTGTACTGCTCTTCTGTGCTGTGTGATCTAAAAATTTTGTTTAACAATGTGGCAGAAAAATGTCATATGTGACATAAGGCTTCCCCAAAGCTACCATTAGTTATTCTATTTTTTTTTTTTTTTTTGCAATGAAGCCTCAGGGATAATGGGGGAATACAGGTTCCCAAGCTTCTGTGCACCCCTGTAACTGCAGAAGGTTAAAACCCATTTAACCCTTTACATCATATTTTAATTATTCAGATTGATTGAAAAAAGAACATATATATGCAGTATATATCATGTATATATATTTATACATGATAGAATGATTATTGTATTGTAGGTGGATCCATACTGGTGTCATGTGGAGGATCAGGATACGTCAGATTCTGGAATATATTTAGAAACCACTTAATGGCAGAATTTGTAGCTCATGAAGGAGCCGGCTCCATCATTATGACTGTCGATAAAACAAATCAGTACATCATTACTGGAGATCTAGATGGATGGCTAAAAGTATGGGATATACAGGTAATAAAACACTCTCTTCTGCACAAAAGACTGGAACAGCAATATAGATTTAGAGTAAATGATTTGCAAACTACGCTGTAAATCACACACTGCACACAATTTAATATTTGTATATAAACAACATGATGTATGGATTGACAGGGAAAACTGAAGGCTCATTTGCATGCACAGCATTGTCAGCTATGGAGGTACTTTCAGATGGATGCAGAGAAACGTAGTACAGCAAAGGCAGCCATTGGGGGTTAATAACAGTCAGCACTGTAGGGGCTCAAGTCATTAATGGGCCATGGTAAACTATATTTAGAACTGTTCAGGCTGGCATAGCATTCCTAGAATATATACTCATATGAAGCCCCAGTAGAAACGGGGGGTCTGATGCCAAAGCTGCCTGAAGGCCCAGGAACTTCTTTAGACACTGACTAATTATTAGTTCTTTCTTACTGTTAGTAATTGATAGTATTCCCAGAACACAAGGCCTGTCTCTTAGTGCTGATTTACAGTTGTTTTCCCATTCCATACCCCAAGGAAAGACAGATTCTTGCAGCAAGGAGTTTGTATGTTGTCCCTGTGTCTGTGTGGGTTGCCTCTGGGTACTCCAATTTCCTCCCACACCCCAAAAACATACAGGCCCTAGATGGCTAATTGGCTCCAGATACATTGGCCCTACTGTGAGTGACTGTGATAGGGCCCTTGTGATTGATGTATAATTACTGAAAAAGTGTTGTGGATTTTTTTTAGTACTCTAAAAATAATAGGACATAAAATAATTAAGTTTGCAAACATCTTGCAACCCATAGGAACCAGGCAGGTTAATTGCTTTTGGTGATTAGTTATGGGTTACTTTTATTGTGTTAACCATTTATAGGGCTGTGCAATAAAAGGTGCAGGTCTAGTCACCTGTAGCAACCAATGGGCACGTGGCATTTACTGGTCACCTGTTGAACAACAAGCATCTCAGTGAGTGCTACAGGTTGCTGCACTTGGGCAGACTTGCTCCTTTAAGTACACATGGGGGTTAACATTTACCAGCTTGTTTCTAAAGGTACACTAAAGCCTAAGAACGGATATTTTAGAAACGATGAGTATTTCTCCGTTCTTTCTGCTGAGGCAAAGCACATCCCCAGCCTGCTCTGTGCTGCTATAAATCACCTGAGCTTAGGGATCAACACACAATATGCTGAGCAGAAACTCAGGTTACTGAAGTCAAGAGTGAAACTTTGACTTTACTTATCTGCAGCCCACTAATTTAGAAGCAAATAGCTACAATATATGATACTGCACAACTAATAAATATTATTGGCTGCACTGCACAGACAAATACCTAATCAGTCTTGCAGCATGTGTGTGTTTGGGGGTGGGGTCATCTTATTTTATTGCTGCTTTGTTTTAATTGGATTAAGTGGAATGGTAAGTGTATTTTGCTTATTTGTAGGATTACTGCATTGATTACAGTGAAAAAAAGACAACAGACCCACCTCAGTTAGTGAAGTCCTTCCAGCCTCACAGTGACTGCGTCACCCATCTGGAGACATGTGCATACAGCCAATCCTTACTGATCCTATCTGCCTCTGCAGACTGCACTATACATGTCAGTGATGTTTTTGGAACTCCAGTTGGAATATTTGGCCAGGTAATGCTTGTTTCCAAAATCATCATCTGCTATAACTTCTGAGAGTTGCAGTTGCACAATAGCTGGGGGCTGCATACTGAATATCGCTCATTTAGAAAAAATTTCAGCATAGTTATAGCAGGTTTCCAAAATACACAGCAAAAGTGAAAATACCTTATCCAGTACAGGTATGGGATCCATTATCCGGAGACCCGTTATCCAGAAAGCTCTGAATTACCGAAAGTCTGTCTTCTATAGACTCCATTTTAATGAAATAATTCAGATTTTTAAAAAAATTTTCTCTGTAATAATAAAACAGTACCTTGTACTTGATCCCAACTAAGATATAATTATTGGAGGCAAAACAATCTTTTTGGGTTTAATGTTTTATTGATGTTTTAGTAGACCTAAGGTATGGAGATCCAAATTATAGAAAGACCCCTTATCTGCAATACCCTTGGTCCTGAGCATTCTGGATAAGGGGTCCCATACCAGTATAGTGCACATCAGTTGAACACAGGAGCACTAACTCAATACAAGGTGTCTATACAGAGCCTGCCTATATAGCTTTCAATACCCTATAATAGAGTGCAAAGGTTAATACTGCCCATATACTAAGTTACATTTGGTACATGCAGGGCCAAGGTCCCATACCCAGCCACACAGGGCTATCAGATCTCACAGAATCAATTCCAGCCAAGCAAAATGCAGGAGCTTATTAGCATTCTATAACTTATTTCTTGTAGCTATGTCTAAATCCTGAATTGTTTCTGCTGAAATGTTCCTGTAGCGCAGCACTCTATCAGCATGGCGCCTCCACAGCCGCATGTTTCTAAAGCCCCATACCTGCAACCAAAATAGCATTTTTTATGTGTAAGCAGCAAATAACCACTGTGGCAGCATTTGTCATTTAGAACTGTTTTCAGAGCTGAGTCACCCGTTCAGTTTGCTACCAGGTAGGATTGCACTGCTTATGGTACACAGAAATTGGTTTATTTATTTCATTCATAATTTGTGCCACCAGCCAAATAGTGGAATAGAGGTCCATAGCTCATAACAAGGTTACATATTTAGAAAAAAAACATTGGTGTATCAGTCATAGTTCTAAGGATATCTTACTGCAGACAGTGTCGGACTGGCCCACCAGGATACCAGGAAAACTCCCGGGGGGGCCCAGGTGTCAGTGGGCCCTCCTGCTCACCCAGCCATTTTCCTTGTATGCCTTTACCACGGTCATTCCTCACTTCTATATGAGAACAAAGAAAATAAATAGAAGGAAGAATAAATAATAATATGTATGGGGAAGTGATTAAAAGAAAAAATAATGCAAGAGGTGAAGAGAGAAAAAAAATTGCTTGGAGATTGGGCCCACAGTCTAAGGTTCTCTGGCACCCAAGTCCGACACTGACTGTAGATAATCAGATGTATCTAGAAGAGTAAATAGGCTTTTTACCGAAATCCAACCTGCCCACAGGGAGATTAGTCACCTGCGGTTAAATCTCAGCTAGCCAGGCGACTAATCTCCCCAAAATGCCTTTCCGTTGGCAACAAAGTGAATCATTGGTTGAAAAGTATAGGCGGCGCTTAATTTTTTTGAAGTTGTGCAAAGTTTCCTCACTCGGAAAATGTATTGCCATGTATAACTTTCCACTAGTGATTCCTTGCCGATAGAAAGGCATTTTCGAGGAGATTAGTCACCTGCAGTAACCAAGATTAACCATGGACAATTAATCTCCCCCTACTGGCCCAATTCCCTCATGGAGGCCAGGCTCACACTTTGTACACTTTTCAACAATGGGTTGAGTTAGGATTTCCACTAGTAATAAATCCCAATTTTAGTGTGATAAGCACACAAGATCATTTCTTATATGTGGCTGTTTAGGAAGAACACTGGAGCATAGAGAAGTGCTTGCATGAAAATGAGAGGAACCATGTGTCTGAAAATTCAGAAGGAGATACAAGTCACACTAACAACAAAGAATCAGTAACTTCGACAACATATTGTGATGAGACAACAGAGCTTGGTGACACTCTCTCTAGCAGCCTGCTCACAGAAGATAAAGAGGAGCTACCCTTCAAGTAGGTTACACACCAGAGTTTTCTGTCATGTAAATATTATGTATATATTTGTTTGCATTTAGATGCTACGCACGTCATGTACTATTATTCCCTAACTGGTTTCCATCTGTCAAGTGTGAATAGGAAATACACAAGGCTGGATTAACAAAGTGTTATCAGATGCAATAGACTGCAGTCCCCAGTTCTTTTACTTATTGTGCAGGGAAACATCTGGTAGATCAAAGCTGAGGGAACTTGTCCTTGTCACTTCACATGAACATCTCCACATGCTGTGACGGTGGAACCATTAAAGCGACTCAGGGGCACTCTGTGAAAGGGAAATAAGAGCTTCTTCATGGAAGCGCCATAACACTATTCACTCTGTGAATGGGTTTATATTCTCAGCAGAAGTCATTAGGTTCTATTACTGATATGCTTGGTGTTATGAGTTTGTGAGTACTAGGTACATTTCAGGAGAAACTCATGATTTAACATGTTCTTAACGAATATGTAAACTGCATGTCAATGGTTTATACTTTTAGGCAAGAGAATAACAATGACAAAACATACCAGTGATGACCGAGACTGTTTATCTTTCCAAATTAAACAACTTAAATATATGCATATATTATTTATTCATGCAATACCAATATATACCTCAGTGTTCTCTTGCCATCATGATATACACACACACACACACTGACAGATTACTACATCCCTTGGAAGTGACCAGTATGTGACACTGCTTTACATCATCTTCATAACTGCATACTGATTTAGGCAAGGCAATTATCTAATTTATATTTTATGTGTATACTGTGTGCTCATTAAAGGAGCGCTCCTGGGCATTTGTGGGGATTGTTTGCACAACAATGTTACTACAATGGTACCATGACACTTAGGGGGCAATTTACCAATGTTGGTATTTTTTGCCCCACAATTTTTTTTGCACTATGTTTTGTGCAATAAAACACACATTTTTTACCATTTATTATGCATCCAAATCGCAAAAAAACGTTAATGTAAAATGACATCATCCAAAGCTGTCGAGGTCACGTAGCAGTCAATGGGAACTGTCCCAGGCAATATTTTTGTAGTTCTTTTACTTCAAGGTAGTCAGGTTTTTCGTATTTTTTTGGGAGCTAAGTTATGTAAAATTTACAATTCAAGGTTTTTTTTACACATTTTTCCATCTGTATTTTTTTAATGCAGTTTTTAATAAATAAGAAAACATTTGTGCTTTTCTCATTTGAGAGTTTAGTTGTAGTAGAAAATGTATGTACATGTATGAAGACCAACATCAATAAGCTCCTCCCTGTCCCTGTGTCCTGCCTGCCCCTGACATTATAAGAATGGATGAGTCCATTATTTGGTGGAGTGTGAGACCCAGAGGTGTGCCACACAAACAGACTGGTAGCTAATACATACAGATGGTTATAAATAGGGCTCATTGCTTCTTATGTTGGCCCTAACAGAAGTAGGGTGAGAAGAAGGTATATAAATAAATATAATGTATCAGTAGCCAGATGAGAATAGTGGCTACACTGTGTTCCTACACAATATCCCTGATATGATGATCTTCACTCATAATGCATTACATACTGCATGTAAGCTGTTGAAGTGGTTTGATATGGTGACTTTAAAATTATTGTCATTAATTAGACAATGATATTAGCTATATAAAATATTTGGTTTAAAATGAATTGGATTTAATTTGCACTAGGAAGATTTTCTTGCTAACGTTATAAATGACAAAGCAACGGTACATTCAAATCTTTATTTATGAGTAATAATTTTTAGTGACTGAGATGAATACAAAGTGAAAAGGTTATAGAGTCATATTCACTAAGTACTATAATTATACATGTAATGTGTTGCTAAAGTGGCATTTGCCCAGAAACCATCAGGATAATGATGTATGATACATACCCCAGAAATAGCAGGCCCCTCACTCAAATCACCTCGGAGAGCGTTATACTGTATAACCTTTCAGTGGCAATACAACTGTTGCAGAATTTAACTTCTTACAACAAGATTATTTAAATCAAATAAGGATGTACAATTCCTTTCACAGCACTGCAATACAGTCCACTATTGCTGTGGCAAAGGTGCATTCTATAGACCTTCGTTGAAATGCCTTATTCCCTTAAAGCATACAGTAGCTGCATGCCAGGTAGGGTTAATAATTCTTTATCATCAAAATAAATGCTCAAACAAAACACTGCATGGATAGATAGATAGATAGATGATAGATAGATAGATAGATAGATAGATAGATAGATAGATTGATAGATAGATGATAGATGAAATGAAAAAGGTTTTCACTTGCATGTGCTCCCTTATGAAGTATTTGCCCTTTGTCTGTTTGTTGGAAGACTGTAAAGGAAAAGCAGCATAACTATATTGTATAAAAACCATAAACTCCTTTCTGGTTTCATGCAGAGACCTTTCAACAACCTGCTGTAGCAGGGGGCAATTTCTTAGTAGATATCTTGGTAGAATAAGTGAATTTGCCAATATTTTTGATGGCCTAAATTGAAATAGCTGTGGGTCCTAGTAACATCTAGTTACACCACTGAGGGCATGAAGGTTGATGAGGGGAAAACAATAGAAATTTAGTAAGGAATTATAGAATGTGGGAGCATGAGGGTGAAATTGTGAAAATCAGCATGTGATGGGGCATCATGGGGCACATAAAGATTAGTATACACCAACACAAAATTCTATTAGTGCTAGGATATAGCTTAATTTACAGGACATAATTTTATCTATTCCAAAGAACAGCTCACTCGCTGAATTTTTATATAAAAGCTCCAAATAATGCTATTTGTGCCTGTTTCACCTTGGGAGTCACAGTCCTTTGTCTTATCTTAAGTTAGAGTACATTTATTATTATGAGATTTAGAAAAATACTAACACAAGGATTGGAAAAAGGCAGATAAATTTAATTTTTTATAGGAAGTGCGCGGAAGTTTTCTCATTGCTTTTTTTCTTTCCCATAATAAAAGTAATTTAATTAAAATGTAAAGCAATAAATTGCCACTGTTGAAGTGCCCAATTATATACTTAGTTATATGTGAATAAAAATAATTTACATCAAACCTAAAAATTAATTTGTTGACAATCTTATTCCATTGTAGGATTAGCCCATGGGAAAACACAATTCTGGGTAAAAAATACAAAGACTTCGGAACAAAAGAAAAGTTGCACTCAAATAGACGAGAGGACTCAGTTCAAACTTCAGTTGGTAAGCTGTGTGACATTTCTCCTGCTTGTGTTCCGTAGGAAATTCATGACACCTTGTTAGTTTAACAATTGGGCTCTCATGCATAAAATATTACCAGTTACATTGGCACTTAAACTGTGTTTTTGATTTGTTTCCCTGGAAAAGTTTTCATTAAACCTGTAACCGAACTCTGAAAAATATGCCGTAAAATATTGCCTACAGATTGGAACTTTGAAAGTCCTGTGATTGGTAAGCAGAAATATGCAACGATAATATGCTTTATGAATATTAATATATGGGAGACTGTTGTGAAAAAAATGCTGTTATGCCTGGAGAGGAAAAAAGCAATCAAAGTGAACAAAAAAACTTTCAGCCTCATCACTCAGAAGGTTCTCTCTGGCAACAAACTGGAACGTGAGTTGAACTAGTGCTCTAACTTGTACAGCATATCGGAATGCCCGGATAGATAGTACTAAACATTACTAAAGAGAAGGTTTAACTTAATTCTAGTGTCACACGTGTCATGTATAAGGTGCAGGAGAAACCCTCAGTTCTCTGCCCCATCTATAGTATGCATGATAACTGCTGTACTTGTCACTGTACACACCAGACACAATTCAGCACAAAAATGCAGGAGTATGTACCAATGGCAGCAGGCCAGAGATTTCTATAATGACATATTTAAGTAGGCAGAGACAACTACATGCGTGACACCAGCCTAGTAGTTTTAGTAAATTTGCAAGATTGTCCTAGTTTGCAGACATGTCAAGTCAAACTTTCCAGTACATTTCATGACCTTTCTCTAAAAAAAAACCTTTTCAGGAAGCTTTATTATCCAACTGAGAAATGTATTAATGGTGAAGGAAACCAAGGCCGCCAGCAGGGGGGGAGGAGAGCACCATGTTGCAATCTTCTTGTTCATAGATCATCTTTGTGGCCCTAGGCACATGCTGAGTGATAGAGCCATCTAAGAGGTTCTAAGAAAAGACATTAACAATGAGATGCTCTTACAGTAGTGCCCAGGGTTGGAATAGGTAGGCTGGACACCAGGAAAAAAAAAACCAGTGGGCCCTGGCCCTTGTAGCCCCCGCTGACCTAGCCAGCAATGTAGCCCTCCACCCCCTAAGAATGTGGTACAAGCTAAAGAATGCAACATGGCGTTTGACATGGTGACGTGGTGTGCACGGGGGGCAGGGTAAAGGAGGCACATCTGTGGGTTAGGAAGTTTGCAACTGTGGTGGGGGGTCCCCGAGGTGGCAGTCCTGGTGGGCCCCAGACACCCCAGTCCAACACTGGTAGTGCCCCAGGCTGATGCTCCTGTTCAGTTGAACTGCACCTCACTGCATCGATTAGAATTACTGGGGATTGTCCAGTAATCTGTTTGGCACCCCCTCAGTAATTATAACTTTCCTTTTCATTGAAATTCAGTCCCCCAACTAATATATATAGTACATGAACTTTTCTTTGGTTTAGTTCTACAATATGTTGAGAAGGAAACCTTACATTCATAAAACACAAATGCATAGATCCCAATTCTTAATTCTTTCCAGTTGATCTCCTCTTACAGAATCAAATGTAAAAACAAATTAAAAGGAAATTAATCATACTACAGGTATGGGATCCCTTATCCGGAAACCTCTTATATAGAAAGTTGGGAATTATGGAAAGGCCATCTCCATAATTCTAATTTTTAAAAATGATTTCCTTTTTCTCTGTAATAATAAAATCCCAGCTAAGATATAATTAATCCTTATTGGAGGCAAAAGAACCCTATTGGGTTTATTCAATATTTAAATGATTTTTAACAAACTTAAGTTATAGAGATCCAAATTACAGAAGGATCCCTTATCCGGAAAACCCCTGGTCCCGAGCATTCTGAATAACAGGTCCCATACCTGTACTACTAATTCTGCTGTTTAAAATGTATGAAACTCATTGCAACTTAACTTGTTGCATTTGTCATGTAATAAAGGACTTATGAGTACATTCATATTTGTTTCTTTCTGTATAAGCCACATTTACAGTCTGACATGGGATTAAGCCCTTTGCACGGTTTGACAAGCGGCAACGGCAGAACCATCTTAGTCAAAATATCTTGCTTCCCCTTCTGTCTGTGGCATATGTTGGATTTATTCCCGAGAGCAGTCAGAATGCCTTGATCATGTAGCACATTTTCTATGTAAAGAGAGAAATATGTTTGCTTGTCTTACAGGGACCTTCATGTTGCTAAATATTGAGCCTTTGCTGGATGTTGCTGATGTGACAAAGCCTGATTTTGTTATTAACCCTGAGAAATATTTTGAGGACAAAACAGATGAAAAATCTACAAAGGAATTTACTACCCCTCCCCTCTCAGACAGTAAGTACTTTTAGTGGCAGAACATACATGATTCCAGCTGATAAAGAACATTTTCCAAGCAATCAACTCACTTGTAAAAATATGTGTATAGGTGATTTATGAGCTAAAGGTGCTGAACAGGACTGGATTTTAGGCTGCCCCTTTATTAGATATAGTATAATTATTATCCCTCTACTGCTCACCAACCTGTTACCAAATCATTGAAATTTGTTCTTTGATTTGTACAAAAGCATTCAATATATGGGCGTCAGAGACTTAAGTAAAAAACAGACATGGTACAGTACCAATAAAACAAACTTTATATTAATATGTGCAAATTGCTGGTGATCAAGATTAATTGCATAGGATGGGTTAACTGGACTAACAGAAGCGCAGAAGCTAATATCTGTGCCACTTTTACGTACTAGCTGGCATCCAGGTAATCCCAGGGCCTTTGTTATTCATATCTACCCACTGTAGTGGTTGTAAATGACTGTCACAGGCATTTCTCTCTTTGCTGATTTTCTAGGGGGGTAAGTGGTGTTGGTCACTAGTAATATCCTAAAATAGACAACTTCAGTCAGGCCTTTACAGTTGGAACATATGACAATTTGAAACAATGTAAACTGCGATTACAAATATGCAGGTTGTTATTGAGAAGAACTGCAATAACCTAGTAATGTCACACAATTTCCTGATATAATTTGGGCTTTCAGTTTTCCATAATATGTGTAAACCCATTTTACATCTTATTGGAAAGGTGTGAGGAAACTATTCCATTAAGTACAGAGCAGCAGCCAAACACTGTACCGGGAGTCTGCACACCCCGCCATCAGCGCCATCAATTTAAATGACTCTTTTCACAGAATTGGAAATAACTGACAAGCAATATCTTTAGCTCAAATAAACAATGGTTAAGCATTCAGCATATTGTCACATCCCATCCGTGCCGCAGAAAGTTGCGGCTCACACATTCCACTCACGCTTCTTTGGGAGGAAAATTTTTACATTTAAAGAAAAATGCATTTGTTCCTTTTTTCCCCAAGATGTGTGAGTTTCATAGATGCCTGCTCTGCATTATGAACTAGAAAGAGGCTGCAGAGGAGTGAATTATCCTAGATAGCTTCTATTATTATGTAAAAGCACACAGTGAAACTATCAGAAGTAGCAGGCTATCCAGCGCGAGGAGAATATTTGGTGGTATGCCCCTGTAGCTGGAAAGAAAGGAAAGAAAAATGATGCATTGCTTGTGCTACACAACAGGGATAATTGCCTACATTAGAAGTGATTATTTGTAGCAGAAATCAAAACGTGCACGGTGGAGCTGAAGAGAAATGGCCATATGTTTCTTGTATGTGTGTATTAACAATTATTCATTTTGTATAGCCCCTGTCCTCCATCATCTAAAAATGTCACCTTGTCTCAGATAAGGGAGAGGGAATCATAAGTAAAAAAGGGACAGTTTAGCAGTTATCGGTGTTAATAAAGGCTTTGAGTGCTTGCCAGTCACATGAATAATGTAAATATGATTGTATCACCAATGTAGCACTGAAATCTGTATTTGATGAGGGAAGTCTCTTCCCGAGAGAGATTCTGGAACGTGAACTACAAGCAAAACAACTGAATGCGAAGTTGCACCTCCATGACAGGATGAAAAGAGACAGAAAGGTGCAGAAGCAGAAGAAAAGCAAATGAGAACTGTGTTGGGAACAGCTGAAATCTTACATGAAGGAATGGATAGTTTCTTACAATGCTTGCATGATCTTCGGTATTTGTGGTAAATGCCCAAGTCCAGTTCTTGTACAAAAATAATTCTTATTCACTGAGGATACCTTTAGATTGTAAGCTCTTGTCAGTAGGGCCCTCTAATTCTATTTTTACTCCAAAACCCCTGTTTGTTAAATTATTGTAAGACCCCTGTTCGTTTTAAACAAATGTAAAGTACCTGAGTAACTTGTTGGCGCTATATTAATACATCATGAGGAAATAAAAATATATCACACTACAAAGGGATTATGGGCGGCTTCTCTATAAGATGCTATAAGAACAAAACCGAAAAAACCTGAAATAGAAATAAAATAAAAAAAGTTTGAACTTCATGCATAGTGCTGGGACAACAGGGTAACTTTGCAACAGACTTTCTAATCTCTTTACATACATAATTACATGAATAATTACTTAGTTACAAAGTTAAGTTGGGTTGAAAAAAGACCAAAGTCCATCAAGTTCAATCCTTCCAAGAAAACCCAGCACACACACAACCTATACTGACCTATCTATACACTCACATACATAAACCATATAAACCAGCAGCAATACTAACTGTAGATATTAGTATCACAATAGCCTTACTGATACTATGCTTGTTCAAGAATCATCCAGGCCCCTCTTAAAGGCATTAACAGAATCTGCCATCACTCGGGTCTATGTTATATATAATACTGTATGTGCAAAAAAGCCCCATGTCTCCTGAGCTCTAAATTACAAGAAGGCCATCTTCCATAGAGTCTAATTTAAGCAAAAAATTCTAACATTAAAAATGATCACAATTTTCTAATAACACAGTATCTTGTACTAAGCTGTATGAATCCATATTGGTGGCAAAACGCTGTTGGGTTTATTTGATGTTTCAGTATTTTTTTAGCAGGTTTAAAGCATGGTGATCCAAATTACAAAAAGTTCCCTTATCCACAAAACCTGTATATACTGTATAGATTCCTGACTCAATGCAGGCACAATATTGAATTTTCAAAGCACCACACACCTGAAATAAGCACTAAGCCAAAATGTTAAGCACGCCCCAGTGATTGTAATCGCTTAACCTTATACCCCACAGTTACCCCAGGAGAGAACTGCAGCAGCCTGGGGTACCTTTAAGAGAACGATCCTCTTCCTTCTGTTTTTTTTGTGCTGCCTGTGCATGCAAAGTAGAGTACAAAGCCAAACCTTAACAAAAAAGGCACCTTTTTCAATCTACTGCGCCTGCCCCGGGATTCTAAAGATAGACAAGAGAAGGAAGAGGTCACTTGTTCCCAGCTACCCCGGGTTGGTTCGGTTTTCTCCCACCCAGGGTATAAAGTAAGCAATTAGGGGGTGCATAACATTTTGGCACCCCCCAGTGATTTTACCATTCCTTTTACATTAGCAGCCATATATAGAGCACGAGAGTCACAAATATCCTGTAAATTATACCCTTAGAAATGGTGTTTAGTGATGTCACCAGTTATAATTGGTGCTTAGAGTTATGTCAGTTGTCACATGACTCACTGAAACCTGTTTATTATTTAAGCATCACTTCCATAACCTGTAAAAAAGCACTTGGCCTAAAGCATCACGCTTTAATATGGATATAATATATTTACATATATATTGTACAAAACTCATACTTCACTATATAATGTATTCTACAAACTTTGCACACAAGGAAGTTTTATTAGTACTTTTTCAAAATACCTCATACTTTATCATGGTTCTATGTATAAGACTGGTCAAATGTGACTTTTCTCATCTGTCCTTTCTCTATAGAAACTGCATGGCATATTCTTCCAGAATATATTTGTGTAGTTTGCACAGTCCAGCACTGGCGTTAGCATGGCGCCAAGTTGTGTTTGGGTTTGTGCCTCACATAGCACTGAGATTCCAGGGGCCCACCAGAAAACCTTGGACCATAGGCCCACTTTATAAACTATTATTTCTCTTCTCCTCCCCCTGCAAGTTTCTTTTCTCTATCCTTCCATCACTTTTTCTCATATAGAAATAGGGAATGGCCATGCAATTGGCCAAATAGTTAGACGCAAGAGGGCCCACTGGCACCTGGGCCCACAGGGAGTTTTCCTGGTGGGCAAGTCCAACACTTGGGGGCCCATTTATTAAAGCACACATTTTGGGTGGTAAAAATCACGATAAAATCACCACAATAATTTCTGATGTTCGAAAACGTCGGTTGTACGAAAATATTGTGGTTGCGTTCTGAAAGTCACAAAATTTTCGGATCCGAATGTTTGTAAACGTTGCAAAAACCTTTTTGGCTTTGAAACCTTCAATGTATGATTTTGGAAGCCTTCCATAGGACTCAATGGCACTCTACAGATCCAAACTGGCCAAAAGATAGTCACAATACCAAAGCTTGAATGAATTACGGAAAAAAATTACTAAAAATACGACTTTTTCGTGGAAGTTAACGAAAACCACTAGCACTTGTGCCTCTCATACTGATGATGTTAGCATTGTGAAAAGATGTATCTGTATCAATTACTACTGTGACCAAACAGTTTGGTCTCCAAGCAATGTTTTAATTTTCCATTTTCTCCATGTTGACAGCGCCTGACAGCCCTTACAGGGGTTGAGGTCAGGACCAATGCGAAAGCTGAGTTCAGAAAGTCCAATAAGTAGTACACAAGGGGTTAAACAAGTCTCTGGTTAAATTCAGGCAAAAGTTTGTGGCAGGCAGATTCAGCATATTTTGGAACAGAGCAGAGTAAAAACCAGTAGATCAAACAGAAATAACAATTTAGGCACACTCAAGAATTTTCAGAGGAAAAACTTATTTTTAGGCATTGCATTTTGCACCAAGCGCTTTGACATCAACGTTCTAGCATTGTGGCCATGGGTGCCGGCAACTTTGATTTTAACACAAAGTGGAGCACTCCTGACACATGAAGAATTAGTATACCCTTCCAGTACTGTTGTGTACAATATTATGATAATGTTATTGTTAAAAATGCCAGAAGTGTTGTACCATTGTGGCAGAGCCAATATCACACATTTTATCCAGTATTTTATTAATTCAAAATTTGTATCATTCCACTTGGTTTAATGTGCCACGATGCATGTTGGATGCAGTTCCATGCACAGAATTTGTAGCACGTAATCCAATTTCTTATGATGGGGCCTGTCTAGCCTTTATCAAACAGACTTCATTCTTCTTTGGCTGATTTGAATGCACTTTTTTGTATGACAATGGTTCAAGCCATTACTCCTGGCCTTTTGCTACTAAGTAATTTAAAATCAAGAAAGGGCACAGTTCTGTATTTCTTGACGTGCCATAGGCGACTGTACTGGCATGCAAACTCTCATTACAACCCTTCCTTGCATCTGCATGCCACTCTGTATGCTTGCCCAATTACACACATTATGGGATGTGCCTGGTGCTTTAGAGATAAACAGCATAGAAAAATATGAATAATTATGATGCTTTCTGTATGTTGAAAGCTGTCATTAGGAGTGACCTCTCTTTAGGTCTAATCTTATTGAGCCTTTGTTCTCTTTGCTGCATTTTCTGTTATTTTCATACCAACCTCTTTCATCCTTTTTATCTTTTGTCATTCGTAGCTGTGAAAAATGTTAGTGATTAATAAATTAATCTAATATTATGTTTCATTCAGTAACAAACTAATCATACACATGTATGAGCTCCATCTAGTGGTGTAGATTCGTTAAAAATGGTAATTTTCTCCAGCATCTGAGCTGCACCAGTGAGCTAAAGTCTTTATGGCTAATTCTGGTTAAGTACTGTAATGTCTTGCTCATTGTTAGAGCAGATGCTGTGTATGATCCCTTTCTGTAGCCTCCCAGCTGCTTTTTTGGACAAGAATCATGGAAATAGTTGCAAATATTTTACATATCTTTGCAGACTGGTAGGGATTAGGGTAAAGAGACCACAACTCTGCATTTTGTAGCTGCCACAGACCAGTTATATCAACTAACTAAACGCAACAGACTGCTGGTGGCAATACTAAATATATTTAGTTGTATACCATGTATCCCTGGAGTTGTGTGTGTGTCCTGCCTTAGCGCCATAAGCATCTGCCTCTTCTGCCTACCTTTCATTCCAGCCTTGCTCTTGTCACTTGTATAGGATTTTAAAGACAAATATACAGTACCTATATAACTTGACCAGAGAGCTTGGGAATTCTCCACTTGTTGAATTCTGAAGACAAGAAGCATGTCTGAAACTGCTCTGGTTTGAATGTACTATGTCCGCTCTCCCTCTGCATGGAAAAATCTCCATGGATTTACAGTAGAGGCCTTATCTATAGTAACTGGCATTTTGGAAATTCCTTTCCAAATTGCCTTGTAATACACTGTATCCAGTGCCGGACCAAGCCGGCCGGGCACCCTAGGCAACCTGGTTGGTTTGGCCCACCCCTAGACCACCCCTCCGTGTAAACACGCACACAGGGCGGCAGGGTTTCTGTGACTGATGGCGGCGGGGGGGGGGGATCTGAAGTTGGAGGAAAGGGCCCGGAACTAGTGGTAGGTGAAAGAAGAGGTACTGTACCTGTCTGCTGCCCCCCCCCCCCCCCCCCACCACCATTGCCCCCTAGGCAGGTGCCTCTTCTGCATACCCCTAGTTCTGGCCCTGACTGTATCCTCCTGGGAGAGAGGAATGTATAATGACAATTTCAATAAAATAATGTGCTTTCCTATCTAATATGTAACAATCCATTCCCAGTTTATGCACCAATTAGCATGACCTGCATCAAAGAAGGTTACAATACCTATGAAAGTTCTTCCCTGTCCAACGGTTGGTATTGTTATAAACAAGCAACAATTAACATGTGGGTCCTTCTGGATAAAATGAAGTCAGCAAAGGTCATTTATAAACATTGCTGTAATTGTGGTAACAAAGCAGTAAAGAGTTCTCAGTGCAGGACTGTATATTATCCTAGCTACTAGCAAGTATTATTACTATAAAAGTTCAAGCCTCACAAGGAACATGCTGATTGGTGCACATTGAATAATGACCCTGCTGCTTAAAGCAGTACAACCAAACATGGGAGAAGGGTCCTACCTATGCTGCATTACACACAGTATTTCATTTGCACTAAATATAATAGTTAACCCATTTTGCCATTTCACAAATTTCATGCAGAAATTTAGATATAATTTTATTGCAGAATTATTCTTTGTTTATAGACTTTCAGTATCACTTGGTAAACTGCCCAAGGTGGCAAGCCCACACAACAACACAGCTAGGTTTCTCTCTAAGTGGTGTCAGCTTATGGAGAGGTTTGTTTACTAAAAAGGGCTCACTATCCAAAATTGCTGCACATATGTATGACCTGAAGGCAGTGGTGTAACTAACATACAGCAAATGCCGTGCCTGCAGGGGGATCCCAAGCAGCAGGTGGGTTGCCACCGGGGAGGGGGCATGTATCGATGGTCGGCATGTGCAAATGTTATGGTGTGTGCCAGCCCCCCCCCCCCCCTTAAAAAAATCTTCAGAGAATCCAGTCAAATCCTATTGGCAAGCTTTTATTCTAAATGCTCACAGTACTAACTTTCATGCACAGAGGCATAGAGTGTCCTATAATATTTGCATGCACTGAAGAACAGGGTTCTGGTCTCTCTGTGGGGTTGCTGTGTAATGACTAGAAAACATTTTTTCTAATTCCCACTTACATATGTTATATATCAGTGCTGTCCAACTTCTGTGGTACTGAAGTACTACATGGTGGAGGGCAAATAATGGAAGCCAGTTTGAGCACTCCCCCTTTTTTAAACTGCACCCACTTCAAACCACACCTATGTTATCATAAGAGCTTTTAAGGTTATTCCCACACTAATGGTGGTAGTGCAGCAAAAACCCAAATGGTTGGTGCTCACTGTAGGAATATTACCCTTCATTCATTTGTGAAAAAAATTATATTATGTCATATTGAGACTTAAATCCATATGCCTCCTCCCCCCCAGTGGATAACTCAGCAGCTATTTAAAACTGCTTAAAAACTCTCAAAACAAACCTCTGCCAGGTTCACCTCCCACAGGCAGCATACGGCAAGCAGAGTATGGCACATAGGCAGCATAGGGCAGAGCATGGCACACACAGGCAGCATAGGGCAGGCAGAGTATGGCACACACAGGCAGAATAGGGCACACAAAGGCAGCATAGGACAGGCAGAGTATGGCACACACAGGCAGCATAGGGCAGGCAGAGTATGGCACACACAGGCAGCATAGGGCAGGCAGAGTATGGCACGCAGAGGCAGCATAGGGCAGACAGAGTATGGCACATACAGGCAGCATAGGGCAAGCAGGGTATGGCACACTTAGGCAACATAGGGCAAGCAGAGTACAGCCTGTGTGTGGCTCACTCTGTGTGTGCCATACTCTGCCTGCCCTACCATGCCTGTGTGTGCCATACTCTGCCTGCCCTACTCTGCCTGTGTGTGCCATACTCTGCCTGCCCTATGCTGCCTGTGTGTCCCATACTCTGCCTGCCCTATGCTGCCTGTGTGTACCATACTCTGCCTGACCTATGCTGCCTGTGTGTTCATACTGTGCCTGCCCTATGCTGCCTGTGTGTGCCATGCTCTGCCTGCCCTACCCTGCCTGTGTGTGCTATACTCTGCCTGTCCTATGCTGTCTGTGTGTGCCATGCTCTGCCTACACTATGCTGCCTTTGTGTGCCATACACACAGGCAGCATAGGGTATGTAGTACATACAGTGACACAATGTTGTCACTGCTCCTACAGTCTGTATGAGGTGTGAACAGGTGAACAATGTGGGGGTTTACAGTCTGAGCCTGAGGTGTGAACAAGGCAGGGAGTGAACAATGCAAAGATTAAAAGGTGTGAACAGTACAGGGGATTACATGTTTTAACAATACAGGGACTTAAAGCTTAAATCTGAGGTGTGAGCAATGCAGGGGCCAGTTATTCTCAGTACTGATATCATTTAAAGCTTACACAAAGGTAAGCAGTCACAGCAGCCAGAAAGGTGGGGGGGCCACACAACGGGGGACAGATGGGCCTTTTACCTTCTTCTTCCAACTTTTTGTAGTTTTTAAATGGGGGTCACTGACCCCAGCAGCAAAAAAACTATTGCTCTGTGAGGCTACAGTTTTGTTGGCATTGTTACTTTTTGTAACTTTCCTTTCTATTCAGGCCCTCTCCTATTTATATACCAGTCTCTAGTAACCAAATTGCTATTGAAACTCCAAACTGGAGAGTTCCCGAAATGAAAAAAATAAAAAAACTATAATAAAAATAATAAAAAATGAAGGCCAAATGCAAATTGTCTCAGAATACCACTCTCTACATCATACTAAAAGTTATCTCAAAGGTGAACAGCCCCTGTAAATGGATTATTTTTACATAATACAGCTTTACCACTTCTTGTAGCAGCAGTCCTATCCCAAATGAGATACAGGTCCCTGTTCCCAGGGACAGATTCATGCCTAGGCTTACCTAGACTAAAGCCCAGAGGCCAAGTGTGATCAGGGGCATATCTAGCTTTTTTAAAAATGATTTCTCTTTCCCAATCTTTTAATATTCCTTTTTGTGTGCTCTGGGTCCGGTTGGGTGCACCAGGGAGAAGAAGGCAGGCAAGGCTTGCATCTTAGCTCTTTATGCTGGGTCGGGTTTGGCACGTGCCAGTGACATCACATGCCTAATCCGACTCGACTCAGAGAGCTTGGGTGCACACGCACCTGTATCTGCACACAGATTCACACACACACGCCTGGCTTGCCTTCTTCTCCCAGGTGCATCGTGACCCGACCTGGCCAAATAATTTTACTGTTAGTAATAGTTAATAATTTTAAATTATTTGTTGTAGATTTCTAAATTTTTGGGAGTCGGAATAACCTAGGAGAGGAGTCTGTGAAAAGTGTATTCACATCTTATTTATCCTCCAGTGCCTGTTCCACTGGCATGGTTTTCGTCTTTTTCTTTTGAGGGGGCTAAGGATATTGGCAGTGCACTGTATCTACATTACGACCTGAACATTGGAATGAAGATCGCCTTGAAAGTACAAGATGCACTCTACTACGTGTGGTTTTGTATAGAGCTGTGTGAAGAGCCAAATGCCATACAACTGATATAAGCAAAGTATTGGATGTTTGGACTTAGCAGACAGTCAGGATTGAGGGACAGCCTTGTAACATCTTATTTTGGTTCCCTATGCTTCGACTTGTGTAATATGTATCTGTACATATGTTAAATTGGTAAGCAGTACCAGTAACCACTTCCGACAGGGGCACATTCAAGCTATCAGTTTTGACTTTTTCAAAATACACAAACTTCAGCTGGCTTTATGCAGCCGTGCTGGCTTGAGTGATGATCCTAACAAAGTTGATACAAGGTTATGTGGGGGCCCCTGCAGGTTTAGTTGATGTCTTTTCCTTATTAAATTTTCTTTCCTGCCTCAATCGCATGTCAGATGGCAAGATGATCATTTTAGGCCAATACATGATCCAACCAGATGCCAACTCAGTCAAAAGTGACCAATCAGCAGTGACTATCTACCAATATATGGGCATTTTTTGATCTTTATATCCATCTTGCTAACCACAAAGAAATTTCTAATGGTTACAAATGTATAGAATAAGCAAACATCATTGGTGAGTTAACTGTACTATGTATTCCATATCAGAATGCATACTATGCTGACTGTCCCAGGCATTAGAATTTTAGACATTACAGGCAAGAAATGAATACAGTTTGTGAATGAAAGCCGACTCAGCAGCCATGCCAGTTTGATCCATTGCTGCTCAGTGAACAAACATAGTGTTTTTAGTGCGCTACAAAAGTTTCGAGATAGCAATGTCAACAAACACACTCTGGCATTTAGAAAATTAATCATTCGTCTGACAGATTAAATGTACTATACCTGCTCTCCCTCAGCTTTCGGAGACATTTACTTTTCTTGCCAGGGGAAATACGCCGCTGTTTTTCATGTAAGTGCCCTTTAAGATAAAAAATAAGTGTAAGAAATTGAAGACAAAAAAAAAAGTTTAAAGATAATTAAAAAGCGCCAAATAGCATAGTTTTGTTTTTACTTTTTTTATTAGCTCATTTCAAGTGTGCTCATTTAAATGAGGTAATTTACAAATATTGCTGTGACTACTGCAATCTGTGTAGTTTATGTTATTATATAATTAGGAGAGCACATGGAGTCCCTGAAACCTGACTCCAACTACTGTGTATAAATACTTTTGTTCTTTTAATAAATAAGCAAGATAAATATCATTAGTGCGCGGGGAAACAGTAGGAGAAAATGAAATAGTGTACCGTTCCCCCTGTGCGACATTTATTAGTTAAACCAGTATGGAATTTAGCACGCCAAGAATCATATTGTGTGTGGGCAGTGGAGGAAAATGATATTATGGTAATGTCTTCTGTAATGGAAGTTTTTCTATTTTAGAGCCCAAAAGAGTACTTTGTGTTACAATGAAAAGACTCTACCCAGGCGTGATCGTCGCCGTGACCCTTTGTGGAGTTTGGATAACTTGCAATGCCTCCAGGCTCTGGGGAGATGCTATTACAGAACTGGCTGTGGATCTGTCTCGGGCAATTCATTCAAGTTGCACAGAAGAAAACATCATTTTTTCTCCACTTGGAACTTCTTTAATTCTTGGAATGATAAAACTGGGAGCCAGAGGAGCAGCACTGAGTCAGATACAGCAAGCTTTAAAACTACAGGGAAATCAAGACAGTGAGTCTTTCTTTTATTGATCCCAAATCTATAATTCCTCCATGTTATTGTGCAGGTGAAATAAAACTAATCTGTGCTTGGTGATATGAACAGTATATTGAGTCCAGTCTCTCCAACACCAATGGGGTTAATGTCCAAAAAAATAAAGCAGAATAAAACAGACATGAAGGATGAAGGGGAAAGGTGGGAATATGTCTGTAACCCATTATGTCGTCCTATCATTTTTGTTCAGGATATCATTCATAGCTGAATGCATCCACAAATTGAAAGGGGAACTTCTCTATGCAGAACAAAGAACACTGTGTCCATGGAATACTTCCTTTGAATTGGCTTACTATATTCTAGCAATAACAGTTTATATGTCCTTATATTTTAGTTTTCTGTGGTGGCACTCAGGAGCCTTGCTAACTTTCTCAGATATCTGGGGATTGGGACTTTATGTCAACATCTATATTAGTTCACATTCAAGAAACTCAATGTTGTCTAAAATTGATACAAAGGAGTTGTGAGATTACACACTGAAATACTCAGTAACATCGCACTGATAAAGCTGCCATGTACAGTTACAATGTAAAAATACATGAAGATATAAATGGAAGAATAAGAAACTTTGCTTTGAAGAATAGGGTGTTAATAGATTGCTATCCTCCCTATGCAAACACTCTATTTAAGGTATAACAAGCCTTCCTATGTGAACAACCTTATTTAGGGGACTAACAGACCACATATATTTCGGTAGGTGCAGAGAGTTTGTTGTTGTAGCAAGGGGCAGTTTTGAAAAGTTGAAAACATAAGAACTGAAATAAAAATGGACTTTGGTATGTTTCCTGATGATCGATAGGAGAGTCTGCCATTCACATTGTAAAGCAGAGTTCCCCAACCGGTGGCTCGTTAGCAACATTTTGCTCACCAACCCCTTGGATGTTGCTCCCAGTGTCCCCAAACCAGGTAGTTATTTTCACATTCCTGACTTGGCGGCAAGTTTTGGTTGAATAAAAATGACGTTTACTACCACATGAAGCCTGTAAGCTGATAGTGTGGATAGAGACTACGTAATAGCCAATCTTAGCCCTTATTTGGCACCTCCATGAACTTTTATGATGCTTGTGTTGCTCTCCAAGTCTTTTTACATTTGACTGTGGCTCATAAGTAAAGCTGGCCATACACGCACCAATAATATCGTATCTGGCATGGGTCAGAACTGGCTTGGCACTTGGGCAGTCGCATCACTGGGCCATTGGGACAAGCACAAAGCTTTGCATGATGCAAATCCAAACAATTAGCCCACTGACATTGATGCTTGTTGCCAGTTTGTAGGTCCCATTCCCACTGGCCATTTTACACGTGGTGCTTCTATGCTCCTCTCTTGTATTAACCCTTGCCTGCCTGAACTCTGCCAGTTCTGACCTGTTTCCTGTTTATTGGTTTTGTGCTGTATTTACCCTTGCTGTGCCTCACCATGGACTTTCTTCTGCCTTCCTGTATTTAAACCTTTCTCTTAAGAGCTTCTTCCTTGATGCCTACTCCATGCACTAAGACCAGTGGCCCTAAGACATGCTGTGGTCCCCTGATGGTCGTGTCAGTATGATTAGTCAGTCAGTACTGGTTGTGACACACACAAACAAACATACATAAACAAGTTAAATTTCAATTCATTTTTTTTAATACAATATTTTTCTGTACTGTATCTATCTTCCTTTCCCATTTTATTATACAAACCCATTTTAACAGGGAAATGTTTACAAGGTTGGAATATCATGCTTACTCCTTGGTGGGGATTAATTAAAAACTTGCTCAAAAACAAATAACTTATTGTTCTCCTGTAGTTCTTATGGAAGCAGTTGTCGTTTAGCATAAAAATAACCCTGGGTACTTTTTTGTCACATTGTATAATATAATTGGAGGAAAAAGCCTGCTGGAAATGTCTCATGTCAAGGTGAGAGCAAGAAAACAAATTGTGTACTAGGTTTTAGATTGGAAAAGAGCATCCTACACCTTCGTTATGTTTATGCTGATCATTAAAAGGCACTAAAACACAAATCATTTTCTCTAGGTGAGGAGTTTTCTGAGCTAAAAACGCTTCTTGCTGTCATCTCTGAAGAAAATAAAGAATTTACATTTAATCTAGCAAATGCCCTCTACCTTCAAGAAGGATTTCAAGTGAAGGAGCAGTATCTCCATAGCAACAGGGATGTCTTCAACAGTGCAATAAAGCTGGTGGATTTCCAAGATGTAAAGGCTTCTGCTGAAACAATAAGTGAATGGGTGCAAAGGCAAACACATGGTAATCTCAACATTTTGCTCTGCTAAACTTGTCTTTGTAATTGGGCCCTTTTGTCAGATATTTTTTTAGCAAACGAAGTAGAAGTAAAATTACAAGACAACAGTAAATTGTTCATACAAGACAAACAATTACTGACAAAGTTGATGTATTATAAAGTTCTACAGAGGGGCAGGAGGGGAATTCATATTCAGGACGCGTAACAAAGAACATTTCCAAGTTTTATGTGTTTAAATCTAATAACCAGTAATTCTTAGAAAAAATATCTGAACTGAAACACCAGATAATAATGAAGTACTGTACATATAAACATGTTTTTGAGCTGGTTTGTAATTGCAATGCAAATGATGGGCGTTCTGACTTTTTTCTTTATATGACATGACAAAAAGACCCTCCTATTTGTAACTATCAGTTACTCACCCACTTAGATATTGAGCTAAACGGGGCAGGTACCTGCTGTGGCTGATTTATTGCCCACTCCATTTATTGCCCACCCTATAGGAGAGGTGCCAAAATGAATCTTTCCCCTGAAATACCCACCTAAGGTGGGCAATGTCAGGCTGACCAGTTATATGGCCCTAGGGCCAAACAATTGGATTACAATAACAGGACTACACAATACAGTGCCAAAGCATGCAAATCAACCCCCCCCCCCCCCCCCCACACAAACAGGAGCATCATTCTGGGGAATAAACCTAACGATTCTTTTCACTGGGATTGCCTAACATATTGGCACCCTCTTTAAATAGGGCTGTCTTTGGGTTCAGCTCTAGTCCTTGGTTTTCTTTTCAACTCAGAAACAAAGAGGACACGAAACATAAAAAATAACCAAGCTATAAATTCCTCAACATTAATAAACAAAATAAGTAATAGAAGTAAAAAAAAAAGGTTCCCTGTGACTGGCTGCAAGTCCTTTTCAACTGCAGTGAATCACTGAGCAGAAAATCCCTTGTGATTGCTAAAGAAATTTCCAAGCTAACACTTTTTAAACCAGAATTTTACACAGCTACATGTGTGTGAAATCTAAACTTAGCTTTGTGGGATGTTACATGGTATTAACGTGGTGTATAATGCTATATACATGATCCCAGGTTAAAAAAGAATGCAAATTAGCATTTGGAGCCAGCAAATATATGTACAGTTTTGTGTAATATACAGTACTGTAACACGGAGTTGAAAAGAATATGGATTTGCTACAGAATTACATGGAGTGAGTTTTCGTTCTAATACTCACATTACCTTCTGAGTGACTAAATAGCCTCCCTCCCACGCCCCTCAACTTAGAGCTATGATCTTCCATGAATATGTTCCAATTAGACTATTACTGCATAGTCCCACTGCCTCATCTGATGAATGTTTGTATTCGTAAAAGATTTTATTAAGTTTTATTGAATCATTTTGTACTGCAGTGTTCTGGAGGTATCACAACACATTCATCATAATGATCAAACTAAACATCAGTCATTATGAAATGCTAAGCCTGTAGGAATGTGCACACAGTATTGCTGAGTGCCCCATGTATGCTGTGGCAAGTTGAATTAGGATCTAATCAAAGGATTTTGACACCTTTTACAATCCCTGGTATCAATGTTGCCTCTAATTTCTTTTGTGCGCACTTTTTAAAACCATGCGTGCAGTTGTGTGCAGCACAAAATTGTGTGTTTTCACATGAAATTCTTTGGGCGCACCACAATTTATTGTGTGCACGTCTTAAAACTTGTGTGCTCGTGCACAAGTGCAAAGCTTAGAGGAAATATTGCCTGGTTTATTCCTGGCCTGACTCAATAAGGAGTGTTTCAAGGAGAGGTTGCTGTGAGCTTCCACAGCTGTATATCTGGCAGCAACCTCTGCTCATTAGTGCATTGTGCCTGGTATATTGGGTGGCTGTCCCACTAGAGTGGTTTGAAAAAATGATCTTGGGAACTTGGGAAGAAACACCAGGGATTTAAGCACTGTACATACAACTTAAAGGAACATTAACACTAAAAAATGAAAGTGTTATTAAAGTAAGTATGTATATATGTATGCATGTATGTATGTACTGTTGCCCTGCACTGGTAACACTAACCTGTTTGCTTCAGGAACACTACTGTAGTTTATATAAACAAAGCGGCTGTGTAGCAATGGAGGCAATTAAAATAGGCACAATGTCTCAGGGTAAATAGCGGACAACAGATAAGCTATGTAGAACACCATTACATTTTCCATAGCTCAGTAAGATTTCCCCTAAAATTACTCTCTACAGCCCCAGAATAACGAAGCTTCCTCCCGGCATCCAGATTTATTTTTCTGTATTATAGTCAGTTGAACTACAGATCTTTTACCGACTTCCTTGTCTAGTGTGAAGCTCCACCCCTTTTGCTTTCTGAGCCCTCCTTCTCTCTATGACTATGAAGACTTCAAAGTGGTGCCTACCAGGCATGCCCACTGCCACTCTGCTCCAATGGAAATCAATTAGGCATGTGCAGTAGGCACCAATATGATGTCATCATAGATGGAGAAAGAAGGAGTACTTAGAAAGCAAAAGGGGCGGAGCTTCATGCTAGACAAGGAAGTCAGTAAAAGATCTGTAGTTGAACTGGCTGTAATAGAGAAACAAAATAAATCTGGATTTAGGAAGAAAGGTATGTTTCTATGGTCTGAACAGTGTAATTTTAGAGATTTTAAAAAGAACAGTTTACTTATTCTTTATCTGCTATCTACTGTGTAACTTGTGGCTTTTCTTATTTCAATGGTTTCCCCCATGGCTACACAGCAGCTTATTAATATAATACTATCTAATTTTAGTAGTGGTTCTGAAGCTAACACACCAGTTTTAGCAGTGCAGGGAAAATCATTTTAATTACACTTTCATTTGCTGTTACTGTTCCTTTAAGTATCCTTTTAATTTTCAGGTACTAACAGAAAGTATCTGCATATTCCAGGAAAAGGTAATAAAGAAATAACCCCAGCATAAAAAAAGAAAACAAAAAAGATACAATGAAGAGAGCTATTTAGATATATGAATTTGTTTCAGTTATGAATGAGGGGACTGCTTAGTATAAAGCTATGAAAGCTAGTATTCCTAAAGCATTGACTATATTTGTCAGCTGATTCGTGCCATCAGTGTCAGCCCAGTCCCAGAGCATCAGTACATTAAGTACTAGAGCTATATCAATCTGTTGTGAAAGTATTTAGCATATGGTTTATAAAACAGACCAGCAAAGATGGATGTATTTATCTTTACTCAGACTAATGAGCTGAAAGCCTACTGATGCTCTCATAAATGTGCTTCAGTCTTTAGTATGCAATATCAAAAGGTGCTAAGGGAAAGTAAATGCCTTTTGGTTGTCACAAAAAAGCAGCTTAACGGCATTTTTAGAGGTTTGCACTTGATTTGCCTTAGCACTATTTGATACATAACCCTGGAGGAGTGCTGTGCAGTAATGGCATGATTACTGCAGTAAGACTGTACAAGCAATGATTTAGATCAGCATATATTTGAAATTACAAGATAATAAACATCATTGTTTATCACAATTTATTATGCTGGCAATAAAAAGATCACAGAATGATAATAATGGATGGATTACTTTGTGTAATGCACACCTCCATTTTCTAATCACTAAGAGATATTGATTCACAAATGCTATTTTTTAGAATTCACATTACACATCATCCTAATTGCTATTGCTAAGTATATCCATTTTAGGCAATCAGGAAAAGGCTAAAGTGAATCCAACTGCACACTGCCAGTAAATCAGATACTTTCCCCGAATCCTCTAGTGTTATGCTTACCTTAAATCTTGGGCCTTCAAAAATCCTTTTACTGTACAGAGAAATCTGATACAATCTAGTTCTATGCCTCACTACAAACCCAAACTCTATATTGCTTTCCTGCCAAACAGACTATTGCAATTCTGTATCCTCTTTCATGTTTGGTATGACCTTCACATGTATACCCCATATATACATGCCTGTTCCTAATTTGCCTAGTGCGGCACCAACTTGTACTTTCACCAAAGTTATTAAAGGAAAAGGAAAGGCTAATAAAGAGTTAATCACAAGCTGCAGGCATACCTTCAGTTCTCTCAATAGTGCCCTTAAGTCTCCCCATATATCACCTGTTCAGATGATCAGAAGCCAAACAGGAAGAAAAAATGCTGAGCTGTGTAAAGAAAGTTCCCATAATGCCTCACTCCTGCACAGAGACGGAGACCAAGTGTACATGCTCAGTTTGTAAGACTATGAGTCAGGTTCCTGCTGATTGGCTCAGATCCACATTGCTAAGGGGGGGAGTGAGTCCTTAGTATTCTTGAGGGAGGGGGGAGCAGGAGAGGGGAGAGAGCAGAGAGCTGGGTGTCTCTGGAACATGAATTACAGACACAACAAATTTTTTGACAGATGACTCAGCGCAGCGTTTCTGTGAGTGCTTATGGCTGTATTCACATAGACCTTTCTGATAAAGCTTACTTAGTTTTTACCTTTCTTTTTCCTTTAAAGGGATTCTGTCATGCTTTTTATGGTATAGTATTTATTACTATATTACACTGTTCACATTGCAAATAATTGATTCCACCATTTGAAATTTTATTCTTAAACCAATAAATGTATTTTTTAGCTGTAATATTAGTGTGTAGGAAGCCATGTCAGTGCATTGTGCCTGAGTCTGAGCTTTCAGAAGGAGCCAGCGCTACACATTAGATCAGGTAACCTATTGTTTCTCCTACTCCTGTGTAACTGGAGGAGTCCCAAGCCAGACTTGGATTTCTTACTATTGATTGCTATTCTCATAGGGAGCATATTTAGCAATGCAGCTGTCAGGTATCTGCTATCTTGCTACCTTCCCATTGTTCTGCTGATCGGCTGCTGGGAGGGGGGATATCACTCCAACTTGCAGTGCAGCAGTAGTAAACTGTGACTGAAGTTTATCAGAGAACAGGTCACATGGCTAAGGGGACCTGGAAAACAAAAACATGGCTGGCCCCATGTTACATTTCAAAATTAAATATAAGAAAATCTGTTTGCTCTTTTAAAAAACAGATGTAGAATTCTGCTGGAGAAGCTCTATTAACTGATGCGTTTCGTAAAAAAAACATGTTTTCCCTAACAGCGTTCCTTAATGGCTGCTGTATAAATGTACATTTACTGGCACACCCCCAAATGAGCCTAGTTCATTATAGAAATGTCATAATGAATTCTTTGTGTGAAATTATACATATAAAATAAAATTATACATTTTAGAAAAATGACGAAGATGTGCAGGGTATGCCAACTATCAGAACAGACAAGCCCAGTCATATTCCATCCACTAACTTTAACTAGAAATTAAGAAACTTCTCTTTGCTATTTCTGTTCCTCTGAAAACTTGACTACCATTTTTAACAATACAAAGGGTGCAGAAATTCATTAAATTAGTGTCAGGGCTGCTGGCCCTGAGGTTAGAAAGTGCAGACTGATGAGAAACCAGAACCAAGGACACAGGTACGACAGGTAATGGAAAACAAAAATACACTTTATTTAGGCACAAGTAGGTTAGACAAACAGGCACAGTAGCTACAAGGTTGAGGGAAAAACTGGAAAAAAATGAAAAGCAAGATACCAGGGGATTAATTAAGTTCTAAGTCAGAGTCCAAGCACAGTTCAGAGCAGGCAGAGATTAGGAAAGTTAGTATAACAAGTAAATATAAGACATGTGTACACACACAAACTGAGGGAAACTTAGAAATGGACAATGACAGTTGGGGGGGGGGATTTATTAACAATCAGTTTTCGTGGTTTTATATATTTTTTTAAACCACAACTAAACTCATTTCCACAAATGGCATTTCGAAAGTGGAAAAGAACGGAACGAAAAAAGGTCCAGAAAAAACCTAGAAACTACAACTTTTTGTACTGTTACACAAAAGCCTGTGTCAAAAAACCCTGAAAACCTCTAAACCACAAAGCAAAGAAAGATCTTCTATATTTAAAAGGGACATCTGCCTTCTGACTTCTACATGCTCTGGACAAGTTTTAGCTGGCATATAATTGCATCTGGAATTGTCAGGGTTTTGTTGCATAATAAATCACAACAAATTCACATTTTTTTCGTGACTAAATTGAGTTTTTAGCAACAAAAAACCCAAACGGAAAAAATTTAGCATTCGTAAATGCCCCTCTGGTGTCAGTGCTCTTAAATATTTAAATTTCACACCATTTGCAGTGCACTTAAGACAGATGTTAGGCCTGCAGCAATCCCTACAGTGAGATGCACTGACAGGAAATATCATACACTACTACTGGTATTTTATTGTTCGATGAGGGGCACCTCAGAAGCAAATGTGAGCTGAGTATTACATGCTTCATCTTTCTAATCTTCCTTATTTTTTTCCTAGATGGCAAAAGTAAATACTTCATAATACAAATATCTGCTAAAAATGACACAAAAACTTCTGCTTGTTAAGCAAAGCAAATATAATTTTAGAATGAAGCATTTCTCGCAGTGCATGGAATGCTAACATGTGTCCATCTCATTATATTAGATGCTCTCAGCAGTGCAACAATTTCAATATAATTGTAACATCAGCTGAAATAAAATCCTCGGAAGCTCTGGAGTTCAAGGCAATTCTTATAAAGCAAGTGAAATCATCAGGCACAGCGAGCTCTAAACACAAACGAGTTAACTGCAAAATATCATTTCTATCAAGCTCCGCTTCTGCTAAGAATTTAAGGTATTATTGTGCTCATTGTTATCGCCCAAATCAATTTCTTGGCTGGATACTGGAAACACCTATTGACAAAAATGTCATCACAAAAAACACAAGACAGACATATCCAAACCATATAATTCCTTTCTGCCCCAAAAACAGCAAGCTTATCAAAACCTTGTCATGTATAGTTTATTTCACAAAAAAAGGGTCAATAAAAAATAATCACCAGGAAAGGGATTAACGGAAGTAACACCATCAGGGAAGCTAATGGATACATTTTGCTCACATTTACATTATAAAAAAACAACAGAAACATTTAATACCAAAGTAAATAAGCCACAGATCTCTGTATGGGTGAGTAGGGCATTACCATATATAATAAAGATCTTTAACTCATATAAAGTAAGTTAGGTTAAAAAGATACACGTCCATCAAGTTTAACCTTTTATGTCTATAAAAAAACCTGTCTAACTGCTAGTTGATCCAGAAAAAGGCAAAAAAAAAAAAATCATCTGAAGCCTCTCTATTTTGCCACAGAGGGGGAAAAATTCCTTCCTGACTCCAAGATGGCAATCGGACCAGACCCTGGATCACCTTGTGCTATGGGCTACCATAACCCTTTATTTCCTTACTTGCTAAACCCCTTCTTAAAGATATCTTAATGTATCAGCCAGAACAACTGATTCATGGGAAGAATTTCACAACTTCACAGCTCTCACTGTAAAAAAAACCTTATCTGAAGACTAGTGACTGGTATTTTATACGTACTGACAATTCCTCATTTACATACCTGTATTTATGCGCGTGTGTGGGAGCTTCCTTGCTTACCTCAGTATTCCATTCCTTTATGAGGACTGGAAGTTGCTGTTGCTAAAAGAAACAACATGACACGTTAATATATTTTTAAAAATTTAATAATTCATGAACGCAATGAAAAATTATAGCACCTGTTTTCATTTTATTTGTCACTGATAAAGTGAATGCAGGTTTCATATTTAATGGTCATTTATGCACACAGCTACAAGGTTGGTCAGGCTAAAATGGATGCAATTGTTGTGCTTATTAATGCCATTTATTAAAAGTATTTGTATCCAAATGTGCTTATTGCACTTCCGTATAGTTGCACCAAGATCCATTGCACCTGTGCTGCCTCTTCTGATGAACTGTGGGCAAATGCGCCTATTGATATTTGGGAGCACTGGAGCTTCGACATGGTGGTAATTCCAGGGTTCCCACAAATTACATGGATCTTGTTTTTAAATGCCTCTGACACTTAGGGGCCCATTTACTTACTCACGAACGGGCCGAATGCGTCCGATTGCGTTTTCTTCGTAATGATCGGTATTTTGCGATTTTTTCGGAAAATTATCGCGACTTTTTCGTTACCAATACGATTTTTGCGGAAAAACGCGAGTTTTTCGTAGCCATTCCGAAAGTTGAGATTTTTTTCGTAGCGTTAAAACTTGCGCAAAACGTCGCGCCTTTTAAGTTTTAACGCTACGAAAAAAGCGCAACTTTTTGCGCAAGTTTTAACGCTACGAAAAAATTGCAACTTTCGGAATGGCTACGAAAAACTCGCGTTTTTTCGCGCAAATCGTATTGGTAACGAAAAAGTCGCGATAATTTCCGAAAAGTCGTAAAGGCGCCGAAGAAAATCGCAAAAAACACGAAAAAGTCGCAAAATGTTCCTTTTCCAATCGGAATTTTTCCAATTCGGTCGGAATTCGTGTCTTAGTAAATCAGCCCCTTAGCTTGCGGCAAAACTATACAAATAAGCCTATACCAAACTGTTATTTATGTATTTTATTTATGGTTTTTTCATTTTTTGTTTCGTTGTGCTTGAACAGGGAAAATCTCAAAAATGTTTTCAAGTGGAGACTTTACCCCTCTCACGAAAATGGTACTGGTCAATGCCCTTTATTTCAAAGGTGAATGGAAACAGAAATTCAGCGTAGAGGCCACACATTCAGAAGAGTTTTCAGTAAAAAGGGGCCTGACAGTAAAAGTTCCAATGATGCATCTACAGACGACAACAAAGCTTGGTAAGTTTTATTTTCTGTTAAATTGTGTGCCAAGTTGTTTTCTAGCATATCAAACAAATAGTTTTTTTTGTTTTACTTTGTCGGTGTCCTTCATGTTAAGTGCCTAACCATCAAGTGACATATGGAGCCTCCTAACTAAAGGTTGATCTGCAAAGCTACAGAGAATATACAAAGTTTACTATGGTGTGATTTCAGTATTTTGATTTTATATTTTGTGCTTTATAACATGAAAACCTGAGGAAATGTTCCATGCCAAATTAGAAAAAAATACCAAAGATACAAGGAACAAAATAACTCACATATACTGCCACTTAGCAAATTCCTAAGAATGATAATCACAGTGGAAAAATAACTCATCTGCAATCCCTTGTGTTTCTGGAAAAAAAAATTAGGGAACATGTTTTCTTCTGTTTAAAGCAAGGATAAAGCTCAAAGTTAATTTGGTCAATGTCAACCTTACTGCCTGACCATCTACATATATGGCATGTGTGTGGGGAAGGGCCATTCCAATTGTTTGGGCAGTCAGCCTAAATGAACAGAAATCTTTCTATCTGTCTTGATGCTGTTCTGCATATTTAAAAACGTAAGGTTTTTGATGAGGTTGCACATAAAGCTTCCTTCTCAAGTTCATGTTTCATCTAATGTTACATGTGTTGGAACAGTGTTTTAAAGTTAGTGAAATAAAATGTATTAACAATTTCTTGTTTTACTACAAAGTTGTACTTTTTCCTTACAAAATGAACTAACTAAGTAGTTTTGCGAGTGGTACCCAAACGTTTGCATTCAAATAAATAATATAGCTATATGTGTTATCCTAATGGGATCTGAGAATTCCCATCAGCCATGACTTTGACTGGTCTCTCTGTCTTTCACTTAGGTTATTTCTCAGTTAAGAACGCAAGCTACAAAGTACTGGAGCTGCCCTATAAAGGTGATAAGTTTAGTTTACTTCTAACACTACCTGCAGAAGATGTGGAGATAGGAGAACTGGAAAAAATAGTGACAGCTACCATGATAAAAACTTGGTTTGCTGACATGAAGGAGGAAGTGGTCGAAATCAGTTTACCACGGTGGGCTTCATTCCAATTCCATATCCCTTTGCTTTCAGAGAAAATAGAAGCAAAATCACAATGTTTTTAGGGGGCAACTGTTATCTCATAACTTGTAAAATACAGGTGCTGCACATTTTACAGATACACACTGTAAAAAATGGTCCTGCCATTTCTAAATCTCTGAGAAAAATTTCGTTTTGAGAAAGGCTCAAAGAACTGTGCCTCCAAAGTCAATTAACAGAATACGCTTAATGAGTCTTGAGCATTTTTAAGACACCAAATGTCACTTTACATGTAGCTTTTAAAAAAAATATTGGGTAAAGATATCGTGGCTCAGGGGCATGGTGCAAAGTTTATCCTATATGCATACTATATTTACAAGCCTTTGCTCTCCCAGAGGTGGCTCATAGCCATCCCCTAAAATCACTGCTAGATTATACATCTTTTAGAAGATTAAAGACAGTTGTACCCAATTTCACATCACAAAAAGTCATAGATTATTTACTATACAATAAGGAAACTTTTTTTTAGTTCTTGAGAAGGCTGGTGCCGAGTATTTAAAGCAGACCAAAGCTCATCATTGTTATGTTATTAATACACTTTATTATAGGACAGAAATGACTGGCATGTAATTTCAAAGAACTAACTTTTTGCTTCTAAAATGTACTTCATGTTTTAACATTTTTTTATTCTGGTTTCTTTTGAAGGTTTAAAGTTGAACATAAAATTGACTTAAAGAAATCTTTTCTTAACCTGAACATAACTGACATATTTAATGAGGGCTGTGATCTCTCAGGAATAACAGGTACTGCACACAACATGTACTAATCAGCACCATGACCTTCAATGAACAAAACATCTCCTGATGTCAGTGTTCCCATGCCTAACACTAACCATTAATGTATGCCTAAACAAATAAGTCCACAGCGGTAGCACATGCCTATATTTGTGATGGATAACTTCTACCACAGCTGTTTCTAGACTGGAGTTCCCACATCCTGTAACAGCTAGCAGCAGGTCTATGGCATGGCTTGTATGAACCACAGTGCTTGCTGATTAATGTTGTAATTAGTAGTTCAGTAATACATAGTAGCATGAAGCTTAGCCTAAGTAATCCATATTATATGTATGACTAAAGGTAAGGGAGTGCCAGAAATTGATCTTTGTCCAGCTATGCTAATATATATGGGTGCCACCATATAAAGTTTTCCTATGAAACTGAGCATTCCTAACCAGAGTACTTCTGACACAGAGAAAGAGTGTATTTCCTCTGTTTCACCCACACCAAACCCGCATTAGCTGCCCAAATTTCCACCCATCTGACCTAAGGGTAAACCTGCAGGTCCCAAAGGTTATGAGTCAACCTATACTACTGCATTTATCCGCAGTCCGAGAATCAGCCCTGTCTGATGTTAGCCTTAGAAACTGTGTTGGTGAATTGTGGAATTCATAATTTGCTGGTGTCAGTGTTGGTTCAATGGCCTATTCTGTCTTCCAAAATTCTTAGTTGTGAAGCTGCTAAAATGCTTTTTGACACATACAAAAGAACCCTGTGACTCTTTGCAGTGTTACACACATGCCTGCCAAATATATATGGGGTTCTACCGTTTAATTTGCTGAGGATTGAAATACCATAATACGATATGTGCAAAACCCATTTACTCTATGCTGAACCATAAAAACTCCACTAAATTAAACAGGCATTTTTCAGCCTCAGTATGGCATAAAATACATTACATGATATGCATACAACTGCTTATACAAAGAAATGAAAAGAGATACAGGAGATACGCTTATCATTAATGCCTGTGACATTTATCTTTAGAGTCTCCCAATCTATACATTTCCAAGGTGTTTCAGAAAGTTTTTCTTGAAATAAATGAAGAAGGGAGTGAAGCTGCAGCCTCAACAGGTGAGAGAGAATGATTTATATTATATTTATTTATGTAATGGTACATTGTAATAATTAAAGATGCTGTCCTAGACTGCTGGGCTACAAAGAGGGGAACTACACCTAGGGGCAGATTTATCAAAATGTGAGATTAGAACTCAGTACAGAAAACCTCAACCACCTCTCTTCATTCCTATGGGATTATAGATTTTTTAATTTTAGATTTTTTCAAGGCTCACCATTTAATAAATGACAGTTCTAAAAATGAATAGAAAGTTGGTGAATTTTTCTCCAGAAAACTCTAATCTCACACTTTGATAAATCTGCCCTGGGGAACAAGTTTAGAAATATTTCATCACTTTTTTCAAATGTTCTTGACTTTTTGTGGTTTAAATTTTTTTATCGAAAAAAGTCTTGACAATAAAAATTGGAAAGTAACCAGGCAATTTAGCAACGACAACCTGACAAGATTTTGCAGAAGTCAATGTATATTGACTTGTATTTTCAACATTCAAGTGAGTTTTTTTTACTTGCATTCATAAAAATGTATGGAATAATTTTCAACCATTTATAAAAAAAAATGATAAAGCAAAATACAGATGCAATTAAACATATGTTTTACAGGAATGCAAGTCTCTGCAATGAGTATGTCCAGTCACAGGTTTGCGGCCAATCGCCCTTTTCTGTTTTTCATAAGGCACATTCAATCAGGTACGTTTATAGTCAGAAATAGTTCATATACATATTGTCTATATTTGTACATCTGTATGTACTGGAGGTTGCTAACAAAAGATACTGGTCTAAGCCCAATATGTAAAAGGTTGCCCAAAAACAGTAACCCATAGCTACTAAGGCTGATGCCACACCAGGCGTAGGGCTGATTTTTTCGGCAAGCGGAAAAACGCTTGCCGAAAATTCAGCCCTACGCCTGCTACTTGTGCCTGCACCCGAATGAATGGGATACGCTCGGGTGCAGGCACATGTAGCCGATATACGCATGATAACGCAAGACTTTGCATTCTCTCGCGTTTTTGTGCGTATATCGGCTACATGTGCCTGCACCCGAGCGTATCCTATTCATTCGGGTGCAGGCACAAGTAGCAGGCGTAGGGCTGAATTTTCGGCAAGCGTTTTTCCGCTTGCCGAAAAAATCAGCCCTACGTCTGGTGTGGCATGAGCCTTATATTAGATGGGTAAGTTTGCTTTCAAACAGGTGTGTAAATGCTCCCTGCTAATTGGTTGCTATGGATTACTGCCCCTGTGCCTTTATTATATAACCCCTTAGATGGCTAGTAATGACCAGACAGACAGCTGATCAAGTGTCTAGGTCCAGTTAATGCAACTACATGAACCTATGTTCTTCATGTGACACTGGGTCATTTACCAATCACAGGGCAGGATGTAACCTTTGTACACACATTAAAAAACACACAGAGAATAGCACACTTAGGTTAAGCATTTTACATTTTTATTTACACTCAACATTTTGGTCCCTTAACTGTGACCCTGTCAAGACAGCAGACCTGCTTTGACAAAGGTCCATTGTTGAGGGACTGCAATATTAATAGCAAAGAAGTGCTCTTCTTTTTATCCTTAAGAAACTGGATTGAAATTTCTACTTGCCGTGAGTAAATAAATCAGTGCATAGGGCAATAAAAGAAAATAAAGAGCTTTTTCTCAATTATAGGATTAACTTTAAACTTCATTAATTTTCATCTGTGAGGTGTCAAAAAATGTCAGATCTGAGTGGTGATTTGTTCCTTGCAAAGCAAAATGAAATGTGGGAAATGGCTGATTATGCAAAAGCAGAACATTTTTAGAACCTAAATGAATCAAGAACCGAGCGTAGGGACACATATTTTGCTTTATATTTTAATAAACATACAGGCATTATTATGGTTTACAAACTGGGGTAGAGGAGCATGTGAGAAAGGCTGCTGATGGGCATTAACCTTTTAGGAAGCAATGATGCATTTAATTGAATAAAATAAAGATGTTTGAGAAATAAGTACATGACAGTTCTGTTTAAAAAGTAGTTTTGTCCACCTAAGGGTGGAAGCATGCAGTGTTTAAAACTACTTTCAGGGTTTGTCTAAGCTTTACACATTTCTCTTTAATACACACTATGGTACTAGCATTGGTCAGACTTAAGCTGGGCATCAAACATAAAGTTCATTTAAAAAAAATATATCTTTGGCCACTTTTCTTAACATTTTTGTCAAGGAACTCAAACGAAGCCTGGGAGTTTAGTTTAATTACTATGGCCTTTTGCAACAGGAAATTAGATGGTTTCTTCCATTTCTCAGGAAAACTGAAGATGTAGAGATTTTTTTTTTCCTTTCTCTGGATCAATGCAATCTTGTAGCATTTACTTGAGCAAAAGGTTGAACTAAATGGAAAATATGTCATGGACTATGAGTCATGAACCTTAAGGTGGCCATACACGTTATGATTTTTCTCTCCCTAACGATCAATTTAAGTGCAATCCAACAAATCTGTCAAATCATCGTAAAGTTAGTGGACACCGAACGATAGAATATCTAACAATTGTTATTCGACATTGGTCATAAAGCCGATCAGGCAGGTTTGAATATTTTCGTGGTTGGTAATGAAATGTGCCCATTGTCCAGTTGTTTGCAGGGCCAAGCAGGTTGTTTTTATAGCTTCCTAGACGATATCGCTCGAAATGGTCGTTTTCATTGACGGACAAATCATACTTTTAAACAATCGTTTCAGAATAAGCTTGGTCCTATGATCTTTTAAAAATCTTAACATGTATGGCCAGCTTTAGAGGCACATTTATAAAAATTAGACTTTAATGAGCATTAAAAAATCAAACTGAAAAACAGCTCGAAATTTGCAAATACAACTCAGATTTTGGGGACCAAATTTTTTTATTCAAATTTGTAATTTTATTTATCAAAAATTCTGGCAACTCCCATTCACATTTTTTTTTTACAGCAAAAACCTTAAATGACTGATGTATTGCCACGTTGCACCTAAAAGCTGCACCTAAAATCTCTTACAGACTGTTCTGCTGAAACATGCATTGAGCCACTGGCAGAATATCATGCAAAATAACATCTCAATAAATTTTGCTCTTTAGGCTCTTTGATTTAGATGCATGAATTAAGGTTTAGTGTAAAGGAAAACCTTTTTAGATAAAAAAAATGTGAATATAGTAGAGACCCTAGGATGTGCAGAGTGTATAGAGATTTTCTTTTCTTTTTTTTTCAGTTTTTTTTGGGTTGCACCACTAGGTTGGTTTAATCTACCAGTATATATTTCTAACTCTCCTTTTCTATTTTACAACTTAATGTGCACCTCTCTGAGGTACAGGTGTGTGTCTATATCTGCCTGCTTCCTACTTTGTCTTCCATGTATTATAAAAAGGCTAATTACACCTGCTTTACCGGTATCTGAGGGCTTTATAGGTTTATTGCACTAAAATATAATACCATGTGTTTTAAGTGGAGGAGGGGGGTACATTGTTTTGAAACACAGAGAGATTTTGCCGATGATTTTAGCAGATACGGCATTTTTTTAAGTCAATAAAGAAAAAACCTAAAAGCTTTCAATTTTCTACATATGTTGTGACAGCAGTTTTAGTTAATAGCTCAGTGGCTGACAACTGCAAATAAAATAGTTCACCTCTAGCTTGACAGTCCATAGCATTGTCGTGTCAGTCAATGTCACAAATCAGATTTCATTACAGCCCAAGTCAATGCTCCCTCTGAATGAATACATTTAGCCATGAACAGATCACTCACAATATAAAAGAATAAATTATTGATATCCAATTAAACAATTCTCAAAGTTTTTAATATGTACAAATTGTACTACATTTTAAGCAAAGTACCAAACCAAACATTGCCAAACCCTTGTTTCCTTGGCTCAGGTTATGTTACATTAGGTCTAGGGTGGTGCAAAATAGTTGTGTAGTTTTATGCTTTGTGTGGCATAAAAATACACACTTTTATAAATATTGTATAGCAATAATCTGTTTGTAATAGGTTATTTTTAAAATTGTGATATATGGTGTTACATCATCATATGAAGGGACAATGGATTTTTGTTAATACAAAATTTCTTTTGCCTCAGTGTTTCAACTTGCACCTTTTTTGTAGCAAAATATTTGACATATATGCCACTGTCAAACAACTTGAAATCATAAGCAATGAAAGTCACAGTAACTAAGATTTAGAAGATAGAACGCTAAAATGAAAATACAAATAGTCATACATAAGAGTCTCTAGTCACGCAAATGATATATAAGAATATCTAATAGAATAGAAGCAAGATAATTTTCAGAAATTCTGACATCTCCATGCATGAAGAAATCAAATCTGACTGTGTGTCTTAAACAAAGACTTTTCTATGGATTTTGCTTTGGGTAATTTGACTCAAAGGAGTTTGATGAATGAAATAAGCCTAGAGGTTTCGGAGCTTATCAGAAATAAATACATATATCTGAGTTAAGACTGTGCTTGTGAATGAAATCAATTATCCTATGCACACCAGGCTTCTAGACTAGTGATGGATCAATCAATGCGCCATTCTGATACCTGATAACTAAAGGGCTGTAGCCTGCAGTCAGCTTGCTACAAGGTTTAAGAATTTTTAAATATGTCTTTACAAATGACATTGGATCAAAATGTTCTTTTTGTTTTGAGGCTCTGTTATCCCTTTGTCCAGACATTCGCATGTGTGAATTAAAATGGGCATCCTTTGTCATTGCGATGGGAAAAGATAAAATCAATGTGTTGGCCAGTAAGAGCATTAAGGCTATGTCATTTTGACCAAAAAGGAGCTCTCAAATAGCACAGTGGAGTTCAAAACATCTTTAATTGCCTGTCACTACTTATCATTTAAAAGAAGGTAAAATGTTCTGCCAATAGCAGACAAACTTATTGGCAGGCATGCTGCCACGTATTGGCAGGAATGCCAATGTGGTATCTGCCATAGTCAAAGCTTTCCCATTCATTTCAATAACAGACAAAGAATTTCTCAAAATGCCACGTGTGCTATAGCCTATAGATTAGAATATTCTAGAGTCCACTAGCACTACTGCTGTTAATTTTACATAAACAGTCCAAGTAAAGCTTAGGGGCATATTTATTATAGTGTGGAAGTCAACATCACCTGTGATGTTGCCCATAGCTAGCAATCAAATCTTTGCTTTTGTTTTCTAACCTGCTAGTTTGTTGCTATGGGCAACATCACACATGATGTTGTCTTACACACTATAATAAATTTGCCCCTAGTATATGAATGTATGGAGATTTAAAAAAGGAGGGGCTGCACAGGAATAAAGAGGGTACTGGGGTAGTGCAAATCAAAGTATATAGAGATGCAATCACACATTGAGTAAATGACTTGGAATTATATTCCAAGTTACTGAGCCCTGCTACATTATAAAACACTTACCCCCATATGTAATAAAAGGCACTGAGTTTGCCTAGTTGTAGTAATCCATAGCAACCAATAAGATGTTTACTTTAAACAGGTGACCTGTAAATTCTACCTGCTGATTGGTAGCTATTGGTATCTGCACCTGGGCAAACTTAGTGCTTTTATTACATAACCCCTTAGTGTTATGTCACACTGTACCAACCTGCTTCTTTTTACCCAAAAGGGAGCATAATGCCATTTTCCCCCTTGGCAAAGAAATAGCCCATACACATTATAAAACAGCTGTAAAACAGTATAAAACAATAGTCTTATTTTCCATAAGATGACACAAAACAAGAAGTTGTTTTATTTATTTAATACACATGTTTACTTTATGTATTAGAGGTAGCAACACAATAAGAATTTTTAATGTATGTAGACTTTTGTTTTCTCTGCCAAGTTTGTGAGTTCCCTAACCATAGTAAATGTGCAGGTGTGTTGTTTGTTTCAGCTCATGCATTCATTTTAATACATACAGGCATAGGATCTATTATCTGCAATGCTTGGGATCTAGGTCTTTTTAGGATAACAAATCCCATGCCTGTATCATCTTGCTATATAATTTTTCATTAAATTGTTTGGTCTTTGGTCATTAAATTGTTTGGTCTTTGCTTATAAAAGAAAGGAATATATCCTATCCATCTGATTCAGTACGAGGGTTGGATTTACACAGACAGCTTATTACTATCCACAGGCAAAAGGTTCATGGTACAAAACCACACTGACACATCTTTTTCATGGTTCCACACATGTTCTTACCTATAACAAAACAACACTGATGTGGTCAAACACAGAAAAGTTTCTGAATCAATGTACGTAATCTGCCTCTTTAGAATTTCCTACAGCTGCTACATGCTCAGTAAATGTAACAATCAACAGTATTTTATGGTGTATAGCTATTTCATTTGGCAATTTCTACAACTTTTATTGCCAAAGTGGAGCATGAGGCCTGATTTATGATGATTTGAGTTAATGCTTTTGGAAATCATGTGTGACATCTTATAGCCTCCTGAAATCCTCATTACAGTAAAGGTATCAGAAAGGGTGAGCAAGTTAACCTATTCCCTAGAATTAAAAAAAAAAATGGAAAAATAAAATCATGCTGTGTGACCTCTCAGTTGGAATCTATATCTTGCCTGCAACACACTGCAGGCATTACACAGTGCTGTAAATAATAGAACAAGAGAATGGCAATGAAACCAAATGCAATGATATATCTGTACAGTAAACATATATTTTAGATCTTTGTAGCCTAAGAAATATTCATATATAATAAAGAGAATACTCTTACATTAAATACATTTTGCAGTAACATGTAATACCTTAGCTGTCATAATAATCTCTAGCTATACAACCTGCAACTTGCTATAGCCTTATTATGATAATACAAGGCTGGGATCTATAACTAAGACCTGGGGTTTTCTGGATAATGGGCTTTCTGTAAGTGGAACACCATGCCTTAAAGGAGAACTAAAGTGCAATGTATGTATATTTTTAGTCATATAGAGCTACGTATTTATGCAGTGCTGTACAGCAGAACAATAAATAAACAAACAAAAAGGGGGTCATTACAATAATAGATAAATACAGAGTACAATAATTAATACAAATAAATAGTACAGTTGCTCGCCATCTTCTTTTCTACTTATTCACAACACATGCTCTGCGCTGCAGTCGGTTACCTGAGCTCAGTGACCGATTTACAATATACAGAATACATAAAAGTCACAAAAATGTCTGATTCATAATAAGTTTGCAAAACAGCAGTTCAGAAACCAGTGTAGACATCAGAATTTAATAATCAGGCCTGTAGAATCAGCTTCTCCAAGTGACAGTCAATTTCTGCTTGATGATTTGCAACAACCCCTAAACTTAAGGCATTTAGAAAAGTAGGATTTTTGTGGCAGAAAAGCCTAATCAGAAACACAATTGTTTTCCCAATTTACTCTGCGATAAAACTGACAATTCCGAATGCTAACATATGCCAGCTAAAACCTGTCGAGATCATGAAGAAATCAACGGCAGATGGCCCTTTTACAACTGGTTTTGTTTCATGGTTTTCGAGGTTTTTTCCACAACTTTTTTCGTTTCGGTCAAAATTAAGAATAGTTTAAATAGGCCACTATGACAAATGACATTACCATACTTTCTAGGTAACACATTTTTGGATATAAACATTATGTGCATGAAGCTACCAAGAAACGCCCTTCCCTTTAAACAAAACAGGGATTGTTTGTCAATATATTGCAATATACTTCAAGCTGGCCAACTACATCAAAATCATCCCTTCTGGCCAGTCCTACACTCACTTATGTGATTCATTAAGAATTCCACTGCTTCAATATACATTTAGCAAAGGGACTAAGTTTTACCTGCAGCTTACTTGCTTTCAAGATTAAAACCCCCATATGGTTGTCCTTTTATTGGCTTCACTGGGATCACCTCATTGTAGCTGGAAAGCTAATATATTCAGATAATATATCCTATAACTGTAATTTTATTTTTTTACAGGTATGATTTTGTTCATGGGAAAGGTGATGAATCCAGATTTTTATGATGCACTGGGTCGGGATGTGGAATCGTTATAAATAAAGAGAAAATAAATGCATATGTTCCCAAAAATTGGTTTTCTTCGAAGAATTGCCATATCCTTATTGTACATCAGATACTAGTGTTTAAGCTTATGGAATATGTGGTACTTCTATAGTGGATGAAGTAACATTTCGAGCTGGAAAAGGTGGTAGTTAAAGCTAGCTCAATTCCATGCTCATACCACAAATGTAAAACTATTTAGCAACTCCTGCATTAACTTTTTCAGGTTCAGCAATTTACTGAGCTTTACAGCATGTCACAGATTCAGTAGAATTCTGATTGTAGTTGGCTGAGAGGAATAAAGCAGCTTTAGGGACACAAGGAGTTATACAATGGTACCTTCTTATTGGCCTCATTAGTAGCAGCCTTATTGATTGCTTCTGTGACCGGTAATTGATTGTTTATTTTGTAGAGATGAGCAGAATCTATATGCACAAGGCTGTAATACAGACAATGCCCAGCTAGTAACAGAGCATGGGGTACATTGGACTCCCTTTCTACAGGATGGGCCTGTGCTATGTGAAAGTGTTTATATGGATGGTGTTGTTAAACTACACCTCCCGCTTCCAGATGTAAAAAGGCTATGTAAAAGAAAGACAGCAGGAGTTGCAGCAAACTATAACTAATAGCTTTTACTGTCCAAAGAAATAGGAATACAATGCAGGGCAATCAATACTCACATAGATGGAATGGTAAACAGATGGAATGGGAGGCAAATAACGGCACAAGATGCAGCAGAATCAGAATAGTGCACCACTGCAGAGAGTAGTTGATAAGCAATCTTTATCCTTTGGGTTGCCACCTTAATGGACCAAAGAGCAGACGTGGGTCAAAGAAAAGACTATGCCTGATACCCTTGTCAGTACTGCGGTCCTACAAGGAGAATACTTTCACTGTTTTCCTGGTTGGAGCCAGAAAACTGCTCTTGCTATCTAAAGCTGACTATCTCACTTTCCTAAAAGGTTAACAGGGTCCCTGCTCCCCAACTTCACTAGAGGTACTACTGGTCCTTCCAGGGCAGAACACTTCTAGGACCATGTTGATCCCAGGCTCAGTGGTACATTCACCTGGTTCATAAGATGCAGGCCAAAGAGACACATCCACCCCTGCTAAACACTTTATTACAGTCTGCAGGATGTGGTCATAAGCCTTATGGCCAATAATGAAAAATATGTAAATAGAAAAATAGATACATAGGCTGTAGGTAATAGCTACATTCCTAATATTACTGAAAGTGTCCTTTAAGGCACACAGAGCAGTTACAGGCAGACCTTACCATTATATGCCTTGATGCCAAGGTCCATCTATCATTGGTCCATATGCAACCAGTTGGGTGCTTTACATTCAATAATACTAGGAAAGGTGACAGGCAGAAAAGTGTGTATATTGTTTTCCACTGAATGGCAGAGGCTGATAAAACACCCTGTGTGCCACTGGCCTTAGGGGGTTTAAAATTCCAATTATAGGTATGGGACCTGTTATCCAGAATGCTCGGGACCTGTGGTTTTCTAGATAAAGGGTCTTTCTGTAGTTTGGATCTCCAGGCTTTAAGTTTACTAAAAAATCAATTGAACATTAAATAAACCCAATAGGATTGTTTTGTCTCCAATAAAGATTAATTATATCTTAGTTGGGATCAAGTACAAGGTACTGGTTTATTATTACAGAAAAAAAGGAAATCATTTCTAAAAATTAGAATCATTAATTTAAAATGGAGTCTATTGGAGATGGTCTTTCCGTAATTCAGAACTTTCTGGATAATGGGTTTCCGGATAATGGATCCGATACCTGTAAAAGGTTTCAGGACCCACTGTATAACTTGCTTACAAATCCCATGTCTGCACACACTTTGATAAGCTCACAAACTAAATACTATTAAAGCCAAATGCAAAAATTATGGATTTGTAGGTCAGTATATTTTATCTAAAAATGCAAGGTAATGCAAGCCAATGCTGTTTAAAAGTGATGTCTCATTTGAATCAACTTTATGTTTGATTTAGACAAAATCTTAACTTGTTGGTTGGTACCCAAATATAAGCTGCTGAAGTCCTTCTTTTCCATCACTATTTTACATGTAGCAGTGGGGAGATGTAGTGCGATAATACCATCCATACATACTCTTCCACATAGCGATGGCCCATCCTTTGAAAGAGATTCCAGTCCATACTCTAATCTAACTAGCTGGACAACGTCTACTGTAGCCAAAAAAGGGTTATACATACATAATTGTTTTAGACTATCAGTATAATTTCATACCAAACATAAATATTAAGGTATTTTTCTATACAGCTCTCTGCAAAACACAGTGTTAATTAGAGGTAAGAAGTTGTACATCCCTTTTGTAATGTACAGAAAACTGAAGAGTTAATGAACATTTAATATAAGTACAGGAATCCCATCATGACAAATAAAAACTGGGGACATGGTTATCTTAATTAGCCAATTTCAGTGTAATGTTAGTCTAAATGGATGGCTATACAACTTGACATATATTCAAGCTGCTTTCAACATCTTGTTCCAGATACATGACAATATGACACTTACTTTCACACCATTCAATTTATTTGTTCCAACCTAAATTGACAGAACTGTAGCCAGATTGTCCTAATAAAGTTGGCTGTGATGTGGGCAGGTCACAAAATATTGCTGGGCAAACACAGCATCATGTCACACAGGTGGCCAAATCAGGGAAAAACACGCTTCTTTGTCATATGTGGATCTGTTTGCCCAGTGAAGATGGGGGGGGTACACAGATGCAGTCATATGGCACTACACATACAGTAAAAAGGCAGAAATGTAGTAGTAGCACTTACCAGAGCTCAGGAGTTACCAGATTTTGGCGGCTCTCTCTTGGTCTCCCATCCCCTAGCAGCTTTTTCCAGACTAAAATCTCTCGAAGTCCTGTGGCAAATTGTAGGCGTGAATGCCCATTAAGTGTTTGGTGACGTCATTGATGAATTCGTGCATGTGCGTGACATCACTTCCGGAAGTGTGCATCACGTCCCTTCCGGCGGCGCCCCAGTCCCCCCTGAACGCCAGCAGTGATAGGTTGACAGCTCTGCATGTACATATACCAGTTTTGCGTTGGTTATTTTTTTCACAAACCTAAATTGTGATAAATCTGTCCCTAATTGATTTTACCCTCTTAAATTACCGATTTTGCTTTCACAGTAGATCATTGTGAAAAATGAGGGAGCAGCTAAAGTACAACTAAAGTATGGGATCTATGTTTTCCAGATAAAGGGTTTTTTCTGTAATCTGAAGCACTATTCCTTAAAGAGAAGGAAAAGTAAAAACTAAGTAAGCTTTACCAAAAAGGTCTATGTAAATACAGCCATAAGCACTTACAGCAATCAAAAGAAACACAGGATTTCTTGTCTTTTTTCGTAAACATGATGTTCCAGTGTCTGACTTCCTGTCTCAGAAATATCCTTAATTCCTGTGGCCAGAGTCTGTGCAGTTCTCTCCCCTCTCCTGCTCCCCCCTCCCTTAGGAATGTGTGATCTCAGCTATACTGGCTAGACTGCAGGAAGGAAGCTACTTAAAATGGCAGCTGCTATCCTAGTACTAAATTAAAGGGTATCTCACTATGTTATAAATTTTTCAATGATGCAACAAATAACGAAAAGCCTGCTTACTTTCTCAAATGGGAAAAAGACTTAGCAAAGGAGTTTAAATGGGACCAATGGGAACAAGCTCTGAAATGGCCCAAAAAGGCCTCCAAATGTATAAACCATACTGAATTAAGTAGAAAAATATTACTAAGATGGCACTTAACACCTGCCAAATTTTCTAAAATGTCGACAACTTACTCAGATCTGTGCTGGAGAGGTTGTGGACAAAAAGCAGATACGTATCACATGTGGTGGGAATGCCCAACCCTAAAAGGGTTCTGGGAAGAGGTATCTAACCTAATCCAAAGAACAGTCTCATACAACATAAGCCTATCACCTGAGTTAGCTCTATTAAACATAAGCTTAGATGCCCTACCTCATGAAAGTAAAGCAGTCATCTCACACATTCTAACAGCAGCTAGATACAAGAGGTAATTGAGAGAGTTAAATCACAAGCAACGATGGAAGGCTTATACCAAAAATATATGGGCGACCCCGCACAATTCCATAAAAACTGGCAAACATGGCTAAACAAGCATGGAAGTACATTCTCTAAAATATGAATATGCATATAATAACCTGTCAACAAGTACAAAAGTGATCAATTATCACAAACACTGAGTAAAATGTAACCCTACTACTGGTCTCTCTTATTGTGCTACTGATATGTATACCTGTATTATTGTACATAGTTAGTATTTTGAAATTATATAAAGCAGACTTACAATTACCGCAACATGTGATATTGTTACGAGAAAATCCTGCTATGCTGTATGACAAAATAATTTTTCTTTATTTCATGTTAAAATTAATAAAAACATATATACAAAAAAAAAAAAATGGCAGCTGCTATCTTAAGCAAAAAGAGAAATCTTCTAAAGCTGTTTACTCAGCTATGGTAATGGTTTCTGCAGAATAAATCTATTGTTCTAGCTGGCACTAATGTGGCAAATCTATTCTCAGTAAAAATCCAAAATCAATTTCCTTCTCCTTTAAGGCTATTACAAATATAAGAGGAAACCAGTAAAAAAACTAGATATCTTAAATTGGAATATGTCATTGCTGTATTTTGGTGATTGTTGGATACCTTTCTGTTCATACCTGTAGCATTAAAAATATAAGACACTATGCAGATATGTACGAGTGATGAGACAAAGAGCCTATGCATCAGCAGACAAAAAAAATATTGCTCTCTGACAATGATATGTTACTGTATCTAGCAACTGCAGGACTAGGGCCCTAGGGCACTCCTGGACGTAGAAATAGAGTTTTTGAGATACTGAGGTTTTAAAGATCAATCAAGTAATATTTCCCATAGACCCTCTTCTGTGTGGGAAATCAGGGCTTATATTTAGTGAAGAGCAAATTGAGACATTGAGAAATTGGACAGATTCACTCATCATTCTCTCATTATACTGCAACATCAGGTTGTACAATTCTGTAAATACTTAGGGGCACATTTATGAACACTCGAGCCTTCAGGCTTGAGCATTTATATCCCAAAACCAAGCGGGGGTTTCAACATCCGAATAGCCCGATTAATGGAAGCCATCAATACAAGGGATTACAGGTGTAAACAATACAGGGTTTTACAGCCTGAATCTGAGGTGTGAACAATGCCAGGGCCAGTTAATCTCAGTACTGATACCATTTAAAGCTTACACAAAGGTAAGCAGTCACAGCAGCCAGACAGGTAAGGGGCCACACAGAGGGGAGCCACAGGCCGCTGCCATTTGGACAGCACTGCCGTAAGGCATATTGTAAATGGTGCAGATTGAAATGCTTAGAGAAGGCGTTCATCTTCCTCTGAAATGGTATTCTGATATTTACAGTTGAGGCATGCTTTTCAAGTTTAATTTCCAAACAGAACTATAGACATAACTGAAACACCTCTGGAAGCATACCTTTGAAGACAAGATCTCTAAAAACTGCTGTCTATACTATGTAAAACAGGTCTCTGTCCCCTTTTGAAAGGAAAACAACTGGTGCAGAGGAGAATTGGAGAGATGGTTTTGTTAGTCCCAGAACTGAACTTCAGGTAAGGGACAGATATATTCAATGTGAAAATACATTGGATTGATACTGAAAGCGCAGGTGTGACATTTTTCAGAAAACTCCAGCTGCCAAGCATTCACAGCACTAAATTCTTACTAGAACTGATTAACTCCTAGCTATTTTAGTTATCTATCAGTTGTATTTACAGGAAAGTGAATGGAATTATCTATTGCTTTCTATAGTATTCGACATCCTGAAGCAATTGTTATATAGTCTGTTTTGGAACAGGAAATTCTGAAAGCTTTGATAATGATACAGTCATACTGCTAACTGGATCGATTCCTAAAAATGTCTGCCTATATCAAGCACCTAGGATTCTTGGAGGTAACATGTTGTAAATGACATTGTACTGTTGACTTTACCACTTCTTAAGTACTAGTGTGAAAATATTTAACTGGGCACTTTCCAAACACAAAAACAGGTATGGAAAACCTAGGAAGGGGGTGGAGTATGTGGAAGGGAGTTTACTTAGAATTCATATCAGCATGGAACATTAAGGCCAGATAAACTAAATGATCCGACTTATAGGACTTTGGTGCAGTTATAAACTTATAAAATAAATATATGGTCCAGAAAGAAATAGACCTCAGCACACCCTGGCCTCTTAGAACGATCCTTTGGTGTCTAATAACAAAGGGTAGTTAAGCTCCTTCCAGATCACACTAAAACACAAAAATATTGGCACACAAAGTAGTGGAGTGGTGTGACTCGAGCTGTGGCAGTGATTTACACTATGCCTTTCTTCATCACATGCCTTAAGGCCCAAATAGGGTAGGAGATAATCTGGGACAGTAAGTACATGCTGGTTGATCCGGTACACAGAACTTGACATAAGGGTGCACTTGGGCTGGTCTGATGGTGGTTGCTCAGCATGGAACTGCTCTGGCCTGCCGAACTGTTAAACGTGACACAATGTGCCCTTTTCCTTCCAATCAAATGAGAGGCAACCTGCCAAGTGTCCTTTTTATATTATTCAGTCTTTTATAGTGTAAGGCGCTAACCTGCTGAGGAAACTTAATTTATTTCTGCTTCTATTTACAGCAACATGAGTTTAAATAGAAGGTCATGCTCATCTCACACAGGGTAAGTTTACTCTGCTGCCATTACTCCTATGTATATATGCTTTTGGAAGCTTGTTTTATATTTACAGAGAGAGCAGCAACAGCCACTACAGAGGAGGGGCACAGAAGAAAATCTGAAAGAAGGGAATATGAAGTATGTGATGGCTATGCTTAAAAAAAACAAGAAATGATGCCAATGCTGTTTAAATAAGGCTGCCGGCCCTAGCCTATCAGATCAAATCATTCATCTCATGAGCTTGATGCAAGCTTCTTTTGTTGAATCTATGGTGTTAAAGGAACAGTAACACCAAAAAATGAAAGTGTATAAAAATAACTAAAATATAATGTGCTGCTGCCCTGCACTGGTAAAAGTTGTGTGTTTACTTCAGAAAGTTTACTATAATTTATATAGATAAGCTGCTATGTAGCCATGGGGGCAGCCATTCAAAGGAGAAAAGGCACAGGCACATAGCAGATAACAGATAAAACACTATTGTATTCTACAGAGCTTATCTGTTATCTGCAATGTAACCTGTGCCTTTTCTCCTTTTTTCCAGCTTGAATGGCTGCCCCCGGGGCTACACAGCAGCTTATTATATAAATTATAGTAGTGTTACTGTAGCAAACACACCAGTTTTACCAGCGCAGGGCAACAGTGCATTATATTTTTATTACTTTAAAGCTCTTTCATTTTTTGGTGTTACTGTTCCTTTAATACAGGGATCCCCAACCTTTTTTACCCGTGAGCCACATTTAAGTGTGGGGAGCAACACGAGCATGAAACATGTACCTGGGGGTGCCAAATAAGGACTGTTATTGGCTATTTGGCAGCCCCTATATGGACTGCCAGCCTATAGGAGACTCTGTTTGGCAGTACACCTGGTTTTTATGCCTCCAAAACTTGCCACCAAGCCAAGATTTCAAAAATAAGCACTTTATTTGAGGCCACTGGGAGCAACATCCAAAGGGTTGGGGAGCAACATGTTGCTCACGAGCCACTGGTTGGGGACCACTGCTTTAATATCTAAAGCCACAGAAAATGCTTTGAAGTGTGCTGTGCCTGCTGAGGTACAGTATGCTGGCAGAAATTATACTAGAACATTTAAGGGCTTATTTATCATTTTTCAAATTTGTGATTTTGAGTTTGTTTTTCTAAATAAAATAAACCCGCATATCAAATGCTAACTTTCTTATTAATAAGGAAAACTCATTCAATACCTTGAATTTTTTGAGTTTATAAACAAAATATGGCTTAACTCTGCTTTTACTCAAGCTTTTAGATGGCAAATTTTTCCATTAACATTTTTGTTTTTTTTGCACTTAATAAATACCAGACATCTATTCAGATTCTGATTAGTTAGGCAGAAGGATGAGTGAAGAGTATATTAACATAGGCAGTAACAGGAATTCAATTTTTGATCAAGGGAAAAAGGCACCTTTAATTCTGGCATTAAGAAGGGCCTTAAACTTGGATATAGAAGTATCTGGACAAATGAACAAAATAAAAAAAAAACAACATCACATTTTTCTATACATACTGGGACATAGTAGATACAGAAAGTTATAGTCTCGTGTCCTTTAAAATAAATAGCCTAACTACAAATGTTGTACAGTCTCCATTTCTGTTTTCACATTTTCCAAGCACTTTACAGAAGATCGGTATGTTATTGTTGAGCACAGGTGAAGGTTGAAAGATGATTCAACACCAACAGTTTAAAAAAAATTCAGTCCAGGGCTTAGAGGTTGTCTCTTAGAAGTCCATTAGAAGAGACAACATTATCTCTGCAGTAGTAGTCTACTTACTACCTCTTCTGTAACAATGGACCCGTCCCTATAGCAAGCATACTATTTTTAAATTTAAGCCTGGACATATCAATATAAATAGAAAAGATAACAGCTTTACACATGAAAATTAAGTTTCAGGAGGATGTAATTTTTTCATTTCAATTCAAATGGAACATACCTACAGCAAGTTATAATCTAGGAAGTTAATCCTCAAGCACCCAGTGTTTTACCATCATCCTTCTCAAAGAAGAATAAGTCAAAGCATCTAATAAGTCCAAGCATCTGTTAATCTTTAAAGAACACTTGCCTATATACCTGTTTCCAGTATTTTTCTTAGGCCAATGACAGACATGCCTGAAAAAGAACAACTTTGTGTTTTCAGGCAGCAATACATCTTGTGTTGTTGTTGGCAGGTTGATGATGTGCCTGTTATTTCGGCTTTCTGGCAGAAGTAGCCAGGTGTGTATTACTCACGATAATATCGTATTGGCGATCCGAAAGTCAGAAAATTTTCGTACTGACCATTGTAAACAGCGGCAGAGACTTTCCGAATTGTTCGCGCGGCCGCACGAAAGTCTCGCGAGCGTGAAAAAAATGGCGAGAATACACTCGGAGCGTTCGTATGAATGCTCCGAACGTTCAGGTCTTAGTGAATCTCCCCCTATGTTTCGATAAATGTGCTTCATCCAGTGAAGATCTATATTCATCATACTGAGTAGATCCCATATTACTTCCTCCAGCATAGATTAGAATAATGTCTATAATTCTATAATTAATGTCTATAATTCTATATAAATTATAGTCTACCAACTCCAGGACAACACATTCCCAAATTACCAAACCAAAGTGTAAGATACCATGGAATTCTAAGTGCATTCTTTGATGCAGTTCTCCGTTTGGCCCAGTAAATAAAGGAGTGGCCAATTAGCCATGCAGCGACTCAGAAGTCTGTCAATAAATGGATACAAAAGTATATAGAATTATTTTTTTTTATTCATATTCATTACTTTTTGCATTTATATAAAAAATTTTTACTGAGAACACTATATATAGAGATGAACGTTTGCTATTTTCTGGCTTCCTTAATTCCTAATGCATTCAGACACAGAATAACTGTATATAATGAAACAAAAATGGCCATCCTTAAATCCAGGAGACAACCTTATTTTTATTCATAGGTCTTTGGGTCCCTATGTGCAGTGGTAATATACAAATTGGGACCCCACTTGCATAGTTATTGCATGTAAAACATGGGTGGTGGTTAGCTACTTCTTTTCTAAAAACATTCTTCTCCTGTTTATGAATCAAATTTTGCTATTACATGCGGTATGACCAAATGCACTGAAGCATACCGTGGTGTTTTCAAGAGCTGAGCTTTCATCTGCTATCTGTTTACCCATAATCACAGACCTAGTTATATGGGCGTTAAGATTTTATTTACTTCTGCTACTAGTGACATTGAAGGCACTTCTGTCAACATGACCATGCTGAACAGAACACACTCACAGTTAATTACTCTTTTGAGACCTGGAGTCTAGGAGTTACAAGTCAGAGTGACCATACTTCCATATTGTGAATAGTGATGATCCAATAGTCGGCAGCACAGGGGACCAAGTAACTTAACTTTTGCCAAATGTCAATTTATGTAAACCACACTTGACACTTTTAGCTGTTTTTAAATAACATTCCAAAGTTTATTATTATTTATACACAATTATACAATAGCCTTATGCATTTTGTGCCTCACAGGGCACTTAATCATAGACTGAATTCAAACAGAAAAGCACACACTATTTAAAAGGGTAACAGCCAATCACCTTTTAAAATATAGTGTGCGTTTGAATCCAGCCTATGATTAAGGGCACGAAATACGTATGGCTAGTCGTGTATAATTGTGTATAATAATAATAAACTTTGGAATGTTGTTAATATAAACCAAGAACTGTCTACTTCGTTTTGGTGTTGGTCTGGATGTGCAGCCGCTCTCGCTCTGTGAAATTTTGCCCTAAGTTGGCTCCCTGTGCTGAAGGTTCAGGGCTGGAGCACCTGGACCCACCATATCAAGGAGTAGGCTTCTAACATCTGTCTACACATGACAATTTCCTTTGAAATTGTACAAGATCTAAGTGCACTGTGCCTTAAGGTGGCCATACACGCACCGATAATATCGTACAAAACCTTGTTTCGTACGATATTCAGTGCGTGTATGGTATGTTGGCAAGTCGACCGATATCGCAGGAAGCTGCTGATATAGGCCGACTCGCCGATCGGACCAGTTTGAAAATTTTGATCGGGCGCCATAGAAGGCGCCTGACCAAAATCTCCCTTCAGCGCTGAATCGGCAGAAGGAGGTAGAAATCCTATTGTTTCTACCTCCTTACCTGCTGATTCAGCCCTGAATGGTGTGTGGCACATCTGACGATGTTTCGTGCGACCGATGGTCGCACGAAACATCGTCAGATCGCCACGTGTATGGCCAGCTTTAGTCTGAGCTTTCAGAAGGAGCCAGCGCTACACATTAGAACTGCTTTCAGGTAACCTATTGTTTCTCATACTCCCATGTAACTGGAGGAGTCCCAAGCCAGACTAGGATTTCTTGCTGTTGAGTGCTATTCTGATATCTACTGGGAGCTGCTATCTTGCTCCCTTCCCATTGTTCTGGCTGAAGTTCATCAGAGCACAGGTCACATGGCTGTGGCACCCTGAGAAAAGTAAAATATGGCTAATTCCATGTGAAATTTCAAAACTAAATATAAAAAAAGTGTTTTCTGAAGATGAGTTTTGAAAAATAAATGTTTTCCCATGACACTATTCCTTTAAAAGTTATATAAGAAAAAAATATATTCTTTTAACAAATCTTTGGTAAATAGAGAGAATATCATCCAAGAACGTATAGCTTTAATTCCTAAAGCCTATTCCATAAGTGTTGGTTGCATATAAACCAGATGTACTGTGAGACGTTCCTGCATGCTTCCAGCTCACAGAGAGATACTTAATAACTAAATAACCAACCACAGCCCTAATTAGGGCTTATTGTCATTATTTCAATGCACGTGTTGCTCCCCAACTCTTTTTAAATATAAATGTGTCTCACAGGTCAGATAGTTTGGGGACCCCTACCCTAGAGCTTTACTTAAAAAAAGTGGAGCAGAATCACAGGTGTAACAGCCCCACTGCACGAACATACAACAGGCACATTCTCCCTCAGCAGCTCCAACAGCAATACATATTAGCAGCCCTTACTAACCCAATTTCGAGTTGACCACAAACTATTTCCATTTCTTAAATGCATTAAGCCGCCATCGCTAGGTTAGATAATAGGAAGGAAAATTCTATAACGACTCCCCCTAATCTTACAGCGCGCCATTACAGAAACACCTGCGCTTATCACACACTCACTGCTATAAACATGTGTTGCCTTCCACCCAATCGCCTCTGAAGGGGTGTGGCTAAAGTGGGGGCGGTGGAAGAAAAGATTGGCCGGCCCTTTCCTTGTTTTTTTTTCTGTGCTGCGTGTTGTTACCTAGCAACGAACTAGCCAAACTTGCACTGAGGAGCGCAGTGGAACCTCGCTCTTTTCTACAAATAGGCTTGCATAGGGAACGGGCAGAGAGCGGCCCCGCTGCTTTTTGGTGAGTTGCAGATTATCGCACATTATAGCCGGTTCTGTGGGTAATGTAAGGCAAATCTTCTCTTTTATACTGAGATGAGTTGTGAAAAAGAGATGCGCTAAAACAAGTGCGCCGCCTCATTAGCAGCCAAAGCCTTCCCCTTTAACTGGGCGTGCTGACCTGCTCTGGGCTAGCATCACTGAATATCTTCCCGTGCAGCTGGGAAACTGAGTATCATTTCTAAACACTAAGCAACCAATCAGTGGCTTTTTTTCAGTCTGCATCTTAAACAATAAAAGCAAAAACGTGATTGGTTACCATAGGTTACTGCTTAGGTGGAAATTTGCCTGGTGTTTAAAAACGAGCCCTGCTATTGTGAGTGATCACTCAGTACTAATCCCAACAGAACTCCTATCCTTAACTAAACTTACAGCTATCCCTAAGGGCTTGATAGGACTTAGCATTGGGTTAGACCACAGTTGCTGCTACCTATTGCTTTATTTAGTTAGTATTTCATATATAAGAGTTAAAATGGCAAATAAACCAATGGCTTTCAGAATGATACCTGCAATGTGTGATCACGGCTTCGCCTGCCAGCGTGGACACCAACTACATCATTAGATCCAGGGCACTATGTTTTTGCATTTACCTGCAAACCTCTATCTGTTGCAATCGGGTCCGGTTTGGCACTTTTCCTGGGCTCCATGCCAGTCTTTTAAATTGTCCGGTGTTTTACCCAGTTCAGCAAAGTTCTTATTACAGTATTGTTTCTTCCCTATTTTATGTCAGGACAGCTGGCAACCCTTTGAAAACTGTTCCGCTGCAGTTGTTTAGAATAAGATATTGTTTACTCGCTGAAAATGGGCAAATAATGAGATATTAAAAGTGCTTGTTCTATGATTTGTTTTTCAACTTTCTAGTACGTTGTACAATGGAAATGATATCAGCCTTGGATGCAGTCACGCTGACTCCACAAAAAGCAGCTATGTTAAAATAAGTTGCTTATAATTCTCCTAAGCCTTAAACTAGCCATACATTAATATCAGCTTAAGGTTGCCAGATGAGAGGATCTTTGCTTGATTTTGCAACCCATGTGTAAGGCTAATGCCACACGGGGTGTAGGGCGTAATGCAAAGTCTCACGTTTTCATGCGTATATCGGCTACATGTGCCTGCACCCGAGCGTATCTCATTCATTCGGGTGCAGGCATATGTAGGAGGCGTAGGGCAGAATTTTCAGCAAGCACTTTTACGCTTGCCGAAAATATCCTCCCTACGCCTCGTGTGGCATTAGCCTTAAGGTGGCCATACACCGACTGATTTCAGCTGCTGATTCTGGTCCTTCAGACTGATTCGGCAGCTTATCCACCTGTGTATGGACACCCCCGACGGGCCTCCCCGACGATATCTGGCTTAAAATTGTCCATGTCACGGTCGCACAGGCTTGATTTTCCGTTGGCGCCTATGATCGATCATTTGGCTGGGCATATTGGCAGGAGATCCACTGGTTTGGCAACCTCGCCAAACGAGCATATCTTCCCATGTATGGCTTCCTTTAGGCATAAATAGGGCTGATTTGATTATTTGGCCAATGGACCAGTATTAGTATCCTAATAGGGGCCCTATGCAGACTTGTCAGACCAGGACCTAATTAAAGGGTTGGTTCATCTTTACATTAACTTTTAGTATGTTACTATGTACTTACTATATACTAAGTATGTTATAATGCCCTATCCCTAGCTACTTTGCAATTGGTTTTCAATATTTTTTATAGTTTTTAAATTATTTGCCTTTTTCTTCTGCCACTTTCCAGGTTTCAAATGGGGGTCACAGACCCCGGCAGCCAAAAACTATTGTGCCTTAAGGCTACATTTTTATTATTATTGTTAATTTGTATTACTTATCTTTCTGTGCAGGCCCTCAATATTCATGTTCCCAACTCTTGTTTAAACCACTGCCTGGGTACTAGAGTAAAAAAAGATCATAGCAACCAGATAGCTGTTAAAATACTAAGTGGAGAGCTGCTGAAAAAAAATTAAGCTAATTGTTTTAGAATATCTATATATTGTCTTATATGTGTTATATGTCTATAACATATTAAACCGTAATTTGAAGGTGAACTACCCCTTTAACAATGTGGCCTGGCCCTGATGGGATTTTAAAATCTATGCTATAGATATCTAGCCTATTTTCATGCAGATATCGATGTGACAGGCTGTTGTGAGGCCCCCATAAATGGGCTTATATCAGCCCATGTATGACCTTTAATCTAAGGGGCAGATTTATCAAAATTTGATTTTAGAGCTTAATAAATAAAAACTCCATGTTCTATTCATTCCTATAGGATTTTCAGAAGTGTATTTATCAATTGGTGACTTTCATCCACCGATAAATATGCTTCTAAAAATCCCATAGGACTGATTAGAATATATTACGCTCTAAACTCACATTTTGATAAACCTGCCCTTAAATGTCATTTTCACAAGGACCCAAACCTTAGGACCCAAACCTTAGGACCCCAACACAGACAGAGATAAGTGGGCAGTTTTTATCCCCCGTGCTCCTTCCTACCTGTCCAGGGTAAAAAAAAATAAGAGCGCTTGGATTTACTGGTGTGTACCTAACAATTGGCACCCCCAAATAAATCAGGGCTTGCTTTTCCTTAAGGAGAAGGGCTGACAGTTGGATGGATTGCCTTTTCTTCATTCACTTCATCTTGTTGATGCCGAGATAAGCAAAATGAATTCAGGCTTTGGTTTAGTTCACATATTTTAAATGATCCAAGAAAATTAGTCTGTATTGCTCTAAATTATTTACCAGGTGTTTATGTGAATGATGGGATGGATTTATCACTCATTTTTATTGTCAACCAATGATATAGTAGAAAAAGATAATTTTTTTCTAGATAACCTATCCATAACAGCAGTGCATTGTTCAGAATATAGTGCTGAAGCATACCTTTTTAACTGCCCCTGTTAGACTATACAGTGCAGATTCATGGACCCAAAAGGAGCAGGACTTACTGGAAAGTAATATCAAGTTGTTATAAAGACCAGTAGAACTAATGTTTGGCATCCTATCCCAGTTGGTTCATTCTAACCAGAATGACTGCATTGGAAATAAACTTGAGAGCACAACTGATTCACTAGAAAATGGCATTCTGATGCTAGAATATAAAATATGCTGCATTCTATGGCAGCTGTATGCCCATATGCTCAGTGGTTTGTGAAGGGAGTAATTATTTATAAAACATTTGCTATCCAATGTAACTTTCTAGTTCCCAGGGAGCATTTGTCTTATTTATGTCATCATAATGCACCTTGTGTTCTGTAATGCAGCTTTTGCCCTGCTTGTGCATCTAATTTTCAATATTTGCAAATATAATGTAACTGAATACATGACATCAGCTTCTTTCCTTCCAGTTCTCCAAATGAAAACAGTGTTATTAGATTACACTATGTCAGAGGTTTTACGTGCCCAGATAAGGGAGGCAAGAAAACTCAGAAGTCATATCAGAGAATATTATTTTGCTGAAAGGAAAGTAGGTGCTTTAAATGGGAAGCTATATTTATAACAGAAAAAATTATAGCTGGTTGGAAGTGCACTCTATGGATTTGGCAGTTACCAGGCTACAGCCAGAAAGCAATCACAGCCTTCCCATTTCTGTTATAGTTCCTTCCTGTTAATACAGTCGGCATTAAGTATCATTTTTCTGATTTTAAAAATACAGGTGAACAATCAACTTTATGCTCATCTCATTGGTCAGAATACACAAGTGTTCATGCAGTGCATCTTGCACACCAATTAACAATGATCTGTCTGTTTATATAGGTGTGTGTCTAGGATGCTGAACATTTCCTCTGTAGAACAAAAATCTGCTCGTGGCTTTATGTTTTGAGGCTAATGAAAACTGCAGAAATGTACTATGAATATAATTAATCCTTATTGGAGAGAAAACAATTCTATTGGTTTTAATTTAATGTTTTAACAGGTGGTTCACCTTTAAGTTAAGTCCTAGTATGTTACAAAATGTCCTATTACTAGCAACTTTGCAATTGTTTTTCCTTGTTCATTTTTTATAGTTTTATTGTAATTATTTGGCTTCCTTTTCTACATCTTTCCATCTTTTAAATAGGGGTCACTGACCCCATCAGCCAAAATTCCATTGATCTGTTACTTATTCATTATCATTCTATTCAGTCCCTCTCCTATTCATATTTCAGTTTCTCATTCAAACCTCTGCCTGGTTGCCAAAGTAAGCAAGACCCTAGCAACCAGATGAAATTATGAACTGGATAGCCGCTGAACAAAAAGTGAAATAACTGAAAAACCATGCAAATAAAAAATGAAAACAAATTGTTGATTGTCTCAGAATAGCAATGTCTGTGTCATAGTTAAAGTTAATTGAAAGGTGCACTACCTCTTTAAATGTTTTTTTTTTTTTAGTAAACATAAGGTATGGAGATCCAGATTACAGAAGGACCCCTTATTTGGAAAACCCCAGGCCCTGAGCATTCTGCATAACAGGTCCTAAACCTGTACACTGCATTTGGCTTAGGGCATCAGATTTAAAATAAGGGTGCTAGCTGGTTTTTCATTTCTTACTAGTGCATTGGGTGAAAATTATAATTGCTGCCAGTGTTAATCATAAGTAGAAAGAAAAAGAAAAAGTAATTAAACCCACTTGGAATGATGTCTTTGTACATTTTACAGGAATGTATTCCCTGGGACTGCAGTGCAGGGTGATAAGTCAGTGAATTCTTAATTTTATTGACTTGGAATTGATTCCTGGTGATGATTGCAGTGTGAGGATATTAGTTGTTCTTTTAAACATTTTCTTTTACCTTGTCTGTAGACAACAGGCTTAGACTGCATGTTCTGTGGTGTAGGTAATAATTGTACCAGAATACAATATGTGAAGCATTTTGTATCATGAGTAGTGCTAGATAAGGTTAAGGATAATACCACTTATTGAAAGCTGGTACTTGCAGACACCTTTAACATGACATTTACATACAACATGCAGTTATCTAGGAACATACTGCAGTGTTCCATGAGGGTGAAAGCATGATACAGCCAGAAGCATGCGATAGATGCATGTTTGCTGAGATACATGCTGTTTACACTGAAGGCAGCAATTTCAGAGCAGTATTTGTGAGAATGTGACTTACTGATATCAATTGCAAAGGAAACACTTCAGAAAGACTATAGGTAGACAAGCTAGTAGCCACTGTGAGCCAACCCTGCCTGTGCCCAGCAGCCAACCGTAGCAATAATGTAGCTAACTCAAACTGATACATTGATACGTGCTAGGAAATGTAGCCAGTTTTAAAATCTTGTAAACAGGAGAGTTGTAAATAAATTATTAAATAACTTGTACAAGTTCTTCAAATGCTTCCATCTAGTTCAATAATGCATAGTTTCTCTAGTTTACTAACTTTCAGGAGATCAAGTCCTTCATGAGATGTCAACTCCTCCTACTAACTTGGCCTTTATCCAGGACCAAAATGTCTACCACAACTTTTAACTGCTTTTTATTGCTAGACATAAATTGTAGTGCAATAAAGTCTCCAGTGAAACGGGGCCTGGAGTTATTGTTGCTAGAAAGCTGCATTCTGTCTTGATTGCTTTGCTGTCTGTGAGGGAATTCATTAAAGTTTTATTCTTATTTGGTTGCAGGGCTAAAACTAATCCCCTCTTCTACATGACTTTACCACATGAATGTAATGGGATATTTGCATTGATCTGGCAGCTTATGTTGTCCTACTTCTGGAACAGAACACTTATAAATTCCATCATTTCTATAGGGTCAACAAGGATTATTTTTGCAAGATATAGTTCTGTTTTCCTGTTTATTAAAATTATCAGTTTTTTCAAAGTGATGAATGCAAATAAGATCCAGTAAATGCACTGTAAATCGTTACACTTACTGCTTGTCTAACATCAACTGTAAACGGTACAGGAGAAATTAAGGTGTAATCACTGGTGGGTGCAAAATGTTTGGCACCTCCTTACTGCTGAACTTTCTCTTTAAGGTCCTCCATCTACCATTTATTTTGTTAATAGTACCAATTTGTACCAAGATACATAGGTCATAATCATTGCCATGTTTTCTTTCCATTTAACCACCATCTGCAATGGGCTGGTCCTGGTGTCCTCTCCACCTCCTCTATTATAGAGGCTTACTCAGGCCATTCCAAGTCTGGACTGGGATTCAAAATAGGTCCTGGCATTTCAAGTACACAGAAGCCCAAACAACCTACCTCAGGTCCCCTTTATAGTGACTGGCTGTGGCATCTTACAGCCTCCCTTCTAGCATTTGCCAAAATCCAGTCTGGGCCTGGTTCATACTCCCATCTGTAAATCTAAGTGGTGGAAACTCCAGGGTTCCCCTGCCTCATTTCTGCCTCAAATGTATCTACTGTAAATGTTTTATAGGTTTACATAATAAGAAATTAAACAAAAACATTGACTGTATTTTGTGTTTTATTGCTACCAACATTTCTATATTAAAATTTGCCACATTTTTGCCCAGACAGCGACTCCACCCAGCCAACTGCCACGCCTGATCTGTTTGAACTAAGCCCTGGTCCTCCCTAAACCCTTTAATAAAACCCTTTATTTGAATGTAGTGTGGTCTGTAATTAGACATTATACTGCTGTTATACTTTCATTTAGGAATTTAGTAATTCAAACAAAAACAAATCTTTGTTTAATAAACAAGCATTCTTCAGTGGGAGAGTTGTAGTTAGACTACAATTTTTCATATTGATTATGGCAGAACCCTCATGGTTATTAAACAGAGGCTATGACCCCTGAAATATGTCATTGTAAAGAAAACTGGTAAAACCAAGAAGACAAATGGTCTGCCATGTCTTAGAATGATCAAAATGATTTCAGATTAGCTAAATCAATTTGACTTTCTGCTTACTTCGACATAAAGCCTTTGTTACATTTCTATATGATTTGAAAGCATGAAGTCGCTTTGATATAAAATCTGACTTTAAAGCAACTCTTCAAGACCATTGACCTTCAGAAGTCGGGTTGATGCCAAGATCTTCAAAAACTGATTATATTTGACATTCATGCATTATGTATACCTCCTTTAGAAACCGCTACAGTGGCATTTCAAAACTATTCTAAACAACAGTTTATGTAATGTATAGCAGTTTGCTTTCTGGCTTCTCAAAGTTCAAAGTATGTTGCACCCTATTAAAACTATTAAGCAAGATTTTAGATTTGTGATCTTATTTAGGAAATATAGCTTACCTTATTATATATATAAACCACCAGCGTTTCTGTGCCATAACATGATTACATTTTTCTATTATCTTTTAAATGCTGTTCAGCATAGTTTCTTTTAAATGTTAGTGTGGTTAGACTGGTTAGACACTTTCTTAGCTAATGAAAATGTCAAGGATACCAGGCATTGATCGTGATTGCACCATGGGGCTCCATATACTAAGCACTAGTCATTAGTGATCATGCCAAGGACCTGTGTACTACGAATGGGAACAAAAACACATTTTTTTCACGGTAGTTTTAGCACTCAAGGGTGTCTGTTACACTACTGTGCTGAGAAACATCAGCTAAATTATATACATTTGCCTTCTATATAGCTGAGGGGCCTTTCTCAGCAACACATACATTTGTTTTTAAAATCTTCAAATTATTATTTCTGAATTAATAGTTATAGTCCCACTACGTGGTTAGGTTCTCATGAGACTAAAGCGTCATTATTGACATCCTAAGACCTTATCTACTGGTCCATGCTCTAAATTTTCACAATTCTGACTTAAATATAAAGAAAATTCAGTCGTTTCATTTTCTAAAAGGAAAAGGAAAGTCACAATTGCTGGGGACGCCAAAAGTTAGGCACCCCCAGTGTGCTTCTGTTAGCAAACAAAAAAAATTCACTGGGCCTGGGTTTTTACAGTGAGCACCACAGAGCAGTCCTATTTTTCCTGCTTCTGTTTTCTTCGCTATCCTGACCCAAAGCAGTAGTAAAAAGAATGGCTTTTTTGTTAAAAGTTTGACTTTTCACTCTGCTTTGCATGTGCACCAATACGAAAAAAGAAGAAGCAGGAAGAGGATTGCTCCGTGGCTCTTGCTGGAAGAACCTGGGGCCGGGGCAGTTTTGTGCTAACAGCAGCACCTGCCCAGGGTATCAGGTAAGTGAATACAATCACTTGGGGTGCCTAACTATTGGCAGCCCCCCTCCCCCAGCGATTGTGACTTTTCTTCTTTAATTGTGCAGTTTTTAATGGGTCTTTGGTTAAAGAAACCAGCCAATTTCGGTCATGGAACATTTCTTATATATAATAAATAGCAGTGACATGAGATAGAACCAGAAAAATAATGCACATTTATGAAGAAACTCCTACTGAGAGTGTTCTACTAAAAAGGATCATCTGACATTAAGAAGTGTGTGCAAATGGTAGCAGGAAAGGGTCTTAAAAACTCTTTTGAAAAAAGTTGAGTTGTGGTAGTTATATACTTTATTTCCAGAAACTCTAATTTATAATGAACAAAAAATAAAAACCACACGGATTCCACCTAATGGCTACTTAAGAATCCTAAAGCAGAGCTAATAACTAGCATCCAATGGCAGGAGATGTTGATTAATAAAAACACAGGGCAAATAGAGAGTGTTAGGCTGTTAAGCTTACACCTTTTATGTTAACATTCCTCAAAGTACCATTATGACTTTAGCTGTAACTAACAGAGGTGGTTGTATTATTACTTTTTTGTTACATAAATGTTAGGATGGAAAAAAAGAGGCCAATGTATTTAGAATTTGCTTTAAAGGAGAAGGAAAGGCTAATAAAGAGTTAATCTCAAGCTGCAGGCATACCTTCAGTTCTCTCAATAGTGCTCTTAAGTTTCCCCATATTTCACCTGTTCAGATGATCAGAAGCCAAACAGGAAGAAAAAAAGCTGAGCTGTGTAAAGAAAGTTCCCATAATGCCTCGCTCCTGCACCGAGACCAAGGCCCCTGTACATGCTCAGTTAGTTAGACTATGAGGAAGCTTCCTGCTGATTGGCTCAGATCCACATTCCTAAGGGGGGGGAAGTGAGTTCTTAGCGTTCTTGAGGGGGGGGGGAGCAGGAGAGAGGGCTGCGTGTCTCTGGCAGAGGAAAGCAGACACAAGAAATCTTTTGACAGAGAACTCAGTGCAGCGTTTCTGTGAGTGCTTATGGCTGTATTTACTGATAAAGCTTACTTAGTTTTTACCTTTCCTTCTCCTTTAAGGAGTATTAGACTCAAAACTATTTAAAGATGATAATATCTTTGTTGCATCTTTCAGTACATCTTTGGTTAGTATTTGACTCAATAAAGTGTGTTTTGTGCATTGGTTTTACTTGTTTTGTGGTCTTTAAATACAGTAGTTAAATAGGTATATTTACCCGTACCCCAGTCATGAGCTCCTCAATCCCATGTCACCCCCTCCCCTTCCTCCTTGTAGTTACTATGGGGAGTGCCAGTGCCTTCAGTTACTGGCGGGGGGGAGCAGGCCTCGGTTGGCGGGGGCATTAGCCCACCGTGTTTTTCCTGGTGCCCCCCCAGCCCAACCCTGCTACTAAACTGTTCTAAGAAGAGCTGTACAGAACCGAAGAATCTTTTTTTAATTTGTCCTTAAAGGGAAACTATGCCTTCAGGATGAATACTTAACCAACAGATTATTACAGTTTATATCATATTATGTAATATTGCCCTTTTATATTCTTTACCTTCAATGCTGGATTTGTAATGACGGCGCCTAAGGGCTGCCCCCATTCTCCCCAACCCCCCTTCCCAGGATCGCGCACATGTGCATCTATTTAGCTTGCATTCAGAGCACTGGGGACAGGACGAAGTTTTCTGGGCCAGCTGGCGTGCTGCCCCTAAATTCCGCCTACAAATCCGGGCCTGTTTACCTTGAGCAACCATTTTGGGATCATCTGTGTGCTCCCTCAGAGATCACCTGGCAGGAAATAATGCAGTTCTAACTGTAACAGAAAGTTTTAGAGCAAATGCATGTTTTAACTGTGTATTTATGCATAATCCCACAAAGCTACAAAGCATTTGGCTAACAAAATGCTATAAATTGCCATGTCATCTATTACCCTAATATTTAGGGTATATATATTGTTAAATATTGCCCTTTTACATCCTTTTCCTTGATCTAGCACTTAGTGATGGGCTATGTGCTCCTTTAAAGATCATATAACCAGAAATAATGAAATTCTAACTGTAACAGAAAGTAGTGAGGAAGTAAAAGGCAGAACTCTGTCCATTAATTGGCTGATGTGACCTAGCATGTATGTGCCTTGAATTTTTTTGTGTGTTCTGTGAATCCAGGAGGTAGCCCTTAATTCTAAAAATGGCAATTTTCTATTTAGAAGTACCTAATAGCACATACTACTAAAAACTATATTTTTATGAAAATGGTTTATTTAGATGAAGCAGGGATTTATGTATGAGCTTGCTTATGCAATATATTTTTATAGAGACCTACATTGTTTTGGGGTATAGTTTCCCTTTAACAGGAGTGTTTGAGTATGTTCAAAAATCATTAGAGTGCATTGTCATGGTATTTATTGCAAAGTGTAGGACCTAGTTATGGACTTGATTGAACTGATTTTATGATCATAAACTATACTGAATCTTGGACATTTACCAGTGAACTGTTTCTATGACCATCCTATTGTCACTCAGGAACTGTATTCAGACTTATTTTTACATTGTCACTTTTAGGGGCACATTTACTAAGATCCCATTTTTTTCTGGGCTTAAAATAGATATGGTATAAATTCGGAGTAACCACGATAATTTCTGAAGTTCTAAAATGTTTCGAAAATGCTTTTATCGTTCGTACGAAAATACCGCAATTGCATTCTGAAAGTCATGTCTGGCTTTGGAAGCCTTCTATAGGACTCAATGGTGCTCAACAAACTTTTTTGCACAATGGACCGGTTTACAGTTAAGAAAATTTTTCCACAGACCAATGTGGGGCATGCATTTCAATTACCTGGGGCGGCAATTAGCAGACCACGCAGACAATCACTGTTTGATACCAATGATGCGCCATCGCTGTGCTATGCACGGGATGTGTGTGTGTTGTTGTGTCATATACAGCACTATGCGCATCGTCGAGTCAAGCCTCTGTGAACAACTATGGGGGTCAGAGGTGGCCTGTTGCAACACAGCCCACCGCCCCTCACTGGTCTGTGGGCAGGTGTTTGGGAACCCCTGGTTTAGAAGACCCTATTACATGCCTTTTTCATACACATGATCAAGAGCACGCCTGTCCAAAACATGTTGTATTTACATAGTTAATAAATACTTAGCAGCCTAAAATGCAGTTGGGCATAGGAAGTCTGCTGCAAATCTGTAACTTGATTTTAACATAATATTAAGCAGAAACTATAATTTCATATGAAACATTCGTTTTTTGAATATTTTTCCTTTCATGTGTCAGCAATCTGTTTAAAGGGAACAATTTTACTTTGTCTGCATCTAAGGGTTTCAGCACCTGACATTTTTAAGCTCTGAAATGTATTTAAAAATGTCAGTTTTGCCTTCAAAACAACCTTTGCATACTTCTTTATTGGTTAAGACATTAATGCACCAAGCTGAACAAACCCTGGTCACATTGAATAGTAATGGTACTTAAAACTAAATTATTTGCATGCATTTTTTTTTCTTTATTATTGGAATGTCACTATAAACTTCCAAGTCCTTTAAGAGAAATTTTGAAACAGAATGTATTTTTTTGTGTTTAGTTCAGTGTAATAACGACACCGTTTTATGCTATCTTTCAATTGTTTGCACTTATAGTGATTCCTTTAAAATTGTATGCTATATATAATATAACATTGCAAAATTTTCTGACAAACTTTGGATTGATGGGGTGGAGTAGCTTTGGGAGAAGACATCAATGTCTCTCAGTAGGTCAGGGTGATCACCAAGCAATATTAGGAGCACTTTTTCCAAAGTTAAGAACAGCCTTGAATCAGGAATGTTATGATGCTATACATTCTTTTATTAATATTTAATGAAACACAAAATAAAAATAATTATTTTAATGTGAATGATGTATATTCTCTTTTAAGAGCTGTGTAGTGTGTCTCTGGTTCATAAATAAAGGATAACAATAATAACTTAGGACTGTATGCCTGTCAGAATTTTTAATCCTTTTTTAATCCATATTTGTGTTATTTTAACTGAGAATTTAGAGACTATTGTGTGGAAAACACAATAGGAAAAAACATAACAAACTGTTTCTGTACCATGTATTTTTTATCTGCAGGAAGGATTACCTATTTTGCAAAGAAGGGTTAATTAAAAGACATCATGAATACAGACTTTGTAGTAGTTACAGCTGCAAAAAGTGGGAATTCTGTCAAGTTGAAAGCCAAGTAAGTTGAAAGCATGATGGTTACTACTGTACAATAGGTTGTTTAAGTTTGTGTTAATTTTTAGGGGCACATTTATCAAAGTACGGTGGAGTCTGAATAAAAAAATGAGTATTTTTTTCTGATGTTTCAAACTGTGCGTTTTTTTTTTTTTGACTTTTTCGGACATTTGTGCTGCCTTTTCATACTTTACGACAATTTGCACAACAAAATCGTATTAGCTGCAACGAGTACGAAAGTTTCACTAAAGCTTCGTTATCGTGACTTTCCTTGGGCTAGGTTGGAGCTGCAGAGTGCCATTAAGTCCTATGGGAGGCTTCCAAAAACATGCACAGAAGGATCAAAGTCAGAAAGGTTTTCCCACCATTTACGATCGTTCGGATACAAAAATTTCATGACTTTCGGAACGCCATTATGATATTATCTTGACTATTACAATTTTTTTGTAAGCATTTTCGTGACATTTCCGATCATCAGAAATGATCGTATTTAATCCGAATTTTTCCCATTTCGTGATTCGAATTCGTACTTTGATGAATGTGCCCCATAGTGTGATGTAAAGAGTGATATTCTAAGACAATCTGCAGTCAGTCTCAATTTTTTATTATTTGTGTTTTTGGGTTTTTTGTAATTTCAGTTTTTGTTCAAAAACTCTTTAGTTTGGAATTTCAGCAGTTATCTGGTTGCTAGGGTTCAAATTACTTAAGCAACCAGGGAGTGATTTGAATGAAAGACTGGTATATAAATAGGAGAGGGCCTGAATAGAAAGTTAAGTAATAAAAAGTAACAATAACAATAAAATTGTAGCCACACAGAGCAATAGTTTTTTTTGGCTGCTGGGGTCAGTGAACCCCATATAAAAGCTGGAAACAGGCAGAAGAAGAAGGCAAATAATTCAAAACCTGGAAACAGGCAGAAGAAGAAGGCAAATAATTCAAAAACTATACAAAATAAAAAATGAAAGGTGAACCATCCCTTTAAAGAAGAAGGAAAGGCTAAGTCACTTGGGGGTGCCAAAATGTTAGGCACCCCCAAGTGACTTAGATCGCTTACCTTCTACCCCGGGCTGGTGCCCCTGTATGGAGAAAACAGCACCAGCACCAGCCAGTAGCAGCGATCGCTTCCTCCTTCCTCTCTCGCTGCATGCGCAGTAGAGTGAAAAGCCGAACTTTAACAGAGAAGTCGGCTTTTTCACTCTACTGCGCATGCGCTGGATTCGGAGTCTAGGGGAAAGGAAGGCGGAAGGAGGAAGCGAATCGCCCCAGGTGCCCCGGGCTGGTGCAGTTCTCTCCTAATAGGGTAAGCGATTCAAATCACTTGGGGGTGCTTAACATTTTAGCACCCCCAAGTGACTTAGCCTTTCCTTCCCCTTTAAGCATCTGTACTGCCAAATTGGCATTTTCAAGAATAGTCCTAGGACATAGGTTCATTTTGGATGACAGAAATCTTACCTTTAAGAGCTCCGACTGAGATCCTAAACATATATATCTGAGAACATTTAAAGATTAAAAAAAGTAAATGAAGTTAAAAATAATAACTGCAAGATTTTAGTTTTACATTTAATTACTCCTGTCTGTTTCAAAATAAAAGCAGGTTTCAGTTTATTAAAGAGGGTCATTATGATCCATGCTCAATAGTATGGCTGTTTGTTTTTGTGTCCTGACCTAGTGGTAAAAAAGAGTCTGAATTACAGCAATCATTTGTAACAAATGTTCTGTTTCTAGCTAACTATAGAAAGAAAGGCATTGCACAATGTCATTTTTGTTTAGGAATATACAGGAACTACGTGTGGAAAATATGCAGCTTGAGATGCAAAATCAGGACATGGAAGAGAAGCTGAAGCAACTACTAGAAAGCATGAGCAAGGAGAAAGAAGAACGAGTGTAAGTTAGAATTCGTAAAGACTGTGGTCAACTTTATTGAGATATTTTTACAATTCAAATGAAATTGTACAAACCACCGCTACACATTGTTTGCAGATCGCATTGGCAGCACAACAGGAGTAACTATAAGGAATAGTACAGTGTTTGGTTTAGAAACGTCACTTTCCAAAACAAAATGACTGTTGTTGTAGGCAGTTTGTTTTAAGTTGTTAAATATAAAGTATACCTTTTTATTTAAAGGTTCTGTGTTCCATGTAAGTTGTCTTTTAAAGGCAAAGTGTAGGGAATAATGATAATTGCAGAAAACATCTGTTCATTTATGCTACATGTATAAAGCCCTTTGTAAGAGTTAGAGCTGTAACAGTTTTGGAGAAGCATTATTCACCCATTGCAGCCATAAATGCTTAGGTGAGCTTTATATCCTATTTTATAAGCAAAATAAAAAACTTTGCATTTCTCTTATGATTCAGGAGATGAGAATTTCCCAAGAAAATCTCTGTACTATTCTATGCACAATATTTTTTACAGAATGGTACGTTAAATAAAAATAAAGCACATCTGCCATACATTCTTTATTACAGGCAATCAAAAGGCTATCACTGGAAGTCTGGCCAAGCTGGTAACCAAAGTCAGGATAAAGAGAATATGGTAAAGGTACATCACTATTGGCTATTGGTGTGTTTCTTAGTGGTCTCCAGAAAATGCAGCAATACAGTGCTAAAATGTAAATCATGTTGGACATATCGCTTATATCTCTATAAATAAATAGGCTCTTCAATATTAATCTGCATCCCTATAAAAGTAAAAAGTTTATATTAATAAATGATAATCATGTCTGAATTTTTGCTTTGTGTTGTCCCATAATCAAATCATTCCCAAATGCTTGTTTCATATATAATGCAGTTAGACAGGATTCAGCTTGCTTTGTAACTACCAGTCTGTAGTCAAGCAGCATGTGTTCAGACGCTATAGTGATTGTTTGTATATTTTAGGTTTCCTCTGGAAGAATAAAACTGAAAATCCTAAAAGATTCAATGCCAGGTAACCTTATTAAGAATATTTTCAACTATCACCAAATAATAGCAATGTAGTTATTTAACATGTTGGTTCTTATCATGGTACCTAGTTCCTATCACATGAGACTACTGATGAGTTTTATTTTCAACAAGAACCTTATCCCGTAGCGCAATATTTCCTGTAGAGCTCTGTTATTATTGTTTTAGCTATTAATTGTTTGGTGCTCTAAATAAAGTTCAATATCCTGTGTTTCATTTCTCCACAAAAAGCACCATTTCTCTACATGTTTGTGTGGTATATGATGAACAACTCCGCACATTAACTGTGTCAGCGATGTCAGCGCATGAACTATTTATAGAGAGTGTGAGATTAATTGAAGAATGTAGATGAATAAATGTTATCTTAAATTCCAAAAATATATATAAATGTATTTTTTACACAAATTTCCACTATACCACAGAGTAAAGAAAACCATGATAGTCTGCTTGTGCTGCAGGGACTAACTCCCCACCCACCTCTACTTCAGTCTCACAGAGTGATCCAACCCCTGTCTGACTTTGTTCCATTGTGAAGGGGTGGATTCTGGGACTTCTCTGCTTTCTAGAAAATGTCACCATCTTCCACTATGGAGAGCAGAGTAACTTCAAGCCACAGAATCTATCACTGCACAAGTTGAGGAAGTGGGGTACATTATATTGTCAGGCTAAGGGAAGTTAGCAAGTGGTTTGTGGAGTATCATATCCTTTCAGTCTGAGGAATCAGGAATGTCTGTGCAAAAAAAAATATGTATATATATTTATTTTTAGTAGTTCAGATAGTGTTTATGCACCTTTTCTACTAACTAAATGAGTTTATATCAAAAAGCAGGGTATATTTTTATGTAAGGCTACAGAGTACAATTACATTCTTTTCCCCCCATGCACAAAGCAAGGGATTGCACAGACGGGAATGGAAGAACCTGATTGTCCTTTCACAGCAACTAAACACTGTGGGATAAATTGGAATACCAACTGCAAGCCAGGCCTGGTCCCCAGCATCAGTGCCAAGCCTTCTGGCTAAATGAAAGCAAATCCCACAATAGTGTTCCAAAATCTAGTGGAAAGCCTTCCCACAAGAATAGAGGCTATATATATATATATATATCTATATATCTATATTTATATATATTTAAGGTCTTACTTATATTTTAAGTATAACAGATATCATATGGTTGAAAGTATCCACACACCCTGCCTTTCCAACATTTTATTCCCAAAGAGTACTAATATAAAGCAGTTTCTCTCTTTGTTGCTGTAATTGCCTCTTTTAGAGTAGAGTCTTTTTAGTGATTTTAAAATAAAAAAAATTACTTATTCTTTAATAGTACTATACATTTTGTTATTGTTATTGCTCATTACACCAGTAAATACTTAGAACTTTATTTTTATTTCTGCAGAGCCTGAGATGCAGAAGGTAGACTCGAAAATGGATAATGTTATCGGCCCTGATAGGCCTAAAGTGAAAGGGAAAGCCTGTGGACAATGTGAAGCAAAGAGTGCGTTACTGGTAAGCAAACTGAATTTTTGTCAAATCTGTACTGCAGGCAACACAAAGTGAGTCACATAATGTAACAATAATTACTTGGAAGTTAATGGCAGGTGTTAATTAATTATATTCTTATGTAAGTAAGGCCTCTTTGGGGTAACTGTGTAGGGATACTTCCTGTCATTGGCTTGTATAATGTGAAAATTTAAGAATGCTTTTATTGTGATTGACACAGAATTAGTTTAGTTGATGCCTACACTACTGCATTGCTTATTTTGTCATTACATTACCATAATGAGTGGAAATGATCCAGATTGATTTGTTTTAATGTTTGTATTTATTATTGAAGATGATACACTTAGGGAATTAAGAAATTGCCACAGGAAGTTTTCCAAGGCCACTTTTGTTTTATATTCTGGACCTTGGTATGCTATTCAGAATGAATTAGCTAGTAAATGAAGACAATCATTGAGCGTACTATGACAGATGGATTTCAGGCAGAAATGCTGACTCTGGAAGGGGATGTAATGTAGATAATAACAAGAATAATGTATTAAACGGGAAAAGAGTTTGATTTCTTAGACATTGAGAAGATCAATGAAATCTAAATATTTTCAAGTAGGTAAATGAATGGCAGAATGTGCCCTAAAATGGTTTATATAAGTCCTTAGAGCTTATGGTTTATGCAAATGGAGTCATGATTCTCCTAATCACCACGCAGAGGAATAGATAAAATAAGTAGGCCGTGCTGGAGCCTTCCCAGAGAAACCCCACAGTTAAGGAATAAAAGCAGGAAATGAGACTTGTTTATTACTCCTGGAGAACATTAGGCACCATTAAATCTGAGTAATGCTTTGTGAAAAGCCATGATGCATTCAGAGATAGTTTCTCATTATTACCTTTCCACTATTATGTCTGTTTTTTCATAAAGCAATATTACAGATAATCTGGTATATATAAATATATAGCACACTCCAAAAACATCCTACTGTCTGGGTGCTAACCGGGTGAATGGGTGAAGTACAAACAAGTAGAGATACCACAGCACTCCCCGGACTTTGAAAAATAATATTATTATACTGTTTTTATTAGTGCTATATCAGTGTTTCAGTCACATACTCGGACCCGTCTCAAGATCTCAAAAGTGCTGTGGTATCTCTACTATCAGACTACTTTCAACACTTTCATTGTAGCACACAGGGAAATGGCATTTTAAAGTTAATTTTAAAGTAATAAGGAAAGTTTAATAATATACTATTGAGCTTATTATTTAAGCAAGTCAATTTCCTATTTTATATATACTGCAAGAATGCATACACAGACAGTTAATAGCTTGTATAATGCTTCTATGATATATATACAGGTATGGGACCTGGGGTTTTCCGGATAAGGGATCTTAAGTCTGCTAAAAATCATTTCAATATTGAATAAGCCCAATAGGCTTGTTTTGCCTCCAATAAGAATTAATTATATCTATAGCTGGGATCAATTACAAGGTACTGTTTTATTATTACAGAGAAAAAGGAAATCATTTTTCAAAATTTGAATTATTTGCTTATAATGGGGTCTATAGGAGATGGGCTTTCCATAATTTGGAACTTTCTAGATAACAGGTTTCCGGATAAGGGATCCCATACCTGTATATTATATTATTTCTCCATAAACAGAAGTCTTATTATTCTTTTCCTTTCACATTTTTTATGTTACACACACAGATTTTACTTGTATTTTCATACATTGCTGCAATAAGGCTTGAAAAAGGGAAAAAAATTACTTTTACTAGTTTCCTTAATGCATGTAATTTATTTTCTGTTGTACTCAATGATTTTCCGTGAAGATGTGCTTGGAGTGTGGAGAAGATTATTGTCCTGCCTGTTATGCGAAAATCCATCAGAAGGGGGCATTAAAACTACACAGAACTAGGCCTATTCAGGTAATGCATTATTTGTGCATGTTCTCTGTAAATGTTAAAAAATATAAGAACATAGAAATGCAGTTGCAGAGCGACGCTTTAATACCAACACAGTCTTAACTAATTCTTATAATAATGAGAATATTTTGAACTATGATTTTAGTTAACAAACTTCTGATCTAAAACTTTGTTTTTTGTGTGTAGCTTATATTATTCATATTTTCCTATGTGTAACATGCTAAAATTGCCTGTCTAGTATTTGCTGCTTATAAGCTGTTTATCTTATTGGGACACAAAAATTCATATCGCAGTTAATATTAATGTATGATATTTCTGACATTTTCAGTATCATAGTAAGAGTATTACTACAAAATCTTAACATGTATTTATAAAGCGCCAACATATTCCAGAGTGCTGTACAATAAATGGGGTTATACACTGGACACACAGAATATTATAGCAACCAGTAACTGATACAAGTTATACCAGGAGGGGATACAATTTAGAAGTACAAGGCAATCTTTGGCACTCTTATTTGCAGAACTAAAATCCCACTGTCTTCTCCTGCTTTTCTTGTTGTAGGTGCTTAATTGCTGAGGGTTGACTGTTTATTTCTGCCATTATTATTATTAGTATATTAATAAGGATTTTATATACATTTTATAATGTATTTCTTACCTTAGTGTATATATTGAACTTTCAGATTATATACTAGTAACAAATACTAGAGTTAAAGTGATACTGACACCAGAAATTAAACCTTTTTTATAATATTGTCATAACATTGCCTTTGCATGCTATTTATAATTTTGCCATAAAAGTATTTGTCCAAGCTTTTACATTCCCTATCTGATCCCCCATGTTCCTCTATGAGGGGGCTGCCATATTTGTCTAGCAGGGGAACAGTCAGGTTTTGGGATTTCAAGTAACAATTACTTACAAAAGCAAACCTAGCAGCAAAAAATAATCAACATGACCAATAGGCAACTTTTTATGTAGATTCATATTTTGAAAAGTTGTTTTTTCGTGTCAGTATCACTTTAATGGGTGCCCTGCCCAAAAGAGCTTGTTTCTTAACGTTGGGTTCCAGATGTTGCCGTATTACAAATCTAAATCCTTCAGCCAAGACAGGCGCTCCTCTTTTCCGGAAAACCCACAGCCTTTGGTGTATTTCTGTGAGCATTATGCCAACATTTTCAGTGACTTCCCAGAGGTTCCTTGCTGTTGTCCAGATTCATGCACATATACAGTATAGTAAAAGTTCCAACTGCAATATCAGACATATCTGATATCTGGCTGATACCTGGCCAGGTTGAAGTAGCCAAGTTGGCAGCTAATATCAGCCACCTTAAGGTAGACCCTGCTGTGCTAACTTCACTAAATGTAGACAGGGCACCCCTGTCTTTATGCTAAAACTGTTAAAATATAAGATAAAAGAGACTAAATAGGATGGTTTGGTAAAAAAAATGATTTATGCTTAGTAAAGATCACATACTGCACGTATGGAATCTGTTATTGAAATGGTAGGGACCTGGGGTTTTCAGATTCTGTTTTTCTGTAGTTTGGAGAACTATTTCTTAAACATACTAAAAACACAGAAAAGCCCAACTGGTTTTGTTGTGGATCTAGATTTATAGTAGGCTAGTTATCATCAAGTGTAGAATTCTGTCTAATAGTTACAGAGAGAATGCAAATCTGGACATAGGAGTTCTATATTTCATGGCTTTCTGGATAACAGGTTTCCAGATAATTTATTTTATACCTGTATCTTATTAGTGCAAATGGTTTTGCAGCTTAGTCGTCAGTGGTGGTCCTGGGGTTGTTGCCACCTGAGGCAGCAGCCTCAATGCCACCCCCCTCTCTCCCGCTCCGCGCTTACATAGCATAGGAGCGGGTCCTATTGACAAATTTTTGTTTTAAAAAATACAAAATCACCAGAGGCAGATTTTTGCCGCCCCTGGTAACTGGCTGCTCCCTGCTGCCTGACGCAAGGTTCTCACCTTGACTCATCATCAAGTACAAGGCACTGTCTTACAATTACATAGAAAAAGCAAATCGGGCAAAAATTGTGTGCTTAAACATGACTCTCTTGGAAATATTAGAGTTATGCCATGTTTTGCATACATCTTAAGGCTCTACTCTCAGATCTCTCCTTTAGATCAAGGCACTGTATAAAATCAAGTGTGTTTATAAGGCTGTGTAGTTTTTTTTGGGGGGTTTAAAAAACTTGCAAATGTAAAAATTTGCCATCTAAAAGCTTGCAAGTTTTTGTAAGTAATGGGAGTTGTCATAGGCAAAGTCAAGCCATAGTCTCAAATTTAAATTTTTCTAGTTTTTAGAGATTTTAGAACTCGTAAACTTGAAAAGATATTCAAGATATTCAAGCTTTTTATTTGAACAAGTTTTCCTTATTAATAAATAATTCGATAAGTGAGTTTATTCGATTTAGAAAAACAAACTCGAATTCACAAACTCAAAAACTGACAAATAGGCCCTTAAATTTCATACATAATAACTGACACTGACCCCAGCAGCCAAAAAACTATTGCTCTGTAAACATACAGTTTTTTGTTGTTATTGTTATTTTTATTACTTATCCTTTTATTGAAGTCCTCTTCTATTAATATATCAGTCTCTCATTCAAACCACTCCCAGGTAAATTGAAATTCCAAACTGGAGAGCTGCTGAACAAAAATTTAAATCATTAAAAAACTGTTAATAATAAAAAATGAAGACCAATTGCAATTGCACTCTCTACATCATACTAAAAGGGAACTCAAACAACTCCCTTAAGCATCTAACAGACTGAGGCCCTCATTTACATATGCCCTGGACGTAAGTGCAAAATCAGGCCACTTTCATTGGCTCATTCAGTAAGTGTCCAGAGCATGCCTTCATTATTACCTCATCCTAAATTCAAATCTAATATGAGGTGCAGAGTGCAGTGCCAGAAACGCGTGGCAGCCCTGTTCTTACTTCCTGCCATAGGGTAAGCAGTAAGATTTTGCGCCCCTCTTCCCACTGGCATCTGCATTGTGCATAAGTAAGGAGGCGCCTTCCTCTTTCTGCATTTATGATGCAGACAATGAAGTATAGATGGGGAACAACAGGTTTTGCAGGCATTTTTGCACTTTGCACTATACTTAATAAGTCTTTGCTTAGACTTATTGTGATATAGAACTCTTAATTTCGTATCATCCTATTAATGGGCATCTTTTGCTTTAATTGCATTAGTTGTGGTTCACTTAAGGCTTTAGAGGTATTGGATCTATTATTCAGACACTCATTATCCAGAAAGATTTGAAATACAGCAATTTAGCAGTGATAGTTGGGGGGCGGGGCGGAAAGATTTATTGTATGGAGATCCAAATTATGTATCTGGTAAACCCCAGGTCCAGCATGATATTCTTAGTATACTGCTGACACGTGCACAGTGCATTAATATTCCCACTGAACCTCTTATTTGCAACAGTGTGATACTAAGGGGCAGATTTATCAAAATTTTATATTTTAGTTTACCACAGAAAAATTCACTATTCGTTCCTCTGGGATATTTAGAAGTGTATTTATCAATGGTTGAAAGTTAGCGTGGGGCACATTTTTCTGTGGTATACTCATTTACACTCTCTCATTTTTATAAGTTTTAAGCCTCTTAACACCAAAAAATGAAAGTGTATAAAAGTAACTAAAATATAATGTGCTGCTGCCCTGCACTGGTAAAAGTTGTGTGTTTACTTCAGAAAGTTTACTATAATTTATATAAATAAGCTGCTATGTAGCCATGGGGGCAGCCATTCAAAGGAGAAAAGGCACAGGCACATAGCAGATAACAGATAAAACACTATTGTATTCTACAGAACTTATCTGTTATCTGCAATGTAACCTGTGCCTTTTCTCCTTTTTTCCAGCTTGAATGGCTGCCCCCATGGCTACACAGCAGCTTATTATATAAACTATAGTAGTGTTACTGTAGCAAACACACCAGTTTTACCAGTGCAGGGCAACAGTGCATTCAATTTTTATTACTTTAAAGCTCTTTCATTTTTTAGTGTTACTGTTCCTTTAAAGCTTATATCCCACAGAGAGATTAGTTGCCTGTGATAAATCTCTGCTACAACAGGCGACAAAGTGATACCACTAACAAAGTGAAGGCATAGGTGTTGTGAAGTTTCCTCCTGCAGGCAACTTTGCTCAACTTCAGAAAACGAAGCAACACATATTAGGAAGATTAGTCGATTGTGGTAGCAGAGATTTATTGCGGGTGACTAATCTCCCTGTTGGACATACTGTAAGTCTAATGTTCTATTCATATAGATCTTTGCTTGTGACTTCTCTGACTGTTTTATGTTTTGACTTGCCTTCCCCTGTGCTTGCTGCCTTCCTACCACTGGCTGTCTACTGCACTTCTTAGTTGCTTTTCAGATTCTTACCTAGTTTGTCTGAGTATTTATACGTATATATATATATATATATATATATATATATATATATATATATATATATATATATGTATATAGTTGTATTAATACATTAAGGACAACAGGCAAAGGTAGCAAGATATGAATCTTAAAAAAAAAATCAAAGCAAATTTGTTAATTTTATTTCAGATGAGCTGACTTCATTGTCTTAAATCTTTCCAATTAAAATAGGGAATTTAATCCAAACCTAGTCTTAAAGAAGCTTTACTGTTAATGTACAGGCTTAATTCTTAGATTTTGTTAAATCCTAAACTGATTCCAGTGCAATGTTAAAATACTGTTATAGTTTTTCGTGTATAGATGTAGATGTATATGAACAAGATGCAGATAACTTGCAAACAGTGTAAAATTTATTTTTATAACTGAGAAGAAATTACCAGCTACTGCTGTCAAGATATCAGATTGAAATGGTGCAGAAAACATGTTGTAATGGGACAATTTATCTAAGAATGTCGGTTTAAATGAGCAAGCTTTTAATTCCAATGTTTTATGAAGATGAGTATTTCATCAATCAAGCATATCTATGTGATATCCACTATCACATTGCTGTTCTTGCTTCAGAGTTAGAAGCATGGTGACTGTTTATATATTTATTATTTTGAAGAACGTGCAAGCTCTTTAGAGTAGTGTGTAATAGAGTGTTAAGGATCAACAAGACTGAATTGTATTTGTCTCGAAAAGCTTTTGCACATCTACAGGCCCTCACAGTAAACCAATTAGATGATAACAATCAAGTGTACAATTGGATGAAGTACTATTCATTGTGGATGAAATAACATGTTTTTCCTATTCTCACATATCTGAAAGAGATAAAGAAAAATATATCTGCAGTGTAACATAAAATACAATCTAAAGCAAGGAAGGATGACACGAACAGATTAGGTATTTAAACACATCAAAGATTACACCTCAGCAGTTTTATTTTCACAGTGTTCTTAATGTCTGGCCTCTCAACAGCATTTATATATATATATATATATATATATATTACATACATGTAATATATTTGTACAACAAGTTTCGTTATCCGTTATTTAGAAACTTGTTATCCAGAAAGCTCCAGATTACAGGAAGGCCATCTCCCATAGACTACATTTTAACCAAAAAATTGGGATTTTTAAAAATGATTTCCTTTTTCTCTATATTATAATAACAAAACAGTATCTTGTACTTGATCCCAACTAAGATATAATTAATCCTTTTTGGAGACAAAATAATCCTATTGGGTTTATTTAATGGAGGCACTTAGCTAGCCTTTCTGCAGTAACAAGCCCTTAACCTCTGCACTTGTTTCCCATTCTTTTTGTTTCTGTCTGTCTTCTCTTCCTAATAGATTGTAAGCACTTAAGGACAGGGACCCCCTCCTAACTACAGTATAATGAATTTTCATTGTCTAATTTTATAGTAACTGTACCCCTGTTTGTGCTTATGTCTTATAAAGCTTTGCAGTGCTGTATAAATAATGGGTAGCACATCTTTTGCAAAACCATAGAAATGTATGGATGTGTGGACTTAAAGGACAAACGGTTCAGCAGAAGAAAAATATAATGTATTTTTAGAAATTATGAAAATTTCGCAAGGGCAGATTAACACAGCCAAATATAAATATTTAGGCTAATGTTACTACACCCAGGGAACCACATTTATCTGTATATTTTGTTGATACAAGTGTTATGTTATTTATTATAAGTGCAGTATACATTTGAGATACCATAGTCAGCGGCCCACTGTGGCAAACTGTCACGAAAAATTGATGTATGTAGAATATGCTGATGTCAGCAGTAAAATTATATGATAATCAATGAGCCTGTAATATTTTGTATTTGCAGAAGAAAACTCAGAGAGAAGTTTCACAGCAAAGCAGAGAGAGGAATTCTAATGAGCCAAAAGACAAGCCAACCAGTGGCAACAAAGTGTCTACTGGTTTCACTGCTTTTAACGAGAAGCAAGAAGTAAAGGAACAGGTTTGTTACTGTTACATGAAGCAAACAAAAGGAATTCTGGGAATTCCTTTTGTTTGCTTTTGTCTGTGTGAGGCAGTCTCTTCAACCTTATTTATTTGTTTGTAGAACCACATGGTGACTCTACCTAAGCTGATCAGAAAACCCTACACTACACTGATGAGCCCCCAATAAAGGGCGAAACCGGTCTGTAGTTGGGAATCTGATCAGCTATTGTCCTGGCTTTAGCTTCAAACCCAGTTGGTGAGCTGTAGCCTATAGGATAAACCCATGTAAATGGGATTTTTTTTTTAGAGTCTGGAATTCGTTCCCAGAATTCCTTTTGTTTGCTTTTGTCTGTGTGAGGCAGTCTCCTCAACCTTATTTATTTGTTTACTGTTACATGAGAATGTCTTATAAAAAAGAAAAGAGATCATCCTGCCCTTGTTTTTGCAAACTCAGATCACACCGATTAAAAGTAATAGCACATGGAGCACTTTGAGTGTCACAGTACAATGCCAGTGCTCCCCTATTATCTTGCATGACAAATATTTGCAAACAGTTGTCAGGCAGTTGCTAAAGTAGGTTAGAACTACTTAAAGATACATTGATAAGAGTGCTTGAAATGCCCTGTGTGCCATTATGTTAATCACAGTGATTCTGAGTTTGCAAGAACTGGGGTGAGATTATCTCATGACATCACTAGTCTAATGGTATAGCAACATATGATGATCATATTTAAAAAAAAAACTTTGCATGGGTCAGCTTGACCTGATCTTTAATAGTGTGGGTACTGAGCAGTCTTTGCTAGTGCTTGGCCATACAGTGAATATTTATTTAAAGCAGTGGGACCCCAAACTTTTATACCCCCGAGCCACATTCAAATGTTAAAAGAATTAGGGAGCACTACAAGCATCAAAAAGATTCACGGGGGTACCAGATAGAGGCTGTGATTAGTGATATGGTAGCATCTATGTGGACTGGCAGCCTAAAGAGGCTGCGTTTGGTGGTACACCTAGTTTTTATGCAACTAAAACTTGTCCTGACCTAGGAGTTTAAAAATAAGCACCTACTTTGAGGCCACTGGGAGCAACATTCAAGTGGTTGCTCATACCACTGGGATTACTGATTTAAAGATACAATTAACACCAAATTAATAAGGCTTGTGTTAAAAATATTTTCTATATTTTAAAAATAAATAGATTTTACTATATGTTTTACTGATTAGTGCAGAACACTGCAATTGTAGAACTGTTTAATTTTACTTTGGGAGGATGGGATATGTAGCAATTTTTGTATATTAAACTCCTTAGAGTTATATACTGATCCCTGGGGTGCAAGTGTTCAATTGCTAAGGGACACAAGAGTGTGCTTCTTAGTGCTCTGTGCAGACAGCAGCATTAGGTTGTGCAGGACAACTCTTTAAAGTATTGCAAAGACTATGGGTTAAATAAATTCAGTACAAGTATAGGATCTGTTATCCAGAATTTTGGGGGTTTTTCAAATATGGGATCTCAATGCAATTTGAATACCTGTACCTTAAGTTTTCTAAAAATCATTTAAACATTAACCAGTAGGATTGTTTTGCCGCCAAAAAGATTAATGCAGCTAAGTTAGGGTCAAGCACAAGGTACTTTTTTATTATTACATTAAATATTAGAATTATATGTTTAGAAAAAAAACAAAAGGGATTCATGACCCCTGGGGACACAAGAGCAAGAGTACTAAGGGATGCAAGAGCACTTATTTCCTAAGCACTTTCACCCGCTTGTACACTGCACTCTGCTCTGAGCGACAAATTAAAAATCCATCAGAACAAGCAGCCCTGTCATTACCACCTGCCTTGCCAGCTGCACATCCTGCCGCTTCTACCTTCTGCCTCAAAATGACATGTAAGGTAGGGGTGGGAGGGGGCTTATGTGCCTCCCCTGCCCACCTCTTTTGAATGGAGGGCTTCTTAAAGGAGACATTTCATATCACATTCATATTCAGTTATATGATTCATCTTTCTTTAATCTATGTAATCTTGCAGCAAAAAAAAGGATTTGAATGCATTTTACCTGCTAAAATCATTTTTATATCAGAGCTGCAGAGAGATCTTCACTCCTCTGAAGCTAAACTGAAACGAGAGATGGGAGTGTCTCTTCATTCTCCCACAGGAAATGGTCACAGCACTGACTGACAGGCTGAACTCTGCTGTAGCAGGGAAACCCCTCCCACCCCCCTGCCTGTGTATCTGTTACCAGTCTGCACATAGCTGTCCTGTGCTGCTGCCTGATCTTTACAAGTTGCAGGGAGTTGTTGCAGGAGAAAATGCAAAAAAACCCCAGCTTAGGTATCAAAGTACAAGTTGCAGGGAGTTTTTGCAGGAGAAAATACCAAAAAACGGGCAGTTTAGGTGTCAAAGTACAAGTTGCAGGGAGTTGTTGCAGGAGAAAATACCAAAAAACGGCCAGTTTAGGTGTCAAAGTACAAGTTGCAGGGGAAAATACCAAAAAACGGCCAGTTTAGGTGTCAAAGTACAAGTTGCAGGGAGTTGTTGCAGGGGAAAATACCAAAAAATGGCCAGTTTAGGTGTCAAAGTACAAGTTGCAGGGAGTTGTTGCAGGGGAAAATACCAAAAAATGGCCAGTTTAGGTGTCAAAGTACAAGTTGCAGGGAGTTGTTGCAGGGGAAAATACCAAAAAACGGCCAGTTTAGGTGTCAAAGTACAAGTTGCAGGGAGTTGTTGCAGGGGAAAATACCAAAAAACGGCCAGTTTAGGTGTCAAAGTACAAGTTGCAGGGAGTTGTTGCAGGGGAGAATACCAAAAAAACGGCCAGTTTAGGTGTCAAAGTACAAGTTGCAGGGAGTTGTTGCAGGGGGAAATACCAAAAAACAGCCAGTTTAGGTGTCAAAGTACAAGTTGCAGGGAGTTGTTGCAGGGGGAAATACCAAAAAACAGCCAGTTTAGGTGTCAAAGTACAAGTTGCAGGGAGTTGTTGCAGGGGGAAATACCAAAAAACAGCCAGTTTAGGTGTCAAAGTACAAGTTGCAGGGAGTTGTTGCAGGGGAAAATACCAAAATAACCCAGTTTAGGTGTCAAAGTACAAGTTGCAGGGAGTTGCATGTAAAAAAAAAACACATTTCTTTTCATTAGGTACAGTCTATATAATAAACAGATTTGACTCCTTTAGTATGAAAAACGTTTTTTTTTTATTTGGCAAAATATTATTTTTCAATAAAGAGAGTGAAGATGTTTACAGACTTACCAGAATGAGTCACAGTCACAGCTAACTGAAGGGCTCTAGTCAGGAGAGCAGGGCCGGCCAGGAGCAGCACAAGAGAGCAGGACCCCAGCGTGACTGATGTGGGCGGGGAAATGACATCACCAAAGTCCCGCCCATGTCTCACGCCCACTCCTCTCTCACTGGCTGCAGCGTCTCTATGGGAAAGAAGCTGGGGCCGGCGGCCCTAGCTGAAGACAGAGACTTTCTTCTGGCCGGAAGCCCTGTGGATGGGAGGGGCTGCAGCGTTTCAGCAAGGATTTAACAGCCTTCTTGAAGAGTAGGTAGAAAATAAACTTTATTGTATTCAATTTTACTGTGTTAGCTGCTTTTTAAGATAAAGTGAAAAATTATTGTATGTGTCTCCTTTAATAAATAAAAAAAAAAAAACATAAATACATGAAGACTCATTGCAAATTGTCTCAGCGTATCACTGCTGTCTGCATTATACTAACAGTTAATTTGAAAGAAACCATTCCCAAAAAATACTTAATGCATTGCAGTGTGCCCTGGAGTGGCATGTTTGCTGTTACAGTAGATGGGTTATTTGAACTACCTTGGTTCTACTTGAGACGACAAATCTGTATTCCTAGAACATATGAGAATAATGCAGATTTATTTACATTTTATTAAAAGTACCCACAGATTTTTGCCACAAATATCTCTTTCTCTGGGTTTTAAGATAAAATATATATGTATTTTAATTTAATTTCTGCATTCATTTTGCTAGTCACATTGCATTTTCTAATAACAGTTTCATACCCTTTAACAGGTGCCCAGTGTTGCAGTAAATAGGGATGCTTCTGGCAACAGAGAATCATTGCTTCAAGGGACTTTTAATGAGGAAGAATCTGCTAAGTCATTTAATGATGTACTAATGGAATGGAGGAGGGGACAACAGAACCCAAAGAAGCATTGTTCCCTACAGGCAGCAACAGGCATGGTGTTTCTTGTACATTACAGCATTCAGTATTTTGTGGATTATTGTGCTTGTCTGGGTCATTTAAAAACAAAAGCATATCTTAAAGGGCTTTCATAAAGTATGTGCCCACATCGTTCACACGAGAGACTTCTTTAGTCTGAAAACAGAGATGTCCAACCTGAGGCCCTTAAGCTGTTATTGAACAACAAATCTCTGTGTTGAGTTTAAACATAGCTAGAGGGCCACAGGTTGAAAATGTCTGATCTAAAATGATGTTTCTTTTAATTGGTTACTTTCAGCACAAAGAAACCTTGGGGCTACGCGATCAGGCAGCCTTTGAGTTCAGTGATCATATGGTTCTGTAGTCTTTAGTAGTTTCCTAAAAGGTTTGACAGAGGGAAATTCAGTCAATTTACAGAAGACAGTTCAAGGCCCTAAGGCTTACAGTACCTTCCTCCCCGTATTTTAGGATTGTTTACAATATTGCTAAAAACTGGATGTCTTAATTGATAGCCTAATTAAGGTATATCATGGAAGGAGCTCTGTGAAAATGTTTCTCGTTAATCATTGGTTATCATCATTTCTTCTTCACCTTTCTCGTTTTTGCCTTCCATGTGCTAGAATTGTAGTTGTTGTTTTATTGCACTAATTTCAGTCAATATTATTATAATCAGTGTGAATATTAGGGGTATATGAGCTTAGAGATAATTGTATGTTCAAGCCATTAAAAGTTTAGTGAATTAAGCCTTTGTTCTTTTTTATTAATAAATCTTTTTTGCTGTTCAGGTAGATGTGATTTTCACAGTTTAATCTGCAAACACAGAATGCCTAACATTGCTTTTCCATTCAGATTTTTTTTTCCAATAGTTAGAGATTTTAATGGTTCCATTTTACATTTATTTTCTTGATAATTGCAAGTCTTCATCAGTGTAGCACATGATATTAACAGTGTATACCTACTTGAGATTTTACAATGTTTTGCTGCTATATCTGTTCTAACCAGCAGAATGATGATGTGTAATAAACTGGCACAGAACATTTTAGAAGCTGCCTATAACCGTGCATCAGTCTCAAGGTTTATGAAGTTTCAAAAGAAACTGAAATTATGTTGCATTGAATCCAACGGCAGGCTCTGTACCCAAATGTCAACCTAGAATAAGCCAGTGTGGTTTGAAGAAAGAATCTTATTGATTGGAATGGTGACCCCCGCGTCAATCCCAGCATGTTTCTAAACAAAGTGAAGCCTAAGACATGCTGTAGACCTAATGATCTGAAGCCAATGCCTAGCCAGCATGTACCTCTGCATTTATTGTCTGACACTGCATTTCCCAGGTTCACTTGGCCCAGAGGTCATTTTTATGCTCAGTGCAGTCCCGAAGTAAATGCTGACTCCATACATTTCAAAACGACTGTAGTTTAGAAATGACAAAACCCTGTTTAGTTTGATCTGAACTGTATTTTTATTTGCGTATAATTTAACCTTTTCCCCAGTGCCATTGTTTTTTATTCTGCCAAAAAAAAGAATTCTGCGTGAACCATATGTAAAGACACAGACACAGTGGGCAATTTGCACTTTTCCCTGCAGTGAGTTGCGCATAAAACCACTAGTGTAGTTTAAAGAATCACCCACAATTGCACCCACCTATTCATGTGCAGGCAGGTTAAAAAATAAAATAGAAAGAGGTTACAGCCGCCCATTGTAAATTATTACCAGTTACAATTCAAAATAAGTCACTTTCATGTTTTGGGGGCTTCCAGTGCTACAACCATGTTCCGCTGCTAAAATGGGGGAAATTTGGAGGTGGCTTGGTAAGTGTGTGTCAGGTAAAATTGCTGGAAAGAGTTTGTTTTTAAATAAGATGCAAAGTAAAACATGATTACAGTTGACTTAAATCAGTGAATGTTGAAAAATGGCTATTCACCCAACCTGCTTTTCATCCCAAACTGGTTTAAACTTGCAGAGGTGAATGCAAATCTCTTGGTAAACCTTTTTTGGTCCTGCCGCAAGGTTTATTAATATTTTTAGAATATATACACATGTAACTCTATTATTATTATTATTATGCCTTGGCCTGTATAAGAACATATGTATATCCCCTAAAGTTATCATTAGGGCACTAAAATATTTACTTTTAATCCTAGATTGTACTGGAAATTCAGAATCTCAAACTGTGATGACAGTGCTCACAAAGCCATTTAAAGTGGAGTTTGCAGAAAACAGCCTTACTTACATGGAGAAACTGATGCTTAAAAAACACAGAAGGTAAAGTTATTGCTGATAGAATAAAGTGTCACTTTGCCTCAGAGGTTTGTTGCTTTAGCCTTAGGCTGATTAGTGTGGCTAACAGCTTATAATTATCAGAATGGTGTTCTCTTAAAACTTAAGGAAGCACATGCTAGCAGTCATTTACCAATGGTACATACTAAATGATGCTGCAGTTTTTGCCTTGGACCACTTTAAAAAACTAGCACAGTGTTTAGAGCAGTCAGATACAATAGAGCCCTGTACTTAAAGAATAACTATGGATGCAGTTCTTTGAGGAGAGAGAAAAAAATCTCTATTATGGTGCAATAAAGAGAATGCAGAAAACAACTACTCCACAGTTACTGCTGCTAAAAGTTCTAAAAGTACTCAAACAGTTTTCATACATGGTTTCTTTACTTTGGCTCATATGTGTTTGGATTAACAAATTTAAGATTTGCTGTGGACTAAAGCAACATCACAGATATGAAAGTATATTCTTTTTATTTTTTTTTCAAATCACTATATGCAGCCTAAAGTACATGGAATGCTTGCGGATGTTTTCTAACTGGCTTGGGTAATAGTTATTTCTTCCTTATCTGACACTGATAGAGTTGAATCATACAATAGATAGATGTAAGCAAGGCTCCATTTGAAGAGCAGTTTTCATTTTTCTAACAAGAAGCATTCTGTTTGCTCAGAAAGCTTTCACCTGTTTCAAAGTGCATATTGTAGCCATCCTCCAGAGTAACTTTAACTGACAGTGGAAACCAGTGTGCTGCTAAAATGAAAATAACAGCTCCATATATCTTACATTCCCGTGAACTGTAATGCTTCTTCAGATTAGTGCAACTTTTTTATTGCATAGAAAATATCACTAAAAAATAAACCTGGTTTAGGATAATCAGTACTATAATGTGTTTATAATATAATGGCATTCCTGCATCCCTTTACTTGCTGTACTAAAAATACCAGCATCTTGGATTTGTAGTTGAAGCTAAACAGGATGAGGACTGTTACCTGTGTTAATCTATAATGTATTCTCAAAAAAAAAACTAACTGTATGTTAAGCTATGAGCAAAAGGGATGATACAGTGCAATGGAAATTCTGAATGTACTGTCCATTGATAAACCTAGAACTATTTAAATATTCAAAGTTGTTCATTTGCTTTCCAGTCACAGCCCTTGTGTGTTTTCTTTTCTCATTGCACTGGCACACAGCCCACTCAAACAACTGCTCTGAAATTCCCCCGTGGATTACTCTGATAGCGAAGACTATCCAAGCACATAATAACTTATGCACTAAGCATGAAATTCGGGTTCTAAACAATGTTGTATGTTATGTAAAGGCTTTTGACAGTGCGATACATTTAGAACTAAAGGGCAGCATTAGGTTACCCTGGTTAGTATTCTCATTTATATGTATTTTACAGTACATGATTCTTTGAATTAAAAGTACAGTAGCACCATAAAGTAAAACTCATTTATACACATTTTTAAATTTGTGTACAAAAGGTTAGGTGCAAGTGCATGAGCAGAAATGTTCTATAAAACAGTGGCCCTTGGAGTCCAATGCACAAAGCATTAGTGCTTAGCCATGCTGGTCCTCTGTACTGCACCTTGTGCGGGAATAAAAATTAAGCAAGGGTGCTTTGCTGAAAGATCCCTGTACTTAATGCATGGCATAAGCCAGCGATACATACAGGGCAGAGCCTTTGCTTGGGGTGTGTATCAATAGAAGGCTTTCTTCTTAGTTATGAATATATTGCAGTTGGTATCTTCTCAGAGAGGCTAAGCCTTACAGTTTGCTGAATGAGGTGTGTGCCAGTAGGTGCCCATATGCCACTCGCCTCCTGCTCGGCTAATTTTTGACCACGCCCACTTTGTGGCCACACCCCAATTGCCACACCCCATTTTAAAAAAATACTCCTTTTATATAGTTGAAATGGCGGGATCAGACGCAAAATGTGCTATAACCTCATACTGTACTACCTAAGGAAAACAATATAGCAACTCCTACATAAAAAATACAAATATACAGAGAAGGCAGTCAATTATAAGTGAGTTATAACTATGTACCAGCTGTGCCCCCATAGACAGTAACCCCCATAGACAGTAACCCCCATAGAAAGCACCCCCAATTGACACCATAGACAGTGCCCCCAATTGACACCATAGACAGTAGCCCCCATACACAGTGCCCCCATAGAAAGTACCCCCCATACACAATGCCCCCATAGAAAGTGCCCCCATACACAGTAGCCCCCATACACATTAGCCCCCTTACACAGCAGCCCCATTACACAGTAGCCCCCATAGACGCTCCTTCTGCGGCGGCGACAGGTTGCGCCCCATGCGTATTGACGTCACATACGCACAAGGCGCAACCCTATAAAAGGGCCTGTCGCCGCCGCACAACAAGTAGAGCCGCAGAAGAAGCCAGAACGCCGCCTGCAGCCAGCGCATCCTACTGTGCTTGATAGTTCAAAGAATGTCCCGCGTTTCCATAATCTATTACGGAAATGAGGCACATTCATTGAACTATCTGGGACACGGGATGCGCTATAAAAACCGTGACTGTCCCGTGGAAAGCGGGGCAGTTGGGGGGTATGTAGCCCCACATAAACAGCAAGGTGCAAATCATTGTGTTTTATTCTAGGAATGGAAGGAGTCACATCTATGAACTTTCACTTCAGATTTCATGGGCACCAAGTGTCAGTTTAATTTGCACCTGTTTTTTTAACTTGAATTTTGCCTTTTTTTTTTACAAATAAGGCCCTAACTAGTACCTGTAAATATTTTGAGCAGCATTTGACCCCATTTAAGGGCAACAGAACACAGGATAATTACTCACACTGGGATTTGTAGCTCCATGTGGGGCAGAACCCAAATGAGTTGTTTATTATGTCCCTTGCACCCTATCCTGAACATGACATGTTTAAAATCAGTTTTAGGGGATTCTTAAATACTTAAGGGATTTCAAAAGAAATTTTCTGTTGAAGAAAAGCTTGATTTGAATGATGTGTAATCTCTGTTAAGTGCTGCGGAATATGGCACTGCTAGATAAATAAAGCATACAAATAATACATTTTACTAGTGCAGGGTAACGGTGCATTAGTTATAAGTGTAACTGTCGCTTTAAACAGTCAAAGTTTACAGTGAAATTTAAAAAAGATTTAGATCTGATTCATATTATGTAGGCCTTATGGGAAAAAAAAACTCTGCTGTTCATTCTTATGACTCACACATAACACATGTAGGAATATTTTTAGCCATCACTGTAAAGTTGTCCTGGTACTAACCTTCTAATTACGCTGGAAAGAGAAACCTTTATATGTGTTTGCACTTTTGCCAAATAATACATTAACCATTGGTTATCATGCTGCCAGCTATGAACTGTCAAAGCACTTGCTCCATCAAATCAGATATTCCTTGCAGAAACAGATGTATCTATATCCTCTGTTTTTAGAACTCCAGTGAATCGTGCAAGCCGCCAGCAGCAAGATAAATGTGGATGTTTCCCGACCTCTGCATCAGAGCATGAACTGAATGAGAGCGATGGCCTGACAGGTTAGTACGCCTCTCCTGCTTTTTTATTGACCTGATTGAAAAAATTGGATTACTCATTAATGGTAAATGACTTTGCACTAACTTTCAACTGGCCTTTATTCTTTCAAGCTGAAGAAATGGAAGACCATGAGCACTGTGCAGCTTTGTTCAAGCCAGAGAGATGTGTAAAGAATGATGTGAGATATAAACCTGCTTTGAAGATTGTGGAATTAGATAAGGTAATAAGGGAACAGTTATTTTGTGCCCCCAAGAAGACTTCTCTAAAATGTACTTTATATACAGTGAGTGCAAACGATTTGACATCTTTCTTACATTTGAATTCATGAGATATGCTGATATTTTTGCAAATCGTAGAAAACATTTTTGGAACGTTAATAAATATGCCCCATAAGCTATGCTCACAAGATCTTAAGCTAATAAAATATCTCACACCTTTTATAATTTGGGTTTGTGAAGTTTGTTGCTAGTGTAATACGAGCAGACTTGCTTCTTGTACTCCATGAGTAAAATGTATCTCAAAATGGGTCAGAGAGCAAGGCAAGAAATGTATCATCAAGCAAGCATGATTCGCAAATGTACTTATCTGAAATCACTACAGTTGCTAGGCTGCAACTTGATCAGTTAATATTAGTTTGAAATTGAATTTGAATATTTTATCCATTTCTCATACACTCCCTTTTACTTCATATTAGATTTTCATCATATATTAAATGAACTGTTTTTTTCCTTTTCTAGATACTTTTCATGAATAATGAACAATTATAAAAAATAACTCATTTTACCAAGATAAAATTGGCACCCTTTGTTTCACTTAAGAAATCTAAAATGCATGTTACTTATTGAAATTGTTTTATATTCAATATTAAATATGCTTAGTTTCATTTTGTTTGCAATGAATATTGATTTATAAAGTTTGTTTGGATGGTAATTAGACTCCAGATGAAGATCTTGAAGAATCTACAACTTGTTTGGTTTTTGAAGATGACAGTGAATTAAATAACCAACAAAGGTAAGAACTGGTGCTTTTAATAAAAATATCACACAGAGGGGATCTGTATGCAACAGCACAGTAGATACTTTCAGAAAAAGTTGGAACACTGTTGCAGTTTATACTCTATTTAAAGGGACTTAAGGTGGCCATACACATTACAATTATGATCTTTCCTGCGACCAATGGTTCCTGCATACCCTCTTCTCAGCTCAGCGCTGAATTGTCAGATATGGAGGTAGAAACAGTAGGAGTTTTACCCCTATCCAACGATTCAGCCTTAAACGCTTGCCTTTGCTCGGGTGCATTCAACAGCACCTGATCAAAATTTTCTATCCAAGGTTTTTGCGATATTGGTCACCTTGTCAATCCACCATACACGCTCCTAATATCATACAAAACCTTGTTTGATATGACAGTATCGGTGTGTGTGTGTATGGCCAGCTTAAATTTAACTAGTTTCTAAGTAAAAGATAAAAATGTAAATGGGATTTTTTTAAGAGTTTGGAATTCATTCCCAGAATTCCTTTTGTTTGCTTTTGTCTGTATGAGGCAGTCTCCTCAACCTAATTTATTTGTTTGTAGAACCACATTGTGACTCTACCTAAGCTGATCAGAAAACCCTGCACTACACTGATGAGCCTCAAAAAGGCGAAACCGGTCTGTAGTTGGGAATCTGATCAGCTATTATCCTGGCTTCAGCTTCAAACCCAGTGGGTGAGCTGTAGCCTATAGGATAAACCCATGTAAATGGGATTTTTTTAAGAGTTTGGAATTCATTCCCAGAATTCCTTTTAAGTAAAAGATAATCATTATTAACATGCACACATGGATTTGAGGTTTTTTTGGGTGCTGGGTCACCAATTTTCTGCCATTTTTTGTCTTAAATGAAGCCTTTGTTTTTGTGTTTGATTTTGAATTTTTTAAAAGAACTTGATTGGCAAAGAAGGGATTTGTCCGTGTCTGCTAATTTCTATTTATTATGCTACTATACTTTTAATTTAGGTCAGTTTTAAGTATTTAATTTTCCCATCTATTTTAATTCATAAATATTTCAGACCTGTATGTATTGCACAGAAGAGAGAATTGTATGATTGCATTACACCATACCTTTCAGCAGCAACTATTTCTAAAACTCCAAATATGTATTTGGTTAGAGTCTGTATTTTGCAGACAGCAGGTCTTTCTATCACTAGAAGATCATTTCATAGTGGAAAAACTGTGCACCAGTGTTCCATTATATACAACACACCACAAATTGACAATGAATTCCATAGATCCACAAACCCAGTGGTTTGCATTCTGTGTTCTAGAACAGATTACAGAAACTTTTTTTCAGTTCCTCAAAACACCATGACTTTAATCCATATTTAATTTAAAGTATGTCTACATCTTCTTCTTCTTGGACTGTATAATTACTTTTAGTGCCTGACATTTTATCTATACTTTGGTCATGCCTTTATTTGACTTTGCTGCGTAATTGCACTACAGTGTTTTTGTGTGTGTTCTGCTAAGATAATTATGTTCTGACCTATATTTAAATGCAGACATTCTTTTATTCTGTATTGTGACCTATTTTTACATATGTCAGTCTTTGATGGCTTGACAGCATATTATTTTACCCTGCTTCAACACAAAATAAAATTAGAAATTTTGAAACTCTGTTTACAGCTCTTTTTTAATCTGCATATTTGGTGCTGGTATTTGCTTAAGAAGTGACTTTGTAGGTTGCTTGCCTTGCTTGAGAGTATGAGTAATAATATACAGTAATACAGCCTGGAGAATCATTATGTACATGCATGTGACCTAATATTGCTGCCCTATCAGGAGCTCCCATCCAGTGTGGACGGCATAGCACTCCCTAGGAGCATGTTTTGAGCAAAATAGTATTGTTTGTGTGAAACAATATTACGCTAAAAATATCCAGAGTGCAGGATCTATTATTACCCACATCTAGGGTGAGGGAAGCAATTTTCCTATGATAGTTGCCCTTTAAAGGGGACCTGTCACCCTATGAAATTATTCCAAATCATCTTTTTTCCTGTTCATTGAAAAATTATATTTTAAACCTCTAATTTTATAACAACATTTACAAATACCAAAAAATATGGCAAACATAATTGTTTGAATTTAAAGTCTTTAACAGGTTTGGGTATTTTTTTGATGTCTGGGAGAAAGGTCCTATTTAAATGGGCAGTTCATCTACAGAAAATGTATTATTTTCAAACAGTACGGCACAAAAAAAATCCTCTTTAGTTGAAATCAGTTTATCTTTTGCCTGGTGACCAACCTTCTAAAATGTTATAATTTGGTACAGTAATTGATACACATCTCTGCTGCATCATAGAAATGGCAGCAACTGACAACGTGAAATCAAATGTTAGCAGATGCAGTGTGACATAAAAGCATAGAGCTTGGGAGGGGTAAAACCTGCAGCTGCTGAAAAGTTGTATGAAATTTCAGTAACTTATAAAGTCAGGTATGCCATGCTGCTGCTGAGAAATAAAAAGTAATTTACTTTTAAACTTAAATTTTATAAAAACAGTAAAAAAAAAAAAAAGCAAATGAAAAAGTCTTATAGTGTACTATTTTAAAACTATAGGGTGCAAATTACTACTGCTGCTCTTAACACCATATGAAAGACTTAAAAAATGTTTTAATAAATATGTTAATTGATGAAAATACGATTCTGACTGTTGGTAAAACACACACTGCTGGAAATCCCTAAGGAATCTCTAGTTCATTTTTTTCCCCAAGTTTTCTGATAGCAAATTTTTAATATGGTAAAGGGCCAAGTGAATACATTTTAAGTGTTTGCTGGTGTGCCTTATTAGGCTTTATGTTAGTCCTAAGGTATCCACTTCATGATGTTTAGATTGATGCTAGAGGGTTCAAGTTTTTCATTTTCAATAACTTCCTTATCACTGTATAGGTTGTCTGTCACAGTAATTGCAATGCATGAGAGGAGCTGTATTGCAGTTTGAGGTCATACTAAATGAAACCTATAATTTCAATATGCAACATTGTCTACCAGCAAAACAAATATGTTATTTTATCTTAATATTATGTCTTTGGGTTGTTTCAGTCTTTGGCTAAAACACACTGCAGTGAATAACTTCATAATATTATAATTTAGTTTTAACTGTAATGGGTTTTTTTTTGGTTTTTTTTTTTAAATATACCCCTGTCTTGGGCATAGTTTAAGTTAATTAGAAAATTAAAACTATTTGACTTGCACAGATAAGTCATTCATTTGATTATCCATAGAGTTTATAACTTTGAATTCAATGCTTAAGTTTTTCAGATAAGGAAAACCACAACAGTCGGACTGTTTATGCAAAGATTTTAGAAACTTCACCTATTCAAGCAGAAACAAAGAGGCCAAAAACTCTACCGCAATCAACATCCTCCATTAACAGAAACAAGGCTTTTAGGTCTCTTCAATATTCCTCAATCCCACACAAAGAAATGACACAAGGTAACCTTTGCCGAATTACTTTTCTGTCAAGGAGATGCAAAGCTCTTGAGTTCACATTTTGAGGCAGAGAAGCATTTTTATGCACTAACTTGCTAACAGAATATAGAAAGGAGGTCATTAGGTAAACTTTCCTACGGGTTGTGCAGTTTGGAATTCTTAAAGCTACAGTGCAGCAAGGTGCTGAGTGCAAAAGAAGCCCTTTAAATGTTACCTGCTGCATAGTAGGAGGCAGTTACAGGGCTCATAATAGGCGTACACTGTGTGTAGCAGGAAATTTACCAAACTATTTCGAATTATGTGCTTTCCCATAGTACAATTCCAAACTGTGCATTTGGCTTTCCCCAGGGTAAAATCACTGTCATCTGACAGCATGTATGTCCTTAAGTGCATATACGTATATCTACAAAAGATTGTCCATCTACGTTCATGCTATCTTGATGTCCCCCACATAGTAGCCCTGCAAACACAGTGCTGTGCACACCTGATTTAAATTGCCTTTGATCACCTGTTACTGGGACTTTGTCAGCCTGTCAGTGACTGCTGAATCCCAGAAGAGACAAAAGATCACTACCAGAGTCCAATCAGTTAAAAGTAATGCCAGTGTTCGAAACACTTACTTTGTCAGTGCATTACTAATTCATTGGCTCTGTCAACAGCTCTCTGCCTATGTATTTATAAAAGGAAGCAGCGACATGTTAGGAAATGGGATTTTTATACAAATGCACCCTATTCCTCTTTTAATATATGAAAACGTGAGTTATATCATTATAGATATTATTTTTTTTTTAAAAGGGTAAGATAATACATTTACTGATCATTTCCCTGTGAAAGATAGCAAAATGCCACCAATGACAGTAAGTGTTTATTTAAATTCCAGCCCTCTGAAATATACAGTATAGAGTGGAGATAACTTTTATGACAAATGGTTTAGAAAAAAGTACTGATCCTCTATGGCTGAAACACTTAAATGTGCTTTGCTGCCAATGTTGGCTTTGAGTTGTAAAAAGTGCAGAGTGTATTTTCATAGTTTACATTTTACATCTGTATTTAACATTAAAGGGGTGGTTCACCTTGGTTTTCATTATTTATTTTTTATAGTTATTGAATTTGCCTCTTTCCAGCTTTCCAATGGGGGTCACTGACCCCAGAAGCCAAAAACTATTGCTCTGTGAGGCAACAATTTTAATGTTATTGTTACTTTTTATTACTTATCTTTCTACTAGTCTTTCTGCAATTCAAGGCCACTTATCTTGGCATCCCTCCTCCCCCACCACGTGTTGCTGCAATCGTGCAGAGAGGACAATCCGGGTGGGTGAGTGGCCTGGGCCAGCAATCCCATAAAGGCCAGGTCCCACCAGGTTTTTTCCTGCTTGCTTGCCCAGTGGGACCCTGTCAGCATCAGAGAGTAAGAGGCCTTGTATAGCTAATATATAAAGTAATAACCTTAACTTGCAGGTGATACATGACCCCTATACTAAATATGGAATGCAATGAATATAAAATTATGATTCCAAGCAGTTATCCTGAGTAATCTAAGTAGTTAACATCCCACCTTGCTTAGGGACTTGTATAAAACTGGTGCCTACTCCCTTATGCACAGTGTTTTTGACAGACAGTAAGCATCATTGATTTTGATTTATATGCCTGCTGTATATTCTAATTTGGGCAGTACATACTTATTTGTCAGTTTAAAACCTAGCAATGTCATTTCCACTGTAAATGTACATCTGCCCTTATGTATAGATTTGAAGGTACAGTTGTAAGAAGCAGTGAACCAGAAGTGTGTACCTTATAGCAGGCAGGAAAAATGACAATGGAGCAATGAACAAGTTTAAGTATATTTCTTTTTATTTTCCATTGGTGACATGCAAAAGCTGATGAAAATAGTTGACCAAAATTTTATCAGACTTGTTTTTTAATGGCTGAAGGGCCTTATTCCAAACACAGGAGTATTAAACCCTGCTTACACAGACCCATGCTGTCAGCTGGGTTGTATATAAGTTTTGTCTTGCAAGGCAAACCATTGCAAAAACAGAACAACTGGTTGAAGTGTTTTGCATTTTCACCAGTAGGTAAATATGCCATGAAGCAACAACTTAAGGGGACCAGCCAATAGAATGAACTGACACATCCTCCCTGACTAGCAGCTCTAGGATATTGGGTGCACAGGGAGCACAGGTGGATAGGTGAAACTGCAAGAATAAGTTAAGGGCTTAACTCAAAATCTGAATGGGTTACTTTGAATAGGCTGATGTTTGCAGATGTTACTAACACTATGCTATGACGTAAAATAATTTTTATTCTCATAACAGTTTCCCTTCAAGCACTGTACAGTTTGAATCATTAGCATTAGTAGATACTCTCTCTGGCTTCTCTTTTGGTAGCAATTTTACTGAAACTGGTAATGTTCCTAAGTTCTGTTAGATTATTTCATAAGGTGTGAAATGCCTAATGCAATAAATTCTTCTTTCTTTCTGCCAACTAATATTCCATATATATGAATGTTCTGCACCAAAGTCTAAGTGACAAGCTGTGCAGTTATGTAGAGAGAAATCTAAGGGTAGCAGCCAGACAGAAGAATTAAGCAGCTGACAGCAATATATAAACATTTAATGCTTTCTATACAGATCATCTGCTTACAGCCCCACAGATTAAGGACAGCAAATCAATGGAATACAAAAGCTTTAATGACAACCAGAGTTTGGATTCAGCTTCAGCTGGAAATGTGTCCGAGGTAAAATCTCAGCTATTTTTTTAAGAATCTCACAGCAATTCATTCTCAGCCAAATTCTTAAATATCCTGTTATGTAAAAAGTTGAGAGCAGCATTTCTTATTGGTTTAATTACTGCACTGTGATTTGAGTTTATTAATTGTAATGCCATTGGGTTATGCAAAAACACAACCAATCAGCAATTGGCTTTTATTGAAATAGCCATAATGGAAGCAAACAGGAGCAGTGGCCAGTTCCATGCTGTAGCTCCCATCATTCCTACCAGTGCTGGCCAGTACAAAGGGAAACCATTTAGTAGTTTGAACCGTGGAAACCAAGTTGAATGTAAAACTGTTAAAAAATAAATGAAGCAGTAGCATTCTTTATAAATCAGATGAAAGTGAGTGTAGTACTGGCCAGACCGGGGATGATTAATGTAGTTGGCCAGCTTGAAGTATATTGCAATACCTTTATATGGACGAACCATCCCTGATTTGTTTGAAGGGGAGGGTATTTTTAAGTAGCTTAATGCACAAAATGTCTCAATGTTATAATAATCGGTGAGTGCAGAGGACCTTTCGTCTTCGTACATAATAAAAGCAAACATGCTACTAGTTGCTGTTGAGTACTGGTCTAGATTTTCTTAATTGTTTAGAAGTTACCCATTTTTAATATTAGAACAAGACATTCACAGAACACTCTTCTAAATGTTTGCATTTACTGCTTGATCAGTATGTCAGTTTATCAGAATGTGTTCAACGGCTTTGAGCAGTCAAATTCTATTCTGTGCTATGTAGAATTAGAACTCAGCAGCACCAAATTGTAAGGCCCTTGGGATTTAATGAGCGTTGAATTGAAAAGAAGGAAGAATGGATTTTTCAGAATTCAGGGTAATACTGCATGAGATACTAGGGGGCTGATTTACTAACCCACGAATCCGACCCGAATTGGAAAAGTTCCGACTTGAAAACGAACATTTTGCGATTTTTTCGTATGTTTTGCGATTTTTTCGGATTCTGTACGAATTTTTCGTTACCAATACGATTTTTGCGTAAAAACGCGAGTTTTTCGTATCCATTACGAAAGTTGCGTAAAAAGTTGCGCATTTTTCGTAGCGTTAAAACTTACGCGAAAAGTTGCGCATTTTTCGTAGCGTTAAAACTTAACGCTACGAAAAATGCGCAACTTTTCGCGTAAGTTTTAACGCTACGAAAAATGCGCAACTTTTTACGCAACTTTCGTAATGGATAGGAAAACTCGCGTTTTTACGCAAAAATCGTATTGGTAACGAAAAATTCGTAAAAAATCGCAAAACATACGAAAAAATCGCAAAATACCGATCATTACAAAAAAAACGCAATCGGACTCCATTCGACCCGTTCGTGGGTAAGTAAATCAGCCCCTTGGGGTCATTAACAATGCCCCATGCTGTGTGCACACCGAGTATGAGAAGTATGCCCCTTGAATTGATAATATGCAGTCAGAGCAAGCTGGTTTGGCCCACCACTTGGTCAAATATACGCTTGGCTGGCTACCAAACTGAAAAAGGGGATCAAGCCCTGTATGACCAGTTTAAGGCTGATCAAACAGATTAGTATGGTGTGCTTTAAATTAGTAATAATTTCTACATTTTTTTCAGCAGTGTGAGTATGTCGTGTGATTTTATTTTAGGACTTCTTTTTCTTTTCTAATAATGTATTCGCTTTATATATCTATATACAAGTAAAGCGTCCTTATCTGTCAAATATGCTGTTATCTGCACACCAAGGGAATAGAATAGTGACCTTAATTCTGAGTTTGAAAGGCGCAGTATTCATTCTTATTCCCTCTTGCAGGGGATTCTGAGTAAAGTGTGAGTAGCACTACCATGTACCTGTTTGGGAATAGTGATGCATGCATATTGCTGTGTGACCTCCATCCATAATTATTTCAGCACCAGTAGAGCAACTGGTTTTTTTAATGCTAAGAGATTATATACTTAGCTGGTTAAATGCTTTAGGGGATTGTGAGAATATGTTAACTTGAATACTATATCAAAGTTTTTACTTTTATTTTGTTCTCTTTAAAAGTGCAGTCATTAAACTGACAGCTGAATGTGATTCTTTTATAAATAATAATGTATTACATGAATATATTTAAATGCCCCATGAACTTACCAACTGATATTCAGTGTTTCTTGATTTTTCTACTGTAAGGACATATTTAATAACATGCTGTTTTCATCCCTTATTAATATTATTAAACAATTTCTGTCCTCAAAATAAAAAGGTTGTACTTGTGCCTGAACACAGTGTGCAATGCTGTCTAAATTTGGACAAAATTTGGTCTAAATTTTAAAAAATGTCATATTGCTTGCATAGCAAGTACGGCTTATAGCAGTCTAGTCTTGGTTATCAAGTCCTAGACTGGTAGGGCACTATAAATGCGACTAACTGATTGGACTTGTGCTATCATTAACCAGGAGAATAGAAATCCTATATAGGTTTGGGGCAAGCAAGTAAAAAACAAATGTTTGAAACATATATATGTATGTGTCCACATCTATATCTAGTGATAGATATAACAGTATTTAAGGTGCTGTAAAAACAGATACGTTTTACAGATAAGAGTAATTAAATCATGAACATATATTTTTATAACATTTTTTTTTTATTCTGTTTCCACAGCAGAAACTTAGAAGCATTGCTCTCAGAGAGAAAAGTGTGGTAACTGACTATCAAGGCCTAAAGGGTTTTTTTGTATTAAATGTTGAGACAAAGGAAGTGAAACTGGACCACAGGTCACCATCTCCTGACCCCAAAACTGCAGATGATAACATCACCTGTAAAGGTATATTTAAAGTGACCCATAATATTATTTTATGTTTGTTCCATTGCAAAATGCAATGCACTTTAATGGTCTTGGTTGCTAATGAAAAGTTAGCAGATTGATCAAAATGAAAGACAAAAGCTCTACCCAAAATTCATCCAACTTCTATTGATTCTTATGGGATTTTTAGAAACATACTTATTAATGAGTGGAAGTTAGAGTTAACCATTTGATAAATGCATTTCTATTCAGGTAGCTCAGATAGTGTTTATGCCCCTTTTCTACATGAGGCCAACTGAATGAGCTCATGTCAAGAAAGGGGTATCTTTTCCTTTCAACATAATGTGCTGAGCATGTTAGTACTGTTCAAATGTGTGGGAGGGAAATAATTAAATCTGAACCCTTTTGGCATTTCATAGTTATGACTTGGATTGGGGAATGTGTTTTATCACGACACCTTGAATTAAAACAATACATTACTTGAATAGAAGGGAAACAATACACTAAATAGAATATAATTAAATACAAAAATGCAATTAGAGTCAAGATTAAATAATGAATGAAGGTGGTCCATGCTCCACAAAACTTACCGTCTAAGAGGCATATTTATCAATTTTCAATGAGGGAAAAAAAGCAACAAAAGGCATGCATTTTCCTCATGACCACATTTTTCTTATTCTCATGCACTAGCATATTTAAAAAAAGGAAAAAATAGTCCTGGTTGTGTTTTTTGCTGAAAACAATGATAATGAAAAATACATTCAAATGCAAATTGGTAATGCTCACCTATAACAACCACTTGTTGTAGCGTTGGGTCCTGTCAGCTGAGCCCACTGCCGAGGACCAAATGTAACTTTATAAACACGCTGTAGCACTCCGAATCAAGTGAAAAGGGTGTTTATTGTGCCAACAGAACAGGTGATGTTTCGGGCTCCTGCCCTTTCTCAATTTTTATGCAAATTATTGCCTTTTTTTCTTTAATAAATTGTAATTATTGGAGCTTTCAAAAAATCTGATAAAGAAGAACTAAACGCTTAAAGTAATCATGGCTAGAGATGCCATATTACAGTATATATACTTAACTTATTGCACCAGCCTAAAGATTTATCATCTCTATTGTAGTTATAGTCCAGGCATTCTAAGTTGTCACAGCTGCTCCAAATTATCGATTCAGTTAGAAGTGTCAGTGACATTGCACATAGTCAGTGAGCTCTAAACAGCTGTTGATGCGCTAAGTTTAGGGTTTGTTGCAAATCATCAAGTCATGTAAGCTGCTGCAATAAGGCTGATTGGTAAATTTGATTCATAGTTGCACTGGTTTCAGAGCTGCCATGTACCAATAATCTGTATTATTTACTAATCAGCCTTATATTGGGACATTTATATTCAATATATACAGTATATTGCACATTGGTCCCTAAGCTCAGTAAGTGACAGTAGCACAGAGCATGTGCAGTGAATCAGCAGAAAAGAAGATGGGGAGCTACTGGGGCATCTATGGAGGCACAGATCTTCCCTTCTAAAGGGCTGTGGGTGCCTTGGGCTGGTACAGAAGCCTAAAACATAATGTATAACACTTCTGCCCTACTTCTTTAGTTAGGCTTTAGTTCTCCTTTAAATCTGGTACAATAAAGAATTCAGTGACGTACTCTGTACTTTTTTTGGCGATTTTTGTCCTTTTTATTAAATTATACAAATTTACCTTCATTAGTGAATTTTCAATGGTAGCTGCTTATATTCCTCTGACAGACGTTTATTGATTTTTTTGCAACAATCGCTATTTTGTGTTTAAAGTAAAAATCTATTGTTTCAAATATATGCTGAGTGCAAACTAAAATGTGTCGGATGTATCTAAAAATTAGAAGCTGAGCAAAGTTTAGTATCCTTTATTTATATATTCTTTGTGAAATGCTTGCTTAGTAAAACAGTCTTCCCTTTGCCTTTTTATGGCCCTTTTAAGTTAGGTTAAAATACAGCATTTTATGGTGTTGTTCTTCCTTAAGCTTCTCATCTGCTTGATACTTACGTTAAGACATTTTTCATTCCAGCATTTTTAAAAGGATCATATAAAGGAAAATAAATCAATCATCTTTGTGTATATGAAACTGCAAAACAAGAAAACGGAATGCACAAACATCTAAACTAAAGCAATAATAAAACAATATTAATAAAATTGAATGATTTTCTCCTGTTTCTGCCTATGGCTAAAATATGCGGTAATTAGGTCTCAAAGTACCAGCATGGGATATAGCTCTGTCAAAGTAACAAACAGAAAACATTACTTTTCAACACAAAAAAATAAATAAAGAATACCAGGAAGTCTCTTTCCTGATACAGGAGAAATATTCTAATGAGTGCTTTATGGGCACTGCTGATCCAATTACCCAGCTTGTTTCTGGATTCTCTCAATGCCTGACTTTCACTTCACTTATCATCTGAGCATAAAACTGAAAACATTGCCTCATACAATTTTAATTGTAATGTAACTTTAACATTTAGTTTATTGTTGTTAATGTGCATCCTGCTTTTAGTTTCTAAATCATAATGTTTCTACTTTATGGGAGTTTTTACAGACTTTGTCTTCTTCTGCCTATTGTTTTGAATCTTATTTCAGTGAAATTTATATGTTAACTATGTGAGGGATAGTGTACCAGCATGTGACTAGTTGTGTTTTAGCAAGGCTAGAATGTAAGGATGCAAGGCTAGAATGTAACTGAGAAATGACATCAGATTCACCTGTGTCTGATCAAATATTAAACATGAACATCCAGCAGCCGGTTGCTGTGAGGCCAGTGTGGTTTTGCAGACTCATCTTTACATTTATGTTCTTTAGCACAGTAGATATTTAGTTTGTTTTGCCTGTGGTGCTGTTAAATTAGTTAAAATATGGTTAAGGAGAAGGCAAGGTTCAGAGGCTGGGGGCCCCAAATGTTAGGCGATTGTAATCATTTACCCGATACCCCGGGCTGGTGCTCCTGTTAGCAGAAAACTGCACCCGCCCAGGGTAGTTGCAAGCAAGCGATCCTCTTCTTCCCTTCACTTTTCTTCAAAATTCTGGGGCTGACACATGGGCAGCAGAGTGAAAGAGCCAGCTTTGTTGTTAAAGTTTGATTTTTTACTCTGCTGTGTATGGCCTCCTGCACAAAGACAGAAATAAACAGAAGGATGATTGCTCCTCGGAAGAACCCCATCCCTTTGCAGTTTTCTGCTAACAGAAGGGTATCAGGTAAGTGATTACAATTGCTGGGAGGTACTTAACATTTCTCCTTTAATTGTAATTAACACATGGGTCCATCTGGGCCATATTTACCATATATGCACTCGAGGGCCTGTGCCTATGGCAGCAGCACTCAGATGCTTATATGGTAAATTAATTTTTTTTGTGAAAAAAAAATCCCATACCACTGCTACTGGGTACTTTACTATAAAATCCAGTGGCAGAGGTGGGAGTTACCTGGCTCTTGCCACACAAAATTCTGTTTCAGGTAGTAACCACTGGAGACCCAGCAGCAGCTTAAGCATGTGTGCAGATGAGGCTGTTGTATGTATGTATGTATGTATATCATTATTTATAAAGCGCTACTTATGTACGCAGTGCTGTACAGTAGAACAGATTAATACAAACAGGGGGTTATTAAGATAATGATAGATAAATGCAAAGTATAACAATAAATACAAGGTACAGTTGCAATAAGTGAAGAGTCAAAGACACATGAGGATGGAGGTCCCTGCACCGTAGAGCTTACAATCTATATGGGTGGGTAACTTACAGACACAAATAGGCAAATATAAGTGCTGTAGGTCACAGTGGGTGAAACTGCAATATAAGTGCTAGTTCCCAGATCAGGTGCTGTGCGAGTGCTCCAAGTTTTAAGTTTAGCTTTAAAAAGAGGGATTCCAAATGTAAGGAGCAGCAAGGCAGAAAGGTTTAAGGCCGGAAACAGCAGTAGTAATAGGGGGCGCAACCAAGCGTCCTGTTGTTAAGGACATGGTGGAGAAGGCACAGTTGCAATAGAACAACTGTTTAGTGGAGCAAAGTTTTAGTCCTAGGCAGTCCAATGGCAAAATGAAGCACAACGTTCTGGATGTGATGTCACTACTCTGTGTATGACAGCACTTCTGTTGTTCGCAGGAGCAGTCTGGTGCCTAGGGCAGCCCTGTATCGGAAAAACAGTCCATCATGGTCTTTGCTTGTAGATGCACATTGGCTCACTGTACTGTACTTATGACACATAAGTCAAATCCATAGTCACATGACATATCCTAAACTCTACTATATGATGTATTTATTCTATGTGATGATAACATTTCCTTGTCACTGTTATGAGGCACTTTTTATATACTCAGTCGTAGTGCAAATTCAAAATTCAAATCAATAATATTTTCCAATTAAATAATCTACTACCAGCTGTAATGTTATATTTATATTTAATTTCAGTCTTAGTTTTATAGTATTAACAATTTAAAAAAAACAAAAATCACCTGACAATACTGGGTTTTATGTAGAAAATACAATGCAGATCAGTCAGTATTCTATTGCTTTTTAGGTTGTGTAAATATTATTGATGTTTAGTTGTTATTTTTAGATGACATTTGGAGTAAATACAATATATTAGAATTATAGAAGCAGGCCTCAACTCCATATATGTACTAATTATTTGAATTTCATGGTTGACATTTTAACATTAATGCAACAGTACAAGTCTGCTCGAGGGTTCAGATGAGTATGTTTACAAGATCAACGCAGTTTAGTTAATGATAAATTATTGGAGACGTGTGTGATGTGCAGAGGTGAATAGCACATTCGTATTGATTTTATGCTGCCGCTGTATTATATAATGTTGGTACAGGTATGGGATCCGTTATCTGGAAACCCATTATCCAGAAAGTTCCAAATTATGGAAAGGCCATCTCCCATAGATTCCATTATCAGAAAATAATTCTAATTTTGTAAAAATGATTTCCTTTTTCTCTGTAATAATAAAACAGTACTTTGTACTTGATCCCAACTAAGATACAATTAATCCTTACTGGAGGCAAAACAACCCTATTGAGTTTAAATGATGTTTAAATTATTTATTAGTAGACTTAAGGTACGGAGATCCAAATTACAGAAAGATCCTTTATCCGGAAAGCCCCGGGTCCCGAACATTCTGGATAACAGGTCCAGTACCGGTAGTATCAAACGTACCATAATTTCCCTTGAAAAATCTTGCTCTATTAATTTCTATTTCAGGTAGTAACCACTGGAGACCCAGCAGCAGCTTAAGCATGTGTGCAGATGAGGCTGTTGTTCAGGACATTGTGGAGAAGGCACAGCTGCAATATAACAACTGTTTATTGGAGCAAAGTTTTAGTCCTAGGCAGTCCAATGGCAAAATGAAGCAGAAACTACTGGCAGGTGAGAGTCTAAAAAGTTTTGTACATTTTATAAATTGAGGCATAAAAGTGTGTGCAGGTATGAAATCTAGAAGTATCCTTTTTATGTAAAACTCTTTTTACTCGTTGCATTTAGTATCTCAAGGGCTGGATATGCAAACTCACTAAGATATTGTGCCTATAAAAGATTCAGTTAGGTTTTTACTAAGGCCTGTTTTTTTTAGGTTGAGCTTTTTATGGGCTAACATATCAGACCCGCAAGATATTTTACTGAAAACAACCCTCGGGATTGCTCAGATCTTGCTATATACTAACTGGAAAGGGAATCTATATAGTCTTGGGAGTTTATGCATCATTTACGGGCAAACTGATATGTGGACCCATTAATATGTATCACAACCTACTGTAGGAGATTTTACAGTCCAAAATTTTACCTGCCTTAAAAACTTTATTGCAAATATGGGCTAAAGAAATGAATGCACAGTGTACTGTACAATAACAAACCATGGTGTTTAAATTATGCGTGTTTTTATTTTCTCCTACACCTTGCAACCAATTATGCTGATAAACTCTGTATACCAATAATCACATATTGTACTGCCCCAATTGCCTTATTAGTGACAAAACTGGGAGACAATGTGGGATTTAGGGTGAGGGATGGAACTCTGAGTTCTCATAAGGTGTAAAACTAAAGTTAGCGCCACTGTTCTAGTAACTGGTGAAGTCTGCGCAATTATAGAGGGTCTTAGAGAAACCAGTCATTTGCCAGGGGTACCTATAAAGGCACTTAGGCTTGGCTGTACATACTAAAAGCATGTGAACACAAAGCAAGTTTTAATGGGACTTAAAGTCTTAAATGATTAAACTTTTCAAAAATAACAAAAAGTTTGGCCAGGAAATTTTGTATCAAAACACCAGCTGCCTGTAATATTTACAGTACAGGTATGGGATCAGTTACCCAGAAACAAGTTATCCAGAAAGTTCTGAATTATAGGGAGGCCATCTCCTATAGACTCAATTTTAATCAAATAATTTTAAAACTAAGATAAAAAAAAGATACAATTAATCCTTATTGCTGGCAAAAAAAACTCTGTTGGGTTTAAATAATGTTTAAATTATTTTTAGGATACTTATAACTATAGAGATCAAAATGACGGAAAGGTCCCCATATCCAGAAACCCCAGGTCCCAAGCATTCTGGGTAACAGGTCCCATTGCTGTATTTTGCAGTGCCATAGTTCCTTGTGACCATAACATAACCATGTTATTACTTCCACTCTTTTCATTAGTTTCTGCCCAATCTCTGCAAAATCCTTGAACTGGATGAAATTATATCAGTTTTGTCATGTTAAGACTTGTGTGATTTGTGTGCTGAGTGAATGTGTATAAATGAATAAATCCGTGCATATCTAGCTCTACTGGGTAAGGCTTTGCATGCAAATGTTGCTAATGCTTTTCTCTTCCATTTTTGCTCGTTTCCTAGCACAGATAGTTTAACTGAATATTTTTGTTTGAGAAATGGAAACGTTTGTAATAGAATGCTGTTTGCTTTTTCTGTATTCGTGTTTTGTTCTACACCTATGGGTGTTTTTGCAAATCTAATTACATTTCATGTTTCTAGAGTTAGCGGTTAAATGTAATATTCATAAGCAAGCAGCGTAATTTCCCAGACAGGCATCGCACTTTGCTTTATAGACTCCACAAGTTCCATTTTAAAACTGACCTTTGAAAGCATTCAGAGGCTAATAATTTGTGTTTCCTTTCACTGTACCCGAAGAGCGGCTGCTAACTTGTTTGTATAGATTGAACTTATTACAACTAATGAAGAGACGCTGAAAAGCATACATCTGCATTTTGTTCTGAACTATTTTATACCAAAATGTAGACAGCTTGTGTTTCAACAGGCATTTGAATATAAGAGAACTAAAAAATACATCAACGTTCATTTTTTTTACAGCTTCTCTTTCTACTCTGACACTGAAATGAGACATATTAATAGTTATTCTCCTTGGAGTTTGACTTTCATCATATAGGTACCTTCACTGGCATAATCTGAGCTGGTAGCTGTTTATGTAAAGGGCTAGGCACAATTTTGTTGGTCCTTAGAGCCCCATGCACTAAAAGTTGCAATTACTGCTACAGGTATAGGACCCATTATCCAGAATGCTCGGGACCAAGGGTATTCTTAAGGGGTCTTTCCGTAATTTGGATCTCCATACCTTAAGTCTACAAAAAAAAACAACAAAACATTAATTTAACCCAATAGGACTGTTTTGCATCCAAGAAGGATTAATTATATTTTTTCTGGGAAGTACAAGGTACTGTTTTATTATTACATACCCCCAAACTGTCCCGCTTTCAGCGGGACAGTCTGAATTTCTACAGCACAGCCTGCTGTCCCGGATTGTTGCTTGAGTGTCCCGCAATTCGCAGTTATGCCTTCAATTTCTCCTTCCCCGTGGGGTCTTTAGTTACTGGTAGTCGTGAATTTAGAATGAAAGTAGCTTCTGAGATACAAAACTGACCCTGCTGGATTTATTGCTGCTGCCCTCTGCCCTTCTCCGACTCCCTCTCCCCCTACAACCAAGGTGCATGTTACTGTTAGTAAGTTTCACTAATGCTGCCTCCCTGCTTCCAATTTCTTTCTTTTAAAAATCTGAATTATTGATTAAAATGAGTGTATGGGAAACAGTATTTCTGTAATTGAAAGCTTTCTGGATAATGGATCCCGTACAAGTACTTACTTTGCCCTGCTTCAGAGTACAGACACAGAGTACAGCACTGACATCTGTGTAAGTAATACCTGCCATAGGCAGTAAGTACAGGACTCCATACTATCCTGCATCCCTGGCTGTCCCCAGCTTGTATGTAGTAAAGGATGCACAAGCAATGAATCACAAGCTAAAGGTGTTTGCTCCTGTGTGTAGCACTGGCGAATGTAGGCATAGCTGTATAGAGAGAAACACTTTATTCTAGTGCTCAATTCCCAAATTCAGTTAGACACCTTTTTTGTGCTTTGTACCAAGTTTTTTCTTTAATATCATCCACCTGCTTTGTGGTCAGACCCTGGGGGTGCAAGGAACACAGGGAGGCTTATTTATCAAAAGTATTGTGAATTTTTTTGGGTGAAATAAATTTGACTCTAAAAAAACTTGATCAAAAACATGAAAAAACCCTCAAGTGCTGCGAATTTGCATTCTACCAAATTCCAAGAATAAGTCCCCTAAATAATGCTATAACAGCTCTCATTCTTCAACTCTCTTTCTACATGAACTTGGAAGCTTTTAGGTACCAAAATTTTTACGTTCAGGTTTCTTGCGGTTAATAAATATAAAACATTTGAGTTTTGCACATAAAAATTTAAATGGGATTCTTTACTTCTGCAAATTCTGTTTTGTTATAATACTAATGCAATTGTTGGATTGTAATATAACCCAATAAAAATTAAAAAAAAAAAAAAAAATTTAAAGGGGACATATTGTGTGAAAAACAATATTGAGCCAATGAATTGTACTCATCTAAATATAGAAGGAATGTGTTTTAAAAGTAGTGAACTCCTATTCTAATCACCACTGCTTTTATATGCCCCCATCTCTACTGCCCTTAGTGGCTTCTGGTATGAATTACACTCTTTTAACTGATATTGTAACTCTAGTACTATCTAGAGACTAACTTTTTAACCATATTCAGTAAAAACATACATGAAATCACAATTTTCACTTTACATTACTTTCACAAATCATTTCATAGTCACAGTCAGCATTAATGACCTTGCCTACCCCCTTATAAATGTGCCTAGTGTTTATATATAAGCCCCGGTACTAGAACAATGCGTGTTTTTCTGTCTGCATGTTCCTTTTCCCAGAGCCCACACTGTGCTGCATTGTTATATTTTCATGCCAGTGTTTTACTGTAAGAAGTAGACTTTATACTGTACTTTAGACTAAAGTACTAGGCCCCTTGACTGAAGGGACACATTTCACGAAATGAGAAAAAGCTGCACTAAGATGCAGGGAAGCTATTGTTTTCATATGCCGCTGGGTGTATCAAATATTCCTCAGTTAGAAATTGCTTGGTAATATACACACACCAGTTTCCCAGTGCTTCCCAAGGCCTTACCCACATTTCCATTTTACAGAGTATTCTGCATATCACATCTGATTTTCACAGAGAAGTATCCTAGCTGGTAAATATGTGCTACTCAGAACCAGGCAGGTAGACACAGCCTTTTCCAGCATCTGGGGGGGCTGCACATGGGATGTAGCTAAATGTACAAATGACAGCTTGTATTCTTTAACAATAGTTTGGTAGATAATCTCATTCTATACATCATAGTTGAGTTCTAGTTTAACAACAGCTGGAAGGCTTTTTTGGACATCCCTGATACAGGTATGGAATCCCTTATCCAGAAACCTGTTATCTAGAAAGCTCCAAATTATGGGAAGGCCATCTCCCATAGACACCATTTTAATCAAATCATTAAAAATTTTAAAAATGACTTTTTCTGTGTAGCAATAAAATAGTGCCTTGTAATTGATTCCAATTAAGATATAATTAACCCTTATTTTTTTTTACTAGTCATAGGGGGCCATTTACTAACAGATTTTTTTCTTCCCAGGTTGAATTTTTTACGGCTAAAAAAAGATGCATCTGGGAAAAAAGATGCAACTTTTTTTAAATTTATTACAGCTAAAAATCCAAATACGACAATTTGCCAGCTAAAACGTGCCAAAATCATGTAGAAGTCAATGGCAGATGTCCCTTCCCAGGAGGATCCTTCTTTTGCTTCAGAGGTTTCAGATTTTTTACACTGTTTTTGTGCAACAATTCGAAAAAGTCGCACTTTCAAGATTTTTCTGCAACTTTTTCCTGCCTGTACTTTTTCAGTTCAGACTTTTTAATAAATGTCAAACATTTATGGAAATTAGTTTAGTGAATTTTTAAAAAGAAAAAAATGAGAAATGTTTGAGTCTGCCCCTTAAATATGGAGATCCAAATTATGAAAAGATCCCTTATCCTGAAACCCGCAGGTCCCAAGCATTCTGGATAATACTCCCATGCCTTTATAAATTAAAGGGAAACTCCAGCTTCTGAAGCAAAATGTGAAAAAGAGCCCCACACGACCCAGAAACCCCTAATATAGTTATCACTGTAATCTGTTCCTTAAAAAGTATAAATAAATAACATTTTATTTGCTGAAATCCAGCTGCAAAACAGTTCTATTTCTGCATCATTTGAATTGTGGGATATGGAGGCAGGCTGAGGACTGTCGACTGGTACATTTTTTTCAAAGTAGTCAGATCAGCAGGGGAACAGGCTTAGGTAACTATTCCAAACCATATTATTACATTAAAAATCATGGAAAGGCTGCATATTATTTAACTGATTTATTTTTATCTAATGCAGAATTCATATGCTGAAAAATATTATAATTTTTTAACTATTATCAAATCTTTCAGTCTGTTTAGAATGCTAATATCTACTAAGGATAATGATGGCAATTTTTACCCCCCACAGTAAATTGTAAGGATATTACAATTAACCAAAGGAGTTCTGTAAACATATCATAGAACACAGAACAGCTTCCACCACACTGTAATATCTTTTATCATTTTCAGTAGGGGGTACATTATCTTTTAAATATCCATAACTGGTGATTTTAGACAAAGAACAGACAATTTTTATAACTAGTCTGTCATTAAAGTATTGATTTTAGCCTTAACTTAGGTGTCTTGGCACTTTAAGGTGGATTGTTAAATTAGGTGTTCAGCTTGTCGCCTTTGCCCTGCATCCCGGAGACATATTCCAACAAAAGACACATTAATATTGGTTGGATACTACTGATTTACATACTACTATATTTTATAACTCACAAGTGTAGCCTAACAGCACCGTAATGTCACAACAATATCAATTACATTTATCAAACATAAGACCTATATAAGTATGTTTAGTTTCATATAGTGGCCATTTTATTGTATTTTAATGTATTTTTTTTGTAACTCAACCATTATTTAGCTTTTCTCTTATGCCTTTCCATTCCTGCCTTCAATTTATCACAGTATTGTTGCTGTTAAAGTGCATACAATTATTCATGTATCTTCCAGCTCTTCTTTCATATGTAGTTTATCATGCACATCAGACATATATCCATCCATTTTTAAGCTCAGACCACATTTAAATCTCCCACAGTGTGTTATTTATGCAAAGCAATTCCATCTTTTCCATATAGCTCTCATTCTGTGCCAATAGCCCTATGTCTTTGTTAAATCAAAAAGGCGCCATTGGATTTAAAAGTAGGCATACATTATACCATCTTCTACTGGTGTTAACTGTTTGGTTTTTAACTATTCCTATTCTGGGATACAGAAGGGAATTTTCCTTGAATGCCAGAAAGAATTCAGTGTTCTAACAAACACAATTAAATAATTTTCCATTTGAGCCCATCTTGGCGCCGGCTGCGTTCTGAACAATTCCTACATTTCGGCAAGTTCAATTGATTTGTTATGTTTGACACTACCACTCCTGTTCAGATGATCGAAATATTCTTGTGTATGGGACCTGTAACCATTTCTGCAGTCTTCAAACCCAAATGTCAGGCAAAGGTGCCAGTGATACCGATCCTGTAACAACGGCAGTCACCAAACCCAAAGAACTGGAGATTCATAAGTCACATTCCCAATATATATATATATATATATATATATTTGTAATATTATTATATACACACACACATATATATAATATAGTGAATAAAGTACCCCCTATTGTAAAATATAGGGATAGTATAAGTCACCAAGGTGTTCTATGACCATATAAAAACACGAGGCCCAGGGTTGAGTGCTTTTATACAGGTCATGGAACTCCGAGGTGACTTTTAATATGTTGTTTTACACAATATTTTACAACAGGGAGTACTTTATTTACTATAATATAACAAGTTTTAGTGAGTCATGGGACATCACTAAACTCCGATTATAACTGATGACATCAGTAAGCACCATTTATAAGGGTATCATTTCCAGTTTGGTCCCATAGGGAAATGATCAAACTGTATAGGTCTTAGGCCTACTGTCAAATGTAGGTTTCTGTAGTCACTGAACATATAGATATGCAGTTCAGGTCAAATGAAAGTGAAACTGCTACCAGCTACAGCTTACATATGTAAATCCTGGAAGGCATATAAACTCCTCATACTAAGTTAGAATCTACAGGCTTTTTGCTAAAACATTCCATCTCAATCTTAAAAGTCTTGTTGCACCGTGTTGCCTGGATGAGTAGCCAACCTCTAAATATCTAGTTTCTGATAGAGCTGATAAAGCTTCCTTACCTATGTACCAAGCTACTGTATCTAGTAGAGCTAAACATTTGATTTGGTCTTTCAAATTTGTTTTCCTCTTTATCTTACCATTTTCCTTTGAAACACAGCACTTTTCAGCAGTACTAGGAGACTTCACGTTTGACAAATTCATTACATTACTTCATTATTTCTATTTTTTTCTTCCATCTATCACTTCCTCCATATGTTAATATGATATTAATATTCTCTTAAAATGTTTCTTTTTTTTTCCTTTTAAGCACGCTTCAATGATTGCCTATCTTTAGTCTCTCATCCTTCAATATAATGCTTCTTCTTCCAGTTGCTTTCTCACAGCCAAATGACAGTTTGCGATATTTTGAATATGCCTTTTTCTACACACTTTATATATCTGTTATGCCCCAGGCACATACAGTTTTATGGGTTATATCCTTCAAGAATTCAACGGAGTCTGTTCCTTTCTCTTTGAGCCCTTTGGTTGCAAGGCTACCATTACATACGTTTAGACATTTTCTACATGTTCAAGTCTTTATTTGAAGACAGGCATCCCAGGTGATACTTTCAATCTAGTCCTGTGCGTTTTTCTGTAAATAAGATGTTTTTTTTCAGGACAGGTTCAGGTTTTTTATGTATTAAAGGCCCTATTTATAAAGTGGTGAAGTAGTAAGTAGTTTACTGCTTATAAATCACAACTGTAATATTATATTGATAACCCTTTAGACTTTTAGATATTAAAAACTGATGCATTATTCTCTCTGCCAAATGGAAGTTTGTCATTCTACCATAGAAAATAATAAGATTTAGTCAGATCTGAACGGGACAGATGATTTCAGTTGGAAAAGAGGATGGGAAAGTTGTACAGGAAATGGACACAGGGAATAAAACTGGAAAACAGAAAGTCTGTAGCACTGAAATATTAAATTCCTAGTAAAGCTGTACATTGATAAATAGGCACATTTAAAAAAAAAAGAGAGAAATCTGCTTGCCATTTTTGGAAACTTGCTCCCTTTAGAAACAGGAATGACCAGCCTACTCTTATTTCTGCTTAATGATAAACCAAAACTCAACAATGAAGGTTTTTTTCTGTAAAAATGAACCTTGTCTGTTCTGTTCTGTTGTTAGTGTGTGTGTGACTAAATTACATGATTTAATAAACCTCTCTGTAGTTCTTGGAGTGCCACATAGCTTGCCTAGTTCACATTTTGTTTAAAATGTAGTTTGTGGGTAGAGCACAGCCATTCCTTCCATCAGTTGTGTACCGCAGTATTACTTGGCCCTGTAATGTGATCTTGCACGAGGCAGCCATTCTGAGCTCTAGGCTGCATTAGTACTCATAGCCATTATAATATTAAGATCCACAACGTGGAGGCACATTTATCAACATTCTGAATGTCAAATCATTTATTAAACAATTAAATGTGGATCCAAAACAAGAAAATTGTGTGCTTACAAATGAAAAAAATCCCTGAAACCATAAACTAATTAAAGGTTGTTACAGTTTGCCTAGGACAGCTCCCATTGACTTTTTTTTGTCATTTTTCATGGTGACGGTTTCATTTTTTTATGCAATAAAATTGTCTTTTTAGTGCAAAAAACACAAATCGTGGCAAAAAAAATACAAACGTGACTAAATGGCTCACTGAGTCTTTAACGGTTTTAAAAATATATATATTTATAGATTTTAAGAAAAAAAGTGATGCAGCAGGTGAGTAGCATCAGGCCCTGGGCCTATATACCTTCATGGTTAGTAAGCTGGAAAGGCAAAACCAAAACTGTAACTGAAAAGGCTCCTAAGGGCCTGTACCTTCTCAGCAGTGGCATCAACAATGGGAGGGATTCCAACTTCTTACACATAAACAATTTAGCCTCCTTACTTGCAACATGAAAAGGCTACAAGCCTATCAACAACAAAATATTTGCACTGCTTTTAAAATGATGATGTACATCCTTTAAGATCACAACAACAAATCTCCATGGCAACACGAGGTACCTCATCTAATTAAAAAAAAAAGAATCAAAATGTTGTCAGTAAATCATGTGCTGTAAGTAACACGCTAAAATTATTTGCTAAGTAATTAACACAGAAGTCACTTGATTTACATAAATAAATCATATTCACATTTATTGCGAACAGTATAAAATATAACCCAAACATATTTATTCATTGTTGTGCGTCTGCTTCAAAGTGAATTTGGGCACAGGAGTGTCATATTTGGCATTGGGTTGTCATTTCCTGAGGTCTGTGTCACATTGACCTCTCCATCTGATTCATTATTGCATCTGTTGATACCGTGGAGTTACTGCTCCATCTAGGTTCCCCTGTGCCAATAGGCACACTGACTAGCGGGGCACATCTTTGTTACAAAATGCACGGAGTGGATTTACACCCCAGTACCTGAGTGATCCTGATTCCAACAACTGTGGCAAATGTTGTGAAACCACAAGTGTGGTTCTATTTTATAAATTCGCCCTTTGGGACTGAAGTCACAGTCTACAAACTGCTGTTTGTCCTTTCTTCTCGTCTGATTATTTATTCTAGACATGGTGTGATAGAGACATTATTAGCCTGAGAGAGCATATCTAAGCTTTACATTTTCATTAAATAAAGTAATTTTTATTTCCTGTTCCCTACAACATTAAGAGGGGAATTATTAAAATTTGGATTTTCGTGGTTTTATTGTTTTTTTTTTTTAACTTGTTTCCATGAATGTCAGTCATTTATTAAAAAATCCAAATTGAAAAAGCACAAATTAAAAAAATTGTGGAAAAACGCCAATTGCCACATGAAAACCGCAACTTGTTCATATTGACGCACAAAAGCCAGCATAAAAAACCCAGAAAACCACAAAGCAAAAAAAAATCTTCTAACTGTAAAGGGATATCTGCCATATCATGATCTCAGCAGTTTTTAGCTGGAGTATTTTTGCATTCGGATTTGTCTCGGTTTTGTCACATTATAAATTGTCCACAACAAAATCGAGTTTTGGCGTCAAAAAACCCAAAACAAAAAAATCTGGCATTTGTAAATGCCCCCCTAATTGTGGGTAGTTTCCTAATGGAGTATTTCTTGGAAAATAAGTCCTCCCTGTGACGGTGACTGTTGAATATACAGTTACATTCCAATGGACTGAAATCAAAAACTTTCTATTTAGTGCCCTTTTTAAAATATTTAAAAATGTTTCATTGGTATACACGCTTAGTTTTTCTAATGTTCTGAAATCGCACTTCTATTCAATAACTCACTGTAATAGCCTAGAAGCTATTGTCGATCATAACCATTAAAGAAAGGTAGAATAACATTGGCCTTGATTAAATTATATGCCCAGGAGGCAGTAGGTCACCTTTTGTTCCTGCAACTGTTACCTACATTATTCTCTGCTTCAATAAAGATTGTTACTAACAATATTTTATCATTTACTTGAGGATTATTACTCTTATCCATTATTTAAGCAACATGGATAAAATTGTAGCACTGCGTACTTCAGCCGGCGGCTCCCTCATAAATCAAGTATAAAGCAATATAAGGAACTGTAAATTCCTCTCACTGCTTGATAGTACACTATACCTTTACTTGTATAAGTATGATTTCTATTACTTCTGTGCTAAACTTTATGATATATATATATGTAGTGGTGCTTGAAAGTTTGTGAACCCTTTAATGATTTTCAAACAAGTCCTAAAAGTAGATGAAGAAAACCTAGTTAAACAGATGAAAGAAAAACGATTACATATGGACATGTATTAATTGAAAAACAAATGATCCAATAACATTTAGCTTGTCCTTCATTTTCATTATTGTGTTCTATTTTCAGGCAGTCCTTCTGTAAGAGCCTATTCAGCAAAGTCTATACGCAGGATATCAGAATCACACACTATTCCACGCCCAAGCTCTGCAGCAGCGAGACCAGTATCAAGGACAGCAAGTGAGATTTCAGAAATAGAATATATTGACTTGACAGATAGAGATGACCCACTCTTGGAAGTTGCTGAAGAACAAAAAGTTCTTGCTGGCTTGGAAAAAGAATTGGATGTCTTACAAATTGATTCAGGTAATTAACTGTGTGCTCTGTGGGCCGGGCTGTGAGCAGCTTCTAATATATATGCACACCGAGGTAAGATGTACTAAAAAGGCTCATTTACAAAGATAGGTTCTAAATGACACAAGTGGATGGGAAGAAGAGACATGAGTCCAGGATGAAGAGATTGACACTGTATTGGGACTCATAAGCAGGGAGTCTAACTGTTCTTGGAAAGCAGCTGTTACACAGTCTCTTGCTTCTAGTTTTTATGATTTCTGGCCTTCATACTGAGAGAGAGCACAAGCTGCAGTACTGTTTTAGGCACAGAGGGCCTAAAAGAATAAAAGCCAGAGACAAGAGAAATTGTTCTCATAAGTTCATAACTCTAAAACCTTCCATTCACGCAGTCACTCACACGTTAATATGTTACAGAAACTTCTGCATTTACTCTCTTACTCTCACTCCAAACACCTGGCACCACTGTTTCATTTCTACCAACCTCCAAATCACTTTTTCACTTATTATCTTCACTTGCAAGTTTAACTTATTAATACAGGTATGGGATCCCTTATCCGGAAATCCATTATCCAGAAAGCTCGGAATTACGGAAAGCCTGTCTCCCATAGACTCCATTTTAATCAAATAATTCAGAATTTTACAACTGATTTCCTTTTTCTCTGTAGTAATAAAACAGTACCATGTAATTGATCCCAACTAAGATATAAATAATCCTTATTGGGTGCAAAACAATCCTATTGTGTTTAATTAATGGTTTATTAATTTTTTAATAGACTATATACTATAAGGTATGGAGATCCAAAATTACGAAAAGACCCCTTATCCGGAATACCCTTGGTCCCGAGCATTCTGGTCCTATACCTGTACTGGCATTAAATCACATATGGAAGTCTCCATAGCCCTGCTAGAAACTCCATCTATAGGACCCTTTGCTCCGGTGCATTTAATGTATTCCCTTATAAGATGTATTATTACTTTTTTTTTAATTGCACCCATATAGGACATGCTGGGCTGCAATTTACTCTTTTTGATATATAGATAACAAAAGGAATTCTGGGAATGAATTCCAAACTCTTAAAAAAATCCCATTTACATGAGTTTATCCTATAGGCTACAGCTCACCCACTGGGTTTGAAGCTGAAGCCAGGATAATAGCTGATCAGATTTCTTGAGGCTCATCAGTGTAGTGCAGGGTTTTCTGATTTTTTTGTAAAAGGTTCTCACTGACTTATATGAAATGATAGTAACAGGGCATATTGGTTTTCTTTAACAACAATTTTTTGTAGTAGTTGAATTCTGAAGTAGGTGTATGTTCAGTATTCAGTCTGAATTATTTTATTAATACATGCAGATTTGTTATTATGGGTTATTAAAATAGACATTAACAGTAAATAATGCTCTTTCAGACGAGAAGGGATCCTGGCATCAAGAGAATTCTTACAATGCATTCCAGTTCAACGCAGAAGGCAAGAATTTATCCCATTTAAGTGACACCTATCAAATCAAAAACAGAGCCATAGACCATAGGTATGTATACTATGTAAATGTAACTATTTACTATGTAACCTATAAGGGTTATATACGACCACAAACATGGTTGCACTAAAATGTACCCACAGTTGTTGGCACCCAATTAGTGTAATTGCATCGTATAAATGCATACGGCACAATTACACGGGAATTCTAGAAAAAAAATTGCATTGTAGGTATTGTTGGGTATCTACATTGGAACATTGCCCTTTACCCACTTTTTTGCATTTGTAATGTAGATGGCCCTTTATATCACTTTGGGAATATTATGTATTGCACAGCTCTGCAGAATATGTTGGTGCTTTCTAAATACTGTACATGTTAATAATTATAACACTAATATACTTTTATATTGGTGAGTCTTCTGCTACTGCAAAGGTAGCAACATGGAACTCTTTTTTATTATTACACCAAAATGTATGCTAACGAGTGAAAAACATAGTGACCAAGGATCGCATTTAATGGTCTGTTAATACTGTAGAAAAACACATATTGGGCCAGATTGCATGTGAAAACTTGGGCAAGATTCAATTTAAGGGGAAAAAAACTCCTAATTCAGCTCAAGTTTTCCCATAGACTTTGATAGAGTTTGATTGGATGAACAGTGAGAGTTTCTCTTATTCAACTGCATCTGGCTCTATGGGAAAATCTGGAATTGAACTGGCCAATAAGCTTTTCTCATTAAACCGAATCTAGCCCCATATATGGGAAGTAAGGTATTTGATATACAGCATATTTCTTAACTTCAGCTCCTTATCTAGCATAGTTTATAGAAGGCTAACATCTGATTGGTTGATATGGGTTACTGGATCTGGGAGGGTATCCACTGTTGAAGCAGATTTGTTATTTGGCATTTTAGATATATATAAACTGTACTCAGCATGTTTGGGAATCACATTGTAGAAGAACCAAAAGCTTCATATTATTTGTAAAGAAACCCAATTTCATCATGTTTGATGGCTCTGTTTTATTTTTTCCCAGCTTGCCCATGCATGTTAGAGGATCCCTGGAAAGCCATGATGAAGAAAGTTATTCAGATGGTGATGATGATGCTCTGCAGGATAGGCTTAATGTGCTGTCACTTCAATAGAATTTAGCTCCAGAGCCCTTAGAAGAACTGAAAGTCCTGTTGATTTTTCCATTTTCTATTGATTTCATACTGTTTCTTAATTTCTCATGTGAGTCAGTTGCTTTTAAAGACCTACATGTATGAAAATGTATTAGGTATTTATAAAATGATTCACTCTACTGTGAAATGATTATTTTTATTGCATTTGTTTTCAGTGTTTCATTTAATGTTGCTAATAATAATCTTTCACTGTATCCATTTATGCAGTCTTTTCCATAATGGGCGCAGTATGGCTGTCTTACAGTTAATAGGGACTTAATAAGTTATTATCTGTGGGAATTGCTTAGCAGTAACTAGTGGTGATATTGTCAACATTGTTTTGGTCCCAAAGTGTAAGAGCAATGCTCAGTGTGAGGCTTATATCTGCAATGCATTTTACTTCAGCAACAATTTACACTTTGAATTGGTATCAGCTTTGCATGACAGACTGCAGATCTCGGTGTGTACTTACGGAATATACCATAAGAACGGACAATTGTGAAAAGGTTGAAGATGTGACGCAAAAACACAGTGCCTGTTTAATAATCAAGAAGGGTAAAGCATTTTTGTTCAGCTTTGAGGCTCTTCTTACGATGTATACTAAATGCACATAAAGATTATTTAAACCTATGCCTGCCTTCCTCAGTTCTGAGATCGGAAAACACATATGACGCAAGAAATACAATATACAGATGGTACAAAATACATTAATATATGTCACATTTTATGTAAACTGCTTGAATGCTACTTGTAACTCCCAATAAATATTTTTTATCTGTTGTTGTGACTTCAAAAATATTTTTTTATTCAGCAACAACTGAACAAAGAACTGTGTTTATTCTTGACTTTTCATTGCTTTTTTGTCGACTATTACTTACAGTTTCAGTGTCATAGAATACCTGTGAATTCCTTAGAGAAATCCGCCGAGCACCTACAGTCACTTGCTCCTTAAATCCTACTGGCAGTGCTAGGTGATGCAAGGGAGGGATTGTGGGATTGTGTATTTTGGGCAAAACACCTTGCCTCTTCTCTACTTAGGAAATAAGTGCCCTGGGTTCTGGCTAGCTTAGCACACACGCAGATGGTTGAATTCACTAATAAATATGTAGAATTATTTCAGCATTCATCCAGACATTTAAATCACTGGGGTCAATGCAGAATGACTAATTGATGCTTTTATCTGCAGGGGCGATCCTGGCCCCTGTGCTGCCGAGGTGGCCTTTCCAATGCAGCCTTGTTCCCCTGCCCCATGCTTAACTTTACAGCACCAGAGAGCACAATTGCACTTAAATCAGCCACCGACACTTTAAAACCTTCTAATCCCATTTGATCAAACCCTAACAGATTTTATTAAAGGATAAGTAAGTCTTTTACTTTAAAATCCTCTAAAATTACTCTAGCCAGCCACCAGAATAATATACCTTTGTCCCTGCACACAGATTTATTTTGTTTCTCTGTAACAAGCAGCTGAACAGCATTTCTTTTATTGACTACCTTATCTAGCATGCAGCTCCACCCATTTTTGCTTTCTGAGCACTCTTTCTCTCTCTCCAACTATGATGAGCTCAATGATGTGCCTACTGGGCATCATAGGTCAATATATTTGGAGAGAGAAGAAGTGCTCAGAAAGCAAAAAGGGGAGGGGCTTCAAGCTATTTAGTCAAATTGGGCCCACACAGATTCTATTGGGATTGCTTGAGCATGTAGTAAAAACATATAGTTTCCTTTTTATGACAACAAAAGCCTGACCAATGATTACACTAGAAATAGTGTATCTTATACATAGGGCTTACGATACAAGCCTGAAGGGAAAACTATAAAACTTCAAAGTGAATACAAAACCAACAGATAGTTTATCTGATATTAAGTGGGAAAACCTTGGCTATTTATTGGCTGATGCGACCTAACATGTATGTGTGCCCTTGGTTTGTTTGCATATTAAGAGCACAGTTTTACGACAATATTTATTTTGTTGCTTCGATACTAAAACTTTTCTCAAGTGGATGTTTTAATGTAGATGTCGATGTGGTACATGAATTAAACTTAAACAATGTTATAGAATGCCCTAATACTAACAGCTTTGCAATTGGTTTCCATTATTTATTTAAGTTGGATTAAAGTTTATACTTACACATGGCGCAAAGATTGCTTTGATATCATGCAGCATGCAACTATACAGCATGTCATGTGCCCATTGCAATGGGAAAAAAGTGCAATAATCATCTATTCTGATATTTTGTATTGGAAATAAAAAAAAACCTTTATTTCTTTTACAGTATAATTGTATTTTTTTTAAAGGGGACATATAGGATAAATGGGAAAACCCTAATTTTGTAGGCAGTTATGAATAATATACGGTGCTGGTTTCACTTTGTGCTAAAAATTAATCCTATCTGTAACAATGGCCCCTTTATTGGAGCTCCCTATAGATCCTATCGCTTCTCTGTCAGAGTTTGAAATGGAGAGTGGGCGTGTCCTAACATTCCCTGCCAGAAGCACAGTAGGAGGGGGAGAGCCAATCACAGCCCTGCACTCACACAAGCAAAGACAGGCTTCAGTTCCCAATTAGGTCAGCCTAGCTGCTGATTGGTTCCTATCTTATAGTGCAATGTATGGAGGGCCGCCGGCTCCCCAAGCTCATACAGAGAATTCAGCCAGCAGGAAGTGGAACAGATGGGCGGGACTAGTGGGGTTTTGTGGAATTTCTCAATAAATCAGTCAGAAACACAACTTTTTTAAGCACAATCCTTCTATATCTGGAGGAGTATAATTCCCTGGTACATTCTTAATTTTTATAGGATATGTCTCCTTTAAGAAAAAAAACTGTCCAATCTAAGCAAATACAGCATTTTTTCGAGCTAAAAGCAGGAAGTCTGACATTTATGGTAGATTTTTTATTGGAAGTTTCTGCAATACTTTCTAACTGATTTGGCTGATGGGCAGTTCTCCCCACAGGCAGCCATAGAATCAGTTCTGCTTTCTGCTCCAGATTTTGAATGAATTTTGAGAAGAGTATCGCTCTAACATACAAGGCCCCTTTTTATGAGTTGCAGTTAGTCCCAGAGGAGCCTTGACCAGCAGTTGGGCTTTTAAGTGAGGCTTAAACTGAAATAGACAACCGCTGTTCCAGTGTAATTGTAAGAGAAATATACAGTGCCATCAACAGATTCCCCTTTAACCATTTGGGCTCCATATAATTGTAGAATTTGAGGCACCAGTGCTATTTGGGCCCCATCATTGACTGCACCTCATACTGTTATAACAACTGTATATAAAAATGTGCAAACCAGAAATTATAGATACATATATGTAATATAAACATATTTAATTTATTTTTAAATATGTTTAAAATACTAAAAATTAATTGCTGCCATAGTAACCAAATGGTTTGACATACAGGTGTAGGACCCCATAATCCAGAATGCATGGGACCAAGGGTATTCCGGATAAGGGGTCTTTCCATAATTTGGATCTCCATACCTTAATAAAATATTTATTAAACCCAATAGGATTGTTTTGCATCCAATAAGGATTATTTATATCTTAGTTGGGATCAATTACAAGGTACTGTTTTATTACTACAGAGAAAAAGGAAATCAGTTTTAAAATTCTGAATTATTTAATTAAAATGGAGTCTATGGGAGACGGGCTTTCCATAATTCGGGGCTTTCTGGATAATGGGTTTCCGGATAAGGGATCCCATACCTTTATCAATATTTCCCCATTGTGTAATTATATATAAAGTAATATGTAAATAAATCATCTTTAATGGATTATACTCCATATTTTACACAACAATGGGACTGACTAAACCAAAGTGATCCTAGAAAGTAAATACATGCATTGCTATAGGCTGAGGGTTGCTGGGAAGGTTGTGCAATGGTTAAGGGTATGCTTCCTTTCATTCCTTCACTCCTGCCAGAAGTGAGCACACGGAAGAGCAGGGACCCCATTACATCTTGGTGCTGTAGGAACAAGTAGGGATTCCTTGTCTAAATATTTGCATTAATTCATAAAACAAGCAAACACCTCACAAAGTACATTGTTACTGTATATCGCACATGATGGTGCTGATGCAGGATATGGTTTGTACTGAAGATGCCTGTGCATGTATACATAGTTACAGAGTGAAGTTGGCTTGAAAAATCTATCAACCCCTCCAAGTGAACCCCAGCACACACATAAACATATCATGACCTGTCTATACACTCACATACTGTACATAGATTTTATATACCAACATCGATACTAATTGTAGATTTTAGTATCACAATAGCCTTGGATACTATGCTTCTTCAAGAACTCATCCAAGTCCCTTTTAAAGGCATTACAACATCACTAGGAATGGAAAATTCTACAACCTCACTGCCCTCACCGTGAGAAAAACCACCTACTACACCCAGACCAGACAGGGTTTATGCCCTCCAGAGCAACTGATATAAATATAAGACGCCTTTTCAATAATCTCCGTATACGCCATCAAAATTCGGGCACCAGGGTAGTAGTAGCCCTGGATACAGGCCTTACCTGTGGGATGTCCTAAATCAGTTTGGCCTGGGGCCCAGATTCGTAGGTTGGATTAAGCCAAAGTCATGGTAGCGGGTATGCTCTCATCAATTAAATACCTCAAGAGGGGCACTAGGCAGGGCTGCCCACTGCCACCGCTGCTCTTCGCTTTAGTGATCCAAATACAAGAGGACAAAGAAATCATGGGACTCCATGGGAGATTAAGAGGAGGTGTCCTTATATGAGGACGACATGCTGCTATATTTGGCTGACCCCCAAAATTCTCTTCAGGCTTTAATTCGAGTACTAACTAACTTTAGCAAATACTCTGGTCTAAAAGTGAACTATTACAAGTCCCTTGTTTTCCCCATAGATAATCTCCCACAAAATATTTTATGCGCTATAACACAGCTGAATACTGTATCTGAATTCAGATATCTGGGGAAACATATCCATAAGAATTTGAAACTATACGAACAGCTGAACATCTCCCCTGTTCTAGCTAGGTTACGGGAGAGAACACTGGTGTGGCGAAATCTTCCACTGTCAGTCCCAGGAAAAATCAATCTGTTAAAAATGGTTTTTCTACCAAAATTCCTATCCGTAGTTTATAATGCACCCATAGTGTCCCCCCAGGCATTATACTCTGTTATAAGGGGGTCAGGAGAAAGACCAAGAATGTCTCTTCAGACGCTACAAGCTCCATTAATAAAAAAAAACAAAAAAAAAAAAAACAGTACAAATGTACTGGATATCCCCCCCTCCAACTCACTCTCTTCCTTCTTCTCTTTTCTCTCGACCCCTCTTAATCTTCTCTTCTTGCTTTTCTTTAAAGGGACTGTTCCCTCATGTTGTTAAAATTAAAAATGCAAAATGAAACCTTTAAAAAAGAAAGACTCTTGCAGCTACTATCCCTCATCCTCACGTAATATACCATATCTCTGTCCAAAATCCTCTTCCGTCACTTCTCAATTTTACCTGTTCCACAACTCATCACATCATATTAATATTGCAACTTCCCCAAAACCAACATGCTTCCACTACCCTAGAGATATATATATATATACACACACCACATAAAACACATCTATAAACAATACAAGATTACATGACATGCAGGGGAATTTTTATGCTTTTCAGATGAAATGCCATTATAAACCTAACTTTCGCCACCTATGGCAGATGGTAGCATTAAGAGTAGTTGGCATGGGAAGTATCCCTGGTAAATCCTAACCTATACACTTCCAGTCACTGGTTTTATGAAGCTATTTTAATTCTGGAAGTTGTAGGTCTGTATGCAGATACCACTAGAAATAAAAAGCAGTCATATACAGTTTTGCACAAATCCATAATTTCAGGTATGTTATTTGCAGTGCTACCTTCTTCCAAATGTAGAAATGCATGAGACAAGGGCTTCACATTTTTCATGGGGATCTTATACACCAGCAAAGATGAGACTTTGTGGCTGATAAAGATATTATTATGCATGGAAGAGCCATTGTTTTGTCTGACCGGTGTTTAGGCAACAATTAAACACTTTAATATCTACTGAGGAAACTTTTACTATTTAATGATGTAACCATGAGATTTAAGACACATACCACAAACAATCTGAAGTACTACATGGAGTAACTTTTGTCTGCCAGGCAATATGTATCACAGTTAAAGGTACAGTGTTCTGCTAAAACCAACTAAAATCAACCTTCCCTCTGTGTGTAATTGTGGATCAGAAAAGTTCCCAGGGAGGGGTTTTACAGCCCAATCTATCCTGACCCTGGATGGAGGCACAGGGTTGCTGTAGCACCAAAAAGAATGAAATCAGTACAGGATTTACCTTTAGTAACAGAATAGGGCTACACAAGTAAGAGAACATTTGCTATGTGATTTATTAGTGCCGTTTCCCAGCAGTATAATCAACATTTAAAATTCACAAATGCCTGGTCAGACTTGGCTGCCTAAAATATTCAAGCTATCCTACCATAGAGTAAGGGGGGCATATACTAACATTCGGATTTACAACAATTATTATACAACAATTAATGAAAATGCGTCAGTCAGAAATACAGGTATAGGACCCCTTATCCAGAATGTTTGGGACCAAGGGTATAAGGGGTCTTTCTGTAATTTGGATCTCCATACCTTAAGTCTACTAAAAAAAATCAATAAAACATTAACCCCAATAGGATTGTTTTCCCCCCAATAAGGATTAATTATATCTGTCAGGAGCAGCCACAGGTGGGTGGCTGGCAGGTAGGAGCTTATATGCCGTGTAATATGGGTACAGGGGGTACTGCGCTTGTGGATAGCCAGGAAACAAGTTATGTTGCTGAAACATGATTTATTAATGAAAATTGAGTAATAAGAATATGGAAGTCCTTACAACAGGCCAGTGGTCAGAGGCAGGCAGAAGACGAAACAAATCCGTAAAACAGGCAGAGGGTCAGGACTGGCAGCAAACAAGGAGGGTCCGGAATAACAGGCAGTGGTCAAAGGCAGGCTGAAGGCAGGGAGAGTCTAATAATCAGGCCGAGGTCAATACCGGGAGATCAAACAGAGGTCGGGAACAGGAGTTGTGGAACAGGGTAAGGTAACGGAATCAGGCAGGTATGCGGGCAGGAGTCAGGCAGGAACAGGGACTGGAACAAGCAGGTAAGGTCACTGGAACGTAAAAGGCTCAATGATCAAGCAACCAGGGGTTGCTAGTAACAGGCTTATAAAGCCCGTTAATTGACTGATTGCAACCACCTGGGTTAATTAAGGGAGGAGAAGGAGAACATAAACACAGAAGCAAAGAAGAGGGGTTAACAGAATGTACAGGGCTGGATGCCCAAGGTCTCCAGTGGCTCAGTGAGGTAATGCAGAACCTGCCTAACATAGAGTCCAGAGTTCTGGTACAGGCAGGTCCTGACAATATCTTAGTTGGGATCAATCACAAGGTACTGTTTTATTACTACAGAGAAATTTTTAAATTCTGCATTATTTATATATATAATATATATATATTATATAATTCGGAGCTTTCTGGATAACGGACTTCCAGATAAGGGATCCCATACCTGTACTCATTATGCATCCCACTTAGGGGCCTATTTCTTATGCTGTGTAAAAAATGGAGATAAAATTTGACACTCTTTTCTGTGTAAAATTTTTTTCTTCTGCCAGAACTTACATAAAATAACGGTGTCAAATCTGGTGCTGGAACAGCGAAATTTGCTATTTATTTTACACAGCTTTTGACACCTTTTTTGGCAAATTTAATTTTACACAGCTTAATAAAAATAAATAGACCCTTTATTGTGCTTGCAGGTAAAAGGAAGAAGAAGGAAATAAAAATTTTTAAAAAAAAAAAAAAAAAGGAAGAAGAAGGCTATGACTACTGAGTAAGTGCCAATTATGTCCAGCTAAACCACTGGAAATAAAGCACTCTGCAACAAAAACAGATAATAAGGGGATAATGAGCAATCATCCTTAATTTATCACTCATCATGGATTACCACTGAATAAAAAGATTTAACCACAGAGAAGTAATATGCTAATACTATCTTGAACAATTTCGTACCATTTTCAGTAATATGCAGTATTTTCAGTACTACTATTCTCATATACATTTAATCTAACAGCTTCTAACATTATACACCTCTCTCGATCCATTTGGCCACAATATATATATATATATATATATATATATATATATATAGCAGATTTGTAGAAAGCACTCACAGCAGGTACAATCTGTCAGGTACCAAGTATATGCATTGTTCTCTTTGGCTTACATTCAAAGAACATTAGCTGACTTTCCTAGCAACTTAAAGGGGTGGTTCACCTTAAGTTAACTTTTAATATGTTATAGAATGGCCAATTCTAAGCAACTTTTATGGTCTTCATTATTTATTTGTTATAGTTTCTGAATTATTTGCCTTGTTCTTCTGCCTCTTTCAAGCTTTCAAATGGGGGTCACTGACCTCGGCAGCCAAAACACTATTGCTCACCTTTAAGTTAATTTTTAGTAAGATGTAGAGAGCGATATTTTCAGACAATTTGCCATTGGTCTTAATTTTTTATTACTGGTAGGTTTTTAATTATTTTACGTTGGAATTTCAGCATTTATCTGGTTGCTAGGGTTCAATTTACCTTAGTAACCAGGGAGTGGTTTGAGAGAGTGACTAATATATGAATAGTAGAGGGTCTGAATAGAAAGATAAGTAAAAAAAAAAAATAGCATTTGTAGCCTTACAGAACAATAGTAGTTTGACTGCCGGGGTCAGTGACCCCCATTTGAAAGCTGGAAATAGGCAGAAAAAGTTGGCTTAAAGGTGAACCATGCCTTTAAACCATTTTCCATCATAAAAAAAACTATTCCTATAATACTTATATATAGAATAAAACATTTTTAATTCGAGTTGGGTAGTTTCACTAATAAGAGCTTCAGCAGTGTAATGGTGCATCTCTTGATCCTCAGCAAAATATATTTCTGTGCCACACTACCACCCCGTGAATACCCCTTCAGTGGAAATACTTACATACAGTGTCTGCTTCATGTGTAATTACGCCCAGCGCTGGATTTGTAATCCGGGCGCCCCGAGGCTGCCCCCTGTCCATCGCCCCCCCCCTCGCATGCGCGGACGCGCGATCGCCCCCCAACCCCCCTCGTGATGGGGCTTTACACCCGCATACGGAGCAGTGGGGAGAGGTCCCCATTGCTCCATATGGGAGCAAAAGTTTAACATTTTGGTGCGGCAGGGCGGCATACCTCCCCCAAATTTGTGCCGCCCTAGGCCCAGGCCTTTGTGGCCTTTTCACAAATCCGGGCCTGATTACGCCCCTGGAGAGCTTTACTGGAATGTTTTTTTTAAAAAGGAGCCGCCTAACAACTACCTTTGTTTGAATCTGGTGGTATGTTTATCAGCTAACTGTGTTTTTTGGTAAGGTTCATGCACCTCAGACGCCAAACTCTGTAAGTCCTAAACTCCACTGAGTGACCCTCACAAATTGTTACAAATTGTACCTGCATTTCACCCTTTACACAAAAGTCCGTTTCTGCATAACTACACATGAAGTGCTGGGTACCCATATGAGTATTGGTTTAATTGGTATAACCTAGTGATTCTATTTTTAAAGTTGTATTTCTGGGAGATAATATTATTCAATGGCTTCAAACATGTGGAACTTTTTGTAATCTTCAGCCACCTAAATTTAAATGAATCCCTAGGAATCCTGTTAATAAATGTAACTTGGATATCCAGAGGAATTATTTGGGATAACGAGAGTTACATTGGTTCACCATCTTTTTCTCACACATACACACAGACTTACTTCCCAGTCTCCTCCCACTATTTCCTAAGGCTGCAACATTGGGAAATAGTGCAGCGTTCGAAAGCAATTAACTTTATTAAACTGTTGTCCCACTTGGAGATTACTTGCCCGCAGTAAAGTCTCTGCTACTGTATGTGACTCTGATAATATCTGGCTCATCTCTTATTCTGCTATATAATTAGTTACACAAGTATTTATTAAATGTGAACTGCCACAAAAGACAGCTTACTTGCCATCTTTGCTATTATCAACTGCAGTGTTGAATCTTAGTCATGTGATTGGGACCTGTCAATAAACTTTCTGTTAATATTATTTCACTTTGTACAGACAATAAGTAAAGCAAGAATCTTTGCTATTATTCTGTAGGCATGCAATTGACTCAGACATATAGAAGAAGGTTTATCAGAGCAGACGTTGCACTATTCTAGAATAGCTCTTGTGGCAGCCAGCAACTCATATTAAATGCCAAGGACCAGAGCACTTGTCTGTCAACTCTGAGCCATTGTTGCACCATGTGGAAGTGTCTATTAAGTTATAACAAGCATGGAATGGAAATGGTACATGGTAGGGCCTTTGTTCTGTCATTGTAACCTTATATGAGCTTTTTTAGTGATGACCTTGTTTCGGATTGCAATCAGTTTTCTTTGAAACTTCTTCATTTGCATTTATATAGATTTATCCTTATGGTAACTCTGCAGAATTAAAAAAATACTCATACAGCAACATGTGCGGCTAATCCTGTTGCACTTGCAACGGAGGATGGGGGTGTTGATCTATATGAAACAGAAATTGAGTCCAAAAAAATTCGAATTAAAAAAAGAAAATCACGGCTGTTATTCATATCAATGTATTTGTGAGAGCGTGTTAGTGGCTGCTGATAACTGTGCATTTGTAGAAGATGCATTGGTTGGATAAGCATTTCACTCCCAATGCAGAGATGTGGCATACCTTGCTGCCTGGTAAAAGCCCAGTATTATAGCCCCTTACATCATTGTAACATATAATGCTAAACTAAATATGAGAGGCTGTAACCCTCACTTAAAGGAAAACTAAAGATATAATCACTGGGGGGGTAGCAAAATCTTAGGCACCTGCAGCAAATATAATCACCTGATATTCCACGGCAGTGCTCCTATTTGCTTAAAACTCCACTGGGCCACAATATTTCTCTAGAAGCTCATTTGCTAAGCTCTTCTTATGCTTATGTATTTGTCTTTTCAAGCATGGGCAGGCACAGGTGCATTCGACCTTCACTCCACTGTGCATCTACCTGCTCAGAACAGAGCAAAGAGAAGACAGAAGAGGCCAAAGAAGAGGGAGACAATGAGCTTCCACAAACTCAGCCCCACCCCCACTGCCCATTGTGTTGTGTGTTCCCTTGGTTTGTTTGTGTGCTCTGTGAATCGTATTTTAGGATTATCATATGGCACATACTATATTTGTGCAAAATATTTTTTTTTCAACTTACTTTTTATTAGTTTTTACAATACATGTAAACCATAATAATTACACAGCTTACTTTATCAAAATCTGCAAAGAGAAAGGTAAAACATGAAGTTTCAAACGATAGCTCCCAAACAAAACAAAAAAAACACATCACACATAACTATAGAGTATCGACACCAGAAATGTTCTTCCATATTTGTTGAACTTTCTGTATGAATCTTCTTTCCGAAATATTTCTTGGAATTACCATTTCATAATCTATATTACTGCCAATTTCTCTCATCAGTTAGGAAATGTTTGAAACCTCCCGTTTTTTTCCAATTTCTAGCAATTAAAAGTCTGACTGTATTTGATAATTGAAAAATTACTATTTCCAGAGCTTTGTTAGGAATTTTGCCATAAATGTTTACTGTAATAACACCACTTTCGCAGATAAAACAAAATCTTGTGATGTGCAATATATTTTATAGAGACATACATCTTTTGGGGTAATAGTTTTTCTTTAAAGGGGTTGTCCACCTTTGAGTTAACTTTTAGTATGATGTAGAGAGTAATACTTTGAGACAATTTGCAGATGGTCTTCATTTTTCATTATTTGTATTTTTTTAATTATTTCAATTTTTGTTCAGCAGCTCTTCAGCTTGGAGTTTCAGCAGCTATTTGGTTGCTGGGATCCTAATTACCTTGGCAACCAGGGTGTGGTTTGGATGAAAGACTGATATATGAATAGTAGACAACCTGAATAGGAAAGTAAGTAATATAAACCAACGATACCAATTCAACTGCAGCTTCACAGAGCAATCGTTTTTTTGGCATGGGGTGGTCAGTGACCCCCATTTGAAAACTGCAAAGGGAAATAATTCAAAAACTATGAAAAACAAATAATGAAAAGTTGCTTAGAATTGGCAGTCACTGTACCTGGGAAGTTCCTCAATAAGAGTAAAGATATCTTGTTCCAATTAATGTTGGAAATTGTAAACAACCAGACTTCATTGTTGGACTTCTTGCTGATATATCTGTGTAATGGTTAAAAATAATTATTATTTCCAGGCATCTCACACCAAGTACTTTTTTTTCTATTTTACTGTGGAAAGCAATTCTTCAGAAAACATGCATGTAAATACATAATATCCCGTCTAATTAAATTCTGCTGTCCCTAATTGAAAATACTTGTGTTTGCTTCCTCCGGCAAAGTTAAATGGCAGTGTTCTTGATTCAAAAGATACATGCATATAAATATATTCAGAAACCTGACTGAATTTCAAATGATATATTAGTAACCATAAATCTGTTCATTGGTATGACCTTCATAGCCAGCTGCGGGGTAGTGATAAATTACTCTCTTGAGTATTCCAAACTTTTTTTTGTTGGTGTCATTTTACAGTCATTTTACTGTTAATTTTGATTTCTGACGATTTACAATGGCAGGTATAAAGTTTGGGAAAGCCAGAAAAGTATTTCCAATAAGTAAGGTGTTATGCAAAGGAACCTAATCCAGTTTGTATTTAATCTGACAAATTCTATAAACCCTTTCCCTATCTGTTCTCTGTTCCGGAATGTAAAAAGGATCATTGTGATTCAGCCTAACCCAGATATATGCGAATTCATGCAGCACAGCGGAATTAGAAAGCATAGTCAGGTGCACAGCCTTCCGTCTTCCAGAGACTGCAATGTAATGGCTATATATATAGGCTATATATATATACACACACACATTACTCTAGCATCAAGCAAAGTCAAGGCGCGCTCGTTATCAGCTGGGTATTCCTCATCTAGTCTTAAAACATTTGCAATGTTAAACACCAATTAAAAGGTAGAATGTTTTCTGTTTTCTACTGTAAAATAACTATCAATTATTAAACATTTAATTAAAGTAGACAGTTGTACTAATTTTTTCCAAGTAACAAATTTTAGATTGCATTGTTGGGGCATGTTTGGGGGCGAAATGAACAATTTTATTGGCATAGATTTTCTGTAATTAGTGGTTTCCTTTCTAGAAACACACAAATTATTTGTAAAGTGAACCTGTCATTGCTCAAAGCATCTGCAGGTATTCCTGGGGGTAAGCGGCAGCTGAATAAGAAATGGGAGTAAAATAAGAGCATTTCTGGACAATAATGCCAAAAGGGCTGCTGTAAGCTGCCACAGACCATTGCTTTATATCTGGCCAGTGTCACACTGTTTGGTACTCGAAAAATGTCGTTCCCTATATAGAATCTTAATTTAGTTAACTCATGTGTACAAACAGGCTAACCTGGTTGATAAATATGTGGTAAGCCTTACACTTTAGGCCAGTGATCCTCAACAGTGGCTCGTGAGCAACATGTTGCTCACCAAGCCCTTGGATGTTGCTTCCAGTTGACTCAAAGTAGGTGCTTATTTCTGAATTCCTGGCTTGGAATCAAGTTTTGGTTGCATAAAAACTGTGTACTGACAAACAGAGCCTCCTGTATATTAGTAACCATAAATCTGTTCATTGGTATGACCTTCATAGCCAGCTGCGGGGCAGTGATAAATTACTCTCTTGAGTATTCCAGATTTTTTTGTTGTCATTTTACAGTCATTTTACAGTTTATTTTGATTTCTGACAGTTTGGGGAAGCCAGAAAAGCATTTCCAATAAGTAAGGTGTTATGCAAAGGAACCTAATCCAGTTTGTATTTAATCTGACAAATTCTATAAACCCCTTCCCTATCTGTTCTCTGTTACGGAATGTAAAAAGGATCATTGTGCTGTAAGCTGCCACAGACCATTGCTTTATATCTGGCCAATGTCACACTGTTTGGTACTCGAAAAATGTCATGCCCTATATAGAATCTTAATCTAGTTAACTCATATGTCAGGCTAACTTGGTTGATAAATATGTGATAAGCCTTACACTTTAGGGCAGAGATCCCCAACCAGTGGCTCGTGAGCAACATGCTGCTCACCAAGCCCTAGGATGTTGCTTCCAGTTGCCTCAAAGTAACTGGCTTGGAGGCAAGTTTTGGTTGCATAAAAACTACATGTAATGACAAACAGAGCCTCCTGTAGGCTGCCAGGCCTACCAATTAACTGCCAAGCTACCAATTAACTGATCACCGCCCATATTTTGCACCCCCAGGAATTTGTTTACATTTGTGTTGCTCCCCAGCTCTTTTTACAATTGAATGTGGCTCACAAGTATAAAAAGTTGGGGATCCCTGCCTTAGGGCAATGACACACAGGGAGATTTGTCGCCTGCATTAATAATTCACAACCACTAGCGACAAATCCTTTGATAGGCGGCAATTTGCTTTCTTTTGCATTTTCCCACCTTTAGGCCAAATCGGCATAAGTACTGTTGTGATTTACTTGATGTGATTACAATGTCAGCGAAGGGCTAGGAATTTTTGAGGAGATTTATTACCTGATATTGTTAATGGCGGTGACCTATCTCCCCACGTGTCATTGCCCTTATGCACACTTCAGAATTTTGTCCAGTGACAGGCAATAAACTGAAGCATAAACTGAACTCTTATTCGGAATCCCGTTATCCAGAAAGCTCTGAATTACAGAAATGGCATATCAAAAAATGTCCATTACAAGCAAAGAAGTCTAATTTTTAAAAATGATTTCCTTTTTCTCTGTAATGTTAAAACAGTACCTTGTACTTGATGGTAACTAAGCTGCATGGTGACAGAACAATCCTATTGGGGTGCTTGTCCTCTATCACTATGTTCCACTGTCAATCAGTGCGGTGTACATTTGCCCACCTCTGGAGACCCCTGAGTAAAGGACAAATTTATATCAAGCTGTTTTGTGGTTGTGGCTCTTTATGGTACTATGGTAATATACAAGATATTTTTACAGACACTTGTGTTATGGACTGAATGTAGAACATTTTCATAACGATTGCCTAACAGCACAATAAATGTTGTCCAATAAATTACAACTCTTCTGTATTTTGATTAAAAATATTTTAAAGCGAAAATATGTAAGAATCAAAGGGCTCATGCACTCTGTTTGTACTAATATCAAAGGACTAATTCTTTTGATAGGCTACACTGAATTACTTTCATGATTTAACCTCTAACCTCTTGTCTGCTATTTGCTCTACCATTTCAAGCTCCTATGATCAAAGTTCATGCTATTTATTCTGTTCTAGTTTTGCTATTTTCTGTTAAATATATTAACGGTCATGTTCATCGTGTTATTTCTCTTCTGCTGTGCATAAATGTCATATTTAGTGTCTGAGTCAAAAACTCCTGGCTCTGTGTGAAATGTTATGCAAAGACCTACAAGCCTTAAAAATATTGTGCTTTTAACCCTTTAAGTGCCAGCCGAATTCGTCATTTCGGTTCCCCCCAGTGCCAGACGTTTTTTAAGCATTTTGTACTCATTCACTTTAACAATGTTTTTTGGTAGGAAAACCTCCACGAAACTAGGGAAATTATATATCGTTTTTTTCGTCACTAATTGGGCTTCGACATACATACCAAATTTTATAACTTTTCTGGAGATATGATGTGTATTTTGGGTGAAATATGTAAAAAAAAAATAAAATTATGAAAAATTTCTGTATATTTTGAGGTTTTTTTCCATAGAAAAGTTAATTTTACTCACTTTTTTTTATTGTTTGTAAAAGCCCTGATACTCCCAATTCCAACGATACCAAATATGTGGTGGTACCCCACAGTTCCTGTCCAGAAGTAACCCCCAAACTAAGGCAATACTTAGTACAATATCACACCAGAACAAAGCAGAAAAGCGCTTGTAACAGTTAATGCAGCATAACTTATATGTAAATCTAAAATATCCCCTCATGTTTGGTATCTTTAGAAACTACAGACCTTCAGGTTTCTAGGTGCAATGTAGTTTTCACTCAAAAGCCAAATACCTTTTGTCAGTGCATTGTGAAATTTGGAACTTTTTATGACATTTTTTTTTTTTTTCTAAAACGTAAACTTGGACGCATGATCAAATGTGGATTTGACAAAAAAAAATCTCATAAAAATTTTCTAACAAAGGCATATTTGAAAGACAAACTTCTCCTGAATAAAATGATGCCCCATATGTATGGGTGCACATAAAGACATGGGCACCAAACACTCCAAAGCAGGGGCAATGCACAAGGGCAATTACAGCTAAAAATGTGGGGGCTGCGCTCTATGTGCACTTCCTGCAGTTTTTCAGTGTTAACCCCCCCTACCTGTGAAATAACCCCCACAAACTATATATTTCTGAAAAGTGCACACCTTCAGCTATTCAGAGACACCACTCTTCTCTTTCTACATGGAAAATTGTGGCCGCAGTCCCTTGCAGAAGTCAGCGCTTTGGTCAGAAATCAAGGAAAAACTAGATACAAACCTAGATTTCTCCCCAAAATCTCCATGGCAACTACCAAAAACTTACTAACCATCAATCTGCAAGTTCCCCTGAATAAAACGATACCCCATATGTATGGGTGCACATAAAGACGTGGCCACCAAATGCCCCAAAACAGGGGCAATGCATAAGGGGAATTTCAGTTGAAATTTTGGGGGCTGCGCTCTATGTGCACTACCTGCAGTTTTTCAGTGTTAACCCCCCCTACCTGTGAAATAACCCCCGCAAACTATATATTTCTGAAAAGTGCACACCTTCAGCTATTCAGAGACGCCACTCTCCTCTTTCTACATGGAAAATTGTGGCCGCAGTCCCTTGCAGAAGTTAGCGCTTTGGTCAGAAATCAAGGAAAAACCAGATACAAACCTAGATTTCTCCCCAAAATCTCCATGGCAACTACCAAAAACTTACTAACCATCAATCTGCAAGTTCCCCTGAATAAAACGATACCCCATATGTATGGGTGCACATAAAGACGTGGCCACCAAATGCCCCAAAACAGGGGCAATGCATAAGGGGAATTTCAGTTGAAATTTTGGGGGCTGCGCTCTATGTGCACTACCTGCAGTTTTTCAGTGATAACCCCCCCTGCCTGTGAGATACCCCCACAATCTATATATTTACGAAAAGTGCACACCTTCAGCTATTCAGAGACACCACTCTTCTCTTTCTACATGGAAAATTGTGGCCGCAGTCCCTTGCAGAAGTCAGCGCTTTGGTCAGAAATCAAGGAAAAACCAGATACAACACTAGATTTTGGTCAGAAATCAAGGAAAAACCAGATAAAAACCTAGATTTCTCCCCAAAATCTCCATGGCAACTACCAAAAACTTACTAAACCTCAATTTGCAAGTTCCCCTGAATAAAACGATACCCCATATGTATGGGTGCACATAAAGACGTGGCCACCAAATGCCCCCAAACAGGGGCAATGCATAAGGGGGGGCTGTGCTCTATCTGCAGTTATTTAGTCTAAACACCCCCATACCTGTGAAATAACCCCCGCAAACTATATATTTCTGAAAAGTGCACACCTTCAGCTATTCAGAGACGCCACTCTCCTCTTTCTACATGGAAAATTGTGGCCGCAGTCCCTTGCAGAAGTTAGCGCTTTGGTCAGAAATCAAGGAAAAACCAGATACAAACCTAGATTTCTCCCCAAAATCTCCATGGCAACTACCAAAAACTTACTAACCATCAATCTGCAAGTTCCCCTGAATAAAACGATACCCCATATGTATGGGTGCACATAAAGACGTGGCCACCAAATGCCCCAAAACAGGGGCAATGCATAAGGGGAATTTCAGTTGAAATTTTGGGGGCTGCGCTCTATGTGCACTACCTGCAGTTTTTCAGTGATAACCCCCCCTACCTGTGAGATACCCCCACAATCTATATATTTACGAAAAGTGCACACCTTCAGCTATTCAGAGACACCACTCTTCTCTTTCTACATGGAAAATTGTGGCCGCAGTCCCTTGCAGAAGTCAGCGCTTTGGTCAGAAATCAAGGAAAAACCAGATACAACACTAGATTTTGGTCAGAAATCAAGGAAAAACCAGATAAAAACCTAGATTTCTCCCCAAAATCTCCATGGCAACTACCAAAAACTTACTAAACCTCAATTTGCAAGTTCCCCTGAATAAAACGATACCCCATATGTATGGGTGCACATAAAGACGTGGCCACCAAATGCCCCCAAACAGGGGCAATGCATAAGGGGGGGCTGTGCTCTATCTGCAGTTATTTAGTCTAAACACCCCCATACCTGTGAAATAACCCCCGCAAACTATATATTTCTGAAAAGTGCACACCTTCAGCTATTCAGAGACGCCACTCTCCTCTTTCTACATGGAAAATTGTGGCCGCAGTCCCTTGCAGAAGTTAGCGCTTTGGTCAGAAATCAAGGAAAAACCAGATACAAACCTAGATTTCTCCCCAAAATCTCCATGGCAACTACCAAAAACTTACTAACCATCAATCTGCAAGTTCCCCTGAATAAAACGATACCCCATATGTATGGGTGCACATAAAGACGTGGCCACCAAATGCCCCCAAACAGGGGCAATGCATAAGGGCAATTTCAGTTGAAATTTTGGGGGCTGCGCTCTATGTGCACTACCTGCAGTTTTTCACTGTTAACCCCCCCTACCTGTGAGATAACCCCCACAATCTATATATTTACGAAAAGTGCACACCTTCAGCTATTCAGAGACGCCACTCTTCTCTTTCTACATGGAAAATTGTGGCCGCAGTCCCTTGCAGAAGTCAGCGCTTTGGTCAGAAATCAAGGAAAAACCAGATACAAACCTAGATTTTGGTCAGAAATCAAGGAAAAACCAGATAAAAAACCTAGATTTCTCCCCAAAATCTCCATGGCAACTACCAAAAACTTACTAACCATCAATCTGCAAGTTCCCCTGAATAAAACGATACCTATGTCTGGTTGCACATAGGCCGCCAAACCTGAAAATGCATAATATTGGGGCTGCACTCTATGCACCCCTTTTTTTTTGCCTGCACCCGAATGAATGGGATACGCTCGGGTGCAGGCACATGTAGCCGATATACGCATGAAAACGCGTGAGAATGCAAAGTCTCGCGTTTTCATGCGTATATCGGCTACACGTGCCTGCACCCGAGCGTATCCCATTCATTCGGGTGCAGGAACAAGTAGCAGGCGTAGGGCTGAATTTTCGGCAAGCGTTTTTCCACTTGCTGAAAAAATCAGCCCTACGCCTCGTGTGGCATCAGCCTAACCCTTGGCAATAGAAACTACCAGAACAATCTTAGCACCTCTGGACCTTTCTAGAACAACTGAAATCAAATGGAATAAAACCACTAAAAGCAATCAAAGAACAATAGTTGCAATGAAATCGGTAAGAGCCCTGGATCCACCAATGTCACTGCAAAAGCAACCTTTTTGGGGGCACTAAACACACAATAAAGAACAATGCAAAGATAAAACACCGTAAAATCCAATAAAACCACCTAAACCAACAGAAGAACAATAATTGCAATGAAATCGGTGGTCAGAGCCCTGGATCCACCAACGTCACTGCAAATTCAGCACCCAATAGCAATACAAAAAGTTACAGTGCAATAGAATAATTCAAAAACAGAAATCAATTATGAAAATGCCAAAAAAACACTAAAATGCAACCAAATAAATCAGATAATTATAGAGCAAGATCAGAAATAAAGTTTTAGTAAAAAAAAAGACTGCCAAAGAAAGCAAAGACAGAAAGAAAAGAAAAGAAAGAAAGAAAAAAAAAAAAAAAAAAAAAAAAAAAGTGTAAGTGTAAGTGTGTGTGTAAGTGTCTGTGTGTGCTTGGGAAAGTTGTAAATCAGTGTGTATGTGTACAAAAGTGTAATAATGACAAAGATAGAAGAAAAAATGCAAAAAAAAAAAAAAAAAAATTTTTTAGACAGTTGAGATAGAAATAAGCAAAATAAACAGTGGTAGAGAGTTGTAGTTCAGCTTACCCAAGGCAGGCAGACGATCAGGGGCGATCAGGGGCGATCAATCCAGCAGGAAGGCAGCAGGGGAGCTCCATCTCGTCCGAAGTGCGCAGCAGGAGTGAGGGAGCCGACAGTAGGCGGCGCTATTTAAAGGGACAGCAGTGGACACGTCATCAACGCGTGTCCACTGCTGTCATTGGCTGGCGACGCGATCGGTGCGGCTCGGGGACCCGGATCGGTGAGTATGTCTTACTCTGCTCGTTGCCTAGGGGGATCTGAGGGGTTTACAAGCGCTGCGCTGCTTTAAAAGCGAGCGCAGCGCTTGTAAACCCGACAGTGCCATTGGACGTAGATTCTACGTCCCATGGCACTTTGGTCCCTTGGTACCTGGGACGTAGAATCTACGTCCCTTGGCACTTAAAGGGTTAATCTAATTTCACACATATAATTGGTTCAAATATCTCCTATATCAGTGATCCCCAACCAGTGGCTTGTGAGCAACATATTGCTCACCAACCCCTTGGATGTTGCTCTCAACATTTACTACCAAATAAAGCCTCCTGTAAGCTGATAGGGTGCATAGAGGTACCTAATAGCCAATCATAGCTCTTCTTTGACTCCTCCATGAGCTTTTATGATGCTTGTGTTGCTCTCCAAGTCTTTTTACATTTGACTGTGGCTCACGAGTAAGAAAGTTTGGGGATCTCTGTCCTATAGGGTCATTATATATCTCACTTGCTGTGTAGTGAAAAAAGAAAACATTTTGCTGTAAGTGTCAGTTTATATTCCACTGTGTGAGATGAGACAGGCCTCTTTACAAATCGGACTGCTGTCCCCAGTCCAGAGTGTCTCCCTGATTCTAACAATAAATTCACTGGGCATAAAAATGACCATAATGTGTTATTAACCAGTATCAGATATTATCACATTATACTGTACTAGAAAGTGTAAACTGGCACAGTGATTAGCATTTCTGGGTTTCATTTGAGATTGGGGCACCATCTAGATTGAGTTCATATGTCTGGGGGCTGAGTTCCCTACAGGGGCTCCACTTTCCTCCCACAGTTCCAAAACCCACTGGTGTAATAATGGTCTCATGAGGTATTTTGAAGTGCAGCTGTTGGAAAATATTACAATATTCCAGGTTTAAATACAATGATAACAAGGTTAAAAACCATTGCATTTGTTAGTAGTGATGAGCAAATTTTTTTAGCAGGCTTGGATTCGCTGCGAAATTCCACATTAGATAAAATAGGAACAGAAAAATCAAAAACTCTAGAGAATGTGAAAGAAAAATACAGCACAAGAATGATACGACAACAAATAATGTCAGTTCAATGATACAGGTATATAAATTTGTTTTGTTTACACTCATATAGTTTTCCTGGCAGTCATATGGCTGTGCTTATTGGCCAGTTGTAATAGTTTACATAGCAATAATAACAAGTACCAGATGTTGTAAAATCTGTCTGAATATAATATCTGTGTATCCTAGGTATAAATCTAGTACCAGAGACAATGTTTTGCTTTATTTGTTTTGTCTCATTACTGTGACCTCCTTCTACAAAGGAAGTGGCAATGGGTCATTGAAAATGATGTACATTGGCAATTTCCACCAGTACTGTATACCATAGAGTATTACAGCTTTCTGCCAGCATTATTAATACAGGAGAAAAAAGATTATAATAAATATACACATTGACCACTTTAGGAGTATGTTTGGAAAAAGATAAATTGCATTAAGTTTTGCACTAAAATTCCTAAATGCTCTACCCTGTATAATGCAGTCTTGTAACTTGCCTACATAGTGCTGCAGGGAGCTGTATAATGTCTGTCTGCATTGCAGCAAGAAATAATAACTGTGTTATGGTTGCTTCTGCTATCTGATGCTGTATTGGCTGGGAAGTTTTGGGGTAACACAGTGGTGTTGCACCACAAATGCTGGCCACTCCAGACTTGCAGGAAACATAGTCCATTTATTTTTCAACTAAAAAAAAAACAGCAGCAAAGAGGCAGCTTTGTTCAGCAACAGAAAGTCCAACACAACAGAATTTGCTTACTTTAGCAGACAAATCATCCAACGTGCAATTAGTACACACAGGCAAAATGGTAAATGGGCAAGACAGCTCCCAAGGGCAGCTCCACTTCCATAAACTTCAGGGTATATGCCCTCCAACTTGTACATGGCTAACATTTTGCTGCATGTACTAATATACTAAAAGGTAGATGTAAATGTAGATGTATACGAAAAAAGGAAAGCCCTGGAGATATAAGCGTAGGGGCTGCATGACAAGGGATCCGAATAACCAGCAGCCAGATTACACTGGTTTATGTTTAGAGATTGGCAGAACCAGGTGCAACTGTGATTAGGTGAGAAGGAAAGAGTTAAGGTAGGAGAAGGCTGGCCTGGGGAGGGGCGGAGAAAGAGAGGGATGTGATGTCAGAAAAGCACTCACTTCCTTATCTTCTGAGCAGGTAGAAACATCCCACCCACCCTCCCTCTTTTTGCATATTTTGAGAAATGTCAGGAGTTTCTCTTCTTTTGGTTTTCATATTATCTATTAATAACTGAATGTGGAATTTTACCTGAATGCATTTGAGAGTCAGCTTTGTGTTTAATTCATGTTAACAACGATTTCTTGATCCAGGGAATGTTTCCGATCGCCCAGGGGGTCAGGAAGGAATTTTTTCCCTCTTGAGGCATAATTGGCACTAGCTTCAGGTTGGGTTTTTTGCCTTCCTCTGGATCAAAATAGTGGATATATGATAATATATTTTAAGTTTTATTTGTCACAGCAGCGGTAGGACCTTGCCAGAGTACTGCACAGGTCATTTTAGCAGAGGGAGAAAGGAGGTTCTCTCCTGTGACTGCACGGTGGATTGATAGATACAGACGCTACTACTGCTTGTGCTAGGTGACAGCCTGCTTGGATTTCCTATCATCGAGACACTGCAGATCCAGGACCGGCAGCAGGGCTGCTGAACTTCTCTCATGGTTGGTAATGCAGCTCCTGCTGGTAGCAGAGTTTGGGGCCATCCTCTCTGTAGGTAGAGGCAGTCTAATACTCATTCAAGTCTTCAGCAAGGAACGGCAGAGCATAGTAGCGACCTCTTATGGAATTATGGCTTTAGAATATTGCCTTGGGTTAGGCTGGCAAGGTCCTATTTATTTGATAAAATGTGAATAAATGCTGTGGCCATTTTCTCCACCTCTGTCTCCTGGTGTTTCATTGAGATATGTAAGAAGGGGGGTTCAGTGGGGTGCCTCAAGGCGAAGGGTCAATTGAGGAGTCCCCTTGTCATGTAGATGTTCCATCAATGGAATGCCTTCAGGTGCCTCCTGAACCCCTCTGACCAAACAATCCAGTCATGTCATAGAGTTTGTAGCTGGGGCATAATGCTAAAGAATGGCAATATAAAATATAAGCAGAACATTCATACATTCTGATGAGCGATATCTGATGTTTCGCAATTTTTTTGGCAGATTCGCTCATCATTAATTCTAAGATCTATTCAGAAAGTATTTCTTTTAATGACAACTGTTCTTAAAATGATTTCTCTTCATAATCACCGGAAAATATTTTAAAAGGACTGAAAATCGAAAAACCTATTAATAAAAGGAGAACTCATCAAATCTCATCAAAGAATTAGTTTAGACATGTTACTCCATATGTTAATGACTTTTACACTGACCTAAGGCCACCACAGCCCCTTACAGCAGTGGGGATCTGTGCCTCCGAAGATGCCACCCATGGCTACCCGTATTCTTTTCTGCTAATTCAAAGGAGATGCTCTGAGCAGCTGTCAGTTGTAAGTATAGTAACTGACTTACAATATATAGCAACAATATAAAACTCATGATTCATTTCTTATTAGTAATTACTTCAATACATGACAGCATAAAAACCAGCCAACACGCTGAGCATGAGCATTGCTAGTCTCACACTAAAGACATTTTTAAATATAAGTATAGCCTTAGGACTCATAAGCACTTCCCCTGCTCTGGCTGCATTCTGAGGTGCAGATCTTAGTGTCAGGGGGCTGCACGCCAGCCCTGTCCTTACCACCTGCCCTATAGCCCTTTTGTGGCCTTTGCTGTTCCCTTGTGCATCAGTCAGACTTTGTCAATAGGAAGTTTTATTATATACGCTGTACAAACTGTAAACTTTTCAATCATTTTTCCCCCAAGCAGTTGGCTCCCTAACACCTAAAAGGCATCTAAAGACCCCAAAAATATTAATGTATACTTGTTCTCTGTGGTCCTATGAGTACTTTTGCAGTTTACATCATTTCATATGTCTAGTGTTGTTAGGCAGTATTACACTGCTAATAGCAGGCATTCAGCGCTGCTGCTTTTTGAAGGACAGGGTGTCAGCGACCCTAACCGTCTTCACATTTTCTATGTAGTTCCTGTGTTCCCTTAATCTTCGGGTTGCTGACCCTCAGTTAGCAAAAAGCCTAAACTAAAACTACAAATATCAGAAAAAATGTATTTAAATTATAAGCAAAGAAACAAAAAACTGTGATTAGGCAAGCACTTTTAGTAAGTTTACATTAATTATTTTTTTGGATTTAAATTCTCTTTAAGCAGGATCACAAAACCAATATTAAACGTGGGCAAATTAAGAATTGTTCACACAACAGAAACATTGCCCACATTGAATGTATTTATTCCATTACTATTTCACGTAATTCCCTGACGTAAGAGGTAATAAACATTGTTGTGAATGAGTAATGGTAAGGCAGTAGCACTGCTAGAGAAGTTAAGGAAAACAAAGCAAGAGCATTTACCTGTGCTTTTTTTTTTACTATTCTTAATTGTCAGGTAGTGAAATCAATAAGGACCTTAAAACCGGGACCCTGCATTGCTTAACAGGGAGCAATAAAAAAAATACAACTATGTCAGCTCACAGGCCAAATTATCCTGGGAAATAAATATCCTTTATGGGTAAATAGTCTATATAGCTTAAATAGGGCTTTAACAGGGTTAAATATAATATATATATATATATATATATATATATATATATATATATATATATATATATATAAGAATGAATCAGTCGGCGCTCACGATAAGCAGTCTTTAAATGCCTGGGTGCAGTCCTCTCAAAGCTTTTTTAGACATCCGAAAAAATGGTCCACTTCACACAGGACTTGTGAACAAAACATAGTAATTTATCGCATGTGAAACACAAACTGACGTTTCGGCACAAGTGCTGTGTGAAGCGGACCATTTTTTCGGATATATGTATATACTGTATATATATATATATATATATATATAAAATAGTCCATAGGGTACACACCATTTGCAGCAACAAAACCTGGGTGCTAGTACAAAAACATTCACTGGAACAAGGACAGCACTTAAAAGAATTTAAAGAATTGTGAGCAAAATGTAAATGAAAAAATAGAAAGGTTTATTACTCAACGTTTCGGTCTCACACAGAAACCGTCATCTGGCGTGAAAAACCAGATGAAGGTTTCTGTGTGAGAGCGAAACGTTGAGTAATAAACCTTTCTATTTTTGCATTTACATTTTATGGGAGATGGTCTTCTCATAATTTGGAGCTTTCTGGATAACAGATACTATACTTGTATAGCAGTTCATACTGAAAAATGTAAAATAAATGTAAATAAGCAGATAATTAAGGCTGCCTGTGTAGATGAATCTGTAACAAAAGGCTTTGTCAAAATCTTATTGAAAAATAAATATAAACCCTGCTTAACTGTATTTTTTTCCATGTTTCAGTATTTCTGGTTGTTCAGTTTTAGAAGGCAGTGGTGTTAATAAATGGTAGCACTGCAGAAATATCTGCACATATCTTACCCTCACACCTAAAGTTTGTGACAGTTAATTCATTAGTTGAGTTAATTTTGATAAAATGCTATCACGATTACTGATGGCATATCACATAGGGTGCTATATCACTTACAATATCATAGGAATGAATTGAAGCAGCCAGAGCCTGCGTGATACTCGCAGAGGCAATCAACTGTGAGTTGGCTGCTTTCATCTTTCAGCAAGCCATGCAATATTGATGCAGTGTTGACAATGCTGGATTTTTTGATTAAGGGGCATCCAACATTGCTATTGACTTTACATTTGGGTTTACCCGTATCATAGGAAATAAATAATAGGTTATTGACCGAATATCTGACTTTCTGAATGAATTGCTCTTTATTTAGATAGTATCTGGCTTTCCGTATGAGTTACACTCTATTTAGATCACATTTATTTTATGGCCCAAGTGCAAACACAGCCAAGGAATCTTCTAATAGGTCATGTCTCCAAGAAAAATGTTTTTCTGCACATGATAATGGAAAAAATATACTCTGCTGAGCAGCATTATACATTTCCTACTCTGAATCAATTTCCCCAAAATGAAATATATCTTGGAGCTAGCCCCATACATTAACGCTATTGTTAATTCAATCTCCCCTCCCCTTTTGAAAAAACAGCTGCATTCATCTCCTCCCTTCAGTTGTATCCAGTGGGGGTATTATTAACAGGTCAGTGATGGATTATATTAGCATAATACATACATATAGTATAGTTTCTTTGTTTGGCATTTACAGATAATATAACATAGTACCCACAAAGCTACACCCACCAATTGCAATAAATTTAAAAACAGTATCGACCATGTTGTTGCTTGCCAATAGAAAACAGAAATAGAAAAATGTAAATGGATTCAGACGCTTGGCAGAGGAACACCTTCCTGTACCAGAAACAATAAATGTACATGGGCAAATGTTGAAAAAGCAAAGCCACAAGTACATTAAAGCAGATTACACTTATAATTATATCCCTATATTGTGGGAATGCACTTGTAACCCCTATTTGGCTGTAAAACAGTCAAGCACCAGCTAGAATAGGTTAGAGCATGGGTACATTATAGCCGACTGTGGATCAGGGTTTAGATACTACCTGTCTCCTATGTCTTAACTGTGGCCCTATGCTTAGGCAACAGCGCCTGTATGGAATGGTACTTCCAGCTACTTTCCTTGGTGGAGCTGAAACTGCTCTTGCTTCCTTCCCTCTCTATCTCACTTTCCTAGAAAGTGCTCCACAAGAGTAACTATCTAACTGGTCCTCGTTCACAGGGTCCCTGTCCCCGACTTCACTAGGGTAGGTGATGACTCTAGCGTAAAGTATGACTTTACTGGGGCCCTGGTGATTCCAGGCTCAGTGGACCTTCACCTGAGACAAAGAGGCAGCCAAAGAGGAAGACCCACCCCTTTGCTAAACACTATATTGTAGTGCAAAGGGTGGAGTCAACCTGTAAACCAATAAGGCATAACTCTAAACTCATAACTCTAAGTGCATAACTCTAAACTGATACATGGGTCTTTGCCCAGGAACAGCATAAACTAAGGAAGTTGTAGGGTTTAAAGCCATAAGGGCATATTAACCCTATGGGTCCCTACACACTCAACAGGTACGTGCATGTGTTTTATTCACAAAGGGTTTTCCAAAACCTGGGCACTTTTCAATTCATACAACATTAAATATACATAAAGTCCATTCTTCTGAAACCAAAACAAAATGGTCCACTGGCAGCTTAAATTCCTTAGACACCTGCTTTTTGACTGTGCCACAATTAACGCAACTAAAAATTACAAACATTTAGGTTTATTGCAAGAGCACTAATGGGTGCAAAAAGGGCATCTGTTAGCGATCATTCCAAAAGAACTATCATCTAGGCTCTGGCTGCATCTAGCACAGAGTGTGTATATTGCGTTCTCAGCCCACTAACGCTCCCTAATGGACACACAAGATAGAGGACTCACCTTCTCCTCAGTAAATATCTTTTCTAGGGAGGGGTGCAAAGTTCAAAAAACTTTTTTTTTTCAGTTGCATGCACTTTACATGTTCTGCATGTAATAGTATCCAGTCAGGGCTTTTCTTACTAGTGGCATGGAATTATTTGTAACACAACCAACAGCTCTTCATATGTAATTGTAAGGATTCTGTAATTTGCAATTCCAATAGCCGGATGCTGCAGCTTGAAATGCTTTTTAAACTTCATGCCATGGTTGTGTTACTATATACATCATGCCATAGTTGCAACCCTTTTCCAGAAAATCGGTGATGCCCCATAGACCTTTTTATTAATAATACTGCTTTGTGGAGCCCTTCCAAGTATGATCCCTGGGGCAAATGCTCCTGCTTGAACCCTCATAAAGACCACTCTGTGTCTATCCATATATGTTTACTTTTATAGCCTTTAGGGTTTGAAACCTTTCAAACTACAGGCTTTTCTGCCATTTAAAGACTCTTGTATTGCTCAAATAAAAATGTACTAAATTTATTTAGAAAATAAGCAAAGGTGATTAAAGCCATACACAATATAATGTACAAATGTCACGGTCGGCACCCAATGCCAGAACAAACGCTAAGCACCCTGGTCTCGGCTCGTGCTTCGCCAGTAATGTGACCGCCTTTGGCTTCGGGAGGAGCCCTCAGCTACTCAGATGCCACCTGGACTTAAACGAGAGGTGCAGGGCAGGAGTTCTGGCCAGCAATGGGGCACGACAGTATAAAAAGTCTTAAGGCCAACGGTCACGGTACAGACTGGAGTTAGCGGATACGAAGTCAGACAGACCGGGTCGAGGCAGGCAGATAGCGAGGAACGTCAGGCAGGCAAGGGTCACACCGGGAAATCAGACAGAAGGATTAAGCAGAATCAGTAGTCAAAAACTGGCACGGGTCAGGATACAGGTATTCAGAATAGTCAAAGCCAGGCAGGGTCAAAGCAGGAATCAGGAATCAGGCAGAAGCTTAAAGCACAGAAAGGCACCAGGAATAAACCTATCACGGGCAAAGAAGCATTCCAGAAAACCCCTATAAATACCCCTTTAATTTTTCAAATTTGGCGCCATTGCGCGCTGACGTCACGCGCCAGCGTGCCTGCGCCTTTAAATAGCCGGCGTGCGCGGCGCGCGCGTATTAGGAAGGAGCCGGCTAGAGGAGCGGCGCGGCAGGCGTCCCTGCTGATGGTGCGGCGGGCGTCCCCGCCGCACCAAAGGTAATTTTATTACATTACCCCCCTTTCTAGGGGGGGCCACCGGACCCCCAGGTTTCCCAGGAAACTTTAAATGGAACCGCCTTCTGAGGCGGTCAGCCTTAATGTCCTCAACTGAGACCCAGGAGTTCTCCTCAGGGCCAAAGCCCCTCCACCTGGTTAAATACTGCAGCTTACCCCGCACAATGCGGGAGTCGAGGAACTCCTGGATCTCATATTCCGGCTGCCCCTCTACCAGTACCGGGGGAGGAACAGACAAATGTCGAACACCAGCAGCAGGCTTTAACAGGGAAACATGAAAAGAGTTGGAAATCTTGAAATTAGCAGGTAACCTTAAATGAACTGAAGAAGGATTAACCCTTTCACTGCCAGCCAATTTGTCCTAAAAGCGAACATCTACTGCCAAGCAATTTTGAGACATTTTGCACTCATTACATTTGCTTAGGTTTTTTGACAAGTAAGTCTACATGAAATAAGGCAAATTATATATCGTTTTTTTCGGAGCGAATTGGGCTTGAACACTGTAAAAAAAAAATGTACTTTTTCAGGAGATGTAACAAAAATTTTGAGTGAAATATGTAAAAAAAAAATAAAAAAAATAAAAATATGTTTTTATTTTGTGTTTTTTTTTCAAGAAAAATTACATTTACTGACAAATTTTATTATTTATAAAAGCCACGACTCTGCTGAATCCACCAATACCAAATATGTATTGGTATCCCACTTTTCTTGCCCAGAAGACACCCCAATAATAAAACAACATTTTCTATAATTTTACATTTTAACAAAACCGATAAGCGCATCTCTTTGTTAACATGGTATATCTAATGATAGAAGTGAAAAACCTCCATATGTTAGGTATTTTTAGAAACTACACACCGCTAGGTTTTTGGGTCTGGGGTAGTTTTTTGCTCTAAATGCAGTTGGCGTATACAGATCACTAAGAAATTCAACAATACTTTTTGGGATTTTTTTTTTTTTATTAAATGTCATCAAAGTCACAGAGACAAAAGTGAATTTGAGAAAAAAATATCCAATAAAAATTTTCAAATCAAGTAAAATATGAAAGAACAAGTTCTCACAAGTAAAACGATACCCCACATGCAAGTGTGCACCTAAAGACGGGGCCACCAAACACCCCAAAACAGGGGCAATACATTTGAGCAATTTCAGCTGGAAAGTTTGGGGCTACTCTCTTGGGGCACTCCTTGCAGTTTTTTAGTCAAAACACCCCCTACCTGTAAAATAACCCCCACAAACCATATATTTCTTGAAAGTGCACACCTGCAGCTATTCAGCGGTGCCATCCTTGTTCCCCTACATGGAAAACTGTGGACGCAGCTCTTCATAGAAGTTTGCAGTTTGGCCTGAAATGAAGAAAAAAAAAGATCCAAAGTTAAATTTCTCCCCAAAATTGCCATGACAACTACAAAAAACCTGCTCACTATCAATCTGCAACTTCTCCTGAACAAAACGATACCCCACATGCAAGTGTGCACCTAAAGACGGGGCCACCAAACACCCTAAAACAGGGGCAATACATTTGAGCAATTTCAGCTGAAAAGTTTGGGGCTACTCTCTAAGTGCACTCCTTGCAGTTTTTTAGTCAAAACACCCCCTACCTGTAAAATAACCCCCCCAAACCATATATTTCTTGAAAGTGCACACCTGCAGCTATTCAGCGGTGCCATCCTTATTCCCCTACATGGAAAACTGTGGACGCAGCTCTTCGTAGAAGTTTGCAGTTTGGCCTGAAATGAAGAAAAAAAAAGATCCAAAGTTAAATTTCTCCCCAAAATTGCCATGACAACTACAAAAAACCTGCTCACTATCAATCTGCAACTTCTCCTGAACAAAACGATACCCCACATGCAAGTGTGCACCTAAAGACGGGGCCACCAAACACCCTAAAACAGGGGCAATACATTTGAGCAATTTCAGCTGAAAAGTTTGGGGCTACTCTCTAAGTGCACTCCTTGCAGTTTTTTAGTCAAAACAACCCCTACCTGTAAAATAACCCCCACAAACCATATATTTCTTGAAAGTGCACACCTGCAGCTATTCAGCGGTGCCATCCTTATTCCCCTACATGGAAAACTGTGGACGCAGCTCTTCGTAGAAGTTTGCAGTTTGGCCTGAAATGAAGAAAAAAAAAGATCCAAAGTTAAATTTCTCCCCAAAATTGCCATGACAACTACAAAAAACCTGCTCACTATCAATCTGCAACTTCTCCCGAACAAAACGATACCCCACATGCAAGTGTGCACCTAAAGACAGGGCCACCAAACACCCTAAAACAGGGGCAATACATTTGAGCAATTTCAGCTGAAAAGTTTGGGGCTACTCTCTAAGTGCACTCCTTGCAGTTTTTTAGTCAAAACACCCCCTACCTGTAAAATAACCCCCCCAAACCATATATTTCTTGAAAGTGCACACCTGCAGCTATTCAGCGGTGCCATCCTTGTTCCCCTACATGGAAAACTGTGGACGCAGCTCTTCGTAGAAGTTTGCAGTTTGGCCTGAAATGAAGAAAAAAAAAGATCCAAAGTTAAATTTCTCCCCAAAATTGCCATGACAACTACAAAAAACCTGCTCACTATCAATCTGCAACTTCTCCCGAACAAAACGATACCCCACATGCAAGTGTGCACCTAAAGACAGGGCCACCAAACACCCTAAAACAGGGGCAATACATTTGAGCAATTTCAGCTGGAAAGTTTGGGGCTACTCTCTAAGTGCACTCCTTGCAGTTTTTTAGTCAAAACACCCCCTACCTGTAAAATAACCCCCCCAAACCATATATTTCTTGAAAGTGCACACCTGCAGCTATTCAGCGGTGCCATCCTTGTTCCCCTACATGGAAAACTGTGGACGCAGCTCTTCGTAGAAGTTTGCAGTTTGGCCTGAAATGAAGAAAAAAAAAGATCCAAAGTTAAATTTCTCCCCAAAATTGCCATGACAACTACAAAAAACCTGCTCACTATCAATCTGCAACTTCTCCCGAACAAAACGATACCCCACATGCAAGTGTGCACCTAAAGACGGGGCCACCAAACACCCTAAACAGGGGCAATACATTTGAGCAATTTCAGCTGAAAAGTTTGGGGCTACTCTCTAAGTGCACTCCTTGCAGTTTTTTAGTCAAAACACCCCCTACCTGTAAAATAACCCCCCCAAACCATATATTTCTTGAAAGTGCACACCTGCAGCTATTCAGCGGTGCCATCCTTGTTCCCCTACATGGAAAACTGTGGACGCAGCTCTTCGTAGAAGTTTGCAGTTTGGCCTGAAATGAAGAAAAAAAAAGATCCAAAGTTAAATTTCTCCCCAAAATTGCCATGACAACTACAAAAAACCTGCTCACTATCAATCTGCAACTTCTCCCGAACAAAACGATACCCCACATGCAAGTGTGCACCTAAAGACGGGGCCACCAAACACCCCAAAACAGGGGCAATACATTTGAGCAATTTCAGCTGGAAAGTTTGGGGCTACTCTCTAAGTGCACTCCTTGCAGTTTTTTAGTCAAAACACCCCCTACCTGTGAAATAACCCCCACAAACCATACATTTCTTGAAAGTGCACACCTACAGCTATTCAGCGGTGCCATCCTTGTTCCCCTACATGGAAAACTGTGGACGCAGCTCTTCGTAGAAGTTTGCAGTTTGGCCTGAAATGAAGAAAAAAAAAGATCCAAAGTTAAATTTCTCCCCAAAATTGCCATGACAACTACAAAAAACCTGCTCACTATCAATCTGCAACTTCTCCCGAACAAAACGATACCCCACATGCAAGTGTGCACCTAAAGACGGGGCCACCAAACACCCCAAAACAGGGGCAATACATTTGAGCAATTTCAGCTGGAAAGTTTGGGGCTACTCTCTAAGTGCACTCCTTGCAGTTTTTTAGTCAAAACACCCCCTACCTGTAAAATAACCCCCACAAACCATACATTTCTTGAAAGTGCACACCTACAGCTATTCAGCGGTGCCATCCTTGTTCCCCTACATGGAAAACTGTGGACGCAGCTCTTCATAGAAGTTTGCAGTTTGGCCTGAAATGAAGAAAAAAAAAGATCCAAAGTTAAATTTCTCCCCAAAATTGCCATGACAACTACAAAAAACCTGCTCACTATCAATCTGCAACTTCTCCCGAACAAAACGATACCCCACATGCAAGTGTGCACCTAAAGACGGGGCCACCAAACACCCAAAACAGGGGCAATACATTTGAGCAATTTCAGCTGGAAAGTTTGGGGCTACTCTCTAAGTGCACTCCTTGCAGTTTTTTAGTCAAAACACCCCCTACCTGTGAAATAACCCCCACAAACCATACATTTCTTGAAAGTGCACACCTACAGCTATTCAGCGGTGCCATCCTTGTTCCCCTACATGGAAAACTGTGGACGCAGCTCTTCGTAGAAGTTTGCAGTTTGGCCTGAAATGAAGAAAAAAAAAGATACAAAGTTAAATTTCTCCCCAAAATTGCCATGACAACTACAAAAAACCTGCTCACTATCAATCTGCAGCTTCTCCTGAATCAAACGATACCCCACATATATGGGAGTATCAAAAGGCACACCCACCAAACACCCTAAAACTGGGGCAATAGCTAAATTTGGTAGCTATGCTATAAGTGCACATCTGTTAGATTTTGAGTCTTAGCAACCCCCTTACCTGGAAAATACCCCCACAAACTATATGTTCCTTGATAGTGCTCACCTGCAGCTGTTCAGGAAAACCATCCTTGCTTTCCTACATAAAGAATTGTGGACACAGTTCTCCGAAAAACTTTGCAGTTTGGCCTAAAATAAAGGATAAAAAAAGATCCAAAGTTACATTTCTCCCTGAAACTGCAATAATGACTAAAACACCCTGCCCAGTTTAGCCCCAAATATATTCTACTTACGTTTATCTATTTAGTTGAGCATCTTTCGGCCCTTTTGTTTCATCTGTACTTCACTTAATTGTGAGCATTTGAGATGCTAACAATAAAGCTCATATTAGCAACGTCAAGTCTGATCACGCTTGCTGTTCATATAAGCCAGGCATCCTCAAACTACAGCCCTTGGGCTTGATGCGGCCCCCCAAGATAATTTACCCGTTCCCCACTATGATCTGATGCGAGGACGCAGCGGAGAGCGGAAGGACGCAACGGAGAGAGGAAGGACGCAACGGAGAGCGGAAGGACGCAGCGGAGAGCGGAAGGACGCAGCGGAGAGCGGAAGGACGCAGCGGAGAGCGGAAGGACGCAGCGGAGAGCGGAAGGACGCAGCGGAGAGCTTAAGGACGCAGCGGAGAGCTTAAGGACGCAGCGGAGAGCTTAAGGACGCAGCGGAGAGCAGAAGGACGCAGCGGAGAGCAGAAGGACGCAGCGGAGAGCAGAAGGACGCAGCGGAGAGCAGAAGGACGCAGCGGAGAGCAGAAGGACACAGCAGAGAGCAGAAGGACGCAGCGGAGAGGGCCATAGTATGAGGACAGGGGGGGGGACTTTAGTCTGTCCCCCCAACAGTCTGAGGAACCATGAACTGGCCCCCTGCTTAAAAAGTTTGAGGACCCCTGATGTAAGCATTCAAAATTGTGGTGCTAGGTCAGGGGTCCCCAACCTTTTTAGCCCCGCGGCCCGGTAGGAGGCACAAAATTTTTTACACGGCGCATAATACATGCAACGCGCTGGGGGGAGGGGGCGCTGCGGCCCACTGCCATGCCGTCCGCGGCCCAGCGGTTGGGGACCCCTGCTAGGTGACTAAGAACAAAATATATACTTCCCAAAATTAAAGATAGCCTCAGTAAGTTGTCAATCAAGTTCCCTGTTCCTTTCACTGTTATGCCTTGAGCTCAGTACTAATATACATAATAAAGAGAAAGACTACAATTAGCATTGAATTAGTTGATTAGTAGATAATAGTTTATTAGTATTGAAATGCAAACTGTCCCCATCTATCAGCAAACCATCAGCAAAACTACTTTCACAACTGCAAACAAAAACCCTAAACATGCAAAAATCACTTTACAAAAAGCTGGAGCCCATAACAAAAAACAAGATTTCAGGGAGACCCAATAAACTAGTAAAATATGAAATATTGTCCAAAAAAACAGATAGCAAGGGCAGCTTATGAGGTGTCAGTAGAAAAAAAACTTTGTGGCATCAGCAGGGGAGATGAAAACATCAGCAGGCAAGATGAATCATCATAATCATCACACACCACAAATGTGTAGGCGCCCTGTGCGTTACCTTACACCTCAATTGGCTATACCCCCAGTGCCATCCATAATAAGCAATATATTAGGGTACTGAAAATTCCAAAATAACCACAACTGCCCTGAATACATAAATCAAAGTATACTATATAAATTTTGCACAAAGTGGGATACCAATGCTTACTATAAATCCAATCCAAATCAATACACAATTTATAAACCTTTCAGTAGTGCAGCTGCGTATGGTATATTTCAAAACATGGTTTGAAACATAACCCAGGGTTGCGAGGGCACTTTGGGCAATAGTACCTTGTATCTCGTCTTATACCCCTTTTGCGGCACACTTTGCAGCCTTTCTGGGGTCTCTGTTTGCCAGGTGTGGGTGGAAGCGTATCTATAAAATGCTTCCCAATCAATCGGGCCACATTATCACTAGGGAGCATCTCAGGCACTGTCTGTTCCTCTACACCACCAAACAACAGGGCAGGGAGTATCTGCAGCTGGTATTTATAATAGGACAATTTGGGACCTGGTACTGCTGCCTTATACACAATATATGAATTTCGGAGGGCCATTTGTATCAAATATATACCAACTTTCTTGTACCAGGCCCTTGTTTTCCGGGTGGCATTGTAATAATGTTGGAGTTGGTCAGTTCTATCAACACCACCCATGTACTTACTGTACTCCTTGCTACAGAGAGGCTTATTTTTGGGGGGCCTACCAACTCTCTGTTCTCTAATTACTGACTCATCGTGGATTGATGTCAGCATGAAAACATTTTTTTTTGTCAAAAAATTTGATGGCAAGGAGCTCATTTTTTCTAAGGGCATAAGTCTCTCCACGATTCAATTTTTTATCAAGCAGAGCCCTGGGCAATCCTTTTCGGTTACGATTTATGGTGCCACAGGCTGGGGTATCTAAACAATATAGGGCAGTGAACAAGGGGATACTAGAATAAAAGTTATCCACATATAAGTGGAAACCTTGGCCCAGAAGTGGAGAAATGAGCTCCCATACAATCTTTCCACTGACAGTTAAGTCAGGGGGACAACCAGGGGGATCTAATTTGGAGTCCTTGCCTTCATAAATCAGGAAATAGCTAGTGTACCCCGAGCTGCTTTCGCAAAGTTTATAAAATTTAATCCCATAGCGGGCACGCTTGCTTGGGATGTATTGACGGAATTGTAGGCGCCCTTTGAAGAGGAGAAGGGACTCATCAATACAAATATTTTGGCAGGGAGTGTATACTGCTGCGAAGCGCTCAGACAGGCTGTCTATTAGGGGCCTCAATTTATGCAGCCTGTCATGGCCGGGCTGATCAGGGGGTACAGCTGTAGCATTATTATTGAAATGCAGAAACCGGAGCAGTAGCTGATACCGGTTTCTCGGCATGGTGGCAGAAAAGACAGGGATAGACAACACAGTAGTGGTATCCCAGTAGGACTCCAAAGAATTGGCTTTTATGAGACCCATAGCTAAAGTAAGTCCCACAAACCTCTTCATTTCGGCAATATCTGTGGGATGCCATGCATGAGCTCGAGCATACCTAGGTAGGGGATTTTGTGTAAGATACTGCTCGGCGTATACATTGGTATAGAGGACCATATCCTGTAGGATGGCCTCAGTCATAAATAATTGGAAAAAATTTATGGGCTCAAAATTACTGGTGTCCACCTTGACGCCAGGGACTGTAGTAAACGGGGGGATCTCAGGGGGAAAATTACAAGGAGGCCCCCACGCAGGCTCTCCACCAGCTGCAGCATCAGCCCTATCGCCCGCTTCCTGATCTTCCAAATCATCCACATCCTCATCTACCTCCATAGGCTCCTCTAGAGCACTAACTGTGCTGCTGCTACACCATGACTCCTCAGTAGAAGAGTCACTCTCTGATGCAGGGGGCACATACTCAGAATCGGAGCCACTAAACTCCTCTGAGCTAGAGGCCATGCAATGTGCAGCAGCTTCTTCAGCAGAATAAAACCTTTTTGCCATGTTGCAAACAAAATATGTACAGGCTAATCTAAAACTAAAGACAATCAAGCCAGAAAAAAAGATTGCTTGTAGAACTACTGCAACAGGCAAGGCAGAGACTGGAGAAAAAAAACCCAACTGATAATATAAACAAATCAGAAAAAAAAAACTGCTATAAGCTCAACCCCCTTGAACTCCCTCTCAACTCCCTGGAACTTTCTGGAGCAAAAAACCAGATCAGACTAGCCAAAGAACTAGTAACTAGTGGCAAAAACTAATCAGAAGTAATCAGAGCAAAGCAAAACTCAAACAACAATAAAATCACTAGTAATCAGAAAAGAATCAGTGATAAACAGCAATACAAAACTGAAAATGAACAATATAATTCACAGAAATACAATAAATCCAATAAAATAGGCAGAACCCCCCCCTCCCAAAAAAAAAACCCAACTGATCAGACCTAGAAGCTCAACCCCTTGAACTCTCTGGAACTTTCTGGAACAAAAACCCTATGAGACTAGCCAAAGAACTTACAATATCAAATAAAATGCAATTAGTAGTAACTAGTGGTCAAAATGCAATAAAATTACTAAACAATCAAGAGAACCAGTAATGAATAGGAATATAAAACTAAAAATTCAAAACACAAGCAAAAACAAGTTAGAACCAGTTATAACAATGCAAACCTCAAGATTCAATAAATTCACTGAAAATCAAAATAACCAGCAATGAATAGTAATATAAAACTGAAAATGCAAAGTAAAGCCAAAAACAAGTTACAACAGTAATTAGAGCAAAGCAAAACTCAATCAACAATAAAATCACTAATAATCAGAAAAGATTCACACTGCGAAATGATGGTAACAAGCAAAAGTATATAACAAAAGGGCAACGCAGAAAAGAATAATCAATAAAATCACAATAAGATGCAGAAAATACAGAAAATAAAATAAATCTGATAACAGTGAGAGGGCACAACACCAAATAAACAGTTTTTTTTTTTGTTTTTTTTGTTTTTTTTTAGACAAAAACAATGACAATGACACAAAAACAAACGTAAAGCAAAATAATATTTTATGTTAGATGTATGTGTGTAAGTGTATGTGTAGTTAGTGTAGATCTGCAAATGTAATGTAAAGTACAAACTGTAAATGTAAAGTAAAGTATGTGTAATAAGTGTGTAGTGAGTGTGTAAAATCAAATGGATTATCTGAGGGCAGCACAGTATATCTCACAGCCAAGGATGAAAGGAGGACCGCAGCACACAGCAGGAGGGCACCAGCGACATCCAGGACCAGCAGAGAAGGAGGGGGCGGCGCTGGGGGCTGAGTTTAAATACCCCAGCATCAGGCACATGTTGATGACGTTCATGGGGTCGCCGGGGTCATCAACATGTGCCTGCATGTTCCTGCTTCCCTCTGCTCGTTGCCTAGGGGGTTCTGCGGCGCTCAGTCGGCTTTTGGCTGCGGAGAAAGCCGCAGCTGAAGAGGGATCCGCGGTGAGTAAAAAAACGTACGGCGTACGTGATTGGCACTCAGCGCCTTTGCTTGCCATCACGTACGCCGTACGTGATTGGCAGGCAAAGGGTTAATTATGGAAATGATGGGATACGGACCAATGAACCTGGGACCAAGTTTGGGAGAGGGAATTTTCAGCTTGATATTTTTGGTAGACAACCACACTAAGTCCCCCACCTTGTACTGAGGTGCCTCCCTACGGGATCTATCAGCAGCCTTTTTCTGAGCAGAGGAAGCCGCTGATAGAGAATCGTGAACTCGGGACCAAATGTCAGAAAACAGTCTCACAGAAGAATTAGCAGAGGGTACCGAAGAAGCAGAACCTGAAAAGGAAAAGGCTTTGGGATGCAATCCATAAACTATGAAAAAAGGAGATTCCCCAGAGGAAGAATGAGTAGAATTATTGTATGCGAACTCTGCCCAAGGCAAGAGTTCGGACCACGTGGACTGGTTATCTGAGACATAACACCTCAGATATTGCTCAAGGGATTGGTTCACCCTCTCGGTTTGACCATTAGTCTGGGGATGGTAAGCAGAAGAAAAGGACAATTCAGTACCAACTAAGGAACAGAAAGCACGCCAGAATTTAGAAACAAATTGAACCCCCCTATCAGAAACAATATTTACTGGAAAGCCATGTAACTTAAAAATGTGAGAAATGAACAGATCAGCCAAGGTTTTAGCGGAAGGGAGGTGTGGGAGGGAAATGAAATGGCCCATCTTACTAAACCTGTCTACTACCACCCAAATCACAGTTTTCCCTTGAGACGGGGGCAAATCAACAATAAAATCCATGGAAATGTGGGTCCATGGTTCTACAGGAATGGGTAATGGATTTAGCAGACCCTGGGATAAATTATGAGAGGATTTAGACCTTTGACAAATCGGACAAGAATTAACAAAGTTTTTTGCATCTAATTTAAGTGAAGGCCACCAAACATGACGAGACAGCAAAGCAATGGTCTTAGCAATACCTGGATGACCTGCCATTTTGGAATCGTGTACCTCCCTCAATACTTGCTCCCTAAACTCTACAGGTACAAACCATCTATTCGAAGGAGTATCAACAGGAGCTGAAGTTTGTAAAGGGGTCAGTAAGGAAGAGAGGTCGGACTCTAAAGTTGCCACAATTAGGTCTTTAGGAATAATGGGAGAACACTCTCTGGAGTCCGAAGGGATAGATTCAAAACTCCTAGAAAGAGCATCCGCTTTAATATTCTTGGATCCCGGTCTAAATGTAAGGGAAAAATTAAATCTAGAAAAGAATAGAGCCCATCTGGCCTGCCTAGGATTAAGGCGTTTAGCAGACTCTATGTATAGCAAATTTTTATGGTCTGTAAAGACCATCACGGGATACTTTGCACCTTCAAGAAGGTGCCGCCATTCCTCAAAGGCCCATTTGACGGCTAACAACTCCCTGTTCCCAATGTCGTAATTCACCTCTGCAGGTGAAAATTTCTTGGAAAAGAAGGCACAGGGGTGCATTTTGTTGGTCGTCGGGTGCCTTTGAGAAAGGACTGCCCCTGCTCCCACCTCCGAGGCGTCTACTTCAACAATGAAAGGTAAGGAAGTATCAGGATGGCGAAGGATAGGGGCAGATACGAATTCCTTCTTAAGAAATTCAAATGCATGAACTGCCTTGGAGGACCATAAACTCGGATCTGCACCTTTCTTGGTTAAGTCAGTGAGGGGAGCCACAATTAAAGAGAAGTTCTTGATAAATTGACGATAATAATTCGCAAACCCCAGAAACCTCTGAAGTGCACGCAAGGACAAAGGCTGAGCCCATTCAAGAATGGCCTTAACCTTCACAGAATCCATTGCCAACCCCTCATCGGATATGACAAAACCTAGGAATTGAACAGAAGGAACCTCAAAAATACATTTTTCAAGTTTTGCATAGAGATTATTCCCTCTTAGCCTCAACAATACTTCCCGGACATGATTACGATGATCAGACAGGTTAGAAGAAAAAATTAGAATGTCATCTAGGTAGACCACTACAAATAATCCTAATAGGTCCCGGAAAATATCATTTACAAACTCCTGAAAAACTGCAGGTGCGTTACAAAGGCCAAATGGCATAACAAGGTACTCATAGTGGCCGTCCCTGGTATTAAAGGCAGTTTTCCATTCATCCCCCTCTCTGATACGGATGAGATTATAAGCTCCTCTGAGATCAAGTTTGGTAAAAAATTTTGCATTCCTAACCTGGTCAAATAATTCAGAGATCAGAGGAAGAGGGTAACGATTCTTTACGGTGATCTTGTTCAGACCCCTATAATCAATACAAGGGCGTAGACTACCGTCTTTTTACCTACAAAAAAAAAACCTGCCCCGGCAGGAGAACTAGAGGGTCTAATAAAACCTCTTTGTAAATTTTCATTAATATATTCCTTCATTGCCTGGGCCTCCGGCAAGGAAAGAGGATAAGTTCGACCACGAGGAGGGGTAGAGCCAGGGATAAGGTCAATTGGGCAGTCATACTGCCTATGTGGGGGTAATGTTTCTGCAGCTTTTTTGGAAAACACATCAGAATATTCAGAATAAGCTGCAGGTAAACCCTCTAGTGAGGTAGTTGCTACTACCGAAAGAGTACAGACCCCCCCACAATTAGAACCCCACTGAATAATCTCCCCAGATACCCAATCAATAAGGGGATTATGGGCCCGGAGCCATGGCAACCCCAAAATGAGAGGCGAAGAAGCGCCTTCAATGAGGAAAAAAGCTATCTCCTCACAATGATGATTGTTAACACACATAGATAATAACATAGACTTCTTGGAGACTATACCTGACCCTAGGGGTCTCTTATCCACTGCTAAAACTCTCAGGGGGGTACTTAGAGGTATTAGAGGAATATGATGTTTAGCTGCAAAAGCAGCATCCAGGAAATTACCCTCCGCCCCTGAATCCACGAAAGCAGTTAAAATAATAGAACCCCTAGGCCAGGTCAGTTTGACCGGAATCAAAATCCTAGAGGCAGATAGGGGAGAGGAAACACCTGCACCCAAATGGAGCTCCCCTTCTCCATTTAGGCTTGGGAGTTTCCCGGCCTCTTAGGACATTGATTTAAGAAATGACCTTTCTCCCCACAGTATAAACACAACCCTTGGGAACGCCTGCGAACCCTTTCCTCAGGAGATAAGCGGGAAACACCCAATTGCATGGGTTCCTCCTGAGGTAAAGGTACGGAGGGACCAGGACATTCAAAGTTAGACACAGCTTTAGAAGAGCGGGAAAAATTAGAACAAAAAGAGGTATTCCTCTCACCCCTTCTTTCCCTCTGTCTCCTATCTACCTGGATGGCTAAAGACATGAGGTCATCCAGGTTGGAAGATAGGGGATAGTTGACCAGACTATCCTTGATCGCATCAGACAAGCCTATACGAAACTGACTGCGCAAGGCCATGTCATTCCAACCAGTTTCCACTGCCCACCGACGGAATTCAGTGCAATACACCTCCACATCCCGTTTCCCCTGACGAAGCCTACGAATCGCGGCGTCGGCAGTGGATGCACGATCCGGGTCATCGTAGAGAATCGCCATGGAGTCAAAGAAATTGTCTAGGGAGGAACGGGCTGGGTCAGCAGTGGGCAATCTGAGGGCCCAAATTTGAGGGTCACCTTGAAGGAGGGTCATTACAAACCTTACTCTTTCCTCATCAGTAGAAAAAGAATGAGGAAAGAAACTAAGGTACAGCTTACAAGCCTCTTTAAATATAAAAAATTTAGATCGGTCCCCACAGAATTTATCGGGGAAGGCGATCTTAGGTTCTTGGGGCCTAAAGGTGTTACCCCACATGGAAGTAGAACCTACCGGAGGAGAAGATACAGGACTGGACTGCTGAGGAGTCTCCAGCTTACGGGTCAGATTGTGGAAACCCTGCAGAAGATAGTTTTGTTTCTGTTCTTGTTCCTCTAGGCGTTGAAGTAAGGTGGTCAGCAACACTTCAGTGGTAGAAGGAGCAGCAGCAGCTTCGTGACCATTGTCTTCCATTTTTTTTTTGGCCCGTGATAATGTCACGGTCGGCACCCAATGCCAGAACAAACGCTAAGCACCCTGGTCTCGGCTCGTGCTTCGCCAGTAATGTGACCGCCTTTGGCTTCGGGAGGAGCCCTCAGCTACTCAGATGCCACCTGGACTTAAACGAGAGGTGCAGGGCAGGAGTTCTGGCCAGCAATGGGGCACGACAGTATAAAAAGTCTTAAGGCCAACGGTCACGGTACAGACTGGAGTTAGCGGATACGAAGTCAGACAGACCGGGTCGAGGCAGGCAGATAGCGAGGAACGTCAGGCAGGCAAGGGTCACACCGGGAAATCAGACAGAAGGATTAAGCAGAATCAGTAGTCAAAAACTGGCACGGGTCAGGATACAGGTATTCAGAATAGTCAAAGCCAGGCAGGGTCAAAGCAGGAATCAGGAATCAGGCAGAAGCTTAAAGCACAGAAAGGCACCAGGAATAAACCTATCACGGGCAAAGAAGCATTCCAGAAAACCCCTATAAATACCCCTTTAATTTTTCAAATTTGGCGCCATTGCGCGCTGACGTCACGCGCCAGCGTGCCTGCGCCTTTAAATAGCCGGCGTGCGCGGCGCGCGCGCATTAGGAAGGAGCCGGCTAGAGGAGCGGCGCGGCAGGCGTCCCTGCCGATGGTGCGGCGGGCGTCCCCGCCGCACCAAAGGTAATTTTATTACAACAAAATACAATGTATTTGGTATAACTTTATTTGTGTCTATACTGAAATACAATGCAAACGTTTAAATCACTAGGCACAGATTAATCTAAAGACAAACAAATCTCTTCAATGGAAAAAAAAGTCTCCAAATTTGACATAGACAATCCAAATAACAGATTCAGTGCTAAGCCATATATATCACTAAAATAGTTCATGAAATAATCCTTTGGAAGTAATTCATTGGATGCTATTTTCTCAGAAATGGATTCTTGCCCAGGGTCACTAATAAGATGCTAAGAAAGATAAAAATACAAGCTGTAGCTGTGGTTTGAGTTAGTGCCTTTATCTCTGTAGCTCTGAATCTCATAATCAATTGTGCTGAAAAGAAATGCTTCCCAGCGCAGAAAGAAGAGATTTGAAGTCATTTTTCATTTAAAAGATTTGGTGCCAAATTCAATACTAAGAAAGCAGCAATTTGAAATCAAATTGATAGGAATATTTGGGCTGCCATTTTAATAGCTGAAAGGGTGGGACTTTCTGGGTTTGCATACCAGCCCTAGGGACATATAATCTGGTATTGCAGAGTAATCTGGTAGTGTGGAGTTGGAATGTAATGTTGTGCCACCAACCAAGGAAAGTGCATATGCAGTAATGCACATGTTGGGTTACACCTTTTGCCTAATACAGTGTTACTATTATGAGGGTAACTATCACTGTTAAACCCTCAAATATGGGGATCCATACTCTTTGTCTTCTGTAAATATACAACAATACATACAACATTAAACTCTTTATTTATACATTTAACTAAACCATGGCTGGCTAGACTATTGTCAAAAACTTATAGTCCATATTACTTGATTATACTTTGCAGTATCAACAGTAGGAGTACCACAATAACAGTTTAATATAAAAATGTTAAAATTATTTATACTCTTATATCCTAGAGCTGAGAAAGTGCACATGCACTATAGTACTGTGGTGCTACGATTTTAGGCCTACTTACAAACTAGGCACTATTTCTGGTTCTCACAAGATAAATTATTTGGCCCTACTAGCCATTGCCCTCTAGGTTGGCCTGCTGGGCTTCCCACAGTGTTCAGGAATTGTCTGCCTTTTTTTTCCAGCCAGGTGACATGAAGTGGAAGTTCTGGTCAAACTATCCCCTATTAGGCTGCCAAGTTAAAAATGGGGTAATTGTGGTCCTCAAGAAACATTTCTTGGTTATTTGTATGGGAATGACCCCTAACGTTTTTTATTTGAAAGTGACATGTATGTGAAATTAAGTCCAAAGGTCATCATGGGAGAAATGCTAGTTTCTGGGCCTCTCTTCACTAGTGAAAGATTGTTCTATTTTGCAAAATTATCATGATTGACTTCACAACTGATTGTCCCAGTTGCTTACAAGTCAGAGAACATACTACCTAACCATGGATACTACCTATACTGGTACCACGCTGCCAGATTATTTTGTTTCTGCGTTCTAGCAGATGCTGTTAAATGTAGAGGCAGTAATGGATCTGGGCAATTGCAGGAGAATCTTGTCTGACATAGGTTGTTATAGGCTACCTACAAATGTTCTGGTCAAGTTATGTCTGGTTCAAATTAGTCATTTCTATACATTGCAAATTAACTACACAAAATGCTGACTGGTATGATGTCCTTAAAACACCTTGCTTGCACAATACTAGAACCTCCACCTTTATTTGGCTGATACATTATAAAGGTTCAAGATTAATTTAGATACTTTTTAGCAAAGGAGAACATACATATTTACTAAAAAAAAGCTCTTAGTACAAAGCTGATCCTGGGTCTGGTCCAGTTTCCTTCTTGGAAGCTGCAATGGGGTTTTGTCCTTTCTCTCGATTACCTAGCAGTTAGGCAGGTTTCATTTAGATATAAAAGATTAACATGTCTTTTTTAAATCTAAGTTTCTATGTTGCAATATGACTGGTGAAATGTCTTCAAGAAAAATACAGAAAGTCCAGTTGATTTAACGTATTACTACAGATATACCATGACCTGGATGAATGAGAACCTTCATAGACATCTATCTCAAAATAAATTGGTAACGCTCACCTATACCAAATGCTTGTTGTAGCGTCGGGTACTGACTGCTAGTCCCACTGCCAAAGATCAAATACATCTGTAAAATCCAATATGCTGCAGCACTCTGAATCTTTGTGAAAAATGTTTATTGTGCCAGCAAAACAGGCAACGTTTTGGGTTTGAGAAAGGGCTAGAACCCGAAACGTTGCCTGTTTTATTGGCACAATAAGCATTTTTCACAAAGATTTGACACAAACATCTATGTTACAATGTTACCATAGAAAAAAGTGCATTCTGCTTAAAAAAATACCTTTTTAAAAACACAATTGACAATAATTCTACTATATTTAGCCTTGTGTTTTATAAAAAAAAAGATGTAACCCTAATTTGGCGAATATTCACACAATGTTCAGCTAGACGGTAAGAGCGCATGGGCGCACGTGACTCTAACAAGCAAGGTGGGCCTTAGCAAAGGGGAAGAATTCACTTGAGAGATGTTGCATAACTACAACTCCCCACTGTCAATGGTATTAATAATTAAATTAGGACGCCAGAAGTTCTTTGCAAATAACTAGACCTTAATTTATTTGTCCAAGACAAAAAATCAACAGATGCAAATAGCAAAAGTGGTAACATATGATTCTGCATAGTAACAGCAAACTAGGAAGTATAGGGGTCAGGGGATAAGGCCAGAGGGATTGTTAAGCCTATGGGTCCCTACATATATATAATTCACCCCTGTTATAAAACATAAAGTTAAATGTGACAAGTAACCCCAGAGTTCCTTGGCCTGAGATCAAGGGTGACTTCTAAAAAGTCATCTGTGAGTTTCATAACCTGTGTAAAAGCACATGGTATTTAGCCTTGTGCCTTTATATGGTCACAGATAATTTTCTTATAATACAAAAGAGCCCTGTAAATGATTTCTATATAAAAACGGTGTTTAGTCATGTCATCATTTAATAATCAGTGCTCAATGATGTAATTCCTGTCACATGATTCACTGAAATGTGTGTATTATAATAAAAAAATGCTGTAAAATATGAAGATATTAGAAGTCACCTCATGACCTGTATAAAAGCACAAGGCCAAGGTCATGGAGCTCCTTGGTGACTTCTTATATCCTTATGGTTTACTATAGGGGGGTACATTATTCACTATATATTTTACGATAAGGGCTACATTAGTCACTATATATATAAGTTTTTTAAATGTGCTAGAGCAAAAGAAACTTTTACAATCATGTAATTATTTCTGTGCTGTACTTAATACTGTACTTAATTTAGCTTGATACAGAATTAAAAGAAAAATGAATAATTACCTATAATTATAAAAAAAGAATATCCATAAACAATAATGACACGAGATAATAAAGCTGGAACATAATGTAGCTGTACAGCAAAGCATAAAGACTCATGCTGCAATGAATACAGTGCATTATAGAGCTGCTTTATAAGGCCAGGGATTTTTTTTAGAATGCATTAAATGGAAAATGAAGGTTTCCATTAAAATGACATTGTTGCAAAGATAAAAACCTCTTTCCTAGTTCTACTTCAAACCCAGTGATTTATTTCTTCCACTGACCGGCAAATTACATTTTGTGCTTTAAGACAACAAACAAAATGGAAGCATAGAGCATTTCTCTCACTTTATACAATATTAAATATATGTACCAAATATCCGAAAACAGAGAAGCGGGCTTCTGTAATAGAATAAAATGAAACAATGCCTTGCTAGCATTATGGTGGACTACAGCTGAGCCGTAGAACTGATTTGGCACATTTCTTTGTTAGATTTGATTGTGGTGGAGAAATCCACATAATACTACTTTAGAAAATGGATGGCAGAGGGTCAGAGTCAATGTTCCTGGTCTTTATTAAACAAGAAGAAAGAGGGAAACCTGTTACACAGGTAATGAGTTTTCCACCCTTTTTAAACAATGAATTTCAGTTTAAAAAGAAGTGTTCTCTGTTGCAACAAGGGAGTGACACAATGTGAATGGAGTAGAAAGTGTATAATGATACCTTGTATTCTGTCACTATCACAATGATTGCTTTCCTGCTACGGTATTTGTAGATGCTCATTCACTACAAGCGACCCACAATGTCTGCTTGTATACCTGCTTATCAGAAGTTTCATTTTAAATGTAGGAAAGACACAAAATAGAACTGGTCTGGAGAATAAATGTATAACTAATTTTAAAGGAAAACTATACCACTAAACAATGTAGGTCTCTTTAAAAATAAAACACACATCTGAGCTACACTCAGGTGTAAAAAAAGTTAGTGAGCCACATAACCATAAAAAAAATACTTGGGGATGCGAAATAAGGGCTGAGATTGGCTATTTGGTAGCCCCATATAGATTGCTGGCCTCTAGGAGGCTCTGCTTGGAGTAAAACTGTACTTCCAAAATGTATCTCCAACCCAAAGCCACCTACTTTAAGGCCAGTGGAAGCAACATCAAAAGGGGTGGTGAGCAACATATTGCTTACAAGCGACTGGTTGGGGATCACAATCTAAATAAACCATTTTCATACAAATATTTTTTTTATTACCAAAACCAATGGGAAGCATACTGTACTTGCTAGGGTACATCAGCCAATTAATGGCTAAAGTACTGCCTTTTACTCCCACACTTCTTCCTGTTACAGATAGAGCTGCCCACAGACCAATCCAAAACGGCTTAGGGGAAAAGATCTAAAAAGGAAATATTTACTGATACTGATAACTTATATTTCAATATATGAAACAACAATCCCTGTTTTGTTTACAAGGGATGTATTTTTAGTAGCTTAATGCTACTTACTATCCTATATATATATATATATATATATATATGTATATGTATATATTGATATATGTATATATTGATATTGGGTGTGTACAAAAGACCTCTTGTCCTCTCTATTGGTTGGCCTAATAGCGATATTGCCTTCTAGGCTGATCTATTTGGCTGGTCTCATGCTTGTAGAAGACTAGAACCTCCTTTATTTGAAAAGTTACACTAGACTGTTCAAGAAAGGGTAACTAAAATTACGGAGTTGATCCTGGGTCTAGGCTAGTTTCCTTCATGGAAGCTGCAATGGGGGTTTTGCCTTCCTCTGGATTAACTAGCAGTAAGCAGGTTTCATTTAGATATACAAGGTTGAACTAGATTAACGTGTCTTTTTAAAATGTAAGTTACTATGTTGCAGTGTTACCATTAAACAAGTACATTCTGCATATCATTTTGCACATGACTTGCTCAGCATCATTCCTGTTTAAGATCCAAGGTTTTAGGTGTTTATTTTACTTGTAGAGAGCATAAATAAGGTATGTACAGCCCACATCACTAGAGGTGTTTTCTACATGGTCCTGCATTAGGTCATTTCTAGAAATCACCCTTTTTTAATGCAAATTTATTATGTCATGTCATGGAACAGTCAATCCAAAATAATAATTTTATCTAATAGAATTGAATAATATGTGTATGCAACCAACCAACTCATTCACAAACTCAAAAGTTCAAGCATCCTGTGAAACAAATACAGGTATTGTATTCATTATCTGGAAACCTGTTATCCAGAATTACAGGACAACCAAATGCCATAAAGCAAATAATTTTAATTTCTAAAATTTCTTTTTTTTTTTTTTTAATAATAAACCAGTACCTTGTAACTGATCCCAACTAAACTGCATGAATCCATATTGGTGTCAAAACAATCCATTGGGATTGCGATATAATGTTTCCATGATCTTTCCATAATTTGGTGATCCAAAATATGGAAAAATATCTTATCCGAAAACCTCCACGCAGACTTTCATTTGCGTTTATATTGACCTCTCCTGTTGGGAGAAGAAGCTAGGGGTTAGGATACTGTCTTTAAGCACACAACAGATGTTTTGTATTTAGGAACCACTTTGAGTTTAACCAAATTAGTTTGCCCAACTATTCCATCACCATCATATTCTTCTATATTCTGTCTATAGACAACATTCAGCAGAATAGTGCTCTTGCTTTGTATATAACTAAGTGCTGGAACCATAACCAGTCCTCACCAGTCTAACTTGAGTAAAAGGTAAATGTACTGCCCTTGGAGGTGTCATAGGAATTTAATATTTGTATTTTTACCAAATCTCTTGCTATCATGAAGAAGGTACCAGTAGCAGTGTAATGTACTGTACTGTTTGAATTAATTCTTTTCTTCATCTTTTTCAGTGTACTATGATGGATGTATCTTTTCTGTTATGGTTTGTTTTTCTGGCACTTAGGTGACTGTGCAAACTGTTATACAAATATTAAGGTTTTTTTGTACATTTACATGCTAGTCATCCGATTACGTTAAATACAAACCTCCAGGCCGATCAAATATTTGTACATATCTGCTGAAATGAAATTATTTCCTTCTTTGTTATATTTGATTTATTACAGTGCCTAAAAACTCACCTTTTGAAAAATCATCCCCATAAATTAACTCTGCATAAAAATGACATTTTCTCACAGCTACATGGTTTGATAAACCCAGGACTCAATTTATTTTAGAAGCAATGTTGAAGTAAAACAAATCATGTTTTTTTTCCAGCCGTTTGTCAAGATTCATGCTTTAAAAGTCAAATGTTTAAATGCTAAAAAAATAAAAACAAAAATAAATACAAGAAATAACTTCAGTATGGAATCATTTTGCTTGATTGAATCAATAACTGTGCTTTGCCCCAAGGCTTTTAAGCATTGTTTTTGCTGGAAAAAAAAGATGCAAATCTACTGAAAGCAGTGGAAAAAATTATACCTGTAAAATCCATCCTGTCAGTCATAACATGGGCTGAACTCTACAGTGCCGTGTAATTTAAACTACTGTGGCATAAAGAGCTCACGCCTGACAATTTCACATTTCTCCTTAAGGAAGTACTAAAGAGCATTTGGCAAATGCACAGGCAGAATGTACAGAAACCATGGGCCAATTAGGAATATGTATTAAATATTACTGGAACAAGAAGAGAAATATGTTCAACAAACAATTACAATGGTCACGCAATGATCCCAAAATGTTATCCAGTCCTATTGCGATAAAACTGCAGTATTATGATTTTGTCATTACCAAAGTAATTTATCACTTGGGAAATTAATTTAGACTACCATTCTCCTTGATTGTTTCATGCTGTGCTACAACAGGTGTAAAATAATTTACTTATGAGCCCTGTGTGAAGAGTAATGTTACATCAAACCATATGAAGCCAAACAATTTAGCTGAAGTTGATGGATAATGAGAATGCTTCGTTGGCGTTGCAGATTAAAAAAGATATGTTCCCAGCTTCCTGGTATTATTTTAACTAAAATAGTTCCCTTGGCATTTCCAAATCACAAGGCGCCACTTAAGGTTAGAGTAGAGGTTCTGAGCAATGTAACAAAGAGCTCGGAAGCACGAGTTAATTATTCATTGCTTTTCTTAATTATAGAAATGCTAAAATATTAACTGTGACCTTTATTTTCTGCTTACAGAATTATTTCAGCATCTTAACAATTAAAAATAACAGTACTCAATATTTCATGTTCGATTATGGTTTCACCATTTTAATATTAAAATGTTCCTTTTGCGTCAGTGGCTGCTATTTTGGCTTTTCATCTATAATGCAAAAAGACTTTTTTTTTTAATCTGTGTTTTCAAACCCTGAATGCAACTATAATAATTATATAAGCAACCTTATGTGAGATCTGAAATTAAGTTTTAATGGCTGAAGAGTTTTCTATAAATCAAGGCCTTATCAAGCCAAATATGATGATATGTCATGATCTCTTTTCTTGATTGATGAACAAAGGTTTCAAGTTGCAAAAATAGGGTTGATTTGATTGTTTGGCTCTTGGGCCCACATCAGGGGAGGACAGTATCAACACACTGTGTTCCTCACCCTGACTGAGAAATCAAACCTGCCTAAAGTATGTTTCTGATTTCTGGTCAGATATTAGTCAGACAGATTCGTTGGCTGGCCCCATACACAGGCCAATAAGCTGCCAATCAGCCATCAGACTGATTCTACTTTTTCATAAAAAAAAACTGCGCTTGCATCAAGATTGGGCGCAGTCGCGGCAAAAAAAGCGCAGGTGGCAAAAAATAGATGCAGGAGACAAATGCGTTTTGTGAATTTTTCGCTGTTTCGCAAATTTTCTTGCCGCAAATTTTATGGCGAAGCAAAAGGGACAGATTCGCTCATCACTGGAGAGGACAGCTAATGGGAGGGACATTAGAATTAGAAGACGGCTGATGGGAGGGACAGAAAAATAGGACGACAGCTGATGGGAGGGACAGTAGAATGAGAGGATAGCTAATGGGAGGGACAGTAGAATGAGAGGATAGCTAATGGGAGGGACAGTAGAATGAGAAGACGGCTGATGGGAGGGACAGAAAAATAGGATGACAGCTGATGGGAGGGACAGTAGAATGAAAGGACAGCTGAAGAGAAGGGCAGTAGATTGAGTTGATGGGAGGGACAGCCTTATGACAAAATCATCCCATTCAATGTAAAAGGTTGCATAGTGGTGCTTAAGCGAGAGAGTTTATATATATTGCTTGCAGCACATTTCTTTGTTACTTCCCTTTCCAATGATGTTGTCAGAGTCTAACCATGGACTTTAACATTTCAAAGGGGCCTTGCATTGGGTGAGAAAAAAGGGCAAGATTTATTATCCATTGACACTCATGTCTGTTGTTATTAATGTAAGAAAGACTGAGAGAGATCTTAACCTCACTCACATTTTCTAGCATGCATTGCTTTTTTTCTTCATGTGGGATTTTGTTTTTACCATCATTTTTTTTCAAGTAAAGAACTTGCTGCCTGCTTTTAAGTTTTTGAAAAAATACGATTGTGGAAGAAAAACTTAGCACAAACAAACATACAAAAAAAGCAATCGATACCAGAAAACATGAGTGAGACATGGGTGAGATTGAAGTCTTGCTGGCTGTTCTCAGATATTTATTAGAACTACCTATTTATTAGAACTAAACTATGGTGTTTAGAGGCTTTTTAGTTTGAAGGGAAAGTATATCTTGCTTTTTGACAAAGATGTGTATTTACAAATACATATCTGATTCTGCAGCTTGAAGAAAACCATGCTAACTCCAGCTATTTCCCAAGATCCCCTATGCTAAGTGATGGATTCTTGGGCTGGAAGTCCCTCTGCTTTCCATATTTAGGGGTGCACAGATCTAAAAAGCAGATGGACTTCAAGTGCCAGAATCCAAAGCTTTACAATGAAACAAGTTGAGGGAGGGGTTACATTATATTAACAAACAGACACAATATCATGATTTCCTTGCAGTCTGTCTAAAAATAGAATGCATTTATATTTGAAATGAGCCCACTTCAAAATGAGTGTACAAAGGTTGATGGAAGCGCATGAAAAACAAAATAAAAATATATAGTGTAGATCAATAAGAAAAAGAAAATATATAATGGCCACTGCCGTGAATACTTAAATGAAACACCACTGTAGAGTGTAACCAGAACTATGTATATATTATAACTGCTCACCAGAACGATTCAAATATGGAACAAATAGGCAAACCCAGCTGAACCTTGATAGGAGTGGGGATCCGTTCAACAATATATACAGGATAAAGGATATAAAGCAGATATAGTGTAAATCTGTTTATTGAGAATAAAAGCCCTGCACCATGCAGGCTACTTACAGCGTAGTAGTATTGTAAAAGCAGAAAACATTCAAGAATTCAAATCGTGGCTCAACGCGTTTCGCGTGCCTCCTGCACGCTTCCTCAGGAGCAAATGAAGTGAAGTGAGGAAGCGTGCAGGAGGCACGCGAAACGCGTTGAGCCACGATTTGAATTCTTGAATGTTTTCTGCTTTTACAATACTACTACGCTGTAAGTAGCCTGCATGGTGCAGGGTTTTTATTCTCAATAAACAGATTTACACTATATCTGCTTTATATCCTTTATCCTGTATATATTGTTGAACGGATCCCCACTCCTATCAAGGTTCAGCTGGGTTTGCCTATTTGTTCCATATTTGAATCGTTCTGGTGAGCAGTTATAATATATACATAGTTCTGGTTACACTCTACAGTGGTGTTTCATTTAAGTATTCACGGCAGTGGCCATTATATATTTTCTTGTTCTTATTGATCTACACTATATATTTTTATTTTGTTTTTCATGCGCTTCCATCAACCTTTGTACACATATTTCGAGGCTCATCTAAAAGGGGAGCTGATATCAAGAGGAGGCAGCATATCTTCACAATTGGTTATATTGTATTGAGGACAATACATACACTGACTTTCACCAAGAAGCGCTGAGTATTTTGGGTGTTTCTCACCTTCTAACCACTTCAAAATGAGGCTGACTTATGGCTGCTTTTTATCCTCAGGATGCTGAAAGATTTGTATTTAGATTTCCTAAATGAGTAATCTCTGTCCTGCAGAAAAATTAGCAAAACGGCAAAAAATTTTTAAAATGCGACTACTGCATGACTTTTTGAATTTGTTGTTCGCAGCACATCCATGCCGGCCAAAAAATTTCACTCATGACTATTCCCAAAATGACATATTTACACAGCGGCATTCTTGCAAATTACAAGGTACTGTTTTATTTTTACAGAGAAAAAAGAAATCAATTTTAAAAATCTGAATTACTTGATTAAAATGGAGTCTATGGGAGACAGGCTTTCCATAATTCGGAGCTTTCTGGATAATGGGTTTCCGGATAAGGGGTCCGATACCTGTATATCCATATCATGGTATCAGCTTTGCTAATACGGGTGAATACTATTAATTGTTATTAATTTATTTGAAGTTGAACACATACTGTACAGTAATATACAGTATACGATCAGTCTCAATTAATGTCATTTTACTGGTATTTATTTTGATTACTAAAACTTAGCAGTAGCTGCTGCATTTCCCACCCTATAGGCTTATACTCAAGTCAATAAGTTTTTCCAGCTTTCTTAGATAAAATTAGGTACCTGGGCTTATATTCAGATCAGCTTATACATGAGTATATATGGTATCTAAGTTGGGATCAAGTATAAGGTACTATTTTATTATTACAGAGAAAAATTATTTTTAAAAATGTAAATTATTTGATTAAATCTGAGTCTATGGGCGATGGCTTTCCTTTAATTAGGAGGTTTCTGGATAATGGATACCTATCTTGTAGTGATAAGCATTAAGCATTAAACATTGACTGGGGTGATTATATAAAATATAGGCAGTGCTGCAGAATATTGTAGAAATAAAAGATCTGTACTTTTTGTAATTTTTTATAGATAATAATTCTGTATTGGCTGTTTTAGCCAAGATTTATGTATTGTCTTAAATGGAGGAGAAATGTAGTTTCCATGATTGGATATGCCTTTTTTTTTTTACAATCTTTCTAAAGACTTGTTTTAAAATATGCAAATTGAAAAGAGAGAGCGAACACTTTCTTTATTGGCGACAGTCAAGTAACATAACATCTAGTGGGAAATTAAGTAGAATAGGACACTTATTTTCAAGCAGAGATCAAGCAAGCAAGCTAATTAGTACACTGTGCCTTACAGTAAATTGCCTTCTATTGAGATAATTTTGTTTTGCTTGAATATGAGTAATACATACATATTATAGATGACTGGCAACACACACTCTGAAAAATGTACTTGATACAAAATATTAGGGAGACAAGACGAATACATTGACACGACCAATTAAGCAACCCTTTTGAGATCTTGACCCTTAAAAATTAGAATAGCAGAAAGCCCCCACGCATAATTGTTTGAATACAAATCAGGTCTAAATAATTAGTGAAAGTAATGCAAAGATGATCAAAAAGCATAGGCAGTGTGCAGAAATGCAAGAAGAATGCTGAGCAATGGAATAACATGAGACTAGAAAGGGAACATGGAAAGAAGTTGCTGATGAACACACAGTGCAATAAAATGGAGTATGTTTACCTACAGTAGCTTGCAGAAGGTGTGCTGCCTCTAATTGAGATTAATCTCTTCATGCTTTTATTTACACTGGGTACTCATGTAAACACTCTATTAAAGAAATGGAAAGCATGCTTAGTGTTACAAGAGTGTTGATAAAGCAATGATGAAAAAGCCTTATATTGGGTTAATAACTATACCTTAAATGATTAGCCCCAAAATGTACAACAACATTCAGCTGTCAAGAAAGTGTAAGCCAACTTGGGATCTCCCTGGATTTCATCTTGATCTGCTTGTTTGTAACAAAATCCAAGGTTGTAAGAGCATTTGGCCAGAATCCCAGGGTCAAGCCACCCAGACTAACCTTTACAGCCTATGTAGTGTCCGACAGCTACCAGAGCCTGCAGGATGCTCCCTGCTGTTTGTATTACAGGCCAGTGTAAGGGTATGTATCTCACTCGCTGTCTTTCTGCTAAATCATTTTGTGTGCTGAGAGTCAATTTCAAAATATTAATGTCAACTTTTTAGAAAAGTTTTTTCATGTATATACATGTACACGAGCATTCATGGAGCAATTGGAGAAACTTGGTCCCAAAACTTGGAAGAGATATTGTAGAACTAATAGCTGTGACTAGAAAACATCAAAAAGACATGCGGGTATGTAGAATTTCTCTAACATTTACAGTGGCTATGCCTGCAAGCATCTGTGACTACTTTGACCAAGCATTCACAGTGCACAGTACTTTTCCCATTCCATAAGGGAAACGTCTGGCACGTCAGATGTGGCTGACAATGTTCTGGCAGATTTTGTGCTATGTGCTTTGCTATGATACCATCAGAGCTTGCCAGTTTGGGTCTAGGGTGAGCTCTGAATGAGCATTCGGCATATGCAAAATATGCTGCTAAGTGCCGCTGTATACAGATAGGATTATTTCTGCATCTGTCTTTGCTTTGTACAATTCCCCCAAAGAGAAATGTGTGACCTGATTCTAAAGAATGTGCTGCCCATGGTGGTATAGACCAGACATGCCTCTTTTCTTTTCTAGGCCAGAGTAATATCTGATGCTAACCCTTGTACTAAAACTATTCACTGTATTTTTCATAAAATCCTAGTTTATTCATTAGATAGAGGCAAAGGAGCTATATGCATCTCTAAACCCTTCAAGGGCCCTGAGTGCAATGGCCCTAAAGAAAGATAATCATTTTCATATTTTTAATTTACATATCTCTTCATGGGCGGAGGTGTTTGTGTGTGTTTTCCTGGAATAAGGTAGGGTGTGGATAAAAATAGACAGAAATATCAGTGCAGATACACAGAGGAACCCATGGGACAATTTCGTTTTGTTTCTGTGTAAGGGTTTGCCAATTTTGCAACTAATACCTTAATCTGTAAAAACGCTAAAGCTGCTTATGCATTTTTTTTAGAAGTATCTTAACATCAAGAATAAATTCTGCAAGAGCCTTTTTAGTAACCCTTTTGTGGCTTATGTAATAAAAGGCACTGCAGGTATTATTTACTGGTTGCCTGCTTAACAGCAAACATCTTATTGGCTGCTATTGGTTACTGCTCCTGGGCAAACTTATTACTTTTTATTACATATGGCAGTTAGTGACTTATAGAATACAATACCTTTGTGAGAAAGTGGGGTGGCAATGTTTGTTTATTATATGCCCAACCAGTTCTTAGCATTGTCATTGGAATCTGATTTTAACAGAAATGCAAATGTCAAATAATAAAATTAATGTTAAATGGAACTGGTACAGATGTCAAGGGTCAGAAATTTTAATATCATGCTATATCCCTTTTGATGAATTGTCACATTCAGTCAAAATGTTGGCAATTTGCTGGATATGAGGACTGATCAACATCAGGTCACAGGAGGCATGGCAACATTCTGAAATTAAAACAAACAGTGTGTGCATTTTGACATTTTAACAATTAGGAAAGATATATTTTAATGATAATGAGGATGAAGATACAATTTTGGTGGCATGATGGAACTCTGAGTACACTGATACAGGTATGTTTGGAGCTCAAGTTGAGTAGAGTGCTCATATAGCACAACTATTTTGACTGGGCAATTCCCAGTGGAAGTTGCTCTACATTTAGCATAGTTATATTGTTAGAACATTGCAGGGAGTGCATACTCTCTCACTAACATGCGCAGGGAGGCAAATACATTTTGCAGTGTAAGATATCCTAGAACTGTGACATTTGCTTTGAAATTCTGTCTAATGACTGCTGGGTCAGTATCCTGAATCATTTTGAATAACACCCATAACAAGACTTTTACAACCATGGAACAATATAAAAATGTCATACAGAGATCTGTAATTGAATGAAAAAAGTAGCTGAATAGGCCATTCTCTTGCTTATATTTTTGATGAGCACAATGACCGTTGCAATTGAATCATTTCCTAGCAGGCACTGTAATGAGGAAAAAAAAAACCTCATAATCGAACTTCTTTATATAACTATAAGTCTTTCCTGCAGATTAATGAGGGACATGGATATGGTAACAAAGAAAGAACTAGAGCACAGGGCAGTTCTCATCCATTGTTCAGATGTGCCCATGTTCACCAGAGGTTGTGATGATCCCATTAACTGTTTTATTGCAAGACAATTAAATTAACATGTAATATAAATGATGTCGACACAGTACTGTACCCAGTGGAAATGTGGAAGTAACTAGATTGTGATTCGTAACATTTAAAAACCTTTTTATGCCTGCAATTACTATGTCAGCAGACAATCTCCAAGTTAATGGCTGACCTGGCATGTTATTAAAACTCTGCTTTTCAGCAGCCTAGGAAAATGTTCTAGGAAATTGCAATCTGTGTTAATCAACAGGGTTTTGGTCTGGCATATGAAATGAATGAGATCTGCGGCTGATAGAAGGATTTTATGTGATAAAGAAAAATGCAGATTTTAGGTTTTAATGTATTCTATTTCCTGTTAAACCAAGACCTTCTGGAGTAGCAATGGTACAGTGCTAAAGGTTTAGTCTTAAGCATGCATTTCATAGGGGATTTATTGTATTCTTGTTTATAAAAATAGTTACACAAATGTATATACTAAGAAGGGCCATGATACATGTACTGTAATAACTGCTTGTAATATTTGATTGCCACTGGTTTGCATTGTACACTATATTGAGGCTGCTTGTGATTATTGATATTGTTAAAAAAAATGCAGCACAAAAATGAAATGCTCTCTTTGCACTTGGGAGAAAATGAAGGTAGATAAAGGTAGTAGATTTGTGAGTGGTTGTGCTGTGTTATAACAGACAATACACAGGCGCGGTGCTGTGTTGAAGTTGAAATACCAGCCAAGAAAAGTCATATGCACAATTTTGATTTTGGGATCCCTACAGGCCACATACTTAGGTAGAGAAACTGGACATCAAACTGTTGATTAGAAGGAATAGCAAAGGAAATAGCAAAATGGATTTGCTTTAAAGTGGGTGAGAGCAGAAAGTTGTATTGGGTGAGGCTTATTATAACAGTGGGCGTGGTTTATAAGTGTGGTAGCAGCTGTTTTTAAGCACACCTCACTATATATAGCACACATAGCAACCCTCCACTTTTTTATCCCCATTTCAAGCACTGAGAAATGGCAATGCCTTTTTAAATGATTGCATTTAGAGACTGTTTTTGTTTTCAAGAGATGAAGTTTATTAACAATATAAATTATGTTGAAGATAGCTTCCCTTTAAATTGTAAACAGCTCAAGCATGTAACTGTGCAAACAACATACTGTATATCAGATGGTCAACCTTAGTCTGAGTTACTTCAGGGGAAATACTTCCCCACATGATCACTGCACCATTGGGTCCCTGGACGGGTGGCTTTGCAACTGCATGCAGTACTAACCTCACTATAATTGCTCAGTTACCTATCCCTATCTGCCTAAGGCACTTAAATAAAAATCACAATAAAAGAATTTAGCTTTAGTACTTTCTATTTCACATTCTTGGGGACCCCAACATTATGTTAGACTCCTCCAGGACAAGTGATTAGTAACGTCTCCCATCCCAAGCTCCTTTGAGACAAGCAGGATCTGATATTCTCTCCTTTTCTTTTGCTTGAGGCTCTGGTGCTACAGTTTGTTCTGTACTAGTACTAATTCTGCACTGTACATCTAAAATGTGTCCCATAAGACGAGGTTGCAGCGAAATGCTTACACAAATACTATCTGTAAAATCATGTCCAACCACCAAGAAAAAATGAACATTTAGAATAGGGAACTTTTTTTTAATCATAAAAGTTGATTTGTTTTCTATAAGTGATACATACCAAGAAAACGTTTAAAGTGACAACATGCACAAATTTGTTTGGCTTCTCTATAATGCAGGAAAACTGCAGTAAATACAGTACCAAGATTGTTTAATAAAAAAAATATCCTTTTCTTTATGGCACATAAAATCTATTTTTATAATAATAATAATCTATTTAGTTTCCATTGCAGAATCTTCACATTTACATAGGCTAATTCTTGTTGTGTACTAAAATGCTAGATAACAAGCTCCCACAATCTGTAAGAAATTTAAACAAGACCTTTATACCACATATCTTATAGGAGATTCCATTCTAACAACCCCTGCTGGTAAGACAAAACATATCTATTTTCCAAGAGCACCAGTGGATCCCCGGGGGAAGCTTATGCAATTATTGGAAGTAAAGAGCTTTCAGAGCAGAGTTCCTAGTAGTTTGTAACAAGACAAAGGGTTGCGGTCCCTCATTAGAACAAGGTAAACACTAAATAAGACCTATTTTAGCATAGGGTGAGGTAGGAAGGGTTCTTTCCCTTTAGCAGCCAACATCACAGGGGAAAACAATAAATAGTTAGGTGTCTGTTTAATAAGGTGCGATAGACAGTGATAATAACTTGTGCCAGAAAAAACACAAGAGCAGGTTTACTAAAGTGCAAGCACTTTTGTCATTGTGAATTTTCTGGCACACGTATATATTATTGCCTGTTATTGCATTCATGCTACGTAAGTTGTCTCGCAAGGTTTACTAAAGCTTATCGACAGAATTGTCACCAATTTTTATCTCCACCTGGAGAGCGGCTTTATGTGAAACAAAGTCAGAAACTGTATAGTGGGAGCGATGTAGAATTAGTTTTTAAACATGAGCAACGAAAATAAGTAATTGCACTGGGGAATAATGATATTTCTAAATGTATTATATTGAATTAATAATACAGTTATAGATTGCTAATAAATACTATTTAATATAAACTATTCATTAATGTGGCCATTGGTAGTGGCGAAAAAAAAATCTGCAAGATTTATAGCAGATTATGCAGATAACCTAAATGAGCTCCAAAAAACTCCCAACTTGCCAGAAATAAAGCAGAAACTAATTCCTATGCTTGTGTAAATATCCGCACTTATTACAAGACAAAGCTGTCTCATCGCACTTTAGTAAACATGGGAACGCCATACATTTTGTCTCTAGAATATTTGCAGTGATAATAGGCAATAGTTTTTCACAGTTTTTATGAATTTTAGTAAACAGACGCCTAAGATATTTTCAGTATATAACATGAATGTCCAACCTACAGTTTTCTAGCTGTTGCTGAACTATGAAATTGAACTATGAAACTGCTTCAACAGTCTATGTACCATTTGCCTTTTACTGCCACTTTGCCACTCATCTGCACTATCTGTACCGTGGTGTAGTGGGGGTTGTACCAACTTTTTTAGTAATCTACCCCTTAGTGCACTCACTGACTTAAACACTGAAATTGCCCACATACTCTTCTAGTGATCTCAGTAACAGCTTTATTCATGGTCACTGGCACAATTCCTTCAGGTTGTTTCACACAACTCCTAATAACATACATAGAAGTAGGTACCACTGGGGTACTGACTCCTTCCATAGTCCTCAGTGGAGCCTCAGCAGCTCAGCAAGATGGTCTATCTCTGTCTCTCACCAATCTCAACTCAATTAACAGGATTTAGGCTACCACCATATAACCTAACTATGTAGGGCTAATAATGACACACCTTGGTACCTCGCTGAGGTAACTAACCTTAGGCCCTTTGGTGTCATCTACTCTTAAGTTCATCATTAATCAAAGAAGATGGGGCACACTACTCTTTACCTTATATAGACTTCTTAGGGCAATCCCATTCCTTTACTGATTGACACAAAGGGATGCTGGCTTCCAGAACCTACTGCCTTACACCACCATGTAGTGACTGAAACTTTTTGTGACCATTCAACAACATAAAATTATTTTATATTAACCCTTTACATGTCTTCCCATTTTACATTTTAGCACTTCATTGTCACTTCTGCTCTCTCTTTCTAGTTACTACACAATCCTTAGTTGCTGGCTGGAGAGGTGAGAAGTAGAAGAATAGAAGATACATGAAAAAACTATACGCTATGCCCTATATTTACTTTCTATATTTTTTAAATTTGGTGGGGTGGGTGGACTATGGTTTCGTACTGTTTTTGGACATATGATGGTGAAGGTACATCCTCAGATAAAACAAAACAGATCATTTTAAAAGGGATAATCAGGGAAACTAATGTCTCAGTATGTGTAGAATATGTATCTTTATGACATGCACTATATTCAGTCAATTTCCATTGCATTAGTACTCTCTTCATGTTTTAAACACTGGCTATGCTATTGTAAGGCCCAGTACTGGAGATTTATAATGTAACAGTATTGCAGTGTGTAAATGGTACACTGCTTGCATAATAAATAGAGTCCCTTATTACTGTCTCCCTTAAGGAGAGGAAGCAATTTACTTGAATAAATGCATCACTAGCCTTTTATAAATAATGAATGTAGGGAAGGTTGCAGTCAGTGTAAACTACTATACAGGAGATAATGTGTCTATTGTAAAACACTGTTCATGTACTTAAAATTGTACTATTAAAGGGTAACTAGACAACTAGATTTTGCAATCAAAAGCCACAATGTGCCACCAATGAAAAATTGTGAAGGGGCGTTTTTTTCTTAAAAATAAGGCAGATACTGCACCACTGGTTGTTGTATTTCACTCTGATTAACTCTGAAATATCATTCAGAGCCAACAGTGGAATAGTTTCAATAAATTACTTATGCTTTAAAATTGACCTCGTTCAAGTACATATGCCACAGGGCTGCAGAAATTGTTAATCAGTCATGCAACATGTGAATTTTATAGGTGTCTGGTTTTAGATGAGCTGAACTTATCATAATTAGCTCTTTTTATAATCCTGCATATTTACATAGTACCCTGTTCTTTATGGGCTTGAAAATGGCCTTGGGCCTTTGCTAACATATACTTTCTATAATGACTTTTCATTTAATGTTTCTTGACTTGCAAGTTTCAGTAGTTTGTTAATTGTATTCCCTGTGCAATATGAGCTTCACGGTACTTGTGCATTATTCTGCACTAGTCTAATCTGCAAAGGCTATATATATTATAAATATATTATCCATACATAACAGCACATTATTAGACTGTTCCATTTTGACTTTCAAACGTACAGCTGTTTTCACTGCTTTACTACCTGAGTTGATATTAATTATCCTTCTTACTTTTCCAGAAGTCATTTAACTTTGCCTTCATCACTTATGCTAAGAAATACTGGCTATACACTAAACCCCAGACAAACTTCAAGCTTTATTCCCGGACCACCCTAACACTTGTTGGAGACTCTGTGGCGAAGTGGGTACCCCACTCCACATCTTTTGGACGTGCCCCATGATACAGACTCTTTGGAATAATGTAGCAGATCTATTAACCAACTTAACCACTCAGGTCTTGCCAAAAGACCCACTTACCTATCCAAGCTTTCCAAATACTCCCAGACCTTAGCCAACCATGTTTTAACAGCAACCCGCATAGCTGTAGCAGCTAAATGGAAATCTACAGATCCACCTATTATATCAGAAGTAATTACTAGAGTAAATAACAACAGACGCTCCTAACAACCAAACCCTCCTATCCCTATCTCTCCCCTACCTCCCCTCCATCCCACTCCCTCCTATCCCCTCCACCCCCACCAATACCAACTTCTAAACACAGGCAATGAGTTTAACTGACAATGTACACTACGTCACCCATGCTCTAAATCTATGCTGTGAATTGTAATGGATCAAAAGACAACTGAAACCCGTAACCCTTCCCCTTTCTGTATCCCCCAAATCCTTCAATAAAAATGCAAGTTACAAAAAAAAAAGAAATACTGGCTACACATGTATAGCTACTTAGTAGTTAAAGCTGAAAAAAAGTCACACACCCATTGAATAAATATTACCTAACTTCTAGATGATCATAAATAATTAAGAATGAATTACATTGTCTCCAATTTGCCTTAGTAGAGAGAACAACTCTTTCCTGCCTCTAAAATGGCAATTGGAGTAGCTCAACAATTCTATTCTGGGGTGCCTTAGAGTTTGGTCTAGGCTGGCAGGGCCCACTGGGTTTTTTCCAGGTGTGCCACTGGCCCAGTCCAACCCCTGGGTCTGTGTGTGTACATAATTGTCAAGCAACAAACCTGAAGCAAATCAACCTGGAAGTCAAAATCAGTGCAGTGTCCAGTGCTGGCAAATACTGCAGACTACATACCAAAAAGACATTTTGGTAAAACAAACAAAATTACCCTCTGTTAGAATAGTTTTCATATGAAAGTTTAGCAGGGAGTATTTATTAGCCCTATTTGTTATCTAAGCATCACAAGATCCAATATGGCAGCTTTCCCAGAATAGCATGTGATTATTAACTCTTTATTTATTTCCATTTAACAAACTGTTTACTCTTTTCTGGGGACTTTCAGTATTGCCTCTGAACTCTAACACCCACAGGAAAGAATTGAATTTGACAGCTCAGAGTATGAACTTAAAAATCTAAAGTTTTTATAAAAGTGCCAGGAAAATCACAAATACATGTGATAATTTCAACTGATGGGATTCTGCATTAAATTTTCTATATATTTGCTCCTTAGAGCACAACATTACAGCCGGTTCACACGCAAAGACAAAACGCCGCAGTAGTGTATATGGAATATATTATTGCTGGTGGAAAAACGTTGCTCAGGTGATTTTATTGGAATGCAATGTCACTACTAAGTGTAACGTGTTTGGTGCACTACTATGAATAACAGCAAACAGCACTGGACACATTAAAGAACAGTAAGTTAAATAAAAAAAAAAAAAAATTAATAATAAAAAAAAAAATGTGATCTCTGGTTGGTGCTGGGGGTGAACTACTAGGAGCAGCACACCAGTCCCCAACACAGCTAGACTAATAGCACTGGGCTCTATAAATTACAGTAGCAAAGTAAAAAAACACAAATAAAAACAAATGATGTGAATGTGTGGTTGGTGCTGGTGCACTACTATGACCAGCACACCTGTCTCCAACACACACAGACGGAGCTGCAGTACACAATGAAAAGAAGAGTAACAGTAATCAGAAAATAAAAGCAGTCCTTACAAGGACTATTGGGTTACAGCAGATGAGATCAGCAGGACAGCTGTCCCCAGCAGCTACATACAGAGCAGTAGAAAGTAGATTACTAGTCAGCAAAGCTACCTAAACTGTCCCTCAAACCCCTGCACAGCTCTCTCCCTATGCTAACTCATCAAGCACACACAGACAGAATGTAAAATGGCTGCTGAGCTTCGGTTTATATATGGAAGGGAGTGGTCCGGGGGTGGTCCAGGAGGGAGAGCTGCCTGATTGGCTGCCATGTATCTGCTGGCTCTGGGGTGAGAGGTCAAAATTTGGCGAATTAGTTCGCCGGCGAACAGTTTGCTACATCTCTACACAAGAGGGCTCATTAACAAATTCAAACATAACTACAAATCATAGGTGGATTTTCATTAAGGCTATGGAAGGCTAAGCCTCACCAAACCTACTTGGCACATTTCTGCACTGCTCTGGAACCTTTAACATCAGGAAATCTTCTTGCATTCCAGCAAGCTCCAGTTCTGTTTCTGATTGGATCTTTCTTCTTGTGGCTTCTCCAATCAGAGCACAGCTCTCTTGACAGACAGTAAAATTGACCAATTAAGATGGGGGCGTGGCTTGCCAGCAAGCAATATGGCTGCGTGATCCAAGAGCTCTGCAGGACCACTGCAGGATCCAGCCACTATACAAGCATAAAACATGGGGAAAACCGGTAAAAACAGACTGGAGAAAGAGAGGACCCCAGAGAAAAAGCACTTACCAATGCAGCAAGAGATAGCCCCGCTCTTCATGAAAGAAAGCAGATCGTGCGCCATCCAACATGGCACCCATGGCTGTAGAAAGAGAGGATTATGCAGAAGCAACACCTGACTCCTCAGATATAGAGAGCAAAAGGAGAGGAAGAACAGGAGCTCAATATAAATACCTACCTGGGGAATTTCCCCTCTCGTTCCGAAATGAAATTCATGCTGCAGGAGGTAACGTTGAAAGAGGAGCTGCAGGAAATAAAAAGAGACATGATAAGTATTGCCACACACAGACGATATTGAGGTGAAACTTCTTCACTCGCAAATAACTACTCAAACGCGAGTTAGCTGAATGCAAAAGCCAATGGAAGACCTTGAAAATAGAATACAAGGAACAACATAAGAGTAAGAGGAATACCAGAATCAATATCTACAGAGGAGATTCAACCAGCCCTCCTCCAGATCTTTAACAATATCCTCAACAGGGAGCAAGACACATAAATTGCAATTGAAAGAGCCCATAGGGTTCAAAAGCCCAAAGGAGGATTTATTAACATTCAATTTTCGTGGTTTTAAAACCACGACTAAACTCATTTACTAAAAAATCTGAAATGACAAAGCACAAATGAAAAAAACTTTTTAAAACCATGAAAACCATTTTAAAACCATGAAAACCATGACATTTTCAAAAAAACAAGCAACTTTTTTACCACATGAAAAACACAACTTTTTTGCATAGTTGCACAAAAGCCAACAACAAGATCTTCCAATTGTAAAAGGGACATCTGCCATTGTCTTCTACATGATCTTGACAAATTTTAGCTGCCGTATTTTTGCATTCAGTGCGGTTTTGTCTAATGATAAAGCTTGACAATTGTGCGTTATTTTTCTATGACAAAATCAAGTTTTCAGCGACAAAAAACACAAACCGAAAAAAATTGAGCAATAGTTCTGCATTATGTTGGTGCATTGCACACAAGTTGCAATACATAGTTAAACTTGTAGGTGACAGGTTGGTCAGCAAGGTGGCGGATCTTCTACTACATATTGTCCTCTAGATAACTATTTGCTTTGCCAGCAAAAGTGCCACCTTCAATTTACCTTGTTGCAGAGCAATGGTCCCCTACCGCTGGCTCATAAGCAATACGTTACTCACAAACCCTTTTGATGTTACTCCCTCAAAGTAGCTTCCTGGTTTTTACATTTCTGGCTTGGAGGCAAGTTTTGGAAGTGCAGAGGTACAGTTTTACTCCAAGCAGAGCCTCCTGCGGGCTAGCAGTCCACATGGGGCTGCCAAATAGCCAATCACAGTCCTTATTTGGCATCCCACAAGGAACTTTTTTCATGCTTGTGTGGCTCTCAAGTAAAAAAGGTTGGGGATCCCTGTTGCAGAGAGACCCCTACTCTTTGGGGAATTATACAACAGGTTTCTAATTACCTAACAATTGCTGCTGTTTCTGCAAGGCCTCCTGCTTTTCAGCATTAAGCTTCCTGTAATAACATAGAAGTTTTTTTGTGAAAGAAGTACCAACCCTTTTAGATAATTATAGCACTGAAAGATCTTAATGCTATTATTTGATAATAGCAGCTGTCATTGTTGTCTTTAATCATATTCATGATAAAAGGTTTATCATTAAATGAATACAATGCTATTACCAGGATGTGTGCTGCAGTATAGACATGTAGTGTAAACGTCATTATCTCTCGCAGTGATGCCAGTCTGTGCCCTACACTGTGATTGTTACACAGCAGTGGGAGCTTATTATGAGGATAGAGAGCACTGCTTGCATAACACAAATGGTTTGGAGACAGACAGTGATTTACAGTACTTGCATAAGTGCCTCAGTAGCCTGATAAATAATGAATGCAGGCCAGGTGGCAGTGATCCCTGATATAGAAAACATTGTTGTACTTCAGAATGTACAATGCATTCAGTGCCTGTACCTGGGCTGTTTTGCCTTGTTAAAATTCCAGCATCATTTTATAGGCCAGAGAGACATAATATAATTAAAGAGATGGCTGCAGAAATCCCTACTTTTGGCCCAAACTTGCAAAGTCGTAATGTTCTTTTTACATAAATGTATTTATAATAATGGTGATGTGGCAAGAGTATGATAGGTACATCCAGTCTGAGCATATCCTTTGGGTGCCTTGGGAGAATGTAGAAAATAAAATGTGAGCAATTTGCAAGCTTCCGCATTATTCTCCTATAACACTGGATTTATCTGATAGGAACTAAAGATTATTTGTGGCCGTGAGAACATGAATTCAATAAGATGAAATCCCATATTGCTTTTCGATAAATCCAAAGCATTTCTTTGTTTGAATGTATAAATCACATAACCCCATAGAAATGCTCCTCTAAAGACTCCTTTCCAAAGATCTAATATCATTGCTCATACCTATGTTTAAAGTTCCCACACAATATTGGTTGGCTGCAGCATTCTCAGTACTATCTGAAGAGCTGTATATCTGTCACTTGCTGAGTTTGAATGTTCATTACACACATAATTCATTGCCTTTTTTATTTTGCTGTACAGATATGTGACCTGTTATCCAGAATGTGGGACCTAGGGTTTTCTGGATAAGGGGTCTTTCCATAATTTGCCTCTCCATACTTTATCTACTAAAAAATAATTTAAACATTAAATAAACCCAACAGGATTGTTTTGCCTCCAATAAGGATTACTTATATGTTAGTTATGTACTGTTTTATCAGAAAAATCAGGATACAATGGTTGCATAAAGTTAATTGCACTCTCAGTCATTACAGGCATACTAAATCTATATTGTCCAGATGATATGGGGAGTGTGCACATATTATCTGGCACAGTTCATATTGCCCAATCGCCAATGACAGGAAGAGTACCTTTATTATGGTATTTTTGCATAAAACACTTAAAATAATAAACGTGCTGGGTAGCTGTATTGTTAAAAGGGGATTGAACAGATTTTTAATTTAATCATTTTTAGTGTTACTAAACACAACATCTCCAGACACTTCAGACACTCTACAGTAGCTCCAGACACATTACCACTTTGTTGATCCATTGGCCTTATCATTTCCTTCCCTTTTGTAATCTCTTTACATACACATATACAAGATCTCGGTAAATTAGAACCCTATCAGTTCCTCCACCTCCCAAACTGTCCTTATGTTCTACAGTCTTTTTACTGTCCACCAAATATGTCTGTGTTTTTCCCACAACAATGCCCTTTAACCTGACTACTTGTGCTTTACTTACTTACTTACTTACTTAAACTGTAAATCCTTCCAGGCAGATTCCAGGCACATCTGTATGGCATTTGTTTTGCTTTAGTTTCTACTACACCTCCATGGGATATACAGGTATGGGACACGTTATCCAAAATGCTGGGGACCTGGGGTTTTCTGGATAAGGGGTGTTTCTGTAATTCGGATTTCCTACCTAAAGTCTGCTAAAAAAAATGATTTCAACTGTAATTAAACCCAATAGGATTGTTTTGGCTCCAATAAGAATTAATTATATCTTAGTTGGGATCAAGTACAAGGTACTGTTTTATTATTACAGAGAAAAAGGAAATCATTTTTAAACATTTGAATTATTTGCTTATAATGGAGTCTATGGGAGATGGCCTTTCCATAATTTGGAACTTTCTGGATAATGGGTTTCCGGATAAGGGGTCCGATACCTGTACTGGAGCTATAAATATAACATAATAAAAACATGTCATTTTTTTCTAGTTAGACTCTATGAGAAGTTTTTTATTTTCGCAATACTAAAATTCACCTTTTTATTGCATTTAGTAAATCCGAGTTTTTGTTAAAATGGCTTAGGATATCAGCACCTTTTTTAAGAAGAAAAGCAAAAGAAACATGAAAGAATGGTTTCTAGAAGGAAGCCCGTGTTTTAAGTATTTGTGAAGCGTTATTGATGTGCCATTTTTAGAAATCTACAAGGGTTCTCTGCACTAGAAGTGTGTGACAGAAGATCAGAGAGACGCAGAAGCCATAGGAGCACATTAGGACTGAATAGTTTGCCCCATATAGAGCTCACATTTAAAGAATGAGGTCTACTTTTTTTTTATTGGAAATCTTCCCTTTTGTGCAAGGTTGATTTTTAAGCACTTTTGTGTCACTTATAAGGGACAATCTGTTCCCCGTTACTTTGAAGTAATACAATAACATTGTGGCCAATTTAAAGTACAAAATGTTTGCGTTCAAGACAAAGCTGTGGAAATATGATTGCATACAATTACATTTGTTTTTACTGCGCTGCAGCTTTCTGAGCCTGTTTGTCTAGGCGCGTGCATTAGGAAAATGCCTTGGACGATAACTGTATAATTGCTGTAAAAGCAAAATAAAGCCTACGACACTGACATTAAGAATGCATGCAATTAAGAGCGCGGCACAACAGCTGAATTATTTCATTTATAACCTATAGCACTCGCTGGAGTTTGTCTCTCAGCCTGGCTGATCTCCTAATTATTACTTATACCTTATTTTTTCTTTTCTAATTCTGCTAGTGGATGCATTGTAATTCCCATTCACAAATTAAAATGTGCTCTCTGTCTAAATAACCATTATCTCGTGTTATTAGCTGCGAAAGTGGATCAGATCAAATCTCTTTTTTGTACTGTACGTATCACTATATCGTTTTTCCCTCTTGTCCTCCTGATGTCATTTGTCTTGTAATGGCCTTGCACATTAACTTTATTAGGTGCAAAAAAATGAGAACATTGCTTAGGTTACTAGTCTATCTGCATGACTTCATGTGACTTGGGGGAGCAGTTACCTGGTAGCATTGTTTTGCTGGAGATGAAAATGCTGTGACTGCTGGCTGGGTTTCTCTGTATCATCTTCTTTCACACCTGTATAGAGCATGAAGTATCACTGCTATCCTAAAACAAGCTCCAGGTGCTGCTATTGGCAGATATATGTAGTATTGCATTGTGCAATGTTTAAATGGGACAATCGGGCCCTTTACAATCATTAGACTCCAGTCATGGTGACTTGAGTATTTAAACCTTATATTATCTTATTATATTATTTCTGTAACCTCTATTTCAGCTCAATAGCTGCCTTCTCAGCTCACTCAGTACTAGTAGAACATCGGTTACACTGCACTCTCTCACCCAGAATGGGCCTTCACTAAGCAGAAGAGGAAAGTGAGGGTGTTAGGCAACTACACCTCTCTTGCTGCTATACAGAAAAATAAAAACAGAGGGTGCAGAGGTTCTTGCAAACAACAAAACAACAAGTGTTTATTGAACATCCACAGGGTTTAATCACAAAACAACTTCTCAGAGGCAAGTGGTACAGGCAACACCACATGCAGTGTGTAATACAGACTGACTTGGGAGGAATCTCACTTCACCTCTGCCGCACCCTGTAGTGGAATTCTCTATCCTGATTCCCATTCACTGTGATCCCTACACTACAGGCAATATGGCCTGGGAAAGATACCTCCAAAACTGCCAATCCTATGTAGGAGCTCAAACCTGCTCTTTCTAGCTCAACCCTAAATGCCTTACACTCCTAGGGGCACATTTACTAACCCACGAATCCGAATTGGAAAAATTCCGATTGGAAAACGAACATTTTGCGACTTTTTCGCGATTTTTTCGGCGCCTTTACGACTTTTCAGAAATTGTCGCAACTTTTTCGTTACCAATACGATTTGCGCGAAAAAACACGAGTTTTTCGTAGCCATTACGATGCGCTCGTATCTTGTCGCGACTTTTTCGTATTGAGCGCTTATAAGCGGCGGGCGAAACTTTCAGACTTAGCATGATTTTGGAAGCCTCCCATAGGACTCAATGGCACCCTGCAGCTCCAACCTGGCCCAAGAAAAGTCACCATACTGAAGCTTGAATGAATCCGAATCTTTCGTACTCGGCGCGAAGGCCACGAAAAAGTCGCGACTTTTCGCGCAAGTAGTAACGCTACGAAAAAATCGCCAGATTTTGCGCAACATTCGGAATGGCAACGAAAAAGTCGCGACAATTTTCCGAAAAATCGCCAAATACCGATCATTACGAAAAAAACGCAATCGGACGCATTCGGCACGTTCGTGAATGTGCCCCCTAGAGTATACTATAAAGGGAGTTACACCTGCCACTATCTAATGCCTCATTCATGGGGCCCTGTTCTCCGACTTTAAGTGGGCCTGGGCCCATGCCCTGGGCTCACAGCAACATCCACCCTGTTCCTCAGGTGGAAGCAAAGAGGAAGATGCCACTCTTTTCCCAGCACTATATCAAACTGAGGCAGGAAGTGGTCATACCTTATAGCGTATAGCACACATATGTAAATGAACCTCCTTAGATACATTCCATTCTGCCCAGCAGCTAAGGGAACTGAACATGTTGGGATTTTAGGCCATAGGGGCCATTTAACCCTATGGGTCCCTACATTTCCATAAAGCAGTGTGGCAGCAAAAACAAAACCCAATATAGATTCCAATCAATATTTCATCTTCCACAGTGTCATTATTCCCTAGATCTGCTCTGGTGCCACTATATTACATTTCATGTAATATTGTCTCGCGTGACAATGATGGATCTTGGTAGTGTGACATAAATGATCACATTAATAATATATATATGAATGTGCTTTTTATATGCGTTGGTCCCAAGTTGCAGTATGTTCTGCTTTACATAGATCAGAATCACACATAGACAGTGGAGAATATAACAGGCCTCAGTTACTTTTAGTGGCTGCAATTCTAGGGTAAAAAACACATTCAAAACATCATATGTAAGTTCTTGTGCCTAGTCAGTGCTACAGCGGTGCCATTACTGTGACTTAGGGGCAATGTGCCAATGCATAAGGTTTACCCACTGATAGCTACGCATTAACTAGAGTTTCCTTTGACCACTGCACGCATTTCCACTCTTCATTGTGCTGTGAAAACACCCAGTTATAGAGCAAGTAAGAAAATGCCTGTTCCTTTGCCACCATGACACTCATAACGGGTTATTTACAAACCCAGCTGCAGGTGAGGTCGCACTAAAATGGATGCAAAGCTTCCACTTATTGGGCACAAGTTCTGTACAAGTTTTTGTATTGTCGTGTAATTGGCACTTTACAGTGTATGCTGATTTTGCAACACTATTCTGCAAGTGCAATTATGGTGGGATTCTGGAAAAAATGGTTGCTTTTTTGAAATGCAAATCAAGATTGTGCAGATTTTTTTGTGCTTTGCAATCAGCAATCTGTGATAAGTGAATTTGTCCTGTTTATCTTCACAGAAAAATTTGCAAAAATGTTGCAGTAATTTGCAAAACACATTAAAGTCATTGAGTTTTTTTTGTGCAATTTTTTCGACACTGCACAACTTTTTTTGCAGCCAGTGGTGTCTATGGGCAGTTTTTTTTCCAGTCAAAAAGTTTTTCAGACTTGTCCTATAACACGCAACAATATGCCATACATTTGGCACAGAGAGGATTGGCACATGCAATCCAACTGACTTTCTATCTTAAAAGAAAAGAAGAGAAGAAGAAAAGAAGACTTTCTATTTTAGGGATTTTAATTCAGGCAAGTGTCCAGGGCCCTGCCACAAATGAAGACAGCCCTGACATTTATCCTGGACGTCAGACAGCATTAGTTGTAGAACTGGTACACACAGGAACTGCTTGCCATTAATGTATATTAATCCTTGATGATTTAAGTGAATATTTCAGTGTAGATTTGCATATATGCTGGGAGTTGAAATCAATGTCTGGAAGGCCCCAAAGCATATTCTTCCAGTAATAGATGCACATTTGTAGGCCAGGACTTTGTGATGATGGAAACTGCAAATACAAAACTCTCTTTCTGTTCCAGAAATCTTTGCTGAGAAATCCATCTCTGCCAAAATGAGCATTGATGAACTCTGCTGACCTTCTCTTGCTTTCACTGCAGCATTAAATTCTATAGTGCAGAGCTGCCATTTCCAGGTATTTTCTGCCTGAGATAGCAGCTTGCATAACATTGGATAATACCAGCCGTGAAGAATAAGTGGAGGGGGTCATAACCTTAGCCTGGGGGAATCTGTACCGATCTGATATAATATGCAAGGGGAGTTATTACAGCTGATTCTATAGAGAGTAATAAGGAAAATGGCTGGGATATGTAACAGTGATTGCCTCCTACGTTTGGGGAATCGTAAGCTACAGCCACAAGCTGAATTAGTTCTTATCTGTTTTGATCTCAGTTTTTCACTGATCCAGGACAGTGTGATGGGGTATTGGTCTGTGGCTGTTGTTGCTGGACATCCAGCTCATTTGAATCAAATCATTATAATGCTCTTTAACATTTACACAATAAAAGTAGATATCTAAAGGGGAATAATTTCCTATAAAAATATCGGCTTTAATATTTTATAACTAATATAAAAGTGGAATTTGTGAATGCATTTTATGGGTAAGAGTATACTGATTTTCCTGGCTGCAGAACGAGGTGCAAACTAAGGCATAAGCTGAAATTTCAGAAGTGGAGAAGTTTAATATGATCTTGATATCAGTGGCATAACATGTCAGCACTGGGCCCCCCCAGCAAGAAAAAATTTCTGAGGGGCCTGGCACACAGCCAGTGTTACCTGGAGCCCGCCCACCCATTGCCTGCCTCTCGCCCACCTGCTTCCCCATGCTCCACAACTGACACTGTCCTCTCCTTCCTGGGTTGGACTGGACTGCCCCTGGACACAGGTGTCCTCCCCTGACACGTTTCACTTATGCTCAGGGGAGGACATTGGGGTTAGGGGGGGCACAGCCGGCGGGGGCACCTTGGGGGGTGTGGGGCCCTAGGGGCGGTGGGGGGGATTTCTTTCACTATTTTTTAAAACTTTTTAACTGTAGAGGAAACAGCATCCTCTGTAGTTACACCACTGCCCATCATACTGAAATGTGTAACTTGCCTATCATTAGTGCAGTGGCTGGGACCTTAATATTCAGATATAAAATTACAGCACTTTGTCACTATACATCTGTTCTTTTTCATTTACAGGTATAGGGCCCTTATCCAGAATGCTTGGGACCAAGGGTATTCTGTTATTTGGATTTCCATACCTTAAGTCTACTAAAAAATCAATTAAATGTTAATTAAACCCAATAGGATTGTTTTGCCTCCAATAAGGGCCAATTATACCTAAAGGTCCCCATACGAGGCGATTTCACTCGTTGTGCGACGAACGATTATATCGACAAACGATTTTATGGTTTCCATATGATATGCCATCCACGGGCAACGATAATTTGCAAAAGATTTCATCATATCATTATCGTAAAATACGTACGATCGTGCATCTACGTACGATCCAATGTCGTGGCGGAAGCGGTATTTATTTATTTATGTTCGTTGACTTCCGCTGCTGGCAATCTTGACATGCGCAGAGAACAATCGTTCAAAGACAAATGTCTGACACTCACACCAACTGGCAGATTTTATCGTTAAACGACTAAAATTTTTAAACCTGGCCGATCGATTTTGGGGATGATAATGTCGGGTCGATTAGTGAGCCGACGATCGTTCGCACACCATCAACTATATGATAACTTAACGATAGTATCGGATCGTTTGGGAATCGATCGTTTGACAGTAAAAAATCGGCCCGTGTATGGAGGCCTTTAGTTGGTATCAAATACAATGTACTGTTTTATTACTACAGAGAAAAAAGGAAATACATTTTAAAAATCTGAATTATTTGATTAAAATGTAGTTTATGGGAGACAGGCTTTCCATAATTCAGAGCTTTCTGGATAACAGGTTTCCGGATAATGGATCCCATACCTGTACTAGGTAGAGAGAGGCCTGTAACACCTGTATACAGCCAGTTGTGTAACTACATGAACATGGGTTCCCTCTGGCTTTTCCCCCTTAACCTGCTCGCATACTGGTACCTGCCAAATTTCATCATCACACATTATATGTGTCCCCCATGGGCCCCATTGGTTTCCTTTTTCCTATGTGTCAGGAAAATGTAAAAACGTGGCTGTGTATGTATCTGAAATTGGAGAAAGGGAACATCCGAGTCATCCCCAGAGACAGCATGAGAACACACTTCTAAATTATTCAAATGCCTGCCGAAATTGAATTATATATGTCTATGATATATTTAGTGGACATCAAATTTTTACGATGGCTTCTATTTATATACTGTAGCTTAACAGTCCTAAATAAATGGCAGGATATGAGTTGACCATTTAAAGTATGACTGCATTACAACAGGCTTGGTTTCACAGCCCAACCTCAGCCTACAACATGAGCTATATAAACCCACATGTGTGCGGTAGGCTAAAACCTTTATTTATTAAAAGGTGCTTGTTTTCTATAGGTCTTATTACCTATAGCAACCAATCAGCAAGGAGCACTTACTGGTCACCTGTTTTAAAGCAAACATCTTATTAGCTCCATCCTATGAGTTACTGCACCTGGGCAAATGCTATAAAAGTCATTTATGACCGCAAGACCAGTTTCCAAACTTTCCCCCCTTAATTTGGAGTGCATACCCTACAAACTGCATACATTTTTAACATAGGCGTTTTTTGACCAGTGCAGCGTCAATGTTCTCGGTCATCCTACAGCACACTAGCACACTTTAACTAGCCCACCTACCACTTCCCCAAGGTCCCCCAAATAAATTGACACAGGATGGAATTGTAAAGGCCCCAGCTTTATTTACACTAACAGTATTTTACATTAACATGTAAATCTATTACAAATAACAGCAACAGGGGAATACTTGCCACCACAAAGTACTCACCACTGAAGTGAATGGGCCCCCCTGCCATGCCCGCAACCAGGTGCATCCACACTCTGGTGGGCAAGTGGTAACAGGTGAGCCTCACTCTGTACCAACACCTCCTGGGCCCAATACCCAGGGAGGTACTGACCCATATTCCACTAGGCAGGGGAACCTGATCCCATTACCACCTGGCAAGAAGGCTAGTGCCCACGGCTGTGACTGAGACAAGAGAGGGTGACAATGCGAAGAAGTGGAACTCTCTGCACCCATTAATATCCTCTACCAGACCACCTTCTAGTACACCAGCTTTACTGCCCATCTATCTCCGTGTCCTCCCTGCCTTCCTAGCCCAGTCAGGGCTCTCCTTACGCTAGTCCTTTGGTGTCTGGGGAGCATGGTGTCCGTGTGAATGTCAGGAGTTTTAAGCTTAATTAATGTATGAGGAATGAGTTTTGGTAGTTGTTAGACCAGCCCCTTTCATCTGCCATATCTGAATTTTCCTATTATTTGAAATCTCTTCACACACTAGTGGGAAAATATTATAAAAGGTGCAAAGTTTGAGCAGCTGCAGTAACCCACGACTAGCTGGTTGCTTTTAAACAGGTGACCAATGCTTCCTGGTGACTATAGAGAAATTTTTATACTATTTATTACAAAAATATAATTCACAAAGGACACAAGTGAGTTAAAAAAAACCATGACACAGATCACAGATTGACTACCTCCAATCACATCTTAATATGTTTATTCCAAAAAAACTGCTTTTTAGCGGAAGATATAGCTCTGCTTATATGCCACAAATAAGGGGTTTCTAGGACTGGGAGTGCAGTGACATTCCCCTCTTCCTCCATTGCTATTGTCCTTTTGCTAAGTCACAATCTAGGGACAGCGGTGAGCATCACTATCTAAATGGGTGCAAATGACCACGCAAAATTTTCCTCCACAAATTCAACATTATTTGGGGCTCTTTAACTTGTGTGCAATGCACCCAAACAGTAACAGTTTTATTAAATTACATGTAAGATGCATTGCACAATATTTAACTGTATTTGTGTTTAAATTACTTAATTTCCTGCACATAATATTAATAGAATTACCCCCAGGTTTAGGCTGGTGGTAGTTTTAGGGTTCCATAGCATCCATGTTTGTAGGCTGGATGTTCAGAGCAAGTAGCTGAACAGTCTGGTTTAGAGCCTGTGACCAGGTATTTTCAGCCACTGCTCTTCCTGGCTAAGCCACAAGTGACATTGTGGACTCTGCCCTGTAACCTGTGATAACATATTCTCTCATTTTGCCTGTGACTGCGCTCAGCTGCAGATACATTAGATACAGCCACAGGCAATTACCCAGTAAAAGGCTTATTTCTTGCACTTACATATAGTTGTGCTCAGAACCACTTAATCCTCCCTGCCTGGTATTCTGAATCAAGCGCTGCTGAGCTACCTTCAGTGCCCTGGGCCAATAGGTGCAATGCATTTGGCCTGAAAGAATAGGGGGAGCATGCCACTCTCACGCTGAACACTGGAAATGATGCCAGACAGAATACGAAGATATTTTGTGAAATGAAGCACACAGTTGTTTGCATTTTGGCGCTGCACAATGCGTCAATAGAATTTCTCATTTGTGTTTGCAGTGGTGCTGGAATTCTGGAAAAAAACCACTTCATTGTGGGAATTATGGTTATTACACTCCAAATTACACTTTGCATACTGCACTTGTGGACCTCATTGAGTTCCTGTATTCTAAAGTCCTTATCTCCTGGAATCCTGTCCATTCCAGCCGTCTTCCTGTTCCCCTATATTCTTACTCACCTGGGTTTGTCCAGGCCCAGACTGGCAATCTGTGAATTCTGGCAAATGCTGCTGTATGATGCCATAGACAGTCACTATTTATGGGCCTCTGTGTACTTGTAATGGCAGGGCCTATTTTGAATCCCAATCCAATCCTGGTTTGGGCCCATGGCCTCCTACCTGGTTGCTGCCTGTTCTGACTCTTTGCCTGTTTTGGGACTTTCTTTGCTTGCCATCTGCCCAGACCACCATCTATGTTATAGATTTGTTGTTGTTGTTTTCTGCCATTAATCATTAATTGTTTTTTTTTATTAAATCTTGCTTCAGCTGCACATTGTCTTCAGTCTTCAAATCACTGATATGTTTGCTAGAAGTTACTCGGCTCATAGCAGCTAATGCAGTGGGTATCCTTGACAATAAGGGTGTAAGCACTCTTAGTTTAAAGGAGAAGGAAAGGTAAAAATCACTGGGGGGTGCCAAATGTTAGGAACCCCCCAGTGACTTTAATCGCTTACCTTTACCCCGGGCTGGTGCCCCTGTTAGGAGAAAACTGCTCCAGCCGGGGGTACCTGCGAGTGTTTCCTTTTTCTTCTGAATCCTGGGGGCGGCGCATGTGCAGTATAGTGAAAAAGCTGACTTTTTTGTTAAAGTTCAGTTTTTCACTCTATTGCGCAAAGACAGAATAAGGAAAAGGAGACGCTCACTAGCAGATACCCCGGGCTGGTTCGGGTTTTTTCCTAACAGGAGCACCAGCCTGGGGTAAAAGGTAAGCGATAAAAGTCACCGGAAGGTGCTTAACATTTTGGTACCCCCCCGTGACTTAAGTGTTTCATTCTCCTTTAATCAATTTTAAGTTCAATCTAGCAGTCTGAACTCAAAACTGGGTGCTTGTAAAATGAGCCCAACAGTATATTATTTTTTAATCACATAAATTACATTTCAACCCCCCCTCCCACACACACACATATATGTGCAAATTCATTGTTTTAAAATGTTATTTATGTGAAAAAAGGTTACATCAGCTAAAAACCAGTAATTACAAAGAAAAAATAAAATCCACTCTTCCAAAATCCACTATTTAACAGTAATTTACTTGAGCCACAGAGCGCAATTTGCCTTAGGGGAGCTTTATATATTACCAATGGCAACAAAGGAGCTTACCAAAGACATAATTGTACAGACTTTCTAATATCTCTAAATTTAGTTCATTACAGAGCTAAAGTATTAGTGGAAGAGGGTGACTATCACATAACATAATACATGAGGCCGCACGAGGGAGGACTCTGCCCAACCTTATCTTTCTTTTGCAATGCACATTCAATTTCACTTAGAATGATTTTATACATCAAGTTTAATGAAGTTTCCAAATGAAAGCTTGCAATTCTTGGCAAACTGCAGCGCTTTTTATTTCATCAGTTCAAGAGCTGCTTTATTACTTACTGTATTTTCTGTATATATTTTAACATTTTAATTGTTGCCATTTGCATGCTTAATGTATTATTTTATTTACTCAATACTCTTCAGTTTGAAAGTCTTGTAACGCACTCAATTTCATTCATCACTAACAACTGCAGCCCAGTGACACATTCAGACGTCTTTCTGCAGGGAATCCACTTAATTCCAAGGAATGCGGCATTACGTCAAAATTTCGTAATTATATGCTTCATATATTGCATTCCTATTTTATAGCTATAAAGTGCAGAAGGTCAAAAAAGCATTGTGCGCTCAGATTAATATTAGTTTTAATGTAACCCCATCCAGTGTGAGGATGGCATCAGAGAAGCTTGTCCTGAATACGTAAACCGTTTAATCGCGCAGATATGGCACATTACATCACAATTTGGTTCGGTAATGCCAAGCATATATTGGATTGGTTGTGCACAAAATGCATTGTGCTGTTCAAATTAAGATTGGTTTCTTTAATACACCCATCCACTGTGATGATGGCGTCAGAGCAGCATGCCTTGAAGCCATTTGGTTGTCAGTTCAGTAAAAATGCCTATTGATTTTCAATTGGCCTCTACAGTTTTCATAAGTATGAGGGAGAAATGCAGATACATCTTTGCTGCCCTTTCTCTTAATAATGGCCTCGAGCAGCCTTTCTGCCATGCCTTGTTTCCATCATGCAGCTAATATTAGTCACAAATCTTGATGTAGTTGTCACAAACAGAAGCCAATTATGGATTTCAGTTCTTATAAGTAACTGCAACCCTTTAATGATAGGACTCCGTCAGGAAAAACAGGTAAGGGTAATGGGGAAAAAATAAGGAAAAATGGTAAGAACATCAGTTTTAAACTATCAGAATTCTATTCATTATTGCAAAGTACTTAATGTACCATCTATAGTAACATACAGTTATGTAATACCCCATATGGGCTAATCTTGCAGAGATCTAATAAGGTTTTGTAGCAGAAATCTAACAAGGTTCTGTCCTCTGTGTCATTGACAATTGTGGCAGTCGGTGGATATTCTTACTGTAACAGAAGCAGAAAAAAAAACATGAAAAAGTATGCCCACCTAATAGGCATGTCATGTATGAAGGAAGGGAAACATATAAATTAAGACAAGCTTTATTTGTTTATTAGAAAATGTACTGTGCTTATACATTGGAGCATGGGATTTTAAATTCAAAATCTATATATTTCCTTTAATAAACCCTCCTTGCTGTTACTTACAGGAATCAAATTTATATTACAGTAATAAAGGGCAAATTTACTAAAGGGCTGAGTTTTACATTCAGGTTTTGCTGTGATCCTCAAGATTGTCTATCTGCCAGTACAACCCCATCAACAACATAAAGCAACACTCACTGAAGAACATATTTTTTTGGGAGACTTCCGTCTCGTAATCTGAAAGGACACTCTAATGTCCTCACTCTGGAAAGATCTTTTGATAAATAAAGCATCAGAGAGTTTAATGTAAGAACTTCTTATACATTTATATATTCTGTAGCTATCATATCTGCCATTAAACAACTCTTTTCCAGTGAAAACAATTCAAGTATGGCTAGCTCTTCACCATTTCTACGGTTTCCCCCATACGGGGGGAGGAGCAAGGAAAGGATGATAGGGCAGTAAGCTGGGTGACAGTTAGAAAATCGAGTGTGGGGAAAAGAAAAAGGGAGGCTGCTCCAGGGTTTGCGCATCCCAACAGATTTGCCAGATTGTGTGAAGAAGATGGGAGTGTGAACTCTGGACTGGCGGTTCTAGATGAGGCTGATCTCTCTAACAGCTGGGAGACCAGTTTCTCTAGTAGTGGTGGGGAGGAGAGCAGAGCTAGGCCTAAACAGATGGTGGTTATAGGGGATTCGATCATTAGGAAAGTGGACAGGGTAATCTGTCGAGCGGATCGCTTCAACCGGACAGTTTGCTGTCTTCCTGGTGCCAGGGTTCGGCATGTGGTTGATCAGGTCGACACATTATTGGGAGGGGCTGGGCATGACCCGGCTGTCTTGGTACATATCGGTACTAATGACAAAATGAACGGTAGGTGGGGGACCTTAAAGAGTGAGTTCAGGGATCTAGGCTCTAAAATTAAGCAAAGGTCCTCCAATGTCATTTTTTCGGAAATTTTGCCGGTGCCGCGTGCTAGTTTAGGGAGACAGCGGGAGCTTAGGGAGCTAAATGCGTGGCTAAAGTCTTGGTGTAGGAAGGAAGGGTTTGGGTTCCTAGAGCACTGGGCTGACTTTTCTTTGGGGTACAATCTATACAGCCCTGACGGATTGCACCTCAATGGAAGGGGGTCTACTGTGCTAGGGGAGAGAATGGTTAAGAGGCTGGAGGAGTGTTTAAACTAGACAAGGGGGGGGTTGGTAAGCTAGATTCTTATGGGAGAGCTAGTGTAGATGGGGCAGTGGGACCAGTAAAGGGTTGTGGGGGAGGAGTGAGGGGGGCATATAGTTTATCAGATAAGGAGCTTCCATTGTTACAAGGGAAACAGACTAATTTTCACCTTAGCTCTAACTGTCCTTTAGCTAATGTAAGCATCAGAGGAAGAAGTAGTAATCTCCGCTGCATGCTGGCTAATGTGCGTAGCTTGTCGGGTAAATTAGGGGAGCTGCAGGCTATTGCATGTATTGAAAATTATGATTTAATTGGTATCACTGAGACCTGGTGGGATGAAAAATGCGACTGGGCTGTGAATTTAAATGGGTATACACTTTTTAGGAGGGACAGAGGGATTAAAAAGGGTGGAGGGGTTTGTCTTTATGTAAAGTCAGATTTAAAGCCATGTAATAAAGACATTACCAATGAAAACGTTGAATCTCTTTGGGTAGAAATTTCAGTAGGGCTGAAAGTCACAAAGAAAATGATCATTGGTGTATGCTATAAACCACCCCGTATAGATGAGGGGGATGAGTCCCAGCTACTTTTGCAAATGGAGGAGGCTTCAAAATTGGGTCAAGTTGTTATTATGGGGGACTTTAATTATCCGGACATTGACTGGAGTAATGGGGTGGCTAAGTCAGAAAAAGCTAGTAGGTTTGTAAATGTGCTAAATGACAACTTTTTATTTCAGGTGGTTCAAGAACCTACTCGGAATGAGTCTATTTTGGACCTGGTAATATCTAATAATACTGAACTTATCTCTAACATTTGTGTGGGTGAGCATTTGGGGAACAGTGATCACAACATGGTCTCCTTTGAGATAATGCTACAGAGACAGCTCTATAAGGGAGTAACTAAAACGCTCAATTTTAGACGTGCAGACTTTGCCAGTTGGGATTCATCCCAGGGTATTAAATGAGCTGAGCGCTGTGATTGCCAAGCCTCTTCACATAATTTTTCAGGATTCGTTGAGGTTTGGCATGGTGCAGAGAGACTGGCGGATTGCTAATGTGGTGCCATTATTTAAAAAGGGATCTCGTTCTCAGCCTGAAAACTATAGGCCTGTTAGTCTGACATCAGTAGTAGGAAAGCTTCTGGAAGGGGTAATAAGAGATAGGATAGTTGAATACATTGCAGTTCACAATACTAGCATTAGTTTGTGCCAGCATGGTTTTATGCGTAACAGATCTTGCCAGACTAATTTAGTTGCCTTTTATGAGGAGGTGAGCAGGAACCTTGATGCTGGAATGGCAGTTGATGTCATCTACTTAGATTTTGCTAAAGCGTTTGATACAGTACCTCACAGAAGGTTAATGATCAAATTGAGGAATATTGGCCTAGAACATAATATTTGTAATTGGATAGAGAACTGGCTGAAGGATAGAGTACAAAGAGTGGTGGTAAATGGAACATTTTCTAATTGGACCAGTGTGGTTAGTGGAGTACCGCAGGGGTCAGTCCTTGGTCCTTTGCTTTTTAACTTGTTTATTAATGACCTGGAGGTGGGCATAGAGAGTACTGTTTCTATTTTTGCTGATGACACTAAATTGTGCAAAACTATAAGTTCCATGCAGGATGCTGCCGCTTTGCAGAGCGATTTGACAAAATTGGAAAACTGGGCAGCAAACTGGAAAATGAGGTTCAATGTTGACAAGTGCAAAGTTATGCACTTTGGTAGAAATAATATAAACGCAAACTATCTACTGAATGGTAGTGTGTTGGGGGTTTCCTTAATGGAGAAGGATCTAGGGGTTTTTGTAGATCACAAGTTGTCCAATTCCAGGCAGTGTCATTCTGTGGCTACTAAAGCAAATAAAGTGCTGTCTTGTATCAAAAAGGGCATCGACTCAAGGGATGAGAACATATTTTTGCCTCTTTATAGGTCCCTGGTAAGGCCTCACCTTGAGTATGCAGTGCAGTTTTGGGCTCCAGTCCTTAAGAAGGATATTAATGAGCTGGAGAGAGTGCAGAGACGTGCAACTAAACTGGTAAAGGGGATGGAAGATTTAAGCTATGAGGTGAGACTGTCGAGGTTGAGGTTGTTTTCTCTGGAAAAGAGGCGCTTGCGAGGGGACATGATTACTCTGTACAAGTACATTAGAGGGGATTATAGGCAGTTGGGGGATGTTCTTTTTTCCCATCAGCGCACCAGAGGTCACCCCTATAGATTAGAGGAACAGAGCTTCCATTTGAAGCAGCGTAGGTGGTTTTTCACGGTGAGGGCAGTGAGGCTGTGGAATGCCCTTCCTAGTGATGTGGTAATGGAGACTCTGTTAATGCCTTTAAGAGGGGCCTGGATGAGTTTTTGAACAAGCAGAATATCCAAGGCTATTGTGATACTAATATCTAAAGTTAGTATTACTGGTTGTATATATATAGTTTATGTATGTGAGTGTATAGATTGGTTAGTATAGGTTGTGTGCTGGGTTTACTCGGATGGGTTGAACTTGATGGACAATGGTCTTTTTTCAACCCTATGTAACTATGTAACTATGTACAAAAAACAGCACTAAATTTGCCCAGGAGCAGTAACCCACAGCAACCAATAAGATGTTTGCTTTTAACCTAGTGGCCAGTAAATTCTACCTGCTGATTGGTAGCTATGGGTTACTGCACCTGGGCAAACTTAGTGCCTGTTATTACAAAACCCCATTTGTCTTCTAGGTCCCTATTGTCTGGACTTTTTCTATTTTGAATATGGGTGAACAAACTTGCACTGGATGTTGTAGATGGGGGCAGCTCATACCAGTGCTATGTAAAAAGGAATTACCCTATACTCATGTGGATATAGATTTATAGATTTTAATACACAGTTCTGTGCTGGCTCTTCTTACAGATGACTGGCCTAAATCTTTTGAATTATTATCCACAAGTACCCCTTGGTAATACTAAGGGGCACATTTACTAATCCACGAACGTCCGAAAGTGTCCGAATGCATTGTTTTCGTAATGATCTATATTTTTGCGATTTTTTTCGTCGCCGTCGCGATTGTTTCGTATTTTGCACAACTTTTTCGTCGCCGCTGCGAATTTATCGTATATTTTCCGCGACTTTTTCGTCGCCGTCGCGAAAAATGCGGATTGGTTTTTCCGCCGTTTACTATAGCACAATCCGAAAAAATTGTGGCGGCGACGAAATAATCGCGCAAAATACGATAAAGTTGCAAAGGCGACGGAAAAGTGGTGACAAATACAAAACAATCGCGACGGCGACGAAAAAAAATCGCAAAATTTTTGTTTCCAATCCGTTTTTTTCCCATTCGGGATTCGGATTTGAGGATTAGTAAATGTGCCCCTTAGTCTAAACAAAAATAGGTCTTAGTTATAAAGATAGACTGGCAAAGTTGGGAATGAATTTAATGGAGAAGAATCATTTAAAGGGGTGACCGCGTTTTTGTTAAACTGTTAGCAACAAGCCTAAATAACTATTTTGACAATAGGAATTCCTTCAGAAAATTGCCAATTTCCTTTAAATTCCTATTCCTTTAAAAGAAGTCAGTCCCTTTCAAATTGCCCTTGCTCTGTACATAGCAAGCAGTGCCTCCTTCATTCATTATTATAGCATAAATTGTATTTGCTAACGATTCACACAATGCAAATGAGGAAGCAAGGAACCAAAATGCATAGCACTGATCCTGCTCTGTCTTCTTTCTGTTACATGCAGCGGATTTCTGCACAAAGTGGTGGAGAAGGGGTCTGGCAAACCACTCAACTCCGCACTCAACTGGCTAATAGTGATGAGCGAATCTGTCCCGTTTTGCTTCGCCATTAAATTTGTGAAATGGCAAGAAAATTAGCAAAACGCATTTGTCACGTGATTGTTTTTTGTCGGCCGCATCTTTCTTGTCATCCGCGTCTATTTTTGTCGCCCACGTCTATTTTTTTGTCGCCCGCATTTTTTTGGAGTGGCTGCTCCTTTTTTTACCGCGCCCACCCCCTTTTTTGACTTGCGGCAAAAAACATTCCGTGCAATGAAATTTTCACGGAAGTTTCGCAAAACAATTCGCCAATGGCGAAATCCAGAAATTTGCTACAAATCCATGCCTGGTGAAAAAAATCACTCATCACTACTGGCTAAGTGTAAACTTTGTTAGAAGATTTAAAGGAAACTAGAGATTTGTTAATAGGAACTTGCTGTTAAGACATCACAGGTGGACATTCCCTTGAAGGGGCAATAATATAATTTACATAATATATGAGAAGGCCATACAATAAATTGTTTTATACGCCTGTAGATACTTTCACCAGACAGAAGGACATCCACAAAAGAAAGGCAGTTCAATCTTAATGTGCTAAAAATATTTTTTCCCTTCTGAGCCAAATTTGAGAAGCTTCAGATGGGGTTTTTGATCTACGTCTGGATCAACTGGAAATTTAAAGTTAATAACTAGATTACTATGTCCTTCCACATTTTGTCTTAAACCTATTAAGGTTATGATTACCCTGCACATTTTGAAAGGACTAGTACATAACCTTACAGTTACCAACACTGAATCTCAAATGCTACTTGTCTTTCCTGATCATCAGGATGCAGGGGTGATGCACTACGGATGGATTACCCAACACAGTGTTGTGCCTATGACAAATAGAGATAGATTACTACATTACTACTAGTACTGCTGCCAACATATAATCCTTTAAAGCAAAGCTGCCTGTGTGTAGGGAGCTGTGCTACATTTATTTGCAATAAAGCCATATGTTACCCCTACATTACAGCATCAAGTAGTTAACCAGGTTAAAACATTTATTTTTATTCAACAAGAATAAATGTCGTTCTAACCGTTAACTTATTCTGCATGATTTGCAAAAGCAGAAACAAAAAAGGTTAATTGGGATCCACACTTGAAAACGAAAACTGATTTTTGCTCAAGTACAATATTCTCTAATAGGAAAAAAATGTCTAATTTTTAAACTCTTTGAGGTGGCAATTTAATTAAACAATCGCAGTGTTTTAATGCGACATGTTCACTTGATCAAAGGGACTCCGAAGAAATATATTCCTCTGCCTGCTAATGTAGAATGTCATTGTCGTTGTCATATTTACATTTAACACGTCTGAAACAATGCTTCCTAGGTATAATCGAAAATAAAATGGCATTTCAATAATCTCAGTGCAATAAAACTCTAGAAACAAAGCCACAACCATTAAAGTCTGGTGTTTATTAGAGAAATTAATTGGAAAACGCATACCTTGTAAACACCATTATCAGAAATTTAAAAAAAGTAGATTTGCAGTCAATGTAATCTGCAGTTTTAAGGTGCAATATAAAGATTAAATGAATTATTGTCCAGCATACACTATTAGATTTCTTTACTTGAAGGAATAATTTGGTGTAATTCAATGCCAGTATCAGAGGCTGACAGGTATCATAAAAGTCATAAAAAATACATGGCAGGTTTGATACAGTAGCATTAAAACACAAAGTACTGCAAGACCTGCGAAGCATACCTAATGACTGTCATATTAGTATTGAACTCATTCTATGTGGTATTTTAGGAAGGAAGAATTATGCTGTACAGCAAAGGAATGCAATTACTCTAAAATTACTAGCTAGGCAATAATGTGGTACAGGAACAAATATCTCTTCCAAGAATAAGCATAAAAAATATATTGAATCCTGAAGTCTGGGAAGTTTAGGCTTATTTTTTAAAACAAACTAATGCAAATATAGCAGATTTATTTACACGCATTATTTCCCTATTGATGCCTAGCTCATAGAAAGAGCTGAACACATGTTAAAAAATACCTTTGTCACCTCTGTGCTTCTCCTCAGCTCATATGCCAGCTCTTTATTTGGATAGAACCCAGACACGAATACATTGCTGAGGCTGAGAGTTCATAACAGGATTTACATTTAAATTTGTTTTGCCTGGCTGAAACACTGTGTCAAGGACAAACGAGTATCTGCATCATTTCCTTTTAGCCACAAAGCGCAGTTCATTTATTAAGGGGGTACAGCATGATATGCCCCAACACCAGCACCTGACCAGAGGGGTGAGCTTCATGTAATAGTGCCAGTAGTACCACCCCTACATTAGGGTCTGTAAAATAGGAACTTTGCAGTTTAAGAATGGCAAAAGAGATGCTGGCCCAAAGCTAATGTTCCTCCAAGATTTATCAGCTTCTGCTAGTAAATATATTTTAAATATGCCTAATACCTATTAACACCCGGCAATCTATGACCAACTTCTTTCATAAGCCTTAGCCTTCTATAGCTAACAGTGGTTTAACACTCCAATCCACTTTATGCATCATTTTGTATTCTAAAAGATAGATACAATTAATTCAAAATTCATTTTACATTTGCTTTCAAATGCAGAATATAAACTAGGATGATCTACATTTATTGTTGCTGTTTTTCCGAATTTATAGAACAATACAAAGAAACTACAATTAATATTACCCAATATCAATTAATTATTTTAGTATAACATCTGAGGACAAAACTAAAAATACTCGAGAAGCCCCTTTGACTGTATGGAAAGTGTCAAGAATAAAGTGCTTTATAATTACACTAGCATATAATCAAGGAAACATATTGGAATAGACTATAGAACTGTAACATGGCATTTGCTAGATGTTACAAGGTCTAGAAAATGCCATTTGGAATATGGATCCTGTGTCGCTGCTTTCACAAATTCTGCATTTGACAATACTTCTATGAATTGTAAGATTATTTATATTGTTTATTTATATACTGTAGACTAGCAATTACAATTCTAGCTGCTCTAAGGATATGTGTAACAATGACATTTATAGACTTCTTTAAATATTCTGGAAAGTATAGTTTCTGGTGTAATTTGAATTAATGAAGTTAACTTCGGTGTCACAGCTCAGGGAAAGAAAGTGCTTCTATTTCAGAAGGGCAAACCAAGGGGTTAATCTAGCTTGCTTCCGCCCCCCCACCCAATAGCTATGCCTTGGTATTTGCTGAATCTGCACTAATACATTGTGATGTGAATAAATTCACATTTGATGTGTAATACCAAAATTTCTAGTTCAGTTACTGACCTGTTTATTGCCTCGGGTTATGTTTTTTTTTCCTGGTAAATAAACAGCATAAAAGAGCCATTTCGAAAACAGGACTTTATGAAATAATGTCTAAGGTAATTTGAATTTTCCAAAGACATAATGATCAATCCTTATATTTTATAGAGGGATATTTCCACAATGACTTGTTTATTAAATCTAGAAATGCGTGGCTCAGCTTTTTCTTCCAAACAGCAAAGAAAGTTGCTTACCGTAAGCAATAATGGTTGTCCATTGTTTGTTTATTTTTGTTCATCACATTGTTCTCTTTAAAGGTCCCCTATATCCTTGAAGGAGATGGTAAGGTGCAGTCACCAGGGGTAGCCAAAATGTTAAGCACCTTCCAGTGACTATAATTGTAAAACCGCACCAACCTTTCTTCCTCTTCTTCCTGGATCCTACTTGCTGGTCCCAGAGTGCATACACCACTTTGTCACTCTGTTGACATGTGCAGTGGCCTAGGGCTACAGCCAAGGTCCAAGAAATGAAATAAGGTTGTGATGTGGTACTCTAAACAGGAACATCAGCTCAGGGTCTCTGGTAAGGAATTAGAACCACTGGTGGGTCCTGGTGCCCCAGTGATTATAGCTTTCATACATATTTTTCTTTAAATTTGTACTTAATATATGGAAATACCTATGACAACATACATTTATGGTATGTCTCTGCATGGGCTTCAAATAAACCTAGTCTGTAGCATCTGCTATGGAGAGTGACCCCCTTCTTAGGAGTCATACAGCTAAAAAAAAGGTACAAGACAATGGGAAAAGGATTCATTTTTAATGAATATTTCTATTAGACAAATTCATCGGAAAATGTTTAATTTTAGGTATTTTCTAAACGTGATCACAAAAAAAATCTTGAATAAACTCAATAGTTTTTTTTCCTTAGAAAAACTTGATTGCTTTTGTAAGTTTATGGTAAATTAGGTACTTGTAAAACCATAAAATACTCCAAACTGTACCCTGTATGGGACTATTTCTCCCAGTGTGAGCCCTCATGTAAGTGGTTCTTGAAATTAATCAGGAACTTGTTTGTTGAACTTGACCCACTTAAGAGTATTAACAAGTAGCAATGCAGGATTGGTCACATTGACTCTATCCCTACAGGGTAACAATGGGTTGCTCCCAGCTTACGAGTTAAGGCCTCTCCCAAGTGGAACACACTAACTAGGCCTGAGTTTATACACTGGGACCCTACTCTAGGCCAACAGTGCGGTCGGGTTGTTAATCCCTTTACAATCTCCATCAAACCCTCACTATCTGTCACATCTTGTGTGATCTACAACAGAACCTTGCCTGACCTATATAGAGGCTCCACTTCTGTCCACCTGCAAGCATCAGGTGGAGATCTAACAAAATGGACTCTGTCCACATGGCTGCTAAACCTTTTTTTTTACTATAGGGTCATACTATGACCTAGGAAAGGGACTTACATCCCTTTTATATTGAGGACCCCCTATAGGTGTCTAAACTACGAGGACACTGTTGAAAATAAAAGGGGCATAATTTACCAGTCCCCTACACTTTCATTTGTGAAAATAAAAACTCAGTCATTACAAAAATCACATTAGTTGATTCATTTTTAAAAAAAATTACTTTTTTTTTTCTTTTAATAATCTCTAATGATAAAAATACACCTCATGTTGTTTTTATTAGAAGCTCACTGGGTTTTAGTTGCCAAATTTTTAAAAACATTGTTGATTCATTAGACAAACTCAGATTCAAAATGATTCTTAAATAGAAGCAAAACCTCAAAAATTGCATTTTGATAAATTTGCCCATAAATATAATTTTTGTAATAGTTGTTGTAGGGGGTTGTATGATTTACATATTAAAAGATATGTAAACTTTCCATATTGTTGGACTACAGTTTCCATCATTTACAACCATATTATCAAGAGACATGATGGACACTAGAATGTAGCAGCATCTTGAAGCAATACTGATAAAATGCCTGGATCTCTCTAGTGTCTGCAGCCCACTTAACCCAAGAAGATGCTGCAACAGAAATCCTGCCTGCTCTGTGCAATCTACCCAGTTGCGATGTAATCCCATCTATTTGATCAGCTGACATGGAGCATGCTGGCATAGTGCTGGTTGGTAATATTCCTAATGGACCATTCTCTTGTATTTGTAATAAAGTCTTGGGCACCTAATTGCGGTGAGTGCAATAGTTGAGTTTATGTTCCCTGGCTCATCTAGCTCATTGTTGTTCATTGTAGTACATTATTATTTTAGCTGCATTTAATTAAGTATAGCAAAATCTATACTTCAGCATGCATTTGCCATACTCATAGGTAGTCTGTCCATCGCCAATAACCCCTGCGACACAGCAGAGACAGTTCCGAAAGCAATGTTGGCCCGCCACCAGGTGCTTTGGATTTGCATTCATTAATGTTACGCATTGACTTCTAACAAACTTCCCCATGCTCTGTTGATTTGTGTGAATTGTGAATTGATTCCGAAAGTGAGCTGTGAAAGTAACATAATTTAAATCTAACCTCTGCCTGAGGCTGCCACTTAATTTGTGAGAGACAAAATATGCTTCAAATCTGCAGAGGAAAGGGTGACACCAAAGGTGATATTGCATCTGCTGCTGAAATAAAATGTAATATAATTATGTTTGATAATGATTCTGTTTTTTTAAAAGTACAATGTGCGGGCTGTACAAAACTGATTTAACTGACAGCACAAAGCTGGCTTGTCAAGAGCAGAGCAGCAAATATTGCAGAGTGCAGCTGGGCACTATATCTCACACAGGGGGACAGATCAGGATTAGGGACTTTCCTGCTGACTTTAGAGTAAATCAACACTACTTCAGTAGTGGACAAAATATATCATTTTAAACATATTAACGTGCTAATTAAGTTTGCTGTAATGGGAAGTAGTTGGAAGTAAAATAAATGACTTTGCCCTTTAACTGGCTGATGTGACCTAGCATGTATGTGTGCCCTTGCTGTGTTTGTGTGCAAAAGATGACTACCGTATATACTCGAGTATAAGCCGATCCGAATATAAGCCGAGGTACATAATTTTACCTAAGAAAACTGGAAAAACATATTGACTCGAGTATAAGCCTATAGGGTGGGAAATGCAGCAGCTATTGCTAATCAAAATAAATACCAATACAATTACATTAAATGAGTAGAGATGTAGCGAACTGTTCGCCGGCGAACTAATTCGCGCGAACATCGGGTGTTCGCAAGTCCGCAAATTCGCGAACTTTCCGTGATGTTCGCAATTTGGGTTCGCCGGCACCGAAAAAATCGCAAAACTTACGATAACGGTACGAATGCTCCGAAAAAGTCGCAAAACTTACGATAACGGTACGAAAGCTCCGAAAAAGTCGCAAAACTTACGATAACGGTACGAAAGCTCCGAAAAAGTCGCAAAACTTACGATAACGGTACGAAAGCTCCGAAAAAGTCGCAAAACTTACGATAACTTTACGAAAGCGCCGGAAAATACGAAAAAGTCGCAAAATTACCGATCATTTCGAAAAACAGCGTGTGTCAATTTTTCAGAGAAATTTTTGCTTGATCCCCCTCCTGCATGCCACTGTCCAGGTCGTGGCACCCTTTAAACAACTTTACAAATCACTTTTCTGGGCAGAAATGGGTTTTCTAGGTTTTAAAGTTCGCCTTCCCATTGAAGTCTATGGGGTTCGCAAAGTTCGCGAATATTCGCAATTTTCGGCGGAAGTTCGCAAACAGGTTCGCGAACTTTTTTTTTGAGGTTCGCTACATCCCTATAAATGAGGCATCAGTGGGGTATATGTTTTTAAATATTTATTTCAAAGAAAAACAGTAAATTAGCTTTAAGAGTACTACCCCCTTAGCTCAATCAGCAACCCAGCTAAAACACAAAGAGTTAAAATCATTCAAAACTATACATAGATTATATAGAATATAAAGTGCAATGTCTAGTGCAGAATGGGACAGGTGAGAACAGTAGATGCAGATGAATTTGGGAGCGGGCCAGGGCACTGGAGGGTCTGGTTGCGGGTGGCCTAATTTGCACAAAAAAGACAGAGGGTGCTAGTCTGGAGGGACCCATGGCACCCGACTCGAGTATAAGCCGAGGGTGACTTTTTCAGCACATTTTGGGTGCTGAAAAACTAGGCTTATACTCGAGTATATACAGTACTTTCTTTTTAGGATTACCCGAAGGCACATACTGCTAGAAAAGTATATTTTTATGAGAATGGTTTATAGGGTTTTATGCAACACATATTTTTAGAGACCTACATTGTTTGGGGGTATAGTTTTCCCCCAGGTTTCATGAGTAGTAAAATAATGTCTATTCTTTCCTAAAGCCACATATTCCCAACATCATCTTTCAAATCTGGGACTGAGTTAATGTGTCTAAAATCAAATAAGAAGAGAATAAATATATCAGTAAAAATGTTTACTGCATTTTTTTTTTTTGGAAGACCAATTTACACCCTGACTAGTCAATTATAAGAGCTTAGATTGGTAAAACTTCCTACAATGTAAAAAAGCCCCACAGGGGCCCCCACTGAGCCTCCCTAACCCCCCACCCCACAGGGTCCCCCACCTGACGTCCTTCCCTGAATGCGCATATGTTTTACGTGTCAGGGGAGAAACGGTCAGCCGGGGGAGCGCTGGCAAGGGTTGGGTCTGGGCCGCCGGGTCCCACTAGTGCCGGAACCCACCAGGTCAGGCCCAGTCCGACAATGCCTGAGAGAAGTCTTGAAGTCAGGGATGGTATAAAGTGATAAGAGGATAAGAGATACGAAGGTCAGAGGCAGAGAGTAGGTTGCATGAAGGAATGTATTTTGAGATCAGAGCTGAAATATGGGAAGAGACTTAATTAGTAAGGGCCTTATAGGTATGGGATCCCTTATTCGGAAACCCATTATCCAGAAAGTTCCGAATTACGGAAAGGCCATCTTCCATAGACTCCATTATAAGAAAATAATTCTAATTTTAAAAAAATGATTTCCTTTTTCTCTGTATAAATAAAACAGTACCTTGAACTTGATCCTAACTAAGATATAATTAATCTTAAATTGGAGGCAAAACAACCCTATTGGGTTTATTCAATATTTAAATGATTTTTATCAGACTTAAGTTAAGATCCCTTATCCGGAAAACCCCAGGTCACAAGCATTCTGGATAACAGGTCCCATGCCGGTACAAGGTACTGTTTTATAACTACAGAGAAAAAGGAAACCATTTTAAAAAATGTGAATTCTTTGATTAAAATGGAGTCTATGGGAGATGGCCTTTCCATAATTCGGAACTTTCTGGATAATGGATTTCCAGATAAGGAGCCTGATACCTGTACTCAAAATGGCTAAAAATCCGAATCTGACAATTTGCCAGCTAAAACTTGCCGAGATCACGTAGAAGTCAATTTCAAATGTCCCTTCCCTTAAGAATATTTCTTTGCTTTGAAACTTTAGAGGTTTTTCAGATTTTTGAAGCTGGACTACTAAGTAAATGTCAGATATCGTAGAAAATCTTATACAGGTATCGGATCCCTTATCTGGAAACCCATTATCCAGAAAGCTCTGAATTATGGAAATACCATCTCCCGTAGACTCCATTGTAATCAAATAATTCACATTTTTAATTGATTTTCTTTTTCTCTGTAATAATAAAACAGTACCTTGTAATTGATCCCAACTAAGATATAATTAAACCTTATTGGTGCCTAAACAAACCTATTGGGTTTAATTACTGTTTAAATAATTTTTTTAGTAGACTTAAGGTAGGAGATCCGAATTACAGAAAGACCCCTTATCTGAAAAACCCCCAGGTCCCAAGCATTCTGGATAACAGGTCCCATACCTGTACTAGATATGATAAAGAAATAAATCCTCAGGTTGAATTAAAGAAAGCAGTCTGAAAACCATTTTCAGACTAAAAATCTAAAATTTTGTGGAAGTTGCAGAAGCATATAGGATGATCCCAATTTATCCACATGAAAGGGCTACTTTATTTACACACTAGCACTAACGGGGGAGACCTTAATGGGGTTAATTGCTGTCCCTTATGGGTTGGTTGCCTACACCCTTGCTGAGTCAGCCTATGCTGCCTGGTGGCTTAAGGTCACCCACTGTAAATAAGCACTGCATGCACCCTCGTGCCTCTTACTGTTTGAGTTATTTGGACATTATTGATCTAATTAGCTGGATTCTTTTACCGACAGGCACAACACCCCCTGAGTAGTAGGAAATATTGGGTCAGAGAAAAGAGTTCTCAAAATTCCTATAGCCTTCAATGGTGGTTTCATGTAACAAATATAAGATACAGTTTTCTCATTGAATGAAATCTGGCCCTTTATACCATATCAAGCATAATAGATTTATGGGGAATGAAATAAAAGTCATAAATGGAAAAAATAATTTGCAGAAATAAGAATAAAAATGATTACATTTCGCAATGTAGTATTATTTATTAGACTCTTATTGCATTGCAAATTTTAATTGTGCATTGCACATTTTTAAGGCATGCTTGAAGGAGGCATAATCTTTTGGAACAAAAATAGCAGTGCACTGGCACTATAGTTTTATTACACGCACTGTGCACTTTAAAATTCACAGTGTTTCTTCCACTGTTTGAAGTGATCACTAAACAGATGTTGGGTTCACAAAAGCTATATTAAATATGCACAAAGGCAAATTTGTTCATGCAGAGGCATAAATATTCACCTTGTGAATATTTTTTCCATTACCGTTCCATTACATTCCTCCCATAGATTGTTAGTGGGAAGCATTGGTAATGCAACCATTAACCAGGAAAGGAGTGCCATCTCTGAAATCCAAGCGCACTTGAGAGATTAAACCCTGTTGGCAGGAAAGTACAGTAACTGGCCCAGTCAAATGGCGCAAAGGTTAATAGATAAATTAAAATTGAGTGAGAAAAACGTTAGTAGTCCGTGAACGTGCATTGCAGATACTTATGTATGCTGTGGGAGTACTGGTTATTAAATTATTACTGAGTTGACTTGTGTTTTTCTATTCCTCAGTTCATCTTACTCAGTGCACAGAAAAGAGCCTTCAGAGTGACTGACAGTTTTTGTATGCCTGACAGTACTTGTAGAGCTGATCAAAAATGAATAACAAACTGTTGAAAAATAATCCACCATTCATGTCCACCTACTGCAAATTCATCTGATTCACAGAACTTTATTATGTATGGGATAATTATAGAACATTAAAGCTGGGTGCCCTCTAGATACATTCCACCGGTAATTTGGAGCTGGAATGCGTCAAAGCTTTGCATGGGAAACATGCAAAGAAAAATATTATTGATCATCAGATGATATAATATATCACATCATATAAAATGAAAAGGAGATTCCTCATTATTCTGCTTATAGATGTTCAGATTGGCATAGAAAATTACTGCTGCTAACAATAATGGCAAAGCTTGTAAGAGTGGCTTTAAATACTGCTGACTGATGCACAGTCCTTGTCTCTTTTACTAACCTTGTGATCACTAAGCTCATTAATAAGATGTGTGCTGAAAAATGTAATAGCTATTATGATGAGCCAACATTCACTGTCTATACTGTTATGGTATTATAATTATGTCTTAGGCAGCTAAATCAGTGCAAGCAATTGTCTAAAGATTTGCTCTCAATCCATGTTGATTAAGATTTTAATTGCATTTGATACTTTAATAGATTTTATAGGGTTCATTTACTAAAAGAGCACAAAGTGCAAAAGAAAAGAGCAACGTTCCCCCTGATTTTAGATAGTTGCACTATATCTTCAACTATTAGGACAAGGTATCGGCCTAACACTTTTCGTGCCTGTTGGGGCTCTTACTGATAAGCATATGGGTAACTGCCCCAACAGGCATGAAACTCACGCAATTACTGTTTCATGCACCCATAGATTGGGGTGAACTGTGGGTATATGCCCCAAGATTATACTGCATATACTTGAGGTATACTTTATTTATGACTCCTAAAATTTAGAGCATTTACCACTGCTTAAATTTCGTTTATTTTTGTACTATTTCTTCCTAGTACTCAAATCAATGCCATTGCAATCAGATGCCAAAATATATACCAGATATAGATGGTGCAAAGATGAGAGCATCTTATGTCTGCAACCTAAGGGGCCACATGTCAGCGTAAACATTGCGTATGTCAATGGTAAATGAGCTCTTATATTGCACCCTATTGTTGTAATATCTACATGATAAATATCACAAATAAAATGTATATGTTTCCAAAATATCAAAGCAATGTTCCTAATCCCATAATAAAGGCTTTTTAAACTAAATCCTAGTTCTTACTCTCTGATATTTATGCGTGAGTTTACATTATGAGTTTGGAGTAGGGTTAAAGGGGCGGTTCACTTTTACATTAACTTTTATATGTTATAGAATGGCCAATTCTAAGCAACTTTTTCTAAGCTTTCAAATGGGGTGACAGCTAAAAAACTATTGCTCTGTGAGGCTACAGTTTTTTCTATTCAGTCCCTCTGCTATTCATTTACCAGCCTCCCTTTTAAACTGCTTCCTGGTTGCTAAGGTAATGAATTGCTGAATGAAAAGTGAAATAATTAAAAAAAACTACAGATAATAAAAAATGAAGACCAACTGCAAATTGTCACAGAATATTACCCCCTGTATCATACTAAAAGTTAATTCAAAAGCGAACAACCCCTTTAAGTAAAATTTTACCCTAGCTCTTTAGCTAGAAAAAAATGCATTATTATCCATTCCGTATCAACCAATAGGGCTGGAGCCTGATTTGAAGAATTTCTGGCCTGAGCACTGGGACATATTTTAGGATATTTAGACAGTACAATGTTTATACAAAATTATTCAGAAGAAACTGGCAACATGGAAAATATATTTTTAATATAGTTGTAGTTGTAACAAAGTGGAATTGAGTTTCTCTAACAATATGGGACAATGTGTATGCTATTGCAAAGTTTAAAATGTCTAAAGTACAGTTTAATTGCTCCTTCCTTTTCACTCCAATTTTGATAAAATGACTGTGGTTTTACAAACTTGTATGTGAAGTAAAACACCACAAGTTCACTCATCACTAGTGATGCAAAAGCAGTAAGGCATACTGTTCTACTAGGTCACTGCTGCTCCCTTCTAGTATTAGTAACAACTGCGTAATAACCACTTTGGGGCCCATTCATTAAACCACGTTTTTTTTTTGAGAAAAAAAAATCGTATTATTTCTAACTTTTTGCAATGTCCACGATAATTTTGCTAAAATTCCATGACTTTTTCGTGGTTTTCGTTAACTTCTACAAAAAGTCATATTTTTTGCAAAGACTATGACCATTTCGGAATTCATTCAAGCTTTGGTATCGTCACTATTAGTGATGAGCGAATCTGTCCCGTTTTCGCTTCGCCATAAAATTTGCCGCGCCTTTTTTGATGCGACCACGGGCAATTGGACACGACCATGCCCTTTTTTGCCGCAACTGTGTCAAATCCGCGAGCCACATTTTTTTGTGGCAAATTTTTCCATGCCGAATTTTCACAGAAGTTTCGCAAAACAATTTGCCAATGGCGAAATTTAGAAATTCGCTGCGTATCCATGCCTGGTGAAAAAATCACTAGTCACTATGGCCAGGTTGGAGCTGCAGAGTGCCATTGAGTCCTATGGAAGTTTTACAAAATCATGCACTGAGGGTTTCAAAGCCAGAAAGGTTTTAATCATCCAATGTTTCTACTCTAACAGATACAGGGCAAATATTGTTTTGAAAAAAATGTTCACATGATGCACCATGGTAGACTGTGGCATATTTTGCAACAATTATTTCAATTAATAAATTGAATGAAATAAATGTCTGCTCCATCTGTTTATAGTTATGGGGCATATTTGTTTAATATAAACTGTAATGCTGCATGTTCTGTATCTGTTGATAAATATCTGCTTACGTGGACCAGTTTACACATCAGCAGTGAAAGCTCAGTCCTCTTTCTGCAGTATTCCTCAGGCTTTGGGGCTTCCTAAAATTCAGTGGTGCATGTGGTGAGATGAATAGAGTTGTATTGTATATAAACCAAAATACAGTGTTTGCCCTAATTTTAAAGTTGATAAAATGTTTTACTTTAAAAAGTTAGGATAAAGCAAAACAATGAAATCTCCATTAAGCAATAAAGTGAATGGAATTTAAAAAAATAATTTTCTAAAAAGTCCCTCTTGTTGAATTAAATGAATGATTTGGCTTTGGACTTTCCAGACAACTCAGCATAAATTCCATTCACTGCAGTCAGACAATGCATCTATTAAGCCTTCCCAATTAAAATAATTACAGGGCACCTGCAAATAAAATGCTTTTGTCATCCTTGACAATTATTCTTCGGCATTTATTAAATTCTTGGCCACTGATAAGGAAGACAGTGATGTTATTTTCTGATATGTGATACTGCATTTAATGCTAGGGATTACTCTGCTTAGAATAATACACAGGCAACTACATGTAGGAAACCCATTTTTATTAATTATCCATTATGTTCTGCAAACATATTTTATAGTAAACATACATGACTGTAAAATCCAACACGCTGCAGCACAGCATCATGTCAAAAAGTGTTTATTGTGTTAACAAGATAGGCAGCCCTTTTTTCAAGCTGGAGCCCAAAATATTGCCCATCTTATTGGCACAATAAACACTTTTTCACAAGAATTGGTGTTGGATTTTACAGTCATAATTGGTCCTTGGCAGTGGGCTTAGCAGTTTGCACCCAACGCTACAACAAGTGTTTGATAAAGGTGAACATTACCAATTTATGCTTTATAGTAAACATACAGGCACATAGAAGCAGATCCCATTAGAGGCTTGGAGATCTGGACCCTGTCTAAAGCACAATGCACACTTTCCCTGGTTATTTTCCAAACAGCCTAATCAATAATTTGCTGATTCATGAATAGCTAAGAGCCATATTTTTGGCACCATACATGCTTCATACTCCATGAAGTTTCAACACAGGGGATATCTGTTTACAACTTCTCAAATCTTGTCTTAAGTTATTACAAGTATGGGACCTGTTATCCAGAACGCTTGGGACCTGGGGTTTTCCGGATGAGGGATCTTTCCTTAATTTGGATCTCCGTAACTTAATTCTGCTAAAAATCATTTAAATATTGAATAAACCCAATAGACTTCTTTTGCCTCCAATAAGGATTAATTATATCTTCGTTGGAAACAAGTACAAGGTAATTTTATATAATTACAGAGAAAAAGGAAACCATTTTTAAAAACTAGAATTATTTACTTATAATGGAGTCTATGAGATGGCCTTTCCGTAATTCGGAACTTTCTGGATAATGGGTTTCCGGATAAGGGATCCCATACCTGTACTGTAATTATCTCTTCATGGCGGCCCAGTTATTTTTTGTGTTATTCTAGCTTCTGACTCCAATATACTATACAAAGTATGAATTAAGGCAATTAATTAATCTAATTATCGGTCCCTTGTGACTACCAGAGAAAGTAGTCACCTGTAAGTGCCTGTACCTTTAAAAAGAAGTCCAAAATAGAATATTATGAAATCTGAGAATTAATTTTAGAAAAAACAATATAAAATCTTATTGTGGCTAGACATAAATGCTGCATCAAAGTAAAATCAAAACAGTTTTTACTTGTTAATTAAATAGTCAGGCTGCCTGTCCATTGTTCTTTCTTTATAATACCCAGACTGACATTTTGAACAAATTCCCAGTTTTTCTTTTTTGCTCGCATGTTCTATCAAATAAAATGTACAGGATTTCCCTGGTCTGCCGTCATGGCAGAAAAGTGAACCCGAGCACTAACCATTAAAGTTTTCCAACCTGACCTTGAGGTCCACTGAGATCTCAGAAAAACAAATACTGTGTTATTGATTTGCTTTCGCTAGAGTATTTTGTCAGAGATTTCTTTTCTAAACCATTGCAAAATGAAAGTAAGAAATAAGAACAAGACAGGAGATTGAAGGTTAAGTAGATTATTTTATAATATGCCATCACTCTATACTGTGGTGCCCATTTTAGTCTTCTCTTCTCTGGACATATGAAAAAGGCTCATATGTGAATGCTAAAAGGTATTCCATTTATGAAACATATTTTGTCTAATAAAAGTTAGTATTGTGCTTTGGTAAAATAAACATATCATATATTATAGCAAATCATTGCTCTGCAACTTCAGTAAAGAGATTCTAAATTAGTGCCACTATAAAAAGAATGAAAATATGAAGACAAAACCTAACTATGAGAATTTATTCAATTTAAAAAAAGATTACAATGCAATACAAATCCATTATAGGGAAAAAAAATCAGATCCCTAAATTTCGACTGTATATTGAAAATCTGTTTTTGGCTTAATAGATTCATGTATACAATATCCAAAACTCCTATGGCTTAGTTTGCCAGTGATCTAAATTCTAATATGTAGTTGCACAATTTCACGGTAACAAATATTCAATAACAGGCAATAATTCCAAAACTACTGTATAAGAATATTCAGAAGAAGTGGAAGTCAAAGCTGAAAGACCGTTTTTGCATTCAATAACTTTCGGACATCATCCCTTTCACCTAAACCTAGGTAATTCCCATATAACAACTTTTTCCCTCAGTTTAATACTTGCTACTGTAGTTAGTTATCAGCCTCCTATGGTTGCATTTTTATCTTAATGTATGCATACTTTCATTTATATATCATTCCTTGTGTATGTAACCATGTACACTGTACCTTAATACAATCATTAATAGAACAGACAGAGAACAATACAATAACAGAACATAAATAACTACAAAAAATATATGCAATTACGTTCAAGATAAGAGGCACAAAAGGAAGGATATCCCTGCCATGTAGATCTTAAAACTGTGTGGCAAGGAAATTACATTTCAGCTCCATTAGGGAAGGCATTAATGTGGATAAACATTTGAAATAAAGCTAAAACAAGTAATGTAATAGTACTATGAACAACTTTACCAATATGTAAATATATCATGTCAAAAGCCCTTACAGAAGCTAATGAGATTTGTGTAGCATGAGCAATCCTTCATAAAACTATCTGCAGTAAGCAAGCAATGCACTGTTTATAACATATTCAAGCAAGATTTGCCAGTCAATGATTGCAGTTATGATCTTGTATTGTAAAGACTTTATAGCAATCTTGTGGCCTGTCCCATGAAAAAATTGCCCCCCCTCAAAAAAAAAAAATATTTATATACCCTGTATACACACATATACAATAATTATTGTTATTATAGGTTCTTAATAAAATACTTTCGGTTCCAGAGAAACACCTCTCAGATGATTTAGCTATAAGTTTTCTTTGTTCTTTTTAATGCATAGCAAGTCATACAGATATGGGACCCGTTATCCAGAATGCTCGGGATCTGAGGTTTTCTGGATAAGAGGTCTTTCTGTAATTCAGATCTCCTACCTTAAGTCTGCTAAACATATTATTTAAACAGTAATTAAACCCAATAGGATTGTTTTGCCTCCAATAAGGATTAATTATATCTTAGTTGGGATCAAGTACAAGGTATTGTTTTATTATTACAGAGAAAAAGGAAATCATTTTTAAAAATGTGAATTATTTTATTAAAATGGGAGGTGGCCTTTCCGTGATTTGGAACTTTCTGGATAAGAGGTCCGATACCTGTAGACATTGTGATTGTTGATATTAGCTCTATTTTGCAAGTTAAACAGAACTAGAACATTACTTCTAGTTTGATTATCAATTACGCAGGACCAATTGCTCTCTTTTACCAATTGGAATAACATGGTTCTTTTAAACAGTGCTCTGCAAAAGTAATTCACTGTATAAGTAATTGCATACAGAAAATTTGTTCTTTGTGATTTTTCTATTTGAAAAGCAGTGAAACTCTAAATTTATTTTTTAACAAGACATTGTTTATGTTAAAAACTATTACTGACATTGCCACCTTTTGCAGAAATAACAGCATTAAGTTCTTTCTTTCATTTGGAACTTATTCACTTTTTATTTATTTGATTTAATCAGAAAAACAAAATAAACAGTAGTTTCCAAGAGAGCTTGTAATATGAAAATGTAACCCCTTTTTGGCTGAAAAACAGACCAACTAGATAGGCTATAGAGCATGGGGAAAACTGAACTCTAACACACAGGATGGGCTTTCCCTACATGGAAATATCAAAAGGGAGGAAGTAAAACTACAACTAACTTAGGCTGTGTGCAAAGTAACTGAATAAAAGGACGACAAAAGGTTCTTGCAGCAAACTCAAACTGAACTGGTTTTATTGTCCAAGACAATGATCCACAGGGTTATGCAGTAAATACATACAAATACCGATGAAATGGCTGGTATGCAGATATACAAAATGCAGCAGATGCACCACTATGGAGAATCAGCTGGGTTAAGTAGATTTCCTTAGGATCTCCACATAATGCTACTTCCTACTTCTCCAGCTCGCATTGAGTTAGTCCAGACATAATAATTATTAATTTAGGACATGGAGTCCTTATCGCAGGCAGTGGATGCCAACAGAACAACCCAATGCAGATTTCTGCCATTGGCCAAACTATGCCCTTGTATCCTTATAGGACAGATAGTAAGAAGGGTGTGGTTTGTCTATGCATCCTCCACTGGGCAGTTCCATGTTCAAGCTAAAATGCATTTCCTCTGTTACTTCCCATAGATTTTTGCAAAGTGTTTAAAGCTGCTGCGCCCGGACCACCATTCTCCCACAATGTTATACAAGAAGTCCAGATCACGTTGGCACATAGTGGAGTCCTTTTGTAATAGTCCTCCATGCCCATTCTTGTGTCTTTGGAGCACTTCACCATAAATCCATTCATCTTGGTTTTTCTCCACTTCATCATATACCCACTCAGGGTATTAGGCATGCAGTAACCCCACGCATTGAAGACACGGGTATTAATGATCCTCTGCACCAGAGACACCGTACGTAGCAGGTCTGTGTGGCCTTAGCCACCTAAAGGGACTTGTCATCAGGTGGCACATAGGGTGGTAGAGAGGCAGATTGTGCAGGCTCCCTCCCCTGGGGAGTCCTGAATATCCAGGTCAGCACACTGATGGGTCTCCATCCTTGGTGGACAAACTTTTGGCATGTGATGATGCCGATACTTTGGCAGTGGGTAGAGCGTGTCAGCATCCTCTACCCTTGGAAGAGCATTTGCTGTTCCTTATCTCAACCCAGCAAGTTTGGCTTCAGAGGTAGCTTTTCTTGACAATTCAGGTTTCTCCCACTTGACAAGCACAGCCCCAGATGATGAAAGGCTGTGCACAGAACAGACCATGCGGGGTACAGAACAAACAGGAGGTGCAGTATCAGGAGTGGCTTTAGCCTCAGAATCCTCCCTTTAGCCAGCGGATACCTTAAACTGGGGTTTTGCTGGGATGGTGACTCAGAGTGCTTGGATCCCTCATCAGCTATTAGAGGGCCCTCAGTTTAAAGCTATAGGGATTATTAACTGTATAGTTCCCTACATAAAGTATGTGTGTTGCATATAGACAGTACATAAGTCATGCATAAGCAGGGACAGGACTAAAATAATTCCACATTATCCTAAGAGTGATACAAAGAGTATTATTAGAAACCTGAATCCAACCATGGGGTCCACATATGTTCAAATTTAGTTTGGGTGCCTCTGACCTCTAAAATATGCTCAAGGAGAGGTGTTGCTTTGTTAACAAGATGCTGCCAGGAGGGGATATTAGGTAGGACCACACTCATCCAGAGCATAGCAATATATTTCCTGGCATAAAAATCAGGGACTAGTAGCAGTTCTGGGCATAGATTGTGGGAATAACATCATCCGGGATACCCTGGAGGAAAATAAAGCTAAAGCTATCATTCTCCAAAATATCCTTAATATTTTACTTAAAGTTGGTTATCAGTTGACAGGGGCAAATCCCGTGGAGAAAGTCTGCATCACCAGCAGTGAGGGCAGAAGTTATCTGTTTTTTTCCCTATTTTAAGAAGTCTACAAGGGGTAATATATATCCAATTCATTATTTTGTATTGGATAAATCTATTCCTAATGGAAACTGGATTTGGTGCTGGGTGTGTAGCTGGGAGAGGAACCCAGAATCAGAGATAAGATCTCAGAGATATTTAAATCCAATGCAGGGTCACAGTATACAACCATGGAAATAAGTTGAATAAGGTGAGCATGTTGTATGTTACCCCATTAAGGAAAGGGGATTGTAGCAGAAAGGAGTGTGCTAAACGTTTGAAAATAGATTGTCATGCTTTGTATGGAGCATCATTGCTATAGCAATATGGAAAATGTTGATAGATAACAGAGATATAAGTTTGTGAGGACTAAGCCTCCAGTGCTGTATGGGGCTACTATTTATTTACTAAATACATTTTAAATACATATATGTTGTATATGAGTAGCCCTACATACTGTACATACAAGTGCTTCTGGGATATGTATGTACCACTACCATTCTAGATTCTCTCCCAGTCGCTCTGCAATTTTGATAAACCCTGTGCACCTTAATACTTGGGGGGCATTTATTGGCATTCGGATTTTCGTAGTTTTATAGTTTTTTATACAGTATTGCCTTACAAAACAATTGTAGTAATAAGTTTGCTGTTTACTGGATTTTATTCTCTGTCTCCAGTAACTATCAACAGGTAAGGAGAATACAAAGTAAATTCAGTTTAGCACTCTGCAGAGAGAACTGAAAGCCCATAAAGAAAACAATTAGCCTCCTGCAGCTAACATCATGCTCTAAAAAAATCCAGTCATGCTCCTGGTTACTTTAAAAGTTCACTTTGTCCATCCTAACAAATCTGCTCTAAATGGCTTTTGAATTATCTATATATACTGTATGTGTATATATTTTTTTTGTTTTTTACAAAGATGCAGTCGATATTTTAATTGCACTCAGTATTTGAACGGCCATAGCTTCTGACATTTATTATTCAAATCAATATATGTTATTATAATGCAGACAATGGATTTCTTGTTGTTTTACTGTATTTACATCAACAATAGAAGATTAGCAACACTAATGGGGCTGATTTATCATACATCAAACTGGCGAATGCTGAAGGATTTCTAGCAGTTTGATAATTTCTCCATTTATCAAAGTAACTATCATAAATGCCTGAGGGTTAATAAATCAACTCATTTGGTTATTCTCTTTACTGAAATGATATCACAGCCTTGTCTCAGGACTTCAAGGACTTCTCTTTCAAACTGTAAAATTATCCTGTTTTTTTTCTTAGTTAACTTTGCTTTTCATATACTTGCTTGGGAAAAAAAAAGATGTGAACCTTTAGTAGTAGTAAAAGTTTCCAGACCATGGTGTCAGGGATGGGAGAATTACATGTCACTGTGGCTGAAGGCTGCTTTGCATTTTATAGAGTATTATAAAGAAAGTTGAACCCTGGGAGTCTTTAATCCTTGCATATCCTAAATTTTTAGATAGAATGTTCTTTAAACTTTGATGGCATTTTTTAAAACCGCAAAATACTGTACAGGGAACCTGATACTTTTCACATTTTAGCACTGGGAGCTGTTAGAATATTTAAAAATAGAATGTTTTAAAGGAGTATTCTAATGTTAAGAACCTAACTCTACATTTCCATCCCATATTTTCATGTGCATAGTTGTTTTTTTTGTGTCTGGGTATGTTTTCCACCAAAATTATTGCTGAACTGAATATTTTAATGCCACTGTGCTCCCATAACTGGTCTTTACATTTCTATATCTTATTATCACAGCATTTTGTATTCATATTTTGTTTGAAATAAATCACTAAGAGGCTTATATATCAAAACACAAAAAAGGTGAACGTAAATATACATTAGAATATTCTTAAGAATCAAAAATAGCCTGTATTTATTAAAGAAAAAAATCCACAAAAAAATTGCCAGAAATAACCGGCAAGTAAAAGTTGGCAATGTTCAATAGAAGTCAATGGGAATTGTCTCTAACAGCTTTATTTATTTATTCATTCATTTTTTTAAAGACATTGATTGATTGTTATTTAGCCTCATTGAAGTTGATGGAACAATGTGATTCTAGCCAGTATGCTACTTCTTTTTTCTGAGACCCTGGGAGGGTAACTAACAGACACAAATAGGCAAATATAAGTGCTGTAAGCCACAGTGGGTGACACTACAACATAAGAGCTGGTTCCCAGATCAGGTGCTGGGTGAGTGCTCCAAAAGGGAGTCTTTAAGTTTAGTTTTAAAAAGACTGAGGGAGGATTCTCTCCGGAGGAAATCAGGGAGGACATTCCAAATGTAAGGGGCAGCAAGGCAGAGAGGTTTAAGGCGGGAAACCGCAGTAGTAGTGGGGGGCGCAACCAAACGATTGCTCTGCAAAGAACGAAGGAGTCGGCCAGGAACGTACGGAGACACAAGGGAAGAGATGTAGTGAGGAGCAGAGGAATGGAGGGCTTTGAAGGTTAAGAGAAGGAGTTTGTAAAATATTCTTTGTTTGATAGGAAGCCATGATAAGGACTTTAGCAGGGGAAGGGCCTGAACTCTCCTGGATGAGAGGAGGAGAATTCTGGCAGCAGTATTTAATATAGACTGTAGGTCTATAGTAGACTGTAGGTCAGTGAGTTAAAGCTGGCAAAGCTGTATAGAAGTCAATGGGAAATGTCTCTAACAACTTTTTATTTATGTATTTTCCCAGTTTACTAAAACACTCAAGTTCTTTAGCCTCATTAAAAATGAATGGAACAATATGATTCTTGGTGGAGTGCAACTTTTTTCTGGAAAAAAAAAAAAAAGCTATTTGATTCACATTATTTCTTAAATAATCAGCTTTTGGGGAAAAAATATGAAAATTTGCTTGAGTGTTTTCAGCATTTCTTTTTGTTTAAACTTTAATAAATCTGCTTCCCAGGGGCAGATTTACCAAAATCAAGAGTTTTTTCACCATTCAAGTAAAAATTTGGAGAAAAATGAGAATATATTTGGGAATGTTTTTTTTTCGAAACCATGAATAGTCATGATTTTTTAACAAAAAAAAACCAAATAATTTTAATGAAAAGTCAGTTTTCAGCCTCACTGAAAATAATGGAATAACTGGATATTGGTATGTGTGTGCGTTTTTTCCATGATAAAACATAACCGCAACAGTTCTGTCATATTTTTTTCTTAAATACACTAGTGCTCAAGAAAAAAAATGCAGTTGCAAAAAAAATGCAGTTGCAAAAAAAAAAAATGCATCAGTTTTGTTGCAGTTTTTGGTTGCTTGCCAGTTTTTTTTCCCCTTAAACTTAAAAAAAAACTGCACCTACTTGTCTCAAATAACTACCCATTCTATTTGATAGGAATTTATGGGCTTATGGTACATGTGAGCAAGGAATAACTTAAAAACCAAGCCATTTCTTTTCCCATATTTCCTCTTATAAAAATACTCATCTAGAAAATTAATTTGTGCAGTTACCCATAAAATGTGATAATAGGAAAATAATTACATTTTCCCAATTGACTTAGTTATTCTAGAAATATTTTATGTTTTATTCCCTGCAGGAAATTAGATAAAATATTAACCACCTCAAAAATGACACATAGCTATGGATACCTACAATCTGCTAAAACGTGGCTCTTAAAAAAGGAACTGTACATACCAAACAAATGAATGTGCAGTTGATCAGAGCGCTTTTTCATTGCATTTGGAATTTAGGTTACATTTTAGTTACATAGGGGAGCACCACTGTTGGCCTAACTGGCCAGTTGGCCAGACAGAAAAGCATCAGTGATTTAATGTCTTTGTAGCCAGAACTAAAGGGGACTTGTTGCAAATTCATGATATCAACAGTGTGAAACACCTAGGGGGACATTTATTAATGCACGATTCTCCAAATGTGTGTTTTTCGTACTGAGCGTATTTTCTGCGACAATTTCGTACCTTGCGCGACTTTCTCGTACTTTGCATCAAAATTTGTGCAACAAAATTGTATTGTCGCGCCGAGTACAACAGTTTCGGATTCATTCAAGGTTCGTTATCATGACTTGAAAACAATACACAGATTGAGAAATTTGCCAGTTTTACATGGATTTTGCATTAAGATAGCAATGTTTTGATCAACATCTTTTGTTATACAGTGTCAAAAATAGGCTGCAATGTCTGATATTTTGTACTGGCTTATAGTAAATCCTGCACAATTAAACAAGACTTGGGGCTGATTCATCAAAGTACGAGTTTGAATGCCGAAATGGGTAAAATTTAGATTAGATACGGTAATTTCTGATGATAGAAAAATGTCACAAATATGCTTATGAAAAAATCGTAATAGTCACAATAATATCATATTGGCGATCCGAAAGTCACAAAATTTTAATATCCGAATTATCTTAAGTGGCAGGAAAACCTTTCTGACTTTGATCCTTCTGTGCATGATTTTGGAAGCCTTCCATAGGACTCAATGGCACTCTGCAGCTCCAACCTGGCCCAAGGAAAGTCTCCCATAGGGCTCAATGGCACTCTGCAGCTCCAACCTGGCCCAAGGAAAGCCTCCCATAGGGCTCAATGGCACTCTGCAGCTCCAACCTGGCCCAAGGAAAGCCTCCCATAGGGCTCAATGGCACTCTGCAGCTCCAACCTGGCCCAAGGAAAGCCTCCCATAGGGCTCAATGGCACTCTGCAGCTCCAACCCGGCCCAAGGAAAGCCTCCCATAGGGCTCAATGGCACTCTGCAGCTCCAACCCGGCCCAAGGAAAGTCTCCCATAGGGCTCAGTGGCACTCTGCAGCTCCAACCTGGCCCAAGGAAAGCCTCCCATAGGGCTCAATGGCACTCTGCAGCTCCAACCTGGCCCAAGGCAAGTCTCCCATAGGGCTCAATGGCACTCTGCAGCTCCAACCTGGCCCAAGGAAAGTCACGATACCAAAGCTTTAATGAATGAATTTAATGAACAAATTGTCGCAAAGTGCGAAAATTGTGCAAATTAACGAAAAAGTCACAAAAAATACGCACAGTATGAAAGCTTAGAAAAAATAAAAAAAATTTGCATTCAGAAACAATCGTACTTTGATAAATGTGCCCCATAGAGCCTGATTTATAAAGGATTAGAAAAATGTTAGTGTTTGTAATACTTAAAGGACAAAGAAAGCACTAGTCTTTTGGGAACAGTTTATAGAATTGTTCTTTTTTTCCTCAAGGCTGGTGTTCCTGTTAGGTAAAAACAGCATTGGCCTAGGGAAGTTTGTGTCACAGCATCACTGCGCCATCTTAAATTTCTTTGCCAGTCATCTTTCTGTTACAGTATATTAGCAGGAGTCTACTGCGAATGCATGGAGCTAAATCGGCCTCTAAGATGTAGCTTTATGCATACGCAGTAGACTCCTGCTAATATACTGTAATAGAGAGATGACTGGCAAAGAAAGTTAAGATGGCGCAGTGATTTATCAACAGTCTCATTTCCATGGTTTTAGAGGTTTTGGAAACCAAAAAAAAAAAACAAATTTTCTCTAGAACCACAAATACCAAGTGATTTTTAAAAACAGCCGCACAAAGGAAAAACGCAAAAATCACAGATTTTTCATTTTGTCGCTCAAATGAAAGCATCAAAAAACCTGAAAACCTCTAAAAGAAAGCCAATTAAAAAAAGAAACCTGCCATGGACTTTTACATGACCTTAACCACAACAACTTTTAGATTATGTGTTTTTACTTCCGGGTTTGTTGCAGTTTTAAGGCATAATACTGTATATGGCAATAAAACCATTTTCTTCCCTTGAAAATAAATCATATTTTTGCGTAATAAATACAAATCATGCAAAAACTCACAACCTTTATTAAATGCCCCCTTCGTTTAATTCTGCCCTGCTTGCAAGGTAGGATGATGCTACGGTGCTGTGATTCAAACTTCCCAGGCAGGTGCAGTATTTTGGCACCCTTCAATAAGGCTTTGCTTGTTCTTTAACAGTAATTAAATCTGTAAATCTTTATTAACCTTTACTAAGCCTTTCAAACAGAATGATTAATTCTAGTTTTAAAAATAATCTTCTGAATTCACTCTCCCTGCATGTGATATGCATCTCCCCGAAGCTGTCAAAGCTATTCCGATGAAATTATATAGATACTGAATTTTATAAATGTGTCAGTTCCTTAAGGAAAATATTCCAACAGCAAGGAGAGTTTTGTTAAACTGGAAAAATATCAAACTGCTGGGAATCCTTCAAGGTCTTCCAGTTCAATATTGCATAAACCAGCCCTATAATGGCAACCAATTCCCAAAATTTATTAGGGGAACATTTTCAACAATGTGGTTTGTGACTTAATTAGCAAACCTTGTGGCTCATCTCATTCTCAAAGTCAGTCTTTAGGAACATGTTGGCCATAGATATACAGGCAATCAGTATCCTTATTATTTCATTTTGTGATAAACCTTATTAGAACATTGGTTTTCTGTCTTAGCTTTAGAAAGGCAAAAACCTGCACATCAACTGTACAGAAATTTCTAGAAAGTTCACAACACATCCCGGTACATTAAACCTTCTTCTACTTGTACATCTTCTCTAGGGTATTCATTAGCTGTAAGGAAATGTTCTTTCTTGAGTGATTTTTATTGACTAGTTTCTGATGGTTCAGCTAAATCAGAAGCTGATGTTATGCAATTAAACCACCTATAGTGTAAGTGCAGAAACAGAGGGATTTAGGCAAATGGTAAATAAAGGTTATGTTCTGTAAGTGTTTAGTACAAAAGTCATGATGACATTTGGGTGAATAACATGTTTGACTTTTTAAAAATGATTTTTTGACACTGCACACAAGTACATTTCATACTGTTACTAAAGATTGAAAATATAACAGAATTGCACCCCTTAGTCCAAGTGTATATTAAACGCAAAACAATAAACTAAAATAGTACTATGTTTCCACTGGAGTGCTACTTTACAAAACAAGTTTTATCATTTTCGATCATATTTTTCACTGTTAGTTCCATTTAGGTCAGTATGAGCTGAAAGCTTATGTCATTTGTGGTATTTTGATCACATCAGCTCTTCCTGGAAAAAAACTGCAACAACCCCAAATTATAAAAAAAGGCAGAAGGAATTACTACAGCAGAAACTACTGTGAGTTGAACATGGCCTGGGACATATATATTTACTTTTGATGACATCTCTACTGGCTGAAGATAACTAGTAGTGATTGTGCTGTAGTTATTACAAAGTGAGTGATATTAGGAATGTCAAGTTTTATTGCCTTGATTCTTCCAGTGACATTGATCTAGTATAACCCTAATGATTTTTATTTATAGAATGAGCTACAACAAAAACTAAAATCTGAATTGACATTTCAGTTACTTCTATCCAGGGCAAATAGTGGTTTCTTGTTATGTATGTATCTGTTGTGCATACAAACCCCAGCTGGTCTATTATGCTCAGTGGGGCCTTGCATCATTTATATTCAGGATCAGCACACAAATGCCTTTCTTTTAGGTATTTTTAAATAAAAATATTCTGCTTGATCATGTAGTGTAGACTTTGGCTTAGAGAGGTCGGACCAAGAAAGGTGGATTTCAGCATGACCTTTGTATAGGTAGCAGTCAGGAGAACCAGGGAAGGTGACTTTTATGAAAGGTAATGGAAGGTTCAGCAATACAATAACCGCTTCAAACTCTGGAAAAGCAAATGTCAACAATGAAACAATTCTGTTGGCCAATTTGAATTGCTACATTGTGTGACATTTACTATAGATCAGTGCTGTCCAAAGCTACATGGTGCAGGGCCAACAATGGCAGTCAGTTTTTCCCACTTACCTTTTTTTAAACCACGCCCATGTTATCACAGAAGCTTTTAAGACCATGCCCACACTAATGGTGGTAGCGTAGCAAAAACCCAAATGGTTGGTGCTCACTGCAGCTATAGGCTGTATCCCCCATCTCTCCTATGTGAAAGAAGTTCCATATCCATATGCCTCCACCTCCCCTGTGGGTAAGACAGCAACCCCCAGCACAAAATTACACACAGAGGCAGAGAAATCTGTAATGACTACACAAGAAACTGATCATCACCATTCCAAGATTCCAAGATGAACAGTTTGTACTGCAGTACATACAGTGACAGGTGAACAATGTGTGCCCTTCAGTCTGAGCCTGAGTTGTGAAGAATCCAGGGTCCTACAAGTGTGAACAATACATATTCTTACAGACTAAATTTGAGGTATGAATAATGCAAGAGCCAGTTACTCTCAGTACTGATACCATTTTAAGCTTACATAAATGTAAGCAGTCACAGCAGCCAGACAGGTGGGAGCCACACGGGGAAGGGGGGTGCAGGTGTGGCCTAGGGCCACCAATTGGACAGCACTGCAATAGAATATCAGTGGTATCTTAGAACCTTAATAAATATGGGAGCATAGTACTAGCAGTAATTTACTAGTTGGGCTGTCATTTCTTTTCACACATGTATATGATTATTAACAATAACAATATATATGTCACTCATTTGCCAGAGGACAGTTGACATTTATATTAAAGCCTATACTGAAAGACAGAATAATTACTTATTCCACTCCAATTACACTGTTATTGAGAGATGGGGATAAGTCTATCAATGATTACTGTTAGTTGTGAGCTATTTTTCAGGAAACATTTACATTAAATATTGTTTTTTCTTTAGATGGGTGCATACCAAATAAATATGAAGTCCTCATTTGGACCTAATGCATGTTCAGGAGTATGTGCCCTATACGGATATTGACAAACGCAGGCAAAATTGGGAATGCTGCTTTGTAAGACCCTGAGCTGCAACATTGGGCACCGTTACAGTACATTTCATTGTGTTTAATGAACACAAGAATACAAGAATATAGAATTGCGCAAGTTCATAATTATTTATTGATAAATTGCACATATGACCTAGAACATCAAACAAGCTTGTTTCAGCGGTCTGCTGAGCACAACTAAAAGGAAAGTGTTGCTAAAAAGCTACATGTAATGTATATTAATATTGAAAAAGCAAATCACTGCCATTTGGAACCTCTGAACCTTGGAACATTTATTGGGTTTGATGGCTATTTTTAAAATCAAATGGCCATTTCTTGATAGAAAGCAGAGGGAAAGGGTATGCTTTAGTGGTTGTGATATAAAAGATTGGCAAGAAATGAATTCTATACGGCTACAATTGAGCTTCTTGGTTACCAGCTGAGGTTACATTTATAAAATGCCTAATAGTGATGCATGTTGCAGGTAAGATGAATCATGAATCAATCAGACTCTGTGTGTTAGGTTACATCGACTAGTTTCCTAATGTTTAATATCTTCTACATAAGATGTATCTAATTTTAATGACATTTTACATATCCTAGCTCTGCCTGTTTTATTGGTAGACTAACAAAATACATTTCAGGTTTAAAAGCTGTGCTATGAATCTCATTACGACTGCATTGTTGGTAAATAAAAATGTGGTTATATGAGTGCTTGTAAATGTACTTTTACATTTGTGGCTTGGCATTGATTGGTGCAGTAACAATAATGTGATAGCAGCTGTTAATCATATTTCTGCAGTACCTAAAAGGGGACAGAGACAGAAGGAAGCGCATTTCAGGTTATGAGTTTTTGTAAAAACATTGAGGATTAGGAAGAAAGTGAGCCACTTCCTTTAGAGAGAGTCCTATATGTGCAAATGTATGATTCCAGCCATTTGTACTGCCAATCCTTACTGACTTATTTATTGCTCATCAACATGCATTACAGTGTGAGATGTATCTACCACACTTGACTTTAGTAACTTATGTCTACCTTCTTTTTCCATCAAAGTTAAATGTAACATAGTAACATAGTAAGTTAGGTTGAAAAAAGACGTACATCCATCACGTTCAACCATAATGCCTAACTACTAGTTGATCCAGAGGAAGGCAAAAAAACCCATCTGAAGCCTCTCTATTTTGCCGCAGAGGGGAAAAAAAATTCCTTCCTGACTCCAATGTACCTCTTACCCTGTAACTACCTTCCCTTGTCTCAAGACTGAAGAAAAAAGCTAATTTAAAAATAAGGATTTGCTGGACACAATAGCAGCCACAGCCCTAACATGACCAAAACGTAGATTTTTCCCATTAAAGAATATTTTTGCATTTTTCCTGTGAGTCTTGTGAGCGCTGAGTTTTTTGTTTCCTATATATACTGTATATGTGCATGCACTTCTCTCCAGAAGAATATGATATAGATATAATGGATAGTTGCATGTGTTTAGTGTCTGATTATCAACTAATTTTTTCCTTTGTCAGCCGCATTCACTTGTTCAGAACTGTATAGTCAGAATGTTTAATGATGTTATAATGGTGGCAGAATGCAAATAAAATTTAAATTAAGTACATATACTCAAGAAATGTTGCTTGTAATTAGCTGGATGTGTGTACAGTGCTTGAAGCAGAAGGAAAATAGGTGGCATTGTGCTTGTTATGCTTCAAGTGGCAGAGGAAAAAATAGTACTGTATGTTTGCTTCAGTACCGTGCACCTCCCTGTAGCATATTTAAACTCTTAGCTTTGTGCCTAACTTTACATAAAAACACATATAAACTCACAAATAAAATCTTGCACACTGTTCTGCCAAGGATATATAAATTAACCAGAGCTGGCAGTATATTACAGCAAGCGAGAGATATACAGCAAGGAACCAACTTGGTCTAATTTATACAGCCTTTCCAGAGCAGTGAGCGTATTCACAAATCACACCTACAGCATAGCAGGGCTCAGAGAAATTATTTTGAATTAAATTTCAAATAAAATAGTTCTTGCTTTGCTTGCTGTGATATGAATAAGAACCAGGGCTCAATCAAGTGAGGTTTTCTGGGAGAAAATGAATGAGCATCTGTGAAGGAACACGAGCCTTGGTGGCCTTTTGACTAAATGGTCATTTCAGCCCCCCTATGTCCCTATGCAAAACCTATGCACTACAACTACAATGTATCTGATTTCTTATTGGTTGCTTGGACATTACACCACATTACATGCACAATAGTATTTATATATAACTTTGTAGTCTAATAACATAAATAGCATTGGAGCTCAATAATAGGGATAAGCACATTTTTACAATTTCACAGTGAAATTCCTGTTTTTTTTACATTGACGAAAATAATTGAGAATCTGTGTTAGAATGTCACCATGCATTTTATTTAGCTTAAAAGCACCAGTGACAGTATTACAGTTTTCCATGCATTTTATTTCATCAGGAAAAATGTAGTATTTTGTGCCAGTAAAAGCCGTTTCTTTGCACCAGAAAAAACAAAGATAATATCAATTATACAGGTCCATTGACCTCATTGCATTTCACGCGAGAAAATACACCCGTCGATTTCAAGGCATGATTTGTGAATCATTCTACAATTTCGTGCAAATTTTTAAAGTGAACAATTTTGCTCATCATCAATTTTTATTATTACTATGATTAGTATTACATTTATTCATGCCTCTGTGTTCTGCAAATACTGTGCCCTTTACATGTCTAATTTTTATTACAATACATTGGGTCATGAGAGAACATTATTTTAGGGTTGATTATGTGAAAACTTATGGGCAAGATTTAATTTGAAGATAGAAACCATTTCTCCTTATTCAGTGGCATATTGACTCCAATAGAGCCTGTGATAAACAGTGACATTTTTCTCATTAAATTGCATCTTGCTCTATGGGAAAATCTTAAATTAGGAGATAAGATTTTCTCAAGTATAACTTGCCTGACCCTCCCTTCTACATTTCATACCATGCAGACTTAATAGCAGAGGCTTTTGCCACACATGGCTAGCTACCATTTGCATTATATTTCTATATAACAATTAGTTATGTAAACTACAATTGTTTCCACTGGCTGCCAATAGCCTGAATACAGTAGCTCCCTGTTAATCCATCCAATAAATCTGTTGTAGGCTACCTATAAAACAATTATTTCAATGTTCCTTTAATTTTCTATTTCCAGGGCTGAACGGTTATCATTAATGAGAAACATATCCCAAGCCACAAAGAAAATGTTCAAATGATTGGCAACTAGTCAAGCAAATCAGCGAGCTTCACTTCACATGCTTCCCACACATTACATTTTTTGAAGGTTACCAACTTACCACGCCTGACTGTTTTGGATTCCGTTCAGAGATGCATAAGGTTATCAGAATTAAAAGATTAAAATGAATGAATGGTTTTGGGGGAATCATAATTGTAGGACTATATATTTACTAAACGTGATACTTACAGCATCTAGGACATTAAGAAATACTCATCATATACATTTATTCATTTTAAATATACATATTTGACTTTAGACACTTTAATATGAACTAAGCATTAAACATAAAACAAGTACTTAAAAAAACTGATTTTTTTTTTTTTTTAAAAACTTTGATTCTGCTCCCTTAGCTCTGCATTTAATTTATATAAAGCCTTTGAATGAGATTTATACAATTTCAACTTGGCATTTCCACTAAATTATATATACACACAGCACATGCTGAGAGCTAGGCCTCCTACAGAGCTAAGAGTTACATACAATATCAGATCAGATGTGAGGCCTTAAAGGGTCTCTCAGAATTGTTGATGGTCCTGTTGGATTTACTTATAACTTAAAGGAGAAGGAAAGGTAAAAACTAAGTAAGCTCTATCAAAAGAAACACAGGATTTCTTGTCTCTTTTTTTGTAAACATGATGTTCCAGTGTCGGACTACCTTTCTCAGAAACAGCCTTAACCCGTGGCCAGAGTCTGCGCAGTTCTCTGCTCTCCTGCTCCCCCCTCCCACCAGAATGCTAAGAACTCCCTCCCCCCTCCCTTAGGAATGTGTGATCTCAGCTATAACGACCAGAGACTGCAGGCAAGAAGCTATTAAAATGGCCGCTGCTATCTTAAGTAAACGGAGAAATCTTCTAAAGCTGTTTACTCAGGTATGGTAATGGTTTCTGCAGAATAAATATATTGTTCTAGGTGTCACTAATGTGGCGGATCTATTGACAGTAAAATACCAAAATGACTTTCGTTCTCCTTTAGCTGTTCTGCCATAACCATGCTACCCCATGAGAATTACAATGGATGAAAGGGGAAAAAAATGAAGTAGTCATAATTTACAGTACAGTATATATTAATGGGCTTATTTATCAGTTTTCGAGTTGAGTGACGTTGAGTGTTAAATCAAGTCAGGAACAAAAAGAACAGAAGGGACGCGCTAGAAGAACTGAGGAGTACGAAAGAGAGAACAGGAGTCCTAATATACCGCAACTCCCAGGCAAGGGGGTCTAACAATTACTATGACGTGCATTTGAGACATAACCGTGAATTAGCGGAGGACTAAGGTAAGTATATCCATCTGTACCTCGTATATGGAGCCATACGTACTTCGCGGATTGCTCATTTGACATAACGCTGAAACCTCCAAAGTGAGGAAAATGGTGAGTATAGCGGATGTGCCCTCCATATAGAAGGGTATTGTCGCTATGTAGGGGCATGAACAAAGTGTTGTCAGCACCCATGCCCCGGCTGTTTGTATATTGTGCATGGCAGGGAGAAATGTAATGCCGCTCAGCGCCTGCACATGTCATATATGAGGCACAGTACATATCCCCTGATCTGTGAGTCCCCAATCTCCAACTACTCTGTAATCCCACAGCTCTTTTATTTGCTACTCACCTGCAGCCTAATCAGGCAGCCATTTACAGCTGGCCAACAGAAAATACTAAATGGAGTACGGAATAGAAGCTTTATCCTACTCACCCTCCATTTACTCCTCATTTATCCGTCTTTTCCTAAGCGCTACCATGAAATCAGCATTAGCTGCTGCAATGGCTTTTTACCTGCTGCTACTTAAATACAGGCATGGGATCTATTATCCAGAATGCTTGGGACCTGGGGTCTTCCGGATAAGGGATCTTTCATTAAATAAGCCCAATAGGATTGTTTTGCATCCAATAAAGATTAATTATTTCTTAGTTTGGATCAAGTACAAGCTACTGTTTTAATATTACAGAGAAAAAGAAAATCATGTTTAAAAATTGGAATATTTTGTTTAAAATGGAGTCTATGAGAGATGGCCTTTCCGTAATCCTGAACTTTCTGGATAACTGTTTTCCAGATAACAGATCCTATACCTGTAACACTGGTGGAAAATACACAAAACAGTGTTCTTATTCCTCTCACGTTATATATATATTACTGTATATACATACAAATACACACTTATTTGCACACAAATTATATACAGTATTTGCATTTTGTAATGATTTGCAATTGTATGATTTTTTTCAGCTTAAGGGCAAAAGTAAGGGATTAGTATGAGACTTGGGAATGGTGTAATCAGCCTCCTACAGCTTTTTAAGAGACGCCAGAACTGGCTTCATCTAATCATAGATATTCCATAGGCACCATTGTTAAGGAAGCTGGACTAATTTGAAAATGGCATCATGCTGGAAGGAACAGTTTATTTTTATCACAGCAATAATTTTTTTTTGGGATAGGTTGATTAGGACAGAAAATATTAAGATCAAATTGAATCAATAAGAAAATAAGCCCCAGTGACAAAAAAATGCACAATAACATAATAATCCAAAATTGCCCTCAAGCCTTCTTCGTATCTGCACTACTACCAGAGACTGCGGTGCTTTTGTAATACATACATAAGGACAATTGGTTGGAAAGGAGTTGTGGTAGGGTCATGCCATGATAACCTGCTCTCCTTTCCTTAATTTGATGTGATGCGTTTCATTGATATCCCCTTACTGTAATCCTTGCAGGTTATTGAAGTGCAGAGCAAATCTGTAACCTAGGATCCCCTAGGGTTTATACTGTCCTTAGGAAACCTGGATTACACATTAAAGCACTTGAATTTTGAAAGTCCTGTGAGTGTATGTTTTGGTATACAGTATATTATAATTGTTATCATTCCATTTGCACTGTAAAGGTTCAGCTTTTGCTTCTTCTGGAATGTTTCAGTTGGCATTGAACATAAGCCTATAATTAACATTAGACAGATAACTGCAGTCTTTTAATCACATTCATCCTATTATCATAAGTGAAACACACACATAGACCTGCACACAAATATATAAGCCATCAGAGTTCTCATAAATACTGAACAGAATGGAAATTTAAAAGATTCATTAAATACATGATTGGATTATCTTGGTTTAAGGGAAGAAATACACATTTGCTTATCAGTTCTTTATAGATTAACTAGTTTTTATACTTGAATTTTATGACACATACATCTTAACTCAGGATTAGATACTTATTTGTTTTAGTTGGAGGGGAATAATACAAATCACTTGTGACATGAATCATTCTAATTTACTGCAAGTATTTTCTGTCTTAAATTAGATCTGGCATGAACCGTGACTTACTAATGCCAATGTTTGAACACAAAGAATTTCTAAATTGGATGTGACAGAAGCCATGACTATTAAGTATTAGTATTTATAATGATGCCATTGAGGAGGCCTGCAAACAGAAATACAAATGAATATTTTAAGCATGGCTTAGCAACATCAGTTCTTATTATTGTTCCTCTTGGCTCACCCATGCAAACGGGAGCAGTGTACTGAAAATCTTGACATTCTGGTGTTTCAGGATCTCATGGAATGAGGGGCAAATGAAGCCACATCTAAATATAAAGTAATGGACAAATCCCTTTGTCAGGTGTACACCCATCATACACGTTTACTTGAAGATGTCTACTGACATGCGGATCCTGGAGCATTTCTGTCTCTGGAGGTACAGTGTTTCAGTGCTCAGGAGATATTACTTGCCGTATGCACTGACTCAGTAGGAAAGAGCAATTAAACTGAACTTTCACAGTAAATAGGGGAAACTGCACTAACAAGTCTACTTGATTTTAACAGTAAATGATTTTCCAATCTCAGCTTGTAAAAGTGCAATCACAATCTACATTGGTAGAGATAATGAGAATTCTAGGGCCTTGTTTCTAATTATCTGATTACTTGTTGTGTGCAAAATATTAACTAGTCAAATCCACCCCTTTCAGCAGGTAACCTGCAAGCTGATGGCTCTATAAATATTTTGATATTCCATGTATTTTTGTTTTGCTTGTCATGGTTTTGCACACAGTTTCCCATTTATTAGTGTTTTTTTGGTCCTACCCCAAGCTTTCTTTTGGTTTATAGATCCCGTTGGAAACTCAGTTGAAGTCTATGGGAAAAAACTGGACCTAAAACTAGGAGAAAAGTTTTTTTCTCCTGGCATTGAATCTCACCCACAAATTTTCATGTGATAAACCATAAAATTACATTTTCTGCACTGAATTCGGCCCTTAGTTTGATTTGTGTATTTTTGTTTTGTATTTTCAAGAAGATCAGGTCAATTTTTGCCTTACTTTTAGGGGGCATTGACTAATATTGGTATTTTATTTTTTCATGATTTATTAATAGTCAAAACCATGAAAACCTCTAACACAAAATAGGCAGCTTTGCTGTTTCCAACTGGAAGATCTTCTTTTGCTTTATGGTATTAAAGGTTTTCAGATACTTTGGACTTGAAACACTGAAACATTTTTAGTTTTTGCATTTTTGTCTGCTTTTATGTGCTTTTTGAATTTGGATCATTTTATAAATGACCAGACATCTGCGCTTTTAGTGGAAACGAGTTTAGCCATGGTTTCAAAAAAACTCTAAAAGCACGAAAATGAGAATGTTGATAAATGGGCCTCCCTCAGTAGATTTTCAGTAGAATTTGTTATTGGAAATGGCATCAGATTTAGGTAACTGGATTTTGTAACAAACTTACTAAATATCAAACTATGCAATTCAGAGGGAGCCCCAGCAGTTTGTGCCATTAATACGCTTATTTACTAGCACAGCTGGTGAAGGTGCAGAAGTGCAGCTGCAAATAGCAACCAGTTAGTGATTATTTCTGAACGGTGTACTACAATTTAGAAAATTAAACAAAAATTTAGAAAATTAAACAAAAATAGTTGCTATTGGCAAATGCATCAGTACATTTTAGCACACAATAGAGGGCAATGCATCAAAGAAGGCTAAACTGGGCAATAGGGGTAGGTACAAGTTAAAGGTCCCCCATACCTTTCCATCCCTCATACAGCTTTGAGAGAAGCCACTTTTCACTTGTATATATTTTTTTCTATTTCCATGCCATATTTGTGCCAGTTTATACATACCCAGTTTTGATATGCCTCTGATTTATTGTTTATCTCAAGGAGAGGTTCCAGAAAGGAAATTTGTCACATGGAAAACATAATATTGATTCATTCTGACATTTATGTTTCCTAAATCCTGTGCAATATTGAATTGCATTAGACGGAGCAGCTTGTTCATATTTTCCACTGAGCACACAGTTTAATAAGCGCAACTAAGAACAACAGCTCAACCATGTCATGTTTAAAAGAAGAAATTAAATAATATATATCAGGCTTTTTCAGTTTTAGTTTTTGAGAACAATTTTATTTTGAAAGTTCCTGCAAAATTATTCATTACATTCAAAAATAATATCTAATTGTGTACCTAAGGCAAGCATAACATAAAAAAAAAGTGTATGTCAACCTGCTTTTGACACAAGCAGTAAGGGCACATGTTTGTCCGCCAGTGCAGTGAGCAAAGTTAAATTTCCAACTCATTGTCATGTTTTTTTCCCCACAATGCAGCAGTTACAAATGACAGATGCTCTTGAATCAATTATTATCATAATTATCACAATGGTGCATGCAGCTGGAATTAATGCAATTGCACTAAACATTTTCAAAGTTTGTCTAGCATCATTTCCGGTGTTCAATGTGCAAGTGACGTGAGTGCCTAGTTCTTCAGGAGCAAGGGTGCTGTGCCTATTGATGTTGGAGTACAAAGGGAACTCTGGAGCTACTTCCTGGTAAGGAGGTTGCAGTAGCTTCAGATTTCCTCTGCGTCAACAAGTGCAGCATTACTTGATTTGGAACGGAAGTGCAAGGAATGTATTTTGATGCGTGCAACTGACTGTGGCAAAATTGTGAGGACTGCAACTGTGGATTGTTTTTATAGGGCTTATGCACTTTCCTCACAGTCAGTGCATAAATCCACTTTCATTAAAGGTACTTGAGTCAAATATGCTCTTTATACATCTGTACAGGTGGTAGCTCCAAGGTTTCCTTCATGACCAGCATCAATAGATGCAGTACAGTACTTGTACCTTCAAAATTGGCCTCTGACACCACTGGCATGGTAAACACAAGAAATGACTCAAGACACACTTCACTGCAATGCATCTGATATGCAACAAAATGTGTGCACAGTCGAGGCAATTTGGCCAAATCAAGTGCAATTAATGCATATGCAGTTCATTTGTACCAAGAGCATCACTTCTCATTGTGACTTCAATTATGTTGGAATTCTGGAAAGAAACCCCACAGTATTGTGGGGAAAAACATGGTGATTGCACACAAAATTACACTTTGCTAACTGCACTTGTGAATGTACATGCGCCCTATTATCTTCTTTATTTAAACAAGTTTTTCATAGTTATTAAGTTCTTTTTTCACCTTGATTCTGGCTGCAAAAAGAGTTAAAGAAAACTGATACCTTGGCTTTGCCTGCTCGTGCTGATCAAGGTTTTAAACAAAACTATAATGTGGCATCTTGCTGTAAACTGCTGTTATGTTATGACTTAAAATTCCCTAATCCTTACAGTTAGTATCTACAGTAAATCAATTTAAGTCAGTACCTACAATAAATCAATTTACTGTAGTTTTATGAATGTGTTGTTCTTTATAATAGAGCTGGGCGGTATGACCAAAAATTTATATCACGGTATTTTTCAAAATTATATCGGTATCACGGTATTTGACGGTATATAAATAAAAAAATAAATAATAAATATTGGTGGGCCCAATACAGAACCCTGCAACTCCTAGTAGAGAGTAGAGAGAATGTACCCTCTGTACACAATCCTTTAGCCAGTTTCCTATTCATATATGAACATTACCAAGACTGAGGCCGCACCCTTGACCAACCCGCATCCCGCACACATTGCCCCCCCCAGGCGTGCACGCAGACATGTCACTTAACTCACACAGAGCAGCGGGGAGAGGATGCGCTAAAGTTTCTTCTCTTACTCCGTGAAAAGAGATTGCTGAGGGAAGAATAGGGAAGAGTAATTTGATTTTTTGGGAATGGAACAGAAATTTGGTAAAAACAGAGAGAGATATATGGAAAGAAGGGCTATGCAGTTAAAAGGCAGATATATTATACTGTACACAACATTTCAAAAATGTAGATGAAAATAATTTAGATCTAAGGTGTGAATCGCTTTCTCCTCAGGTGTTAGCTTTTCTAAACTCATACAGAGGATCTTAATTATCATTTACCTATTCTTTTCTATAGTTCAAAAAAAAGTTTTCAGTTTGTATTTCTAAACTTTACATTCATTGTCCTTTCTGTAACTGGCCTTGAAATTATTAATGTACGTTTTGTAAGTAATTGTTACTTTAGCTAAACCTGACTGTCTCGCCAACCTGATTGTCTCTTCTCAACCTGTCAGTTATAGCTTTGAATGCTAATGGCCTCCTCATACAGGAACAAGGGGGATCAGGAAATGTAAAAGCATTGGTCAAATACTTTAATGGCAAAATTATAAATAGCATGCAAAGACAATATAATGATAGATGTAAAAAGGTTACATTTTTGGTGTTAGTATCTCTTTAAGGCTGTTGAGCAGTGATGAGTGAATCTATCCCATTTCAAATATGCAAAACCATGGTAAAATTATAGAAACAATGGGAACTCACGAAATGCAAGTCAATAGGCATTTTTTTATTTATTTACACAATATGCATTGAAGTCAATGGGTTTTTTCCTCCACAGCAAAAATGTTCATGGTGAAATTTTTCTGCAGTTTTGCAAATACATTTGCTGATGGTGCAAATCCACACCTGGCTAAAAATTTCACTCATCACTACAGCTGAGTGGTTTATAACTGTGGCATCTACAATTTTTCCTACTGTTTATAAGTGGTGTGGTGTTGCCCAGTCTTTCCTACTGTATATAAAGTTGTGCTGCTGGGTATTTCATGGTATAGTGGGTGTGGATGTTGTACTCTTCTGTCAGGAATGGGTATATTGTTTGACAAAAGGATATGTGATCATATGTTATATTTATTGTTTCCATATATAGTAGGCTGTGATAGGGAATGTATTACTACACATTTTATTAGGTTTAGAGGTTGTGTAAATTGAATGTGTGTTTTAGCCTTTCATTTTCTAAAAGGGGTTTTGTACCAGTAATGTATGTACAGTATGTATGTATATTTTTTATTTATAAAGCGCTACTTATGTACGCAGCATTGTACAGTAGAATACATTTAATACAAAATAAGATAATACAAAATAAGATAATAGATAAATACAAAGTATAACAATAAATACAAGATACAGTTGCAATAAGTTAAGAGTCAAAGACACAAGAGGATGGAAGTCCCTGCCCCGTAGAGCTTACAATCTATATAACCAATAATGGTATTTGATTTGTTTCTGGGAAGCCTTGTAGCTCAGTGTATGTGTTGATCTACAATCTTCTTCATTTATCATACTTACAGTGTTTTTTCTTTCCTGGACAACTTCATGTCAACACTTTATTCCAACCCTGAACATCAACAGATACTATAAACTATTCTTTAGTAAGCACCACAGATAATTCAAAGATTAAATCTATGTAGGGGGAAATTGTTATCCACCTATTGTTTTACAAGGAAACCAACCTGTTCTAACAGTACCACACTGCTCAAGCCCATAGGCAGTCCTTCCATAACCAGAACCTACATGAACAAGCAAGAGGCCTAGATTGCCACTCATTATTATAACAAGAAAAACAGACTGAGAACATGACCTGAATAGAGATGTAGCGAACTGTTCGCCGGCGAAATTCGCGGACTTTTGCCGATGTTCGCCACTTTGGGTTCGCCGCATTTTTTTTTTGGCGCCGCGTTTTTTCTCCTTGGTTTTCCGCCGCGTTTTTTCCGCTTCGTTTTATCGCCTATGCATATACATAGGAATAGCTTGCGGGTTTTTTTTTTGGCGTTATTTTTTGGCGTTTTTTTTTTGCGTTTTTTTTTTGGCGCTTTTTTTTGGCGTTTTTTTTACAAGTATTTTTCAGATAAGTTTTTGCCCTTGATCCCCCTCCTGCATGCCACTGTCCGGATGGTGGCACCCTTTAAACAACTTTAAAATCAGTTTTCTAGCCAGAAATGGCTTTTCTAGGTTTTAAAGTTCGCCTTCCCATTGAAGTCTATGGGGTTCGCAAAGTTCGCGAATATTCGCGAGTTTTGGCGAAAGTCCGCGAACGGGTTCGAGAACATTTTTGCGCGGGTTCGCTACATCCCTAGACCTGAATAAAGACAAAGCTTTGTCAGTCTCTAAATGGGTCTGTTCCATAAGTTACAGCAACCTTGGCCTGATTGATGATGGCCTGTGCACCTTCCTAGACAGCTATATACAACACTCATTTAATATAATATGGCTCTTGAGCATATATGCAGTCAGCTATCTGACCCCATATTGTACCTGAAGAAGAAAACTGGACAGGCTTATTCTACAGTCTTACCTAACAGCAATGCCCTAAAACAATGCACTAGTCATGGCCAAAGCTGCCTATACAGATAACAAAATCTGCATTCCCACATACAAGAGGTTTTTTTTAAACCAATGTCCACACTGACTAATGAACTAAAGAGAAAATGGTAAATTGTTCCTCAATGTCCAGAGCCAGATAATGCTTATCATTATCGACTATACAGAACCCTATTCAAGCTTCTAATACAATGCCCTGCCATATGACTAATCATGGTTATCTACTGGGCATCATGAGCTAATGAGCTAATGGTAATTTTTAAAGCCCCCTATTCTTACAGTATAACCCAGCGATCCTCAACCTTTTATACCCGGGAGCCACATTCAAATGGAAATAGTTTTGGAGAGCAACACAAGCATGAAAAAAAGTTGGCTGGATGTGCCAAAAAGGGTTATAATAGGCTATTTGATAGCCCTATGTTGACAGAAATCTCTCTTTTGGTAGTACTCCCCCTACAGCTAGTCTTGGAAAGCCACAAATCAGGTCAGAAAACCATAAATGTAAGTTGAGAATTACACGTAGGTGAATCTGAGCAAGGCTACAACTCTGAATTTATATATATTATATATATCTATATAAATATATCCATACATACAGTACATATATGCACACACACCCACACACACACACACATCAAAAATGGCTGTGGCATACAAGGAATAAGTAACTGTATAATACCTGTCTTGACTGTTGCCCTTGCATCTATGCAGCATGATTTTTTAACTGGTTTGAAATGTTGCTTAAAACAAACATGACACAGTGTCACTGTCAGTAATGTTCAGTAATGTGTTACCCATACTTACCTATAGACCTGGAAGTTGTATAATCAATATGAGCCATAACTGAATAACCATAAAAACAGTTTGTATATTGGCTTAGCCTCTAACACACAGAGCTGGTGAGATGTTTCAGCATATACAGTACATTTGATTTGTTTGTTACATTAGCCAGCAAGACAACCACTGAGGAGTTTTAACATACACATTCAGTTTAGTTGGTATATTAGCCAGAACCAAAACCACTGAAATGTTTTAACATACACATTATGTTTAGTTGGTATATTAGCCAGACCCCAAACCACTGAAGTGTTTTAACCTACACATTCAGTTTAGTTGGTATATTAGCCAGCGTGAAAACTGCTGAAGTCTTATGACCTGCACATTCAGTTTAGTTGTTCCAATAAGCCGGCCCTAGAACACTCTGCTAAAGAGCCAAATGCTGTGCTGTCCATTCCAGACTAGCATATATGGCGATGTACACACTGGCTGAACTGGGTTATAAATCATAGTGCAAGACACCAGTTTCCTAGCCTTTAAACTAGCCAGACTCTGGTTGGGAAAAGGCAGTATGACAGAGGTAACAGCCTGCTTGAAGCTAGCCAATCTGTACCATGACTAAGAGGACATAAGTGTAACAGAGAAGCTTACCTGATACTCCTGGAGCTTCATTCTAAGCTGGTAAGGAAGGGGGAGGGAAATCTATCTACCCCATTACCTACAGCTGAATGCTGCAATCCAGAGTAATTACCTAATTAACTGCAACTGGTGCACAGACAGGCATTGCACTTGCACGGCTCACAGAATAGACAAACTTTTTTTTCAAGCATTAAGAGATTTGGGAAATCAGGCTTGCATCTTGAACATTACCACTATATGCTAGTGTAGGGGAGCTGTGTATACTTGTCTCTCCTCTGTGCTGTTACTGTGTAAGGAGGAGGAGCCCCCACCCCCTGTGTGAGCTGACAGGAAGGAAGGGAGAGAAGAGGGTGCTGCTGGGAACGAGGAAGCAGACAGACAAGCAAGGTGTTGGTAGCTCACACAGTGCTCTGATATAAGAAAGTAATTGGGAACCCTCCCCAGTGGCAGAAAGCGCGCTCTCTTAGGGTGCGGAAGGAAAGGGGGTCCTGTACAGGGCTCTGAAGAACAAAGCGTGCTCTTCTCAGGGCACGGAAAGCCAAAGGGAGTTCTAAGACTCTGAAGCACTTGCCACATAAGTGGGGGATTCCCCTCAGCAGTTCAGAAAGTACCACCTACTGTATGTTATGTGAGTGAGGTTGCCCCTGGCTGGCAGGCTGTATCTATCTCTGCTAATTTAAAGGTATAGCGTAATGCCAATAAATCCATCAACCTTTCCTGTGTTTGTGTGTTGTGGATCAGAGAAGTTTCCCAGGGAGGGGTACCGCAGTCCAACCTGTCCTGACCCTGGGTGGAGGCACGCCATTATCAGTGTACTTGCCCTTCCATATAGCGGAGGCTCAGGGCTCCTGTAGCGCCACACGCAAGTGAATGCGTGCTAGATCTCATGCAGTAGCAAAAGAGGGCTACATTTGGAGGCACTGCTGAGATCGAAGCAGAAATCACTGCAGATATGCCATTAATAACGCCAACCCAGGTCTATGAATGGGCCCTAAAGGAAAAGGTGAACCCAGACCATGTATTTGCCATTGATCGTGTACCACCTGAAGTTACACTGGAAATGTTAGAGAGTAACCTGTCTAAATACAGACATTTGGAGGGTGCACATCTGATAGCAGATGAGGGATCAACCATGGACGGTTATGCAGTCCTGCTTTTCAAAGTGAGTGATCCACTAAATTCAGAAGTGGGGCCATATGCTGTGTTCCCTGTGGGTGATTTATCGGTAGGGTGCCCCCTGGTGTACCCCCAGGCTGTTGTTGCCCCCTGGAAAGTTGAAGCACCCAGTCCAGATGCAGGCTACACCAGTAGAAAAAGGAGGCTGCTGCCGTCACTACCCTGCAATGTGCAGCACACAGTAAAGCAAGAACCGCTTGTAACTGAGACCAGTGAAGCTAAGGATGTCAGCATTTCAGAGCATCCCTTGACTGACGCAATAACCCAAATGACAGAGGCATTGGCTCAGGGCTTGCAGCTGAGCCACTATAAAAAGCTAAAGACATTTTCAGGCACAGAGCCGGTTCCTACAGGGGAAGAGGGGTTTGAGACATGGAAGGAGTCTGCACTACAAGCATTAGATGAGTGGGCCTGCTCAGAACAAACCAAGAGGCAGCGAATTATGGAGCATGTCCGTCCCCCTGCAGCTAGTATTGTGTTAAATTTTAAAGCCAGTCACAAAGATTACAATGCTATGGACATAATTGATATCCTCACTTCAGCATATGGGAAGCATGAGGACCCTGACCAGTTATTGGCTGACTTTAAACAGATGAGACAGAAGTCTTCTGAGGATGTATCTGCCTTCACCCTCCGTCTAGAGAATATGCTGCGGAATCTCTTGTCAAAAAAAGTGATTACAGCAGAGGAAGTAGATACACTACGTCTAAAACAATTACTAAAGGGGATGTCCCCATTCTTCCCCATGTATTCCACGTTGCAGATACTCCTGAGGGATAAAAGAGATACCGGCTTTATTGACCTGATGAAAGTGATTAAGCAAGAGGAGGCAACCCTACTCTTTGCTGGTACCTCTCGGGTACCAAAGCAGAACCCCGCTTTACCTACCTCGAAGGATATTAAGCTAACTGGAAAGGGTGTACCATCAATAACCCCAATCCGGAAAAGGTTCCCATCAGAGTGGCATAAGGGGGTACCTGCCACTACCCCTACCAGTTGTTTCGGGTGTGGCCAGGAGGGGCATTTTGTTAAAGACTGTCCTGAGAAATTTTCCCCTAATGCAGTGCAGACAATGTCATGTGGGAAGCCAAGTAGCTACCCCAACAAGGTTACAAAACCCTCTGCGACAAAGGACAGAAATATGGTGGGCCCTAAGTCCTTGGTAGACATCCTGTTAGATGGGCAGCCAGTACAAGCTTTGTTTGATACCGGATCACAGGTCACAATAATCCACTATAGTTATTACCTGCAACATCTATCCCACAAACCTTTACAGCCTGCTAGAGGTTTAGAATTGTGGGGGCTGAATCAGCAGGCCTACCCCATACATGGATTGCTACAAGTGACTATAACCATGCCGAGGTGCCATGGTACACTGCCTCTGTCCCAGGAAGTTGATGCTGTGGTCTGCCCAGATACAGGAAACCCTAACGCTGCTCCCATCATTCTGGGAACAAATGTTAGTGAGGTACGGACTACCCTAAACCCTTCAGTCACTGTGACAAAAGCCCCTAGGTATTCTGACCATGGTCCAGAGGTTGTCTGCAACACCTTCACAGTTACTTACAAGTATGGGTTGTTACGCCATGTTGCTGGGCAAACTGTTGAGATTCCTCCGGGGTCCATTAGGACTGTGAGAGCACTAACTGATGTAAAACCTGAGATGATGAAAGGCTATAGATGTGTGCTGGTTGAAAGCCCCTCCGAGGCAGTGGTCCAGAATGGGTGGAAAGTTGTCCCGGAGAAGAAAGAGTGGGGCAAGAAAATACCTCTAGTTGCTCAAGTAACTGTTCAAAATATCTCTCCATATGCTGTAGTAATCCGGCCTAAACAGGAGTTGGCGTATTGCTACCCCGTTCATGAGGTTTCTGACCTTGCTGAGGTTCAGTCCACCCCAGTATCTGCTTCTGTGTCAAACTTGGCATTTGATTTTGGGGATTCCCCTGTTTCTGAGGAGTGGAAGCAGAGGCTGAGTAACGGTTTACTTGAACGCAGACAAGTCTTTTCAACAGACGAAATGGATGTAGGGTGTGCTAAAAGTACCCAGCACACTATCCGCTTATCCGACTCCACTCCATTTAGGGAGCGGCCTAGGAGAGTCCCTCCCAAGGACCGGGAGGATCTCCAGCGCACCTTACAGGAAATGAAAAGGCGAGGAATTATTGCTGACAGTCGGAGCCCCTATGCTTCCCCTATAGTCATCGTGAGGAAAAAGGATGGCTCAATCCGGTTGTGCGTGGATTATCGTACTTTAAATAGACGCACTGTACCTGACCAGTATACTCTACCTCGAATTGAGGAGACTCTGGAAGCCCTTAATGGTAGCAAATGGTTCACTGTAATGGACTTACGCTCTGGCTATTACCAGGTACCTATGGCATCTGAGGATCAGGAAAAGACTGCATTTATATGCCCCTTGGGTTTTTACCAGTTCACAAGGATGCCCCAAGGTATTTGTGGGGCCCCAGCTACCTTTCAGAGACTTATGGAGAAGATGTTGGGGGACCTGTCACCCCGAGAGTGCCTGGTGTATCTGGATGATATTATTGTGTTTGGGACTACCCTAGAGGAGCATGAGCAGCGTCTGATGAATGTGATTGACCGATTAATAGCAGAAGGACTAAAACTGTCAATCGACAAATGTAAGTTTTGCCGCTCCTCAGTAACCTATGTAGGCCATGTGGTCTCTACAGAAGGAATAGGAACTGACCCGGCCAAGATTGAAGCGGTGGTAACCTGGCCCAAACCCCAAAATGTCACTGAGCTGAGATCATTTCTCGGGTTTTGTGGTTACTACAGGCGATTTGTAGAGGGGTATTCAAGAGTGGCCCACCCATTAAATGAATTGTTGAGGCTTTCTAATGTGCATGGTGAAGGGACAAAAAGAGATGCTAAAGCCCCTTTTGGTGATAAGTGGACTTCAGCCTGTGAAGAGGCCTTTGTTCAGTTAAAGAAAAGGCTGACAGAAGCCCCTGTATTGGCTTATGCAGATGCTCACAGACCATATGTCCTCCATGTTGATGCCAGTTATGAAGGGTTGGGAGGTGTCCTACACCAGAGGTACCCAGAAGGGCTGCGGCCAGTGGCCTATCTTAGTAGGAGTCTGGCACCCAGTGAAAAGAATTACCCTGTGCATAAACTGGAATTCCTGGCTCTTAAGTGGGCCATTGTGGACAAGTTGCATGACTTCTTATATGGAGTAGAGTTTGAAGTACGAACAGATAATAACCCTCTCACATATATTTTGACTACTGCTAAACTTGATGCCACAGGGCACCGTTGGTTAGCTGCACTGTCAAACTACTCTTTCACCCTCAAGTACAAACCAGGGCCTAGGAATATAGGAGCGGATGCTCTCTCTAGACGACCGGGTCTGCCTGCCCTGGAGGATGATGGGGAGTGGGAAGAGATACCCAGCATCGGTATGAAGGCCTACTGTGCTACAGCTGCTGTAGTGGATGACAAAGTGGCTTTTTCTGAGTTGAGGGTCGTAGATTCTGTTGGTGGAGGGCCGGAGTCTGTACCACCTATGTACTGCTGTCCCATTTCTCTAGTAGGGGGAGAATCCAAGTTAATCAGTCACAAGGACATGGTTCAAAGCCAGAAAACTGATCCTGTGATAGGCCACCTGTGGAGAGCGGTTAACAGCAGAAATCCTGCTTTGCTCAAGAAGAGTTTGCCAGGAGGGTATGAATTTTTCCAACGTGACTGGAGTAAGTTCTGTGTGGAACAAGGACTGTTATACCGGTTGATACCATATCATAATCACCCTGGGAGGCGGCAATTAGTGTTGCCCCTTAAATTCAGGAACATGGTGTTAAGGAGTCTGCATGATCACCATGGACATCTTGGAATGGAGAAGACTTACGGGCTGGTCCAAGACCGCTTTTTCTGGCCTAAAATGAGAGATGCAGTTGCAAGTTACTGCAGGAAGTGCCTAAGGTGTCTGCAAAGGAAGACACTTCCGGTCCTCGCTGCCCCCATGGGTCACCTTAAAAGTTCAGAGCCCATGGACTTGGTGTGCATGGACTTTCTTTGTATTGAGAATGATTCGAGGGGCATCGGTAATGTTCTGGTAGTCACCGATCACTATACCAGGTACGCCCAAGCTTTCCCCACCAAGGACCAAAAAAGCCTCCACAGTCGCTAAAGTACTATGGGAGAAGTTTTTCATTCACTACGGGTTGCCAAGTAGATTACATTCTGATCAAGGCAAAGACTTTGAGAGCCGTCTTATTAAAGAGCTTTTGCAACTGTTACATATTGAAAAGAGCCGAACTACTCCCTATCACCCCCAGGGAGATGCCCTTCCTGAGAGATTTAACCGGACATTGTTGGACATGCTAGGTACCCTGCCAGTGGAGGATAAAAAGAGCTGGAGCAAGCATGGGGAGGCTATGGTGCATGCTTATAACAGTACTCGGCATGATAGCACTGGTTTCTCTCCATACTTCTTGATGTTTGGGAGGGAGCCAAGGTTGCCCCTTGATGTCCAGCTGGGTGTATCTACAGATGGAGTGAGTCATCGGGACCACTTTCAGTACGTTTCCCGATTGAGGGAAGGCTTGACTACTGCCTATCGTTTGGCTGAAGAGAATGTTAGCAAGTTGAATGCCAATAACAAAAGGAGGTATGATCATAAAGTCAAGTACAGAGAGTTACTTCCAGGTGACAAAGTGTTACTAAGGAATTTAGGAGTGCCTGGGAAGCATAAGCTGGCTGACCGTTGGAGAAATGAACTATTCGATGTGGTGAGCAAGCTGCCTGGGATTCCGGTGTACAAGATAAAGGGACCAGAGGGTCGAGTAAAAGCCTGGCATAGAAATCACTTACTCCCTGTATCTCAAGCAAGTGATGTTTCTACAGGTATTGACATTGAGGAAGGTCAAATGGAGGGTACTTCTGACTTCCCCAACACCACGGAAATCCCACCTACAGTTCAACAGACCCCTATGGATGCTCAAATGCCTGAACCTGATGAGGGTGGCAATGATGTAACTCAGAGTGACTCTCTTCCTTCTGAGGACTGGCCTATTCCTGTCAGGGATAATTTGAATCCTGCATCCCCGGAGTTTGTACCAAGGTCTGAGACAAACCAGAGGTTGTTGCTGAGTGATGGAAACCCTTCTAATGAGGATTCAGCTAGAGGACTTCCCCCGAGAGAGGTGAGACGGGGTGCACGAGTTCGGCAGCCCCCACCTGTACTGACTTATGATACACTGGGAAATCCTTCTTATGTACCACATGCTGGACTTTACCATGCCTGGGTAGGGGCGGTGTCCAATCTGGTAAATATGCTGCCGGTGTTTGCACCACCAGGACTATACTATTATTGATTCAGTTTATGAAATGTGCCTTGGTAAGTATAAGGTTGAGTATGTTGCATGCAGTTCCTTTTCAGCTAGTGGTTATGTAAATAGGCCCTGTGAGCTAAAGCAGGCCAGAAGATTTTGTATGCTTCATGTTATTGCATTACTTGGTTATGTTTTTTTTATTGTTTGTCAGCCAGGAGGTGACAGTTTTTAAGCAGGGGGAGAATGTAGGGGAGCTGTGTATACTTGTCTCTCCTCTGTGCTGTTACTGTGTAAGGAGGAGGAGCCCCCACCCCCTGTGTGAGCTGACAGGAAGGAAGGGAGAGAAGAGGGTGCTGCTGGGAACGAGGAAGCAGACAGACAAGCAAGGTGTTGGTAGCTCACACAGTGCTCTGATATAAGAAAGTAATTGGGAACCCTCCCCAGTGGCAGAAAGCGCGCTCTCTTAGGGTGCGGAAGGAAAGGGGGTCCTGTACAGGGCTCTGAAGAACAAAGCGTGCTCTTCTCAGGGCACGGAAAGCCAAAGGGAGTTCTAAGACTCTGAAGCACTTGCCACATAAGTGGGGGATTCCCCTCAGCAGTTCAGAAAGTACCACCTACTGTATGTTATGTGAGTGAGGTTGCCCCTGGCTGGCAGGCTGTATCTATCTCTGCTAATTTAAAGGTATAGCGTAATGCCAATAAATCCATCAACCTTTCCTGTGTTTGTGTGTTGTGGATCAGAGAAGTTTCCCAGGGAGGGGTACCGCAGTCCAACCTGTCCTGACCCTGGGTGGAGGCACGCCATTATCAGTGTACTTGCCCTTCCATATAGCGGAGGCTCAGGGCTCCTGTAGCGCCACACGCAAGTGAATGCGTGCTAGATCTCATGCAGTAGCAAAAGAGGGCTACATTTGGAGGCACTGCTGAGATCGAAGCAGAAATCACTGCAGATATGCCATTAATAACGCCAACCCAGGTCTATGAATGGGCCCTAAAGGAAAAGGTGAACCCAGACCATGTATTTGCCATTGATCGTGTACCACCTGAAGTTACACTGGAAATGTTAGAGAGTAACCTGTCTAAATACAGACATTTGGAGGGTGCACATCTGATAGCAGATGAGGGATCAACCATGGACGGTTATGCAGTCCTGCTTTTCAAAGTGAGTGATCCACTAAATTCAGAAGTGGGGCCATATGCTGTGTTCCCTGTGGGTGATTTATCGGTAGGGTGCCCCCTGGTGTACCCCCAGGCTGTTGTTGCCCCCTGGAAAGTTGAAGCACCCAGTCCAGATGCAGGCTACACCAGTAGAAAAAGGAGGCTGCTGCCGTCACTACCCTGCAATGTGCAGCACACAGTAAAGCAAGAACCGCTTGTAACTGAGACCAGTGAAGCTAAGGATGTCAGCATTTCAGAGCATCCCTTGACTGACGCAATAACCCAAATGACAGAGGCATTGGCTCAGGGCTTGCAGCTGAGCCACTATAAAAAGCTAAAGACATTTTCAGGCACAGAGCCGGTTCCTACAGGGGAAGAGGGGTTTGAGACATGGAAGGAGTCTGCACTACAAGCATTAGATGAGTGGGCCTCAAAGGTATAGCGTAATGCCAATAAATCCATCAACCTTTCCTGTGTTTGTGTGTTGTGGATCAGAGAAGTTTCCCAGGGAGGGGTACCACAGTCCAACCTGTCCTGACCCTGGGTGGAGGCACGCCATTATCAGTGTACTTGCCCTTCCATATAGCGGAGGCTCAGGGCTCCTGTAGCGCCACACGCAAGTGAATGCGTGCTAGATCTCATGCAGTAGCAAAAGAGGGCTACACTAGCTTAAACCCCCCCCCATTTTTTAAACTACCGCAACCTTGGGAAAGACTTGTGAGGGAGGCAGCTTGCTCTGAAACCTAAAATCTTCAATTTAAAGAAAAAAATTGATGCCCATTAAGGCACATGGATGGGGTACAAGCACATGATATCTGCCATAGCACTACAGTGCGCTACCTGATCCTGGAGATGAGACATAAAGGATTCCAAACAAATGTGGTAACGTGCTTGTGGGGATAAAAGATCTCAAGGACTAAAAAACCCCATTCTCTAGGATGCTTTTTGGCAAGCCCAATGCTTTCCTAGGGCTAAAAAGAAAAATTTGCTTCCAATGGGAGCAAAACAAAAAGTGAAGCAGAACAACAAAAAGACACCAGATTGGGGTAGGGTTGGCCTTTTAAAGCTTTGGGAAGGGGTCCTTTCGATGGGAGCAGTGCGGTGGGGCTACACCAGTAAGTGTTGGCCAGGCAAATATATTTCCTGGACAAATGTGGCGTGTTTATGTTTTTGCATGAATTCAGTGAGACGTACAACTCAACTCTGTCTTCTTGTAGATCTCTCTGATTTAAAAACTATTTGCCAGCTGCTATACCAGCATTGAGGAGAATGTTTGTATGCAAGGATTCACTGTTCCCACTATGGTGCCATCTGGCAATACTTTTATGTCTGCCAGAATGTATAGCAGATAGCTTGCAGTTTTCTTTCTTACACACTTCAAACGTCAAATCATTAGACCTAACCTAATATGTTTTCTATTCGTATACAGGTTGCCCTGTCTTTGCTTCTTGTTAATCTGTGTATTTCAAGTCTTTTTAATTTACTCTAAATTCCTTTATGTAGGTCCCATTGGGGTACTACAGTACTTCCTTGTTCCACTGGTTTTATTACCTTTGTTGTTACTAAGAGAATGTACAGCATCCCTGTCCTGTTAGCATAGGTTTTATCTTTATTTCTGTCGCCTAGCAAAAGTAATTAAATTAAATCTTTATCTAAATGATTCTGTGTATTGGTTTAGTTTGGGAGTAAGGTCCGCCTGCATCTTACTTATGTGTAATATTTCTGTTTAAAGTAGCTGGCTATAGTTTATAATATTTCATTAAGAATTCCTTAAGTAGTCATTTTCTGAAAAATAATTCCATATCATTACAGAATTCACTAATTCATAATATTACTATCCTGTTTATGCAAACAGACATGGTTCCAGCTGTCTTTCAGTGCAAGTGCAAACACATGGGAATCTGTTATTTTTTTTTTACTGCATTGCTAACTTTAACAACATTGCAAGATATGTACCCCCCCCCACAAAAATGTAAGCAGTGAACAGCCTCTTTAAAATCTTTTAATACCAGCTACTCTGTTCAAAGGTTAATAGTAAGCCACTTGGGCCCCTCCCTCAAGAATTTACTTTGGCTCTTGGCTACTGAGCATGCTAAATTCTTCTCAACTTAACCATTACAGTGTTCAATCCAAGCTAGACTCAAAGTATAAGTGTAAGCCTGCATTCTTTATTGCATAAAAACTACTATTTCTTTTAGGAAAATGTGACGGTGCTGAAAAATGGACAAGATATATTCAATACAAATTATGCCATTTGGGTCGGGGAGATGTACCCAACTTCTAAATATTTTAGAAAAATGTAGGTTTTACATGCCCTTTAAAGAATACTGACACTTTTGAGAAAATCTTATTTTGTAGGTGACACTTTTTTTGCCCAATTTCTGATGAACAGCCACTTGAAACTCTCGACACAGCTCTCTAAAGAAAGGCAGGATGTCCTTAAAAGAGTTAAGTCTCATAGAAATGTGGTACAGCAACTTCTCATCTAATTTAAAATTCAGGAACAGACCTAATTTAACATCTCCAACATGAGGAGACATTGGTACATTTATTTGTAAGTATTATACAACTGAGGGACAAACTGGTACAAAAAATACCAATGATTGGATATTATAACGATAAATACATTTGACTTCTTTCTGTAAACGCTGCCTTAATGTTAAACTTTACTCTGGAGCTGCCCTCTCTGAAAGCAAGGCTTCTTTCTCTTCATCTGTAAACTGCAATGTTATTGAAGCAGTAAGCAACTGAATTTTACTGAAGAGCGCAGACAACTGAATTTATATGAGGTTATGGCAGTCACATATAGCTACAACAGAAGTCATAGAGATTATCATAATCCATAAGGAGGACAAGGTTATGGTGGAAATCAATTAAAGTCAAATAATATTTCATATGCAGCAAAGAGAAGTCAAGGTTAGAGGCATACCACCGGACAGACAGAAATAATGCAATTCACTCATAAACATGCTAACTAAATAGGCAATTGATCTGAGTGAACAAACTAAGACCTTAACTGCATCTTTACCATCCCAAAGTAGAAATATAAGAAAAGCTCCTTGTTGATACCATAGAAATAAATATAAATAAAAAACCCAAGTAGGAAACACCACTTCGTGAGCCTTCTATGGTATTTCTTGCATCACTCTCACACAGAGGGATATTGAGAGCATTATGCAGGACCCAAGGAATGCTCAGTCCCTGCTTTGATCTTTCACAATGAACCCTAATCACAGGCAGACTTGCCATCAGGGGGTACAGGGCAAACTGTTGTCAGGGGCCTGGGCAAACATTGAGAAGAGGGGCTGGCTGGATACTTAAAAGTTACATAACTTGTGTTATGGAAAATTCTGATACTAAGGGGCAGTATGAGTTCGAAACACAAAATGGGTAAAATTAGGATTAGATACAACAATTTCTGATGATCGGAAATGTCACGAAAATGCTTACGAAGAAATAGTAATAGTCACAATAATATCGTATTGGCGATCCGAAAGTCACAAAATTTTCGTATCCGAATGATCATAAACCTTTTTGACTTTGATCCTTCAGTGCATGTTTTTGGAAGCCTCCCATAGGACTCAATGGTACTCTGCAGCTCTCAACTGGCCAAAGGAAAGTCACGATAACAAAACAATTTTGTTGCATAAAATTTGTCTCAAAGTGAGAAAAAGTCGTGTCAATTAGCGAAAAATTGTAGAAAATACGCACAGTATGAAAACTTAGAAAAAATATGATTTTTTTGTATTCAGAAACAATCGTATTTTGATAAATGTGCCCCCAAAGGTCATTTGAGGTAGAAAGGTAAGGTTTATTAGACAAGTATGTGGGTTCTGAGCAAAAGATAGTCAGAACAACAGAACAAAGACAGCACTGGGTTTTTATGGTAGCATACAACATAATTACCTATGAGTATGGGTGTTACCATTTCGAACAAAGAACTGTTCTTATGCTACAACAGGTGGCACAGCCCTCAAAGCCCAACCAAGGCGAGCTTGAGAACAGCATCCATCCAAGTCAACCTGCAGCTGGACTCTGAACACAGTACATACACTGTAGCTGATAAGACCCGCTTTAGCGCTTTAACTCCATTGGTACCGGAATGAAGAGTAGCTGTGGTTACATCAAGTTCAATCCTTCATGTCAATCCTTCCGTCATACCAAAGCCACCCTAGTTGCTAGTTGATCATTTGTATAGCCAAAAATGTTGTTACTATGTGCCTGTAATTTGTACACACATTAATATTTAAGTTACTAGGGAGTATCATTGCATTTGCAATTATCTTTGTTTATTAAGGATATGCCTAGTATGTATATACTATACTAGTTCTTTTTTGCTCGGTATCATTCATTCATTTCTTTTTTAGAATTGGAAAACAACATACATCAAATGAATACTATGTATAAATTTCCAAGATGGGAATCAATATTATTATAGTAAGCGTGAAAATTAATTTTAAGAATAGAAACGCAAGGGTTATATTATGCCCTGATTAAAAGAGTATAGTTCATTTATTCTCATAATATAGAGTCACATTAGCATTTATCTTCTAAAATGAATACTTACATAAAGCATACATTTTTCCACGTGACATTGGCATACTTTTCTATTTTGTTTTTCTAAATAGTGCTTAGAAATATTTAACAGAAGCATTTTTTGAAGCACATATTAACACATTTTAGATGTAATTTAAGAGAAAAAAAATTGGCAAAGCATTTAACAGGATTTTCTTATCAACAGCTTTCCAGATGCTACAACTGTCAGTTAGACCATGCCAGTGACTGGTATCATGCCAACTTAATACAAGTTGGTTCCACTTGTCACCCTTTCAATTTCTCAGCTGGCCTCAATTTTAAAGGGCCTATTAGCATTATCAGAATCATCTTAAAGATGTGTTTTGGCTTTCTGTTAAATGAACTTTCTTATTTATGGAAATGTATAATCAAACACTATAGAAATTAAAGGAATGAAGTAAATTATCTTGACAATAAACTGTTGGCAATTTTTGATTTATTGTTCTAGAAATATGCACTAATCTGCATAACACTGATTACTGTTATAAATTCATAATGCTCTCTTTTATTTTCTCTGACTTTACAATTCTGTAATTACTGATCAGTCTCTGAATGGAGGAAGCAGTATTCTGTATTAAGATATTTTCAAGGGAGCACATTATCTTGTATTCTATTATTTTGCCCATAAGTTACAGAAGGGCTTAATAAATACAGTATAAAAATACCTAAACCTACATATAACTATAGCAAAGCATTAGGATTTCTGTTTTTCCCAAGAAATCCCATATTTATATTTAATTAATCGGAGACACAAAATCATGTTAAAATGAAATTAGCAATACAGCTACTGTATGTCAAACACGATTTTTGTCTAACATGTTGCTTAGCATGCAGCTAATTAATTGGCGCTTATATTCACATACTCATCTATAAATAACCCTCCCTAGCTCAATACAGTGTAAAAGTTAGGATACGTCTATGCAATCCCACATTCATGGGCGGATGGCAAATTTTTTGTTTGGGGAGGCTAAAGATGGGCCATACATAGACTGACCTAAAGCTAATTTGCGACTCCCCAACTACCTCTCACGGTCCCCACTGACTTTCAGGCATATTGTGCAAAAGTGCTGGTGGGGAGGGCTTTTTTGCCACCCTAAAATGTAAAGGTATTCATACATGCATCTCTGTTAGAGGTTCTCCATCTATTTGTGTTTGTGATCACATAGCCTAAATGTGTTTTAGTTAGTTTTATAGCGAGAAGTTCAGTGGGTACTGACATCCCAGGCACATATATACTGTCCAATGTTGGCTATATGCAGTGAGATGCAGTGGGTACTAGCACCCCAGACACATTAAATACAGTGAGATACAGTGGGTGGTGGCACATTATATGCAGTGAGATGCAGTGGGTACTAGCACCCCAAGCACATTAAATACAGTGAGATACAGTGGGCAGTGGCACATTATATGCAGTGAGATGCAGTGGGTACTGATGCCAGGTATTCGGGCCCTGGCACTATAACACTGGCACACAACTAGAAATTAATAAAACATTGAAAAAAGTTAAAAAAAATATAAGTACAAAAAACAACAACAACAACAAATATACTGTATATAAGCTCAATTAGCTTTTTTAGGGGGAAAGAGTTAAATTAGGACTGGAGCAAGGGTGATAGGGATATTATAGCTGCCAGATGACGAAAAACTATTTTATTTCAGCCAGTGATTCTGCCTTTAGAACATATACAGTATAATACCTGTGGGAGTGGGATGATACAGTATAGTACCTGTGGGAGTGGGATGATGATACAGTATAGTACCTGTGGGAGTGGGATGATGATACAGTATAGTACCTGTGGGAGTGGGATGATACAGTATAGTACCTGTGGGAGTGGGATGATGATACAGTATAGTACCTGTGGGAGTGGGATGATGATACAGTATAGTACCTGTGGGAGTGGGATGATGATACAGTATAGTACCTGTGGGAGGGGGATGATGATACAGTATAGTACCTGTGGGAGTGGGATGATGATACAGTATAGTACCTGTGGGAGTGGGATGATGATACAGCATAGTACCTGTGGGAGTGGGATGATGATACAGTATAGTACCTGTGGGAGTAGGATGATACAGTATAGTACCTGTGGGAGTGGGATGATGATACAGTATAGTACCTGTGGGAGTAGGATGATACAGTATAGTACCTGTGGGAGTGGGATGATGATACAGCATAGTACCTGTGGGAGTGGGATGATGATACAGTATAGTACCTGTGGGAGTAGGATGATACAGTATAGTACCTGTGGGAGTGGGATGATGATACAGTATAGTACCTGTTATTGCTTAATCATTTGTCTCAGTCCATGATTCAGTAGAGCTTACAGTCTAAGATGCTATCACATACACACAATATGGCTTACCACCTGAAGAAAGTCCAAACAGACATGGGGACAATGTGCAAAGTGCTTTTCTTTTCTTGCCTTGGACATATGTCTGCAACAAAAACAACAATGCTGCCTGTCTTCATGAGGGACAGGGGGCATCTTGGTATTCCCCCATGGCAGACGATGAGGTGCAGTCCACAAGATGAAGTGCTTGCTGAATGAGCATTAAGGGGTGCACTCTTGTACTTTTTCTCTCAATTGTCTTAAGTGATCCCATAAACCCCTTCCAGTTAGTATCCTGCTGGAAATAAACCTAGAACCCCAGCACTGCCAGGAAGCAATACTAACCATCTAGCTGCAATTCAAACAGATCCATACTATTTACTTTTTATAGAAGAAAAAAGGCTCACAAGTTCACAAGTGTCACATAGGAAATATTTATGTATAACACACTGTATCTGGATCACTTCCCGGTGTTTATATTTCTGCTATTCTCAGAACATTCTGCAAGAGCTATAAATGCCTGAAGTATAGAGCTTTGTCACAAGGACTGAACCTAATAATTATAATCACACTACATATGGAAGGTGTGAAGATTACATTTAAAAAGTAAAATGTAACTAATATATTCACATCATATTTGCATATAAATTAAGTTAAAATGTAATACAATATCAATTAAAACTCATACAAGAATAAAAAAAAGTACATTGAAGTACATTAATAAGCATATATTAATCACATGAGCACAACTGGGAATTATAAGTTGATATAAGGTGATATTATCCATATCAAATGGAATATGTGACTTCGCAATTAAAAACAAATAACCAATTTCTATATGTAACCCTTTCTTGGCTGTAACCAAACCAACAGCAAGACTAGATACACGTAGGTCTAGAGCATGGGGTACACACGACTCAGTCCTTCAGGATGGGCCTTCGCTATGTGGAAGTAACCTAATGGAGCTATGGTGTAGTGCAACTACAACTCACTGTAGCTGTGTGCAGTCCAGAATAACAAATGGGCGCCAGAAGGTTCTTGTAGTTGAACATTAGAACTGGTTTATTTTCAGCGACAAGCAACTTGCAGGGTTATGCAATATCCTCACACACATCAGTTAGCATAGCATTTCTCTGAGGACAGCACAAAGATGGTGTACACCCGCTATCTTGAACAGTCAGCTGGATACCACTCTCCTCAGGCCCCACGGCAACTCTGGATCAGGGGTCACACACTACCTGCCTCCTATGTCTAAACCGCGGCCCTACACTAAGGCAACATTGCCTGTCTGTAATGGTACTCCCACAGCTACTTTCCTCTGAGCCAAACTGCTCGTGCTCTCTTCCCTCACTATCTCACTTTCCTAGAAAGTGCTCCACAAAACTTGCTATCTAACTGGTCCTCATTCACGGGGTCCCTGTCCCCGACTTCACCAGAGTGGATGACCACGCTCTTGGGCACATGGCTTATTGGGGCCTAGTTCCTTGCCTCCAGCACAGTGCTCCTTCCCTTGTGAGCAAAGGCAGCCAAAGAGGCAGACCCACCCCCTGCTAAACACTATATCTGTGTCCCAAGGGAGTGGTCTCCCTGTTAAACAATAAACACACATATGAACTCAAAACTGATACATGGGTCTTTGCCCAGTAACAACACAAAACCAGGAAGCTGCAGGGTTTAAAGCCATAGGGACATGTTAACCCTATGGATCCCTATATATATATGATAACATAAAGGAACTGTAACACCTATTTGGCTATAATATGGCCAACCCAGGCTAGTAGCGTGTTGTAGAGCATGTGTTACATGCGACCTTAATGCACAGGAGTGGGCCTCCGCTAAGTGGGAGGTATATAATGGAGCTGAGGGGTTGTTGAACTACAACTAGCTGAAGTAGTGTGGTGCAATAGATAGAAATGGACGCCAGAGGATTCTTATGGATGAACTGGATAATACTTTATTTGTCCAAGACAAAGGTAATCAGGGTATTTCAGTATACTCACTTAATAGATGTTATGCAGTATGCAGTTATACAATTGATGTAAAATGGATGAATAGCAGAAATATGATGCTCCCCTGGGTATCCCTTCTCATCAAGAGGATTGGGCAGGTAGAACAACAACAGCATGATAGATAGGAAAGCTCACCGGCATAGTCCCATGCTCTTTTGGAGGTTAGGGCAAGGCATATTTGCTAACCTATTTCCCTAGCACTTCTGTGTCCCTAATCTAAGGCCAGTAATGCCTGTTAGGAAGACTACTCCTTTGCTATTATCCTTGATGGAGCAAATGGCTGCTCTTTCTATATAATTCTGTCTGAACTCACCACTTCTAGAGGGTGCTATGAAATATGCTGCTATACTGTCTTCTCCTCATTCACGGGGCACTGTCCCTGACTTAATTTGTATGGATATGTGGCTACTGGGCCGGATCTGTACCCAGGCTCAATGGAGCTCTGCGTCAAGTAGCAGACCGGCAGCCAAAGAGGAAGACACTCCTTGTGCAAGACACTATATAGTCTGCCAAGGGGAGTGGTCAACCAGACTAAACCTGTAATGGATAGCTTTAGAAACTGTAACCTGAGTATAGAGGGCTCTGCCCTATAACAGTACAGATAAGGAAAAGTAGGGAAGTAAAGCCATAGGGAGCTTATCCCTATGGGTCCCTACAGAACAATAAAATAATAATGGTGTGATGCACTACATAGTAACTCATTAATATGCATATTAATCAATCAATAGTGACATCTATAAAACACATTAAATAGTGAAACCCATTAGAATGCATATATTAATTAAATGAATACTACTGGGAATAGTAAAGGCGTTATTATGCATATATCAGTCAAATGAAGTATATGACTTCTCAGTTAAACTATATAGTATAATTGATCAATATGCATATATTAATGAATCTATCAATTATGGGGTCATTGTTTTAATACTCAGACTAGTTTTGTTTTTGAATGCATGACTATGTCATTTAAACTATTTATGTGAACAGAATCTGCACCCATCTATATAACTGAATGATTATTATTAGTTTTGAGCGAATCTGTTACGTTTCGCTTCGCCGGAAAATTCGTGAATCTTTCAAAAGATCCGTGAAGCGGCGGAAAATTCCCGAAACGGCAAAAATGTCGTGCGGCAAAAAAAATTGCCGCCCGCGACTATTATTTTGTCGCGCGGCTATTCTTTTGACGCCCGCGACTATTCTTTTTTGACGCTGGTAACAATTTTTTGGACATGCAGCAAATTTTTCTGCCGCAAACTTTATCATCCGTTTCGCAAAACAATCCGCCAATGGCGAAACGCGGAAATTCGCCACAAATCCATGCCTGCCGAAACATTTCACCCATCACTAATTATTATAACTATTTTAGCAAAGAGAAGACTGCTGAACAACCTAGCTGGTTTGATTTCTCGTTTCTCATAGCCATGGAGGTAGATTTGCTTAGCGGTGGCCTAATTTTTACAAAGGCTTTATTAATTACTTGTCTTTTAAAGGCTCAGTGGGAAGAGAAAGACTAGGATTTTAAGATACTTTCCTTCACAGGTTTCCCTTTATGTTTAAGCATTTCTTTCATTATTGTAGGAAGTGGGTAAACATCTATTCCGAGAGCTTGTTATAATATATTATATGAAACCCCTATTTAATTGTGAGAATGCAGGCCTATGCAGTTTTTGCATTCATTTCTTTAGCAAAAGAGCAGCTTGATAAATTAGATCCCTTGGCATTTCTTAGAATTAGCTATAAAATAAAAAGTCCTAGTTTTTCCTGGAAACATTAAAATGAACTTAAAAAAATTCACTGCAGCGTTATCAAGTATCCACTTTATTTGTTTTGCAGAGTTCAAAACTATAAAATCATTTTTGTAAATATACGACATCTCACTGCAAATGTTCAAGATCATAGAAATCCTTCCAGCTGCAGTCTCTGTTAGCAATTATTAAACCAATGTCAGCATCTTTTACTGAATTATCCTGTTATTACATATGGTTTCCAATGGGCTTTGCAACATCTACTCCATGCATATGTATAAAGACTGGTACACAAAGAATAGAGAGAGAGATTGACTAAATGAAATAGAAAATATGGTATAAACTGTATATGGTAACATTTAACATCCATAACAAGAGAAAATAAAGGCAAGATTGTGTAAATAAACCATATACTTAATAACCAAGTTACATAAAAATATATTTTTCAAGATTTATCGGCAGATTTATACAAATGTGAGATTAGAGCTTGCCACAGAAAATCCCACCCACCTTCTATTTATTCCTATGAGATTTTTAGAAGCATAGTTATCAAACTGTGAAGTCTAACTTTCACTCATTTATAATTTTGCTTCTAAAAATGCCCTACATATTTATAACTTCACAAGGCATAAGAATTTAAGGAATAATCCTTTTTTCTGAGAATAGATAGCATGGTGGAACTCTACTTAGCTATGGGGAAATGGAAGACAACACATCCCCCCTACAGAATTAGATTTTCTGGAGAGGGTCCACCATACCAGGAGAATGGAATATCTGAGAGCACTTAGGAACAACACTATGGACCTGTTCGACAAAATTTGGAACTGAGATGCCATACAAGGGGACAGAACCAATTAACCCAGAAGCCTTGACCCGGGGGAAAAGGAACTACTTTTAAGATGTGGTGTTTATGGAACAAATCTTCAATAAAAAGAAATTTCAGAAATTCAGCTATACCTTATTTAGCTATTTGTAGCTTAAATACAGTATTTCATGCTCTGTATTTGGGGGTCCATATAAACATAATGAAGACATGTAGATCAACAAAACAGGGACGTCCAACAGGCAGTCTAAAAGTAACTATTCCTATAATTGTCTTCAGAAATTCAGAGCTTGGAATCCACTAAACCCTACATAAGTACAGTGTTATTATGTAGAGTGCATGCATTCTTGAAATATCTATACAGTTACAACTAGTTTTATATTTATATGGTTTGAATGTCCTGCATAAGTGCAGGTGTGTTTTTGAGTTATTATGTGAGTACATTGTACCCATGGAGGCAGCACCTGGGCATCTACCTATATAACTTAAATAGTCCTAAGGGTACACACCATTTGCAGCAACAAAACCTGGGTGCTAGTACCAAAAAAAACAAAAAACGGGAACAAGAACAGCACTCCTAGGATTTGAATAATTGTAAACAGCATTTAAATGCAAGAATATGAAAGGTTTATTACTCAGCATTGCAAACTCATACAGAAAACTTCAGGAAAATTGTTGTGCATGTCTAAAAAATTACGTGTGTCAAAAAAACCTGAAAAATCCATTTTTGGACGCATGTCAATTTTCACATTTATCAAATTTTTTTCCGTTTTGTGATTTTTTACAGTTTCTCAAATTCAGCAAACCAAAATTGGACAGATTCGCTCATCACAAAAAAAACCCCCATGACAACCTCTAAAACATAGAATTAAAATTGTTGCAGTTTGCCTAGGACAGCTCCCATTGGCTTCTACATGACCTTGACAGCTTTTTTTCATGGTTTTTATGCTGAATAAATTAAAAAAAGTCATTAGTAAACTCCAAAATCGTTTGTGCTAAAAAATATGATTCATACAAACAAACAAATATATGAATATTAGAAATGAAACCAGAAGACAAGGTAACTTGGGAAAGCTCATTTATCAAAATGTATTTGTGACTTTTAGGGCTCAAATTATTAAAATTCGAGTCTGCATTTTTTCTTTACGAAAAAAAGTGGCAAAAAACCTAAAGGCAAATATACTAGAAACTGTCTATGAAGATTTTCATTCATCCAGGTCATGGTATATCTAGTATAAATAAATTTAAAGCAACTGGACTTGTTAGGTAATCATTGAAGACGTTTCACTACTCATCCGAGCAGCTTCTTCAGTTCAACTGACTGGTATGGGAAGTCCTCAGCATATATACTCTTCCACTAACCCAATCACAATGGTACTTTGTAACCCTTCAGAAAGGTGACATCTGAAACTCACAGAGGTGTGAATGCTGTGGAGTTACTTTGAAAGGATTACCAAAGTATCATGCAACTCTTCAAACAGGTGTTACTTGTTAGAGTTGCATGAATGGATGTGTGAAGAGTTCTGAAACTGCCGGGGTACAGATGCTAGAACAGCATTGTATGTAGCAGACAGATGGTGTCGAAGTCCCCCGCCTCTGTTTAGGGATGGTTTCTCCACTTTAACATGAATTGCCTCTTTTACACCTCTTTCAAACGGTCTTCTATGTCCAAAATTTGCTTTGTGATTTATTTATACTAGATATACTAGAAAATATTCTTAAGAACCTATAGTCGGAAAAATCCATTAAAAGTCACCAGCAAAAAAAAACTACCGTAAAAGCTGGCAAGGTTCAATAGAAGTCAATACGCCAGTTTATTAAAACATTCCAGGTTTTTAGCCTCATTAAATATGAACGGAACAATTAGATTCTCTCCAGCATGCAACTTTTTTCCAAAGTTGAGCATTTGAGAAAAAAAGTCGCATGAGTTTTGTCACGGTTTACCATTTGAAACATGTTAAATTAAAATTTTTCAAAGCAATAACAGTATAACTAATAATATTACATTTTGAAGTGCAAACTTTTATTATTTGCATGAATTTTAATACATTACCTCCTATATGTGCCTAATCTTATGTGCACTTCATTATTATTCTTTGACATTAACATATGGGTTTCCCTTTCATTATGAAAAATTAAATTATTCATCTGGAGCACATCTAATCAATCATGCATGCTAAGATATATGAGAAAGTTCAGTTTAGCACTTGTTAGAAAGATATTCTCTGTCTTTTCATCTGTTAGTAAAAATCATTTAAGAAAATATGGCTATAAAGAGGGCAATTATCTCATTTTCAATGCAGTTGTAGAAGCTCTACACCTATAACTATTGTTCTTGTAATGTAGTTTTTAAAAAAGAGGCAGAATATGGAGAGCAGAGTGTTATAAAATTTCCAGAAGACAATATGCCTGGATGAAGCTGGTAGGATCCTAAGTGCCAAACTCAATCCAACGACACTGTGCATTTCACATAAGACTAGAGAAAAGCTAGGCTTACAACTGCAGATCCACTCATTTGGTAAAATTATTTAAAAAATATCTAGTGATTTTATTACCCCGCTCAAGCTACTCATCAATAAATGGTTACATTGACACTATTGGGCACATTCATGAAAACTCGAAATTCGGATTGGACACATTCTTAAGATCGCAAATATCACGAATATGCTTACGAAAAAAATCGTATTAGTCACGATAATATCGTATTGGCGATCTGAAAGTCACAAAATTTTCGTATCCGAACGATCGTAAAATGCAGGAAAACCTTTCCAACTTTGATCCTTCTGTGCATGATTTTGGAAGCCTCCCATAGGACTCAATGGCACGCTGCAGCTCCAACCCGGCCCAAGGAAAGTCACAATAGCGAAGCTTGAATGAATCCGAAACCTTCGTACTCGGCGCGACAATACGATTTTGTCGCACAAATTTTGTGGCTAAGTACAAAAAAAGTCGCGAAAAATACGAAAAAGTTGCGCAGGTACGAAAAAGTTGCTGAAAATACGCAGATCGAGCGCTCGGAGCGTTAGGTGGATTAGTAAATGTGCCCCTATGTCTTCACAAACACATATTTAATACCCTATGTAATCAGGGCCACTATAGTTTAGGCCAGTGATCCCAAACCAGTAGCTCAGGGGCAACATGCTGCTCACCAACCCCTTGGATGTTGCTCTCAGTGCCCTCAAACCAGGTAGTTATTTTTGAATTCCTGACTTGATGGCAAGTTTTGGTTGAATAAAAACAAGACTTACTACCAAATAAAGCTGATAGTGTGCATATAGGCTAAGTAATAGCCAATCTTAGCCCTTATTTAGCACCTCCATAAACTTTTATGATGCTTGTGTTGCTCTCCAAGTCTTTTTACATTTGAGTTTGGCACACGAGTAAGAAAAGTTGGGGTTTCCTGGCTTAGGCATTATTTATCTTGCCCTTTACTGCTCAGGCCCCAGATGATGGGCTTGTTATCAATCTAATACCAACAAAAAAAATCCAGTGCAAGGTGCACAGTTTTAGGGAGTAATGGCAGGGTCCTTGAATAACATACAAGTAAAAGAACAGGCAAGAGGCATATCTGCATCTGCCCCTCTTCAACAGAGTGCTGCCAAACACATACAGAATTCTATTCAAGGGGTTCTGCTCAAATACAAAGCACAGAGACCTGCAGCAATTCTACAATAAATATGATAAATATTTTGATAAATATTGATAAATATACTTTTACAAATCCCATAGGAATGAAAAGAAAGTGGGTGAAATTTTCTGTGGTGAGCTCTAATCTCACATTTTGATAAATCTTCCACCTAGTGTATTAAAAAGTTTTCCTAATGCATTCCTGAATAGAATCCTAATTTTCCCCACTCATATTAAATGTTTCATATGCTATACTGTATAGAAAGTGGGTCAATTTTTCTGTGGTGAGCTCTAATTTCACATTTATATTAGTTGATGCAATAATACATTTTTATATGAAGATTAGGGTTTGGATTTGATTAAGTATTTGGCCTTTGTGACCCTGCCCTATCCTGGTTTTCACCTTATCCCTCAGATCACTTTTTCTGTCTTCTACAATGGAGCATCATCTTCTCCCTCATCTCTCTCTGTCCCACAAGGCTCTGTCGTAGGCTTCTAATTATTTTCTTTCAATACTTCCTCCCTTGGCAGATTAATCAATTCATATAGTTTCCAATACCACCTCTACACTGACAATGCTCTATCTCTCCTCTCCTAATCTCTGCTCAGAGTTCTTAACTATTGATGAGCAAATCTGTCCCATTTCACTTCACCAAAATAATTTGTGAATCTTGCATAAGATTAGTGCAACGCTGAAAATGTAAAAAAAAAAAAAAAAAGCGTTGCGCGCTTCATTGTTTTGCTCGACGACATTTTTTTTGTCATCTTTTTCACGCTAAAGACAATTTTTTGCAGAAATTCGCTGCAAATCCATGCCTGCCGAATTATTTCACCCATCACTACTCTTAACTTGGGTTCTCTTCTATCACTACTTGGATGTCCAAGCTCTTATGACAGAAATGGTTACCTTTCCTCCATCCAATACCCACAACATAACAAAAGTGTCTATTACATTTAACAACTCCATTATCCATCTCCTTAGGCCCAGTGCCTTGGGGTTATCCTTAATTCTCTGCTGCCCTTTACTCCATATCCAGTCACTCCCTAAATCATGTCACTTTCACGTAAGCATTTTTGAAAATTCTATCATTTATTTATGTATTGTCCATCCCCACACCTTGAGGATTAAAAACAAGAGTTCGAAACCCGAATGGAAAAAATACGGATTGGATACGATAATTTCTGAAGATCGCAAATCACGAAAATGATTACTAAAAAATCATATTAGTCACGATAATATCGTATTGGCGATCCGAAAGTCACAAAATTTTGTACCGAACGAAAAAGTCACGTGGGCAAAAAAGACGGCGGAAATATGATCAGAGCGTTCGAATGAACGTTCCGAGCATTCGTGTCTTAATAAATCTCCCCCTTTATGTCTTAATCCCTTCTCCTTTAAAAACTGTCTTAATACTTTTAGGCTAATATCAGACCAGGCGTACGGCGTATATATTTTCGGCAAGCTGAAAAACGCTTGCCGAAAATACCACCATACACCTCCAGCTGTGCCTTTGCATTCTCTTGCGTGTTTATGTGGATATCGGCTACATGTGCCTTTCACCCAAGTGTATTCCATTTCATTCTGGTGCAGGCAAAGGTAGGAGGCGTATGGCGGTATTTTCGGCAAGCGTTTTTCAGCTTGCCGAAAATATACGCCATACGCCTGGTCTGATATTAGCCTTACCTTTCACGAGTTAGAGTTACAATTATGGGACCAATTGTGTACAAAAGTAATGAGAGATCAAGTAACCTAATTGCATTATTTATTCTTACATTCACATTCATACATTTGATTGTGCCTTTCAAGTTAAATTGCTTGATTAGATGCTGAAAGATTCCTGCTAACAATTATTAACACATTAGATTTGTAATAGAATAGTGTAATACAGAGATTATTCTAGTTGTTGCAAGATGTTTCAAAATTAAAATATCAGAGATCCAGACACTGTTTTTGAGTACAATTATAGAATGTCTCAAAACACAAATGCACAGCTTGCTACTGCTGGTAGCCGACTGATTAAGGCTATTAGTAATGCAGTCTTGCCAAATCAACATAATGATGTGTGCTGGCCTCACATTAGTAAGCAATTGTAAAAACAATTAGGGGAAATGATGCTCTCATTGGAAACATTTTTCTTTAATAAAACATGCTTATGTATATTAATATGTTTCCAAAAATAACACAGTCATGTGAATATTTGCCAATAATATTTTATATATAATGAAAATGACATGAACTTGATTTTGACAAGTACAAAAAAACAACAAAACATGCGTAAATGCACCATAAATATTCCTGTTTTTGGTTTGTAATTTGAATAATGGATGTATTTTGTGACTCCCCATTGAAACATAAGAAAAGCAAAAGTTTAGCTTTTGCGTTCTGCTCTCACATGATACAAAATATTTTGCTAGGGGGACCATAATATTGTAACACATTTTTTTCTGATGTTCCTTAATTGCCACAAGAGGAATTGGATGTTACAAACCAAGCAATTCTCCAAATCACTATTTTGCTTTTCTAATTATGATGTCTCTTCTTCTAAAACTCACGCATGTGATGTTTAGAAGAATGAAAGATCAAGATAGGCAATCATGTTCCCCCCTCTAAATACAGTATTTTATATATAAAAAAAAAAGACCGTCAGACATATTCATTTTCACATAATATATTAATTTCTAACTATAGCACAATTCTTATTATGCCTGGCTAATCTGTTAGGAATAAGAAACATTAAAAAAGAAAAATGAGAAAATACACCCACCTATTTTCTAAGTATTAAATTCAAAGCAGATTGAAATCATGGCTTTACTCTATTTCTGCATATTTGGCTTTCCAATTAAGGTTGGAAATTCAACAAATTGTATGGGGCAGCACTGTACTACTCTAATTTTGGGGTAACTTATTGATCTCCTTGCCAAGTGTTTAAATATTTATATAATTTGGCCACAAACACAAATGCACAAATCTTAATAGCTGACCCAAAGAGGCCTGTGCAATTTCTTTAGGGCCAAATGATCACATTTTTGGTATGATCCACAACTTTATCACCCAAATCACACAGTATTTTATCCCATACATAGAGTGATAATCGGAGGAAGGGGAGTTGATTTGACCAAAATGTATGGATAATTTGTTTTTCTGGTGAGCCCAAGACTAACTTTGCTCCAACCAATTGTAACAGGCCAATAATGCCATCTAGTCAATCAATCTGATCTGTGAGCAAAGATAGAACAGGAAGTACATCACAAGATTGATTTTCTCATGTTCACAGCACAATCCATGATAGTACTAATTCTATTTCATTCATTTAGTTTCATTTACAGGCTGAATCAATTGCCACAAAAGCCATTTCCAGTAAAGTTTTGTTTGAATCAGCTATTTCAGCTTCTGAAATGTCCAAACTTTATGGACAAATAAAAGTGGTTACGTTAACCTGCAATAAAAAACAGACATAAATGTTGACAAATCAAGAAAAATAAAATGTTCAGCATGCAATAAGAAAGTGGTAAAATATGACATTGTCTGCTTTTCCCAATACATTTTTTATTTTTTAGACTTGGCTTCAGTCTGTTCTGGGAAGAACACTTTATTCTCCAGTCATGGATGACTCCCACATGCTGCAGTATATGCACAATATGTAACAGCAGGGGTAATTATAGTACAAATACTGCATGGATAAGATGGCCACCAAGTATACCTTTACATGAGTTTGATAGCCTGATTAATAAATAATAAATAAATATATTAACTTACATATTTAACCAGTTGCGCTCCATATGTGAGGCTGCCGATATTTAGAACGGTGCCACTTTAGAGATTTGAAACAAAAATCCTCATGCAATATTTTGTTCCATTTATTTAATGTTGTACAACATCTGCATTTTTATGACTGAAGTAAAGCAAGCAAACTTCTAATCACAAATGTAAAAACTGATGTGCCAATCTTGAATACAAGTTCATAACTTGTTGTTCTCATTTTCTTTTGCTCAGTGATGCTATGCATCTTTAGAACCCGCTTGCGATTCAAATTAAATTATAAATGTTTCTGTAATTTATTATTACTGCTTTAAGAAACATCCAGAGTTATGAGAGTAAGAATAATTGCTTAACTGTAATAAAATTAATTGGAGCTATAAGTCTTGCCTCACCCCCATATTCATTTTTTTTCTGCACAGACTATTTTATGGATTGCTGTTATTTAAAAAGAAAGCTTTTCAGAGTTCAGAAAGACCAGAAAACAATATATAGTTTTCATAACAAATGATCCTTCTATCTGAAGGGATTTGTTATCCAGAAACCCGATATCAAGAAAGCTCCTAATTACGGGAAGACCATCTCCCATTCGGGATAACTGTACTGAATTGTTATATCCATTATAAATCCAATAAATAATGCTTCCATTAAAATGTATATTGTTTGCTTATTTAAATAGAAAAAGAAAAAGCAACCCACATATTGTTTTTTTCTTTTTCGTTTTGGGTGAATGACTAATGGCTAATGGGTCATTTTTCCTTTCATATCTCACAATACATTCCATTGGAAAAAACAGTGTTAATTCAAAGGGAGATAATGAGTTTTGTGTAGGAAGAGTCATTTTCCCTATCTGCTGCTATATAGGGAAGGGAAGAACAAGAAACTCTGATTAAATGCCATCTTATACTCCCACAACTGCTCTGAACATCCAAAGAGTCTGGATAAAGTATCAAATTATATATTTTTTTAAATTAAAAACATTCCAAAACATTATAAACAAACTAATGCAAGCCTTATAATAATGTCCTTTTTATAGTCTTATAATAAATTGGCTGACTATTAATATTAGTGACATAAGGTAAGAAGGTAAAATGAAAACAAGAATAAAAGTAACCACCCAACCCCAAGAAAAGAAACCCGTGGTTTTAGAATGAAACTGCCTAGAATTGTCTACAGTTGAATTTGTAAAGCAAACCTCCATTTTCAAGTCTCATTTTGTAAAATAACCATAAAAAATGTTTTATCACTGATATTTGTTATCGACAGACGTGGTTACAAAATGCTGGCGCGTTCCATGCTGTGGTAATGACTTAAACCCTGATTTACTATCTCTTATGTAAGTGGGATGATATTGCTGCCAGATCCATTGGGCATATAGTTCATCCACTAATGAGTAATGAGTCTGCTATGGAATTATTCAAGCACATTAAAAATAAAAAATAAAAAATGCTGATTGAACACAATGTGATAATAAAACATGCACAAATTCTTTCAAACAATATGAGTATTCAATTGAGCAGAAGCCGTTTTGGTGACAGATATACCGTGATAAAGTGACCTCTTCTGCCTTATGGAGCAAAGATGTATCTGCTTTCTTGTGGAATATTAGGCAGCACGTTATTCATTTTGTGTGATTTATGAACCAAGCCAATTGGATTTCAGCAAGTAAAATTACTTTGGACCTTCTATATATTCTGACCATTGAATGCTCAACTGAAATGAACCCTGAGCTCTTTCCAATAAAACTTCAGAACATTTCCTCTATTAAACCTGAATCCTTAGCAATCCATTCTGAATACAAATGAACATTTTCTTAGCTTCTTTTTGTTGTTGCTTTCATTTAAAACATTTTATTTGCCCTTTGTTTATTGCTTGTCTGTCAAACACACACACACAAAAAAAAAAAGATTGAAAACTGACAGCATTCCGTGCATATCAGGATAAAGTAGCAACAAGACAAAGATTTATTTTCCACCATGGACTACATAAGGAGCCTACTTTGTAATCATTGCTTTTTTCTCTGACAAAACTGAGATTCAACCTCCTGCTTGGCAACTATCAATTTGCTCCTTATGTCATCATAAATTACACACACACTGGATAATGATTGGTCTCCTTCTTAGATTAATAAAAGGGAAGTGTATCCGCTGTATGACTGTGAATTTACAGTACAGTGAATCACTGTGGTCAAATGATTAACTTGGCATCCACAGCTGCTCTCCCCGTGCCATCAGCAGTGATTAATTAGCCTGTTGTTTTTGTTTGTCATAGTACATCACCACCTAAGGAGTGCAGCTTTAGACTTCCATCATTTCACTGGGTTTCTTTCAGTTGTGAATTTCAGATATAGCTGAAACATCATATCTATTTGTCCATTAATTGACCATATTCAGTGACAGGTGTCTGAAAAGTATGTAATAGCATTGTTAAGGCCTGGATTTGTTGGAATGGCAAAAAAGGCAATGACCTGAGGGCCAGACAGAGTTAGGATGGTGCAGTTTTAATAAAACATTTTCACTTGACTTATTTAATATAACTGCATGAGAGTGGACATTCCAAACATTAAAATGATGCTTTTTTAACATGGTAAATTTCTAAAATAAAAATTAAAACAGCAAACCAATGCAGTGGTAAATTTGTAATTGGTTCCTAGATCTTTAAATAGTGTCATAAACTGCTTTCATGGTATTTCTCCTCTGTCACCATTCTATCTGCTCAGTGTGACCAGGGTTGAAACCATTCCTGATGATTGGGTGTACCCCTGAAACAAATAAACATATATGGGTCACCCTGTTTGGAGAAGCTCTGCTTTGCCAGTATTTATCAGTTTGTTGTAACACTTTCTGTCAGTTGTTCCACTCATGTAAAGTACACGGCTAAGGGGGGGGGGGGGGGTCTCATAATCTATAAGCTTTCAATGGCTACCTAATTGCAGCATACCTTTGATTCTATTTTCAAAAACATGTTTTTTCTAAGTACGCCTTATTGTATGTACTACCTGTTTGATTTTCACCCAAACAGCAGAAAGCTGTGATGAGCAAATCTGCCCTTTTCCACTTTGTGGAAAAATTAGCAAAACTTCGGAAAAATTCAAAAATGGGGAATATTTGCGAAGTTCAACTTTTTTTGACCTACGCAACTTTTTTGACACAGGGCCTATTATGACATGACCGTGGCCGTTTTGATGCATCCAAACCCAATTTGACGTGACCGTGCCCAATTTGATTTTTTTACCACATAATTTTTTGCTGTGACCACGAATTTTCTTCTGTGAAATGTTGCACCCATTTCGTGAAAACATTCGCCGATGGCAAAATGTGGAATTTTGCTTTGAATCCATGCCTGCCAAAAAATTTGCTCATCACTAGGGAAAACTGCCTGCCTGATTTCCAAATGAAGAAATGAATGATGCAGCGATCAGCCAATCACTTATCACCACATCATAGTCCTGGCCCCTGATGTCACCTGCCCACCCCCTGCACTTCTCTGGTGCAAACAGGGCCAACTTAATTTGGATGTTATTTCTCTCATTACCGGATAAACACAAACTATGATGGAGAGGGTAAATGTCTTCCCACTGCTCAATCAATACAAATAAGGGCACTTGTAATTCTCACCATCCCCACACTGTGCCATGTGTCCACTTCGTCTTTTGTTAAAAGATCTTTACACTTAACAGTGAAAGGAGGCATTTGTAAAGGATAAGGAGAATTATGGATAAAATCACAAAATAATAGCTCTTGCATCAGTCACAGACATTTTATGGATGATATGTTGATCAGGAACATCATTAAATATTTATGTATTTTTGTCCACAGATGACTTATTGGACAGGCACGGCATCCAGGACTTTTAATTTAGCATTTACTACTTTCATTTTCTCTTAAGCTTTTATCAAGCTTTTTTACCTTAACTGAGCAGTCCCAAAATTATCATGAGAAACTCTACATGACAGGCATGACAGACTTCAATCTCTCCCATAGGGGAAAATTCTCAGTTTCAGTGGCCACCCCTGCCACAGAACTTGCTTTATCTGAATAGCTGTAACTATCAGGTCTAGAAATAATTATCCTTTTTTCTTTTGTACTGAGTTTCTCTCCCCTAAAGTTCCAAAATAAGGATGTGTAAGGATGTGTAAATTGCCTTTTCCCATAAACCATGTTTATCCCCTTGAGCTTGAAGTACGTTCATAATTCAGTAAAATACAGGGTTGCATTTGGAGCACTTAGCTTTATTTAAAAAATTGCATATAAACACAATATGTGTCTTTTTGCACTTAGTATGCATTTGTAAATGAATAAGAAAATGCTTGTGAGTATGAGCTCTTAAGACAAACATCAGTTGAGGGATAAATAGCAAGTGGGTGTGTGGGCTATTATATACCTAAGGGGAGGGTGCAGACCATTGTCTAGAAGCTTGGCAATTCTAAGATAAAAAAAATTAAAAGCTAAATTGTATAAACATTTAAGTCTTTACATTTTCCTCCAGCAACAAAACCAAAACAAATTTTAGAAAATTATTGTAAAGCAGAATACTTTAATTACGTGTAAACCTTGGTAAACTCTTGGGAACAGGTAAAACAGGTAAAATTAAAAAAGGCTCAAGAATGCCAATCATCATCTCCCTAATGACATGGGGGGTAATTGACATCTTGGCTTACATTCCCTACACAGTGGACAAATTATGTTAGAAACATATATATAAAAGTGCTTACAAATACTGTGGTGCAACACAACATGTCAAATTGTGGCATAAAAGAGGTGCTATATTGATCTGTGTAACAACCAAAACTGAGCAGAGACACTTTTTACAAAGAATTTTATACAATATATATGACAGAAAAGGGTATTCAGGTTTAGAATGGTATACAATAATGGCATAATTTTCTGTGTGAACCTGGCATACGGGTTTGTGGAGGTTTGTAGTTAAAGGAGAACTAAACCCTAAAAGGAATATGGCTATAAATGTCATATTTCATGTACTGAACTTACTGCAACAACCTAATGCTTCAGCATCTTTGTCAGCATCTGTAAAGCAGCAATAATCAAGGCCTTCAAATACTGTATATCACAGTGACTTAGGTAAATGATGGCAGCAAGAGAGCATAGGGAGGGCAGTTTTGGAGGCACAGATCTTCAATGCTAAAGGGCTGTGGCAGCTTTAGACTGATAAAGAATCCCAAAACCTAATGTGCAACATTTCTAGCCCACTTCTTCATTAAGCTATAGTTCTCCTTTAAACATACACTCTCAGCTTTACTGAAGTATCTGTGAACTCAATTCTGCTCTTATTTGGACGTTTGAAGATCTATTTCTACAAACTCTAAATTAATTCCTGCATAAAGTATGGTGGACATTCCTTCAAATAATTTCATATTTTGTTTTATGAACTAAAAACCTTAGCTTGGATTTGGATAGGGTGGGTCCTTAAATGTTTTTACATTTACATATTTTTTTTGTCCCTTGAAATGCTAAATCTTCAACATTCCTGGCTACAAGCAATTTAGCAGATTGTGTGTGGGTTTTTTTTTCTCAAACTATTACAATAAATTAGGATTTTGCAGTTTACATTTTCTTTTATCTGTTCCATAGTTCTACTTGCCCAACCATTTGTTTGCTGTACAAAATGAACACAACATATAAGATCTAAGGTGGGCTAATCTGTTGGGTTATATTTGAATCATTGCAATTCACAGTACCCCAATCAATCTGTAAATGAATTTGTATTGATTTGCATTATAGCTATCGGGCACTTGCATGTACACCATGATTTATGGACTAATTTTCATGTTTTTTTTTTTTTTTTTTAAATTTCAGCAGATAAATTGGAAACCAGATATAGATCTGAATCTCACATAATAAAGAAACATAAATTATTAATAAGGTATAATTTAATCTAAAATGGACCATACTGTATATTTTATGAGAAATAAGGCACAGCACCTAGCTAATACCTGGACTAGCTATATAAACCAAATAAGCTGCAACACACTTCCCTGATGGTCAGTGGCACTAAACACTCTCTGGGTCTCATATAGTACCATATTATGGGCATAATATAGAAAATATGATTGTTGTGCTATAAATCAGCCAGCATTCTATCACTCTTTAATATATTCCAATGTTTTTTTCAATATTTTTGCATTACTCTAGCTTTATTTTCAGATTTATTCTTATTACCATCCCCTGTTTGCCTGTCAATAATTCATCCTGTGTCAACTGGATAGCTTTAATGAATAATTTCCCAGTGATCTCATGTGAATAATTCCTTTCGAAAAAGCCCTGCTTCATCTGTTCAGCCTCTTTAATAAAATCTTTGGATTCAGCACAATGACACTTCAAACTTCTGAACTGGCCAATGTTTTATTATTTATCTACTCTTTATGCAATTTGAATATTTAACACTTGCAAAGTGGCTGCTGAATGGAGAGAGTGGACTCTATGAATCCAGTTTATATATATATTTCTAATGCAAGGGTGTGTTTCCAGTTCATATGGATCATGAACTCTGTACAGAATGATATAAATGTAATTTTTGTGCTTAATAATACTTTATGCATGATTACTTTCTTTTGCAATTGATGTCCTTTGAGCTGGTGGTTCCATAGTTGACTCAAATATTATCTCTAGGTTAAAGTTAAATTAATTGCTGAAGCCATACCCTGGTAGGGCTCACATGGGAATCCAAAAAAATACACCAGCATTAATTATGAGGTGTAATAGTTAAAGGAGGCCATATACTAGCAGAGTTTAAAGGAGAAGGAAAGGCTAGTAAAGAGTTCTCAATCTCAAGCTGCAGGCATACCTTCAGTTGTCTCAATAGTGCCCTTAAGTCTCCCCATATTTAACCTGTTTAGAAGATCTGAAGCCAGACAGGAAGAAAAAATGCTGAGCTGTGTAAAGAAAGTTCCCATAAGTCAGTCAATCAGGTATCTGATTGACTTGACCTTGGGCCAATCTGACACATATGTTACAATGTGGCCATAGACAGCTATAGTTAAATATTTATATCGATTGTAAGCTCTACGGGGCAGGGACCTCCATCCTCTTGCGTCTTTGACTCTTAACTTATTGCAACTGTACCTTGTATTTATTGTTATACTTTGTATTTATCTATTATTATCTTAATAACCCCCTGTTTGTATTAATCTATTCTACTGTACAGCGCTGCGTACATAAGTAGCACTTTATAAATAAAAATATACATACATACATACATACATACATATTTGTTTGGTGCAGATAGCCCAGTCTTATGGATCTGATAAGAAGTGAAAAGAAATGACCTGTCAAAACTAACCTCGACAGTGTCATTTCCAGACACCCAGGTAGTTTGGTTGAAAGTGGATAAATTGCCTCACCAATACTGGGTTAAGAAAATAAAAAAACATTGAAACACTCAGTATCTGTGCAGTTATACAACTGCCTTCCTCACTTAGCTGGAGTGTACACTGCAATACTTTGTAAGGAAATCTCTTCACTTCACTAGTGCATAGGGGATAGTACATATTGTATTTCCAGAAAATTTGCCCGCATCGACAGAAATGCATCAAGACCAAAGAATGTGACTTCTATCCACCCCAGTTGTCTTATTTGTGTGCCAATCTGCACTACATCACAGCACTGTGACATGGGACAGAATTGTGGCAGAACTGACACCATAGTTTTAATTTAAATCCCTTTCCATGTGTAGCTTTGAAAAAAAAGTCTATAGAAAGCATGAAATCTGTTTTGTTTGGAATTTTCCTGCTGAACAGGAATGGACCAGGTGTACTGAAAAGCATAGTCTATAGATCTTGGTATACAATAAGGTAGGGTTTCCACTATTCTAGCCTTCTAGCCTATGTTCTCTGTGTTTGGGTATGTTATCAATGCACTTACCAAAAGAGGTTAAGTAGGTTTATCTAAACTTTTCTTTTATCTGTCAGAGAGAGCAAAGTAAAGCATTCAGAGCTATCGTCGATATCCTGCAAGAGATGTTTTTTTAAAAGATCATTTTGGCAACCTTTCAAAAGCCATTAACCTCAGCATAACAGTATGCGATGCTGAAATGTTTTAGCTAAGCAAAACATACCTTGTATTAAAGTCCTCTGGTTGCACTAATGGCAGTTAATGCATAAAAATGTCTAAGTGCTTCCCTCCAGAGATGGAAAGATCACAACAAGCTGCATGCTTTCTATAAAAGATCAAATTTGTTTCCAATTATGTTGTTGTAAGCAAAAAGTGAAACTCCTTTTGATTATAACTTGAATTGTAAAAGCACGGGAGTATAATGAGGACAATTTATAATGAAAGCGAGGTGCAGTGACAGTGGCTCCAAGTGGAGAGTGGTGCTGTTCCAATAAGCGCTCTCTTACAGCATCCTTATATCGTTACTGTCTTGCTTCATTTGTCAAAAATGTAATTTGCTCAAAACTCCGGATCACTCCTATTTTGCCAATGCAAATTTATATTAAGAACTTACATTATTTAAACTTTACTTGTAAAACCAGGTCAATTAAATGCAGATGGTAATACTTTTAAAGGTAATATTTCCAGCTATGTGTTTTTTTACTGTTTTTTTTTTTTTTGCATTCTGTTTAATGCAAATACAAATTCAGTTTTTTTTTTAATTATTGGTCTAAGGGACAAATGTATTAAAATGCAAAATAAGTTCTAAGAATTTTAGAAAATTATGAATGTTTTCAAATCATGTTTTTTAAAATGAGTTTTTTTTTATATTTATTAACCAAAACTGAAATTTAAATGGAACAATGCAATTATCATTGCAAGCACTAAAACCAGTGAAATTAAATTAATGCACATTGGAAGTTTTTAGAATTACATTTTTTCAATATGTGAATAATCAATTTTACAGTCTGCAAAAATAGTTGTACAAGCAGCAGCAATTGCCTCTCTGTCTTTTGCCTGACCTCATCCCCCTGATATTGCAAATGCCTCTCAGTCTTATCTTTATGGTATATTGTTTTTCAGACATGCTAATCCTTGCTGTCAATGACCAGTTATCTGATCTCCACCATGAATATTTATTTCTTCTAAAGATTTTTTATTTTTTTTTAATCTTGCCAATTATGGCAACTTTTTTAGGAAAAGAGTTTTAAAAATGAAATTCAGTATTACCAGGTAATTCTACAAAGATTTTACCACTGAGAAAGGGCATTAGACAAACATAAAGGAAAGGGGTGTTTAAACATAATGTATTGTAACAACATAATGACCAAACAGACCATAACAAGAATGAAGTGAGACAGTCTTCAGTAGTTTTTTAGGTGGGCATATCGGTGCAAAGATACTTATAGTATTTATTCTCCTGTTTGTCTATTGAATATTTCACTCTAGTCAGTAGTGATGAGCAAATTTTTTCGCCAGACATGGATTCGCAGAGAATTTCTGAATTTCGTCAGTGGCGAATTGTTTTGCGAAACTTCCGTGAAAATTGGCGCAGTCACGGCAAATCGGGTGTGGGCGCATCAAAAAAGTCGTGGTCGCATCAAAATTGGGCGTGGTCGCATGAAAAAGTGCGGCGACAAAAATAGCCGTGGGCGACAAAAAAGATGCGAGTGACAAAAAAAATTGCGCAACAAATGTGTTTTGCAAATTTTCTTGACATTTTGCGAATTTTATGGCAAAGCGAAATGGGACAGATTCACGCATCACTACTAGTCAGTAAAACATAACTGTTAGCTATTATGCAACTTTTATGTAGATAGTAATTTTTAGAAAAAAAGTGTTTATAAATACTGTCATTGGTCTGTTCTTTTAGATAGAGTATCTCTAAAGCTGGCCATACACGTGGCAATCTCACGATGTTTCGTACGACCGTCGGTCGCACGAAACATCGTCAGATCCGCCACACACCATTCAGGGCTGAATCGGCAGGTAAGGAGGTAGAAACAATAGGATTTCTACCTCCTTCTGCCGATTCAGCTCTGAAGGGAGAATTTTGGTCAGGCGCCTTCTATGGCGCCCGATCAAAATTTTCTAACTTGGCCGATCGGCGAGCCGACCGATTTCAGCAGCTTCCTGCGATATCGGTCGGCTCGCTGACATGCCATACACGCACCGATTATCGTACGAAACGAGGTTTCGTACGATAATATCGGTGCGTGTATGGCCACCTTAAGCACTGGGTGTCATGTTTGCTGATCTGTTATTCTCTGTCTCTCCAACTGTTGCTAAAATAAAATCACATCTTTGAGATAATGAAGGTAGCAAAGGCAAAGTAGACTTTAGGTGACGCATCTGCTACTCATGACTAGGCGATTTTGTTACATTAAATTTAAGATTTTGGCTAGTTTCAAGGAAGCTATTTGCTTCGGATTCTATTAAAAATTACAAAAAAAAGTGCTTGGCCTTCATAATTCAAAGTTACAAATTTCTGACTCCATCTTGTAAAAAAGTTCATTCTATTTTACCTTTTTTAGAAATTTTTTTTTACACCGAAAACCTTCCTGGAATGTATGCTAATCGAATAAAAAAAAAACAAAAAAACCCAGGACAGTGAATTAGTGGTGAAAGAAGCATAGGCTATCAAAAGTCAGAGAAATCTCTACCATTGATTTGTATATAAACAATACAAAGAGATACCATAAACTACTATATGTTTCCCTGAGGTACTATAAAGAGTTTTTATCTAGTATTTTAATTTGGGATATGGCAATATGTAATGCGTACTTTTACTAATCACATTTTTTGCCTCATAGAGACATACTGTTTTTCTTTTGTCTCATTAGGGATTAACAAGGAGACTGACTCAAAAAGTTCAAGGAGCCCAACAATATGCTTATACCCCAGCCTGATGTAAAATGTTAAAGGCAAATTCAGATATTGTGAATTCTATTAAGGTATGAGATGTCTACTTCTATATCTGTCAAGGTTACAAGATGTTATTTTCTAACTGAATAACTTGCATCTCGGCCTTATTGTTCCTTTAAGATTTCTATTCATTGGCAATAGTATCCTGATGAGAACCAAGCGTAGATATAGAGAAGTATCATGTTGTCAAGTTGTTTTCTTGACATTCAATGCTGAAATGCAATTTTCTTATCGTACATGATTGGTATCTTGCCTTAATACACGCATAAAAGCAACATGTCACTAAGAGCAGTCCTTCAGTGAAATAAAATCTTATTTATGTGCTCACACTGCATCTTGTAGAGCAGAAGCTTGTAAAGATTGCTCCTTGTTTCTTGATTTATATAAATACCAACACTGCAAAAACACAATCTGCATTTAACATGTTAAAAGTAGTGATTATTGAGTAAACACAGTATGATACAATCATTGACAAGGGGAACCCTGAAGAAACCTTGTAGTTTTATTCAAATAGGCAAACATTGTAAGCCTTGTAATCATTTACTCATTTTATTGACAATTCCTACATAATACCAGTAAGCGCAGGTTCATACAGACAGGGAATGGCCCCTAACTACTTACTCTCAGTGAGTGTGAGAATGAATGTTATAGCCACCCTGCCTGTGGAGAGGTGGAAAAACAGTTTTATAAGTGTAATACCATGGGGTATATTGCTGCTTCCCAGGTAGAGCACTGAAAGATGTGATCATATTTTTAAAGTGGTTCCTTGCAGTTATTTACAACTTACGTACTATAACTTTTAGAAAAAATTCTTAATGCCGATGGTTCTTGAAAAGAAATGGCAGATCAACTAGAGAAAAAAACAAAGGTAAAGGTGGTACTCCACTTCGTATAAGGTAGCATCCATGCTATTGGACAGATGATTTGCTCACATTAAAAGTATAAAATGTATCATGAATTCACACTTACTAACCCTCAGTCATGCAGCCCTATCTCTGGCTTCCAATAAGGTGCCAGTCTACATTACGGTTTCCAGCTTTTCTTCCTTTACTAAGACCTTCTCCCGCCTCAGGCCCTTCAGAATATGTGCAACATTATCTAAAAGTGCATACTAAAGAAGAAGAATATGGGATACCCTACCCTTTATAGACTCTGAATATTTGTTTGTGGGACCTTATCTGGGTATGCATTTATGATTTTTGTAAAAGTACCCAAATTTTTTTCATCCTGGCCCTTTCTCCTGCTCTGTAAGAAGCCCATAGTGTTCCCTGCAAGAATCCTGATGTTGTTTGCCTCAACACTGTGCCCGTAATAAATTAGACCAAAGTTACACAGTAATGCAGGTTGAAGAATGTTTGTAGGCTGCTCAAGTTTATCTCCTGACGAAGGGAGGGTGTATCCCCCCCCCAAAACGTTGATCAAGGTGGTCATAATAAATGGGGTAAGCTCCCCCACTGCATATGTTTGTGTGTGTGGCTCCGTTACAGAAACAGTTCGATTGAGGATAAGGACCTGCCAGTCCTGCGGAAGGCTTGCACCACTATTCCAGTGAGTATAGCAAAGACAGGTGTGCGGCTATAACAAGTGTGCTCAAGTTTAGCCCCACACTGTTGTTCAATTATTGCAAATCTTTAACTAAAGCGCGTGGGGCTGTACAGGAGCTTATGCAATTAGTTGTCATGGCAGCAGCAATGCAATTCAATTGCGATTTGCTAGGTGGGGTTTTGAGGGTCAAGAAAACAGCACATCCCAGCACTGTATGTAAATTCAAAAAAAGGCTCCTAAGACACATGCTTTGGCCCCTGGAAATCAATTTTACAAGAGAAAAGGAAGCCACACTGAGTAAATGCAGGTAGCTGATTCTATACCAGTAATTAGCTGTTTCCCAGACAAACCTGTGCTGGGGAAAATGGTTGAGTTGATATAATGGCTGATATTTTTAAGCCATGATGTTAAGAAACTTTCCTTCTCTTTTAAGCAGTACTTTAGAGTAAAAGATTTTCAATTTTATGATTTTTAAGTATATGATGTAATTTCTTTATTTTCTAATGTTTTGGATTACAGGGGATCACAAGGATCACTCTGTATCCATTTTCTTATTTGCAAAAAAGAAACATAGTATACCTGTGCTGTGTTTAACGGAGCTGTATACTCTGACCCTTTTTGACTACTTGTTCAAGGAATATGACTTGGCCTGATCATAGTTTTTGACTGTTGTTTAAATTAAGTAATAACTGTGGCCATTGCAATTTCTTACACTAAAGATGGCAAAAACTAAAGTTAAAAGTAAATCCCATCCAAACCTCCTGGGTCATACGAGCACCTTTAACCAAACCACTAGCCCACTGACACACCTTCAGTATATTGTGCTGTTCCTTATCTAGTATTAAGGAGGGATTTGTTTATACAGAGGGCTTCTCAGTGGCCTTTCTTTTAAGCCTTTCATCCAAGGAAGTTGGAATATTACTGACTTTCAATTTCAGTTTTTGCCCTGTTAAGTGCAAGAAATAACAAATGCAATAAACATTTCTCAATTAAAATATTAAGCATATCCTACTTTCAGCACAGGTTCTGTTTACTTCAGCTAATATTGACTAGGGTGTACTGTTTATTTCCGCTTTAACATTATCTTCAGTAGGAGATAAATGAAGGAATCCTACTGTGCCTTGGGTGTGCATGTGGACACCCATGGGCTTACATTGAACCCATATGGATAATATTTATTAGTAGTTGCAAATCTTTGCACCACTAGAATTGAGTGCACATACTGTATATTAACGTGATAGTGGTGGGTGGAATTTCACTTTCCTAATGGGAAAATTAAGTGCAGTTCGTCCAAAAAAACAGTAATTTGCTAGTTGTTGTTCATACTGATAAATGAGCCATTTTATCTGAATACAAATTCCCAGTGTCCTCAGTTTTCCTGTCAGAAACCTACCAAACTCAGCATATTTATTAAATATCTACTCTGCCTGTTTTTCTCTAAATAGCCACTTAAAATAATTACAGTAATACAGATGTTTACTTTCAGCACCTCCATATAGCTTTGTCATTTAGCTGACAGATAATGGGAAGGCCTCAGGTTAGAAATTAGTTGATTATATTCTCTGCAGCTACTCCTTATAAGTGCGTTGGTATCTGTAAGGGACACAGAGTACAATATGACTACATTGTCTGATCAGAAAAAAAAATAGAACAACAACAAAATCAAATCATTTTCCTTGGTGAGCTGGAACCACCAGCAAATCTTTCCTTTGTATTAAAATATTGTTGGAAAGCATTCCAAGAGATGGCAGTTGCTGGAATTACTCTAGGGGATTTAGGTTGAGGATATTCAAATTAAATCCTTGCTGAAAAATATTTATGAATAAAGTAGCAGATCAGTGGGCTGGATAGGGTTATGAAGTATGATGATGGATTAATATATCTTCTTTAACATGAGAATCATCTGTAGCAAAATTCAACTCATAGTGGAAGTGAATGAAAAATAAGCACATATTCCCATGCTTGTTTTTTCCTTCTTTAAAGCAATAAAATGTCGGCATTTAAATCATTAGCTGCATTGGAATTAGTTTTTACACTTTGCACAGTTAATAAATAAGCTCCGATGTAATTAACTCTTCTTGTTACATTCTTTACTGTATTTTCTTATAGGAAAAATAAAACTGAATTTTGCTGCTTTATAAGAGATGGCAGTTGCTGGAATTACTCTAGGGGCTTTAAGTTGAGGATATTCAAATGAAATCCTTTCTGAAAAGTATTATGAATAAAGCAGAAGATCAGCGGGTTAGTTAGTGTTATTGAGTAAGAAGATGGATTAAGGTTTCTTTTTTTAACATTTTAGCCATCTGTAGCTAAACACATATGCAAGATTTTTTCATTTAAAGACAAGATTTAAAATAATCTAGTATACTGTGCCTTGTATTATTGTTCTTTATGTACTCACAGCATCTTTGTCAATAGGACAGCATAACTGCTCCTGTCTTATTCATGAAGTAAGTAAAAACCCTATGTATCAATACAACCTTCAGTCCAGAAGAATTTTTACAAATGGCTGCCAACCACATAGGAAAATAAATGAGCCTTTCCCTGGCTTACATTCCTCCAGATTAAGAACAAATTAATTTTTTTAATGTAAAATGTAATTTTGCAACTAGAATTTTAGATCTTAAGTCCAATTGTTGTACTTTGTATGGACTATTTACAGCATTTTGTTAACAAGGCAACAAAATTAGGACAAAAGGACCAATGTCACTAGCGCTGCTGGTGATTTTTATCTATAAATATACCATATCAGATTTTTGCTCTCTGCTGCCAATAATAACTTAGTTATATGAAACTTTGAAGAATGAAATTTCATCAGCTGCATTGCCCCTGGATGAATATTTGCAAACTGATTGGTGAACCGAATTTTTTCCAATTCCCACCGCTCGTTAAGAATGAAGTTTGGAATTCATGGCATGATCTTGGTTTGTAAAATACACTGCAAATTTAAGAGGGATGATTCTCACCTGAATGGCATTGATCTGCACCATTATTCACACGGAATCAACTCAACTCACACAATAAAATTTAGCTTGATTTCATCAGCAAATTAAATAAGTGCTGATTTACTCATAGAAATATGGAGAGGCTGAAAACATGTCCTCTGTCAAGAACAAACATTTCCTTTTAAAGTAGAACAAAACACACTTTTATAATAGTTTCTTGTTTTGTTCATATGCACCCTGCCTCCTGAAACACAAATCTAAAATTTCTACATTCCACCCCCGCCCCCCACACACACATTGCTGCTCTGTAGTTCTTGGGTTGTCTTCAATTCAGTGGCACCCCCACAGACCTCCACTGACCCAGAATTAATTGCACATACACCATTGTGCTAATCTTTTAAGAGCACTGGGGGAACATGCAGGTGAGACGTGTAGGGATGTTTAGAACTAGCATCCTCACTAAACACAGAATTCCTCAGCTAGTAATGCGAACTTGCAGGGCTTAGAAAAATTATTCTGTGCATGTATTTGCCCCATGTTGACTATTTTGGACAGAAATATGGATATTGCGATTCTAATATTTCAAACTAAAAGAATTAACTTTTTAACTACAGATGCATGACAGAATGTTGAGCAGCATACGACTGGTAAGAACAGGTATGGCACCAGTTATCCAGAATGTTTGGGACCTGGGGTTTTCCGGGTAAAGGGTCTTTATGTAATTTGAATCACCATATTTCTAGGCCCACAGCCCTCTCAAGGTAATTTACTTGACCCCTGCTGCATCCTCACCCCTGGCTACTACCTGTCTGCACATACAGGAGGGAGCTGGAGAGCAAGGAGCCAGAGGATGCAGCGGTGATTATATTATTATAATAATAAAATTATTTATTTAATCACCTTGTTCTGATTTTTTTTTTAATAAATAAGGTAACAGTTTTTTTTTTTTTTTAAGGTTAACTAGAAAAAAATACAAATACAATTTTGATAAATCACCTCACAGTCTACTAAGAATCATTTAAACATTAAATAAATCCAGTAGGATTATTTTGCCTTCACTCATTTTTAAATATTTGAATTATTTGAGTAAAATGAATACAGTATGGGGGCAGCAGGTGTGCGACCCTCTTCTTGTGCCCTACATGTTCCCTAAATTGATTGTCTGAATAACAGACAAAAGTATCAGAGTTCTGTACTAACTGCCTGCCCTGTGATATTGGTAGGCTATGAAGTAATGTACAATATATTTATCTAGTCCGCTACTACAGAATTTCACCTGATATGACATTAGCTAATTTTGTATACCTGAAGTGAGAGAACTTGGCTATCTAGAGCTCAGAAACGGCTTATATAGTGTTATAGTCTGCAATGATAGAGGGAACATTCTAGTCGCTCCCACTAGTCTACAATAGTTAACTTCAGAATGTGATGAACATAAAAAAATGTAATCAGTGTTATACACAAAGAATTATTGTTTAGACAGAATAACATGATATGAATGGATCAGACTGTGATAAGATAGTTCATCTCCACTTGTATTAACTTGACTGTAAAAGAGTGACTTTTTCTATTAGAACACTTTAAAGTCCTCTTTGAAGGACTCTTATGTCAGCATATTCCATGTAGCTTGGTATTATTAATGTAAGAGGCTCATGAGAGCAGCTTATAATATATATACAGTATAACAATTTCTCAGCCACTGGAATATATACTGTATATGAAAAAACTTGTATGTATGTTTTAAAATGTTATTGGTTTATGTTTTAAAGTGTATTGTTAAACAACTCAATGTGCTACGAAAATCACATCATTCCATTCATTTTTAAAAATTCAACATTATTAAAAAAAATATATGTATAAAATAGCTTGCATGCAGAAAATATACCTCCCACTGACCATTGAGGTTTTAGATGCCAAATGTTTTGATTGACACTTAAAAACACTTAAAACATTTTTGGTTACTAAATCTTAGAGTTTGAAAAATAAATGATCAATTCACTATTTTGTTGCTGTGCTTTTCTCAAATCTCTGCCATATTTAGGAATTGAATACATTTGCCCAAATGAATCCCTGCAACTACACAACTCTAAACTAAACACTTAAAGAAAAACCAGTGAGACAAATTTAATAACACAAAGCAAAAAACTGCCTCAGAACTTGGATAATTTATTATCATGTAATTACAACTCTAAGTACAGGTGCATGTGGACAAGTACCTTGGTCAGGCACATTTTTGTAAAGAAAAGGAAAGCAAGCCTGGAGCACTTTCCTCTCAGCATCACCTGTGCCACCCTGGATAATTGCATGCAGTGTACAGAAATGTATAGGCGAATGGGAAACCAGGGACAAATAAATATGGCAGTTGCAGGGCTAAGAAGGGATACCCCAGGCCAATGCATTATATGAAAAAAAGGCTCCTCCCAAATAAGTTGCTACATACAGATCTATCATTAAATTGATCACATTTTACATTATAATATTGCATTATACTTTCCCATTTAGAATCACCAGTGGGTACTTGTTAAAAACTGGTGTCACACTTCACCCTGTAGACCAATTTGTGCTGCTATTTTACATACCACTACTTAATTTTGACATCGTGAGGCAATACTATTGGTGCATGATTTTAATAAATAATATATATACTTTAATGTATATGTTAAAATTAATATGAATACGTAATCTCCCATGGTTACTATTGATTTGATTTGAGTGTACGATATAGGAAAAAAAAACTTGTTTAGGATTCCAAAAGCATATTTTGTATATTTCTCATTGACTTGTTCAAAAGCACAACAAAATTGGTTATACCGTTGGCTGCATACCTGGGTTAATATAAAATTGCCCTCTTTCTCTCTACTTCTGCCATGTGCCATATAAAAGGCATCTACAAATGACAAGGTTTCATTGAATCTGTGAAGTTGCATAATTCTCTGAAGTAGAGTTCTCTGCTATCCTGACCTCTTCAGGATCCTGTATTGAACTTTGCTGGATATTTCTCCATGGTTCTTTATTCCCATTCTCACTTACATGTGGGAAAGGGTAGATCAGTCTAAAGCATTCAAGTACAGAATGATCAAAGTAGAACAGCACATAACTGTATTTCATTGAAGTTACCGGACATAAATTCTGATAACTCATTCTGTGACAAGCACTGAAGCCAGAAACGAAAATGGCACAACACGAATTCATCATTTTGACAGAATTTCAATGAGGATGAAGACAAGGAACACCAGGCACACGTCCATGCATATCTAAGCTATTTGTCTCTGCGTAATTGGTCATTTTTTTTTTTTACTTTTAAAAAAATCCAATATATTTGATCATTCTTTAATTGTTTTTATAAATGAAGAAATATCAAGTAGGAGAAGCAGTTATGAAGAGTGAATGCATCACACTCAAGATCTAGCAATGGCACCCAGCCTAGTAAGCTTTACTCAGAGCTGACTGTTGCTAAATATGAATTCTCTCTATGCAAATCAACAATTCTATTTACTAGCAAAATCCATATTTTCACTTGCTAAGCATACTGGTTCTCTTTACTGATATGAGTAAAAAAAAGTTATCCAAGCAATTTCATTTACTTTCCCAGCTCTAGAAAACCAATGAAATCCTAAATCTAAATGGTTGCTATGGGTTACTTTTCTAGTGCACAGCTGCAGCTATGTTTTTGAATGAGGGCTAGTGTGACATAGTTATTATAATATAAGAATGTTTGAGTGCCCTCATGCTTGCAAATACCATATTACTATTTGCCTCATACCGTACAGCATATTTGTTACTTACATACAGATAAAATAGGTCTATAGCTTTGAAAATGATATCAGAAAAATACACAAAGATAAACAACTATAATTTTGCATTTGGTCATAGATACTGTATATAAAAAGACATTCACATATGATTATAATCATCTTCTATCTCAAAAGCCCACCCTTAATAAAAGTCTATAAGTGTACCTTTAGCAGTTCTACTAGTGTAAATATAGTATCTTACTTTTATTACAATTTGTTATACTAGTGTATACGTGTTGTGCATCCTATAGGAATAAGATGCCTAAATTACGCCACAGAGCTGGTCAGCACAGAGCGTATGTGGATGTTAAAGTTTCCTCTCTGGGGCTGATTTATCGAAATAAAAATATAAAATGTTACTGTGATTTGAATGTATTTGTGCTAAAACTCACAAATTTGAATTAGGGTTTCAAAAACTCAATTGTTCGATGTCTATTGAATGGAAAAACCTCGAAAAACTTGAATATTAATCTTCTAAAAGTTTATCTAATATCTAGAATATGTAGAATCATGGAAAGTTGTCCTGGCAAGATATAAGTGATTTTTTTCAATTCAAGTTTTTCTAATTTTTCTGAAAAAATTATAGACCCATTGAAAATGATGAGCAGAATGCAACTTCGCTAGCGGCATTCAAGGTTTTTTCATGGGTCAATTTGATCAAATTTTTTATATACAATTTGTTTTCAATAAATAAGCAGTTTGAAAGGAAATACACATCTTTACAAATATCATGATTTGTTCTTCAAATCATGTGTAAAGAGAAATACATAGCTTTATGAATGTGTGACTGATTTGTACACTGAGCTACACTGTTACTAGCTTTAGTCATTTTACACTATTTGATAAATCCTAATAACAAGATCCCATTGATTTTTAGAAAGTGTTTTTAGGATTGTTATATACTGTAGCTGTAGCTGTAATAGCAGCTGAATAGAATACTTCACTTAAGTATCAAAAAATGTCCAGCAAATCTTCTAAATATATATGGGGGAATACAATTATAGTAGTAAATACCAAAACAATGTAAAAATTAAAAAAAAATGTAGTACAGTATTTTGTAAAATTTGTATTGCACATGTTTTCCATGTCCGTACATTCCCCAATAGACAAATAATTGATCTATGCACTAAAGATAAAAAGTATATATTTTTTTAGTACTCTTAAAGGACGTCAACCCCAAAAATAAATTTTTGCCTCAAGCAATTTTCCAATATGAATGTATTAAAAATTTTCCGAGCATTTGTAAAATGTATTTGTAAATGTAATTGCTATAGAAAACAGCATTTGCTGAACTCCTGGTTGTTACTTTTTAAACAATGTTGCAAAGGTCAGTCTCCTCCAGCAAAGCAGGTCTGTCAGTCTGCCTTGTGTTACAATGTTTCAAGTGCCAGAGCCCCCAGGGCAGAAAATAGAAAACGACAGGCAAACACTATTTCTAATAGCAATAATATATACAAATAACTCAAAAACCATTACAAATATATAATGAATATATATTGCAAAGTTGCTTAGAATTTTGTTTTCTTTTATTGGGCAAAAAATTATATTTATAGTTTTCAAAAAACGATAAAACCACAAAAACTCGAATGTTAATAAACGTTTATAACATAGCCCCATAAATGTAAATGTGACCTGTATATCAACCTTGTTATAAATGTGACCCCCTACAGAAGAAACAGTAACTAGATATGTAACTAGACTACAGGTAAAAGAACACATATGCGCGCATACATGAATGGTGATATTAGTAACATAGTAACATAGTAAGTTGGGTTAAAAAAAGACATACGTCCATCACGTTCAACCATATGTAACTAGGTATTATTTTGCTAAAAAATTATTTATGCAACAAAACCGCAACAAATCTGAATGCTAGTTAAGAGATCATGTAGATCATTTCTATGACAAATATCCCTTTTATAGTTGGAAGATCTTGCTTTGTGGTTTTAGATGTTTTCAGGGGGTTTTTTATGCTGGCTTTTGTGTGACAATATGAAAAAGTTGCAGTTTTCATGTGACAAGTTGAAAAAAAATCAACTTATTTAATTTGTGCTTTATCAGTTAGGATTTTTTGGTAATGACTGACATTCTTGGAAATGAGTTTAGTTTTGGTCTTAAAAAATATAACCACAAAATCCAAATGTAAATATATCCCCTCCTCCTAAAAAAAATGTTCCCTATTTTGATGCAATGCTTTTGATTAATGATTTCTTTTTTTAATGATTTTCTTACATACCCAGCATGTTTTAGTAAGATTTATATACATAATATTTGTTCACCACTAGATCTCATGATTACACCTTGCCAGCTATCGTATCACTTGCCAGCAGTTTTGCATAAAACTAAAGAAAATGGAGCGCTGCAATCAACTCCAAAATGGCCTTGTAGACTTCAGGTTTATAGAGATACATAATAGATTTCATTTACAGAAATAAAAAGGACAAAAATAAGCCCTACGACTAACTTGATTCCTATAAAATAGTGTTGCATATTATTCTATTCTGTTATTCTAAATGTTACATTAAAAAACAAATATATATATATATATATACATTATATACACCTAATTTTCAATGGTATGATCCATGCTCATTTGGCATTCTTTTAATGTTTTAGATAAGTATTAAGTATTTCATATAATTTATATGTTTCCGAACTTTTGTATAATTATATTGGTGAGACTATATGTTTCTTTTAAAATACGCCAGATCTTCATTCAGTCTCACCAATACAGTATGTGGGCTTCTATTTAACAGGAAACATTTACTACATGTCTTGTATCCAACTCTCACAATTCACATATGCTCTTCAGAAATGTCATTTCACTTTGGAGCCATGTACATCACCGCTGTCCTTTTGCTTTGCTGCTATTTATCATACTTCATACTCTGCTAAATCTGCCAGTTTTTATTTTTCTCACTGACAACAGCTGTCAGCTTTCAATTTATGTCTTTAAAACTCTTGGTGGCAGCATAATCACAAGTTGCAAGATATTTGCTAGCTTTTTTCTTTACCACTTCCCTCTATTTGAAGGTTGGGTTAAATACATTAATACACCATAATGACTCACATGAAGAACATTGAATAAAATAGAAGACTTCTGTATATAAACAATGTTAATTATTTTAAGGGTTCTCTCTTGAAGGCCATTAGTATTATTTTTTTATCTAGATGAACACAGGCATTGCAATGCAGAATAGGTTTTCAGACTTTCTAGGTTCAAGTCCCACTGTGGAGTTCAAAATGTGTGTTATAATTGTCAACCTGTAAACAGAAAATAATCATGCAATTTAGACGACTTCTTCTTTGTATCCAAATACAATTTTTTTTTTCAAACTGAAAAAGTTAAATAATATTTACATCAATTAGTATATATGGCCGAGGTGCACAAACCTCAAAAACCTTCAGCTCAACTTCAAACTAAAATATCTCCAAAAATGAGAACAGGGCTGGCACGAAGGAAAACAGGACCAAAAATATATATAGCGGTGCAGTGAAAACATTTTTGTTTAATTTAAAGAAAAAACATCTCAAACACAAACAGCCTAATGCTGTTTCGTGCCAGAAAGGGGCAGCATAGAGGGCCCAGACCCACATTTTTGGAATGTATGCAATAGAATCATTACATTTATGAAAAATTTTGGGGGAAAAGTGTATATTTATTGCAAAACACAATAACGCTGTTATGTAAGCAGTTTTGGTTTTACAATACATATACAATTTCCCCCTACAAAAACTTTTTTTTTTTTATCATAAATACAAATATTCTATCTTATATTCATCTCCCAAATAGCCAAGTGAAGCCCAAACCATCTATTTCCAGCAAGTTTACTTGTTATTTAATTATAACTGATAAACTAACTAACTAACCGAGGAAATGGCATCTCCCTGTATTATCTATTCTTTTGCATATCTAGTTAAATTAGAAAGTTGTTATTTACAAAGGCACAAAGGTAGTTCCCTCATATAATTCATACCATTCCCTCATACAAAGCTTTTCATTATTGTTCATGTCTTAAGATGCCTAATTCAGACCATAGCTTTTATTTTTTTAATTTAATTTAAGACTAGTCAAGGTCCAAGCAGATGCAACGTATTATATGTTTCTTAAAAAAATGCTGTGAAATTGATTCTAATTGGTTTATTCAAAATCATGCATATCCGTATGAGATACAACTAATAGCTGCAAAATGCTCTAAGGATCAAAACATTATTACCAGCTAAAATGCCAATGCTTAATGGGGAACAAGATTGATCTCAAACATTTGAATTGGAGAAGATTTCAAAAAAATCTATTGCTCAGCTTTTTTTTTTTTACCAACAGAAATTACAATTTCCTTGGTCATATACTTTTGTTATGTATTTTCTGGAAATCACCTGCATTTAAATTTCACAGAAGCTAAATCAGCATTTATGAAATTCTTCCTACAAGATGATTCCACTGTAATCTACCTAGGCCTATAATTATCTCAGCATGGAGATTTACTTTTCAGGCAGAAGCACTGGTAGTGTCTTTGAGTGTCTCTTTGCAATCATATGTGCATAATTTATCTGAAGCACTGTTTTGCACTAATACATACTTGTTGGGGCATGAATGTAATTGAAAAACTCAATTCTAATTCTCTTTGAGGACTATATTAATTTGTGTTTTCATGTAAAAGAAGAGACAGTTGTAACAAATCACAATTTACAAATGGAATGCAAATTAATAACAATAGAATATGAGCTTTGATTTTTGTAAACCATTGCAACAAATTATTTTTAACCTCTCGGACCCTGATAATTCATTACCAAGCAGTGTCATGTCCCATGGTGGGTCCAAAATCACTGTAACTTTCAGCAGCATTTATTGAAAGAAATGAACAACTTTGGCACATTATTGCAGGTACTATGTTCTAACACCCTATACTCTATATATATGGTAGCGAACAGAGGACACTATTTAAATCCCCCCTCCTATACACAGGTTAGGTAGACCCTAACTGGAGTAAGCCTTTAAAGAAGTTTATTTTGTACTGCCCAGGAATTACGTTTTTATTCATGCCATGGATTCCTTTACCTCAATTCACTACAGTATGGAAGACAAATCCCATTATTCAGTTATATTTAACTTCTAACATTTTCACCTAAAAAATAATTGAGTCAGAGCAGTCACAGTAATAACGAGCTTTTCTACAGCTACATCTTAAACACAGTTCAAAATATGCTCAGCAGAGGGAACCACAGTTTCAGAAAGGACAATTAGAATTCCTGCTTAAGTATTCTCTCTGATAGATTCAGATTCCAATGTTATATAAGCAGTTGCTCCAGAATTAATCAACTAAAGGAGATTTTCTCCTAGGGCTTTACCACTATACATCCATACATTTGTGTATAAAAAGAACTTTGTATTCACTAAAGGAATAGTAAATGATTGCTTTATTTTCTAACAGGAGTCCAGTAAATGTTTATTATACAATCTACTACTACTAATCCAGAATGATCACAGTTTTAGCAAGCCACCTGAAGAGAATTATAAGAAGCAGGGTGCCTTGACTGAATAAACTGCTTATTATATGACTCTTGGTTCCCTATACAAAGTGGGCCAGAACATTATTTCTAACTTAGAAACCCTTATCACAATAGCACACAGCCAATTCGTTCCAGGGAATAAAATACGTTTTCTTTCTTTTCTGACATCTACCTTCCTTGATGTCAAATGGCAAAAAAGAAGAACTATGGCACACTTTAGTCCCATTAGTTGACTTATAGTACAGAATAACATTTATTCTTACTGGTGACTGGCACATGCTTTTCTCCCTTAGATGATCACCTAACAATTTGAAAGTTACTATATTTTCTTGGTATTTCTTTGGTAAATTTAGATCTATTTCATTTGTAAAAGTTCCTCAAGTTCTTTGATTGCAACAAAATTTGCATTTTCTCTGTGTTTTTTAATTCTCATGTAATAAAAAAAATCATGTTTTAGGTTTTTGAAATTGTCAAGAAAGGGGATTACATGGAAGTAAAAAAAAAAAAAATTTAGCAATCTGCAAAATATCTTATTAAGTGCTGTGAGAGGTGGCAAAAACAGTTCAGAATGCAAGATCTCATCAGAATCATCGCATGGTCTCGTATTTCCATAAAGCCTCCCTTATTTCTAAGCCATTTTCAGGTATATGCTACACGTGTGTGTCCTGAAGATGGCTTTAGTCTTGAGCCAAAATGTTAAATAAAACACCATTTTTATAGTTCCGAGAGTGTGTTTTTTGTGCTTAAAAAATATAAAAAAATTGATTGCAGAAAAAACTTGAATTAAACTATAGTTTTTTTTTCTGAATATTTTTTCAGTTGTTAGTCCATGTACAAAAAAAACTTGTTTTGGTAAATTTAGATCTTGTTAGCTTGCAGAAAAAAAATGAATTGCTACAAAATGTACCATTCATTTTTACAAACTTACATATTGCAACTGAGCCTTCCATTTACTTCTATAGACAATGGGTTTTTATCTGACAGATTGTTTCATTCACGTTTTCAGGATTGTTTTTGATAAATCTCAAATGTGCAAAATAAACTAAATTAGAACTTGTGTTTTTTGGTTGCAATTTTTCTTGAATAACTGAAAAAACCCCACAATCCCTTAAAGGATGATTTATTACAGAGAAATCTGTGAAAACCAGAAGGATTCCCAGTCTTTCCATCTATTTTAAGATTCATCAGAACTTTACTGATATTCTCCTGGCAGAAATTTTTCAAGAAATTAACACATTTATCAACACATTATCTAACATGTAGTGTGTTTAGAAGCTGGTAACTAACAACAAAAGACCACAGTAAACTACAATTAGTACTCTGGGACTGTTCTATAGAGTTGCTTCATTTGTTGGTAAACTGGCAAATTGTGTAAAGTCAGAGGGGAAACACGTCCCCATACACATACCTAGTGCTTGATAATTCTTAATATTTTTATTGCTGGAGAGCATAGTGCTAGCCCGAGGACAGACAAATTATGAAAATAATCATAGCTGACGCTAGGGTGTATTGCAGTGAAAATGATAGCATACTAAACTTAACACTATTAGCAGCAAATGGAAGATTTGAGTATAAATGAATTATTTTAATGTAATAAACAATAATAGAGTTAAAGACCACATTAGCTGGACATAATGACACCTTGACAGTTATACTTTAAAAGTAATGTGTTGAAAAAAATGTCAGTGATAATCAATTAACATACTGTATATACTTGAGTATAAGCCTAGTTTTTCAGCACCCAAAATGTGCCGAAAAAGTCACCCTCGGCTTATACTCGAGTCGGGTGCCATGGGTCCCTCCAGACTAGCACCCTCTGTCCTTTGTGTGCAAATTAGGCCACCTGCAACCAGACCCTCCAGTGCCCTGGCCCACTCCCAGTCGCAATACTTATTTCCCCTTACGTGTCCTCTGGGATCAGGACTGCCACCAGTTTGCCAATGTGCAATAGCATGGGGTAGTACTCATATTGTTTTTGTTGACCCTCTTCTCCACTTACAGAGCTAGTTTACTGTTTTTCTTTGAAATAAATATTGAAAAATATATACCCAACTGATGCCTCAATTAATTTAATTAATTTTATTGGTATTTATTTTGATTACTGAAACTTAGCAGTAGCTGCTGCATTTCCCACCCTAGGCTTATATTCGAGTCAATAAGTTTTTCCAGTTTTCTTAGGTAAAATTAGGTACCTCGGCTTATACTCGGATCGGCTTATACTCGAGTATATACGGTAAATATATTAGGGTCTATGTTTAGCCTCTAAACATGGAAAGTAAGGCACACTTTTATTTTAAATAAGAACAGTATAACTCAAAGTTACATAGATATACAGTAATCAGTTGTCATCTGTCTATTTATTGTATGGTATTTATCATGGTGATGCCATCTTGTTAGAACTGAAGGTGTTAATGTTTCAGAGAAACTTATGGCACGTTTTCTCAGCTACACTATTACAAGGATTACAACATCACTATTTTTTACACAACATATGTGTAAGGGTGTCTCTATGCAGGTATGAGCATGTGAAGAGTAAATATTATATTAGTAAATCATCCCCAATATATTTTTTCGTAATGTTTAAAGAAACACAGTTTATTCTTTCTTTATCAATATGGACAATACTATGGAAAAGAACTTCAAAATGTTATTGGAGAGAATACAATCGAGTAGCAACAATTTCCTAAAATAACTCTGTTTGTGTTTGGTTGAGTTTGTTTGGTTAATCCCCAGGGGATTGAACACCCAGTTTATAATTGTTTATAATTGCTAATTTGTTCTTATAGTCACTAATGTGAGCAACATTTTCCTATGCATACTTTACAATGCATTGAATCAGCATTGTTTTAAATTATTTTAAATATCCACATATTCATACAAATTATTTGTATTAATACAAAGGAATCAATTATAATTTAGGAAATGTTAGCCTGAGCAAAAGTACCAGGCAAAGGAAACTTACTGAATGTGCATTTATCCCTAATGTGTATGGCAAGTACAGAATCTACAAAATGTGCATAATAGGTGCATGTACAGAAAAAAAAATGAGGTCATCTTTGGTCAACATAATTCTCAAATGTCAAAAACCAGTGGAAAAGACTAATAGCATTCAATACTGTACTCTGAAAGCATTTCTGTTCTCAAGGTATTGAGTGCTATTAGTCTTTCCTTATTGCTTTTGTTATGGAATTACGTGAAGTCAGCATTGTCTACATTTCACTGAGCTCTTGGTGGCTCACTTTGAGTCTTTTATTAGATTAAGCAAGTTCATTTATAAAAATGTTTCAATGTGCATTCTCAGTGCGATGGAGGCGGTGTAACAGAATTCTCGCTCTACTCCTATAAAATGGCTATTACTCAGGCAGACTTTTATATTACGGACTGTGACTCACACAGATATCAAGCAGTGCTACCTAAGACTACAAAGCATCCAAGCATTTTAACCGTTACTTTTTGTTTTAGTTGTTGTTTTACTGAAACTGTCTGACTGTGTTCTTCTCAAGTAAAAGATACCAGGGTTCATTTGCAAATGCAAGGGGCAATGTGAAGTACAGAATTAAGTGCATTCAGCCAAGTGCATGAATTAATACATGCTCCACTATGCTTCCAAAGTAGGACTCAAAGTGTATATGTTGGGCCTGCACACAAGTAACTCACATCTAAAGAACTGCATGATAATTTCTGATGCCAAGAGCACCTACACATCAGCAATGGTGCAAATGTAAATATTGTAATGTTTATAAGAAATTCTTTAGTATATGTTCATTTTGAAGGACAATGTGATATCTTGACTTAACCTGGTGAATTAAAGAAAATACTGTAAATTGTACAGAATTAAATAAACACTCTCCTGCATTTCTGCAACCTTTATTAGCTACAAATATCAAATATTTACTTTATCTAAAATTCTTTTAAGGTTTTTATTGATCCAACGTTTCAGTTCCTTACTGGAACTTTTGTCAGGGCTCCCCTCTCCTATGGAGCTGCTGACCCTTTGATTCTCAATTGTGTAAATCCTGTGAGTGCCATCATTTTCTACATTTAGATAAATATGTAGATATACTGAATATACATTCTGTTTAGTTTAAGGTTGGAATGTACTTTGGTGAAATCTCTTCCAAGAATGCATAACTTATTCATTCTATGTATTAGCATCTCAACATGCCTTTCAATTGAACCTAAAGTGATTGTGGCAAAAGCATCAAAATGAATGTACTTTCACACAAATCTGAAACAGTTGTGCTGAAAGTTTTCCAAGTCTGGTTGGTATTTTGTATGCAAAGTGCTATGCCTTTTGATGCAGGGCACTGAGGAAACCAGGTTTTCCCTGCATCAATAAGCACAACTTTGTTCTATTTGGAACAGGAGGCAGGAAGGACTGATCGGTGTCCAGTGCAACTATATGGAAGTGCCCATGTTGCCACAAGTTATTTTAATAAATGTTTTTTTTTATGTGCAACTGATGGGAACAATTGCTTGACCGCAACTCATAAATGAGCCCTCTAGTTGTAGAACCCTAGTAGTAGAATGTTGATCAATAGAATTAGCAAAGGATTAAATGATAACAGGGATTAGGGTACCAAGAAGTTTGGAATATTCTGTTTATATCCTTTCTCCAGGAACCTTGTTTCCAGGATGTTTGTTTGGACTTGATAAAGTGTGTTGGTTGAACAGTTCCTTTTGCCCTCAGCAACTTCCCATAAGGGATGTTGTTGATCAATCAATAATGAGTGGTGATTACTTACTAAATGTATAGATAACGCCAATCCGCTTACAACCCTGAAGGAGTTGGATCAACTGTTTATGGTGGAATCAAGAAACTGGTATGATATGGTATCACTTAAGAACTATGTTAAATTGGATGGGTTGAACTTGATGGACTCTGGTCTTTTTTCAACCCTATGTAACTATGTATATGTCTATATACACTTCCTTTTTATAGATTCAAATGGTAGTGCTGACAGTTTGGCAGTAATGGTAATAATAATTTAGTCTATCATATATCTTTTTCTTACACTCGTTGTTAACCACCGGTGTTTGGTAACTTCTCGACCATTAAATATAGGAATATCCTCTGTTCTGCTGTACTATAGTTGACAAAGCTTTTATTGATGAAAACTTTTGTGCTCCCCTGGAGAAATGTAGTACTTTATAAACCTTAAAAACAAAATGAAAAACAATAAAGCCAGCATTGCCAAAATCTCTCACCAACCTCAATAAAAGAATTCAATTATATGAAAACTGCCATACAGACTATAAATAGAATTTAAGAACTGAGTTTTCACAACCTTTAATAATATGAAATGAACTTCTTTAGAATGGATACATATCCCTTTAAGTAAAATACAAGCTGTTTTATGTCAGTGATAATTATTTGAGGAACATTTACAATGTTAAACAATGTTATATGATAACTTTTTATGATAACTTTTCCTATTTTATTGCATCATAGATGTTGCTGGACTATGAATCCATTATTTAACATACACTAAAGGGTCATTGCATACTAGGGGGCACATTTACTAACCCACGAACGGGCCGAATGCGTCCGATTGCGTTTTTTTCGTAATGATCGGTAATTTTGCGATTTTTTTTGGCGTCTTTACGTTTTTTGCGTAAAAACGCGAGTTTTTCAGGCGTCTTTACGATTTTTGCGTAAAAACGCATGTTTTTCGTAGCCATTACGAAAGTTGCGCAAAGTCGCGATTTTTTCGTAGCGTTAAAACTTGTGCGAAACGTCGCGCCTTTTAAGTTTTAACGCTACGAAAAAGGCGCGACTTTGCGCGCAAGTGTTAACGCTACGAAAAAATCGCGACTTTGCGCAACTTTCGTAATGGCTACGAAAAACTCGCATTTTTATGCAAAAATCGTAAAGACGCCGAAAAACTCGCGTTTTTACGCAAAAATCGTAAAGACGCCGAAAAAATCGCAAAAAATACGAAAAAGTCGCAAAATGTTCGTTTCCAATCGGAATTTTTCCAATTCGGATTCGAAATCGTGTCTTAGTAAATCAGCCCCTAGGAGTTGTAATCAAAAAACATATACTGTGGAGGCCTAAGGTCAATAAACAGGGATGCATGTAACTTGATTTTCCTGTCTAAAACTTGTCTAGAAGTTACCTATCTAACAATCTGAAGGTTCAGAAGACTCACACAGTCCCCTGCCTTAGGGATGTACAGTCTAGAAAGTCATGGTCTGATGACACTGGGGATGCAGCCAACCAATCAATCAATAATGACAATGGATAACTCTCTCTCTTTAAGGCTAGGCTGCTTGCGGAAATGTTAGTCAATCTTGAATAAAGCACCTATATATATATATATTTTTTTTTAAGACCCGTGAGTGCGGGTCCACTGATTTTTGCATAATAAAGTCTACTTTCACAGAAAAAGAAAATCGCTGTAAGTGCATTTCTTCCATGAAAACATTAAAAGTAGTGATGAGCAAATTTTTTCGGCAAGCATGGATTTGCAGTGAATTTCTGCATTTTGCCATTAGCTGCAAAGTTTCACCGCGAAAATTCACGGTTGCATCAACATAGACACAGTTGTGGCAAAATAGGCATGGCCATGCCAAAAAAGTGTGGTCACATCCAAATAGAAGTGGTTATGTCAAAATAGGCTGTGTAAAAAAAAGGTGCATCAAAATAGCCTCAGTCACGTAAAAATAGGCATATGGCACCTACGGTTTACAAAAATTTTTTCTGCCATTTTGCAAATTTTTCCATAGTTTCACAAATTTTTCATTGAATTTATATTTATTATTAGTCTTCTATATACAATCATTACTTATAGTCCTATTTGAAGATCATCTTGTTATTCATATTTTAAAATGTATAAATGTGTTGTTATTTGTTGATGAGTCTAACTGATTCCTTCACTTCTGTCTTCTGTTTCGTTCATCTAACTGTAACTAACTTGTATCTAACTTGTATCTAACTTGTTCATCTCCAGCAACATCTTTTTCTTCATTGACTTGGCGTAAGATGGTTTCTGATCTCTAGTTAAATATGGCAAACCTTTTTGAAATCAGGAACAGCACTGAAGAAATATGTCCATATATATATTTGTTATGTTTCCATAAATAAAAAAAATTAAATGGAAAAATAAAAACAAAGTTGTAATGTCAAATACTTCATCAGCAAGTTATTTAATTTTGCATGGTGCATTTTTCAGAACTGCTTGAAGATATATATAAATATTTTTAGGAACAAATATTACTTTTCAGTAGGACATTTTATTATATTCCCTGCTCACTGATGCATGCTATAAGATAATCACATTTTTATGGAAAAGGGTTCACTAAATATATTTCTTTTTACCCTGTGCATTGCGCAATTTGTTACTACAACTTTTACTAAATTTCCTCAGCTTGTTATTTAATGCTTGATTAGGCAGCAATTGTTACAGTACAACAAGAATGAAGCATGTAAGATGCTTATTGAGCTCATTTACTTACACTTTCCTTGTGCACATATAACGTCCACGAATAAAGCTGGATTTCATCTAGAAACCTGACTATTCAACTTTAGTATTTCTTCCCCAGGGCAAAACATTTACTATTTACTTTAAGATGTAACAATAGGTGGCTTTTCAAGCAAATCTTGACCTTCTGCTCATAATAACCACTTCCAGACACCTACTGATTAGGCTTAAGCTGTTCACTTACTTGAACGTGTAACCTACAAACAGGTCTCAAATGGGCGAGAGGAGTCATAAATAGAATGCAATTTTGAAAAATTAAGAATATAAATGTGCAGTTTGCTGTACAAAACTTCCTAAAGGTGATTATTACATTGTATTAATTGCTATTAAGTTTTTTTTTTACAAAAAACCCCCAAAAAACAAATACCAAATTTGCAAGCTGTCTCTATAGGGGCTGACTTGCCAAACAACACGTTAAATGAATACGTATAAACATCAGTGAATATCAAATATGAAAAGTCAACATAGCGCCATAAAAATTTTGGTTGAATAAAGACAAAAACTGTCATGTTCAACCTTTTTGTCTCAATTAAAAACAAAAGAAAAAAACCTGCTAGTTAATCCAAAACATTGGCAGAAAACCCTAAAACCTCTTTAATTTGCCTCAGAGGGTTGAATTTGGTAGAAGAAACTCGAAAATTAGAGGAAATAACATATTTATTGCAAAATGAGATGGGGCAATATCGAACAGTGTGGTTACCCTGGTTAGAACGAAATAAATTAGACTGTTAACTAGTTTATTAGCGAAGGGTTTAATTGAAGTAAGGTGTCTTTTTTGTAAAGGATTAATAAGCATTTAGAATTAACTTGTTGTAAACTCTTGACTAATTAAGTTGTTTTTTTTGTGTGTGTCTATTGTTGAATAGTGCGTTGTCCCTTTCCCCTTTATCCCAATTTTTCTTTTTCTTTCTGTATCTTTGCTTTTCTGTAACTATATTGGAAATTAATAAAAAGAGATTTAAAAAAAAAAAAAAAAATTTGCCTCAGAGGGGGAATACATTTCTTCCTGACTCGGGATAAGTCAACTTTTTTGTTCAGTACAGTCGTATTGTAAAATTTGCAGTTTTGCCAGTGGTGAATATTTGAATCCGTGTTATAATTTTGCCAAGTCTGTTTCACCAGTAGCGCTGGAAAAAATGTAGATATTATTCACTGCTGATTTCCACAGCAAATAGGATTGAAGTCCTTCCCCCCTATTTAAGGAGCTGTCCAGAAATGGGGTTGGAAGAAACTGGTAACATGGCAGCATTTATTTCTATGAAGAACAGTTGTTGCATAGTGAAAATGTTAATGTTGCTACTGGTAAAAATGTTTTAATTCAATATATGCAGCAGAGTGCAGAATTCCTGGCCATGCAAGTGCTTGTTAGATGAGCATTAAAGGGCGTTCTCTTGCTGCCCTTACTGCTCTAGTAAATGATCCCTTATATCTCCTGTTTTAATTGACTTGCACTATACAGTCCAACTAGTTTATCTTATTAAAACAAAGAGGGTAAATCCTATGTAGAAGCTGTAAAATAACTAAATAAGTAAAAAACTATTTTTGTTACCTGAGATGGATTTGCCATTCGCACAATGAGTAAGAGTAGGCCTCCTTCTTTTACAAAACCATATAATAGTAATTTATATGGTTCATTTTTAACATTTAGCATGAAGGATACCCAGACACATGTATAACAGCAAATATACTACAGTATACTTATTAACAATGTCTTGCTTTTAGGCCTAATACAAGTATGTATTTTGATGTGTCCCTTTAACTGAGTGAGTACTTTAATAGAGATAATATCTAATATTAAAGATACCAACAATAGGCAAGTTACACACATCTATTTATAATGTAAATATGTCAAATGAATGGGATCTTAAATAATCACGTAAAGATGATGATCATTCCTGCAAACCAGGACATATACTTTTAGAATAACTTAATTTGTTGGCTTGACTGCTTATTACAGTAAGGCTAAGATAACATAACAAGGAACTTCTAAAGATGTTCTAGCATTACTTTGCCTTATTTTCCTGGAAGCCTGGTGCACTTACAGTATTTTGTTCTTTGTACTCTACCATGCATCGACATGATTAGGGTCTGGGTCAGAGCTAGTTCTAGGAAAGGGACAGCTAGTTAATTATCACTTTAGAAAACCTGCTGTAAGGTCATACAAAATGCAACTGCACTATTGTTAACTACACATAGTAGGCTCGGTGTTCTGTGAGCAAGATCTAATCAAGCTTCATAAAAACTAAATAATAATGCCACTTAGACTGTAAGCTCTATGGGGCAGAGACCTCCTTCCTACTGTGTCTCATACCACATGGCACTTATATATATATATATATATATATATATATATATATATATATATTTACTGTATTTATTATAATATAATAATACTCTCTGTGTAATTTTGTATATTGTAAGATTGTACAGTGCTGCATATCCTTATAGCATTTTAAAAGTTATACTTGAATACATACATACATGCAAGAATTTGAAATATATCATTTATATGCTAATAGCAAAAGACTGTAAATAAACTGTGTATGTTGAAAGTTGCTTCAGTAATTAGCACTGGAAAATTGTGACAAATTCTTAGATGCACTGAAATAACAACAAGGAACGCATCCAGTTCCTACATTGCTTACAGTCTAAATAACCTCTAGGAACTGGTGATGCATTTGTAAAGGTTAATCTTCATTGAATGTTCAGGGTATTCGATCTACAGGAAACTCATCTGAAACTCATCCTGGTTGCTTAATTTGTTCACAGGATCATCAATGTCTGTGTGGCAAAAATGTGTTTCCATAGCAACAATTTTAAATCCCTAATTCTGATTAATCATTTTGCTTCGACAGAATTCCTGCTAGATTATAATGCTATTTAATATAATATTTCTAGAGTAAAATCAACTTATTGTTTCTCTGCTCACCATTTTCTCTTTAATGTATTAATGCAAAAATAAGGACTTTTTTTTACACTGTGATCATTTTAATAATATAAAAATTACATACATTACTTAATAAATTAATATATGTTATATTGTATGTGAGTTCTAACCCACATGTATGAACCCTTGAATTGTACATAGCTGCAGAATATGTTGGCACTTTCTAAATGCATCCTAAAAGTTGAACTACCCTTTCAACTTAATTTTCTCTTCATGCAGAAGTTGGTGTTGGATACTGATTGACAGTTAGGTTAAATACATCTTTTGTGATTTGGGCATTAGAGGTAACTCTTTCAAAATAATCCACTCTTAGGGGCTGATTTACTAATCCACAAACGGTCCAAAGGCGTCCGAATGCGTTTTTTTTGTAATGATCGTTATTTTGCGATTTTTTCGTAAATTGTCGCGACTTTTTCGTAGCCATTACAACTGTTTCGCAAAATGTCGCGACTTTTTCGTAGCGCTACGAATTGTCGGATTCATTCAAGCTTCAGTATCGTGACTTTTCTTGGGCCAGGTTGGAGCTGCAGAGTGCCATTGAGTCCTATGGGAGGCTTCCAAAATCATGCAAAGTCGCGCTCAATACGAAAAAGTCGCAACAAGATACGAGCAAATTGTAATGGCTACGAAAAAGTGGCAACAATTCGCGCAAGTCATAATGGTTACGAAAAAGTCGCGACAATTTACGAAAAGTCGTAACGGCGACGAATAAATCGCAAAAAATACGAAAAAGTCGCAAAATGTTCATTTTCCAATCGGAATTTTTCCAATTCGGATTCGTGGGTTAGTAAATCAGCCCCTTAGTGATGAGCGAATTTTTTCGCCAGGCATGAAGGCAGTGAATTTCCACCTTTCGCCATTGGAGAATTGTTTCACGGAAGTTCTGTGAAAATTCGCAGCGTAAAAATTCGTCGAGCAGAATTTTTTTTGTTGCGCGTCAAAAAAGGTGCAGTCACATCAAAAAAAGGGCGTGGTCGCGTCAACTTAGGCATGGTTGCATTAAAAAAGCACGGGCGACAAAAAAATAGACGCAGGCGACAAAGAGAAAAATAGACGCAGGCGACAAAAAAGACGCGGGCGACAAAGAAATAGCACAACAAATGCGCTTTGTGAATTTTTCGCCGTTTTGCGAATATTATTGCCTTTTTGCGAATTTTAGGGCAAAGCGAAATGGGACAGATTCGCTCATAACTATCCACTCTAACAGAAATACTATTTTTCTACATACAGGATTTGTGACAGTGTTGTGTTGTAACATAAATTTGATTGAAAAAAATTAGCGAAACGTGACTGATTCACTCATCACTACTAAACCATATATGTAAAGTGTAATATATTACAGATAAGGCTCTGAGATGCTGGTTTAGATCTTTATTTAGTTATGCTTTTGTAAATTTCATGGTGTGCAATTTCCATATAGACCCTTCATCATTACATCTTATAAATTATCCCTTGTCATAGAAATCGCAAGTCTCTAACCATTCCACAAACCATACCTGTCTATTAAGTCTGTAACCACAGTGTTATCAGAAGTCTACAACAAAATGTCTGCTTTCTTTAAGAGTTGACAGAATACAATTACACTGCACACACACACAGAGATTCTGTCATATAGCAGGTTAAGCTTCTAGTATAATTGATTAGTATAACTGATATATTTGAACTCATTTAAGGAGATATTGTAAAGCATTTTCTGCACATTCAACAACTTAGAATAATGCAAATGGTAAAGGTAAACCCCAAAAATAAGCAAATTATCAATATTACTAGATCCTTCCCTTAACTGTATGTCCATGTATTGGATGTTGCTTCAACCTGTACATCTCTTGTAGCATGTAAGGTAATTTTACACTTGTGTTTCATACATGAAATGTGTGCACTACATACAGTTTGGGGTAGCTACATGCCGCATAGTTGGGTAATCAGATGCATATGTTGAGCACACTATTGAGATCCAATGTCATTAACTGATAATATTTTATGTATTCTGTGTTACCTAATGGAGCTTGTGTCATATCTTTATTATATACAATTATATGTTTTATATATAAATTGTGATTTGTTTGTTTTAAGAAGATATGTAAATACAAGATAGCATTAAAATACTACAAATGCAAGCCCTGAACACATCCTGTCGAAAGGTAGTTGTAAACCCAGTCCCTTTTGTCATCAAGCTTCCTTTTACCCCCCTATAGTCCCAAACTTCAAGAGAGTGCCTTTGGAATCCATGCCCAACTCACTTTCATTAGCCTATTAGTTACTGACCAACCAGAATTTGGCCCATCAGCTATAATTAGTCTCTAGGTTAATAGCTAGGATGAGTATAAGGGAGACAGTGGAATTAGATGTAACATATCCACATTTGTTATTATCTTTGTAAATATATTGTATCTAGGTTTAGTGTTGTTTTGTATTTTTTTAATGACAACACTTTTTAAATGTTGCAAATAGCTTCTGTGCAGAGGTATGGGATCCCTTATTTGGAAACCCATTATCCAGAAAGCTCCGAATTACGGAAAGCCCATCTCCCATAGACTCCATTTTAATCAAATAATTCAGAATTTTAAAACTGATATGCTTTTTCTCTGTAATAATAAAACAGTACGTTGTTATTGATCCCAACTAAGATATAAATAATCCTTATTGGATGCAAAACAATCCTATTGGGTTTAATGAATGTTTTATTAATTTTTTAGTAGACTTAAGGTATGGAGATCCAAATTACAGAAAGACTCCTTATCCGGAATACCCTTGGTCCCGAGCATTCTGGATAACGGGTCTTATACCTGTACCTCCAAAGGTCACAATTAAATAATATTTCTCTTAACATCTTCTATTGGGTGAGCTAAACACTCATTTTTTAAACACCACACCCAGACATGTAAACAGTATTAAAGAACTTTGCTCTTCTAGAAAATTCTTGGGACTGACTTTGCACTGCAGATGCATGTGTGCTAGAAGTTCACTATTCCAGATACGTTTGTCCTTGCAAAACATACATCCATGTACTGTACATTCAATCAACCAAGATTCCAACCAATTTACCGTAACTGTGTTAAAAAAGAAAATACCCTACATTGATTGTTTAACCTTGCACTAGAAACAATGATGTATATTATATTACAGTGTACAAGTGCTAATCTTCTTTTAGTACTTTGTCTAACTTAAAAAAACAATTGTCGTTCTCATTTCAAAGTCGTGTTTAATGTTTGACTTCACAATAACCCATAGCTAAAAATATATTTGTGGAACATCCATCATTTTTACAAATGGAAACAAACATATCATGTGCAAAGATTTTTTTAGGCTTGTTAATAATTTGCATTTCAAGGGCTAACTCACCATGTATAATGAAAATTTTGTTTTGATTTTTTGAACATAATTGATTTTTTTTTAAATATGGCTCATTGATCCAAGTATTACAGATTTATGTGTTGTGTGTTTTTTTCTTCATAAATTATGTCTATGCTTGTGTCCATTTTTAATACTGTTCTAGTCTGTCATGATGCAACACAAAAATATTGTAAATGAAAATAAACAGATTTTGCTAAGAATTATCATCATGCCATGTTTTTATTGTAAGGTAAAATTGAACATTTTGTTACTGCTTAGCCAATGTAATTATTGCATGATAATGTCACTGTGTCTAAAGGCCTAAACATGATTTTTTTTACCATAGATATGAATGCTTATACAATTTGTCTAGTCTAATGGATACCACAGTCCATGGTGGCCCTGACCAGACATACAGACATAGTGAAGGTAATCTGGCTAAAGAACCAAGTGTAATGGAGACAAGGTCACCTACTTACTCAAGATGTGGCTCTCTGAGTTCCTCAAATTGTTCACGGTTGCCTCAAAATGGGTGTGGTCACATCAAAATGAGTATGGTTGCATCAAAGTGGGAGCAGTCACATCAATTCAGCAAAAAAGTTGCGTGCGTAAAAATAGTCGAATAGTAGAATTTTTTGCCGAAGCGGAACAGGACAGATTCGCTCATCAGTAAAAAACATCCCCTATCTGCCTATAATCCCCTTACAGAGTAATCATGTCCCCTTGCAAGTGCCTTTTTACCAGTGACAGTCTAACCTCATAGTCTAAGGGGCTGATTCATCAAAGTACGAGTTTGAATCCTGAAATGGGTAAAATTTGGATTAGAAACAATAATTTCTGATGAAAGTACGGAAAAGTCACGCTAATGTACGAAAAAGTCACAGAAAATACGCAAAAGTTCTAACCTTAATAAAAAAATACGAATTTTTTGTATTTCAGACCTGTCGTACTTTGATAAAAGTGCCCCTAAGTCTCTAGTTGCACATCTCTGCACTCTCTGAGCTTTGTCATTTTCCCCATTTTTTATAAAAGGTAATGGATGGTTCAGTAGCGATTCAATTCCAAATTCCAATTCCCTGATTATATGTGGATTAGACAAGATCTTGGTTGTTTTCTATTTGCGTGCAATTAATCTGTGTATCGCATAAAACACGTGAGAGATGATGGTGTGGAATTTCTGAGGAATGTTGAAAAGGATGAAACCCAAGATTTACAGGCCGGGTGATAAAGACAGCTGTAGATCCCATGGTTTCTTTATATGCTATTCCAATAGAAAGCTGATAAAATAAAAAGTCAAATATGCCAAATATGCCAAGAGAATTACAGATAGATTGTCTTTACAATATTTAATTTGCCTGTTGATTTTTTTTTAATCAGAAAAACTTACAGAGCAACCCCCCCAAATAATCCCATGGGAAAATCTTGTTCTGTTGAACAAAACAACAACTTTGCCAAATAAAACAAAAACAAATGAGAAATCACACTAGAGACTTTCACACTGTTCATGCTGTTTTAAGACACAGTCTAAAGCAAACAGAAAAAGAGCTTACAATGGACACTCAGCCTCAAACCTAAAGAAATGGTCATGTTGTCAGGCAGCAGCCATCTTTCCCTACCTGGCCAATACCATATAGTTTTTATGGTGCACCAATGCCAAACATATACTGTATGTTGGCAAAAACACAACAGCACCACCACCACTTTACAATGTTTCAGCACATCCAGTAGATTCTTTTTATTCAAGTCACTGTCCACATAGCTATAACAATCATTCTCCTTATATGTAGCCTACACAAAGCCGTTTATTGCAAGACTTGAGGCCTACAGCATCATTAAAAGTTTGCAAATATAAAAATTGTGTAATTTTTTCTGCTTTTCTTTAAATCTAGTCATTATTTACAGTTTAGTATTCTGGTGTTGAAAGACATATACTCATGTTCAGTTATTCAAGATGTGTAGTATCCAAAAATATATGGTTTTATGGTGTTATACAGTAATCATAAATATGTGGCTTATGGGGTTATGTAGTATTCATAAATATATGGTTTTATGGGATCATCTCATCCAAGATGACTAATTAACGTGCTTGCACAAGGGATAGGAGCAAGTGAATGGGGTTCTAAAGGATGACTCCATCAAGGCTCAGCCACAGCTACTGTAGTTTTAGGAAAGGGACAGCATAAAGCACAAGGTGCAGCACACTGAATCCCTGTACCTAACACCTGATTTATTTGTAAATACAGAGATCTCTTTGCCTGTCGTACCTAAGGGTGAAGACACATGGAGCTACTTAGTAGCAACTACTTGTCATAGCTGCAAAAGAAACATACCCTGCCATAGACAGTACTGAGAATAGCCTCTGCTGAAACACATTTAGAGACAGTTATCAGTAAATGATCTGCATTGTCTATTTTAGTAGCTGTGACATGTAGCTACTACTAGTAGCTCTGTGTGTCTTCTTAAGTGTTGCGCCAACTGTACCAACTGTGCAAGTGCATGCCCATGTCTGAACTTTTTGCTGCCTCTTACCTCACAGGGGAAACTTGTGCTCATTAGAATGCAAATTAAAAATGTTTTGCATTTCTAGCAAACATTAAAATTCAAGAACGTTTGGAGAAATGCAAGTGCACAAGTAATGAAGTCCCTACTGTACATGTTATTTATTAAGACATATAATCAATAACCCTAAAAAAATATCTAAAGTCACACTACTTTTGCTGCCACAGCTACAAATAAGCAGCACACACAGTAGCCACAAAACTCCTGCCCCTTATTTAAGCCATTCCACTTCCATAGTCACTAGTTCCATCTAGTTTTACAACCATTGTGCAGTATCATACAATTTACTATTAGGTAATATATTATTGTCTCACTGGGAAGCTGCCAAGTGTGTTTTTATAGATAATCCCTACCCTCATTCAATTTTAGACAAATGCTGATAACCCCGTATTATATCCAAGAAGCATTTTATCACCTCTTTATTTTATGGCTACTGGAAAATACAATTATATACTTAGACATGTAAGTTCCTTATAAACTCCCAGGGTAAATGTAATAAAATAAAAGACATAATAAAATATAAAAGGAGTTTGAAGTATATGGCAATTAAAAAATCATAAAAACCAGTGTCGGTGCCTGTAAAGCAGAAGCAAGCAGTCAAGCTGGCAGGATAGACTACCATTCCTCTCACTGACACAAGTCACAAGATTTTTAACCAGCAAACTATGTGTTTGCAAAGCAATATTATTTTACCAGGTGTGTAACCCGCTACTGAATTTTTTTTTTAAAGGTAAATTTTTATTGGTTTTACAACATCACAAAACAAAAATACAAAAAAATGTTTAATATATGGATATTGGAGTGAATGGTGTCGAGTCAGGTTTAGGCCAATACAGACAAGGGTACTATTGCTAAGGATTGTAGTTGTCACAGTGTAGGTGGGTGTGTTTAGATCTGTCGGGTCAGTTACAATTAGTGTAAGGGGGTAAGCTATGCGTCCAGATTGTCTTGATTATACCAATTTTCCCAGATCTTGTCAAACTTGTCATATGCCCCCCTTGTTTCGTAGGTTAATTTGATAAGGGTAAGAGCTCCATCCACCAGCCTTCTCCAGAATGTTAGGGAGGGGAGGGTGTCTCCCATCCAGTGCATGATTACTGTTTTTTTGGCGTAGAACATGAGCGTGCGCAGCCTAACTCTGGCCGCGTTGGTGAATAGTATTACGTCTATGACTCCTAACAAGCAAAGTTGCTAGTGTTTCCATTATTTGGGACTAGAATTTGTGTATGGGGGGACAGGACCAAATCATGTGAAAGTTGGCCCCGAGGGATTTACATCTTGGGCAGAGGTCATTCTGTCTCCTCCCAAATCTCATCAGTTTGAGGGGTGTTATGTAAGTTTGGTGCACAAATTTGTACTGTATGAGCCTATCCTCCATTGGGATTAGGAAGTTATAGGCATTTTCTGTGGCTTCCTCCCATTGGTCTTGTGCTTGTTCTGGGATGTCTTGCGTCCAAAGACGGTAGGCTCGATCAAAGGGTGGCTTAAATGTTGTCTTCACTACTGAATTTTTATAACCTACCTTAACCCTGCTAGTCTAGAGCCACTGTCCAGTTTAGCTTGCTAAGGGCAATGGGTTATGGGGTGTTTGTTTAACCTTCAAAAACAAAAACATAAATAATGACATTTAAAAAACTGCCCATTGGCAAGAGGTGTTGCCCCACATATAAAGCTATGTAAAAAGTGAAATGCAGCAAGCAAAATAAAGGCCAAATGCATGTGTACTTTTTAACTGGTATCTAAAAATACTTTTTTCTGAAATTAGTTATTGTCAAACTTTCAACCAAATCATTTCAAACAGAGTCTGTCACCTTTCAGTAAAACCTTTTGAAATGACTGCTTTACTGTTGTTTCATGATCAAAGCTTTTTCAAATAATGTTTCCCAGGAAGATGCAGCCTTAAAAATTAGTTCTTAATTCACAGGAAAATTGGAATGCAAATTTAAATGAGCACAGTAAATTAGGCTTTTCATTTATAACATAGGCTTAAAAAAATGACAAAACATTAAAGCTTGCCTAATGAAAGAAAGTGTCTTTTTGAGAAACTTTACAACATACAATAATAACACATTTTCTATGGTTTTAAAGCTATTTGTAAATGTAATTGCTACTGAAAGCAGTGTCCCTTGCTATTCTTGCACTGCTGGTACTGACTATGCTTCTGGGATTCTCTTACTTCACATGTTGATTAATCACAAAAGCATTAAATCATTGGGTAACATGGTGGCACAGTGAGTAGCACTAGTAGAGCTGGGATTCTGTGTTTCATTTCATCATAAACACTATCTACAGGTTGCCAGAATTACCTTTAGGTGCTCCAGTTTTCTCACATATTTCAAAAAAACATAACGATTGATTAATTGGCTCCTAAACTCCTCCCTCCAAATGCATTTTGCATCACTGGATATTTCATCAGACCCCCTCTGATAAAGCTTCCAGTGCTGTGAAATGTGTTTGGAGGGTGGTGTTCAGGGACCATGAAAATTGAGGTACATCTGCCCTTATGGTACAGGTATAGGATCTGTTATCCGAAAGTTCCGAATTACAGGAAGGCCATCTCCCATAGACTCCATTTTAAACTATTCTTATTTTTAGAAAGGATATCTTTTTTCTCTGTAATAATAAAACAGTACCGTGTACTTGGTCCAAACTATAATTAATCCTTATTGGAGGACTGTTAAATAAATTTTAGCAGACTTAAGTAATGGACATCCAAATTACGGAAAGATCCTTTATAAGGAAATCCTGAGCATTCTGGATAACCAGTCCCATACCTGTACTATATTGTTTATTCTAGGGCAGTATTTACACATGTATCAGGTGGCTTACTGCTAAGTACTTTTTTTTTGGCAGACATAGATTCACTGCGAAATTCCACGCTTTGCCATTGGCAAATGTTTTCATAAAACTACCACTAAAATTCACTGCAACAAAAACTTGCAGAGTGAGGAAAAAGGCATGACCGCATCACAAAAATCATATTAAAAAAGTCACAGTTGCGACAAAAAAGTTGTGCATGTCTAAAACCCCATTTCACGAATTTTCCATTTCACGAATTTTTTAGCAGTTTGGCTAATTTTTTCTCAAAACAGAACAGTTTCGCTTATAACTAGTTATAATTGATCTGAGAATACAGAGCGTGATTAAAGCCTACATCAAGGTGCACATTTTTATAAACTGTTCTTATGATTTGTTTGGCTGTATCGGGATGAATAGGTTGGCATCCACGGGCAAGGTCTCAGAGCCACCTTGATATATGACTTATCAAGCAGCAACTATTAATATCTCAAGAAATGAATATCATGCAAATCTAATGCTTTAATCCTCTGACACACCTCTAATGCTATCCTTGGTTAATCGGGCAATTCAATATGACATCACCTGCAAGCAAGAATATAATGCATATACTCGGTTGCCTCCTACTGACAAACCACTCACTGAGCTTAAACAAGCTTACATTTGTTACATTTTTAAACCGAACCATTAATTTTAGTGCTATTTTGTATTTAAAAACATATTTTAAATATGTGTTTTATACCTATTGTCTCAAAGTAACATGGCCTGTTTGTAATATCATATAAAGCATATAAAGCAAATAGCAATAGCATATAAAATTATGCAAAAAGGCCAAGCAGCAGCTTTCATAAAAATAATCATATATGCCTATGATTAAGAATGAATGTGTTCAAAACACACTGTCCCACTTTCTGCCTTGAGATTGCCATATTTTAACATGGTATTCTAGTATTTATGGAGTGTAAACCTAATGCTTGCCTTTTTTTGCATACTGGCTACTATTGGACTGCCGATCTGGGAATTAATCTAGCATTTATTGAGAATGAGTCAATTATGAGTTGAAGTCAGGTGTGAGCCAGGAGAAAACTTTTCATATTTTCTCATATAAAAAATAAGGATGATTGCAGTGGCTTTGAAATAGAGAGAAAATTGCAATAGAAACCCATTTCTTCAGTGACACCAAAATCATTCTTTCCATACTTTTTTTTCCTATTTACAAGTTAAGCTTCCTAGGCTCTTGTTGAGCACTCACAATTAGCGGTAGAGAATGGAGCTACCTGGACCCATAGGGTTAAAGGAGGGAAGCCTTGCCAGGGCTAGGAAGACAGACAGATGAAATGGTCAGATTAGGGTCACAGAGAGAAAGGAGGAGAGAAAGAGCAGCTCGTGTTGCCAGGAGACCACAGCAAGCACAAGCCAGGGCACAGAGTCAGAGATCAGCATCCAACTCAAAAAGGCGTTTGGCGAGAGGGTAAGGGATTTGGTGTTTTTGGCAGTTTGGGCTTCTCCTGGTGGGGTATCAGTTCAGTGACAGCATGGAGGTTTGGCAGGTGAATGCTTGTGGGAAGGGGCTATTACCCCTAGTGTTTATGTTGTTTGAGTAACCTCCTTGGGTTATGGTCCCTGGATGTAGGAGTTCAGAGTGAGGCTTAGTTATGCCTTAACTTGCCCACCTTTGTGCAGTGCAGCTGTGTGGCTGGCATGGCAGGGAGGGCCGTTCACGCCAGTAGAGTTGGCAAGCATTCCTGGGGGCCAGTGTTATGGTTTATTCAATTGTTATGTAAACTGTTAGCTTGTTTACAGTGTTCATAAAGCTGTGGCCATTTTACACCCATCCTATTTGGGGCAAGCACGAAAAAAGTTAAGTGGCAATGGCTCAGTGCGGATCCTGACAAACACATGCCTTGATGCTGCCCTGGTCAGCCAAAATTGATTATAATATTTTAATGGCCTATTTAGTGCACTTGAGCATCCACCAGTAACACGAACAATCAGCATAACTACTAGTATAACTTAAATAAAGAAACAAAAAAGCAAGAGTATTATTTATAAATTGAACACATTTTGGATGGGCGCTCATTACATTTTGTGCATTTCTTTTATTCTTTCAGTAATTTGAGGGAATTTTGTGTTTTAATATTATTTGCAATTGCTTCTAATTATAAATGTGCCAACATTCAAGACAAGGATATTTTGAGAGCAATCGCTATTTTTAGATTAGGCCAAAGTTGACATGAGTATTCCATGTCTATTATATGACATACTATAAAAGCACACTAGTCGAGGTTTAATAACATGTCTTAAATTTGGAAAAGTTAATGAAAACTTTTGAGGGAAAAAAAAACTATTAAAAGACTGCACTCATCACTCTGTATTTTACATTTCTGCTAATTTAGTGCATTGACGGACATTGTTCAGATGGCATTCTAATTTTCAGTTCATGTATAGAAAGAGAAAAAGTGTCATGTTTCCTACAATAACTTCCTGAAGTAGCAAGTAGATGGCATTATATCACTGTGGAACAGATTAAAATGGCAACACTAGTTTAAAAATATCTGTATGGCTTTTAATAAGCAAATTCAACTAATAAGTGAGTGTTTATATAATTTATTAGTTACTGTATCTAAAGTAACCTTTTCTCAAATTCTAATAATTCGAATAACCACTATAAAGGTTAAAGTAATTCTGTAATTTTTATTCAGACTTATTGCAACACTCTAGCCTGACGGAGAAAATCTTTTTGTCGATTGACATTATTTTCCATGCATTAATAGTTTCAAAATACATCTGAACCAATAAAATCTAACATTTTATAATTAATATTTTAAGTAAATGCCAAAGGGGAAAGTAATATTTCATGGAACTTAATTTTACCCTTTCTAAGTAGGGAGGATATTAAAAAATAGCACATCTCTATTTCACCATCACTAGAGGTTGTTTTGTCCTGTATACAGTGGAACAGTCTGAAATATTAACATTAGAAGTAAGTGAATTCTGTTATATTATGAATTTGCAATATTCACAACATTATGGTAACTGAAAGAAGCAACTGCTCATTTTTTATGAGTAGGAAAGGTGCAAACTGAAAAAGCACCCCCCCCCCAACAATGCTTCTGCCTCTCCCTTGAGATGCAGCTGCCTCTTGTGCCTAAATACAGGAATAGTGAAACATGAACAGGATGATAGGGTGTCCCCTTCCACATATCTTCATTGCATGACTGTCAAAGAAAGGACAGAGCCAAAGAACCCATAGTGCCTTGGACCTAACACCTTTCTTAGGGCTTATATGTCCTTTTGCACCTTTTAACTTTAGTCACCATTTTGAAATGGTCTGTGTGCGCCCTCAGACTAATCTGACCTGACCAGAACTAATGCAGCTCTATCTATAAAAGGAAATAGTGTATTGGGGTGGCCCTTACTTAAAATAGCAAATTGTATTTAGACAGATAGATTTAGACAGATAGATAGTTTATTTAGATGAAACAGAGCAGTTTTTACATATATGCTATTTGATGCAATATATTTCAATAGAGACCTACATTGTTCAGGGGTATAATTTTTCTTTAAATACAGAGCTCTTCACCATGTAATTGTTGGGCCATTAAAGGGAAGAGCCCTTGCACCTGATATAGAAGACCAAACAGAAGACTTAAAAAGGACATATTGCCTTTCTGCAGCATCATAGGAATGCTTGGCCTTACAAAGCCTTTTGCAGTGATGAAACTGTTAAATCTGAAAATCCTGTTTTAAATAGCAAAAAAAGCTACAAAAACATTTCTTTTTTTCAGAATCCATAACTGTTCTGTATAATGTCCCTCTAACCTTGATGTCATTTATAATGGTATCAATGTCTTTCTGTTCTGAGTAACATGGTTAAATCTATGGCAAGTGAATTTGTTTTATCAGAACTGTTACATACAATATCTGTAGACAGAGATGACATCTATTCTGCAGAGTTTAATCTATCAAATCTATCTACAATACATAAATCTATGCAGAAATCTAGAAGAGATAACAGGTGGCATGGATAAACATTGATTATAGCAGTACAAGAATTATTTTGCCTTCCTTCAGTCCTTTTCAGAATTTGCCATCTGTACCAGAATTTAGAAATTGTGCATGAACTGTTCTCACAAAACTACCCCTACACTGACAGTATGTTTTTCTAATAAAAAGATTTACTGTAGATGTGTAAGGTCAAGGGCAACTCAATATTAAACAGTGGTATTCAAATCCTGTATTATCAAATTAAATATATTAATATTATCCATAACTTATGCATACCAGTCCAGCTATACCTGGGCTAACTCAACTAAATTTAATCTCTGTTGTTTTCCTTTAAACTGACACAGAAATCCCTGGGCCGGCACATGCGCATTAGAGTGAGAAGCCGACTTTGTTGTTAAATTTCAGCTTTTCACTCTACTGCGCATGCGCAAGCGCGCCAACACTGAAGAAGGAAGCGCTTGCAGCTACCCCGAACTGGTGCGGTTCTCTCTTAACAGGGGCACCAGCTTGGGGTACAAGGTAAGTGATTAAAGTCACTTGGGGGTGCCTAACATTTTGGCATCTCCAAGTGACTTAGCCTTTTCTTCTTCTTTAAAGTCTAAAGTGGTGGCCTGTGTTTGTTGTTTTTTTTTTTTGAGAAATTATGACCCCCTGTTTCTATAATGTCATCTAATGTACTTGTAAACAGTAATCATATTCCCTTTTTTTCTAGAGAAAATATTCTCAGCCTTGGTGCCTTTCATTATAGTTTAATTTTCTATTATCTTTACCAGTTTAGTTGCATGTCTCTGCACTCTTTCAAGCTCACTGGTATTCTTCTTAAGGAGTGAAGCCAATGACTGCACTACATACTCAAGGTGGGGCTTTACCAGGGATCTACAAACAAGTTAAAAGGAGGACCCCAACATACTACCATTTAGTGTATCTCACACTACAGTATGTAATGTATTTGTACTGAAATGCATAACATTAAATCTCATTAGCTAGTTTGATTCCCAGTTCTCCAGTGTAATCAAATATCTCTGCAAAGTGGCAACACTTTGCAGAGAATAATTTTGTGTAATTTAGTATCATCATTGTACTGACAGTACTTACATTGTCCACCTCAAGATCATTAGATATCTAAAAAAAAAAGCACTGGTCTGTTTTAACACTTTGCAGAGAATAATTTTGTGCAATTTAGTATCATCATTGTACTGACAGTACTTACATTATCCACCTCAAGATCATTAGATATCTAAAAAAAAAAAGCACTGGCCTGTTTTATTTACAACCAGTTTTCGTAATCTAATTAGATCGCATCCATTGTCACCCCAGAGTTTCTGTTCACCTCCTCATAGAAGGCAACAAAATTTGTCTAGCAGGTTCTATTGTGCATAAAACCATGCTGGCACAAACTCTTAGGGGTATATTTATCAGGCTGCATAAAAAGTGGTGTAAAACGTTACCAGTGATGTTGCTCATAGCAGCCAATCAGATGCTTTGCTTTAGTTTTCTAACTGAAATCTAATTGCTGATTGGTTACCCTGGGCAACATCACCGGCAATGATTCACTTTTTACACAGCATGATAAATATACCCCTTAGTATTGTGATTCATACTGGAATTCATTTTCTTGTCCCTTATTGCACCTTCTAAAATGTTTTTTTTACCATTGATATCAAAGGATGAGAGTGGGATCATTTTTAAGTAATGGCGCCACATTTGCAATTTGACAATGTCACTGCACTATGAGAGACTTTAAAGAATCCTGATTATTAAGTAAAGTGGTTTGATGAAAACAGTTCAGAATCTTTGCTTTTTCCCTGCTCTCATCAACCAATTTACCTCTCTCTGGTCTCATCTCTTCTTTCTTCATTTTATTACTATTTATATTTTTAAATGTTTCCATTTTTGCTTGTATTGCTTGTAATAAACAATATCAATTAGTAAGATTGAGAGAGAAAACCTAAAAATGCATCTCACTGAAAGGTCCTGAAATAACATCCCATGCTACATGGCACCCTCTCTCCTTCCTAACGCGTTTCGCACATTAAGTGCTTCATCAGAGGAAGTATGGTGTGCCCATGTCACAAATTTAAAAAACTTTTTTAAGTAATTTGTATAATTTGTGCCTAGTACAGGGCGGTTGTCTTTGGGGACCCTGTAAGATGTATATTTGAAGTGTTGATATAGTATGTGCCTGTTATAGGGCTCTAATGGTAACCCCAAATGGGCTTTGATATGATAATGTATAATATATGCTTGGTGCAGGGCTTTAATGGTAACCCTGATAAATGTGCAAATTAAAGTTTTGGGTATAAAAAGGGAAGTGACATGGGCACACCATACTTCCTCTGATGAAGCACTTAATGTGCGAAATGCGTTAGGAAGGAGAGAGGGTGCCATGTAGCATGGGGTGTACCTTTCCATTTGGTATAGTATGTTTTTTGAAATTTGAATTTTGTATTTAAATTCTGAGCCAATAAATGGTTGTGTTTCTCACTGAATAATGTGTTTAATTATTATTGCTTGTAATAAAAGGCACTAGGTTTGCCCAGTATCAGTAACCAATAGTGATAAGCACATTTTTTTGCAAGGCATGGATTTGCAGCAAAGTTTTTTATAGGTAGAACTAACTGCACCTGTAAGAGTTCTGTTTATTAAACACTGTCCATGTGGTCAGTGACGTAGGCTCTCAGAGGACAAAGATAGTGTAGCATGGTCAACAGTAAGGGGCACATTTACTAATCCACGAACGGTCCGAATGCGTTTTTTTCGTAATGATCGGTATTTTTGTGACTTTTTCGTCGCTGTTGCGACTTTTTCATATGTTCCACGACTTTTTCGTATATTATCCGCAACTTTTTCGTCGCCATTGCGAAAAAATCGTATTGGTTTTTCCGCCGTTTACAATCGCTCAATATGAAAAAATCATGATGGCGACTAAATAGTCACGCAAAATACGATAAAGTCACAGCGGCGACGAAAAAGTCGAGACAAATACGAAAAAAACGCAACAACGTCAAAAAAGTTGCAAAATTTTCGTTTTCAATCCGATTTTTTCCCTTTCGGGATTCGGATTCGTGGATTAGTAAATCTCCCCCTAAGACTGTATCCCTATAAGACTTGACTTGCATCCCATAATCTGTTGTCCTTGCCAAGCAGTTTGTACACAGAGAGAAAAAAAACTAATATTTGGATTCATTTTTCCTCCAAAGTGGAAGCCAAGTAAACGACAAATAATAAAACAATGTTTCTTAAAGTGTTGTTTAGAAATGTTTTCAAAATCTTGTACAGTCACCTGGTTCATCTACTAAGAAAGTCCATAATGAGCTTTTCATTACAAAAATATTGTACACAACAAAGTTTCATACTATTATTGGTATAGATGGTGGACTGCCCTTCCTTACAAAATACATTTAATATATGTATTGGATGGTTTAGGAATTGGGCAGGTCTAAAATATTCTAAAAAAACATATCAGACATTTGTGGTGTATTAGGAGATTATGAAGTAAAGGGAACCAGTTGCATTTCTATTCATTCATGTGCTTTGTATGAGCAATCTGAACAATAGGATGGCAGCCATACCATGTTTGGTACGCTCTCCATTTGTTCTGCCTCTGGGCTGATTGAGTGGATAGTACATCTGGTAAAATGGTGTATGGTTGCCTTCAGCCCTCAATATCTTTATGCAAGACTGAATGCATCTAGACTGAATTGCATCTAGAAATTACCTTTTACTTGTCTATTAAAGCAAAAAAGCTTTTACATGTCTCGTAAAACTGCATGCCGTATTGGTTAAAGCAGTCATGTTATATATACACTATATAATGTTGTACAATATTAGCAATTTGAAACAGACCAATGATTTTTCATGAAGGGTTATATATATATATATATATATACCGTATATACTCGAGTATAAGCCGATCCGAATATAAGCCTAGGTACCTAATTTTACCTAAGAAAACTGGAAAAACTTATTGACTCGAGTATAAGCCTAGGGTGGGAAATGCAGCAGCTACTGCTAAGTTTCAATAATCAAAATAAATACCAATAAAATTACATTAATTGAGGCATCAGTGGGGTATATGTTTTTAAATATTTATTTAAAAGAAAAACAGTAAACTAGCTCTGTAAGTGGAGAAGAGGGTTAACAAAAACAATATTAGTACTACCACACGCTATTGCACATTGGCAAACTGGTGGCAGTCCCGAAATAAGGGGTAATAAGTATCTTAACTGGGAGCGGGCCAGGGCACTGGAGGGTCTGGTTGCGGGTGGCCTAATTTGCACACAAAGGACAGAGGGTGCTAGTCTGGAGGGATCCATGGCACCCGACTCGAGTATAAGCCGAGGGTGACTTTTTCAGCACATTTTGGGTGCTGAAAAACTAGGCTTATACTCGAGTATATACAGTATATATATATATGCCTCTTTATATAAATATATATAAATATATATAAATGGCTCTTCATTGGAGGCTGTAGTTGCTATCCAAGTGCATTACTTCAAGAATATCTGCCACAAATGCAGACCAAGCTAACTAATTCTTTAAAACAATGTTTGGTGTACACTGTTCTGCACTCTCTCATTAATAGCTTGCAAGCCAAATAAACTTGCAAACAAAAAATGCAAGCCCATCACTTTATTTATTTATTTTTGTCTATTTTACTTTGTTCCCTTGTGTAGGGCACACTTTTCTAATCCCACTTGAAAGGCCTAACGTCTATAATTATAGCCTGTTACAAATTATATTTATTCAAGAGCTGCCAGGTTTTATTATCAAGGGAACTCAGCTAGGCCAAAAATATGACAGTAGCTGAAATCCCTGTAGTATTTATGGGACATACATGATCAGCATATAATTGTTAGCTGTAATGTTTTTAGACCATCTCGTTTCAGAGAATAGTAAGCTGGAGTCAACTCTTCTCACACAAGTACCTGAAAATGAGAATGACTGGTTTTATATTTTGTCAGCATGTGTCAGAGTTTCCCAGCAGTGTGCCTTGTAACATCTTGTGAGCCAGATAATGAGCAGTTTAAAGGTTGGAACTGTAGCAAGATTAGCCAGGTTCCTTCTATTTTTCATATGTCCGCAAGGGTCTAGATTACAAGGTCAATCACACTTGGCACAGGTGCTTCATGGAGCTAAAATTCATTACAATGACATTTCTTATGTTTTCTTGTGAAATATAATATATCCAGTCTGTTATTTTAAGCATTACTGAGTCAGCTGAGCGAAATTAATCATTATAAAACACTAGAGATATGTAGCTAATTATAAAGGTGTGACTAAAATATGCTTTAACCATGTATATATTGCTTTATTCCCATAAAGTATGTAACAAAAGGAGTAACCTTGGTTTTTTGTTCACAACAGTAACAAATGCTATTTTTTCCTTGATCTCACTCAGTAAAGAAGTATGAAGTCAAGGTATCATTCAAGTCAAGGGGGATGTTACGTTCTTATTCAAGTGCTTTGTGAAGTTATTTATAAACTGGTATTAAGGGTCTTATAATGCTAAAGATAAACTGTGGTGTGAAATAATGTTGAAAGTTTACATGGATACTTTCTACATCTACACTTTATACTTTGTGCTTATCTTGAGCAAACGCCTGTGCTGTACTTGATCTCCTGTAGGATATGGTATGTAGAACTAGAAATACGAAAGCCTTCAAAATGGCTTAGAATTGGTTTAAAGCAGTTTAATGCATGAGGTATTCATTGTGGCAAATGTATTGTCTCCACACCTTCTCTCAAATGCATTCCTATTTAATAACATTCATTCTGCTTTTTTCTGCCAGTGCAGTCTAACCCTGACTAAAATAATTATGATTTACTTGGAAAAAGAAAAACACACATTATCGGTAATAGTTTAAATAATTATGGGTAATATGTGCATAATAGGGATCATTTACGTCTGCAAGTGCAATCACCAGCCATGACCAGGGACTGGTCCGATTGCCATCTTGGAGTCAGGAAGGATTTTTTTCCCCTTTGCGGCAAATTAGAGAGGCTTCAGATGGGGTTTTTTGCCTTCCTCTGGATCAACTTGTAGTTAGGCAGGTTAGATATAGGCATTATGGTTGAATTTGATGGACGTATGTCTTTTTTCAACCCAACTTACTATGTTATTATGTTACTATGATTTTTTCCCACAATGGGGACAGGTTGCATGCCAGTGACATGTGTGCCATATTCTTTTGGAGCAATAGCACTGCAACAATTGATGTAGAGAGTGAAGGAAACCCTGTAGCTACTGCCTGGCCCAAAGGTTTCTGTAGCTCCAGGGTTCCCCTGCATGAATACTGAATGGAATCCTAATTTGCATATGTAAATTAGGTTTCAGAAGGGTTAAATAGAAGCGATTTCGAAGTGTACGCTTAAAATTTTTGTTACTTCCTTGTAGCAGTATTTCATACATTGCTTAAAAAAGAGGTGTTAAAATATCCATATTCATTAACAATTAGGCAAATATAATTACATTGTAACTAGGGATGCACCCAATCCAGAATTCTGTTTGGGATTTGGCCTAGATTCGCTCTTTTTAGCAGAATTCATATTCAGCCTTAAAATCACTCATTTTCATGTACAAATTAGGATTCATTTTGGTATTCTGCCAAATCTTTTATGAAGGATTTGGGGTTCGACCAAACCCAAAAATGGTGAATTCAGTGCTCATTTATCAACACTGGGCCAACTTGCCTGTGACCAGAAACCATTAGCAACCAGTCAGTAATTGGCTTTTTTTTCAGCCAGCTGCAGGTAGAACAGTGAATTGGTTACCATGTTACTGCCCACAGGCAAATATGCCCAGTGCTGATAAATGACCCCCCCCCCCCAGTATCTACTGGAACTAAACATTTGGTTGGTATTTACATAGGGCAATCTTATACTGCTCTCTTTCTAGACATGTCAATAAACTTCGGCAAGTATATAATATATGTTAGATAGAAGCAGAGCAGAGGTGGATAGAAGACAGGGACAGAAAAATCAGTTTTAAGCAACACTTTAAACTACACTTTATTCTCAGCAGTTCAGCTTTCAAACAACAGAGTGATACAGTCATCTTTAAATGAAGATTACAGGCATGTCAGAGTATTTTCGAATGCTGCAGTTCATATGAACTAGACGAGAAAAACAAATAAATCACATCATCTAATCAGATTAAGACATCAGCAAAATCCGACAGATCAAATGCCTTGTGTAAACAATACATGCCTGTTTCTCAGCTCTATATGCTGAAACTATAGCAGGATTTATTTTCTGCATAATTACCTTCTTTTTCTGGAAAATAATTTTGCACGCATATATAAAAATATGTTATATATGACATCTGCAGTATGTGGGTTTTCAGAAGTCAAAAACTAGTAATGACACACTGTATACAAAGAACACATATCTGAACTACAATGCTACATCAGAAGCAATTGTTTCCTAATGTAATCTCTGAAATTCTGTAATAGTTGGCAGTGTTAAGCTACATTAGTTTTGCTGACAATTCTGTTTCCTTTTAATTTGCAGTTGAACAAAGGATGTTGTCACCCCAGGAAAAATATAGAATAAATATAATATATTAAGCAAATATACAAGCTTTTCTAGCTTGCAGGCTATACTGACACCTAACCCACACTGCAGTAGTGATCCCTAGAATACCTTCAAATGAGCCTATTCCAAAACTGGTCCAATGGTTCCAACACACTGCCCATATTGGCAAATAGTTTAATTTTTATTCTTGTTCGAACTGCTGGCATTACATTTTAGAGGCCATATAATTTACCCCATTGGAGAGGATGAAACTTGATTTTAGCTATAGTTTTCACTTGTATGTTACTCATATAGAATACCCCTGAATCTGATTTTTAGGATTGTGTAATGAGCCGACTTCAATTGGAAGCTCCATTCCTCTAATCTAAAGGGGGGCCTCTGGTGCACTGATCGTTTTTGTGGGAAAAAAAATAACATTTCCTATATGCCCATAATCCCCTCTAATGTACTTGTACAGAGTAATCAAGTTTCCAGAGAGAACAACCCCAGCCTTGACAGTCTAACCTAATAGTTTAAATCTTCCATCCCCTATACCAGTTTGGTTGCAGTCTCTGCACTCTCTCCAGCTCATTAATATCCTTCTTAAGCACACAACTGCACTGCATACTCAAGGTGAGGCCTTATTTCTTTACCTATAAAGAGGCAAAATGATGTTTTCATCCCTTGAGTCAATGCCCTTTTTTATGCAAGACAGCACTTTATTTGCTTTAGTAGCCACAGAATGACACTGCCTGAAAAATAGAAATAGTACTTTCTTTGCATACCTACAGGTCAGTAATAAATAAGTTAAAAAACAAAGGACCAAGGACTGACCCCTGCAGTACTCTGCTAACAACACTGGCCCAATCAGAAAATGTTCCATTTACCACCACTCTTTGTAATCTATCCTTCAGCCAGTTTTCTATCTAATCACATTTTTGTTTTTTGTATGAAATGCTTTAGTCCAAGTAGATGACATCCACTGCCATTCCAGCGTTGGGTTCCTGCTCACCTCCTCATAAAAGGTAATTATATGGCAAGATCTGTTACGCATAAAATCATGCTGGCACAAACTTATTGTAGTGTAATTTGCAATGTATTTAAGTACCCTATCCCTTATTACCCCTTCCAAAATCTTTCCTATCACTGATGTCAGACTAACAGGCCCATAGTTTTCAGGCTGAGAACATGATCCATTTTTGAATAACGGCACCACATTAGCAATTCACCAGTCTCTCGGCACTATGTCTGACCTCAATGAATCCTGAAAAATTAAGTGAAGAGGTCTGGTTATGTATGATACTATTTAATTCTATTTTAAACCTTAGGAATAGGAGGGTTCTAAAGTTATTATGTTTTATCCCTAAATAGTAAAATGTATTTCATGCATTTGGAATATATTACAGTATATAAAAAGCAAAAAAGTTTTATGGTAATTGTGTTCTTGTGAAAAAATATTTCTGTCCAAAAGTGTGTCATAAAGACCAAATGTCATTCATCCCAAGGTACCCAGAGGGTAAGGTTAATCTACACATGTTTAAAAACCATCAGAAGCAAAACAAATGTGTATTGTTATTAACAACCTATGAAGGGGAAAGTGTCTCACTTTCATATATATTTATTAAGCACAAAATGTTTTTTGAAAAACTTGAATGTAGAACTTCAGCATCTAAAAGCATGCAGGTTCACGTAGAAATCAATGGGAGTTGTCACTGGCAAAATGTAAGCATTTTTTTCAATTCAAATTTTTCAACTTTTTTTGAGAGTTTGTAGAGCCATTGGAAATCAAGAGTATAATACAAATTGAATACATTCAAGTTTTTTCACATTTTTATTCAATTGGGTTTCTTAGATTTTAATTTTTTAAGTAAAAAAACTCTAGAAATTCTAAAATTCAAAGGCCTATTTTTTAATTTTAAATAGGCTTCTAACTATATAACTAACTAAATAGCAGCACCAAGCTTAAATACCACAATAAATCATTTAAGGTCAACAAAGTCCAAATTCCCTAGGGGGAGGGAGACAATTTGTTTGGCACCCACTGTGACTATTTCTACTAATGTGAAACCCCTAGCTGGTGCTCCTTTTTTAATAGAAATTGTATGAGGCTAGGGCATTTTCCATTAGAACACCAAGCCACCATCTTTGATTTTTCTAGGAATCCCTTGTGATGGCCTTGGGTGGTACATGGACAACACAAGGCATAAATACCTAGGAAGATAAACAGAAGTAGAAAATACTCGTGGCGGGGCAAGAAGAGTACAAGCCCAGGGTCCCCAGGCTAGGAATTACAGTCATTTAAGTGAATTTAGGTTTTTGTGTACCAGGAATCCCATGGATTTAGCAAAATTTCTTTTCAGAGCTATTAAAAATGGTAATAAATCAGCCCCATAGATTTTATTATACATTTCAATAACTGATGCAACTGTACAACCTAGTCAATAAATTGTTGCCTACTTTACTGTATTTCTTTTGTCAAATAATCCTGTGTCTTTGATCGTTATTTTCTTTATCAGAGAGTTCCACATTATGACTGCTAAGGAAATATTTCTTTGCTGTAACTGATCCCCCATTCTTACAAGTTAATGCAGTCTGCACATAGTTACAACTATTTTTCTTTTAAGTCATTCTATTAAGTGGTTCAGAGGTGTTCCTATCCTGCATACAAGCTCTATTATGTGTGTTTCTGTGTGTGTGAAGATATAAACAGCACTTGCAAATGCTGTTAATGTGAATTTATATACCTACAGCACTTATGATATTTTGAACTATACAAGGATACTTTATCGAGCTAAAGCAGCCTACAGCAGAAAAAGCCCATTTAAACTTAAGAATTCACATTGTAATGTATATCTATCAATATATGTGTATGTATATATATATATGGTGTGGCTAAAAGAGATAAGCTTTATTGCATCAGCGAGTTACTGAGTGGAATGATTTATGTTCCTTCTCATTCCATGGTGCCTGAGTTTACCAAGATGTTTTTTAATTTCTTTGTTTTTTGGACACAACAGGCTCCCCATATGTACAATTACAAAGGAAAGAAAAAGAATTGTATTTAGATGCCATATGTTTCTAAATACTAACATGAAAAGAAACTATCTAGAGGACTGTGGATTGCTACTGTGCATACAAATATGGAGAGAGAATATGCTTTTTACTAGGAGACTGGTGTGCCATACTAACACAGTGTTTTCTAGATTCCTTCAAGATAACACTGTCAAATGCATACTTATGAGCATAGCATCAATAATCCTTATCTCAATATGTCCCTTGGGTATATGTTTGCAGGATTTACAACTTGCATATATCTGCTGTCACTACTCATGCTCCCACTACAATCACTCACTTCTTTGTTTCATTATCATATGCTTAGGTTTCTGTATATATATTTTAGAATTAAATATACAGTTGATGTTCATGAACACACTGAATGCCCACTAAATGCCCAAAGTGCCAAAAGGAGAGGTGCCACCATTTGGACCACAGTGGATGACAAGGTCACTGGGGAAGCCACACAAACAAAAAGAGCTCCAAACACTCCAAACTCATGAATTCTTCACTTATAACAAATCTTTATTGATCCATTAAAAACCAAGCACCTAACGCGTTTCGTGCGCATGCGCACTTAATCATAGGCACTGGGGAAGCCAGTCAAATGACTGGTGAAACTTCTTCAAGAAAAATACAGCAAGTCCTGTTGAGTACTACAGATATACCACGACCTGGATGAATGAAATTATTCACAACGAGAGCACTGACAGTAGCAAAAAAAAGGATTTTATAGGTTTTGACACTCTGGGGATACTGTCAATATCAAATGTGGTTTTCCTGTGAACAGGATGCAGACAGATGTGCCTAGTGCATCTATATGGAAGTGTAAGAAGCACATATTGATGCATGTACCTTTAATGAATGGAATTCATAAAATTTTTCGTGCAACTGATGATGAGCAACTGATGTTGAGCTGATAAAAATGCAGATGAAAGCCTTATGGTGGACCCCAGTCCTGGTAGGCCTTGGGCCATTGCCCCCTTTTCCCTGCTTCCAGACATAATTGACCCTTAGGGTATAAGAAGGGAATTATAATGCTTTAATCTTTTTGTATCTTATGTTAAAATCTATACGTGTAAACATGGATTAACAAACCTTCTCCGGGTGAATGGAAGAAGTCCTGTCTGGTTTATCTTTTCTTCTAAAGGGCTCTTACACACTGGTGTTTCATCATGTGTTTCTATATAGTTGATATCTACTGTGTTCCACTGCATTCTTCCTGATTGGGTTGTACTTATTCAAACGGATGCAAGTGCCGAACGCAGGTGGAACAAAACTCCTGTGGGGGAAAGCAGGAGAGATACAGTGCAGGAGAAAGCAGGGCATGAGCCCTTAGGATTGCCACCTAAAACATCAGCCAAATTATGCCCCTCTGGGTCTACTAGTCTACCAGTCAATTTGGAGAGCGCTGAAATGAATAAAGAAAGCGCGGAGGGACTGGGGAGCTGGCCAGCCTGGAATTCCCTCCAGCAAGCAGTGAGTTAAAGAGAGCAGGTTTGGGCGGGAAGAAAAGCAGCTCATACTCACCCCCTCCCCTTTTTCTGCCTGTCAGCTTTCCCTGCAGGTCAATCGGCAGGCACGGAGCACCATCTCCCTCCCCCCCCTCCCCGTTTAAGAGACAATTGCCAATACCCATAGGGCTGTTAAGTTATCCCACTTGCAGGTTCTAATTATTTTCTTTACAGGCTCTCGTTAAAATTAAAAAAAAAAAAAAAGTTTCAAAGTCATACAGTATATATAGATGTATGTTACATTTCGGTTTGTCACAGCAAATGGCGGGGGATAGTCCTTGGCCATTTAACCTCTGGTGGTGTTTGATAGTTTTCACATGCCCACTGCGTTTGCAGTGGCCGGCATTCGTTACAAACAGTTATTATAATAATTATATGTTTGGGAAAGTTTTGTAATACATGGCAAGGACTATTTTCTCTGATGTTGGATTCTGCAATAAAGCTGTGGCCGAACTCCACCCACTAAAAGCTATGGTGTCATTGTGTTTTCTTGACCGGTTTAGATTCAATGGGGATAAGTTGGTAGGGAGGGAAGGAGTCTCCACAGTCTGCATTAGCAGGCTAAAATGGTGTGTGTTAAATGCATCAGGGAATGCTAAACCATGTGTATGTATCGGAAGTGCACCGCATTTATTTTAACTACTGTTAACTACTTTCTATAACTTGTGATGGTGTGTACCAATAAGATGCAGTCAATTGTAAAGTGTAGTTTCTAAGAAGAGTTTCAGCATATAGTCACTGTTTTTGTTACTGGGTGTGCTGACAAATGTTTGAACTAACTTAATAAGAGTCTTGCCTGTTTGTTTTTATATGAAGGATTGTTAAATAAAGAAAATCTCTGATTTTTGCATCAAATCAAGCATTCTCATTGTGAACATTCTCAGTTCCTCATGATGATATTAATTCAGGCAAGCAGTGACTCTAGCTGTCCCATATATTAATGTTAAATAGACAAGAATGGGAGTCATTTAAATCCCTAAAAGAAAATAAGGATATTATTATGAGAAATGTTAACAAAGGGGGGAGTAACAGAATATTGAAGTATGAGCAATATAAGATAGGAATAATAACACTATTGAGTGATTCAAATTATTATAAACAGTTGAAAGCAAATCCTACTATGTAGTACTAAGGGCTGGGGACTCAGCCAAAATGTTGGATTATACAATAAATCTTTGAAAGCATCTATAAGCCCTGTGAATGTGGTTTATTTTGCAGATTTGAAACTTGTTTTTGCTGAACTGCAAATATTTATATAAATTCCCACAGTTTTAGCACTACCACATCATATTATCCATTGATCTGAGTGCAGCTTGTAGCTTCATAAATATATATAAATCATCTGTATTGCTTACAATCCAACCTCTCAATCAGTATAAAAGTAATGCCCAAGTGATACAGACAGATGGACCATCATATGCCTAATATTGTAACATTTATGGAATTTCAAGGACTTTTTAAAGTAGAAGGAAAGTAATTTTGGCATTTTACTGCCAATAGATTTACCACATTATTGCTACCTAGAACACTATATTTATTCTGCAGAAAGCTTTACCATACCTGAATAAAGAACCCTAGAAGCTGCCATTTTAGTGTGGTCTTATTAGCTTCCTGCTGCAGCTCTAGCTGTTGCTAGCATATATCAAATATTCTGATAGGAGGGGGAGTAAATTCTTGTGAATTCTTACGGGAGGGGGAGCAGGAGAAAGGAGACTGGAGAGAGCTAAGCATAACTCTGGCCCCAGGACTGAAGGATTATTGTGAGAGGAAGTCTGATACCGGAGAACATGTGTACACAAAAAAAGACAAGACATCCTGTGTGCAAACCATGACTAGTGCTATCGTGGTGACTAGGTAATTTAATCTTTATATCATCTAAATGCAGTTTTAATAAGGAGTTTGTGTAGACAAAAGACAAAATTGAAAATGGCTTAGGAGTAAGACAGTAGCTAAAGGGGTGTGTGGTCTGCAAGCATGGTGATGGCAGCATGCAGAGCTAACTCTGTGAAGCTACAGTATGCCAGTAAATAGTATTTAGAATCTATGTGTGTATTTACAAAAATAGGGGTTATAAGTTTCAAAATTATGATCATAAAATTGACAAGCCACCATACCTCGTCAAGGTAAACCCCATATGGTGGTTCTAATTATTTACCTCTGGTTATATCTTCTGACCAGGGCACTGGTTTTATTCACAGGGTTTAGCCCTCCCCCACTTTTAACTTATAGGAGAGAGATTGCTAGACCAACACCAATTTTTAAAGGCCTAAGACCACCAATTGGTTTGGCCATTCTTCCTGCAGAATACTTCTGCTAAAGTATAAAATTACACAAAAGGGGGATTTTGGAGCACTCCAAGACTAAGTAAAATATATAAGTACAATGAATTGGATCTGGCTAAGTGACAATGCACATTCCCTGATCCCCTGGTTCACTAGTAATTTAGTATTTATGCATATTTAACAAAAACAGGGGTTTTTAGTTATAAAGTTATGATCATAAAATTGACAAACCTCCATACCACTGTCCTGGGGTATTATAAATGGAATTGGCCCTGTATTTTTCCTGCTGCGTGCTCCTGTTCGCTAAAAACAGCTTCGGCTTCTTCCATCTTCTCTTTGTTCTGGTCCAGGAAGTGCATGCAGTCTTTCAAACAGTCAAAGGGATGTTACTGGACCTTGTTTTAATCCAAGTCATTGGCCCTCCCACCCACCCCATGCCAATAGACTGTTGGTTTTCAGTTTTCTCATTTCTTTTATTTAATGCCAGTTCATTTTTTAGTCCCATTAAATAAAGTTGTCTTTCAAACAGTCAAAGGAATGTTATTGGACCCTGGTTTTATCAATACTTCAAATAGCCCCAAAACAGGTCTGTGGTCCGATTGTCTCATAAGTGAGCAAGAGCCATATTTCAGAACATGAATATCATCCTGATGCCGGCTTTCGATCACTCGATCAGTGTAGGAAGGTATCCTCTGTTTCTTACTGGTGTCATAGTCATCGGATCCAATATTAAATCTATATGTGGGGCGGAAATGGATTTTGCCTTCCTTAAATCCTTTGAATATAGAACCTTTAGTCACCTCTTCTGACAGCTGGTCATACTGCAGGAGGGACCTCATGTCATCTTCTGGAAGGTTCTCTAGGATGGAATCAACTTCACTCCGACTCTTGCTGAAGCGGAAATTGAAGTCCCCAAACCAAAAGACTTCATCAAACCAGCTTGTCACATCGTCGGGATCAGAGTAAATGGAGTTTGTGTCAGGAACATTTTTTGGAAGTTGCAGGTCTTTGATTATTTTCTCATAATTCTGTATTCTTTTCTTTACTTTGGAATCTCCTGCCGCAAAGTGGGCATTGATAAAAAGTAATGAGGTTCCAAAGAATGTAAATGAAACAGCCACAGCCCCTTTGGTCTTAATCATTGGGAAGAATCTCATAGTGACGATTGCACATTCAACCTCAGAGCAGAACCACGCGAGATCTCGTCTGATAAACAGAGACAGGTACAGGACACCATGAGCTGCTGAGTGGAGCAAGACATAACGATGCCCCAGTGTCAGCTGCAGACGGTTTTGCCATTCTTGCCTGTTGGGGCAGCCTTCTTGCACTCCGATAACATACAGGTCTTGTGCAGAATCAGCACCCAATGGAAATAGGAAATCATCCAGTCTCTCTGGAAGATCCTTTTTTCCATTCATATTCCAGGTGGCAATTTTAGCTTACTAAAGCTTTCAAAACAATTTTGCAATTAAATAATTTAGCAATTTTTGCAATTCCATAACAAGATATGAAAAATCATCTATTTTTTCTATAATATAGACACATATATCAGAAACATATTTTATTTTATGCACAAAAATACAACAGATTTGGAAAGTCCCATGTCTCCGAAAAATGTCAATACCAAATTTGTATAGTTGTATAGAAATGTTATGGGTCAAAAACTCCCAGCACCACAATACCAAATTGTCAAAGCACCTCTCCAGAAATCAGTGTTCTTTATATTAATGGCCAAACATTTCACTAACATTAGCTGTACCCCAGGAAACCATAAAATACATTCTGCAATCCATTCCTCAAGTTAGTGGTTTTTATAACTCTCTATTTCTGATTTTTTTTTAAAATCCTTTTAAAACTCCTACTTTACAGCATGTTTAAATGATTCCCCTTTCTCTGTAATAGTAAAACAGTACCTGTACTTGATCCCAACTAAAATATAATTTCCCCTTATTGGGGGCAGAACAGTCCTATTGGGTTTATTTCATGTTTAAATGATTCCATTTTCTCTGTAATAATAAAACAGTACCTGTACTTGATCCCAACTAAGATATAATTAATCCTTATAAGGGGCAGAACAGTCCTATCAGGTTTATTTAATGGTTAAATGATTCCCTTTTCTCTGTTATAATAAAACAGTACCTGTACTTTATACTGTTTTTTTTTTTTTTTTTTGTGGCTAGGCTGGTTTTGGGAGAGGGCCTTTTGTTGCCATGTTCAGCACTGATATCTGACCAATTTCAGCTGACTGTACTAAGGACTGTTCTGCCCCCAATAAGGGGTAATTATATCTTAGTTGGGATCACATACAGGTACTGTTTTATTATTACAGAGAAAAGGGAATCATTTAACCATTAAATAAACCCCTACTGTGCATGTTCATGTTACTTTCCACCTGCTGTCTGAAAACAGAATAACAGCCTAAGAAGGCTTTTTTTCCCCTGACACAGCAGGGAGATGGCACGAGATAACACAAGATAACACAGGCTATCCTGTTTGTAACTTGTTAAGTTTTGGGAAACCCAGCGCTTCATCTGTAGGTCAAAGTGCAAAGTGGAGATGGGGAGGCTGCACAAAAGCAAAACAGATAAAGAGAGGCAACAGGGGAAACAACAACCACTCGCTCAGCCTGCCCAACCAGTACTGACTGCTCTTTTTAAAAAAAAAAAACCCCAACCATAAACATGGCTTATCTAAAATGGCACCTGTACCTACATCTGCATTTGCGCTGGAGGAGAGTGGATCTGCAGGGGATTTGCATGAGGCCACATCACTACCATTGGGATCTGAGGTGAAGCACTGGCTGCATGTAATATCCCTACCTATCTGGCTAATCTTTCCTCTAAAGTAGATACAGAAAATGTAAGGTTCGGTGATACCTTCTATTGGTTATTTAAGTGAGTAAAAATTGCAAGCTTTAGAGATGATAGTATTACATATCTTCTTCAGGCTTAAAAATGTTACATTAAATTTAACTCTAATAGAAGATATTTACACATACCAGGACAGATTAGGGTGGGATTAACAAAAGAGTGCACATGTGGGAATTAGACAAGCAAAAAGTCAAGAGACAAGATAAGGGTCCACTGGGTGGGATAACAAATGGATCTAGATCCACTAGATCTTATCCACTTTATATCCACTTTATATGTCCATATCAAACTGTAATAAATAAACTACAAATAGAAATGTGACATGTAAAGACAAGATTAATATTTAGGCCCAGATATGGATAAGCCTCTTAGAATATACACTTTAGCTTCACTCTGCCAAGGATGCAAATACTAGTACAATTAGCACCTTTTGAGATAAAGTCAGCCTAAGGAATGTGCCTTTTGAGATGTAAATTGTCCTTAGCTGTGTTTTTCTAGGTGGCAGATCTCTTAGTTAAAGGAACAGTAACACCAAAAAATTCAAGTGTATAAAAGAAATTCCAATAATGTACTGTTGCCCTGCACTGGTACAACTGGTGTGTTTGCCTCAGAAACCCTACTATGGTTTATATAAAGAATGCAGCTATGTAGCCATGGGGGCAGCCATTCAAAAGAGAAAAAGTACTGGCACTTAGCAGATAACAGATAAAACACTATTGTATTCTACAGAGCTTATCCGTTATCTGCTATGTAACCTGTGCCTTTTCTCCTTTTTTCCAGCTTGAATGGCTGCCCCCATGGCTACACAGCAGCTTATTTATATAAACTATAGTAGAGTTACTGTAGCAAACACACAACTTTTACCAGTGCAGGGCAACAGTACATTATATTTAATTTACTTTAAAACTCTTTAATTTTTTGGTGTTACTGTTCCTTTAAAGTCATATCTGCACTAGGGTGTTTAAATTCTTCATCAGTTTGAATTCCCACTCCTTCCGCTCTTGTTGAGTCTTGAAGTTACCCATTAATACTGTGACCCAAAGATCACTGATGCAGTGGTTGTAACTGCAGTGCTCTGCCACTGGGACATCTGTGTTTCCATGCTTAATGTTGAACCTCTGGGAGTTCATTTGCTGGAGCAGTGTTTTGTCCTTTTTTTCCCATATATAACCCGTAGTGGGGCATTTCAAGCATATTATTAGACACACCATGTTTTCTGATTTACAGGTAAATGAAACTTTTATCTGATAACATCTTTCCTTTTCCTAAAAAAAGGAAAGAGAAGGAAACTAATGATATTATACAGGAAATAAATGTTTTGGAACAAGTTCATAAATTCACTCTAGCTTAAAGCACTTACTACACACTGGAAATTAAATGACTGCAACTCAGAGCTTTATTAGACCAGCACACTAGCAAAACCTATTTATCTTGTAAACAACAGAGTTGCGAATAACGAAACACTTTGCAAGAATATTAAAGAAAATACAACCCCTAACCCATATCTCTTCCATTAGAGACTCTGATAAAATGTTTGAAATCATGAATGACCTGGTCAGACATAGTATACTTACTTTCATTAAGTTTATACAAAGAATATAGAGGGGGAAAGTGACTTATTTATTAGGGTAGCTAATGTACCACAATGGTTCAAAGCTTAAGCTTGGATTCTCTGGTTACTAAAATGAGAAAGAAGGTAAAAACTAAGTAAGCTTTATCAGAAAGGTCTATGTAAATCCAGCCATAAGCACTCACAGAAACACTGCACTGAGTTCTCTGAAAAAAGATACAGGATTACTTGTCTGTCTGTTTGTTTTCCTCTGCCAGAGACATGCAGCTCTCTCCGCTCTCCTGCCCCACCCCTCAAGAATGCTTAGAACTCCCTCCCCCCCTTAGGAATGTGGATCTGAGCCAATCAGCAGGAAGCTTCCTCATAGTCTTACACACTGAGCATGTACACTGGTCTTGGTCTTGGTGCAGGAGCGAGGCATTATGGGAACTTTCTTTACAGAGCTCAGTTTTTTTTTTCCTACGAGGCTTCTGATCATTTCAATGGGAGAAATATGGGGAGACTTAAGGGCACTATTGAGAGAATGGAAGGTTTGCCTGCCTTTCCTTCTCCTTTAAGAGGAAAAGCCCAGGGAAAAGCCCAGGCCCAGATTGATACAGTGCCGCATACTATAAGGAATATAAAAAGGAATTAGCTCCACTTTATTATCTTATTCTTATTTAGTTCAATTTAACAAAGGTCAGATTTGTACCCTCAGGCCAAGGAGCCGCAGATAACGATTATCTCAACACAGGACAAGGATCCTCAGTTATGCTCAAGTTATAGAACAATATTCCTTTTACAGTATATCTAAACATAAAGGTTTACGCTACAATTCTAAGTAACAGACATATGATACTGTATTTCCAGACCAGGTAAGGTTTGTCCCTAGAACAGAAGGAAAGGGTAATAATTGTAAAGTTATTTTGCTTTTGCAGTATGCTAAAGAAAAGCAGGTCCTGACACTGATACTTACCAAAAAAGCATTTGATAGAGTCTCCTGGACCTTCTTGAACAGAATCTTAGCTAGTTTTTGTTTGGGGAATAAAACTATCAACGCACCAGAGGCCACCTCCTTAGATTAGAGGAACGGAGCTTCCATTTGAAGCAGCGTAGGTGGTTTTTCACGGTGAGGGCAGTGAGGTTGGGGAATGCCCTTCCTAGTGATGTGGTAATGGCAGATTCTGTTAATGCCTTTAAGAGGGGCCTGGATGAGTTCTTGAACAATCAGAATATCCAAGGCTATTGTGATACTAATATCTACAGTTAGTATTAGTGGTTGTATATATATAGTTTTTGTTTGTGATAGTATAGATAGGTAAGTATAGGTTGTGTGTGCTGGGTTTACTTGGAAGGGTTGAACTTGATGGACTCTGTAACTAGAAAAATAATTTTTGTACTTTATTACAAACCCTTAGCTAAGAGTTAATGGTATTCTATTCCAACCAGTCAAAATACAGGCCTAGTAAATGCACTGCAAGTGGTTAAAACTCATCCATTAACTTATGCAACTCTAAAGATATGAGGGTTGATTCACTAAAGTGCGATAACGTTTATTGCGTTCTTATTTGCATTAAAATTGCCGCACAAAAAAACATGTGATTGGCTGAAGTATTATCGCACGCATTAAGTCGCATATCCCATGCGTTAAATAGCGCGCAACCGAATGTGTTAATTTTACCGCATTGCGTTAATTCTCACGCAGAAATAATAGTAACGCATGATTCACAAACACTTAGACGCGCTAAATGTCACATTAGTCTATGCGAAAATTAACACCTATTTGGAGTAGGCAGTAATTATAGAAAAGAACAGGTCATGAGCTTTTGGCAACACAATATGGACTTTGCAGTGGGATTTATTCAAGTCTGTGTTGGCCCTAGAGTGATGCAGCCTCCAGTTTGCAGGGAAATGGTCATTTTAAAAAAAAAAAAAGTAGTTTTACGAACATAATGGTGTGTATGGCTAATATGGCGTGCGCGATAAGTAGCGCACATGCGTTAATTAGCGCATGACAAGTAGCGCGCTGCGTTAATTAGCGTCAAATACCGAATGAAAATAGTCTTCACGACTTAAATAACGCAAACAGCATCGCGTCTAAATTAATGCAAATATCCTTTTAGCGAATTGTGCGTTAAGACGCGATAAAATTTTTAACGCATGCTATAAATAGTGCTCGTTTTAACACACCTTAGTGAATCAACCCTATGGTGTACAAGGTTTAGGCTTACAGATTCTCATTATGTATTGCAGACTGTGATAGATAATCCATATTTTAACCCTAGTCCAATGTCAGGGACTTTTAAGGTGATTTTTTTTTAATAACGGGAGTATCATGACTTTAACAAATATTCAAAAGTGATGGGGACAGCATCCTGGGAATATCATCAACTACTAAGTTACTTACAATCAGTTAAAGCAGGGGTCCCCATCCTTTCTCACTCGTGAGCCACAGTCATATGTAAAAAGACTAGGGGAGCAGCACAAGCACCATAAAAATTCATGAAGGAGCCAAATAAGGGCTAAGATTGGCTATTAGGCAGTCTCTATGCACATTATCAGCTTACAGGGGGCTTTATTTGGTAGTAAATCATGTTTTTATTCAACCTAAACTTGCCACCAGGTTAGAAATTCAAAAATAACTCCCTGGTTTGGGGCACTGAGAGCAACATCCAAGGGGTTGGTCACGAGCCCCTGGTTGGGGATCACGGAGTTAGGGGATTGGAATAGACCCTTAACCAATTGAGACAATATAGTTGATAAATCACCAGATGGGAATTAAATATATCACTACCAGAAGATATATGGTTTAGGGTATTAATTTAGCCCATAAATCTTTGTGTGCTGCCAGAACTAATGAGGCTGAAGTTAAGTTGAAGTTAATTACAAGATGGCACTATTCGCCTATCAAACTTCGCAAGATGTATCCATCAAGTTCAAGTATGTAATAAGATGCAAGGTACACACCAACTTACTGTATATGGTTAACCTGCTATATGGTTAACCTGCTAGAATAATTAAAAATGTAGAGATCAAGTATACATTTTTATGGACAATGCTCCAATGATACTCTTGCACATTGATCAAACTCTGTCTCAAATTATACACTTGCCATTCATTTGTTGCAATTAGCAAAGGGACTGATTCCAAAAAAATATGGAAATCGACATCCCCTCCGATGATTTTAGAATAGCTAATTCAAACGGAGGACATTGAGAAATATATACAGTATATACCATAATAAGAGCAAAGAGTATTGAAAGATCTGGGCCCCTTGGGTAACCTAGCTACAAACCTCTGTAATACAAGCATTGGGTAATAAATATGGTGATAAAGCATGCATAAAATATTGGTTCATTCGATTGCTGAACCCACTGGGTTTGGATTGATATTGGGAATGGATGTTTCAAATAATAATTGCCACCATAGATCTTCTGTGCAAGACTGGGATATTTCTATATTTGGATGTTTTGATTGTATGTTCCTTTCCTTCTTCCCCTTTTCTTCTCTGTATCATTTGTATTTATATAGATAAAAAATTATAAAAAAAAAAGATTATGTAAAAAAAAAAGTCTTAGTAAGTCTCTACACTGAGACATAAGTGAAGCATTTCGCAGTGTGTATCTCTGGATATATATATATATATATATATTTATTCGTTTTCTCTAATTTTTTCTTAATTCAAAAGACCACTACTGACTACTGAATTTACTGTCACTGCAGTAGTCTTCTGTTCCACTTCCCTTAGGCATAGAAAATTCAGATGAAGTTTTAAATGCCCTTAACCACACACATTACAATCTAGCAATGATTGAATGCATTATAGAGCAATTTCATGGAACATCAAATGCAGTTTGGATAAAAATTGTCTGTGTTTAAATTGATGGTGCAGGTTAGATAGCAACAATCTGAGGTGGACTCTTTTTGTTGCCTCGGTATTAAAGGTGATTTTGACTATCCATGTCTAAAACAAATTTATAGCATTTTCCTGTTCTGTCAGTTAGCAGATGTCATTTTTCCAGCTGCTCTCAAACAGCAATAGTTACTTTTTAGTGTGACAGTTATGCCTTGTAGTGGCATTATTTTATGAGCCATACGCATGGAGACACTCCTGCCAATTATACACTGAATTCTGAGGTGATTCTCTTTTATATCATTTTCATGGAACTATAATAGATACTTGTATCAGATTCTATTTGTTATTTGAATTTACTCAGCATCTCTATGTAACTTGTAAATGAGCCCTCTGCCAATTAATTTATAGGTAAGAAATATGTTTATCAAGGTATGATCTATAGTTTGGTCATTTTAATATCGACTGTATATTATATAGTGAATACAGTACCTCCTATTGTAAAATATAAGGATATTGTAAGTCACCAAGGAATTTCATGACTATATTAAAGCACAAGGCCAAAGGCCTGTATAATATGACCATGAAACTCCGAGGTGACTTCTAATATGCTCATAATTTACAGACAATTCATATTTGATTTAAGAGCATGTGAATAAGAGAGTAGACGAGCAGGAGAGAAAGGCAGCATAAAGGGGGAAATACGGTTTTTTCCTCTTTCCTCTGTTTCACCCCTAACAATCCCACTTGCTACTTTTCCCATCAGCTCCCTCCTTTCCGTTCCCCCTCTTGATCTTCAGCCCACAAGTAGTGAGCATATCAGATTGGCAATATGTAAGAGGGAGCAGGGAAGTACATAAGCGGATGCAGAGAGTAAAGGGTTTATGGACAGAGCAAGCAAGATGGAGGGAGAACCAAGAAAAAGCAGCAGCAGGTCAGGGATAACATGCACATATGTGTGTGTGTGTGGGTGTATATATATACATGCATATAGGATTAGCTCCTTAAATATTCTAGTAGCAGCAGGTCCTTTTACACAGGGATTCAAACTAAAATTTGGCATGTGATTTTTTATTTGACACAGCAGTTTTGGCAGAAAATGGAAGTTCATATAAAACAAATAAGTAGCAATCTTGCTGAAAAAACAAACTGTCCTTCTCAGGGGACACACACAACCAAACTTAGGTAGATTTACCCCATGTAAGTGTAACCCTATTTTGGCTACGGTTGTACTTTTAACACGCAATCACCTGCGTGTGGCGCTACAGGAGCCCTGAGCCCCCGCTTATTTATGGGGGACAGGTATGATATAAATGAATGGCGTGCCTCCACCCAGGATAGGTATAGGTAGAACTGTATTTCTCCTCCCTGGGAAAACTCAAAGGGGTCCTCCTTGGACCCGGACTCCCCGCAACTACCGGTACCTTGCCCCTCCCTTGGGGTAGCTGCTTACCCGGCAGTTGAGGATCCTCAGTATATGAACAGCCAAGACACTGGTTAAAATGGTGAACCAGATGAACTTGTTTATTGATGCAGGCAGAACACTTCAGAGGATGTCACACAGACGGCTCAAGTCACACACTCTCTCTTTGGGCTACCCCCGGTCCTCCCGCCGGATGCTTCCACCTAGGAACTCACCCCGGTCCACGCGTAGGGCCCCTTCACTGGGAACACTCCCAGGTGCTGACTTGGCTCCTCTTACTACACACTACAGGTCCTTAACTCCAGCCATGAGTGCTGGGGGGGGGGGGTCTAAACCCCTCTCTCTCCTGTTGGGGCTATCACTGCCCGTTCTCTCTAGCCTGCCTGTCACTCCTAGAGTGACCTGTTACAGTACCTCCTGTACTAGAACACAAGCCTGTTATACGCTTCTTTACAAGCAGTCCCAGGACTAAGACCTGCTGAACATGAGAGTCATTCCCTTTTATACTTTTAGCACAGCGACATCTAGTGGTTGCTGTTAACTTGCAGGGAAACTCCCTTTTCACACATAAACACCTAGGACCACCTTTAGGTTTCCAAATCTCATAAGGCCACCCTCATGGTGCCTGTTTAATGGGGAACTAATCCTGGAGGGGCCCAATTCTTTGGGGTCCCTACATAAGTAAATGCAAGATAAAATCACAGTCCTTTGTAGATCCCCATGCTTTCTCAGAAGCAGCTGCACCTCAGCCCCAAGTCTTTAGGGCATCTGGTCCTTGCTACAATGAAATTTGCCTCTTGTGAATAAATATCCTCAGACTAAGAGATAACTCCTTGTCCTTGTCCCAAACACACTTTTACAAGCAGTATGAGCCCCACACTGCAGCTCCAGTTGCTCGCTATTCTTCAAGAACACAGCAGAGAGCAAAACACCCTTGGAGCACCCCATTTAACTACAGGTGAGTCTTATCAGCCTACGCAGCTAAACAGACCCTCGGTTTCTGTGTCAGCCCTCCATGCTGTTTTATAAAGGATTCTGGGAAGGATTTATCTTTCGTCTATGATTTTCCAAATCATGCTACAATATATATATACTGTATTATAACATTTAAGGGCAGGTTTATCAAAATGTGAGTTTAGAGCTTAATAAATAAAAACTCAGCCACATTCTATTCACTCCTATGGGATTTTTAGAAGCGTATTTATCAGTGGGTGAAAATTAGAGTTCATTACACTTCTAAAACTCCCATAGGAATGAATAGAATGTGGCTGAGTTTTTATTTATTAAGCTCTAAACTCACATTTTGATAAATCTGCCCCTTAGAATTTATTATCTATTTATAATTTTATCTATTTGACCATTATTTTAAATGTAACTTATTTTTGCTGTAGTAATGGTAAAATTATTGTATGCCATGTGACACAGTTATATATAGCATTTGACTGATTTAACCACTATCTTCTGATGAAGTGTTGTCAAGCAATGAACATGTAAAGTGTATGGTGTAAGACTCTGTTATGTTTTTAAAGTGTTTTTAAGACTCTGTGCATGTTTTTAAAGATGGAAATAAAGGTGACATTTTAACTGAAAAAAGCAACTCTTCTTGTGCTCTGCAATTCTTGGTTGATCATTTGACGAGAATGCCTGGATGGGGAGCATAGTGTGTGTGTCAGCATGGAGCGTGCTTCTGTTAACCTGCTGAGTGCTTCCTTTATAAATATTAAACAATTTGATCATTGACTTCTAGCCATCCATGTGGGTAGTGAAATTGCATAATATGTAACTAACATAAAGGATGGATAACACATAAACCAAAAAGTGCCACCTTTATCACTATCAATGGGCTTCCTGATAAGAGAATTTAGAGTACCCTAATACTCCTAGGGGCAGATTTATTATGCAGTGTAAAAAATGGCGTAAAATCAGTGTAATTTTTGTTTCGCCGGAATTTAAAATGAAATAAAACCATAAAATAACGGCGTAAAATGTGGTGTTCGGACAGCAAACTTCTCCATTTATTTTATACAGATTTTTATACTGTTACAAATGTCATTTTACACAGTATAATAAATAGGCCTCTTAATTTAGTTGCAAGCATCACAAACAGGGCAAAATATAAAATTAAAAGTAAAGTCACATTTTACTTCCAGTTGTTCCCAGCAAAATCCAAACAAATCACCGGTCCATTGAGAAACCATCTGTTACTCCTAAAAGCCAAACAAGTTGCAGCTGGGTTTGGTTACTGCCTAATTTATTTTGCTTTTTGCTCTTATGAACCAAAAAGTAGAATGTGATTTAACTTCCAGTTTCACTTTTACTGCATTGGTAAGGAAGACAATTCCCCAGAAAAATACAATAAGGCAACTGAATATGACAAAATAAAGGAGCAAATTGTAAGCTCTATGGGGCAGGGACCTCCTTCTCACTGTGTCTCATACCACATGGCACTTATTCCCTTTGTATTTCTACTTATTTATTGTATTTATTATAACACTTGTCCTCCCTGTGTGTAATTGTGTATATAGTAAGACTGTACAGTGCTGCGTATCCTTGTAGCGCTTTATAAATAAATTATACAATCTTACATACATATTTTACTTTAGAACTTTTGTAGCTTATTCTATCTGCTTATTCTATCTCTTTAAGAATATTTGGTGGTTATTTAGAATAACAGTTTAGAATGTATTTTTGGTAAATAATAATTTATGTGGTTTGTTTCGCAAAGGGGCAGATTTATTATATGATGACCAGAGGGATTCCCAGCAGTTATTGAATTATCTAAACTTTCTTTTCTAATGGGTGACTGTGCTCAGTGCTGCTTAGCAGCTATAGGAATCCTTCCTACAAAACATTCATAAATGAAGGTAAGCATTTTGTTTACAGCATGTTTTTATTGCATTTGCAAGCCTAAATAAAAAACACACAGGATAAACCGGGTTGAACTATATTACATAATGGCTTAAATGACAATTATCATGAAGAGCTAGGAAAAAAAAAATGAAAATTGGAAATGTACCGAGTTTCAAGAGATTAGGCAGTATATGTCACTTCTAATAAAAAGCAATATGTTTGATATTTCAGATACGCCGGCAATTGGAAAAAGCTTTTAGTGATGTTAAGTAAATCTGAGTTGCATTTCTTCTAGATTTATTGTTGAATCAAGAGGCAGCAACTATTCTCATTTCTTGGAAATATGTTCTACCATATTAAAGCATTTGTCATCATATTTTTATTCTGGAAATTAAAACAGAATATTCTATAAAACATGGGGAGGCCCATTTATCAACTTTCGGATTTTCATGGTTTTAGAGGTTTTTGAAACTACGACTAAACTCATTTCCATGAATGTCAGTCATTTATCAAAAGATCCAAATTGAAAAAGCATAAAGGAAAAAGATGTAGAAAAAACGTGAAAACCGCCACTTTTTTGTATTGTCGCCCGAATGACTGTAAAAAACCCAGAGATTTTCTAAAACCACAAAGCAAAGAAAGATCCTCCAGTTGTAAAAGGGACACCTGCTCATGACTTCTACATGATCTCGACAGGTTTTAGATGGTGCTTTTGAATTTGTTGCATAATAAATTGCAAAAAAACAAGTTTTTCTCTGCAACAAAATCGTATTTGAAGATTCACAAATGTTGACAAAAACATAATTAGACAAAGTACATGTATTAACAGTTAAGGAAACCTATGCAAAATATAATCATCTTGCCATGAATTGTTTGTGCTATTTTCTCTATAAACACAAGGCTACCAGGTTTCTTCCAAATTGTAGCAGTCTGTGTAAACATTTAATGAAACTATATTTTGGAAAAGGTGAGTTAACTTGTTTTTTTTAGTTTATTTCCATGTCTCCTAAAATATTCCTGTGCAAATAGGATGCAGTCTTATAATGAAGCGCAACAGGTCACTGACACTTTCTGAAGTGAGACTGAACTAGACCCTAATTACTCAGCAGAAAACAAGCAAAAACTGATATCATTTGATCAGCTATTCCTAACGACCATCTCATAGCTTTTTCCTGCATATTGCTTTTATACAAAGACCAATAATTTTTACAAATGTTGGATGTAATGAAAGTCATAGGGGGTTATTTATCAAAATTTGTAATGTGTGGCTTCCATATAATTTTTTTTTTGTTACTTCGAATAATCATGAAATTTAAGAAAATGCAAATTTGTTATTTGTTTAAAAATTGAAAAAACCCAATTGAATAAAGCTGTGAAAGATCTTAAATACCTCAAATTTGTAGTTTACTTATCATTTTTAATAGGTTGACAAGCTCAAAAATTTTTGGAAAAACTTAAATTAGTTTAATGAGAATTAGTAAATGAGTTTTTTTCACTTAATTAATATTGAAAATCCTTGCTTTCTAAACCATTATTTAATCCTTCACAAAATTATATTAGTTAACTTTCAACTTAACTTTTTCCCAATCAATATATCAAAATCATCCAAAATACTTGTCTACTTATTTTTCATCTGTCATTTAGATTTCTGTAAACTCCTCCTTACTGACCTACACCTCACTGGCTTAACCCTTTTCCATATGATCCATATACTGCTGCAAGATCTACCTACCCTGTCAAAGTCTCTCTCTCTGCAAATCCCTACTATGGATAAAATATATACTCCTGACTTCTGACAAATAAAGGCCTTTATAGTATAGCCTTGCCTAGCAATGTATATATATTCAAATATAAATATATTATATAACCTTACTCCTCCATTGTACCCTCTTCATAGAAACGGTTACTAGACTGAAAGTAGCACACACAACTTCTTTCTTTAATTTTTCATAATTTCATTATAAAAACATCAGAGGGGTTGCAATTTTTGAACAGAAATCATAGTATTGGCCAAAAAGCTGAAATTTACAGCATTAGGGTTGTTGTGCTGTGATTGATCTTTGGCATCCCCAATAAAGAATGTTCTGAAAAGCAAAACAAGAAACAAGGTGATTGTGTTCAACTGTTATACAAGTACAAATTATAGAGATGATATTAATCATACAAATTAATAAAATACAGATTGAAAGTTCATTCTGGGCATTTCAAAAGTTTTTGTGTCATTTGGGTGGAAGCTGGTTTAGAAACAAATAAAAGCAGGAATTGGACTGTTTGTTGTTAGATAATTTTCTGGGGTAAATTAACATTTTAATCTGCTTAAAATAAAGTTCAGTGACACTGAAGGGCCCCACAGGGTTAATAGTGCTTATGGCTTTAAAGCCTTACTGGCTAAGTTCCCTCAGTTACTAGGCAAAAGGGACTGTATAAAAGTTAGTTCATTTATATGCTATTGGATAGCTGGGGAACTGGCTGCTTCCTGTCACACTGGCACTTGCTTTTCGTCTTCCATCTGAGGAATCTGGGGAACAGGGCCCTGGCAATGAGGCATTAGAAAAGAAGGATAGAGCAGTCCTAAGCTCCAACTGAGTGGCAGATTTGATGTATCTCCTAGGTGATATTGCCTGTAGTGTAGGGATCCCAATAGATAGTAGATAGGGACTCAGGATAGAGAATTCCCTGGAGGAGATCTAATGGAGTGTTGCAGAAGTAAAGGGAGATTCCTGCCAAATCTTTCCCCCATGGCAGTACCAGCCTACAGTACACTCAACTTTGATGTTACCTGTTCCACTTGCCTCTGAGAAATTGTGCTGTGAGTAAACCCTGTGGATGTTAAATAAACCCCATTTGTTTGTTTAATGAGAACCTCTGGCACCCTCTGTCTTTTTTTTATAGCAGCAAGAGAGGTGTAATTGCAGAACTGTCTCACCTTCATATTCCACTTAGCAAAGGCCCATTCTGGGTATAGAATCCATTATGACCCATGTTCTACTGGTACTAGTTCCAATGCAATTATAGAGCTGAAATAGAGGTTACAACACTTATGAATTCCCCTCTTGAAATATTTTGCAATCTTTGCACTGTAACAGATTTTTTTGTATTTCATATAAAAACATTGGAATGATTAAAGTTGTGATACATATACAGTATATGAGGCTATTTTTTCTGGAAACCTTTAATTTTTTTAAGTAATACTATCTGGAGTGCTTGACTGTGGCAAGTGACTTATCCTTGATGAGAAAAACCAAAATCTTTGTTTTCCTGGAGCAATGCCCGCCACCTAAAGACATTGATTGCACTTAATTTCACAATTTGCAGTTTGAATTGGGAAAGACATGCTCAGCTCATCTCTGTTGTGAAGGTACTTGCAAATCAATCCCTACTATTGGGCAGTAATTAATAGCTTTGATAGGTGTACTCTTGTGCTTTCCTAATTTAAAAAGAGAAGGTGCATTACAGTGTCACTGCACAACTGCCTGATCATATCTAGCAGTACATTGACAAAGTAAAGGTTTTTGGAACACTGACTTTGTCAGCATATCTCTCATACATAGAACATTAGAGAAAATAAGAAAGAAAGAAAGAAAGAAAGCATTACAATATTTAAGTCTTGCATTTTTATAGACTGCAATGTAAAGAAAATGACAAGTCAACATATGTATGGGTATGTAAAGATATATATATATATATATATATATATATCAGTTATGTGTGCTGCAGACTAGTTTCAAGTTTACATAATAGCACATTAAGGGGCAGATTTGCAGTGTAAAAAACAGCAACACAATTTGCCACACATCTCTAGGTTTCCCTGTGTAAAAAATGGTGTAAAATCAGTGTAATTTTTTATGCATGTTTTCTTCTGCCAGAACTTACGTAAAATCTGATGTTCCGACGGGGAACTTCTCCATTGATTTTACTCAGCTTTTTACATCGTTTTTCTGCTAATTTCATTTTACACTGAATAATAAATAGGACCCTAAATCTACAGATAAATAAGTCAGGTATTTTTTTTTTAATTTGGTCAGCACGGAGTCTTTGAATGAAGGAAGTTTTCTGTGAGTACATTTTTTGCAGTAATACACTCTACTTTTGGTACTTCCTTACTGATAGTTTAATGCTACAAACATTTGTCACAGAATCTGTTGTGACTTTAGTATGTTTTCTAAAGTCACAACAGATTGTGGCTTATACTAAAAAAGAAAATACTAGAGATGAAGGAATAAGTACTAATTCAGTTTCAATTAAGGTTGATTCCTCCAGGGGTGGTTCCTGCTAAAAACTATGATGATATACTTTGCTCTTGTCCTAAAGTAGGTACAGTTTCCACAGCAAACACACAATTTTTACCAGTGCAAAGTAACAATACATCATATTTAAATCCAAACCCTTTCATTTTATGTTATTACTGGTCTTTTTAATATCACTAGCAAACATTTATATATATAACATTTATAAAACATGCATTATGACTTAGTTTTGGAATTCTAGCCAAATGAAACAAAGTAAAATTTTGTTCCTATAATCTACTGAAATCTGGGTGAGATACGAAAGTCATATACAGTATCTTCTATTTATACCAAAATATTTGGGTTAAAAAACATTTACATACTGTATGTATCCATACATAGTGTCATAATGCATGGGTGTTTGATAAAACATTTACAATTAATATACTGTATGTATTCCATGTTCATACAATATATACTATTCTAAGTAAATCTTACATTTAAACTTTAACTTTTAATGATGGACATGCTGCTGTTTATTTGTTTCATCATCAGCAATTCACACTCCCTATACAAAAAATTGGAACACAGACATGTAGAATCTAAGGAGATGGCAGTTAGGTTAACATCAAGTACCCACAAGTTACCATAAGCAAGCAAAACAACAGCCCAGCACAACAAGACTATACAATGTGGGAAGTCTTTAGTCCATAGCATATAACTGGTTAAATGAGTAATGTTGCTAAAAAATCCAGAGACTTTCCACATTTGACTGTGGCTCACAAATAAGAAGGGATGGGGGCCCTATAATACATAATAGGTTCAGTTCCTATGTCAGGAACCATCCAAGATCAAACTCTAATGTGCTACCTGCACTATCCTCCTGAGCCACTGGGGGCTGTTAGAGTCGATGCTGGTCTGTCCTGTCGTGGTACATCCCTAATCTTTCCCTGCTTCTCTCTTTCTTTTGCCTACCTTGTTCACACTTGCAAATAATCATTAATTGGCACATTAAGGAGCTTTATAAGCCTGCTTCTTGCAATAGGATCATTGTGCTCCTTAGCCTGATCCTACCAGTTTTGCTATTGAATCCTTGTCTGGTCCCTGATTGTTCCAGAGTTTCTGAGACCTTGCCTTATTCCTATCCCTTGTCCAGTTTCCTGCCTTGCTTCATGTTTAATTTCCTGTTATTAACCTTGGCCTCTCCTGTGGATTTCCCCTTGTTTGCTGCCAGCCCTGACCTTCTGCTTTGTACCTGCTTTGTAATTCTTTGCCTCCTGCCTCTGACTACTGGCCTGGTAAAAGGACTTGTGCATTTCTTTTAGCTTGCTTTGAATCTGCTCTATTGTTTTCATTCTTCATTAATAAATCACCTTAATAAGTAACAAAATATTCCCGGCCTATCCAAGTCAAAACTCACTTTATCTGTGTTATGCAGCACGTAGGCTCCTAACTGCCAGCCACTATCCTGTGGCTAGATCTGACATCCAAGTTCAGACTTTCAGAAACACTAAAAGGGGTTATTTACTATGGCACTGCACTGTGCCTGCCAACACTGCAATCTGCACTTTTGGCCAAAATTCCATGGCTGTAGTGAGTTAAAGGACCAGTGACATTAAAAAGTTAAAACATTTTATTTACATTTAAGGGGTAATTTACAACCTGTGAGACAATATGCAAAGTGTAAAAACAGGCACAGCGTGCCTTTTTTGCACTTTGCACACTATTTTCTGTCACGAGTAGCAGAGTGCAGCTTTACCCAGGAAACAACAGGTTGTTAGATGAGCACTAAGGTGCACACTCTTGCGCCCCTTAGTACTCAAATACTCACGCCCTGGGGAAAAGTAAATGACCCCCTTAAAGTTTGTATGAAACACCTACAAATAAACAATCTCTTGCCAACAGATATCCAGTTTTCAATCTTTAGAACACCTGTGTACTTTTTGCCTAATTCAACCTTTGCAGCTTTTACCACAGGGCAGGTGGTAAAGACAGGGCTCCTTTGCACCTTTAATCCACCAGCTCATCTTGGGATGGGATGCCTACATAACTCTGTCTGCCGAATGCAGCCAGTGTTATATTCATAGGGGATTGCATATACTAGATCTGAAAAATAGAGTGCAAGGACCTGGGGCCATAGATGCTAATGGTGAGGCAGGGTCTAAAGAGGTAAGCGCATGCTAGCTTGCCTTGTTATTTGCTCTTTGTACCCTGCTTTGCCAGAGTTGGCAATCATTGTCTTTGTATGCAAATGTTTTTTTTATCATTTCTAGTAGCTGGACAACTCCAGAATGTAGTTTAGATCGAGTGCTGGCATATAGGTCCTTCTAGCAGATGGAGAATGCTGCATTGTTGGTTAGACTGAGCACGTCCAGACTGAAAGTCAAAAATAGACCCTGGCATTCCAACTACACAGAAGCCCAAACAGACCCCTCCCCCAAAGGCCCAATAAATAGTGACTCTCTATGGCATCTTACAGCAGCCCCTTTGGAATTTGCCAGAATGCACAGATTGCCAGTCTAGGCATGAGACCGAACATTGCCAATTTTTTGTTTCTCCCTTTTTTCTAAAAATTTGAATGCCCAAATTGTACCTGACCTTGATTGATCTTGCTCTCCTTCCATAGTGACTATTTGTAGTAAATTGATAACAAGGCAGTTCCTCTGTTCCTATGAAACCCAGTAACTAGTAATTATCCCTGGGAATGCTAGGGAGGGCTGAGTGCACATAGTATTCCAGCAGAGAACCTCTACAATGTTGTTGGTGGAGATTGTGGTAGGTTGGGGGGTCTCCTGTTCATCACCTTTGTGTTTGTAGAAACACTGATTGTCTTTTCTGTTTAAAATTCAGTTCCTCGTCTTAAATGGAATTTTAGAGCTAGGCATTAAAACCAAGAGTTTCTTATTTACTAACATCAGTGCAAAATTTTAAACCATTTTTGTCAATAAGATAGGCCAAGGGCAATGTGACATATTTATACAAGTCAAAGGTTTGTGCTGTGCGACACGAAGAACTTATTTACAACAACTGCATTTTCACAAAAATTATTTTTAGCACAAGGCCCTAGAGTGCTCTAGCATGCACCAGAACAACTGACATATATATGCTACATTTATAAATGGTGCAAATATATTTTAAAGGACAGGAGACAGCTTATTATGCTATAGGCCAGGAGCCTTTGGAATAATTCTTATGTGAATATTCTAGAAAGACTGCATGTCTAAAACGAATCCCAAACAACCACTAAAACATAATTTAAAGAATATATGAGAATTGACAATAAATTAAACTCTCAAAGATATCTCCAGCCACCCACTTACTTAGGCAGACTACTTGTATGTACCATCTGGGAAAAAAGATGTTCGAGTGTGGGCGAATATATGATTAGTTACATTGTGCTTGTTATAATTGCTCTTTGGTAAAAATCTCCATAAATATACTGTCACAATATATGATTCACCATGAGAGGGAATTCCAGTTACAATTGCAAACACCAATAAAGATCACAACACTGAATATTTTAATAAAAGATATGGTGCCTGCAGAATCAGGAAGGCTCGGTGGTTGGGCTGCAATTAAATGAATATCCTAGAAAGACAAATAAACCCACACTACAGTATAAATATAATATATAACATTTAGCACCACTTGGACACCAAGTCTGTTCTTTTCCTTTTGGCAAGATGTGGCCATCCAAGTCATTTTATAGACCCCAAATTGCTCAAAATTCTTTTTATCATGATTTATCATTTTAATATCAATCCTGCACTTAATATTCAAACAACATTGCCTTAGTATATATTCTTTTGCCTTAAAATATAAGTTGTTTTATGGAGACTGGTGTTTGCATTGCAATGGGATAAGCAACACTGCAATCCATTTATGATGCAGCAGGAATTGCATTTTTTTACATAATTATGTAATTTGTTTATAATGAGGGAGGAATCACTGTCTCACAGGAGATATAGCCATGTAGGATTCTCATGTGTGGAAAACTATTTCTCTAATCACTACCCATTTTGGTGTATGTATGGTGTTGGTTGATCAACTACTTGGACTAATAAGGACTGTTTAGTAGAAAATGTAGTTACCTATATGACTCACTATATGAATGATTAGCAATACTGCATATTTGACTTGTATATAAAGAGCACTTTTGTTACTGGTGTAAGTAGCATTTATTATTTTGTTAAAGGTGAAGTAAAAGCTTTGTTCAACATGAGTGCAATTAATAGACTTGGGCTAAACAAGCCCAATTTATGTTTTTTGTTATTTCATGAGCTATACAGGGCAAACAAGGGAAAAGCTACTCCATGTCCTTGTGAGGTAGTATTAAATTACAATACACAGATAAATAAAAGTCCATTATGTAATTGGTTTATCTGCAAGGACCAAACATGAAGTATGTTCACTGTTCCTGTGTGGCCTGTTTAACTCAAGAAATCACAAAAATCATAGATTTTTTTGGGAATAAAACAATGGCAAAAAGTATGTTCAGCACAAGCCCTATTCATTGCGCTCTTGTTAAAGAAGGAGGTACCTGTATATTGCCACAGGCCAATTTTAAAAGGTATTGGATATAAAACAAAATAAATAGTACTGGTGTAACATACAGTAGATCGGTGGTGGAAGTAAGATTTTATGGGAATTTCATTACATATGGGACAAAAAGACTCCCTGTAGTTCTGACAGGCCAACCTTACACTAGAACTTCAGTTATGGATTAAAACAGAATAGCCAAAATGTAATACCTTATAAATATATATGTATATATATTACCTATGAAAACCTAGTTTTCATAGGTAAAATGCAAGCAAAGCATACAGTCCAGTGTTCCGTCCTACATAATCCTCACCTCTTTGGGTACACCCTATCTGTATTTAAGTGTTTGTAAGTCTATCCTCTTAAACCATATCCAGTTAGATAACCACTCCTTTAAACAGTATTTCCATCATTGATTCATATTAATGTGTACTAAAAATCTGTACTCATTTGTTATATACCCCAAAGACTTTTCAGCTTTACTCAATACTCATTCTCTTTAGGGTTATAGGAGAAAGAAGTTGTTCTGTCACTCGTGCTTATTCTTCTCTAGCACAGGCAACACAACATGTGAAGCTACACACCTACTGGGATTAATGTAAATCAGCGGTATTAAACATTAAAGAAGAGTTTACATATAAAATATAAAACAAAAAGTATCCTTAAAAACTGATTTGAGTTAATGATGCAAAATTAAAACAAAAATACCACTGAAACTTTCATTTGTCATTACATTACACATTACATTATTTGTCTCACAATGATATTACTAAAATCTCAGTTCCATGTATTGATCATGAAACTGCTACACTTTGGGTCTACGGGGATTTTAGTTTTGCCCTTGAAGTGATGAATGAATAAAGGGTCATCACTCATATTATAGGAATCAGTCAAAGGATTTTTAGATGTTAGATGTGCATATAACAGCTAAGTGCCAGGGCATATGTGACAAGGATATCCAATCAGCGATGTATGTAAATACTGGCAGCACAAATACACTGTGCAGATTGCAATCCAATTTGCCTGCTTTTCATCATATTGGTCAACCATCATTCTATTTTCTAAGGAATTGATATCTAAGTGAATTAAATCTAAATAAGCTCTTGGCAGTGCAAGCAGGGACAGATGCCATACTCCTTTTGAGATCTTATTGTAAGGCCAAAGAGTATAGGAGGTAACATTAGCTGCTGTATAATGAAGGTAGTACAGGGTCCCTACCCTTAGATGCACTTTACATTTGCTGAGCAGGTATATTTCCTTCAGAATGTGCCCCTGCAGAACAGCAGGTATAGGAATTTACCTTGGTTAAAGCATAAGAATCTGGCCAGATGCCTGTTCAAAGTGCTGTTTATACCCATCTGGTACAGCATTCTAAATACTTGTATATTATGAGAAATGATGTAGAGTTCATTGTGGTTTTCAAAACAAATGCCTATAGTCTGAAAGTGTTCCTAAATTGAGGGAACTTAAAAAGACAAAAGTTCTGTGGGTGAAAAAAAATTAAAAATGAAATGTATGCTAAATGTAATGATAGTCTTTATGTCTCTGGCTATCCAGCAAGCAGACGGCAGTAAGAATGATACATTTATCTATTCTAGTTTGCATCTGTATCTATTCTGTGCAAAATGCTAAGCTTTGCAAGAGAATGGGTAGCAGCCAAAGAGAACAGAAGGAGGAAACTTGGGGATGGTTTTAGGAGACAGCATGACTCAGAGGATATTTTATTTATATCTATTGGAGGTTGAGGCATGTATTAATTATATTTATTTTTATTATTGATATTTTTCAGCCTACAAGTACTGAATCTGTCCTTGTGTTATATATATTTTTTTCCTTTTGAATCTTCAGCTGCTTTAAATACTTTGTCAGGGTTAGGATAAGGCAATGTAATATTTCACTGTTTTATTTAAAAATAGCAAAATTTAATTGCAAGGACAGCTTTATCTAACAAGTCAAAATGTTATAATGCCCAGCCTTTTATGTGTCCAACCATATCCATGTCTATTATACTAGACATATCCATGCACTTTTTTTACGATGCTTCAGTTGAGTTAAGTAGTTTGGCAAATCCCAGGTACAATAAATAAACTATCATGTGCTGTGTACAGTGTCATGGTTATGGAATACAGAAGGATGATTTTTTTCTGTGCGTTATATTATGTCTATCGCTTTACATAATACTTTATATCATAAAAGCATTTTTCATATTCCCGACACTTTGTCCTTCAGCTGTCATTTGGCTGGCTTCCACCACTGCACAGTTTGACACTGACAGCAACAATGTCCTGCATTTCACTCGATTCCATTGCTGACATCTTTAAGGAATAACCTTTCACTAGCTTGCCATCTGCTGCCTTCATTATAAATGTTGCTTATAGGCTACGCATTCTCTAGAGCTGGCAAATAATAACTATTTTTATATACTTGTAACTCTAAAAATGCACTTCCTTTTAATGGTAAGGTAATGTACAGGACATACTTGAGTGCTTTACAAGTAAGTCTGATTCTGCATGCCATATCATCATTTGGTTATACAAATCGAAGAGCTGTAATTTATGCAGGACTGGGTATTGGCTTACAGCCTTGACAATCATACAGTAAAAGGCTAGTGAGGAGTGAATTTTTTCACCTGATATAGATTTATGACGCCACTGGGATGAAAAAAAATGTGAGAAAAAAATACCCATTAATTCAAGTGCATTTGAAGGAAGAAAAAACATGTAGAAACAAAACCCATTGACTCCAATGCATTTGGTTGGAGCAAAAACGCAAGAAAAAATGCCCACTGACTCCAATGCATTGGGCATAAGAAAACACGCCCGTTGAAACATTTGGTGAAATTTTGCCATTTTGCTAATTTTTCAGGGAAATGGGGCAATTCCACTCATCACTATTGACTGGCTAACACAGATTTGGTAACAATATTATAAAATATATAGTCCTTGATAATTGGACATATTTGTGATAAACACTAGGGGCATATTTATTATGCTGTGTAAAAGTAATTCGCCGAAAAAACGGAGTAAAAAGCTGTGTAAAATAAATGGAAAAGATCGGCGTCTGAATGCCGGATATTACGCTGTTATTTTCCATAAGTTCCGGTGGAAGAAAAAATGCGTAAAAAAATTCTGCCGTTTTTACGCCATTTTTACACGGCAAAGCCTGCCGTTGTGTGGCAAATTTTCTCGCTGTTTTTTACACAGCATAATAAATATGCCCCTAGATAGGGAGAGGAATTTTTTAAATGAGTACAAGTCAAAATGTCAGTTGTCGTAAATAAGTGGTGATGAGCATATTTTTTCACCAGGCATGGATTGGCTGCAAAAATTCACATTTCACCATTGGCAAATTTTGTTGCAAAAATTTGCTGCTACAAAAAAATTCAATGAAAAAAAAACCCATTTACTTTAATGTATTTGGAGTGAGCAAAAAGTTGCAAAGGTACAGTAGGAGTGAAAAAAACGCCCATTGACTTTAATGCATTTGAAAATGCATGGAAAAAAAACGTTGTGCGTAAGAAAAATTTGTTTTATATTGACTTTTGTATTAATGCATTTCACAAATGGAAAATAAGCATGTGTTGAGTGAATCTTGTCCCGTTTCGCTTCGGCGAAAAATTTGTGACCGACACTTTTTTGGCCGCAGCCACAAATTTTCATATCTGTTTTGTTGCAAATCCATCCCTGCAGAAAAAATTCGCTCATCACTCGTTAGCGCCCAACTTCGACAGTGGAAGAAATATCACATTTTAAACTTTGCACCAGTGCACAACGTATGTGATACAACTTCTCATTAAAAAAGTTCTTATGTCTGCTCCAAAAGATTATATCACCTCCAAGCACATCCTAAATGTGCAATATACACAATTAAAATTTGCAATGCAATAACAGTCTAACAAAGCATATTATTTTTGCGAAATGCTAATTTTTATTTCCATTTAAGACTTTTATTACGTTTACCCTAAAGTGTCTGAAATTAACAAGGTGAGGAAACAAACAATGTTAGTGTTAAGTAAGATGTTGAGTAAGATGGCAGGACAGGCAGCAAATATAAGTTGGTACAGGTATGGGACCTATTATCCAGAATGCTCGGGACCTGGGGTTTTTCGGATAAGGGATCTTAATTTAAGTCTGCTAAAAATCATTTAAATGTTAAATAAAACCAATAGGATTGTTCTGCCTCCAATAAGGATTAATTATATCTTAATTGGGATCAAGGTACTGTTTTATTATTACTATTATATTATTATTATTACAGGGAAAATGGAAATCATTTTTAAAAATTAGAATTATTTGCTTATAATGGAGTCAATGGGAGGTGGCCTTTCCGTAATTCAGAACTTTCTGAATAACAGGTTTCCGGATAAGGGATCCCATACCTGTACTGAGATGGGGTTTCAAGCAAAATGTCTAAGTCATGTTAAATCAGCAGTATAGCCCCTTGTTCAGCATGAGTTTAATGAATAGGGCTTGTTCTGAACATACATTTTGCCTATTTTTTCGTGAAAATCCTATGTTTTTTATAACTTGAGCCAAGCAGGGCAAACAGGGAAATTCAGCCATGTTTGGTAATTGTGAGGTAGATAAGAAGATATAATGCCCTCCGTTTTGTTAGAAAGACTTCATTATGCAGGGGATGATTTGTGCTCTCGTATGCCTCGAGATGCATAATCGAGGCAGAGGTAAAGGCAGGCAGAAGACAAACAGGTACTTTTTTCTTCAATTATGTTGTAAAATATGTCAGCAACCAAATCACAGATGGTTTCTAGGCAGAAAAAAAATGTTTCAAATGGTTCAAATGGTGAACTAGCACCCTGCACTTTGCAGCTTAAGGTGTTGGCTTGAATGATACTGCCTGGTGTCTAACAGTTGTGTAAGTTACTAATACAGCAGACCCTGCAGCCGCGGGGGCCTAGACCGTGGGATCTTCTGTAATGTAGTCTTGTCCTACTCACCATTGTAATAAAGTTCAGTGACCTGGGCCCAGCGTACGTGCAGCCAAGGGTGAGTGCTGGTCCACCGGAAGATTTTTTGTGGGGGGGGGGGTCATTCAAAGATACAGCCTAGAGCACTCTGTGGTGTGAGAAGCAGGTAAATGTCTAATTTTTGCACCCCATAGGACTGCATATATGTCCAGGTAATACAATACACAGGTTTTGGTAAGTTTCATTATTACTATAATATTAATTGATACCTTATGTTTCATATAGTATTATCTTTTTTAAGATGTTTTGTATACAGCAATGCCATCTACTCATTTTAAAAGGTAAAAAGTAGATATTTAGAAATGTACTCAAAATGAGGATTGGACTTTTAATATAGCAGAATAACTAATAATAACTGTCAGCTATGTTCATGCTTGGCATGTAAATTACCCTTAATACTGCTTAAAAGTATGCAGTGCAATTTCATGCAAACAGCTCCTTTAACGATTACAAATGTCATGATAATATCGTTACACAACTCTCCATGAAGTAATGCAGAAGGTTTTTCTAAGGGAGCAGGTGGCACACAGCAGGTGGGTACAGTAAAATCTGTGTATGTTTCTGTGTTACATTTCTCTTGTCATCTAAGAATATTGCACCTGAGAATTTGGGATTACAAAATAAAAGCAATGCATTGATATATTATGATATGGATATGAGTTACTGAATTTTGGGGATTAAAAAAATGATAATGCACTACACCCCAGATAAACTCCATGCCCTATTCCCGGACCACCCTAACACCTGTTGGAGACTCTGCGGCGAGGTGGGAACACCACTTCACATCTTTTGGACATGTCCTAAGATACAACCCCTCTGGAATAATATAGCAGACTTACTAACCAACCTAACCGCTCAGGTCTTACCAAAAGACCCACTTACCTATCTGTTGGGAAGACCCTTTCCCGAACTTTCCCAGGCCTTAGCCAACCAAGTCCTAACAATGACTCGTATAGCTCTGGCAGCTAAATGGAAATCCATAGACCCACCTACCATAGCAGAAGTAATTACCAGAGTAAACAGTAATAGACGATTCGAAGACAGGATAGCATTCCTCCAAAATAAATCTGCTAACTTCCGAAAGGTCTGGTCTATTTGGGAGTTCAGGGGTCTTGCCAATTAAATACTTACCACTATGCAGAATTCATGTTGTAGATAATCGTACCCATCAATCAAAGCAAAAACTATTAAGGCTGTAAGTTACTGTTTTTCCCCCCTCATACCAATTCTTTAGGCTTACGTAATCCCTTCCACCCTCCCCTCCTATCCACCCCACTACCCCCCTACCCCCCCATCCCCTCTCTTCCCCCACAACTACCCAACCCCTCACCTCAATCCTTCCCCTCCCCACTCCCCCCGCTCCCCCACCAACACCTGCCCGCAACTATGGGCAACAAGTCCGCCCTGACAACAGATACTATGTTAATAACATCTCAAGTTACGGTATTGCTGTACATTGTTTTAAACCGAACTAAAGCTGAACCTGCTAACCCTCTCCCTTCTTCCTTTCTGTACCCCTTAAAACTCAATAAAAATTTTAAGTTACAAAAAAAAAAAAATGATAATGCACCCCTTAATTTACTATATAAGCTTTAAATAGATATCAGTCACCAGAATCGTAAGAGCTTACCCCTAACTGTTCATGCAAAAAGCATTTCTGCCTAGCGTCTGGGTATGCTCTTTACCTCTGAAGAGCGCAGCATCAGCCCAGCAGTCACAGACTGGTTCTGTCCTTACAGCCTGCCATAAGGCAGATAGTAAGCACAGGGCCCTGTTGCAGCCTCCCTCTGCCTCCATTCCCTACCTTGTCTGTCTGAACAATGCCCAAGTTGGGCATGGGTATGGGCTAGAGGGCATATGCCCATTTCCCTCCCACTTTCCTTCAAATGAAAACAGCACTGATGACTGCAATAGCAAGCAGGGTGGGAATACAAACTTAATAACAATGTATGTGTTGGTAAATTTCTAATACTTGTTCTGCACCTGATCAATCCCCAATCCACCCCAATGTCAGGTAAAATATCACCTTTTGTGTTTTGATCCCTCCAAATATGCCCTGCAGACCGCCCCTACATGACATTGCTCCTCCCAAAAGCATCATCATCCCACCTACTGATATCATCAACCCACCCTCATGGCAACCCTATGCAGAACTCAGCAACAGAGGACACAGGCCGGTCATTTTGTTACCACCAGTCATAGAACACACAGCAATTATAGGACCCCATTGCAATCTGCATTCGCTGGTGCTCCTTTACTTGCATGTAGCACATACAGTATATGCTAGTGATAGGTGAAATATTTTGCCAGGCATGGATTTACAGCGAATTTCTGCGTTTCGCCATTGGTGGATTGTTTCGCAAAACGGATAAAAAAATTTGCCGCGGAAAAATTCGCAGAACATCCAAAAATTGTCGCCCATGACAAAAGAATAGCCACGGGCAACAAAAGAATAGCCGTGCGACAAAAAAATAGCCGCAGGCGACAAAAGAATAGCCACGGGCGACAAAAGAATAGCCGCAGGCGACAAAAGAATAGCCGCAGGCGACAAAAGAATAGCCGCAGGCGACAAAAAAATAGCCGTGGGCGACAATTTTTTTTGACGGGCGACATTTTCGCTGTTTCGCAAATTTTTTGCCGTTTCACGAATCTTTTGAAAGATTCTAGAATTTTTCGGGGAAGCGAAATGGGACAGATTCGCTCACCACCAGTATATGCCTCTCCTCTTCTTCCCCAAATGTACAGAGCACTGCCAAACACAAGTAGTGCTGCATTTTTGGGCTTGGCTGCAGGGTCTGCACTTCAGTTCAGAACACAGAGACCTGTGGCATTTAATTTAGGCTAGAAACCAGGGAGCAAAGTGCCAAAATAAGCAGATTGCGCATGTTACTCCTGATACTGAACTCTACCAGAAATAAACTGAATTTAACTTTAACTCATATTTAAACCAATTCTGACAAACATTTTTAAAAGGCTTTAAAATGTTTATATATGACAGGCAAAATATATTGGGAACATTCCAGTGTGAATATATCCAGAAAAGGAACACAAACAAGCAAACAAACAATTTGATCAGTAGTTTGGCGGCAGTGGGGTGTTTATGGAGGATGTCTCGGCCATCTAAATGTTATCATAATCAAATCAGCTTTCCAATAACCTGTGATTTCCTTAGAGACAACTTTGTAGGATCTGCACTATTGTACCTGCTGATATTTTTCAGCTGCTGTCCATTGCTTTTATTAGACTTTCACTGAGATATTCCCTTGAGATTTAAATTCTGGTGGGCAACCCACCAAATAGCACCCCTCATATTGCCATCTAAAATGACCTCAGTTAAATTCTCATCTTGAGCTCACATTGAAAGAAATCAGTTCCCTTGGTCTGGTTATAAAAGAATGACATAAGGTCAAGAGAGCTCAAGAAATGATGAAAACAGCAGAGCTACCGCTGGAAGTTTTTGTACCAGTCATTTATTGTTTTGCTGCCTCTTATTTAGTTAGAGAATTTCCCTATCGAAATGACAATTTTATTAAAAGGTAGGCTTAATGCCACATGCACTTAGCTGTGTCACGCCTGTAGATTTAGCAAGATGTACAGTATGGAAAACAAATTGTATTACTTTATAAATAATGTCTAGAAGCAGCAATTGATTTTCATTTGAATGCTGGGGGAGGGGAGGTCAGAGAAATGAAAACATTTGGCATTTGTGATGAGAAAGATATATCTCTACAAATGTGCGCACAGTATTTGTTGTACCATTTTTTTGGTTTCTGTGACACCAAGGATAAGTAATATAAAATATTTATTCATATATTAAACCAAATACCATTTTCATTATTTACTATAACGTGCCCTGTAACATGAAATCTGAAAGTACAATATTGTCTGAATTGCTGCTAGCTTATTTTTTTTCAAGGCAGCATAACTATTGTAACTTATTTTGATTCATTTCTTTATTATATATTTATTAAACAGCATACTACATTTTGAGAAAAGCAAATTTCTTTCTGCCTTACTCAGCCTCCAACTCTTTATTCCTACCCTACACTCTCTATTGAATAAGGCAGGTCAAGAGAAAGAGAAAACTGTGGCTTATAAAAATACAAGTATAGATCCGTTATCCAGAATGCTCGGGACCAAGGGTATTCTAGATAAGGGGTCTTTGCGTAATTTGGATCTTCATACCTTAAGTCTACTAAAAAATCAATAAAATATTAATTAAACCCAATAGAATTGTTTTGCCCCCAATAAGGATTAATTATATCTTAGTTGGGATCAAGTGCAAGGTACTGTTTAATTATTACAGAGAAAAAGGAAATCATTTTTAAAAATTAGAATTATTTTCTTATAATCGAGTCTATGGTACTTTCCGTATTTCAGAGCTTTCTGGATAATGGGTTTCTGGAGAACTCATCCCATACCTGTATTCACATTTGTTAATTTGCAGAAACAAAAGCAAACTACACTATATTTTGATAAAGACAGCACATTGGTTGTAAACGTCCTTGTTTTTTTTAATAAGGTAATATAATAAATACATATTATCTTATTGAGGTTGGTTAGCAAAAGATGAGCATGCAGAATTATTTCTGTATTGCAAGGGTCAGTGTGTTGAAATTCACTTTGGCAGGAATAGTTGTAAATGCCTTTGCTTAATAATAAGAGATATAGGGCCCGATTCACTAAAGTCCGAAATAAGGAGTGCTATTTATAGCATGCGTTAAAAATCTTATCACTTCTTATTTTTCACTCGATTCACTAAAAGGACACTTGCAGAGCGCAATATATTACGCACGTAACCATTACTTTCTGAAAACCACCATTTCCCTGAAAACTGGAGGATGCATCACTCTAGGGCCAACATATACTTGAAAAAATACGACTGCAAACTCCATGTTGTGTTGCCAATAGCTCACGAACCGCAATTTTCTTTGAGTACCGCCTGCCCCAAGTAGGGTTAATATTCACACAGATTAACACGATATTTTGCACGTTTAACGCTTCATATGTGTTTGTGAATCATGCGTTAGTACTATTTCTATTCGCTAATTAACGCAATGCGTTTTTTTTGTGCATGCGATATGCGGATTAACACATGCGAAATGACTTTGATGAATCGGTACTTAATTATCGCATGCTTTTTAATGAAAAAAACTATGCGATAAGCGTTATTGACCTTTAGTGAATCGGCCCCTATAACGCTTATCGCATAGTTTTTTTCATTAAAATATGTTATCGTAAGATAAATAACGCCAAGAACATCGCTTCTTAATTATGACAAGTGTCCTTTTAGTGAATCGAGCGAAAAATAAGAAGTGATAAGATTTTTAACGCATGCTATAAATAGCACTCCTTATTTCGGACTTTAGGTAATCGGGCCCATAGTGTAAAAGTATATAAAAAGAAAATAAAGCTTTATATAGGTATTACTATTGCTGCTATTGCTGAGATGAGTTCTTCTGTACAATTTTAAACAATTGGAGTATTATATTGTAAGATTTGGTTTAATTTGTTACAACCAAAATTATCCTTAAAGGGATTTTGTCATTTTTATGGTGCACTTTTAATTTTAAATTAGACTGTGTACAATAAATAATGCACTCTACCATTTAAAATTTTATTCTGGAAGCAAGAAATGGTTGGTGTGTAGGCTGTCATCTCAGTGCATTGTGCCTGATTCTGAGCTATAGAGCTGCTTTAAGATAAGCTATTATTTCTCCTGCTTAATGTACTGTCAATACTACCCAAGTCGCATAATACAGGGTTTCTATCACCTGGATTTCACACCTGCTGCCAGTCTAGTCCCTCCATTGCTGCTGTGGTTGGCTCCACCCTGGCCTTCTTCCTGTCTGTGCCACCCTCTACTGAGCTCTCTATGCTGCTTCCTTTCCTTTGGGTTTCCTGCTTTCACCCCAACTAAGTTTCTCTTGTGTCCCCTTTATTTCCTCCTGTACTGTACTTTCCCCTGCCCCTCTGTACTTACTCCTGACCAGTGGGCACTTGCTGCCGTGAATCCCCAGACTGAAATAGCTCCTGTTCCACTGTGGAACAAGCCTTGAGGATATTGTCCAGGCCTTACAATCACTAGCCAAATGTCCCCTTGCTCCACACCTGAAGCACTGGCAGGGCTGCCCAGGGTAAAACCAGGAGACTCTCATTCCCTATGCAGAAGGAATTTGGGAGATGTCTGGTGATGTTATTGTGCACCTGCAGCCTCACCTGTGCCTGCCACCCCATCACTCAAAACATCCCACCAGCAACAGTGAAGAATATGGGGAGCTACAGGGTCATCTTTGAAGACACATCTTCACTGTTAAAGGACTGTGGTCAGTGTCGAGCTGAGATACCAGGGGCCCACTTTCTAAACTATTATTCCTCCTCTCCTCCCTCAACCTCTTTATTATCCAAGTCTCTTTTTCCTATCCTCCCATCTCTTTTTCCCATACAGAAATAGGGAATGCCCATGCAATTGGCTAAATTGTTAGAAGTAAGTGGCCCACTGGGAGTTTTCCTGGTATCCTTGTGGGCCATAGACATATGATGTAGCATTTCTAGCCTAATTCTTTGTTGAGCTTAAGTTCTCTTCAGTTAAACACATTTTAAGCTGTGACCTTCTTATCATAATGTTTATGTTTTGAACATTCAAGGAGTCTTTCGTTTTGATTTACACAGATAATTCAGTGCTTCAGAACTCTCCTTTAATCACAAGGTTAAGTTGTTTATGAAACATTCAACGAGGTGTGAGGTAAGCATAGCTAAATCTTTTAAAATGCTTATTAAGCAATAGTTAGATTATAATTAATAATAGTTTAATCTTGGGGACTTTTTTTTTTTTTAACAAGATTTAGGCCTTGATCACAAGAATGATCTATTTATAATGAATCCTCTCTCATCAAAAGAAGTTAGACACCATCATTTCTTTGACATACATTTCTGCTTTCTGTTTGTGCATGCTTGCTCGAGTGAATTTTAATTAGGGACTGTGCATTCATATGAGAAGTAATGATAGGAATTTAGGAAAATGAAGTATGAGATTGTGTTTGTATGTGGTCAGAAGAAGTGTTATACTAGATTAACTCATAGAAACTGAACTTTCACTTCAAAAAAATCATATCCACCAGTATTTATATACATCCCTTTTGTATTATAACTATTTTTGTAGAAATAGGTTCACAACCTTTTTTTTCACAACTTCATGTAGTTTTCACTGTATGAATACAGATTGTCTCAACAGATATAATTATACAATGCATGAAATTAGGAATTTCCTAAATGTCATAAAAGGATGACCAGTAGCACATGGATATTTATTTGGTTTCATAGTAATTTAAAGACATGTCGAAAAGCTATACAAAAGTATGAACAATTTCACCTGCACTCCCTGGACTCTCATTTCTAGTAACAGCCTGGTGTGCAGTATGGGGGAACGGCACCCCCTTTATGTTACAAAATCAAAACAACAGGCTTAAAAGGCTTGATGCAACCTTGTGTATTTAATTCAAAAGTGATGTTTAGTGGACATGCCTCTTCATCAGACATCATGACATTATGATGTCTGAAGTAGAGGCATGTCCTATAAACATCACTTTTAAATTAAACACGCAGGGTTATCCCTGAAAAGCCATACAGTGCATAAGCTAGCCCAGTTCACGACCATTTCCCAGTTCACAAGGGTTAAACACAAAAGGAAAATGGAACTTCTTTAAGTATATATAAGAAATAGTAATGTTCTGCCAACTCATGGTTTGGGAAAATCTATGCAGCCAAAATGATATTTCTGTTAGCGATGAGGAACCTGTCCCATTTTGCTTCTCCTGAAAAATTTGTGAAACTTGACTTTTTTGATGCACCCGTTTCTTTGTTTGACACGACTGAGACTTTTTCTTACACATCTGGTGGACTTGTCCCTTAGCTGTTGTATACTGACAATAAATCTCCCCGATGATAGACCACATCTTACACAAACCCATAATGATAGATATCTATTTGGCTCTATTAGGTCTTCCCACAAAGGATCTAATGAAGCCACAGAATAAGCTTTTGCTTTAAATTTTAACTGTTGCTTGAATAAACCTGGTAAAATACTGGCAAACTTATAGGATAGTAGAGAGAATAAACAAATACAGAATCTTTTGTATTTAATAACTTTATTAATGGGTAAAATTGTCAAACACACTGAAATATGGTCACCGTGGAATACAATTTGCAAATCTATACAATACATATTGGTATATTTAGAACAGAAAGTGACTGTACCAGTTGTTCTTTACTTTTCTTGTGACACCCTATGCTAACATTCCTTGGGGGAAACACTGGGGCTAATTTTGAAGGGATGTACTTTTGTCTTTCAACCCAAATGTCATTTAACACTACAAAAATGCTTATCAGAAACCCTAATAATTACTCAGTTTTAGCTATGCAATTACCTGATTTAGCTGGTTTACTCTATTATTTAGTTTTAGCCAGGTAACTGTATAAGTTATAAATCCACTCTTTGCTCACTAATTGTGTTTATATACAGTCAATGAGTTGTGGTAAACAGGCACACAGAGAAAGTCATCTGATGGGCAGAAAAAACTGAGGAGGTGGGCAAACTAGCTAGTGAGGGCCTAGCTTGTGTTATAGCACACTGTAGTGGTGTGTGGAAGCCCAGGTTAGTGACAATGGGCAGCTAAAAAGCCCCAACAAGGAGTGAGTGGGAGTAGCTTCCCAGCGGGTGCCCCACCCAGTGAGGGTTGAAGTGGATAGTGAGGGTGTAGGAAGGCCTTCTGGGATTCAGCAAGTAGTTGCAAACAGTGTTGGACTTCCACTGCAGAGCACCTGGCAAGGCTGGTGTTTTGGGCTAAGCCCTGCAAAGGGGGGAGTGCTGACTGGACCTCTAGGAAGGCACTGGAGGCTGATGGTGAGAGTGGGAGGGAACACTAGAGGGACAAGAATGTGAACTTGCCTGTGGAAAAGATTACACTCATGGCATGACAACTGCATCCTCCTTTGCCATGATCTGTGTGCCTGTGATTGAAGAACAAGTGTTCTATTGGTGTGAACTAGTGAAGAAAGAAATAAAGCGTTGATTGTTACAACTCCCAGCGCCCTTGTGTTTCCTGGTGTAGGTGATGTGATTAAAGAGTAATTACTGCCTACAAGTGTAATGGGGAATAGATGGTGTGTGCAATGCGCTGCAGTGTTCTTGGAGTGGAGGAGCAGAGTACATGTGCAGTGATCTGCAGTGTGTATGGAGAAGAGGGGCCATTTGCAATGCTGCGCTGTGTGCTGGAGAGTAGACTGTCTCGGAAGTGCTCTGCAGTGTACTGGGGAACAGCTGACCTCTGTAATGTTCTGTAGAATTTTAGGGTAACATAGAGAAGGTGCAATGCTTTGAAGGATATTGGAGTAACCCAGAAGTGTCTGGAAATGCTCTCGGTATATTGTATAAAAGGGGAACTCTACAATGCTATGCAATGTACTTGGGGGATGTAAAATATCTGTGCAAGGTTCTGCAGTATATTGGCTGGACATAGGACTTTGGCAATACTCTGCAGTGTATTGAGGAAATAGAGAGCCCATGCAATAATCCTTTATTGATGCCAAAGAAAACCCATTATCCACAAAGTTCCGAATTACGGAAAGGCCATCTCCAATAGACTCCATTATAATTATAATTTTTAAAAATGATTCCCTTTTTCTTTATTTGATCAATATTTAAATGACTTTTAACAAACTTAAGTCATGGAGATCCAAATTACAGAAAAATCCCTTATCCGGAAAACCCCAGGTCCCGAGCATTCTGGATAACAGGTCCCACACCTGTATCTATCTAACAGCACTGACAGACAAAATATGCAACTTTCAGAGATCTGTATGATGTCCATTATCTGAATGGTGTCTATCATATGTCCAAGGGCAGAGACCTTAAGGTTTCTACTAAATAGCATTTTCATAATTCAAATTTTGCTGTATTTAACTTAGCATAAATATGATATACTATATTTTGCTTTTACAGTCTGTTTCTTTTCGCTACATAACGACCTTACAACTTTATACAAAACTGGATCTGCGATAAAACATTTCTTTAAAGACTATTTTCAGCACATCATTCTTCTATTGTATTTATTGCTCTAGGCTAAAGTATCCGTTTCTCATGGGTCTCTGATTTAGTATGAGCTGATGTTTCTGATCTTGGAAGTCCATCTTCATGTATCTTTGAGACCACAAACTAGAAATTTCCCTGCTAATACATAATTAATGTGGACTGATGTCCCTCAAGGGTACGTGCTTTGAAATGTGAGCATTCAACAAATACACAGTTCAGTTTTTTGCTGTTAAAGGGTTTGAAAACTTTGGGATTTTTTTACTTAAAAATCTGAAACTTAAATGTGGAAGAGTACTTGTGTTATATTATTGATGGTGCAGAGATTCCATCAAACAATATTTTTCACTCTTCCATAAGATAAAACATAAGTTCTGGTCATAAGAGCCAATCCATTCATCAAAATATAATTTAAAAACTAAAAGAAATAGCTTTTTCCCTTTGTTAACATAAGGAATTTAGAAATCACTAAAATCTTCCATAGAAATATCCTGACGGAATTTTGTTTTGCTTGTAAAGTTTTTTATTGAGTATATGTCACTTAGTAAGAGAGTTACACAAACCAAAACAGTATTGACATGAGTACACCTATAGGAACTATAACTGACATGCAATAATGCAGTTAGGATTATATCCCATATTAGGAGACAGCTCACCGCTAAATTTTAAACCATTAGGTAAGGGGTGCGGTGAAGCTGTGATCATAACATTCATACAGATAAAAATAAGAGGTCCTTTGCACTCTGTAGCCATTATAAATATGATATTAATATTGATAATGGGTGAGTGCAGAGGACCTCTTGTTCATATATGTGCGTGTGCAATTTTGATTGATTCAATTTTCATTATATAAAAAAAATTATAAAAAACGTAGGCAATGACAATATCCTTAACCAGTTTTATCAAAATATTTTGGGTCATTATATAGATCTTATGTTTTGCCTCCTTTTCTTTGTTCTGCTTTGAGAAATTCCATGATAATATCTTTTTTCATTTACATTTAGAATTTATTATTCTCCATTTGATTTTTGTGACATTGCCTTTATACAGTATGTATAGTATATTACATATGCATATTTTTATCTCCAAGACTCTTTTTGCTTCTAACAATTTGCACAATATAGTATATAAGTTTAGTTATTCTCCAGTTTAATGTATAATTTACCTCTAATACTGTGATATCAGATCAAACTCACGAACGTGGGCCTTTATTGTCACAGACTGGGTCTCCATCTATGTTTCAGGTCTTAAAGTGTTTTAAGGAAATTTGCTGTATACTGACCAGGAATGGCAACTTTACTGATAAGATTCTCTCCTGGGGGAAAAGGGTAAAGAAATGTTAACTGGTACTGTATGTTATAGGAGTAATGTAAGGGGAACTGATGTGATTGTCTAGATTAGAGAATCATAAGCCTTGATGTTATTCATGTATAATTTTGTTCAGACATGATCTATTATGTTGGATATCATTACTTTGACATAAAAAAAAGAATTCTCTCTCTTGGGAAAAGATAGGTTGATTACTCCAACCTGTGACCATTTACACATTTAAAGCCATAAAAAAAAACCTTGGTAACTTTTTGTTAAGACTTTGAAATTTTTACCAGCGTTTATTAAAGCACTCACTATCTATTAATAATGAAGCTTTCTTTGCTACTGTGTACTTTAACTTAATTATCCCGTGCACTACTAATATTCTCAAAAAAAGCTTTGCTTAAAAGGAACATTAGCAAATATATTTGTAAAGATTTTAGACATATATTGAAATTAAAATATACACATACAAACATAGATGAATCAATATTTCCCGGTTATATTGAGCTTCCTGTCACTAAAACTAATTAGGAACACTGCAGTGCAGCAAGCCTTTCCCAGCCTAAAATAGCCAAAACAAGGATTTAGCTTGTATTAGCTTGTACTTACTGTAACAAACAATTTATATTTTTTAACCGGTGGATAAGTTTATATATACATTAGTGACTGCTATAAAATTGATTTTTATGTTACTTGTGGTTTTATGTTTTGTTGTTAATTTAACTGTTATACTTTCTTTAACAGTTCAGATGTTTTATCTACCTGAAAAAAATATATTTCAAATGATCAATTTGGTTGGCTTCTATCTATCTATCTATCTATCTATCCTATCTATCATCTCTCTATCTATCTATCTATCTATCTATCTATCTATGTATCTATCTATCTATCATCTATCCTATCTATCATCTATCTATCTATCTATCTATCTATCATCTATCTATCTATCTATCTATCTGGCATCTATATACAGTATATATTGTGCAGTAAATGCATTATGCATATTATCAGCACCAACATACTGACAACTAAAATGATAACATTTGATGAGCTTACATTCAAAGAAGAAAAAGGTGCCAACACCACAAAATACAGGCATCCAAATGGATATCATAAAATTCAAAAGCAATCCATTTGTAGCATTAAATGATTGGTTACCCCTTTAAACAATCAACAAATCTTTGCAAGAACTAGAAACCAACAGACAGTTTAAAAAGCACGATTCAAATATTAAAACTAAATTATGCACCCATATTTATAAAAATCAAACAAACAAATGATAACTGGACGAAACTGGGAATGTTAGGGGAAGCATGTGTCCAAACTAAGTTCTGTTGTATTTATATTCTTTATGGAAGATATGTGACAGAAATTAAGAATTATTTTCACTGTTACCCCTTCTACAAATGCAGATTGACTACTAACATTATTAAAAGTGCCCAACTGGAGCTATAAAATATTAAAAACATTAATATGAAATACATGCATTTACAGTAAAATAATATGTCTGCATTGTCCTCTTTTATTCAGTGCTTTACTAATTTGGTGCAAACTAAAGCCTAACTAAAGAACTAGGCTGGATATATTGTACATTATATTTCAGGCTTTGTACCAGCCCAAGGCAACCACAACCCTTTAGCAGGGAAGATCTGTGCCTCCATAGATACCCCAGTAGCTCCCCAACTTCTTTTCTGCTGATTCACTGCACATTCTCTGTGCTGCTGTCAGTTACTGAGCTTAAGGACTGACTCACAATATACTGTATATATAGAATATAAATGTAACAGTATATGACTGATTTGTATTTAATACAAATACAAGGCAGCTTTAGAAACCAGCACAATTATCATCAGAATGTAATAATCAGAGCTGTAGCCTGTGGCTTCTCAGCTGCCCAGAACACACTGAGCATGTAAGTATCGTGGACACTTTCCAAGATGGGGAGCTCCTGTGACAAGTATGAAGTCCTAAATCATGGCTTCTGTTGAGAAGCTGAACCTTTAGGCTGGTGCAGCAAGTTCAGTATATAAATATAGCATTTTTGGCCATATTCATTTTTAGGGTTTAGTTCTACTTTAACTCCATCCCCAAATTAGTTTTAAATATTATCCCAAAACAATGATCTTTAGTATAAACGTCTTTCCATAATTTTATGCATACTGATATCGGGTAGGCATAAATTGTTTGATTTACAATATAGTTAGTTTGATACAAGTAGAATTTTGTCATAAAATAACACAGAGCTCAGTATGCAAAATTACTGGAAGAACAACTGTGCCTTACAATGAATGCATGTTGCATTGTTCCCTAGCCTCTCTACCCACCTCACTTTTTAATGAAATCTCATGAATACGATATTAAAAATAATGTAAAAGTACAGTGATTGTGTCACAGTTCTTGCCAGTTGTGAAACTGTAAGGATCCATGAGTCATCAGGCTCAGAAAAAATATTGTTAAAAATGGTTTCACCTGTCTCACTTTATATTATAAGATGACATCCAGAACATACCTCAGAAGTGCTCATTTATTTGAAGGCAAAACTAGTTTTATTATATTTCATTATTGTTCAAGATATTGTAGGTTATTATGAATGAAATATTTCCCTGTCATACACTAATGAAAGGCCTTGACTCTCAAGTTATCATGTGGTTCATATCCTTCATTTAACAGCAAAGGACACATGGAAGTGATTAGTTCATATATTTTCTGTAAACAGTTGATCAAGAACCTTTATTGACACTAAACTTAACAGGTATAGAATCTATTATCTGGAATTCTTGGGACTTGAGGTTTTCTGTAAAAAGGGTCTCTCTGTAATTTGGTTCTAAAAAGCATACTAACATTAAATAAACCCAGTAGTAATGTTTTGTCCTAGTATGGATTTATGCAGCTTAGTTCTCATTAAGTACAGGGTACTGTTTTATTATTACATAGAGAAAGGAAATTATTTAAAAAACAAAGCTCTGAACGACATGATCTTCCAAAACACAATTTTAAGAAAATAATTGTAATTGTTTTTAAATGATTTCCTTTTTTTCTGTAATAATAAAACAGCACATTGTACTTGATGGTGACTAAGATGCATAAATCCATGTTAATGGCAAAACAATCCTATTGGGATTATTTAATAGGGGCAGATTTACTAAAGTTCTAACTTTTTTCATTTTTTTATTTTAAAAATAAATTCATTTCCACAACTGTCTGACATTTACTAAAAAGTCTGAACTGAAAAAGTATGGGGCAGATTTACTAATCCACAAATCCGAATCGCGAAAGGGAAAAAATCTTATTGGAAACGAAAATTTTGTGACTTTTTCATCGCCGTCGCGATTTTTCGTATTTTTCGCGACTTTATCGTATTTTGCGCAACTATTTTGTCACCGTCATGATTTTTTCATATTGAGCGATAGTAAACGGCGGAAAAACCAATCTGATTTTTTTTGCGACGGCGACGAAAAAGTTGCGGAAAATATACGAAAGAGGCGCGACGGCGACAAAAAAATTGCGGGACATACGAAAAAGTCACAACAGTGATGAAAAAGTTGCAAAAAAAAATACAGATCATTGCGAAGAAACGTATTCGGACACCTTCGGACCGTTCGTGGATTAGTAAATCTGCCCCTATGTGTGGGAAGAAGTTTCACGTGACTCTGCCCAATAAGTTTTGACTTTTTGTGGCAACTTTTAGTACTAAAAAATCTGAATCATAGAAAAAAAATCCAAGTGTTATTAAATGGCCCTCTTAAGATCCAAATTACATAAAGATCCATTATCTGGAAAACCCCAGGTCCCAAGTATTCCAGAATATAGAGCCTATATCTGTATGTGTGTGCACACACCTATAGAAAGGACCAGCACACCAAGTCACATTAATATCTTCTTTTTCAGCTCCTCCCTGCATCACATTAAATCACATTATACTTTTTCTTATCTCATCAAGAAACTGTATTCTTTTGCAACCAGTCAAAATTTAAGCAATAATTAGTTACATCCATTATACAATACAGATATGAGATGATTTTAAGGCAAGTTATATAACATTTGTACTAAGAATTTAATTGTTAAATCCTCAAGTGGAGCTTTAGGCTTTTACGTCTTTGGCGAAATAATAACACCTAGGTAATTTGCAGTCTTCGCAACACTTCATCATGTAAGAATGTGATTGGCAAATACCATGTCTGTTCCCATCTGCTTCATAAATAAAATCCAAGCTTGTCACAGTAGCTGCATCAAAAATTGTCAATTTGATAAATATGCAGCCCTAAGGTCACTTCACTTCAACAAGCAGCATTGTCATACTGTAGGAAATAACTAAAATGTTGGTGTATTTTTCATCATGGCCCAACGACATTATAGAAGATGCTACGTTATCCAGTAAGCGCCAAATAATGGGAAGGCAATCTCCCATAGACTCCATATTTATCAAATAAATCAATATTTTACAAATGATTTCCTTTTTCTCTGTAATTATAAGACAGTACATTGTACCTGATGTCAACTTAGATATAATTAATCCTTATTAGAGGCAAAACGACCCTGTTGGGTTTAATTAATGTTTAGATGATTTTTTAGCATGTACTGTATAGTATGGAGATACAAATACAGAAAGATCCCAAACAGTCTGCATAATAGGTGTGTGGCATCCATACCACCCAAAAAATGAATGGCTAAGGCTTTGGCTATTTCCAAAACAACATACTGCCTGCATTTTATATGCAGTAAAAGCCTTCTAACAGTATAGCTGACAAAATCAAAATGGGTTAATAGCATTTTCATTACATTTCTGAAAAGCACTCAAACTTGTATTTTACTGTTCCTTTATCTTTAGATACAAAGATAAAACATTATACATATAAATGCCACGAATTGGACACTCAGTAAACATAACATCACAGAATTATGTGGCATATAGTGACCCCAAAATTCAAATAGCAGAAACAATAGTTTTACAGGCAAAAACAAGCGAAAAGAAGAAGAATGCAGAATGCAATGAAATTATTTACTAATCAAATAATAACAATGTAACCAATAAAAATGAAAATGCAGAACTAAAAATGAAACAATATAATTTAATATGATGTACAATTATTGGAACGTAATTGCAGAGTAGGATTAGTACTTACTTTAGACATACAGGTATCGGACCCCTTATCCGGAAACCCATTATCCAGAAAGTTCCAGATTACGGAAAGGCCATCTCCCATAAACTCAATTGTATTCAAATAATTTACATTTTTTAAAATGGTTTCCTTTTTCTCTGTGGTAATAAAACAGTACCTTGTACTTGATCCCAACTAAGCTATAATTAATCCTTATTGGGGGCAAAACAATCCTATTGGGTTTAATTACTGTTTAAATCTTTTTTTAGTATACTTAAGGTAGGAGATCCATATTAGGGAAAGACGCCTTATCTGGAAAACCCCAGGTCCTGAGCATTCTGGATAATGGGTCCCATACCTGTACTGGGAAATCAAATAATTTTAGTGCAAAAAAGACACTCTGTACATTAAACAGAGAAAGTGTATATGTGTGTACACTTGCCAAAATGGACATTGTGATTTGTGTTTGCTATCAGTGTACAAAACTAGCCCTCCCTCCTCCCCAAAAAATATACAATATGTGAAAAAAAAAAATTGTTTGTTTGTTTTTTTTTGTTTTTGAAGGGTGAAAAAAAACTAATCTACTTTGATACATGGAAAGCATACAAAATCATTGCTGACATTACCCAGGTCAGGATCATGCTCAGGACCCCGTGCAACAAGGCTGCAGTGCTAATCACTGAGCAACCATGCTATCAGGAAAGAAAAGCAATATTAATGTTTCTGCAATCAAATAATGCTAAACAATAGCAGTCGCTTGCACATTACCAGTGATCCCCAACCAGTGGCTCAGGGGCAACATGTTGCTCACCAACCCCTTGGATGTTGCTCCCAGTAGCCTCAAAGCAATTGCTCATTTTTGAATTCTTGGCTTGGAGGCAAGTTTTAGTTACATACACACCACGTGTAGTGCCAAACAGAACCTCCTGTAGGCTGCCAGTTCACATAGGGCCTACCAGTAGCCAATCACAGCCCACATTTGACACCCCCAGTAACTTTTTGCATGCTTGCGTTGCTTTTGTTTTTTATATTCAAATGTGGCTCATAAGTAAAAAAGATTGGGGATCCCTGCACATTACCATCTAAAGTGTGCATGGATTTTATTACTGCAGCAATGTCATAATAGAAAAACATGATTTTTTTTATTTTTTTCAAGTCAAAATCAACTCATCTTAAAGTATTGCATAGCATCATAAAAATACAAATACATAAATTAAACAAACCAAACAGTCAAAGTCTAAATCTATATAATTTATATAATATACATTTTTGAAACATATTCCTTAATTAAATATTCTAACTAGTATAATTTTACCAGTTCAAGAATTTTATGCAAGGATGTATTCTATAAATCTGTATTATTCAGATCTGTCACAACAGCTTAATGTTGCCTATCAAAAACGAAATAATCAAAGTTTTAAACTGTCATTGAAAGCTAATGTGCAATACTCTTGATACTGAAAGCAGTAATCTCTATACCCCTATGAATTAATATGAAACACAAGGCAACTGAGTTATGCTAGGAAACTGGGTCATTCAAGCTCAGCTTAGGCATATTTTGAATAGCATTATTCTTTTGAGCTTACATGTAAACATAAACATTTTTTACAAGATTATAGGTGTAACTGTCCTTTCAACTGGCAAATAATATTAGCAATATGCATTCTATATTTTTTTAATATTTTGCATTTATGGTTGGAATATTAGCCTTTTTGTTATGCAAGCCAGTGATGATTAATTTTTTGCCACATTTGATGTGCTACAGAAGCCTCCGTTGCTCCTTTTACTGTTGATCCATTACAATGTTATAAAAATAAACAACAATCTTTGATCTTTGGAGATAAAGTAATTTCACCATTTTCAGAAAAAAAGTGTTGATTAAATTATGATACAAAAAAAACCCATATACAGTCCAGCTCTATTCATATGTTAGGAACCTAACTCAGGGTTACAGTGCTTCACTTACACATATAATCTTTATTTAAATGCCAGGTGCAAAGCTGTGACCCCTTCTGCCCAGGGTCAATACTTTTAGAAATAAAATCTCAGCAGCACAAAAGGTGATTTATTTGTGCCACAGCAATGTTTACATTCAATACCTATGTTTATTGTTTTTTGCAAGAACCCACCTCAGTGCTCATTTGACAGAACTTGTGCCTTCCCAGGTTATTGCTCTCTGTATGGAGTGATGAATTGAAAAGCCAGCACTCTGGGCAGAAAGCAGCATGAGAAGACACAGCCCAAGACAGAGCCCCAATCCAGGCTCACCGACTTTCGCTCTCTAATAGAGATGTACCGAACCTCACAAAAAAAGTTCGCGAACCCGTTCACGAACTTCCGCCAAAAACTGCGAACTTTGCGAACCCCATAGACTTCAAAATGGGAAGGCGAACTTTAAAAACTAGAAAAGCCATTTCTGGCCAGAAAACTGATTTTAAAGTTGTTTAAAGGGTGCCACGACTTGGACAGTGGCATGCAGGAGGGGGATCAAGGGCAAAAATTTCTCTGAAAAATACGTTGTTGACACAGCGCTGCGTTTTGTGCTGTAAAGGGCAGAAATCACACTACATACGGAATATATTATTGCTGGTGGAAAAACATCGCTCAGGTGATTTTATTGCAATGCAATGTCACTACTATGTGTAACGTGTTTGGTGCACTACTATGAATAACAGCAAACAGCACTGGACACATTAAAGAACAGTAAGTTAAATTAAAAAAAATTATTAATAAAAAAAAAAGTGATCTCTGGTTGGTGCTGGGGTCAGCACACCAGTCCCCAACACAGCTAGACTAATAGCACTGGGCTCTATAAATTACAGTAGCAAAGTAAAAAAACACAAACAAAATAAAATGATGTGAATGTGCGGTTGGTGCTTAGTGCACTACTATGAGCAGCACACCTGTCTCCAACACACACAGACGGAGCTGCAGTACACAATGAAAAGAAGAGTAACAGTAATCAGAAAATAAAAGCAGTCCTTACAAGGACTATTGGGTTACAGCAGATGAGATCAGCAGGACAGCTGCCCACAGCAGCTACATACAGAGCAGTAGAAAGTAGATTACTAGTCAGCAAAGCTACCTAAACTGTCCCTCAAACCCCTGCACAGCTCTCTCCCTATGCTAACTCATCAAGCACACACAGGCAGAATGTAAAATGGCTGCTGGGCTCCGGTTTATATATGGAAGGGAGTGGTCCGGGGGTGGTCCAGGAGGGACAGCTGCCTGATTGGCTGCCATGTATCTGCTGGCTCTGGGTTGAGAGGTCAAAATTTTACTCCAGCTAAGGCGAACCCAAAATTGCGAACATCGCTAAAAGTTCGTGAACTTGCGAACTTGCGAACTTGCGAACACCCGATATTCGTGCGAATTAGTTCTCCGGCGAACAGTTCGCTACATCTCTACTCTCTAACTTGTGCATACAAATTATATGCAAGATAGTGGCAAGAGGGGCGCACTAGATTTAAAAGGGGCAGGAGATGGGAGGCAGCCCTCCTGCCTCCCACCTCCTGCCCCTTTTAAATCTAGTGCGGCCTTACCCAATAGAAGAGGCTTGTCTCCATTCAAAGGATATCTACATTGGACCTAGATATCACCAAACCCTGAGATTCCAGACTTTCTGAGGAGTTACCAAATCCAAACTCCTGCAGAACTGAGAAACAGAGCAGCATCATTCAGTACAGAAAAGAGTAAGTCAGAATAGTAAACTTGATAAAGAGTGAAAAGCAGCCACAGATGTAGGCAGAAACCATAGCTTCAGAGTCTATTATACAGACTGTAGGTCCCAGGAGTTTCTAGAAACTGGTAAAGGCTAGGGGCGTGGCTTGGACGCGCATGCAGGCGGATGTGAGTTAAGGAGCTCCGCTGCTTGACCTGGTCTTACTCCGGCTACACACAGAATTAACTAAACGGAAGTCCTCTCTAAATGCAGTAATGCCTTCTAAAGGTAACAAGAAACATCCCCAAGCTGATCTGACTTCATTTTTGGCTAAAACAAACCGACCGACCCTTAAACCATCTGATGGCGCAGTTGGGCCGGAGGCGGGTGAACGCGTACTATCGGAGAATGCTTCAGACGCGGAAGACACCTCTGCTACCGACACTGCTCCTATTACGGTGAGCATACTTAAATCACTATTAAGTGACCTAAAAATCTCTCTGCATTCTGACATTAAGGAGGCTATACAAACACTACGATCTGACGTCCACCATATTGGTAACAGAGTAGACGCCATAGAAAAACAGGTGGACGACATATCTAATGTGCAAAACCAGTACTCCGATTGCCTTGAATCCCTTAACAAACAAGTGCTAACTATGAAAGACAAGTTGGCTGACTTGGAGGATCGATCAAGGCGCGATAATATAAGAATCAGGGGTATCCCAGAACAAGTAAAGCAGGAAGAGTTAACCCCTTACTTTGAAACTTTGCTCACAACTTTGTTACCACATGTGAATGCTACTCACTTAACAGTAGACAGGATTCATAGAATTCCAAAGCCAAAAAACCTTCCAACAGAAGTACCACGAGACACGATTGCTAGAATTCACTTTTATTCTACAAAAGAAGCCCTTTTGAGACTCTTTAGACTGAACACCCAAATTCCGGATCAATACCAATCCCTACACATTTATGCGGATCTATCAGTTCACACCCTAAACAGGAGAAGGGAATTTTCCCTAATTACGGATGTGTTAAGGAAACAAGGTATCCCTTACAAATGGGGCTTCCCTGTGCGACTAATAATATTGCGCAACGGCCAACAATTCTCCTTCACCACACCAATTGAAGCTAAAACCATTCTTACAGATTGGGGAATAACAGAAACAGATACACAGATGGATATCTCAGCACCTAAAATACCAAAAAAGCGCCCATTGGACTGGACCACTGTCTCACCCAGAAAAGAGAAACAACAGCAGAGATCCAACCCGACATGAGCACAAAACCTCCACAGTTGTAAAGAACTTTTTGTTTTGGTCTCAATTAATAGTTTAATAGTTTGTAAGTTTTATTAATGTAAGAGGGGACTCAGCTCAGTTTCTTTCCCTTTTTTTTTTTTTTTTTTTTTTTTGTGTTTTTTGTGTCTTTGTCCCTTCCTATCCCCACCTAACCTTACCTTATCCTGACTAAACTCCTAGAATTTGTACAGACCTATGGTCAAGCTGCTGGGAATATTACGATACCTAGGCACTTTCCCCCACAGGCTGGAATGTGCAGCTAGAATAAGCAGAAAAGTTTAATACTGCTTAGTTGCCCTGACAAGCCCTAAGTGCTGTCGTTGGGCATTCTATTTAGTGCTATGTTTACTTTATTAGATAGTTCTCTCTCTTTCTTTATTTCCTTCAGTACCGATCTCTCCTTTTGCTTTTTTGTAGTTATGGTTGTATTTTTAAGTTTAACATGCAATTACACCTAGTAACTGTTAATGCTAAGGGCCTTAACAGCCCTGCAAAGCGTAAAATGGTTCTGAACTGGGCAAGGGATAAGAATATTGATATCTTATGTTTACAGGAGACACATTTTAAAGCAACATATCATCCTTTCTCACAAACCTCCTTTTTTTCAGAAGCATACTACGCAAATGCTCCTGTAAAAAAGAACGGAGTAGCGGTTCTGATTAGAAATAATTTACCAATCACAGTAACCAACACAATGTCAGACCCTCACGGTAGGTTTATTGTTCTTAACTTCAAGGTGGCCTCAAAAAATTATACCTTGCTTAATTTATATGCTCCAAACACCCAACAAACCAAGTTTATTGCTAAAACGCTTCGGCAAATCTCCTCTGCAATCAATGATACCACACACTTAATTATAACAGGGGACTTTAATATGGTCCCTGATCCTTATACAGATAAATTTCCTGTTTTGCAAGGGCCATCTATGAGAACAGCATATAATCTATCCAGAAGATTCCAACAACTTCTTAAGATACATGGGTTATATGATGCTTGGAGAGCATGGCATCCAAGCGAAAAGGATTATACATATTTTTCTCCTCCTCACCTTTCCCACTCCCGTATAGATCTGTTGCTTCTTGACAAGGTGCTCTTACAAACTACAAAAAAGGTTTATATTGGGACAGCCACTTGGTCAGATCATGCTCCGGTTGGTATAATACTTAAACTAAATACTACCCCTCCGCCATTCTCCTCTTGGAAAATGAATAATTCCATACTTTCCAACAAAGCAAATAGAGAGTTACTAACCAATCTTACTAATGAATACTTAAAGAACAATTCATTGCTAGAATATAACCCAGAAGTGATTTGGTGTGCCTATAAGGCCTACATGAGAGGCCATATAATCGCATTAACATCAAGTATTAAAAAAAAGGACAAAAACACTACTGGAACTAAATCTACAACTAAGTACAGAAACTACAAATCTAAAGTTAAAACCGACTGAAGCATGTTCCCAAAAAGTGGCTTCCTTAAAGAAACAGATTAATGATATTAACCTTGAGAAGGTTGCTTTTCAACTTACAATGCTAAGACAAAAATATTACTCGTTAGATAATAAATGTGGGAGGTTGCTGTCTCTTAAGTTAAGGGAAGCTAAAGCTAAGACAAGAATTTCAATCATAAAAACAGCTGATGGTAAAACTATTACTAATCCTATCCACATAGCAGAAGAATTTGCTAATTTCTACTCAAAATTATATAATTTACAAAGGGATGCTTCTACCCCACAACCTTCAGCCTCAGCCATAGAACAATTCTTTTCCACTCTTTCCCTGCCAATGATAACAGAAGGAAACTTAGCCGCACTTAACAACCCCATTACTGCAGATGAAATCACCCAGGCTATCCGGATGTTTAAGCTTGATAAATCTCCCGGGCCTGATGGATTCACAAATAACTTCTATAAAACTATGGCCCAACCTATTCTCCCAATGCTCACCCCTTTATTTAATGAATTGAAAAACCCAACAACACATAGAGAAGAACTATTTCAGGCTACTATTATAACAATCCCCAAAGCAGGGAAAGACCCTACTTCTTTAGCTAACTACCGTCCAATATCCCTGTTAAACACTGATATAAAACTTTATGCTAAAATCCTGGCAACTAGACTGAATCCCATACTTCATCAGCTAATAGGTAATGATCAAGTTGGATTTATTCCAAAAAGACAAGCACCCGATAATACAAGGAAATTAATTAACATAGCCCTCCATGCTAACAAAAACAAGATTCCATGCCTGCTCCTTTCCTTAGATGCTGAAAAGGCCTTCGACAGGATAGCATGGCCCTTTCTATCAGCAGTACTGAGTAAATACGGGTTTGAGGGGCCTTTCCTAGATAGTGTCATGGTGTTATACAGTAAACCTACGGCCAGGATTTGTGCTAGTGGATATAATTCCCCTTTTTTCCATCTCACAAATGGGACTAGGCAAGGATGCCCGCTCTCGCCCTTAATTTTTGCACTGCTCATGGAGCCACTGGCGGAAGCCATTAGAACTAACCCGGCTATTAAGGGTTACACAATAGGGTCCCATGCCTATAAGATTTCATTATTCGCAGATGACGTAATTCTCTCTCTCACTGACCCAGTTGAATCGTTGCCAGCCTTATTTAACACACTATCCCAATTCTCCTTAGTTTCATATTATAAGGTTAACACTTCAAAAACTGAAGCACTCCCTATATGGATTGACAACCATACATTAACACAGCTAAAAGCTTCTTACTTACTTGATTGGCAGCAAACCTCTATAAAATATTTGGGTATTAAACTGTGCATATCTGTGAAAAATCTATTTAAAGAAAACTTTAATCCCATACTATTCAAATTTCACAATTCTACGCAAGAATGGATGTATAAAGACATCTCCTGGCTAGGAAGGATTGCAGCGATTAAATCTAACCTGCTCCCAAAAATTCTGTACCTATTCTGCACTATCCCTATACAGATACCCAACCAGTACTTTCAATCCCTACAAAAGTTGATTTCTAAATTTATATGGAAGGACTGTAAACCACGTCTCTCAGTAAGGTTATTGTGTAAACATAAAACCGACGGAGGCCTTGGCCTACCCCACTTTAAGAAATACTACCAGGCCTCTCATCTGAACTTCCTACAAAAAATATATTTACCTGTCAATCAACCCCAATGGGTCCAACAAGAATCCGATATGGCCCTCTCCCAAGCCGCTCAATTTTCCCACTTGATGTGGATACATCCGAGAACACGACCCCAGCAAAGTAAACTTTTTCTCACCACTCAAGCTTCTCTTAAGATTTGGGACAACTACCAATTTACAGACCACGTCTCGGAAGGCCTACACCCACTCCACCCATTAGTGGGATTTCAGAAGTTAATACCAAATCTGAACCTAACATCCTGGATAAGTTCTGGACTTACAAAAGTAGCAGACCTCTATCAAGGAAACACACTTCTAACCTTCTCCCAACTACAGGCGAAATACAAGCTTTCTAAAAATACCTTTTTCACCTATCTACAACTACGCAACTATTTGAAAACATACCAACTCGACAGACTTAAGAACCTTTCAAAGCAACAATTAACCCTTACTAATGTAATGAAACAGCCATCGAGGATATCCCACTTCTACTCCGCTCTCCTGTCAATAGATGCACACAATACTATGTCCCACCTGAATAACTGGGAGCAAGACACAAATCTACCTATTGATCCAATTGACTGGAATAACGCTTTTTTACTTATCACATCTACAACTAACTCAGTTCGGTTGCTAGAAACAAGTGTCAAACTTATGTACAGATGGTATATGGTTCCTTTAAAGTTGTCCAGAATTTTCCCTTCCTCAGCTTCTAACTTGTGTTGGAGAAACTGCGGACAAATTGGTTCTTTTCTCCACATATGGTGGGACTGTACAAAAATTTCTTCTTACTGGAAATTCATATTTGATATGCTACAAAATTTGTTTCACACTCCGTTACCCTGCACACCAAGACTGGCACTGTTAAACCTGGACTTGGACAACACAGAATGGAAAAAAAAATCCTTAATCACACATATTTTGGCATCAGCCAGATTGGTCCTAGCACGGTCATGGAAATCTACCCTACCACCATCACCTACAGAACTAACCAATTTGATAAATGAAACCAACAGTTTGGAATTCTACTATGCTAGAAACAATAATCTTTTACACAAATATCACTCTAAGTGGTCAATTTGGAATGACAGCTCCTACTCAAATGGAGCACACTCTGCGCAACCTCCCTCTGCTCAGAATCTGGAGCCTGCATAACATAACTTAAAGCATCAACTTGTTTGACTTATTACTGTATGTTTTGAGACCGGTACTGAACTATCTTCCCCTTTTTATATATTTCTTTACTTCTCTATACCCTATTCTATCCTATTACCCTATTTCTCTATTTCTCTACTTCATTACTGACTATCACCTTATAGTAATTATTATTTTTGTGTTTATTAAAATTATAACCCCTTAAAAAAAAAAAAAAACTCTTGCGGTTCCAACAGGCTGTGCTCAAAATTGCTACTTACTGTGCTGCTTTTAACAGTATCTAGTTTTCTTTTGGTTTTTTTTCTCTCATGTTTTCAGGCATTTCACTTTCTTATTTGCATCGGAATGTTAATAATATTAGTTAAGTGGTATTATTGCAATGCAACTGCCTTATTCTTATCTGCCTGACATTAATACACTAAACAATGTATTGTTGGAACTTCAAGAACAATAAAAAATGTTATTGAAAGAAACTGGTAAAGGCTTAACAGTGCAATTCTGCCTTGGGGTTATCTTTGACCAATCCCTCTCCTTCTCTAACCATATTAATAACACTGCCAAAACCTGCCGCTTTTTCCTCTGCAATATTGCCAAGATACGCCCCTTTCTTTCACAGCTTAAACACTAATTCATGCCCTTATCCTTTCCCACTTAGATTACTGCAATCCCCTACTAATCGGCCTCCCAGACTCCCACCTCTCTTCCCTGCAATCAGTATTAAACTCTTCTGCCAGGATACTCCTGCTCTCTCCTAAGAGGGAACGTGTTCAGCCCCACTTAATCTCTCTAACATGGCTGCTGTTAAGCAAAGGATATCATACAAAATCCTTCTGTTAATGTTCAAAGACCTTCACTCCTCTGCTCCTCACTACATTTCTTTACTGGTCTCCCTGCACGTTCCTGGTCATCTCCTCTGCTTCTCTCAGATCCTACTCCTTTTTACACCATCCACACCCACTGCACTCTCTCATCTTAAACCTTTCTATCTTGCTGTTCCTTACCTCTGGAACTCTATCCCTGAATCCCACCGTAGGGAACACTCACTCTCTTTAAAAAAAAATCTCAGCTGCTACCTTGAGCATGGTGCACTAAACATTTTGTCTAGTCTTGCGCTTAAGGGCAAATTGTGCACTTTTGCCCTCCAATTTGTGCCTGTATGTTACCCGACCACTTAGATTGTAACCTCTATGGGGCAGGCACTTAATCTCTGTGTATTTATACTCATTTATTGTATTGTCCTCCCTGTGTGTAATTGTGTATATTGTAAGATTGAACAGCGCTGTGTATCCTTGTAGCGCTTTGTAAATAAAGTTATACATACATAAAATTCTAGAATAAGAAGTCAGGGAGGCCCATTTATCAACATTTTCATTTTAGTGGTTTTAATGTTTTTTTGAACCATAAATAAACTTATTTTCTCTAAAACTACAAATGACAAGTGATTTATTAATGCAGCCTTTTTTTTTTTTAAAAAGCATAATTGAAAAAAAATGTGGAAAAAAACATGAAAAACGCAATTTTTTTGTTTTGTTGCACAAATGAAAGAGTCAAAAAAAACCCCCAAAGATCCTGAAAACCTCTAAAACCATGAAGCAAAAGATTAGCCAATCGAAAAAATTCACCTATCATTGACTTCAACTAGAGCTGTACAGCTTTTAAGATGGCACATTTTTATTTCTAGTCATTATGCATAATGCATTACGAAAAATGTAATTTTTGCACAAAAAAGAATTTTGGAAAAAATATGTGTAAATGGGTTCCTAAGTCTCAGGTTCAGATAAACAACAGCACCCTTATTCATAGGGGATAGGGCAGAAGAAGTGACAGAGTATGCTGGTGCCTGCACCTAAAGAAGTTGGATCCATTGATGAGCATGCAAAGTGCCTGTGAGCTGGCGAGTCCCCTGAGCACAGATGATTGTGTCCCTCTGAATCTTTGCAAATGAGATTTAGAAGCAGATTTGTGATAAATTGAGCAGTTTTATAACTGCAGAATCTATGGGAAGCACAGTAAATGTAAACATAAATTCTCTTCTTCACGATTGATTGAATGAAACTCAGTGCCAACAAAGAAATAAAAACTGGGGTTGAGTACCTATGCTGCAATAAATGGTGGTTGCTGTTCCAAAGAAAGGTCTGCTTTCAAATATCTAAATGTCTGATAAGTCTAAAAGATAAAAGAAATTTATGAAAATGAACCATGCTCTAAAAATGACGTTTATGTGAAGTTCATGCAAAGAGGATAACCTCTGGAACTTTTATTGTGCATTGTTTGAAATTTTATGGACATAAGTTTACTGGGGCATTGTAAAAGCTTTATATGATAACCAGCTGGTGGGCAACACAAGGTTCATTATTTGTTACCTCACTGCAAGACATTTTTATGAGCCCAGTAATTTCTTTTAGAACTTATATGTCCAGCTGCATACCATTACCAAATCATATCTTGAAAATCCATTTTTCCCAACACAAAAAAGGAAATTTTTTGAGAAGGTTAAGGATATCATACTATACACAGATTAAACAAACACAAGACATAACATCTTTTTAAGACAAATGTATTTTTGTAATAATTTCAGAACAATGCAAAACTTTGCAGTTTTTCACCTTCTACATAGAACTAAATCACCTTCTCCTCCAAAGTAAAATGAAAACAAATGGTTCTTCTTATACATGTACATCTCTCTCTCTCTCTCACTCTCTCTCTATTGATCAGTTTGCAAAGAATTGATCATTTTTACTGAATTGTGGCGGATTTATCCATTTATTTTCTTTTTTTGATACATTTAAATAATTGTTTATAAATATTTTATTAAAAAAGAAAGAACATCACAATAAATGTAAGATGCATCATTAAGTAATATCAAGGTCTTTTGCATAGTAATAAAGCATAGTTATGTTCTATGGTTGGCATTTGCATTGACCATTATGATTATTTAAACAAGAGAAATGATTGCTTGCATGCTAAAAAAAAAGCACTAACACAACATGATTATAAAATAACAGAGATGCAGTCCCCATGGGAATTATGGGGACATGGTCCAACCAGGAAATGTTGATGCATCTAAATAATGTGGACATGGCATGGGCAGACTGGTCTGATGAAGGTTGAGATCTATCTACAATCTATCTACCTTATATGATGATGTGTATGAGTGAAATGATGAATCTTAGAAATTATTTACTTCAAAACTGTAATCTGCTTTTTGTTTGATGAGTATATATTGAGCAAGACTGGAGTGTTAGCATATCTACTTGGCAATAGTAAATAATGACTATTTGGTTGTCTGAGAACCTGGTAAGAAGGGGCAGTCCTTATGATGCATGATAGGCCAAAGAAAATTTTTGGAGCAAAGTTTACTTGAGCTATCCCTATGAAAATGTGTTTCTTGAAAAAAGGCCCACTTGCAACTAGAAGTGACGTTACACCTGACATGTTTAACATCTAGAGCTTCCTCTAGTAACGAAATGCATCAGGTGTGACGTCACTTCTGATTGGAAGCGGATGGAACGCAAGGTGGAACACATCTGAGTGGGCCCGACAGCAACCCAATTACTCTAAAGCAAAAGAAGTTTTCAATGCACCCTGGGCTGAACTGCACCACTAAGTGACATTTTTTAATGCACTCGAGACACTTTTATAGAGGTGTTTTGACACCTGCTGGTTGGGTTTCATCTCTTATGCTTCCCCTTTGCTAGGGGTCTGTAAGTAGGCATTTCTGCTATACAATCAAAAATCAGGAGGTTTCAACCGAATTCCCTTGCATGCAATTTTTCTTGGGAGCATTATAGTGTCTGTTTTGGTAGTTTGAAAGAAACACTTTTAACACATCTTTTAACTATTTGTGCACCCGAAACATTTAAAATCCATTTATTTATATATATATATATATATATATATAATATACAGTTTGGTAATTTCCCTATGGGACCAAACTCTAAATTATATCCTTATAAACGGTGCTTAGTGATGTCATCAGTTATAATCGGAGCTTAGTAAAGTAGCCCAATGACCCGTAGTAAAACGTAGGGAAGCAGGGGCATGACAGAGCGGTAGGGCTGACGTAGCCACTCCCAGTTGAAGGGGATTGGTGGATTCATAGATGCAGGGATAACGTAAGCAGGAGTATAAGTACAGTAAAACCGTTCCCGCTTCTCAATCCATTTTAGGCAGTATAGTAAAACGCCCACCCTCCCTCCCTACAGAGGTGGAGGTACTGAAGGGTTGTTGGCGGGGTGATTGAGTTTTGGAAAAACAATGGTTAGGTTAGGAAGGGAGTTTAATAGTTAATTGGTGCTGGCATGCGTAGAACCTCAGGGGTAAGAAAGTGGATCAGGAGGTGAGTTTTGTTGGGTAGGTGGTTCCGGGCTAGAAGGGTAGTTGCGCTGCGCAGTTATTGGCTTGTTACGGTATGGTTCTTTAAAAGTTGGTTTGTTTGTCATACAAACATTTGTTTATGTTTATGAGATGTTTTGTATCATATTTGTTCTCTATGATATGTTTTAAATTAAAACTTTGATTGTTATTAAATAAATGTTCTGCGGCCATTTTCATCCCAAGAATTGGTGTCCGTGTGTTCATTGGGGATGGTAAGTAAAAGAGGTAAAAGGGGGTTTTTGGTTGGGAGAAGGGCGGGTCAAGATCCGACGTTGCTCATGTCATGTCATTTCTGTCACATGACTCACTATATTATAATAAATACATTACCTCCTGTTGTAAAATATGAGGATAATAGAAGTCACCTCGGAGTTCCATGAACTGTATAAAAGCATGTGGTCTTCAGCATCATGCTTTTATATAGTCATAGAACTAGTTGCCTGAACTTGGTGACTTATATAAGGAGAGACTTTTCCTTTTAAGACTGTTTTTGTTTGCTCCTCATTAGGTTTGACTGCTCAAACAATTTAACATATTTTTACAAATTATATGATTGATTTTTCAGTTCATTTCATGTTCTGCATTTAGGTTTAAATCCAGCATTTGCCATTTTTCAGGTATATGTGCTACAGGGCTTCTTCATACAATATACAGTATACTGGCTGAAACATGTGTTGAAAATGCATTTTCTGTAACATGGAGCCTTTCAGATAAAAAAAAATGTTTTCTATTTTTTTATCTGACGTATCTTCACATCTCTATTGTTGCTTTGATTTTGGCAAATTGCTTTTGATAACACCACACCTAGAAAAATTATTGTTTTCTATTATTTACAAAGTTTCTGTTCTTCCACACAGCTGGTCATTGTGCAAAATAGCCAGTCATCCAAACTATAATGCTACTCAGGTAATAACATTTCATTTGATCACTCAGCACTGAATACCTTTAAAAATGTATATCATACTGTGATTTGAATTATTTTCTTCGAAGACGCTCCATACTTAGACGGGTACAAATCTCAAGAGACCAGCGTGAAACTAATAAGATTTACTAATGGCTTGAGCTTTTGTAATTTGATGAGAAAAGTCTAACAGAAGAATAAAAATAGCCAGTGTTTTAATTGGATATTGATCTGAACAGATATTCTCTTCCTAAGTACCTGTGAGAATTAGTTATCTTAGAATCTCTGGATGCATTGTATTTATCATTAATTCCTTATAATAGTTAGTGCTGCATAGTTATATCCTAATGTATTAACATAATTGTTAATTAATTGTTTAACAGATCAATTACATTAAGTTCTTTTAAATTGTGAAGTCTTTGAATTCTACTTTAGGAGAGTTCATAGATGTTAAAAACAACATTGTTTAATTCAGTTAAAAAGCCTGTCACTGTTAGTTTTAAATAAATGTAGTGTATCTATATGATAAATATAAAGGGTATTTAAAACAGTTAAGAACATTGACTAATAAATACATCACAACAGATTCATAATACAGTAGGTAGTTCCCATTGGGCAATCATGGATTTTGTGTGTTTGCCAGTTGTAATATGTAAATAAATGTCCTATGTGTATCTATGATTGCCTAATAGGGACTACCTTTGCAAGTTATTAAGGAAAAGCCATTTACAAGCGATCACTATATAATGGCCAGTGGAGGCATTTACATGTTGTATGTATGTATGTACATCTTTATTTATAAAGCGATACTTATGTACGCAGCGCTGTACAGTAGAATACATTAATACAAACAGGGGGTTATTAAGATAATAATAGATAAATACAAAGTATTACAATAAACACAAATACAAGATATAGTTGCAATAAGATAAGAGTCAAAGACACAAGAGGATGGAGGTCCCTCCCCCGTAGAGCTTACAATCTAGATGGGAGGGTAACTTACAGACACAAATAGGCAAATATAAGTGCTGCAGGTCACAGTGGGTGACATTACAATATAAGTGCTAGTTCCCAGATCAGGTGCTGGGTGAGTGCTCCAGTTTGGTTTTAAAAAGTCTGAGGGAGGATTCTCTCCGGAGGAAATCAGGGAGGGCATTCCAAATGTAAGGGGCAGCCAGGCGGAAAGGTTTAAGGCGGGAAACAGCAGTTGTAGTGGGGGGCGCAAACAAACGATTGCTCTGCGAGGAACGAAGGAGTCGGCCAGGAACGTACGGAGACACAAGGGAAGAGATGTAGTGAGGAGCAGTAAAATTGTAAAATATTCTTTGTTTAATAGAAAGCCATGATAAGGACTTTAGTAGGGGAAGGGCCTGAACTCTCCTGGATGAGAGGAGGATAATTCTGGCAGCAGTATTTAATATAGACTGTAGGGGGGAAAGATGGGAGTTAAGGAGGCCGGTTAATAGCAGGTTGCAGTAGTCCAGTCGTGACAGGATGAGAGCATGCATGAGCAGCTTAGCTGTTGCAGTAGAAAGAAAGGGACGGATTTTGGCAATATTGCGCAAGAAAAAGTGACAGGTTTTGACAGTGGTGTTAATATGGTCAGAAAAGGAGAGACAGGAGGCAACGATCACCCACAAACAACATGCCGAATCGACTGGGTTGATGAGGGTGCCTTCAATAGAGATAGAGAAGGGGGGGGGGGTTATGACCAGACTTAGGCGGAAAGATCATTAGTTCAGTTTTTGTTAGGTTCAGTTTGAGGTGGCGTTGATTCATCCAATTGGAGATGGCCAGGAGGTTAGAGATTGGAGTCTCAGTTTCGACTGTTAACGAAGGGGTTGAAAAGTAAATTTGGATATCATCAGCATACAGATGATATTTAAAGCCAAATGAACAGATAAGATCTCCCAAAGACAGCGTGTAGAGGGAGAACAACAACAACGGCCCAAGTACAGAGCCTTGGGGTACCCCCACATTAAGAGGAACTGGGGATGAGGTTTTATTAGCATAGGAGACAGTGAACGGTTAGAGAGGTAAGAAGAGATCCAGGATACAGCCTGACTACGGATACCAATCGAATGCAGAATTTGCATCGGGAGGGAGTGGTCAACCGTATCAAACGCAGCCGATAGATCTAGGAGGATTAGTATAGAAAAGTGTCCTCTGGCTTTGGCAACCGGAAGATCATTCATGTTTATAATTTTTTTCCCAAGTGAATTTATATGGGAAAGTAGAGTCTGTCAGGACTTCAAAAGGGATGTAAAGCCAAAATCTAAACTGTTCTTTTTATAAAGCCCTAAGATAGGAAAGTGCTATAAGAGATGTTCTAAAAAAATCAGACACAAAGCAGTTAAAATAGGGTTAAAACTAGGGATGCACCGAATCCCGGATTTGGTTCGGGCCTTTTTCTGATGGATTCGGTTTGATTAGCATTCGGAAAGGGTTACATTTTCGGGGGATTTTTTTTAACCTTTCCCGATCCTAATTAGCATATGCTAATTAGGATTCGGATTCAGTTTGGCATTCGGCAGAATCCATCAGGGTTGGTTCGGGGGTTCAGCACCCCTAGTTAAAACACAGCTAACTGGAGCTCTGTATTCCTTAGTGTCTGCAGCACAATGAGGAGTGGGCGTGTCTTCCTCTCTGCTCATGTTTCACTTCCTTATCTGTGCCGACATGCTCAGTAACTGACCAATAACACTCCAGTAAACAATGTCCTGTGATTTTTTTCAAGTCTGATATGGGACAACCCCACTTTTGTTTGGTACAGAGCAGCCCCCTGCATTTTCCACATGAGGATGGCCGCTGGCCATGTAGGTTTGCAGGAGCTGTAAGCAAAGCAGATGTCAGGGGAATAGAATAAGAGGCCAAATATGAAGACTTCTAATTAAAAAATTGTAGAGAACTTTTAATGGGTTCATATTGCAGATGTATTTCATTTGGTCTAAATAATGCACAAGGATCATGAGTTTTGACTTTACATCCCAGATTGTTAATGGAGGACTCCTGACAGACTCTGGAATTCTCTACTAAGGCTGAAGCATGTTCCTGAGTGTTTTGGCTGCTGCAGTTAAGGTAAGGGAGCTGCATGGCCTATCAATGACTTTCTTCACACCACACACAAACTGTTCAAAGTCTGCAGTATAACTGATCTCTAAATGGACTATTCATATTTGTCATAACATATACATAGTTGAGATAAGTGTGATCAGATGACATTGGCCCCACAGATGGTTACTGCGCATGTATCACCATTTCATGCTGCTTCTCAAAACCCTCTATAGAGGGTTATTACTCATGCATGCAGATGTACTTCCACTGAGTTTCAGTATACTGTATATTAGGATATCTATACCTTTTCTATACATACATTATGAGCATGAGGATCTCACCCTCATGTATAGTTTCATACTTTCATTTTTAGTTTGACCATTCACTTTGAAAATGCGTCTTTGTTTTTTATCCAAATCATTCACCAACAATGCACATTATTTTCTATTTTGCCTTATCCTTTGTCAAAGTGACCATCTGCTTCACATGCAAAAATGACAGTCCAGATTTATTTAAAATGGATTTATCAATTTAGTTGAAGAATGACATATACTCCACTCATGATGATCAGTTGAATATGCAAATAACTAAAACAAGCTAAAACAAGCAGGTAAAAATAGTATTGGTTAACAAAAGTATTATCTAACATTCTTCTTCAGCACGTAAACAGGGGTTGAAACACTGTGTCTGACAGGAGGTCAAGAAGCACTTATTAGAAAACGACAATGTTTTGTAAACAAACTTGATAAGTTAATACCTATCCATATATATATACAGTATATAGTAGTTGAAAATGGATCGCATCACACAGGACTTATAGAAAAAATAGGTTTTATTTAGGTGCAAAAACAAAAAACTGACGTTTCGGCTACAACAGTAGCCTTTCTCAATATACAGTACAGTATAGTATATATATATCCATCTTTTGGCTGCTTAGTTCAAAACATACTGTTTGAAAAACCAAATTCAGTGCCGCTGCTCACATAATTACTTGGTAAAGCAATATAGGATTTAGCTAATTATTGTTGCTTACTTCTCACTTACAGGGTGGTGGCTGATTAAAACATAATAATAATATTATTTTAGAGCGTGGGTTCTTTATTTAATTGTGCTTTTTCTTTCCCACCTGCTAAATGTTTGGTGAACCCAAAGAAGTTCGATTAAGATTTCCAGAAGCTGCATACTGCTTTGCATTAATATTTACCTCACTTTAAAGTGGATGGAGTTCAATTAGTTACACTTCAACAGGCAATATAAACAGAACCCACTGTAATTGGCCACCTTGTTACTGGCTACTGTAAAATTGTGTGCTCTTTATGTGGATCTCTGTAAGTGGAATAAAAATGTGGAGTTAAAACCTACCAGAGTTTAAAGCAAGAAATTTAACAACTTAAAGTTGTTATTATTGATTCTAATATGTTTTATCCTTTTTGTTAACTGTATCTGGGATTTGTAGCAAAATTAAAGATCAGACTCAGTGCATACTTTGCAACTTGTATGTAAGCTACAATGTGCTTTACGTCTGTGGTGGATGTGATCCAACTGCCAATGTTTGGAGATTTAGAGCACCAAATTGCAATGCTAATGTTGCAACTTGTTCATAAAGGACCTTTTAAGGCCAACTCTTTCATAAACAGGAAAGTCCCTTGTGGTACCACCGGATCAAAATCTTTTAACCGATCCAGCAGCTTCCTGTGATATCGGTCGACTCACCGACATGCCATACACGCACCGAATATCGTACGAAACGAGTTTTTGTATGATAGTATCGGTGCGTGTATGGTCAGCTTTAGGCAGGATCTGCTTATTATAAATACTAAAAAAAGAGTCAAGAGGGGGTGGGACCTCTGGGGGTAGATTTTCTAAAACTCTAATTTTTCTTCATTTTTTTTTTTAAATTGAATAAAACTAATTTAATATCTTAACTGAAAAAACATATGTGGAAAAAAGTTGTGGAAAAGTCATGAAAACTTAAAATTTTTCGAATTTTGACATGATAACTGCATCTTTTTCATATTGTTGCACAAGAGCCAGCATCAAAAATCAAAAACCTCTTAAGTTTGGAAGCAAAGACAGATCTAACAGGGATGGTAAGGGACCTCTACCATTAAATTCCACATAATACCAACAATTTTTAGATGGAATTGTAACAGTCTTATCATCTAGTAAATCTCAAAAAAGTTGAGCCTTTTTTTATGCAACTTTTAGCGCTAAAAAGTCTGAATCAGAGAAAAAAAATCCTTACTATCAGAGGGAGGTAACCTAATGACATCAGGATTATTTTTTTCTTCCAGTTAGACAGTAGAGAAGCCAAGAATTATGTATTCTTGGCTGGTTGTCAGCTAAAAGGACATTCAAATTTTACTGGTGAACTTTTTAGTGGGTAATCAACCATGCATGAGGGCACAGTGTGCATTAATTGGTGTTGGGCTGCAGGTACTTCTTGTGGCACAGCCATTACTCGATTCATCTAATGAAAACAACCCCACCTTTTGGCATTATTATTTTTTGGGTAATATATACTAAACATCATGGAATGTTTTCTCTTAGCAACATTTAGGGGCCATTTACTAACGGTCAGATTTTTATTTTCCGGTTTGGATTTTTTATAGCTAAAATATTTACTATCATTTACTATGTGACAAAATGGCTAAAAATCCAAAAGCAACAATTCGCTAGCTAAAACTTTCTGAGATCATGTAGAAATCCATGGCAGATGTTCCTGCCCTTCCCTGGAGGATCCTTCTTTGCTTTGAAACTTTAGAAGTTTTTGTGTTTTTGACACGTGTTTTTTAGTGTGACAATTTCAAAAAGTATAGATTTCAGTGTGGCAAGTCGAAAAATTTGGAGTTCTACGACTTTTCTGTGTCTTTTTCCCACAGGGACTTCTTCAGTTCAGACCTTAAGTCAGACATTTGTGGAAATGAGTTTCTTTGAATTTTTTAAGAAGAAAAAAATGATAAATGTTAGAGTTTTAGTAAATCTGCTCCTTAATATAGTTTGAAAATATACTGTACCTAAAATATAATTTTACTTAAACTTCCAGAATCTTTTATTTTCATATATTTTAACATTAATTTGTTATTTTATTATTAATGTATATATTTTTCAAAAATCAATAATATTTACATATTTAACCATATAAGCAACCAAGTCATATTGCCCCTTTGCCCAAAGAGGTCTGGGATATCTTGTAGTGTAGATCTCTACAAATGTATCATTATATTAACTTGTTTCTCTTCACACCTTGTGTTGCTTATGTTTTCCAGCTTGTTTTGAAAGCCTTTAGGGATGCCTTAATTTTGTGGAGTTTTTATCTGTATTCAGCCACCTTCCATGTCTGTTGTAAAAAAAATATGCTGAAAAAGGAATAAGAAAGCATTGAGTTACTGCATGGTTCTTATTCAGGACAGAGGGCATCTGTGAGTACTAGCACATTGTCAGGAGAAGGGTTGGCAAAAGCAACAAATAAATGAGCTGGCATATATATAATTCAATGGAGGCTTGATGGAAGCCTGTCTAGAAGATTGAAAGAAAATATTAAATATGAAACTTGGCAGCAATACTAGTAAAGACTATCTGATACAGAGGAAACTATCTTATGAAATACAGTATAAAAACAACAGAATATAACAACAATTCATCTCCAAACTGCTCGAGCGCCTAGTTTACAACCAACTGATGCTATTCCTCTCTGACAATAACCTCCTGGATCCCCTACAGTCTGGTTTTAGACAACAACACTCCACCGAAACTGCTCTAATCCGACTAACAAATTACCTCTTTTCGGCTAAAGCCAAAAAACACTACTCACTACTAATACTTCTCGATCTCTCTGCTGCTTTTGACACTGTGGGTCACCCTCTTCTCCTCCAGACTCTCCGCTCTCTTGGCCTTTGTGACACTGCCTTATCCTGGTTTTCATCTTATCTCATCTCAGATCGATCCTTCAGTGTCTCTTACAATGGGGAATCATCTTCTCCCCTGCCTCTTTCTGTCGGGGTTCCTCAAGGCTCTGTCCTGGGCCCCTTACTATTTTCTCTCTATACCTCCTCACTTGGCAAATTAATCAATTCTTTTGGCTTTCAGTACCACCTCTATGCTGACGATACTCAGATCTAACTTTCCTCTCCTGATCTCAACCCAGAGCTTCTAACTCTCGTCTCTTCCTGCCTGTCCGCTATCTCCACTTGGATGTCCCAACGTTACCTTAAATTAAACCTCTCTAAGACTGAACTGGTTCTCTTTCCCCCATCCAATGCCCACATTGTTCCTGAGGTATCTATAACGGTTAACAATTCTACCATCACCCCATCTTCCCAGGCCCGGTGCCTTGGGGTTATCCTTGATTCTGCACTGTCCTTCAATCCTCATATCCAATCACTTATCAATTCATGTCACTTTCACCTAAGAAATATCTCCAAAATACGATAATTTATCACCCAAGATGCTGCCAAAATTCTTATTCACTCTCTTATAATATCTCGCCTGGACTACTGTAACTCCCTATTAATTGGCCTTCCCCTCCAAAGACTGTCCCCTCTCCAGTCCATAATGAATACTGCTGCCAGGCTCATAAACCTCTCCAGGTACCATCCAACCTGCTTGTTACGCTCCTCTACTGACCTGCTCCTCAACTCCTCTCTCATTCCCTCCTCACACGCTCACATTCAAGACTTTGCAAGGGCTGCCCCCCTTCTCTGGAATTCGCTCAGACTTTCTCCCAATCTCTCTGTCTTCAAGAGATCTCTAAAAACACATTTATTTAGAGAAGCTTACCCTAATCTAGTTTAACATAACCTCAGTGTGCTGCTAAAAGCAATACCCTGTGCCACACCTCTCACAACTCTAGTCATGCCCATCCCCACACCTTGTGTCTCAACCCTTTCTCCTTGTAGATTGTAAGCTCTTTTGGGCAAAGCCCTCTTCACCTCTTGTATCGGTTATTGATTGCTTTATATGTTACTCTGTATGTCCAATGTATGTAACCCACATATTGTACAGCGCTGCGGAATATGTTGGCGCTTTATAACTAAATGTTAATAATAATGTATGTATGTATATCTTTATTTATAAAGCGCTACTTATGTACGCAGCGCTGTACAGTAAAATTCATTAATACAGACAGGGGGTTAAAGATAATGGATAAATACAAAAGATAATGGATAAATACAAAGTACAACAATAAATACAATAAATACAAGGTGCAGTTGCAATAAGAGTCAGAAACACAAGATGAAGGAGGTCCCTGCCCCGTAGAGCTTACAATCTATTTGGGAGGGGTAACTAACAGACACAAATGGGCAAATGTAAGTGCTATAGGTCACAGTGGGTGACATTACAGTATAAGTGACAGTTTCCAGATCAGGTGCTGGGCGAGTGCTCCAAAAGGTAGTCTTTAAGTTTAGTTTTAAAAAGGCTAAAGGAGGATTCTCTCCGGAGGAAATCAGGGAGGGAATTCCAAATGTAAGGGGCAGCAAGGCAGAAGGGTTTAAGGCGGGAAACAGCAGTAGTAGTGGGGGGCGCAACCAAACGGTTGCTCTGCGAGGAACGAAGGAGTCGGCCAGGAACGTACGGAGACACCAGGGAAGAGATGTAGTGAGGAGCAGAGGAATGGAGGGCTTTGAAGGTTAAGAGAAGGAGTTTGTAAACTATTCTTTGTTTAACAGGAAGCCACGATAAGGCCTTTAGCAGGGGAAGGGCCTGAACTCTCCTGGGTGAGAGGAGGAGAATTCTGGCAACGGTGTTTAATATAGACTGTAGGGGGGAAAGATGGGAGTTAGGGAGGCCGGTTAGCAGCAGGTTACAGTAGTCAAGTCGGGATAGGATGAGCGCGTGCATGAGCAGCCTAGCTGTTACAGTAGAAAGAAAGGGCCGGATTTTGGCAATGCAAAATCCACAGAAAAGACAGTTGCATGTGACTACATGGTCCAAGACACATGGATTTAGTAGTCCATGTTAGTTAATGATCTTTGACAACTTTTTTGACGTGACCGTGCCTTTTTTATGCGACTGTGTCCTTTTTGACATGCCTGTATTTATTTTACTTGACTGTGGGCTTTTTTGAGGTGACCACACCTTTTCTAATGCAACCACACACTTTTTGCAACAAAATTTTGAGGAAGTTTTGCAAAACAATTTGCCAATGGCAAAATGTGGAAATTCGCTGCAAATCCATGTCTGCCAAAAAAATTTGCTCATCACTATTGGCCACTGCCCCTGTATAAACTATAGCAAAAAAGGGGAAAGTTGTGTTCACCACTATATTTTTGACCATTAGACATGGGTGCAATGTTTTGCTTAAAGGGGAGGGTATATCTTGGTAGCTTAATGCACAGAATGTCTTAATGTCCTATATATACTGTATATATATATATACAGTCTTGTAAAGAATCGGCACTCACCAATATTGGGGCAAAGGCTGAGTGCTGACAAAAATAATGCATCAAACTCAACAGTAGAAAGCACTCACAGCTACAGCATCAATCAGGTCAGTGATTTATTTCAGCATACCATGGTATGCTGAAATAAATCACTGACCTGATTGATGCTGTAGCTGTGAGTGCTTTCTACTGTTGAGTTTGATATATATATATACAGGTATATATTGATAATAGGTGAGTGCAGAGGACCTCTTGTTGTTTATGAATTTTGTGGTCACAGCCTCATTGCACCACCACCCAATGGTTTGAAATTTAGTGCTGAAATTTTTTGCTATAATAATTTATACAGGAGCAGTGTCCAGATCCATATTGTAGCTACCACCATTTCCAGCTACCGTAAGGTGACCCCAATGGTCCAATAAAAGTGCAACCATTTGGGGATTTTAACCTTAAAAGCAAGAAAGTTGCAGATAAAACTCAGTCCCTTTGTTAAATGTATATTGAAGCGGTAAAATTGTTAATGAATCAGATAAGTGTAGGACTGGCCAGACTGGGGATGAAGTATATTGCAATATATGGATAAACAATCCCTGTTTTGTTTAAAGGGGAGGGTATTTCTTGGTAGTATGGATGAGCAAATGTTTTTGGCAGGTATAGATTTTGAGCAAAATCCTGAATTTTGCCATCAGCAAATTTTTTTTGTGCAAAACGGGTGCAGAACGGGTGCAACATTTTGTCGCATAAAACTTGCGGTTATGTCAAAACTGTTGAATCAAAAAAAGTTGCATTTCGTGAACCTTTTGCCATTTTTTGAATTTTTCCAAGGTTTCGCTAATTTTTCAGCAAATCAAAACGGGACAGATTCCCGCTCATCACTACCTGGTAGCTTAATGCACAGAATGTCTATATATATCAATATATATTTTAATGGGTGGGGCAGAGGACCTCTTGTTGTTGTCTATATGACTCAGAAAAGCTTATCAAATAATACACTATCATATTTAAGAATTCTGACAAATAACCATCACTGGGAAAACTTTACTATTAAGCCTATATTAACATGTTTTTCTTTTAGAAGGACCAACACAAGGCCAAAGTAACACTGAGGTGGTACAAGAATAAAATGATTAATGTCCTAAAATACCCCATACAAATCCCTCATCTCAGTCCAACTGAGAATCTGTTATTCACAAATTAAGCAGCAGAAGCGTCATCCAAGCAAAGCTGCCTGAAAGAATGGGCAAAGCTGGCACATACTTATTCCAAAAAACTTACAGCACTGATTTCTGGTAAAATGGTCTTGCAGAATATTAATTCTTTTCTAACGTATGCTGTATGAGTTTCTTTGGAAAATAATACTACATTTTCGTAAAATGAAAGATTTACTGAAGTGTCTGAATGTCTTACATACTTGTATTTATGACTTATATTAGACCTGAAACATCTTGCAGCCTTATAGTATCATTATATTGCAGTACTGTCCTAATCTATTTCACCTCCAAGGCACCTTGTGGCATTTCCTGATTTAAGACTTAACTAACATAAAAGTGTAGTTCACTTTATAATTTACCATGTACAAAAGATTTGTTTTATTTGAAATGATGTAATTCCATTTACAAATACATGAGTTGTGTGCTGTACTCTGTTTCTATGTAAACTCATTCCTTTCTTTCTTAAGGGGACATAGAAGATGTATATATGTTTTCTGGGCATAAATGAGAATTTTATAGTTTCTAAAGAGCAACAATAATCTTAGCATTCAATGAACAGAATGAATAACAGCTTAAATAAAGCATGACAACAGTATTGCCATTGGACCAGTAGCATAATATGTACTGTATATTACTAAATGTCTTCATAATTAGAATTTCCTTTTTTTCTTTTTCATATAAGCTATTATAAAGCCATCTGGAGCACACTGAAGAAACAAGATATTAAGAAGCAAGTCCATGCAGGATCAATTGTAGAAGATTGTTAACATTCTTACTGAACCCATTTGAAGAGAACTCCTATAACATATAACAGTTCCTGTCTCTTGTATAGTTATGCAATAGTTTTAAACTAGGAACACTGTGTGATGCACCCCTACTTTGTATAATCTATTAAGATTATTTGGAAAATGGAGTAAGGACAGAACATTCAAAGTGAAATTTGAATGTTAATAAAAAGGCCTCAACATGTCTGCTGTTGTATTTACTTGCTGTGAAGAAGATAACAGCAGCTTTCCTGTGCCCATGATACATTTAGGAAGCATTAAACCTCTTAAAAGAAGTTTACAGAACATTGATTGAACTCAAATTTAATCTGGCAATTATTCACATGAAATATATGGTCAGTGTTTTAAATATTTACCACATAGAATTGAATGCAGTTTGACTGCACATTATGACAAACTGACACACTGGTCTGCTTTGATACTTATGTTATCAGTTTGTTAAACACTTCGGGAACATTTTTATTAACTTACTGAAATTATAATTGCGGAGAATGCTTAGGAATTCTGACACTTAAATACTGTTAACTGGATAAATGAGATAAATAGATACTGGTTTCTTGATGAAATGCCCCCATTCTTAAAGAGCTGAGCTCAGGTTTTACAATTATTTATTAATTCAGTTATCTCAGGTTTGGCTCTAAAAGTGTGGAATATGATTTTCAAAATGAACTCAAAATCATTCACAGCCATTAAATTATCAACCAAAAGCTAAAAGTGCTGCAAATAGGAATGTATCATCACCATCATTTTCAGTCAAATTTTACAAGCCAAAATGGTTCTATAAAAACATGGTATTATTATTATTATTATTAACATTTATTTATAAAGCGCCAACATATTCCGCAGCGCTGTACAATAAGTGGGTTTCATACATTGGACATACAGAGTAACATATAAAGCAATCAATAACCGATACAAGAGGTGAAGAGGGCCCTGCTATGATAAGTTTGTGAAGAAAGGAAAGATGTACAGTATTTGTCGGGGTGTACTGTGTCATTAACTTGTATAACACTTTAAGGCACATTTATAAAGCTGGGTTAAAAAGATACAATATTTATAAAGTTTTAGTCTTTATTTATGGCTTAACACATGCACTGCGATAACTGAAATAATGTGTTAAGATTTCTTTTTATGTCCATGAATCTTTCCCCAAAAATCATATGCCCCTACTTTGAGAGCTGTTGTCAAGGTCAGATCATATTTAGTGGATTAGACATGGATTCGCTGCAGAATTCCACATTTCACCATTGGCAAATTTTTTTGTGGAATGGCCGTAAAAATTTACAGCGAAAAAAATTGCAGAGTAAGGAAAAAGTCACGATTGCATAAAAAAAAACAGGGGAAGTAAGCGCGTTTTGTGAATTTTTTTGGGACAGATTTGCCCATCACTAATCATATTTAATACATAAAGACATTAGAAATTAAATAAAGGGCATATATTAAGCAGTTGTCAAAAAGAGTATAGTGCAAAGAAAATAAGTTGATTTTACAAAATCAAAAAAGAAGAATAGACTCTGTAGGCTACTTTGGAACCATGCAATATTTTGATTAAATAAAGTTCAGCTTAGCAAATAAGTTATGCAGCTTTATTCCTGACTGACTTTACCTTGTCTCCTTGGAAAAATGAAAATGATTAATCTTGCTTTTCTTTGTATCTAATAATATGTTGTGCTTACTATCGGATTGTTATAAAAAAATACTGTTCTTGCTTCCATGCTGTGATAGTAGACTAGACAGAAAGACTTATATTAGAATGTAGATGCATAAGTGATAGTAGGAATTTAAACAATAAGAGATTGAGATATAAGTATAAGAGATGCACAGGCCTACTGTCTTTTGCCTAATCACTTAATTTGCATCTACCATTTGGGGGTTTCCTACATTTTGGAGGTTATGGTAGACTCACTAAGGTAACTCTATACCAAATAATTGTAACCTCTATTTCAGCTCAATAGCTGCCTTCCCGGACTAGTACCAGTAGAACATGGGTTACACTGTACTCTCTTACCCAGAATGGGCCTTCGCTAAGTGGAAGAGGAAGGTGAGGGTGTTGTGCAACTACACCTCTCTTGCTGCTATGCAGAAAAATGAAAACAGAGGGCGCCAGAGGTTCTTGCAAATAACAAAGTAATAAGTATTTATTGAACATCCACAGGGTTTACTCGCAATACAGCTTCAGAGGCCATTGGTACATGCAACATATACCGAGTGTATATTCAGACTCACACTCTCCTGCAGGCAGACTGGCAGGAATCTCCCTTCACCTCTGCGACACACCCTGTAGTGGATCCCTCAGGGAATTCTCTATCCTGATTCCCTATTCGCTTGGATCCCTACACTACAGGCAATGTGGCCTGGGAGAACTATCTCCAGAAAAACTGCAAATCCTATGCAGGAGCTCATGCTGCTCATTCTAGCTTAACCCTAACTGCCTTACACTCCTAGGGGCTGATTTACTAACCCACGAATCCGACCCGAATTGGAAAAGTTCCGACTTGAAAATGAACATTTTGCGACTTTTTCGTATGTTTTGCGATTTTTTCGGATTCTTTACGAATTTTTCGTTACCAATACGATTTTTGCGTAAAAACGCGAGTTTTTTGTATCCATTACGAAAGTTGCGTAAAAAGTTGCGCTTTTTTCGTAGCGTTAAAACTTACGCGAAAAGTTGCGCATTTTTCGTAGCGTTAAAACTTAAAAGGTGCAAAGTTTCGCGTAAGTTTTAACGCTATGAAAAAAGCGCAACTTTTTGCGCAAGTTTTAATGCTACGAAAAATCGCCAGATTTTACGCAACTTTCGTAATGGCTACGAAAAACTCGCGTTTTTACGCAAAAATCGTATTGGTAACGAAAAATTCGTAAAGAATCCGAAAAAATCGCAAAATACCGATCATTACGAAAAAAACGCAATCGGACTCATTTCGACCCGTTCGTGGGTAAGTAAATCAGCCCCCTAGAGTAAACTATAAAGGGAGCTACACCTGCCACTATCTAATGCCTCATTCACGGGGCCCTGTTCCCCGACTTCACTGGGCCTGAGCCCATACCCTGGGCTCTCAGCACACATCCACCTTGTCCCTAAGGTGGAAGCAAACAACAGGAAGGTGCCACTCCTCTCCCAGCACTATACCAAAGTCAGGCAGGATGTGGTCACTATACCTTCTAACCAATAGCACACATGTTAATGAACTCACTTAGATACATTCCCTTCTGCCCAGCAACTAAGGGAACTGAACCTGTAGGGATTTAAAGCCATAGGGACCATTTAACCCTATGGGTCCCTACATAATTTTACCCTTTTTTTCCATCGCCCTGATTTCTGGCACAATGGCAACATTTCTCCAAAATGCATTTGAAGTAATGGAAAGGAACACTGCAATAGCATATACATTGCCCTGCCTCCTTTCCACTATGCCATAACTCTTTGTCTTTGGAAAAATAAAGTTTCCCTTTCTGCTGATCTGTAGTGGGGAAAGGAAGGTCTAGACCTTAATCTAATTTCCCAAAATAACATAAAACTCAAACCATTTTAATAAACATACATGCAAAAAAAAAAAGACTGACTGGAACAATAGAATTAAAAATTGTAAACGCAAGCTCTACTTCTATGTTATCATGCTATGAAATGCTGTATGGATGTCAGAACATAATTATAATGTACAAATAATATGTTCCCGACCAATGTTCCTTAAATTAAATTAGTAACCTTTTGTGTGGTTCTTCAAATGCTTTAGCAAAATCTAAGCAGATCTCATCCACTGCTATCCCAGAGTCTAGGTTCTTGATCACCTCCTCCCAAAATAGCAAATAAATTAGTCTGGCAAGATCTGTCTATAACTAGTTTTTAAGTCTAGTTGTGGACTGAGATTGTGTGTAGGAGAGTCATTTATCAAGGTTGCAGATACAAAAGCTATTCTGTTGCATAGCTGTATTGGCACCACAGTAATAGATAAGAACATTAAAAGTTATCATAGTCCTTCACTGGGCCATCCAGCTTATTACAGATTTGCCATCCATTTGCCATCCACTTGTGCTCTTTTAAAAAATAGCAGCAGTGCTGTATGGCCACTGATGCGAGAAATTTCCTGTATATTTATACTAATATATGTAAAGTTTTAGAAAAATTTAAACTTTTCTGTCCTTTCCAATTATTTTCTGCTAAGCCACTTACAACACTGCCCTCCTCTTGTGACTTCTAATCCCTAATACCTGGGTGGCTTTGGTAAGGGGAATACTTTAATAGTATAGTAGACCTCTAGATATTAATATAAAGTGAGTTTTCTATGTTGTAGCTACCGGATGCTATATTTCTCATATATTTTGCTATATGAAATTACTTATCAAGCAACAAATTCTCTAAGGCCTATTGCTCAAGGACTGAAGAGTCATTTATATAATGAATCCCAGAATTAAAGTAATTCATCTGGAGACTAAATGTACTGAAACTGAAATTAACAAGGGAGGCTTAGACATAAAATACAAATCAAATATGTAATTTGTGCAATGAGTTTTGTATAAAGTCTAAATACAAGATATTACAGATAATACAGAAATATCTCCAGTGGTTGCATAATTAATAAGGGGGCTTTTTTAATTTTACAAACTGCAGTAACATACCCACACCAGTGATGGGACATTGGGAGAGGTGATCCTTATGATCCAAAGCATTCTTTTTTTTGTAAAGAAATGGCTTCCATTACCCCATGGAATATTTTTAGGTAGGGTAGTGCTATAGAAAAGGGGGTATTTTAAATCCTACTGCTCTTCAGGTAGAACACTGCACTTGACTTATTCTCTCATTTGGGTAAAGGGTTAAGGTAAAGGGTCTATAGCTGAAATGTATCTTATATATATACACTGTCTGAAGTTACTTAACTACAGAAATGATCATAGAAAATGTACTTAGTAAACATGATATTAAGAGCAGATCATAGATTGATCACATTCCTGTAGCTTCTTTTGTGTGCTTCTTACACCTCAGGTGTACGGCACCCATCATACCATTTTTTTAAGCTGATACCTATGTCAGTTCATTATAAAGTGCTCAGTTGCTTTGAGCGCTATTTAGTAATGGGCAATTCATCTGTAAGCACAGTTTATATGGATATAATTTACATATATTTACTTAACTATGTGTACATCTATTCACATTAACAGTAAAACACTGGACAAATCAGACACAAAAATAAAACTATGAAAGCCTTGGTATCCCCTAGCACCATCCCTCTACTCACTGTGGTTGAACCACTCTACTGACCTAAGAGTGCTGCCAGAGAACTTGCTATATGATTTTTATATATACGATGATTGATTAGACATTACTCTGTTAACAGAAATTGAGTAAACAGTCAAGCAAAATTGTTGATTTACATCTTAATATTTCACTTTGCACATTTAGCTAATTTAGAGAGTTTGAGAACACTTATGTTACTCATAAAACTGCTAAATTCTCCCAAAAACCTCTTATAGTGCTATGCAAATGAGAAGAAGGCCTAATGACATCACTTGGACATGGAATCTCATGATGTAATTCTGCAGCACTCCAGTAAGTAAGGTAAATACATTTGAATCTCAGGATATAGTCATAGAACAAGCCATTATCAGTTTTGACAAAAGGAGCAGGAGGAGACCATCTACATTGCTTTGTTGACTGTTTGAAAACATTGAAACATGGAAGGTTTACAATAAGGGATTGGGTAACTGACATAAGAATAACTACAGCACTAGAAACCTTCATGTTCACTCCTACATCATCCTGGACCCTAGGCATATTTGTTAAACATAAAAAGTGTCAGCATAGGCATTTTTTAATTCCAAAACCAATTCAACAAATGTTATAGTGAAAAAGACTGAGTCTTTCTTAAAAAATAAAAATACATTGTATTTTGCTATATGAGAAGTTGACATTACTTAAGGTATATTAAGGTATATATAAGATAAGGTATTTTACTATCTTATACTGAAAATTAGCAGTGGTTACGATGTTAGGTACAGGTACTAATTTTCTAAACACATTATACTTATTATTATAAGCAAATGTGTTCAGTTTGATTCAACAAAATAATAATAGCAAGTCAAATCAATTATTAGAAAGTCATTCCATCCCCATCAAATCTAACCTTTAACTTGGTAGAGGTCATTTATTGATCACATCCTGATGCTAATGCAGGATACCATTTCACAGACTATATTTAAGAATAGTAATTCAAACTGATTGTGGCACATCGAGGCTAATATTGATCTACTGACAAAACACACTCAGACACACATTTTATATAACAGTAATACTTGTTATTTTAGCTTAATTATATACAAATGTTTAGATTAAAAGCAAAACATATATCCTTAAAACAGATATATAGCGTTTATTAAAATAAACCTCATTTAACTATAAATTAGTCCAATGGCAAAAAGTCAAAATTTTACTTTTTAATATAATTATTTTTTGAAAATGTATCATAAGCTATGGAGTTTTAAAGAGGAACTCTTATGAAATTTGTTTTGTCATATACTAATTTTAAAGTGATTTTACTATTTCTTTTCTAAATATAATCAGTTAAAAATTCTTAATACTTTTAAAGATTTTAAGGTTTAATGTCTTCCCCCTCCCAAGCAGTTACTTTCATTAGGCTCTTTTCTCTCACTGCTTTTTGGGATGCAGAACACTTCTTTCTAAGCAGACCACAGAGTCTCTGTCAATGTCCATATCTAGAAGCAAGTGTCCTGATTGCCATTTTTATCATCTGCTCAACAAGGAATAGTATTCTGACTTAAGCTGACATTGGAATATGGCAAGATTGGTGCAAATATGAAGTTGTCCCCCAATAAGAGCCACAGAAGATGGTGGTTGGAGATCCACCATAGTCCCAGCATGTATAAGAATGGCAGTTCCCAAATGACAAGAGTTTAAGGGAGGGTAACTGTGTGGGGGGGGGGGGTTGTATGTTAACAGGGATAAGAAAGGGAAGTATATGAGGGATACCTAAGAAAGGGAAGTAATATGTGAAGGATACCACTGACAGCATATGGAGCAGCACTGTTGAGCTGTAGGGTTTTAGGAGGCTTTTGTAGTCACAGCTGGAAGGTGATGGGGAAATGCTTGCCAGTTGGAAAGAGCTGGAATTCCCCTTTTGTGGAGTTGGGTTGAGTTCTTTTCTTTACTTCCTTGGTTAGTGGTAGTAGGCTGTAAAGGTTCTGCGCTTTACCTAGCCTTCACTTTCCCACGTGTGAGCTGTTGTGCTCTGTGGCTGGCAGGTGGCTTATTTACTCACATGAGGTTTTTGGCAAGAATCCCACTATTTTCTGCTGAACATACAAAATGGATGTAGCTACTTAGGAGGGGATGTGGGTTAAAGCTTAATATCTTCAAAAGGATTAAGAATTGTATTTGATTATATTTTGAGAAAAATCTTTTAAATTGCTTCATAAACAACATTACAGATAAACTGAATTACTGGACACAAACACTAATCCGAAGCTCTGTGAGTTTCCTCGCCCCTGCTATTAGCTCCTCATAATGTGTTTCTGCAGAGTTACCAGTAAAGTGTCAGATTGATGTCAATAGGCAGTTACCCTCAGTTCAGCAATTCTAATCCGTGGCATAAATCAGTCTACAGAAAAGGAAATAAATGTATCTTCCCAATCCAGTAATGATCCTGTCATGCAGCATACAATGTAAAGTGCCTGTATAAAAAAAACCCCAAAGTGTCCTTTTAGCTATTTCATCTACATCATGCATTGCCATGTGAATAAACACATGTCATAGATTGAAGCTCTCTCCACCAGTGCTGTAAGGGTTAAATTGGTTCTGGATATCGAAATCCTTTTTGTGTGTGTCTGCTCATTCACACAAAGGGGCACATTTACTAAGACACGAATCTGAACCGAATTGGAAAAATTCCGATTTGAAAACGAACATTTTGCGACTTTTTCGTATTTTTTGTGATTTTTTCGGCGTCTTTATGAATTTTCGGAAATTGTCGCGACTTTTTCGTTGCCAATACGATTTGCGCGAAAAAACTCGAGTTTTTCGTAGCCATTCCGAAAGTTGCGCAAAATCTGGCGATTTTTTCGTAGCGTTAAAACTTGCGCGAAAAGTTGCGCCTTTTTCGTAGCGTTAAAACTTAAAAGGTGCGCAAGTTTTAACGCTATGAAAAAATCACAACTTTTTGCGCAAGTTTTAAAGCTACGAAAAATCGCCAGATTTTGCGCAACTTTCGGAATGGCTACGAAAAAGACGCGTTTTTTCGCACAAATCGTATTAGTAACGAAAAAGTCGCGACATTTTTCCGAAAAAATTGTGAAATACCGATCATTACGAAAAAAACGCAATCGGACGCATTTGGCCTGTTCGTGGGTTAGTAAATGTGCCCCAAATATAGGGGCATAAGGAATTTTCTGAATAAACTGGGATAACCTTGTCTCCATGAAAATTCCAATAAAACTTTAATCTAATAAAGTGAAGTAAAGTTATACCTCATATAATTAATCCTCTGGAAATTCTTGAGGCAGTATAAGAGTACAGGAACATTCCAATTATACATTCAAACGTTTTTCTTTTCAGTTTTTCCTTTTGGGATGTATTACCAAGAAAAAAAAACACTCTGCTCACACTGTATATTATTTATGTACTTATGATGTTTATTTACAGTGTAATGCTTCCCATACATGTGGTGGAAAAGCTGACAATAAATGCACAGTGAAGTGTTGGTTTAATGTGCTTGACTATTTGCAGTGCTTTCAATAAATTGCCTTATGCTTTATTTGTAAAAAGTTCTTGAAACTTGCTAAAATAAAATCCAAACATCTGGTTTATTGAGCTCCTGGGGAAGAAATCCAGAATCTAATTTACTATGTCATTAAGCAGAATGAAGTATGAATGTTATATACCTGTTTTATTGTTGATGGTGGTTAAAATTGCAATGTACTTATTAGTCTTTGAAGAAAAATATAACTTCCATGTAGATTAATTAAACATTTAAGATAAACTGCCACTTAATAGTTACATGTTTAACAACTTACACCCCTCAAGTTCTGTGTCATAGCTTATATTATTAATTCAGATACAGTTGGTCTTGGCCTTGTTCATTTATATCTATTAACACATTTAATTCTATTGCACCCTGTTGCACATATAATGTTTTCATAATGGCTTTATCATTAGCTTTCGCGTCATGAACAGTTGTTGAATTTGAGAGAAAATAGAAAGAAGAACAAATGGGGAAATGAGCAGAAATAAAGAGAAGAGGAGACTTATAGAAAAGGAAATGGTGTCCTGGGTTGATATTAAGGTGTCCATAAATGGACAGACTGACTACTGACTGAGCTGGAAACCTACAAGGCTCCATGAACAACTCCCAGAAACATCTGTTGAGCAGAGGATGTGGCATATAGATTTAATAACCAGAATGTATCTTGATGACTACAATAGGCAAAGATCCACATGTTTGGTGACCTGGCCCAAAAAGCACCCTGCTTACTGATTATATGACTTAACAATTCCATTGAATAGAATACATTGGTAGCCCAGCTTTATTGATATTATTGTCGTGATTCCTTTTACGTTATATTCATTCTTTTCTCTATAGCAGCAGATGAATGTAGTCACATGTCTTTTTTCCCTTCCCGTCTGTAATGAAAGGTTTTCAGTAAAAAGGTACAGGTATGGGATCCCTTATCCTGAAACCCGTTATCCAGAAAGTTCCGAATTACGGAAAGGCCGTCTCCCATAGACTCCAATATAAGCAAATATTTTTAGTTTTAAAAAAGTATTTCCTTTTTCTCCGCAATAATAAAACAGTACCTTGTACTAGATGCAAACTAAGATATAATTAATCCTTATTGGAGGCAAAACAACCTATTGGGTTTATTCAATATTCAAATGATTTTTAGCAGATTTAAGTTATGGAGATTCAAATTACAGAAAGATCCCTTATCCGGAAAACCCTAGGTCCCGAGCATTCCGGATACCAGGTCCCATACCTGTACTAACTTGGATCTTATTACATATCAGTCTACCTCATGCCTTCCACACATAATGGTTGTACATTTTTATCTCCATCCAAAATGACCTGCCTGACATTAAATATTTGGTATCCGACAAGGATGTTAAAATTTTATCTTTTCACACATTACAAAATAGTAGATTTGGGTTAGAGATTTGTAAGCTTTGTGTGTATTTGAGACTGTTTGAAAATCCCGACCAATTTTTTTATATCTGACAGAATATATATATACAGTACCAATTTTATATCTGTTAAATAATTTCCTGCATACTTGAATACAGAAACATAAGAGCTGCTTGTAAATAACATGTGCCTCTGGCTCCATAACTAAGCTGCATCTTACTTAATCTGTTATTAGCCCTTTTCACTTGGGGCTTAATTCAATTAAGTGGGATAATTATTGAGAAGTGTGTTTATGAAGCATTTTTTTGCCTTTAGAGCCTTTTCTCATATTTTTGCATTTTAAAGCATACATAAAAAACACATTTTTTTTAGCAATTAGCTTTCCTTTTTCAATCCCTACCAAATGTGATGAGCATCACAAAATAATGTTACTAAATTGAGTGGGGAAAAGCTAAATTATGCGAATGCTTGTGCTCCATATATAATCATAAGGTCAGTTTTGTGTAGTGATTCATTGAGAAAAAGTAATGGCAAACATTTCTGGTTTTAAAGACTATGGGCAGCAATGCAGAAAGTGACATCATTAGCAGTGATGAGCGATTTTTTTTCGCCAGGCATGGATTTGCAGTGAATTTCCACATTTTGCCATTGGCAAATTGTTTTGCGAAAGTTCCGTGAAAATTCGCAGCGGAAAAATCTGTTGCACAGAATTCTTATTTGTTGCGCGTCAAATTGGTAATGGTCACATCAAAGTGGACACGGCCATGTAAAAAAAAGGACAACGTCGTGTCAAAAAAAAGGCGCGGTCGCATAAAAAAAACACGGGTGACAAACGTGTTTCGCGGATTTTCTTGCCGTTTCACAAATTTTAAGGCGAAGTGAAAAGGGACATATTCGCTCATCACTAATCATTAGCTGGCTAACTGTAATCCAGATTGCAACACCTTTTCTCAGTGCCTTTTTGGGGGATGTGAATAGTAATATTCTAGGGCAACCTATAATTATATGTATCCTGCAGCATTGTGTCTATCTAAGAAGGCTCAAGGCCTGGACTGGGGCCCACAAGGTATTCGATTTAAGGGCGCACTGCTGCTTTCCACTCCACCCCAGCCACTGCTGCTCTTGCTCCTGTGCTGCTTACTTACTGTGAAAAAATGCACACCCATCTTTATTTTTTTACAGCAAATACGCAGTGGGGCAGGAGCAGTTGAGGGTGGAGTACAGTGCAGGTTTTTTCCCAGTAGCCCAGTGGACCAGTCCTACCCTGGAAGGATCAATACAAACATCAGAGTAAGGGCAACTTTCAATTGCTGGGAATTGGCAGCGTAAGTCCAATAACTTTGTTATTGATACAACCTTCCACGTGCACGCAGGGGGAGGTGGTAGGGGGGCTAGGTGGCCAGCCGGGTTGCCCAGGGTGCCCGGCTGGCTTGCTTTGCCTCTGTGTAAGGGTTAATATTCTGAGAAAATTTGCATTTGGTATTCATTTTTTATTATTTGTATTTTTTTAATTAAAGAAGAAGGAAAGGTAAAATCACTGGGGGTGCCAAAATGTTAGTGATTGTAGTGACAGTTGGTGACAGTGATTGTAATCGCTTACCTTACACCCCTGGTTGTTCCTGTTATAAGAAAACTGCACTATCCCAGGGTAGCTAAGAACTAGCTATCCTCTTCTTTCTTTGTTAACCCAGGGCCGACGCATGTGCAGTAGGGTGAAAAAGACACCTTTTTTGTTAATGTTTGGCAATTCACTCTACTTCGCATACCAGGGTCAGTGGCCCGCATTTGAAAGCTGGAAAGCAGCAGCAGAAGAAGTCAAATAATTCAAAAACTATAAAAAAAAATAAAAAATGAAAACCAAATGAAAAGTTGCTAAAAATTGTCCATTCTATAACATACTACAAGTTAACTTAAAGTTGAATTACCCATTTAGTTATCTGCCGAGGTATCAATTATTAACGAAGGTAAGAGCCTTTATGCCCTTTTGCAAGGTGCAAAGTACAATTTCGAACTCAAATCAATGCATTTTTTTACCTATAATGTAGTGTGTTTTCCAAAAAACTGCAGCATAATTAGAGCCTTACAGCAGGTTTCACCCATTACAGTTGCACCAGATCATCTAAACGAATGCAGCTGCATGTGCGTGTTGTAGCAAATGGGATCCAAGTTGCAGCTAACATTTTCAGTCAGTGGCGGTACCTCTGGGGATCCCCAGCATCAATAGGCACACTGGCATGGGATTCAGCAGGAGGCAGGGCAGACGTAATGCTGTTTGATGCAACTATATGGAAATAAAAGGAGCATGTTTGGACAAAGTAATAGAATCATTAAACACAATATTTGCATTCATTTTAGTGACTCTTGCAGCTTGGATGTGTACATGACCTGTATGCTATTTTGAAGACTGGCAGCACTGTAGGACTTTACATGCAACAATGCTTGTCATTGGACAAAGTCAACAACTTTAGGCTGTAACTTAGCCCTGACTATTGAGCGCCAACAATGTTTCAGCATTTTACTCTTATTTACATGTAAACATAAATGTTCTATGTAATTTGTACATATTATGCTATGAATAATAGCTGTATTGGCTTGGAAATATCAGGGTAAACCTGTTTAAACACTTACTTGACATTTAAAATATAATGTCAGACTGAGCTATTAAGAAATTGAATATCTCTTGTTTGAGTCTGTCGTTCATGGAAAAAAGTAACTACCCTGAATGTGACAGTTATCATTTTCATCAATAAAAAAATAACGTTATGATAAAGTTTATTTTACCTGTGTATTTACACTCTGATTATCATTATTAGTTTGGATCATAAGAATTGGGTTTAATTTATTCATCGCTAAAGAGAACCGTGCCTAGATAGCTGTAATGTCACTTCCACTGAATGTGCACTGAAAATTAAGGGTAATAGAAATCAAATCTAAGGTAATATTATATCCCCTCAGGCTAGTTTTAATATGAAGCAGTTGTTTTTCTCCTGTCATTTCATCATAAAAAGCAAAATACCTCCTCCGGGTGGTTGGAAGAAAAGCCCATTACTTTCTTCGCTATAGGAAACATTTGCGATTTTAATTGTTTTATTCATAAACTTTTCATTACTCGACTATATTGAATTTCTTTGTTATCTGTAATCATTTAAATTTGATGCTAACACATCCAAACCAGCTCAAGAAAAATGAGTACACAGCATTACCACTATGAGCAGTTCTACATTCAATCGTTGTACTATGGTACCTAGACAAGAAGAGCTATGACTTTAATAACCAACTGATGTAAAATAGGATATATGAGCATAATTAAGTCTCAGTGTAACAGTCTATATGGGATGTATAAAACAAGATTCTTATAGAAATAACAAAGGCACTAAGCATAGATTACCGGCTTGTTGTAAATACGAAGGTTCTCTGTTGAGCTTAAGAGCTTTGGAACTTTTTTGTTGTTAATCTGTCATTACTTTTGTACAATCTATCATTGTCAGCTGCTGCTCTAAGCAACACAAGTTGGGCACATCTGCTCAAAGTACAGAACAAGTTTTATTAGCAGGAATTATAGTATTTTGTAAGATGAAAATATCTTTCTTCAGAACAGTTAAATGTCGAATAGGGTGTTTTCTACTTGTGTAGTTCACCACTGTTCCCCAGCCCATTGTGGCAAACTAACAATATTGCAATATTGCACATTTCCCTTACTGACAAGCTTGCTTAGTTTATTTAAATTTTATTAAATCTTATGCTATTTAAAGGATACATTTATCTTTATGGGGCAGGAGAATAAATACAGCTGTTACATCTGTTTTCTCTTTCTTTATATGATTAAATAGGAAGTATAATCAATAATAAGAAGATACTACAGTTTTATTTTCTGATAATAATATGAGCTTTTAGTTTTAAAAAGAGAGTGTCTGTCTATTGAAAAGTCATATAAGGGTAAAGCTGGCCATACACGCACCGATAATATCGTATGAAACCTCATTTCATACGATATTCGGTGCGTGTATGGCATGTCGGTGAGTCGACCGATTTCGCAGGAAGCTGCTGAAATCGGTCGACTCGCCGATCGGCCAGGTTAGAAAATTTTGATGGCGCCCGAGCAAAATCTGCCATCAGGGCTGAATCAGCAGAAGGAGGTAGAAATCCTATTGTTTCTACCTCCTTATCTGCTGTTCCAGCCCTGAACGGTGTGTGTGGCGGATCTGACGATGTTTTGTGTGACCGATGTTTGCACAAAACATTGTCAGATCGCCAGGTGTGTGGCCACCTTAAGAGTTGCTCCAGGGTTCCATAATGTTTATAGGAGCATTTGCACATATATCAAAAAAGGCAGAATAGGCACAATGGGGGCCAGATATACAGACTGGACAAATTAGCACTGGTGCAGTAACCTATGGCAACTGATCAAATATCTGCTTTCATTGCTCTACCTGCAGCTGGATAAAAAAGACTAATCATTGATTGGTTGCTATAGGTTACTTGTGGTTATTTATCACTCTGACGTGCCCTCTTCTGTCTTTAGAGCTAACAGATGAGGTCTTATGAGGTGAGAGAGATAAATAATAAAACAAATATAGCATAATATAGTTTAGAATTAATTATTGATCATTTCACTGTCAACTTTTCAAAATTAAATATAAAATTAAACCTGCTTTCTCTTTAGAAAAACGGATTTCAATGCAGCATTCAGAAGTGCTATTAACTGATGCATTTTGTAACAGAATCCCTTTAACGAAGGGCATCAATACACACAACACATGTCTATTCTGGCACAACAGCACTATATAACAATATACAAAACATTTTCCTGACATAAACCTTTTATATTACACAAAGTAACTTGTATTACATTCTTATAGCTGGTGCTTAGTAATGTCATTTGTGATTTTAAGATAATGCACTTGCTAGTTTAAAAGATAAATAAATGTATGAACAATAAGAAATAATGCACTAATTACTTTAACGGTTAGATGCTAGAAACACTTTGGAGGTCTGTGACCCATCTAAAAGCACTTGTCCTGCAGTTTTGTGCCTTCATCTGGTCATTAATTCCTTGGTGACTTCTAATTTCCCACATCTTAAGTGCTGGCTCATTAATCCCTATGTATATTTATAAGTTTTTGTTTGCAAAAATGATAACTAATTTTAGCTGGTGAATATTAATCTACCAAAGTAAAATTAGTATTTAAAAAAAAACTATCCTGTGACAATGTTGTTCTACCTGTTTTATTTATTTGAAAAATTGAGGTTTTTTGGTGTCAGCTGAATACATTAGGGTTAATAGAAAACTGAAATAAAGGAACAGGGGCCATATCTTGGAATACGTTAACACAAATATGTCAGTAATTGTCCTCTCTGCTTTTACTAATTAACTTAAGTACCAAGCTGAATCTGGGAATGCTTATGAAAATTCCTTTTAAAATGAAAGTGTAATGTAACAAATAACCTTTTGCTAAACAATGGGACCTTAACAGAACATACCGTTTGAGTATTGTTTTAATAATGATCTTGATCTAACCAGGAAACTGAAGCTACTCCATGTTTGGGCCTTATGAGATAATTACATTTAGGTGCAGATTTATCAAAATGTGAGTTTATAGCTTAATACATGGAAACTCATCGCCATTCTATTTATTCTTATGGGATTTTTAGAAGCATATTTAACAAATGGTGTACTCTAAGTTTTACCCATTGATAGATATGCTTCTAAAAATCCCATAGGGATGTGAGCGGGTTGTTACGTATTAAGCTATAACTCACATTTTGATAAATCTTCCCCTAAAAGTATACAACCCCATCTCTTACCCTTTCTTGTGACTCTTTTGTTAGCAGGAGACCATTATATGGTTTCTACAAATCTATCATTTTATTCTACAGTATTTGATTACAGATTTAGCCATTTCTGGGGTCTTCCACTGTTCTTTCCTTTAATCCACCCTTTAACACTCTATTCACTGCTAAGATAAAGCAAAAGCCTCTGTTTCCAGACATGATAAAACAGCAACAGTAACACTGTGTAATGGTGATTTCCTCATGTTTTTGTTTTCAAAGTTCAGCAAAACCAACCTTTCAAGTATTCTTTTATAATATTTCCATTAACTTATCTTATAGTTCGTTTTTTGTTGCTGTGTTGTATACATTACTGAGTTCTGTGGAGCAAAAATAGTAATTAAGAAATCCCTAATTAATGATCCTCTATAATGAAGAGAATAAGGTACAGAATCTCTAATAATAATAAAGGCCATAAGATATTCTGGCAAACAGAGAACTAGGCATGGTATTGTATATCAGATAACCCCAAAGCAATGCTTGTATTACGCTAGGAACTACAAAGAAAATTATTAACTCGGAGCCACTGTTCAGGTCTCATAAACCTACAGAACACCTTCGTTGTTTCCAAGTGATTCAGCATTTCTTCCATATAGTTGACATAGTCTGTCTTGGCTTTTTTGATTCATTTGATAAGGATCCAGCATGTCAAAAAACCCTTTAATCTGTGCTACTGTTTTATTGATCCAGACCACTTTGATAATTCTCTCTTCTGTCCTGTTTGATAACTGGCCTGATCTGTTCAACTAACCCCTCTATGTACTCCCTTCATTGTGACCAGAGCTGCACAGCCTTTCATTTCCTTTGCTTGTTATCTACCCTAACCTCTACCCCTTCCAAGACAGTTCTGATCTTGCTGGTAATGTAGGCAGCACTTTGACATATAGTGGAGATACCAAAAGCATCACAGTACAAGTTATAAATAATTTGGTTATCTTGTGCAAAAGCCAGTTGTACTTAAACTTGATGCCTAAAATGGTTTTGAACTTACTGTAAAACAGCAACTGCATAAGTAAATTCCTAGTATAAAACTAAGACCACGGCTTTCTTTATAGAGACACATGTATAGCTCCCCAGATCCATAACCATTCTTTTTGTATTTCTCAATGCATAGAGTAGGATTGATGTTCTCTAGAGGTCACTGATCCTAAAAAAATATAAGCTAAAGGGTTAAGGTAACTCCATTATCTTGTCTCTGTCCTTAGAGCTCCACATTGTGTGGCTATGGGTGCCTATGTCACCTAAATGTTTGGCACCAATATGAGATATGTGTTCAAAATGTTATTGATATTAATTTTTTAAAAATGGCATTTTAAAGGTATCTTTTTCAATGGTATTTGCCATTGCAGTAATCAACAAACATCCCCTATTCTACATGAACGAAGTCAATAATAATCCCCCAGGTTTCTAATTTATTTGAGTAATCATTATTTCACCAAATATATTATATACCTTTCACCAAATATATTTTCTAAAAATGTAAACAATTATCAGTACAGCTATATTTCCATGTGAGAGAGTGCAGAGACGTGCAACTAAACTGGTTAAGGGGATGGAAGATTTAAGCTATGAGGTTAGACTGTCGAGGTTGGGGTTGTTTTCTCTGGAAAAGAGGCGTTTGCAAGGGGACATGATTACTCTGTACAAGTACATTAGAGGGGATTATAGGCAGTTGGGGGATGTTCTTTTTTCCCATAAAAACAATCAGCGCACCAGAGGTCACCCCTATAGATTAGAGGAACAGAGCTTCCATTTGAAGCAGCGTAGGTGGTTTTTCACAGTGAGGGCAGTGAGGTTGTGGAATGCCCTTCCTAGTGATGTGGTAATGGCAGACTCTGTTAATGCCTTTAAGAGGGGCCTGGATGAGTTTTTGAACAAGCAGAATATCCAAGGCTATTGTGATACTAATATCTACAGTTAGTAATTAGTATTACTGGTTGTATATATATAGTTTATGTATGTGAGTGTATAGATTGGTTAGTATAGGTTGTGTGCTGGGTTTACTCGGATGGGTTGAACTTGATGGACAATGGTCTTTTTTCAACCCTATGTAACTATGTAACTATGTGACCCTTAATTGTTTAGTTTTATGTACAGTTTATGTAATTGTTTAGTTTTATGTGTCAAATATATCAGAGGAGGCTCTGATTTGAACAGAACTGAGAATTATTGCTGTCCTATACCCTGTTACATTAGTTGGAAGAAACAATTATTGACCACAAAATCTAATACTATTGTTTCTACAGCAGAAAAAAAGCCTCATTGCCAGCCATGAACCCACTCTAGCTTACAATTAAAGAGTTCGTGAAAGTCTTATGTCAACTGGCTATTAAGATGTCAGAATGTTGAATTCAATTTTATTCTGTAGTGGCAGGGGTTAATTTGCTTATCATGGTTCAGCAATCAGGTGCAGAAGCTTTTTATAGTTTTAGCCTACTCAGAGACTTTGCCTGAGCATACATGTTTCTTTCTGTTTAATGAGAAAATGAAAGCAATTTCTTTGCTAGAGAATTTTTATTCATAATGTTTGCTCTTCCAGACACTGCTTAAGACATTAGTAACATCCAGAGAACTGATAATACTTATACTGAAACAGGTATAGGATCCCTTACCCAGAAACCCGGTATCCAGAAAGCTCCAAATTCCACAAGGCCATCTCCCATACAGCCCATTATAAGCAAATCACGTGAATCTTCTCACTAATACAGCGCTGACTGAGGGGCTGGCAGGGAAAGCACAAAGGTGGATTTTTGATCCAGCTCTTGCGGTTTTACATGTTCTTTTCTAGTCACTTTTGAACTTCTTTTGGAGTTAGTCACCTTTACTTAATAATTTGATTGGTTTTAGTAAAGCCAGTTTCCTAAACACTCTCACTTTAAATGTTGTTACTATTTATATATATAAAACATAATTAGAAATTTGCTCTTGTCTCTGCAAAGCCTTTTTTGACTTTGGTTGCTTTTCTGTATGATTGATTAGTCTACTTGTACTTGATAACAGTGTCAGATATTCCAGTTAATAAAAATAAAATAAAGGGCTTCAGATTTTTCAGATTTGTGGGGTTTAAATCCTTTTTTTGGGGTGAAACATTTGAATGGTCCCTGCCTCATAACAACAGTATAGATCTATAAAAACCGGGTAGTAACAGTTGCTTCTATAGTTCAAAGAATATACAGTACTAGACAGTAGTGGATTTGAACTTTTCCCAGAATCTACTCTTTTTTGTGGTCCCATAAAGGCAAGTGGCTTCTTTCCCCCAAGATTTTACAATTTCCCAGAATTTACGCCATTTTGATACTGTCCCCTGAGAAACATAAAATCATTTGTATATGAGCATTTGCATATGAGTATTTATGCTTAGATGTCATCCTAATTCATCTTCAGGCTTTGCTACCCCCTTCCAATGGTTTGGGTCACCATGGATAAGTCGCCCCACAGTTTGGAAACTACTGCCTTTAATAAGTGTTTTTGCTTGCCATCTTAAAGAGATACTGTCACCAGAATGTAAATCTTTTTTTTACATCTATCATAACATTGTCTTTGCAAGAACTTTATAATTTTGCCATAAAAATATTTGCCTGATGCGTTTACATTACCTGTCTGATCCTCTGTTCCTCTATGAGGGGGCAGCCATATTTGTCTGTTAGCATTAGAAGCTATAACTGACAGGCTGAGAAGGGACAGTCGGGTTGGCAAAACAGGTTTAGGAACTTCAAGTAACAATTACTTACAAAAGCAAACCTGTCAGCGAAAAACCGTCAACACGACCTATAGGCAACTTTTTATGTACATTCATATTTTGAAAAGTAGTTTTTTCATGTCAGTATCACTTTAACTATAAAGGTTTTCACCTTTCTTTGTTTGTAAAGGAAATATACAGAGATGTGTAATTGTTACAAAGAATTACCTTTTGTGTTTAACCCTGTGTTAAAGAGAAGCCATACACTTATCTTGAAAATATTGCAACATTTTGGCAAAACCACAAATTTTGCAATGATTTTGTAGGCTTTGATAATTGAGTATGGCATTTATAGGGAAAGATTTTATAGGCACTGATAATGGAGTATGTTCCCAGGGGCTGAAATGTCAAAGATGGAATATTGTTTGGTCTTTAGGAAGAAATTCCTTTATCTATCTTGTGGGGTCCCTATCGTGGACACTAGATGGTGCTGATGGGCAGGATGTCCGTTTGGGGAGGTTCTAGAGCAAGTTATCTTCTGTTGCACTTAGAGAGGATTTTCTGTGGAGGCTATATAAGGGGGGGGGGGGGGGGCAGAGGGCCTCCCTCTATTTGGTTGATGTAATGAAGCAAGATTGGATGATGCTGGCCAGCTTGAGGTTAGCAAGCATTAGACCAGTTTTGTGGAGTGCCTACCCCAATTTCCCAAGCCATCAACCAAGGATTCCCACATCCCTTCCTGTATGACACCCTTCTCATACACAGCCTCAGCAGGCACTGTCAAAACCACAACCACAGATTTGCTCAACTGACTGTGCTCCATTCAGATAGGTAGGGTAGCATAAATTTAGGGGCGGCATGTCATCATGACACAACCAAAGGTCTAAACAATTGGATGAGTGCAAGTAGTCCATTTACATGTTGTCAAACTCTACAGTATATTATTATTATTTGTGTAAGTCATCTTTAAGCCTCAAGGCTGCAGCTCACATGCTTATCTGTGCTTATCACAGTAATTGCAATGCCTAGTTAGTGAAGAACGAACAAATCTTTCTGACTAAAAGTGTGTTTTCTTGTCTGTTTATTGGATGAAGCAGAACTGTTTTTTATTGATGTTTAAAATGAATCCCTGTGGCTACAGAAAAATGATTTTTCAAAAAAAAAAAAAAAAATCCCATACAGAAGATTGGTCTGTAAATAAAATGAATGTAGACAGAAGAAGAAAACATTTCTGAATGGATAAAAAAAAGGTTAATTTATCTCTGCCTGGAATTTCCCTCTCCCCCTCCCCAGAAAAACACTCCCCACAAAATGTTAGCAACTGACTGCGGACAGCAGACAGCACACAGACATGTGGACCTTTATGTTTCTTTTTTCTTTCTTTATGGTTTGATTACAATAAGCTGATGAAGATGTATAATTAACACTTGTTAAAATGATGTCACTGTCTGAGTTTACATATAGTAAAACTCAATAAAAATTTAAAAATTAAAAAAACAAATTGTTAATAGAGATATTTCAGAGAAGGATTTAATACACCAATAGGTCTATAGGACTAATATACAATAGTGGCCCTTGATGGAGCATATTTTGGTTAAAGTGTTGTGCAGTAGTGATGAGCGAATCTGTTCCATTTCGCTTCGCCGAAAAATTCGCGAATCTTTGAAAAGATCCGCGAAACGGCGAAAAATTCGCGAAGCGGCGAAAATGTCGTGCGACAAAAAAAATTGTCGCCCGCGGCTATTATTTTGTCGTGCGGCTATTATTTTGTCGCGCGCGGCTCTTGTTTTGTCGCACGGCTCTTGTTTTGTCGCGCGGCTCTTGTTTCGTCGCGCGGCTCTTGTTTCGTCGCGCGGCTCTTGTTTCGTCGCCCGCGGCTCTTGTTTCATCCGTTTCGCGAAACAATCCGCCAATGGCGAAACGCGGAAATTCGCCGCGAATCCATGCCTGGCGAAACTTTTCGCCCATCACTATTGTGCAGTGCTAACACCTGCTTTTGAAAACAATGTTTGTACATCTTGCAATCACTTGCGCACCATATCCTGCACATCTAAATAATGCGCAAACTAGGAGGCATTCCAGGAGATTTGCACTTGCTGTCCACCATCCACCCCATGTGATTGTACCCAGCAATGTTCTTTGTAATCTATACTAGGAGTAAAAAGACCTACATCTTATATTACAACCCAGAGAGCAAAATGCTAAAATGACTCCTGTACATTGACTCCTTTATAAATGAGGTATTTTCAGTGCAAAGTATAAGAAAGGCCTTTACTACAAGAATCAGGCATGGTATATAGCAAAGTGATGATCCAGAGCACTTTTAGTGAGCAGCTTCAACTTACACCTCAGCAGTAAAGCATGACTGAAGTCTACCTTTTCCTACAGTTTATGTGGTTCCCAGATTCATGTCCTACATATGGTAAGTTTTAAGAAATACTGTTGGCTACACACCAGTTATTCTGCACTGGACCACCTATGGCTCAATTTGGGTGCCTGGAAGTTATATTTATACTACCTAAAGTATATATTAATGATATCTTTCAGTGTTTTTTGCATGCTCATCTACTTAATTCATATATAATGTTATGGATACAATTATGTATTTGGGCACTAAATCATCTTGCTAATTGCTTGTTTACATGCATACTTTAAAATGATTTGACAGTAATTTTGAAATACATAACACTGGAATCAATGTAGGCAGACACAGTGCAAAATATCTCCTTAGAGCAAGAATGAAAAATTGGATTCCCATTTCTAAACAGGTCAATTAAATTTCTGGGGTTCCCTTATAAGATGCAGAAAATCATTAAAAGTCATTGTACATTGTTGATTGGGCTATTATTGTCTGTAACGTGCCCATGGCACAATTCATTCCCTAGTAATTATTCCATGGAGTGTTTTATGTTTGGTACAATAGCTATTCAAATATTCAAATACTGTGGAAGATCAAAACTTGTTAGTTCATTTGAGTCTTGGCTCTAAAATATTTATGAGGTTTTAATTTTGCTGGTTATTTTTGCACACAATGACAACATTTCCACAATAATAAAGCATATAGTTCAGCAGCAGAGCTGAGCACAGTTCTGTTCTGTGCTGCCTTTGTCTTTCTACATTCTAGAGACAAGTATCTGCCTTTACTCTGATACCTTTTACTTTTATTATTCAATACTATCTTTGTCTTTACTGTACTGTATAATCTCAGTTATACACTCAATTCTTCATTTCAAGTACAGGTATGGGATCCCTTATCCGGAAATCCATTATCCAGAAAGCTCCGAATTACGGAAAGTCCGTCTCCCATAGACTCCATTTTAATCAAATAATTCAGAATTTAAAAACTGATTTCCTTTTTCTCTGTAATAATAAAACAGTACCTTGTAATTGATCCCAACTAAGATATAAATAATCCTTATTGGATGCAAAACAATCCAATTGGGTTTAATTAATGTTTTATTGATTTTTTAGTAGACTTAAGGCATGAAGATCCAAATTACGGAAAGACCCCTTATCCGGAATACCCTTGGTCCCGAGCATTCTGGATAACGGGTCCTATACCTGTATTTAGATTAATTCTTCCTTCATGTACAATACAGTAGAAAACATGTGGAAGGTGTGGAATTATTATCATTTTGGGGCTCATTTATGGACCAGCAGACCTTGCACAAATGCACGCCTATTTTTTGTGGCTTGGAGAACCAGTCTGAAAATTGCTTTGCAGATTGTAGGGCTGGTTTGCATGCAATGTGCAAAGTGCGAAAAAAAGGTCACAGAATTTTCATGTACTAATTTGATGTATCAATGAGATTAAGGGTGATGGTACACAGGGAGATTACTCACCCATGGTTAATCTCAGCTATTGCGGGTGACTAATCTCCCTGAAATGTTTATCCACGACTTCGGAAAAGGAAGGGACATGTATGCCTTCCCACTGGCAATTCACTTTATTATCAGTGGGAAGGCATTTCAGAGAGATTAGTCACCCACAGTAGCTGTGGGCCTATACCCTAAGGCAGTGATCCCCAACCAGTGGCTCGCGAGAAACATGTTGCTCACTAACCTCTTGGATGTTGATCCCAGTGGGCTCAAAGCAGGTATTTATTTTTGAATTCCTGGATTAGAGGCAAGTTTTGGTTGCATAAAAACTGAGTATAATGCCAAACAGAGCCTCCTGTAGGCTGCCAGAGCACATAGGGGCTATTAAAGAGCCAATTATTGCTCTTATTGGCACCACCTGGAACCTTTTTCATGCTTGTGTTGCTCCCCAACACTTTTTCTATTTGAATGTGGCTCACAAGTATAAAAGGTTGGGGATCCCTGCCCTAAGGGCAGTGGCACACGTAGAGATAAGTCGCCCGCTACAAATCTCCCTTGTTGGGGGCGACTAATCTCCCCGAAATGGCATCTCACCGGTGAGAATGTAAATCGCCAGTGGGATGGCATACGCAGCGCCGCGATTTCCCTGAAATCGCTGAAGTTTCCGCTCAAGGCAAGGGCGACTAACCTCTACGTGTGCTACAGCCCTAAAGGTAAGGTCTCACAGACATAATGTCAGCCTGTGGATAAGTGCCTGCACCCAGAAGCATGTGTATGCACATGCAGCTGATATCTGCCAACAAATGTGAGACTTGGAAAGTATTGGCTGGGCCCAGGCATATTCAATGCTTCCGGATGCACAATGAGAAGATTTTTTTGAGCATACAGGCGTATTGTCAGCCTGCGCTTATCCCCAGGCTGATAATACGCCCATGTGACCTTACCCTAAAGGTATAGTAATCTATTCAGTTATCCTTAAGGGTAAATATGGGCTTTAGCTCTTGAGTACTTAGTTGAAAAACTTAATTATAAGTTTCAAACTTTTACAAAAGATTCAGAATTCAGACAGATGAAAAACAAAATTGGATTTGAACCAGTCTTTTACTTCATTCTTAGTAATTAATGATAATGGTAATTATATTGCTGTTATAAGTGATTTGATATTAAAAGACACATTTATTAAAAAATGTGCAGTTGCGGTTAAACATTTTGTATAATCATTACTAATCTCCATTTTATCATAATTAAAATGACACTTTTCTGGGATTTTGTGCATATTTAAGAAAAATTATGAATGGTTTATGATCATGTATAGTGTAAAGTTATGGATTTTTCCCAGACAGGATTTTAATGGGAGGGGGCAAAACATGATTATTAGCATGCAAAAAGTTAGTTCATCCACTTTCCAATTACTTCTGTCGCATCTTGATTGATCTGAGCTTTCTTTCTTTTCACAAAAACAATAATCACGATAAACATTTTCTTACATAAAACGTGGTCATATTTACCGTACATATACTTGAAAAGAATTTGCAATTTTTGTGATTTCGCAACTATTTAAAAAAAGAAGAAAGAAAAAATGGCGTAAGGTGCTGAGCACAACATTTGAGGATGCCTGCCAGTGTTCTCCGCTGATCTTTTACTTCTGACATCTGAATGACAAGGTGGAAGAGAAGACAACTTTGTGCTTTTCCCTGCCCATTCCCCTTGAATACAATGTTGTCAAATGCGGGCATTGCTGTATTGGTGGGACTAGCCACAGCTCTTAATGCCCAAAACTCAATGCAAACACCAAATCTTTTCATGAATTATTATGCTGAACTGTGCAGGAAGAACTATTAACAACCAATGGGATTTTGCTTTGTAAGATGTAAACAATAATACTACCAACTGATTTGTTGCTCTAATTAGACCTGTAGCAAACTAGCAAATGTTTATTGCATAACCCCCTATATCTTATATTAAAGGTTTATAGTTGTGTTATGACATTATACAGTGTAACTGATTTTATCTGTTATTCTTTGGGCTCCTTAGAATGAAAGCACATATACTTTTAGGGTTTTTTAAGTTAAGACTGTGTGCTTTGACTTTTGAAAGACATATTTAGCTTGCCCCAGTATCATGTGTAATATTATTCACAATTTATACTCATCACACTATTATATACATTTTTTATTCTTATATTTCTTGAATATTATATTGAATGCATATCTATGACTATATTTTATATAACACATACAAAATGTTTCATATTTTTTACATTTCTTTATTATATAGTTATGTATATGTATATAAATCTGTGCCACACCCCACGTTTTACACATTTATCACACTATCTATATAGATAGATAGAATGAGCATCTCGAACAATGAAATGAGTTTTCGTTGAATTTTGATAAATCTGCCCTATACATATATACTGTATATACAATAAAAGCAATCTGCATTCCGAAATCTGCATTTCTCTAAATCGGGTGTGGCCAGACTTTTTCCATTGGTGATCGACCAATGACTCCTCCCCCAAGACGCAGCATACATATGCGATGCATCGTACGTGCACATTAATGCCGCACTTCCGCATCCCCTGGCTTCGTCACGGTCCACCAGAAATCCATGGTCGATTGGTGGACTGCGATCAACGTCTTGGCCACCCCTGCTCTAGATGGTTTATTCTATAAATAAGAGCAATGGTCCATCGCCATGATTAGACAGCTTGAACATTGTGTTGATGTTTTTGATAATAGTAAGACACTCAGACTCCCCTATGTAATGGTGTTAGGGAAAATGTGGCAATGAGAACAATTGTTCCCCTGTGCAACTAATTTTTTCTTTGCACACAAATAAAATGTACTTTGCAAAAAAAAAAAATGTACTCAACTGGCAAAAAAAAAAAAAATGACGTGCTTTGATGAAAGCAAAAGTGCTTTTTGTGAATTTTCAACGTTTCGTGAGTTTTCGGGGGTTTTGCTATTTTTTTACCATAGCAAAATGGGACTATACCTTTGCCATTTAGTTTTCATTGTAATCTAATTTGTATTCCTCTTAATATTCCACTAGATATCTTTTACAAAATACAAATGAAGGCATTTTTACCTTGTTGTTTTCTAATAAAATCCTCACAGTACAAAAGATCTTTTAGCACAGCTATTTACGTATATGCTCTTATACAGAACAAAACAGTGTGATAGATTTTTGACAGTATCTGGTAATTTTGATTTGATTTAGCATTGCTAACACATTGACAACAATGGTCATTCAGTGCATACTGCAAACAAGTATTTTATCTCAAATACCCTGTTAAAAGCCATTAATTTGTTATTTTATTTTAGTCGCTCTCTTGTTTTTTTTCCTCTTAGTTAGGAAGCATTTCATACTGCTGCTGAAAAGTATTGGATGGGTTTTTATCTTATTTCCATTGACACTTATGCACAGTTTTCCCCTGTAACCTGAGTTGTTGGCAGTTTGACCTTGTAATTCATTATGCCATTTCTGGCTGAAATGTTTGGGCCGACAGCTATGATTAATTGTTCTGTAATGAACTGAAACTTTTGAGAGTAGTGAGAATATTGGCAAAGTGCTCACTTCTATTATCCCTGCTAACAGTGCTTCAGAGAATGATACGGGCAAAGACAATAGCAAAATGGCCACGCTCATTTATCTAAATGATCCCCATGGTACTGTACCTTTATCACTGTACGCAAACCATTTGCAAGTCACAAGATTATCTGTTTAAAAGGAGCTATGATATACATTTTCATAATCCTATATTGCACAAAGCTTCAAAAAGTAACTTTTAAAGTAAGTTTTTGTTATGATTTTAGTTAGAATTTCCCCCTTCTCATTGATAAAATAACATATTTTCATTTTAATTAAATATAACAAGACAACATCCCTACCTTTCTTAAAGAATCCACTAACAGTAAAGATTGAAAAAGCTCTATATACAGTGGCTTGCAAAAGTATTCGGCCCCCTTGAACTTTTCCACGTTTTGTCACATTACAGCCACAAACATGAATCAATTTTATTGGAATTCCACGTGAAAGACCAATACAAAGTGGTGTACACGTGAGAAGTGGAAGGAAAATCATACATGATTCCAAACATTTTTTACAAATAAATAACTGCAAAGTGGGGTGTGCGTAATTATTCAGCCCCCTGAGTCAATACTTTGTAGAACTACCTTTTGCTGCAATTCCAGCTGCCAGGCTTTTAGGGTATGTCTCTACCAGCTTTGCACATCTACAGACTGAAATCCTTGCCCATTCTTCTTTGCAAAACAGCTCCAGCTCAGTCAGATTAGATGGACAGCGTTTGTGAACAGCAGTTTTCAGATCTTGCCACAGATTCTCCATTGGATTTAGATCTGGACTGTGACTGGGCCATTCTAACACATGGATATGTTTTGTTTTAAACCATTCCATTGTTGCCCTGGCTTTATGTTTAGGGTCGTTGTCCTGCTGGAAGGTGAACCTCTGCCCCAGTCTCAAGTCTTTTGCAGACTCCAAGAGGTTTTCTTCCAAGATTGCCCTGTATTTGGCTCCATCCATCTTCCCATCAACTCTGACCAGCTTCCCTGTCCCTGCTGAAGAGAAGCACCCCCAGAGCATGATGCTGCCACCACCATATTTGACAGTGGGGATGGTGTGTTCAGAGTGATGTGCAGTGTTAGTTTTCCGCCACACATAGCGTTTTGCATTTTGGCCAAAAAGTTCCATTTCGGTCTCATCTGACCAGAGCACCTTCTTCCACATGTTTGCTGTGTCCCCCACATGGCTTGTGGCAAACTGCAAACGGGACTTCTTATGGTTTTCTGTTAACAATGGCTTTCTTCTTGCCACTCTTCCATAAAGGCCAACTTTGTGCAGTGCACGACTAATAGTTGTCCTATGGACAGATTGCCCCACCTGAGCTGTAGATCTCTGCAGCTCCCCCAGAGTCACCATGGGCCTCTTGGCTGCATTTCTGATCAGCGCTAGTGATGTAGCGAACCCGCGCAAAAATGTTCGCGAACCCGTTCGCGGACTTTCGCCAAAACTCGCAAATATTCGCAAACTTTGCGAACCCCATAGACTTCAATGGGAAGGCGAACTTTAAAACCTAGAAAAGCCATTTCTGCCCAGAAAAATGATTTTAAAGTTGTTTAAAGGGTGCCATGACCTGGACAGTGGCATGCAGGAGGGGGATCAAGGGCAAAAACTTCTCTGAAAAATACGCCAAAAAAATGCAAAAAAATAACGCAAAAAAAAAAAAAACGCCAAAAAAAAACGCAAGCTATTCCTATGTATATGCATAGGCGATAAAACGAAGCGAAAAAACGCGGTGGAAAAACCAAGGCGAAAAAACGCGGCGCCAAAAAAAAACGCGAACAGTTCGCTACATCTCTAATCAGCGCTCTCCTTGTTCGGCCTGTGAGTTTAGGTGGACGGCCTTATCTTGGTAGGTTTACAGTTGTGCCATACTCCTTCCATTTCTGAATGATCGGTGGAACAGTGCTCCGTGGGAAGTTCAAGGCTTTGGAAATCTTTTTGTAGCCTAAGCCTGCTTTAAATTTCTCAATAACTTTATCCCTGACCTGTCTGGTGTGTTCTTTGGACTTCATGGTGTTGTTACTCCCAATATTCTCTTAGACAACCTCTAAGGCCGTCACAGAGCAGCTGTATTTGTACTGACATTAGATTACACACAGGTGCACTCTATTTAGTCATTAGCACTCATCAGGCAATATCTATGGGCAACTGACTGCACTCAGACCAAAGGGGGCTGAATAATTACGCACACCCCACTTTGCAGTTATTTATTTGTAAAAAATGTTTGGAATCATGTATGATTTTCGTTCCACTTCTCACGTGTACACCACTTTGTATTGGTCTTTCACGTGGAATTCCAATAAAATTGATTCATGTTTGTGGCTGTAATGTAACAAAATGTGGAAAAGTTCAAGGGGGCCGAATACTTTTGCAAGCCACTGTAAAAGAAAATTTCCTCTCCCTCAAAACAACTCTTATTGACAAGCTACTATCTTTATGAAAAAAGTAAAAAGGAAATGATAAGCATCCCATATTGTGACATATACAGGTATACCAAAGCTCACAAATAATGAAGCGATATATTTAAAAACATTAAACAATGAGAGTTACTTTTTACAAGTCACCAAGGCCTCAGGTCATGGAATTCTGAGGTTACTTCTAATATCCTCATATTCTTTTTAACAGGGGACACCAATTACAAAGCACCATTTATAAGGATATTATTTACAGGATATTCATGACTCTTGTGTATTATATGTATTTATAATGGGGTCCAATGCACCAGAGCAGCAGAGGGAAACATAGTGCATAGTGCATAGCCCCTTCCCCCTTTTTCCTTAGGGTTTTGATTGGCCAGGTGGGCCGTAAATTAACTTCATCCCAGGGTGTGGGATGACCAGGAGCACAGAAACCCTCCATTCCTTCAGGTTGTGGAGGTGTCATACATTTCAGTTGGGGAGTTGCTCGACTCTGAGTCTCAGGGTTAAGTAAAAGGGGCAGTTGAAAATTAAGGGGCTAACTGAGTAAGCCTGGGGTCTTGGAAGGGGAGGTAGATTAGGGCAGTCCTTAAAGGGATAGGAGTAATGGGAGATCTAACATTAAAGGAGAAACCACCTCCATAATATATATAATATATATATATATATATATATCGGTGAAAAAGAAGCCGCTCTCACAGGACTTATGTATAGCAAAAATTCTTATTTAATCAACTGGTGAATAAATAAGAATTTTTGCTATACATAAGTCCTGTGAGAGCGGCTTCTTTTTCACCGATGTCTGCTTCTACTTTGATGGCTGCACCCAGGCATTCTATGCGTTTTATACGTGAGTGCCAGTGACCCCTAACCCTGATATATATATATATATATAGAGCATAGGGGTCACTAATGTTAATTTTCAGTTCTAGATCTCTTAAAGTTATTATTAGTACTATAAACATGTATTTAAAAGTGCTCCAGCATTGTACAAAAAATGGGTATATGTATACAAATTTACATACAAAAACAACCAGTAACAGATAGAAGAGTTAAAGAGAGCCGTGGTCAAACAAGCATGCAAACAAAAAGTGATACATTCCTAATTTATTGCCATGGGTAAGGTGCTTATGTTAACTTTTTGTAACAATAGCCCTGATGATTGACAAATCAATAGAAAATCCAATGTAAACTAATGGCTGCATCATCTATCAAATGAGTTCACATTGTATACAGTGGTTTTCACTTACTTATATGCAAGAATAGTGGATAGTGGTGAGCGAATCTGTCCCATTTCGCCTCGCTGAAAAATTTGTGAAACTTTGTAAAAATTTGCAAAATGTGAAAAAGTTGTGAAACACAGTAAATTTGCTCCATTTTTTTTTACACAGCAAATTTTATCCCTGTAAATGTTTTGTGCCCATTTAGTGAAAAAATCAGCCAATGGCGAAATGCAGAAATTTGCCACAAATCCATGCCTGGCGAAAAATTCCGCCAATCACTAATAGTGGAGTATGTAGGCATACGTGCAAGTAAGCACACATACACAGTAATGCTTTATGAAGCCATATATTTATATAAAGCGTAATTTAGCTGTGATTTCTTTCAGAAATCTGAACAAACATCCTTTATTGAACTTCTAGTGATGGGGATTTTGTTCACAAAGTCATCAAGATCTATAATCCTCTGATCTATATCATTGTGTTTGCATTCCTGATTCTGTAATTCCCAGAGGGGCTGAAGCGAATAAAAGACAACACCAGACAAAGACCAATATTGCTGGTGAGCTGTTTTACAAAGCACAGAGCTTGAAATATATTTACAGTTATAATTTTGCCCAACATCAATGTGATCTATCACTATAATATTAATCACTATATATATATATTAGCAACATTTAGTTTACCATTTGCAGTTCTCTATACTCGTGCTAGTGTCGGCCCATGCAACAGAAACTTATCAACGAATTTGGTGATAAAAGCAAAATCCTTTATACAGATTTTTCTTTTTTTGTTTTTCTTTTTTGTTTCAAGGTATGTCAACACAGGAATAAATACCGGTTGAATTGCTGCACATACATTGTTACCTTTCTTTAAAGATTTGCTTAATTATTATACAAATAAGGTATTTCGGCTAAGACATGGTTTATATTCATTGGTTGTTAATGCTCCCAGCCTACAAATTTGTGTAATCTCTCTGCACTAACTCTGTCCTAAAGTCATTTAATTTTCTTAATGTTTAACACATTTTCTCTCTGCCAAAGGGAAAAAAGATACCACAGCAATGCGAATATCAAACTCATGTTAAAATTCAACGTCCCCCACTCCATTCACTCTTGCCTTCTATTATTTATGTTGAAGGCAAACATAATTTTATGTACTAAAATGTGCTGTATATAAATATTATTCTGTATTTTCAGCACTGCTAGCTGACCCTAGGGATACATTAAATTGCAGTCAAACCTACGCACAAAGCCTATGACAATAGTGTCAAGCATAACTACTCCACTCTAATCATAAGGTAATTATGAATAATAGTTCCTGAAGGCAATGATAGTGCAAAAATCATGCCTTGCTTTAATTGTTTAAATGATTTTGATTGATGACGGAAAAGTTCTTTGAAGGGCATGTAGAGCAAGTGTAATTAAAGAGGGTTTTGTGATCAGACATGTACATATCTGCAATGTAATTTGAACGGATGCTGAGATAAGTCCAATATGAATTTATATTTTTTCTACACCTATTGATTGATATTATGGTCAGATCAGTTGCAGTTCATTGATTGATCTTGGTATGTTTAGAAAATACTGATCTGTTGCAGACTATTAAAACAGGATAATCTGAAGGGATATACTTAAGCTTCAGCTGAAAAGCTATTATTTCTGTGGCTTCATTGGAGAGAGAAAGTTTATGTTATCCTAAGCATCAATAATTGGTTCAAATGCTCAAGAAAGTGGCAAAACTTTGGTTCCAACTATATACAATACATTGCATGGCTATACTAATAATGAAAAAACAGCAGAACTCCGGTTATTTTGAAAAAAAGTGACTTTTACTCAAGTGCACAAGGCAACATTTCGGGCTTCAATCCAGCCCTTTATCAGGCCTGCATGGCTATATTGGCACACAACCATTTTGCATTGATGTTCATTACAATCTGCAATTAAGGTCACTCACTGAAGCCATTGTGCCTTTCATCATGAATTACATGTGTCTCGCCTACGCATGCTCTATCCCAGTAGCAGCATACACTTTACATGCCTATTCCTTAGAATCCAACAACACATTGTGCTAGCTAGTAGAGGGAATCTGGCCCATTTTGCGCTGTGGAAAAATCTGCGGAATTGCTGAGAAATTTGTGAAATGGCCAAAAATTTACAAAATGCATTGAAGTCAATAGGAGACAAATTTTATGTGCGACAAATCTTACATGCAAAAAAATTGTGTAATAATACAATACAGAAATAGTATAATGTACTATAATACACTGTGGCAATCACATCCCTTTTTGGGTTCACTGGTGCCCATTATATGTTAGCTGCACTATTTAGAATGCATATGAAGTTCATCAGGTTACTGACAATCCATATGGGGAATATGGGAATCTGAGTTCCTAGTATAAGAACACAGATAGGCCTCTGGGGCGTTTACTCTGGCAATGTAATCCTGGTGGGCTTGGGTAGGAGGCATCACTTTCTTGCTGGGAAATCATCCCTGTAAGGATTGCTTTTTTGGTTTTCAGCTTCAGATTTACTCTTATGTCTGTTTTAGCACCCTTTTGTATGAACTCTTCATGCATACTAGTGAGAGGTTTGATTCTCACTGGGTTTTTTCACAGAATTTTTTTTTATTTTTTAAGGAAAATCAGAAGTAAAAGACCCTGGGGAACTGGGGAAACAGTTTGTAAGGAACCCCCCCCCCCCCACTGTGTTTTTTACTCATTTAAGGATAATAAGTAAAAATAAAAAAAAAAAACATAAAATCCGTGAAACGGTGAAAAATTTGCGAAACGCATTTGTCACGCGATTTTTTTTGTCACCTGTGTCTTTATGTCGTCCGCGTCTATTTTATGTCGCCCATGTATATTTTTTTGTCCCCCGCACTTTATGCCATGACCGTGCCCAATTTTGCAGCTCCCACGCCCAGTTTGACGTGACCGTGCCGAATTTGCCGTGCGACAAAACCATTTCTGTGCGACAAATTTTTTCGTGGCAAATTTTCACAGAAGTTTCGTGCAACAATTTGCCAATGGCGACATGCAGAAATTCACTGCGAATCCATGCCTGGCTAAAAAATTCGCTCATTACTAAAAGTTGCCCTTCTTAGCATTGTGTTTATTGTAGAAATTACACAAATACATTTGAATCTGTGTATGGGATGCTAGCTTTAAATATTGACTTACTCACCCCTAATGGAAAGTCAGCATAGACACAGGAAAATTTTTTTATTTTTTAAGGAAGAGCAGAAGTAAAAAAACCCTGACCAGGGGGGAGACACTTTGTAAGCCCCCCCCCCCCCACACACACTGTGTTTTTTACTCCTTTAAGAATACAAGTAACAAAAAAAAACCCCACAAATGATAAGTAAAAATAAGAGCAAACTTTACAACTCATTCAAAAAAGGTATACTGTATAATATTGGTCAATGAGTGTCTAATAGCTTGTCACTTGTATTAGTGATGGGCGAAATAATTCGCCAGGCAAGGATTCGCGGTAAATTTCAATTTCGCCATTGGATTATTCAGATTATTTCACGAAACGGACATCATTTTCAGCGGGACAGATTCGCTCATCCCTATCATCCATCTCTCCTTAACCTTTTATACACCTTAAAATTAATTAATAAAAGGTTCCATAATAAAATACTATAGTCGACAGCTAAAATGAAAGATTAGTATCTGCTTTAATGAGATAGGAAAAGTTAAAAAGGAGACTCTTTAATAGTGGGGATCAGATGTTAAATATCCATGGTTTGCTTAGTTTGGAAGTAGTCAGACCATTATTCTAATGTTCAAGGACTGTTTGATGAATGGTATAATGCCAAAGGTCTGCTGGACTTCACACAACACAGAAATGAACATAATCTCTGCTGGGAGCCTGTGTTAGTATAAGCTAATATCGAGCAGAGTGCTTTATAGAAACAACCCTTTGGAATGCACATTGGAGCCCAACATGATATTAGGAGGGACTAGTAATATAATACAAATGTATTAGCTTTTATGCAGAATAGTATACTGTAAATGATGGGGATTTTGCTCAGGATTCTGCTATTCATAACACATAATATTACTTGGAAGGATTTAAGCTTAGGGTACACTTTTGTAATTGAATTTAAACAGTATAAAATAAATATTTCAGACATTTGAGACAGTATTTTCCAGGTGTAAGCAGTGGGACTTGGAGTTCTGTACTTCAGATAATTATATTGCTAATATTAGCTTGTTATTTTTTTTTTTATATAAAAGAAATGGGGCACAGAAGCCTGTGGCTAATTGCACAGTGCCCCAGTGTTAATTGCAGCCTTTTTTCACACTGCACGGGGTACTGTAAATGAGGCCTACAAGCAAAACTGGCCATGCTGGTTCCTATTCACTTTAAGGGCTAAAACACCTGGCTGCAGCCCAGAGCTACTGTCTGAGGAAAACCAATAGAGGTCACAATGCTCATCTGCCTCTTTTTTCCATGGATTCCATTAAGTGCCTTTAATGAATAGTGTCAAAAAATGCAAGGACTGAGTCCATTATTGCATGACCGCAATAGCTGTTAATATAATAAATTAACCCTGTTGTCTTTTGAAATGCACATAATCAGAAAGTGGGCACAGTGTTGCAGTCCATATCTATTGTGGGTATATACATAATATATAAATAATAGCCAAGTGAAGAATAATAGTTTGCAAGTTTCATTTAAAAAATCTTCAGAACAAGCGCTATTATGGAACAAGTTTAAGTAAGAATAATTCAGCAGATTATTGATTAACTGGGTTATGTTTTGTTCCCCTCATATAAAAATGTAGCAACAGAAAACTTTTATATATCATCTACATTCATAAATGAAAGTAATTGATGCTGAGTAGAGAAGCTCTATAAGATTAGTGTTGCGTTCTGCAGGACAATTCAATAAATTCCAGCATGTATTCTGAGGAATCTGTTTCAAGGAAATCCTATTTGGAATATCCTATTTAGCGTAGACAGATGGCTGTACAAGCAATTCCGCCTAACTTAATCATAGGATGTGTGCACTCATCATGTCTAATTGTTTCTGAAGCAATGGCAGAGAAACTACTTTATCTAAAACTCCTGATAGCATTCACCTAAACCATGACAATTCCATACTTTTCTTTAAGGGTTTTCTTTAAGGTTGCTTGTCTGAGTGTTTTTATATTACTGTAAATCAATGAGTAAATGAACATTCATTTGTTAAACTATTTTTAAAGCAGTGGCCTACAAGCAACAGATGCATTTAGATACAATCTTTTGCTATCACTTAAGACATGGATATCCAATTCAATGCCCCCAAAATAGTTTTATGGCACCCTGCTTTGCTAGTGACCCCAGAGACTTTGTAGGACAGATTTGAACAGACCGTATGAGCATTAGGGTAGATCTCATTTCTATTTGTTCAACACAAAACATGAACATTAAGGGGCAGATTTAGTAAAATTCTAACATTTCTCATTTTTTGTATTTTAAAATTCAAATATACTCCTTTCCACTAGTGTCTTACATTTACTAAAAACTATTTTTTTTATCTGTCGCACAAAAAAAACGTCAAAAGTCTGAAGCAAAAGTTTTGAAGCAAAAGAAGAACCCTCCAGGGAAGGGAAAGAACTTCTTTCATTGACTTCTACATGATCTCAGCAAGTGGTAGCTGGCGAATCGTCGGAATTAGATTTTTAGGCGTTTGTATTCGTTGTAAATCTCGGAACAGTTGTGACTTTTTTTCTGCGACTTTTTGCACCAAAAAAAAATGTGCCGGCTACTGAATGGCCCCATAAATATAGCACTGTACACAAAACCACTATGCTTTTTTACTTGCTCTTTTATGTTAAAATCGTCATTTCTGTATTCATTTATATTCAATATTATATATTTGATCTTATAACATCAAGACAGGGATATCCAGTTCAATAAAGGCCCAATTCAATAAAGGGGGCATTTAAATCATGTCCTATGACTTTTTCGATATAGTATGTACAAAATCTGATGACCAGCCTACATTGTTGTATTTCTAATTTCCTATTCACTGAAATGTAATTACATTTTCAAAGAACTTACCTTCTAGGCATTGTCGTTCTGAAACCATTGTATTTCTTTATTTGTCAGTGTCTTGGCATAGTTACTTAAATATCAGTGGACATACAAACAAGTTAAATTCTTATCCATTGACAAAAACAGCAGATGCTGTGTGTGTTGGGTCATTGTCCTGGAAAGGCAATGGTCCTCAGAGAAGTATGCTTTCATTTACACAGCAGCTGCTCTAGCGACAATTTCATCTTGAAAAATGGGTGTGAAAAATTCATATTTCACAAAACTGAGATAAAACTTCATAATGAAAAATAAAGAAAATTTTAGAAGATTACTCACTCAGACAAATACTTGGTTGCCAAAATATCCATATGATCAGACATTATTGTTTAAAAAAGTACTATAAAGGAAGAGTAGGAAAATCCTAGAATGTGTATAAAAGGATTCCACTTTACCATCTTCAGCGAGTAGAAGGTCATAATTACTAGTCAATATGTGTTTTTTTCCCCTGCATTTTCAGATTTTCCTTGCTCCTACCTGGGGTTTTATAAATGATATGCCAGCAAAAGGCATGCCAGAAGACTATATGCAGCCTATATGCAATTGTTTAAACGAAGACAGGTACAGCTCTTGTACATCTCTATTAGTCATATCAGGGTCAGGGAGAACAAAGTGTTGTATCTACAAGTGGCAGGCACAAATCTAGGTTGACCAGGTACATTATAGCCATAAGGGACCAGATGCTGTAGCATCAATCAACCACAATTTCTTTTATTTTGTATCTGTCCCTAAAACAGTTTGTAGTGCTCATACTTAAGTCTTCCTGATTCTGTGTGTCGCTTACTAATTAACCACATGGGGTCTGGGCTTTGGAATGTACAGCCCAATATTTCCAGAGATGGCTGTTGGGTCTGGTTATACCCCCTACATCTCTACGTCACTTATATAATATACATTATCTGTTGGTTAAGTATTTAATCTGAAGGTATGCTTTTCCTTTAGGAATTTTGAAGCAAATTGTTTATATCAATATTAAAAGGGACCCATCACCCAGATATAAAAAGCTGCAAAATAAAAGTCCTTTTAAAATTAAACATGAAACCCAAATTCTTGTTTTTATTAACACTTCCATACCTATTATAAAGGCATTTGAAAATCCCAACTTCATATATTGCCTGGCCTGCCAGCAGGGCAGACTAGTGATGAGCGATTTTTTTCACCAGACATGGATTCGCAGTGAATTTCCGCATTTCGCCATTGGCGAAGTGTTTCGTGAAAATTAGTGTGGAAAAAATCTCTGCGCGTGAAATTGGGCGCAGTCGCGTAAAAAAGGTGCGGACGACAAAAAACAGACACACGCAACCAAAAAAAGGCTACAAAAAAAAAGTTTCACAAATTTTCTTGGTGTTTCGCAAATTTTCTTGCCATTTTGCAAATTTTATGATGAAACGGGACAGCTTTGCTCATCACTAGGGCAGACAATAACTAACTTTCCATTCAGCACTCCCTAGATGTGACTGCACTCTTCACTTTTCCCCTCCATCCTCACCATCTCATTGTGTAGCCTGTGCTTGGGCCTGGGCATCAGGTCCTCCATTCTGGCACATACAAAAGATTTAGGCATGATGCAAAGCTTGCATTTATAACAGTGCCCACAAAATGGCAACTGCCTGCTTGCTTTCTTCAAGACTGAAGGAAGCAAAATTTACATTATTTTTATAGTATAAGTAAAATTTATTTTGCTCAACTAACATGATAGAAATAAATTTGAAATTATTTTTTAGGCTGGCAGGTCCCCTTTAAACATGACCATGTTCTCTATCACTTTTTTGCAGTTGCATTTATCCCAACTTAATCATTTTATTTTTTTCCAAACAAAAAAAGCTTGCCAGATTTGAGGTTGCAAGTTTTTAATTTTTTCAAAAATTTTATCATGAAAAAAAATGTGGGGGGGGATAAAAACAGGCAATCGATGCAAAACAACACAATCGTGATAAAAATAATTTGCAAAGTTAGCTGCACTCTCCCAGCATCAGAGTGCAATACCTGTTCCTCCAGGGGACACACACACAGAGTACCACAGAGGACTTTATATTCCCTGGCAGTCCAGCAGACTTTTATCCTTTCCAGTCTGAACACACACAGTTTGTGCTGACTGCTCACTCTGGGTCTTCCTCTGAACTGGCAAACAACAGCAGGGGCTCCCTTTATAAACTGCTGGGCCCGCCCCTAGATTTTTGGCTCCAAAGCTTAGGCACACCTCTCCCAGACGTGCACTGGGGCAGCCAGCCAACCGGATCCCTCCCCAGGCTGTAGCTAGGCTGGATGAGATCACAGACTGAGAAACAGGGGGCAGGGTTCTCTGATCCCCTACAATTCTTTATGTTTTATTTTCTAACAGATTAATTGGAATTTTTTTAGTACTTCCAAAATGACAAGCACTGCTATTATGTTCTATTATAAAGGACAAACCTTCTATTTTACCAAATACAACATTTATCTTACACTTTTACAAAATGTTGGATGCATAACATGTTGTTCATCTGGAAGACATAATGAATGGTATTTGCAAATAAATTCAACACATAATCAGCGGAAATAGCTAATATCTAAATACACTAAAAGACACAGTTTTATAAAGCATGATGAATGTCAAGTTTCAAAATAATAGGCTAAGATCAGATTTATGAAAAGTGCCTAGAGCTTCACATGTACAGACATGGGACCTGTGGAAATTCTGTATTTTGGATCTCCCAAAAAAATAATTTAAACATTTAATAAACCCAGTTGGATTGTTTTGCCACCAATATAAATTTATGCAGCTTAGTTACCATCAAGTACACGGTACTGTTCTATTATTACAGGTATGGGACCTATTATCCAGAATGCTCGGAACCCAGGGTATTCCGGATGAGGAATCTTTCCGTAATTTGGAGCTCCATAACTTAAGTCTAAAATATCATTTAAAAATCATTTAAATATTGAATAAACCCAATAGGCTTGTTTTGCCTCCAATAAAGATTAATTACAACTTAGTTGGGATCAAGTACAAGGTTCTGTTTTATTATTACAGGAAATCATTTTTAAAAATTTGAATTATTTGCTTATAATGGAGTCTATGGGAGATGGCCTTTCCTTAATTCGGAACTTTCTGGCTAATGGGTTTCCAAATAAGTGATACAATACCTGTACAAAGAAAATGCAAATGGTTTGCAAAAATGTCATGCATTTGATTAAATGGAGTCTATGGGAGATGGGTTTCCAGTATATCGGAACTTTCTGGATAATGAGTTTCTGGGTACCGGATCCTTTTTTTCCATGCTGCTTCAAATCTTAAAGTTTACTAAACTCAAAACTTGAGCAACTCTAAATATGAAGGTACCGTATGTATACCAATACACACTGTTGGGAATCCATTAGTATTAGGATAGTTAAAATGGCCATGCACAGTATTTAGGAGACTAATAAATAACCATGAATCTTTACTATTAATTCTTTCCATTATAGCAATTACATTTCAAAAATAAAGTCATAGAGGCTAATTTATGAGCACATAAACAAAATAAATGCAAAATGTTGCACTCTTGACCACTACTGATAAAGGTACTTTATCCATGCAGTCATGGACTTATGTCCCAATAAAAAAAAGTAGAGCTAGGATAACCATATACAGTAGTAATCCAAACAATTAATAAGTGCAAAAATGTCATATATGAAGAAAGATTACTGAGCACAGCAGTACCATGAAAGACTTGTATAATGGGATTATGAGAGGTTACGTTGTTCTTTGATTTTTTTAAAGTCAGTTTTCTTTTTTGTACTTACCCTACACTGCACACTGTGACATTGGACACACACAGAGATTCTTGGCTCTTGTTTTCTCAGTTCATGTAGTTAATTTTGCTAATACCCAATAAGGGATAATAATGGCATGATTACAGAAACTCCCTAGAGAGAATATAGTTATGTCATATTTTCTGCATCTTCCCAAGGGCTTTAAAAAAAGCATTGGATGAAATTATTCCAACAAATCTTTACTTTTGCTGTAATGTTTCATATTATATGCTCAGTGAAATTTATTGTTTCCTTTCATTCTCTGCCAGGAACTATCATTTGCCTTTTTATGTCTCTAAAGCTGCTAGTGGAAGCATAAATAGGGTTGCTGCGTAAAAAATTATATTTGGTAGTATTGGTTCATATAGACTAGCAGAGTTATGTCTTTATGCCTTCTTTTTTCTCTCTGAAGCAAGAATAAGAGAACACAAAATGTACCTTTGGATGAACATATTTTTGCAAGGATGTGAAGGTATAACTGTCATATAATAAGCTAGATCTGGTATCTAAAACTAAAGCATTTTGCTTAATAGCTTATTTTTTTATTTTTTTTTTTAAATGTCATTGTACTCTATTGGGAAGTGTGGAAATGTACCGGGGAAACTGAATCAGGCCCAACGTTCCAATACACGATAAAGAGATAAATATTTGTAACCAGATCTATCACTTACTGCTACAGAATGCTGCCCAACTTGCTGCCCAACAGTTCCTTACAGATAATTGCCCTTGTGCCAAGTTTCTTGTATGTGTATAATTTGTTTTTAAATGTATATTAGCATTCACAAACATTTACTTTTTTTGTAAATTAAAAACTAGTACTTACAGTATATGTGTGTCAGTAGGGACTGTTCTCTGTTTCTCCACTGATGCTACAATACAATGATAACAACTAATGCTAGTGTGTAAAGCATACGTAGTAGTTACTTTAAGATTTTGCAAAAAAGTAAACCCTACCAAGCAAGGCTGGACTGGCAATCTGTGGGTTCTGGCAAATGTTAGAGGGGCTTCTATATGATGCCATAGACAGTAACTATTTATTGGGCTGCTGGGGGGCTGTTTGGACCTCTGTGTACTTGAATACCAAGGGACTATTTTGAATCCCACTCCAGCCCTGCTACTGGGGTTCATTTACAAATGGGACTGATGGAGCACAAGACAACTGTGAGACTGACCACCAATGGTGGTCAGAGCTGCATTATTTTTGTTCAGGTGATCGCTGAGGAAAGTTCAACAGTAATTGATTCTTCAGTACACCACTTCCATACTTCCATAGGGTGCATTCAAATCCTCGACTGCTTCCAAGCCAATTTCATAGACTTTCATATAAGGAAGAAGTACACCAGCATACCAGCAAATGCCTTTAGCACATTTATTGCAGAAAGATGTGGCACAAGCTTTCGGGGAATATCCCCTTCTTCAGGAGAAATACTGAAGGTGCACCTGAAGAAAGGGATATTCCCCGAAATCTTGTGCCACATCTTTCTGCAATAAATTTGTTAAAGGCATTTGCTGGTATGCTGGTGTGCTTCCTCCTTATACAGTATGAAAGATCTCTGAAGAAGCACACAGACCATCACAAAATGGTGGCTCAAGGGAAAAGATATACTATATATATATATATATATATATATATATATATATATATATATATATATGTAGCAAGTGAAGATGTCCCGCACTCACAGGTCTTAGGTGAAATAAAGGTGTTTATTCAATCCACATCTGGATTGAATAAACACCTTTATTTCACCTAAGACCTGTGAGTGCGGGACATCTTCACTTGCTATTATTCCTAAATCCATTGGGACTGCACCCAGGCATCGCTACTCTTTCTTTGACGTGAGTGCCTGTTTACAAGCCATATATATATATGTATATATATATAAATTCCAGTGTGGTAATATGTTCTAATATGCCACTTAATATGATATCTATTAGTTAAGTATGCATTCAGGAGGTATAGTTTTATTTTAACCCAACCTTCTAGAGTGGCAAATTGCTCACAACCACCTTCAACTCTGCTTACAAAGTCCCACTTACACAGCATCCAGTTACAGAGCACCCAGTTACTATATACCACTGACCACAAGGAGGACATACAGGAGCCTGTAGTGGTGTCCTTGAGAATGAACACCTCGTACTCTGCTAGGGGGACATAAGAGCACCTCCTTATATTCAGGTGCCCCACAAGGAACCCATCATTAGGAAACTAAGCTATAAGAAGTTAGATTAACAATCTACATTATAAAATGCTGCAGTGTGGAGGGGAGACACTAACTAGATTTCACATAGAGTGTATTTGCATTAACATACATGTATTTGTTTATTTTCTACATTATGGAGGTAAGTGATCATGGTAGTTTCTTTTAATTCTTTATTTACGATGTTGAAAGTAATTGTGCAGCAAGGGCATGAAAAAAATCTATGGTGTCTTTTATGTTAGTTGGTATGTAAGTATGCCTCAGAACATGCTGTTTATATAGTGAATAAAGTGCCCCCTATTGTAAAATATAAGGATATTATAAGTCACCTATGGGTTTTCCGTGACTTCCAATATCATCATATTTTACAATTACAATTTTCATGTGACAGAAACTACATCACTAAGCTCATATTATAACGAATTACATCACTAAGCACCGTTTATAAGGATATAATTTACAGTTTGGTCTCCATTCTGAAAAACCTGACTTGTAAATTATAAATTAGCAACAATACATCAGAAAGCTCAAATGAAGTCAATGGAAGGGAGCCAGTTTAAAAACTTTAGTCTTTATGTTATGGATCTTTGACCTACAGGCTTTGTTGGCACCGTTTGATTGCAATGACATAAAACAAATGTATAAGACATTCACTCTTACAGAAATTATCCTGCTAATAAGCACCTAAACTAATTTTTATAAAAAAATACTGTGGGAACAAAGGAATATCCTATCTGCTTTCGGATTACAAAGCAATACTTATGCAATTACAATAAGGGAGAGCAATGCGAATATTAATCTTTCATGAAATTGGAGTTCTGTAGACAGAACATAAAATATGAAAATAAATGTGTTGAAATATATACTGTCAGTCACACAGAAGTTCTAATGTTTCAAATGAACACCTGAGCTTGTTAGTTCCTGTTAAGAAAGCTGAGGAGGTTATCTTTAATCTTGAGTTAATTCTGTTTTGACCTCTCAAGCAGGAAGTGACATTGTCAGCAGCTAAAGAAAATGAGGGTCTTTAGTAAATATTTCTTTTATGTTTTATTGCACCTCAAGCCACTATCGCTTCAAACAGTAAAATATTTATCATATTCATAGAATGGTGAATAGAATTCATTATAATAAGCTTTACCATATCACTATTATATCTTTATTGCTAGGGGCCTTTCATTACCTTTGATATTAAAGGGATTTTAGGGCAACCCCATATTGATCTTAAAACCCACATTGATCTTTAACCAGCTGGAATGCTAGAAACCCAAGCTTCATCTTTTCTAGATGCATTTATAACTATTATTTTTTCATTGATAAATGACCCAGTGGAAGGTATTGTAGGCAGTGTCTCAGTGTTTGCATTTGATACAAAATTGCACAAAACAACAGAGCTCATTTACGTCAACAATTGCAGTGAGCAAAGTGCAAATTCTAGCATAATCACCATGTTTTTTTCTCACAATACACAATCTACATGCTCTAAATGCAAAAGACAGAAAGGGAAATTTCAGGCATTTGGGGTGAGTAGGTAGATAAGGGGTCTTTCCGTAATTTGGATCTCCATACCTTAAGTCTACTAAAAAAAAAATAAACCATTAATTAAACCCAATAGGATTGTTTTGCATCTAATAAGGATTATTTATATCTTAATTGCATTCACATGTTGTACTGACCATAGCATATTTTTAGCTACTAATCCAATCTGATAATTAAATATGCAACGATTACATATAATATATATATATATATATATATTGTTTCTTGAGAGGCTTTGAAGACGTTACCAAATATGTCAGCCCCCTGTTTTATTATGTATATTGGCAGAATTAATAAGGATCCTAGTGCAGTACTAAACTTTACTTAAAATAAAAATAAATATAGCAAAATATAAAACTTAAGTATAAACAGGATGTCAAAAAACCCCAAACTAAACAAAAAAGGCAAAATGTTATTCCTTATAAATGAAAAAGTGCCTTTTGTTCAATGTACATTTCTGTTTTTATGAAGCTTGAATTCAAACTTTACTTAATTATGGAGAACTCTATAAAATATGGAGCCAAATCAATCTACTTTTTAATGTGTCATCATATTTTAAATATATTTTATGTTTAGGTGTTATAAATCCTTTCCTTTTAGTGGATATTCAGGTCTATCAAAGCATCTATCCTCAGTATTTCTGATGACAATGTTAACTCCCGAAGTGTAATGACCTGTTAAAATATTATCAAGCTTTGCTTATTTCCATAAAGAATATGTCGTGTCAAAGAGCAATTGACTTGTTTATGTACACATTTACAAGTACAGAAGTTTGAAAAAACCACATAAAAGCAACGAAATAAAAACAAGATCATAATGTCTGGTACATTTGTTCCCCTCCTGCTGTGCATTTAGTCATCACAATCCAGGAGATCCATTATTATTGCTTCTTTTTTTCCTATAGTACAATATATTTCCAATGAATCAACAGAGTTGCTCTTAAAGAAACAATTTAGGAGATATGCTTCACCTGCCTTACACTTAGCTACTGCTAAAATTCTAACAAAATAGTTTGAATGTTAAAAATAGAAATTTCCTTGCAACTGTGAATGTCACTGTAATGGTTGCAGTTGTACCGTTAGAGGTGTGAAGCATCTTCAGGGCATAATAGTGGTATTTCTTGGAAACAACAGCCCCTCTGTGCTTTTTTTTTTAAATGTAAGGCACAATTACTTAGTACTGAGACACCATAGCATTCTGAATGCTGCATTTGCTGGAGGTTTTAAGCAGTTGGTATGTGCCAAAAAGAGAAAAGTTCTGGATACACACCTTTCAAACTTTGAAGCCGAAGGGCATGAATTATTTATTCATTTATACTAATTTTACCTAAAATATACTTATTTGTGCCTAAAATGTGGTTTTATTGCATAATATATTTATAATACAAATGTGACTGTATGTGATTTTATAAGACCTTAGGTCTTAGTGTGGCCAGTTACATTGAATTCCCTTTGTTGCATATTATAGGTTGGCTATTATAGGTAGATAGGTAGATGGGGGCTGGATGGGAGTGTTTTTTGGGAAACCAGTTGTTGCAAATTTCTTTACAAAGGAGCATGCATATTAGAAATGCCTTTTTTGAAAAGAAATTGCTATAAAAAACTAGTAATAGTATGCATAGGAAGTGCAACCTGTACAGTCCTGCTTGGATTGTGCCCTTTAATAGATAAACTGAGATCAGGACAGGAGGGAAAGAGAAAAAGAATGTTTCTCCAGCAGAGTGCACATATAGAGTTTTAATGGAAGCCAGCAGTGCTATCTCTTTACAGGCTTCTAGACTGGAAGGTGTATTTGATAACCTGAGCTGAGAAGTACTGAGCATGCTCAATTAGCCAAGAGCCAAAGTCAGTTCCTAAGGGAGGGGGCCAAGCAGGTTACAGAATGAGAAGGAATCCTAAGTGATTAAGGGGATACTGCAGCCTTACTATTTACCTTTTAACAACAGGAGTGGCAAGTATTTAAAGATTTCAAAAAGGCTGTTCACTGATTTTTTTTTTTTGTGGGGGTTTACATGCCCTTTAAGCTTATTTAATGACTGTATGTATATCTTTTAGAAGACATACTGTACATTTATATCTATATATATATATATATATATATATATATATATATATATATATATGTGCTCATTGATAGTCACAGTGCTGGTAAGGTAAAGGCTTCATACAACACTCACAAGACCTGCTTTTATTGCATGTGAATGGCATGTGGACAGGAAATCCTCTGGCATGCTTTGTCTTTGTGCATTATCCATGAAGGTCAAAGAAGAAGCCCCAGGAGATGCAGGTTACTGTGGTGTCATATATTTGAAGGAAGCTGATTATAGGGATTATGTAAAGGACTCGCTTCTTCACCAGATTTCTAATGTAAGGCACAAAGTGTAGATTGCACTTCCAGTGGATACCATTACTAGTACCAGTGTATGGCTCCCAGGGGTTCAGTTTTGTTTCTCTTAGCTTTCAGTACTTGTGCTAATACAGTAAATGTTTCTTTCTATTAGCATTGAATTTCATGTTCCTAAAACATTTTAAAACATTTTTCTTGTCAGATTAACTTTTAAGATGGTGTTACTATCCATATCACAATAATTTAATTCAATTTAAATTTTTTTGTATTTTGTTGCAGATTTTTTTTTTTTTATCACTTCAGACCCTCTCCTTTTTCATCTTACCCATGATCATATCCCTATGTTTATGACTATTCATTTTCCTAACTCTGTCCCCATGGCTTTTTCACCCCACACCATAGGGTTGATTCACTAAAGGTCGATAAGTTTTATCGCACGTTTTTTTGCGTTAAAATTGACGCGAAAAAAATGCACAATTCGCTAAAGTATTAATGCATGCGTTAAGCTGCATATCACGTGCGCTAAATTTTGCGCTACCGCAAAAATTTTTACTGCATAGGTTAATTTGCGCGCCATAATAATACTAACGCATGATTCACAAACACTTAGACACACTAAATATCGCATTATTCCGTGCGAAAATTAACACCTACTTGGGGCAAACGGTCGTTATAGAAAAGTACAGTTAATGAGCTTTTGGCAATAAAATATGGACTTCGCAGTGTGATTTATTCAAGTCTGTGTTGGCCCTATAGTGATGCAGCCTCCAGTTTGCAGGGAAATGGGCATTTTCATAAAAGTAGTTTTACGAAAGTAATGGCGATTGTGGTCAATATGGCATGCGTTTTTTCACATGCGGTGGCTATTTGTGTGCAACGCGTTAATTAGCGAACGTTGCGTCAACTACCGCACGAAAATAGTCTTCGTGACTTAAATAATGCACACAGCATCGCGTCTAAATTAACGCAAGTACCCTTTTAGTGAAAGACGCAAAAAATTAGACGCGATAAAAATTTTAATGCATGCTATAAATAGTGCATGTTTTGATTAGTTCACCTTTACAGACTGCATAAATAGAACCACAGGCAGTCCAGTGGAGCTTGCTCTGGTGGTAGGTGCTCTGTAAGTGATTGCTCTTTAAGTGGGGGCTCTGTAAGTGGAGTTATAAACTCAGGGAGTTAGTGGGGGCTCTGTAAGTGGAGTTATAAACTCAGGGAGTTAGTGGGGGCTCTGTAAGTGGAGTTATAAACTCAGGGAGTTAAACACTAAGGGAGTTATAAACAAGGTAAAACAAGGTATTTACTACAAGTCCTTACACCTTTTTTTTGTTTAACTGTTCTTGTAACTGGGAGAATGAGTTGTAGCAACATTGAAGGTCTGACACAGTGCACAGCCTGCCACATGTATGCAGTTGTGGAACAACAGTTCCAAAGTGCATACCTCTGTTGTGGATGTGAGCGAATTGCCACTTTAGAGGCTCGCGTTAGAGTCCTAGAGGAACACGTTGCAACACTGCGTTCAATCAACAATCTTGAGAGGGGTCTCTTGTTAACTGAACAAGAACTAGTGGGGTCAGATAGTAGGGGGGGAGGGGAGCAGCAAAAGGATGATAGGGCAGTAAGCTGGGTGACAGTTAGAAAATCTAGTGTGGGGAAAAGGAAAAGGGAGGCTGCTCCAGGGTTTGCGCATCCCAACAGATTTGCCAGATTGTGTGAAGAAGATGGGAGTGTGAACTCTGGACTGGCGGTTCTAGGTGAGGCTGATCTCTCTAACAGCCGGGAGACCAGTTTCACTAGTAGTGGTGGGGAGGAGAGCAGAGCTAGGCCTAAACAGATGGTGGTTATAGGGGATTCGATCATTAGGAAAGTGGACAGGGTAATCTGTCAAGCGGATCGCTTCAACCGGACAGTTTGCTGTCTTCCTGGTGCCAGGGTTCGGCATGTGGTTGATCGGGTTGACACATTATTGGGAGGGGCTGGGCATGACCCGGCTGTCTTGGTACATATCGGTACTAATGACAAAATGAACGGTAGGTGGGGGACCATAAAGAGTGAGTTCAGGGATCTAGGCTCTAAGATTAGGCAAAGGTCCTCCAATGTCATTTTTTCGGAAATTTTGCCGGTGCCGCGTGCAAGTTTATGGAGACAGCGGGAGCTTAGGGAGCTAAATGCGTGGCTAAAGTCTTGGTGTAGGAAGGAAGGGTTTGGGTTCCTAGAGCACTGGGCTGACTTTTCCTTGGGGTACAATCTATACAGCCCTGACGGATTGCACCTCAATGGAAGGGGGTCTGCTGTGCTAGGGGAGAGAATGGTTAAGAGGTTGGAGGAGTGTTTAAACTAGACAAGGGGGGGGTGGGTGAGCTAGAATTCCATGGGAAAATTAGTGTAGATGGGGTAGGGGGACTAGCAAAGGGTTGTGGGGGAGGAGTGAGGGGGGCATATAGTTTATCAGATAAGGAGCTTCCGTTACAAGGAAAGCAGTCTCATAATTGCCTTAGCTCTAATTCTCCCTTAGCTAATGTAAACATCAGAGGGAGAAGTAATCATCTCCGCTGCATGCTGGCTAATGCGCGTAGCTTGTCGGGTAAATTAGGGGAGCTGCAAGCTATTGCATGTACTGAAAATTATGATTTAATAGGTATCACTGAGACCTGGTGGGATGATAAATGCGACTGGGCTGCGAATTTAAATGGTTATACACTTTTTAGGAGGGACAGAGAGATTAAAAAGGGTGGAGGGGTTTGTCTTTACGTAAAGTCAGACTTAAAGCCATGTAATAAAGACATTACCAATGAAAACGTTGAATCTCTTTGGGTAGAAATTTCAGTAGGGCTGAAGGTCACAAAGAAAATGATCATTGGCGTATGCTATAAACCACCCCGTATAGATGAGGGGGATGAGGCCCAGCTATTGTTGCAAATGGAGGAGGCTTCAAAACTGGGTCAAGTTGTTGTTATGGGGGACTTTAATTATCCGGACATTGACTGGAGTAATGGGGTGGCTAAGTCAGAAAAAGCTAGTAGGTTTGTAAACATGCTAAATGACAACTTTTTATTTCAGGCAGTTCAAGAACCCACTAGGAATGACGCTATTTTGGACCTGGTGATTTCTAATAATAATGAACTCATCTCTAACATTTGTGTGGGTGAGCATTTGGGGAACAGTGATCACAACATGGTCTCCTTTGAGATAATGCTGCAGAGACAGCGCTATAAGGGAGTAACTAAAACGCTCAATTTTAGACGTGCAGACTTTGCCAGTATAAGGGCATCTCTGCAATGTGTCAACTGGGAAAGGATTTTCATGGGGTTAGACACAGAAGGAAAATGGAACATCTTTAAAACATTGCTTTGTAGGTATACACAACAGTATATCCCCCTTGTAAGCAAGGAGAGGCATCGCAAAGCAAAACCTTTATGGCTGAATAAAAGTGTTATTGTAGAGGTTGGTAAGAAAAAACGTGCTTTTAGGGCATTCAAGTTAGCTGGGACAGCAGAAACTTTCATCAGGTACAAGGAAGCAAATAAAGCATGCAAAAAAGCTATCAAGCAAGCTAAAATAGAGATGGAAAGGGATATTGCTGCTAGGAGTAAAAAGAATCCTAAATTATTTTTTAATTATGTGAATAGTAAAAAAATGAAGCAAGAAGGGGTGGGAACTTTATTATCACGGGGGGGTACGTTGGTTGATGAGAACGGAGAAAAAGCTGAAATTTTGAACTCTTATTTTTCATCTGTCTATACATCTGAGGAGCCAGATAATGAAGGCTTCCCTTGTAATATGCCCAGTGCTAGTAATTTAGCTACTGGCGCATGGGTCACTTGGGAGGAAATTCAAAAGAGACTTGAACATGTAAAGGTAAACAAAGGTCCAGGGCCGGATGGGATTCATCCCAGGGTATTAAATGAGCTGAGCGCTGTGATTGCCAAACCTCTTCACTTAATTTTTCAGGATTCATTGAGGTCTGGCATGGTGCCAAGAGACTGGCGGATTGCTAATGTGGTGCCGTTATTTAAAAAGGGATCCCGTTCTCAGCCTGAAAACTATAGGCCTGTTAGTCTGACATCAGTAGTAGGAAAACTTTTGGAAGGGGTAATAAGGGATAGGGTACTTGAATACATTGCAGTTCACAATACTATTAGTTTGTGCCAGCATGGTTTTATGCGTAACAGATCTTGCCAGACTAATTTAGTCGCCTTTTATGAGGAGGTGAGCAGGAACCTTGATGCTGGAATGGCAGTTGATGTCATCTACTTGGACTTTGCTAAAGCGTTTGATACAGTACCTCACAGAAGGTTAATGATCAAATTAAGGAATATTGGCCTAGAACATAATATTTGTAATTGGATAGAGAACTGGCTGAAGGATAGAGTACAAAGAGTGGTGGTAAATGGAACATTTTCTAATTGGACCAGTGTGGTTAGTGGAGTACCGCAGGGGTCAGTCCTTGGGCCTTTGCTTTTTAACTTGTTTATTAATGACCTGGAGGTGGGCATAGACAGTACTGTTTCTATTTTTGCTGATGACACAAAATTGTGCAAAACTATAAGTTCCATGCAGGATGCTGCCGCTTTGCAGAGCGATTTGACAAAATTAGATAACTGGGCAGCAAACTGGAAAATGAGGTTCAATGTTGATAAGTGCAAAGTTATGCATTTTGGTAGAAATAATATAAACGCAAACTATCTACTGAATGGTAGTGTGTTGGGGGTTTCCTTAATGGAGAAGGATCTAGGGGTTTTTGTAGATCGCAAGTTGTCTAATGCCAGGCAGTGTCATTCTGTGGCTACTAAAGCAAATAAAGTGCTGTCTTGTATAAAAAAGGGCATTGACTCAAGGGATGAGAACATAATTTTGCCCCTTTATAGGTCCCTGGTAAGGCCTCACCTTGAGTATGCAGTGCAGTTTTGGGCTCCAGTCCTTAAGAAGGATATTAATGAGCTGGAGAGAGTGCAGAGACGTGCAACTAAACTGGTAAAGGGGATGGAAGATTTAAACTATGAGGTGAGACTGTCGAGGTTGGGGTTGTTTTCTCTGGAAAAGAGGCGCTTGCGAGGGGACATGATTACTCTGTACAAGTACATTAGAGGGGATTATAGGCAGATGGGGGATGTTCTTTTTTCCCATAAAAACAATCAACGCACCAGAGGTCACCCCTTTAGATTAGAGGAAAGGAGCTTCCATTTGAAGCAGCGTAGGTGGTTTTTCACGGTGAGGGCAGTGAGGTTATGGAATGCCCTTCCTAGTGATGTGGTAATGGCAGATTCTGTTAATGCCTTTAAGAGGGGCTTGGATGAGTTATTGATCAATCAGAATATCCAAGGCTATTGTGATACTAATATCTACAGTTAGTACTAGTGGTTGTATTTATAGTTTATGTATGTGAGTGTATAGATTGGTAGGTGTGGGTTAGGTGTGCTGGGTTTACTTGGATGGGTTGAACTTGATGGACACTGGTCTTTTTTCAACCCTATGTAACTATGTAACTATGTAACTATGTTTTAACGCGCCTTAGTGAATCAACCCTCATATGTCTTACCAAACTTGTGTCCCAGTCCCTAGCCCTATCTTTGTTCCTGTTCCCCTTCCCCCTTCCCACCCCTGTGACTCTCTCTTTCAGTCCAGAAAGTGCTCCACCTAGTATAAATCTAAATTACTGTGTAGGCTTATCCCTGTCAACCATGTATCTACATTGCAATATCCCACCATTAAAATGCCATTTGTTGTCTCCTCCTCTTACCCCCAGAAACTATTTTTGGGCCTTTCTTTTTTGCAACTTTGGGTAGCAGTCCAATGAAAGGTCTCCATCTTTATTTGAATAACAAGACCACAACAGAGCATGTATCACATAAAATGGTCACTGAGAATTTTCTATGTGGCATGTTAAAGTAATAGCAAGAAGAGGCACATCTAGGGCGCAACAGAGGTGGTGGGTGGCAATCACCACATAACTCTTCTGTTTGCCTACCATCAGGGCCTTTCTGTAACTCCCAGGTGCCTGAGAGAGCAGCAGTCACATGCCGTTGACATCTAAGCCGTCCCTTCCTGCTCATCACCTTTCTCTCTCTCGCTCTCTCACTCTTCGGCATGGTCTAGATTTCTTTTAGGGTGATTCAACCTCTTTTTGCAAATTGTGACAAAAAGTTTACAGATTTCCTATTTGTTTTAAATTTCTTCAAACACAGACACATTTTTCACAAGCATTCACTAAACCAAATTTGCCCCCTATAAGTCAAGTTGAAATGAGAGAGAAGATGAAGGTGCCCACATGAAATAAAACACAAATCACAAAGTTTATACCAGGTTGTGCAAGTCATATCAACCAATCAAATAAGTAGCATTTATAGTTAGTAATGAGCAAATCTGTCCCATTTCACTTTGCCGAAAAATTTGCAAAATGGCGAAAAGTTTGTGAAATGCGTAAAATGTAAATAAAAAATGCAACAATTTGTTTTGATGCGCGTGACTTTTTCTTGACCTGCTGCGAATCCATGCCTGGTGAAACATTTCGCTCATCACTATTTATAGTAATTTGGCATCAGATCCCTTACTAGGAACCCATTATCTGGAAAGTTCTGAATTACAGGAAAGCCATTTCCCACAGAGCCCATTCTAAGGGAATAATTAACATTATTTTAAAATTATTTCCCTGTAATAATAAAACAATCATATTGGGTTTATTAAAAGGAACAGTAACATCAAAAAATGAAAGTGTATAAAAGTAATTCCTATATAATGTACTGTTGCCCTGCATTGCTACAACTGGTGTGTTTGCCTCAGAAAGACTACTATAGTTTATATAAGTAAGCTGCTGTGTAGCCATGGGGGCAGCCATTCAAAGGAGGAAAGGCACAGGTTACTTAGCAGATAACAGACAACCCCCCATTATATGGGGCTTATCTTCTAGTTATCTGCTATGTAACCTGTGCCTTTTCTCCTTTTTTCCAGATTGAATGGCTGCCCCATGGATACACAGCAGCTTATTTATATTGTAGCTTTTCTGTAGCAAAAACACCAGTTTTTTTTTTGCAGAGCAACAGCATTATATTACTTTAAAACACTTTAATTTTTTGATGTTACTGTTCCTTTAAGGTATTTCATGGTTGCCTGTTTGAAAGTAAACATCTGATTGCTTGTTATGGTTCATTAGACCTGCTTTTATTATTTGTTTGGTAAATTTCCATTTCTATAATAATATTTTCCCTATAAAATATTCTGCTGCACTTCAAAGAATTCCTTCCTGGACGCTTGTGCCTTGCTGCCTATAGTATCTCTTAATAGTTTGTAAAGTACTCAGGAATACTACAATAGCAATAGCAATTGGAATGCCTCAACTACAAAAGTGAAGCATTGAAATGATGTATTTTTATCTTTATCTTCCTTAGAAGAAACCATATTATTTGTAATTAGAAAATATAGTTTTTGAATGTGTTTTATTGCAGTGTAGGCAGAACATCCAGAAAGAATGTTTTCATACAATAGCTGTGTACTTTGAGATAATGTTCTAATTAACCTAATTGCAGCCAATATATTGAGCTTCAAGTTGAGATCCAGACTTCCATGGCAACTAGCAGAAGAGCTGTGTGGGTTCGTGCTTTGCTTTTCCAGTACAGTTTTAAAAAAATAGATCTTTATTACAGGAACTAGGGAGGTAAATCCTCTTAACAAGATAAAGCTTGAAGTAAGAACGAGTTGTGTCCCCTTGCACTTGCTGATAATGTATAAATTAAGCAGTGATGCTTCAATTTAATTAGCATAAGCCATCATAATAATGTACCCCATAAGTGTTTGCCTTCCCAGTGCAAAGTCAAACTCCTCTGCTTTAGGGATTTACTGTAAACCACTGAATATTAAATGATTTGGTTTTATAGGAATGCATTTTGCAGTGCTAACTCATGGCATTAAATAATCTCAACATTTTAAAGATTTGATCTTGGGTAATATGAAATTATTCAGGGGAAAATGATCTAAACTGCTATAAAGGTTTATGAGGAATCTAAACTGGAAAGCCATTTAATGAAAACTGAAGTCCTTTCTTTAACACACTTTATTGATATAAATAACACCTAGAAAATGTCCAGTGAAATGGAATTCATTTGTCCCATTTCGTTCAATGGGTTTCAAACCTCTTGTGCTTCAATTTATTTTGGGCTCTAGCTAAGGATAGAAACTTAAAATTCTTAATAAAAGCATGAAAAAAGGCCTGCTAAGGTTGTGAACTCCTAACTGTTCAATATTACAATACCCAGAATCCTCAACCATTCTGCAGCTGTCTGAAAAATAAGCTAGCAGAAGAATGAGAAAGTCTCAGCTTCTGACATGCTTCTAAATGGCAAAATACTTATGGTATTGTCCCCTGAGAAAATGAATGCAATTGTTTTTACACATGCCACTACTATGGAAATGTGGTAGGCATATACTGTATTTTTATGTTACAAAAAGGGGAATCTGTGGTTGTCTACTCTAGCTACTACCATCCCTATTTTTCTGTTCATGTTGCTCCCAAGGTGAATTACTTGATTTTCTTATACTAGACAGCTTCATGCCAGTAAATTTCCCACCCCTTCACATGTAGTTTTCTAATAGCTTGCCAACAAGATGTTGTAAAATATATTAGGTTGGAAAAGGCATAAACAAAAAGACAGTTGAATCTAGCTTCAAAAACTTATGGTCACAATGGGTGAAAGCAGTATATACAGGAAGGCATGAAATCTAATACACAGCCTCCAGTAGAGTCTAATATAATAAGCAGTAGCACCAAACATGTTATACATTTCTTCCAAAAATAGAGAGGAAGTCAGCTCAGGACAATAAAATTATGAATGGAAGTTTTTTAAGGTTACTTGGTGGTAGGGTTGCCACCTATGTTCTTTAATACATTGAATTAAATAATAATATCGGACATACCACCATAGCTAGTTAGCAATTAACTAAGATGCATGCAGCATGGCTGCACATAAATCAGTTCAGTCTGCAGCATGCATCTAAATTAATTAGACATGCAGGATGTGGATTCTATATGTGGCTAGTATTTAAGGGGCTATGCATTATGAAAACAGTGGGTGTTGGAGCAGTTGTAGATGAACATGTAAAAGCCAAGATTTAAAGTCATGTGAGTCTAGATCTGGGGGAAAGGTTGGGTTGTTACTCACAGGAATAAAGGGAAAAGGGTGTAGATGGTTTCCTTTCCAATTAAATCACATGTTGGCAAGGCATGGGTTAGAAAATAATAAAACCAAATTTCTGGAGGCAGTGAAACAAATAATCTAATTGACTCTATCAAACTCCTTCTCGGCTTCGGTAGATAAGAGCTAAGGGGGTTCCTTTAATACAAGACCAGTGCAGTAGATTAATAAGCTTGTAAATATTATTTCTGGTTTCTTGGCTAGCCACAAAGCCAGCCTGGTCGAGATTTATCAAATTCCCTATTACCATTTGCATCCTGTTCAGTAATACCTTAGCGAGCATCTGTTTTAATTATGGAAGTGGATCATTTTGTCTTATAATTTATATATGTATATATATATATATATATATATATATATATATATATATACATATATATTATACCAGCAATAGAACAGCACTGCCCTACAAAATCCAGAAGGAGAATAGTTGAAGACTCCAATCAAATAAGTAAATGTTCAGTGGTATAAAGGAGCCCATGGACTAAATCCCTGTCCCCGTGTATAAGATGGTGCATAGTTAAATGCCTATCTATTAGATTAAAAGGACGTATTTCACTAATGTGTCACTCACCCTTTTACCCAGCACACATCCCTGCTGAAGACACCTAACTTTGCCAACATACAACAGTGGGCATGATGTCACTAGAGCACTGATTGGCTGCAGAGAAATGGGTAGGTACGCTTCAGACAATGTGTACCAGGAAATCATTATGGAATGGTCCTACACTCCCTTTTATTCACAGTACATATAAAAATATCATAAAATATATTACAGAGTATTTTTTTATACCTATTTTTAAACACTGCCGCCGATATACATACATTGCAATTTTTTTGTTTAAAAATACTGATATAATCCCTTCTCCAAAAATTAAAGATACTTCCATAACCTAAATAAATTCATTTATTATTATATAGGGATTTCATTTTCAACACAATTTTGTATTTTTTTTTCCTGTTGCATACCATTAAATATTTAAATCTGCCCCATTCTGTTAGGCTGTCAGTGCTGTGCATGAACTGAATAATTGAACTGTCAAATATTCAGTGTCTGTGTATAAATGTTTTTCTTTACATACTCTTAAGGTTTTTTTGGAATGACAAACCTAAGAGAAATAGTTCTTTCTGAGTGGCATATACAAACATTATTGTGACAAAAGATTTATTTTATTACTTAGCGTTGGAGATTTGGTTGTTGCATCTGCCACTCTGCTCTGCCACTCGAGGACAGCAATAATTTTAATGTTTAACATTTGACACAATAAATACTAATGTGAAATATCAACTTTTTCCATGTCACTATTCATTCTGCTTATGTCACATTACACCCACACCAAAACTGCAAAACAGCACACAATGTAACAGTTAGAGGAATCAACTGCACATTAAATAGGCACTGTGTATTTAAGGTTCACTTACAATAGAGTCAGTCTAAGGTATTAGTGCTGTCAGTAATGGAAACTCATTCAGCCATTAGAGGAATTAATAATTGATGAAGTTTATTAAAAATCATACTAACTACTGTAATGTTTTCAGTCCCACTACTTTAATTTTCTTGGTGCCTGTGCAGGTTTTACAGTAGATTAGTACAGAGTCAGATGAATCTATGCTCTCAAAAAACGTAAGTAGCTATTATGTCGTCTAACGCTAACTTTGTACAAGCTATTTTCTCTTGGAAAGATTAGCAAATCCATTAACTTTAGTCCCTAGTCTCCTTTATTTTTTTCTGTAACAGAGTCTGTCTTTGCTCGTTGCTAAGTGCATATTTTAAACAAGTTAAAAGAAATGTACGTTCCAGGAATTCATATCACTTGTATTTACAATACTGGGAATTGTTCTTGATGTAAATATTCCCTTGAAGCTATCATTATTTGACACAATCTGGTGTAGCTGAGTTATGAATGAAAACAGTGCAACCAACAAGCTTACAAGAAAGGCCTTATTTCATTTAACTTTCAACTATAACATTGGACATTAACATGCTTGCTGGGTCATTGATGGTCAAGCTGGTACATACGTATGGGTGAAGTGCTAAATATCTGTTCTGTACTTTTGGCATAAACAGGGTTACTGCTTCCATGAGTCGAGTTGACACATGGAGTTCACCTCAGGCAGCAGCTCCCCTAAAGTTATCAAGGGCGGCAAGAATCCACTCCTGGTAACTTTAAGAGCTGAGTTTCTGTTTTTTAAAAAGGAAATTGCGCTCTACATAGTGATGTGGCCCCCCTGTACCCTCTCTGGCACTGTAATGGTAAGCACAGAGGAGCGAGGTGACTTAGGGGCCAGAAACGCCCCTGGGCATAAAGTAATTGCAAGGAATTCCTCCCATGCATTATGTTGCAACAGCATTGTGCAAGCCTGATATACATTTCTATTAGGGATGCACCGAATCCAGGATTTGGTTCGGTATTTGGCCAGGATTTGGAAGGGTTAATGTTACATATGACTCCAGTGATCCCCAGCTGGTAATGCAGCAGTGTAACAGGAGTGTCCAAGGAGCACATTTTGCAAATCTTTCCTCCTGTAGGTAGGGTTATAAGGTGGGTGGTAGTTTAATGCTCTGTCAAAATATTATTTAATTCCAATGTTAATAAGCAAGGTAACATAGGTAGAACACAGAAACCATATACAACCTGTTACCTTCTGTCTAGACTCCCACTGATATTAAAGTAAACTATACCCCCAGAATAATTACTTAAAGGAGAGGGAAAGGTTTACACCCCCAGAGATTGTATTCACTTGCCAGATACCCTGGGCCGGTGCTACTGTTAGCAGAAAACCGCACCGGCCTGGGGTACATGCAGATGAGAGATTCTCTTCCATCTTCTTAGAGTGAAAAGTCAAATTAAACAAAAAACCTTGCTTTTTTACTCTACTGTACAGGTATGGGATCCCTTATCCAGAAACCCATTATCCAGAAAGTTCCAAATTATGGGAAGGCCATCTCCCATAGACTCCATTATAAGAAAATAATTCTAATTTAAAAAACAATTATTCCCTTTTCTCTGTAATAATAAAAAAGTACCTTGTACTTGATCCCAACTAAGATATAATGACTCCTTATTGGAGGCAAAACAATCCTATTGGATTTAAATGATTTTTAAATGATTTTTTAGTAGACTTAAGGCATGGAGATCCAAATTATGGAAAGATCCCTTATCCGGAAAGCCCCGGGTCCCGAGCATTCTGGATAACAGGTCCTATGCCTGTACATACAAAAGTCCCGGGATCACAGAGAATGTACCCCAGGCTGGGGCAGTTTTTTGCTGATAGGAGCACCAGCCTGGAGTATCAAGTAAGTGAATACCTTCTCCTTTAACCAACAGATGGTATCATATTATAATCTCCTATAACCAACAGATGGATCATATTAAGTGGCCCATTAATGAATCTTTCCAAACTGGAACATATATTCCATGTCCTGTTGAGGACTGAAACGTCAGATTTTTTATGCAATGTGTTTGCAATAAACTTATGATCATTTTACAAGGTGTGCCAGTTGTGAAATATTTACTGTTAAACAATCAAATTTGGCTGTGCACCCCGCGAGAAAATTTTTTTTTTGGTTTATTTGTGTACACGGTAAATTGCATGATCCCAGGGGGTGGCCCTTAGTACTTAAAATGGCAATTTTCTATTTAGGATTACCCAAATGGCACATACTACTAAAAAAGTACATTTTTATGAAAATTGTTTATTAAGATGAAACAGGGTTTTAAATATGAACTGTTTTATGCAATATATTTTTATAGAGACCTACATTGTTTGGGGGTATAGTTTTCCTTTAATAGCAAGCCCCAGTCACTGAGCACACACTCAAGTGCATATTTGGTGAGAGTAAGTAACCTCCTGGTTACTATTAATGCCAATCACAGTTTGTACTGTTTGAGTTTCCTTCACTTACTGTACATAAAACAATTGCCATTAGCTTACAAATAGTGTAGATATTGCTACCTTTAGAGTCACTGAGTGACATTCTATCTGCAGAATGTAGGAAGCTCCACTCTCTGCTGTGAGTAATTCCTCTTCATGCCTTCTAAGCTGCACTTAGAATACAGATATATAATCTAATATCAAAGGGGAGTGATCTAATACCCAATAGTATAGTATATATTCAGTAATAGTATATATTCAGTATCTATGGGTTCAGTTGTATTGTCAGGCTGGGAAGGGAATTGTACTAGTATAATGTTTTGCAGCTTGAAGGAAAAGGACTTGTGACACTTGAAACCTCTCTGTGATCTTGGCATTTTAAAATAAAGACTGTTCTACTGGTAGCTTTGCTTTTGCTGAAGAAGTTATGTACTGGTGAACACATTTAGCTGCATTGAACCTAAAATAATCTACTTTCTCAGTGTGGTGTGTGCTCGAGTCTTATTATTACTGGTTCTATTATCGGTACAGTTGGAAACCTCCCAGAAAATAAGTCTTAAAGGCCAAAAGGACAGGCTAACCATTATCTGCTGAGACAGAGGACAGCTTAGCAGCTAATAAAATGGCTGCTAAAGAATCAATGACTGACTACTGTAGAGAGGTTAGGAGACCAGCATTACTCCCATAATTTCTGCTAAGGATTGGAACATCATCCTAATTGGATTTGTAATACCTGGGGGAATAATAGGATCAAGGACTGCAGTTTGCTAACTTAGCTGTGGTTTGGCCATGCATGGGCTATCTTTGGGTGATTCTGTGTGTCTGGGGTTTCTCTCACTGCTGTGTACCTTTCTAAGGAACTGGCTCTTGTGTTTTATGCAGATAATCCTATAAAACTACTAGACAAATTATACTCTGACCTCAAAGTTTCCTTGAATAACATATCTAAATTGTTATATAGCGGCAAACATATGTTTCATCAGAGAGTCAATAAAGACAGATTTGAATGTATCTGGTGTTTCTTAATCAAATATATGCTTGTGGGTACATGAAATCCAATCATTCCATGGAATTCTAATTTAAACACTATAATTTGGTGTTTGTTGTCGAGTTAAACGCATAGTTTAATTATCTTTGTACTGTATTCTCCTTTAAATATGTGTTTAGTAAATTGCAGTTCAGCTCCAAATGCAGATATTATGTATACATTTATGGAAGAGGATGCAAACGATATCTAAAAGCAATCAGAAGAATAAATCATGCTAAGTACAAATACACAATGATAAATACACAGCTGCTGTTCTGAATACTAGCTTAGTTTAAATAGGTCAGCATTGCTGAATCCTAATTCTTTCAGTGCTTTCTGCTAAATATGTCAGTTATGAAACCCAGATTAGTGTTTTGTGAGTCATGCAATCAAATCTGCCCTTATTATAACTAATACGTTCATCTTAGATGATGCTGTACTCATCCACATAATCCAAGTCTATCACATTTTATTAATTTTCTTAAGCATTTGTAGTTGGCAAAAGAAAATCACTTGATTTATCAGAATACACAAGTCATATTTGCAATTATTCGTAAAGTCTCTTTACAACTTTGATACCTCTGAATATTAAGAGGTAAACGTGTACAAATCAGTACATGGGATTGCTAACTATAGCAGTTGCACTTTCATGAATACAGCTCAGGTTGAAGTATGACGGGGAAATTGTGTATGTAGTTTGATAAGATCTAAAAATAAGTGTTACCTGGGAGTCTAGACTTAAAGGAGTATATGCTGCTTGAACCTAGGGAAAAAAGGTTCATGCTGATGTACAAAGTCTGTAGTCATCGTGGGATGGTATAATGAGGAACAAATATAATATACAATAACTAATATGTATAGACATTCCTAACTACACATCCAACTACAACTGCATATAGTGGGAATGACTATTAAAGAACAAGTTCTTTATATAATGGGATTACTAATTGGGTGGGGAATAATTTCCTAAGGATTTTTGTCAGCTCATCACCTAATATCATGGGAAGAAAAATAAACAATAAACATTTTGTTTTCTGACCTTTAGATAAATGCATGTTTTCCTGTAACATTGTCGCATATATCTAGACTTTCCCATCCTGAGTCACAAAGCCCATGTAGGATTTTCTTACCCATATAGCTTTAGCTTTATCTTGAAACTACTTTATTAGAACTGGTATGGAATCTCCTATCTAGAAATCCAATATCCAGAATACTTTGAATTAAAGGAAGACCATCTCCCATAGAGACAATTTTTAGCAAATAATGACATTTTTCCCTTTTTCTCAGTAGCTTGTACTTGATATTAAAGGACAATGAAAGGTTAATATAAATTAAAAGTAAGTCTAAATGCATTCTTTGTAAGTACTTACTGCATATCTAAATTCCCAGATATCTGCTTGCTTCTCTGAGATATGGTGCTGGCAGCCTACAGCAGTGTGAAGACTACAGTGACATCACTGAAATCTCTCTCCCCTTCCTGTAGGTGCCAGCGGCTGCCTTCCTATTCTCTGAGCATGTGTGTAACTTGATCCTGTCTCCTGTTCTGAGCTACACATGCCCACCAGCCAATCAGAAGCGGATCTGGCAGAGGGGAAGGGGGGAGGGAATGAAACACATGTGCAGTATGAAGCAAGGAGGGAAAGGAAGGGAGAATACCTTTTTAGAGATGGCTGCCTGTTCTAGAAAATGTGAAGTAAGTGTGACTGAGTAAATATTTGATTAGGTGAGCCAAAAGTGTAGCGTTTTTACTAAACAATAGGAGGACTATTGGGCAGTATGCTTTTTAAATTTTGACTTGCATTCTCCTTTAACTAAGTTCCACAAATTCTTATTGGTGGCAAAACAAATAAATAATATATCCAATTCCCAGTTCCTTTTTTTTTTCAACTAGTTGTGGATCCAATCTCACCTGCTGGAGGCTCCAACATCAACAATAACCCTAACGGGTATAATACAAACGTGAATAAAAAGAGTGTAATTGGATCCTATTTATAAGAAACATGTTTAATTCAATTCAATGCATACATAAAAATGACTGGGCAGTTTATTACATGTATCACAATTAAATAAAATAATATAATATAAAATGATCATATCATATAAAATAAAAGAAAATGATTTTATTTAACTGTAATATATTTGATAGACTAGTCATCTTTATGTATTCACATTGGTGGCAAAACAATCCTATTGGGTTTATTTACTGTTTAAATATTTTGATAATAGAATTAATATATGGTGATTAGTAATGAGTGAATCTGTCCCATTTTGCATTACCAAAAAATTTGGGAAACGCAGGTGCCGTGCGACTTTTTTGATGTGTGCGATTTTTTTTTTTTGAAGCGCGTGATTTTTTTGACGTGACTGTGCCTATTTTGACGCAACTGCTCCTTTTTTTTTATGGGGCCGAGCCCTTTTTGACATGATCACACCTTTTTGCCACACCTGCGATTTTTTGCAGCAAAATTTCGCTGAGAAACAATTTGTCAATGCCGAAATGCGGACGTTCACTGCAAATCCTTGCCTGCCAAAAAAATTTGCTCATCACTAATGCTGATCCATATTACAAAAATTCCTTATCTTCACAAGCATTCCAGATAATAGATATCTTACCTGTAACAATAAAAACATAAACACACAGCTTTATACCTAGGTCACAAAAGGTTAAGGGTAATGTCTCACAAGTGAGTTAGTTGGCCATGTTAGATCTCTGCTACAACAGGTGCCTTTACACCGGCAACAATAGGATTCGCTGGTGGAAAGGACTACACAGCGTTTTCAGCTTCATGCGACTTCAGAAAGTCAAAGTGATGTGCAGGCCTTACCACCAGCAACTATCATTGTTGCTGGTGGAAAGGCATTTTGGATTGGTTAGTTGCCTGCAGTGGCTGAGAACTATTGTGGTCGAATGACTTGATCCATGGGACATTAGTTTTAGACTCTCCAGTTTTCAGACTAATTAGTACCAGTTCATCATATTATGGCATATGGTTTATATTCTCAGCAAGCTATTTAATCTACAAAAGGTCCTTATTTACTTTTGTAGATTTCTATAAAGCATGCTACATCTTCTGTCCTACTAATACACTTTTGTTTCTAATTGAATAGAATTATTCAAATTTTCCTTTCGTTCAACAGTTCCTCATTCCTGTTGAGTTTTCTCCCTTAGAAAGTCACTGATCTTCCATCATTGATCCTATCATTAATTTTACTTAATTCAGTTTTGTGTTGTCTGGTAATTAGTTTCATCAGCTTTAATGAGCTCTCTTCCAAGATAGAAAACCATCTATCCATGAATTCTTACTTCTCTCTATACAGGGCATTTTACCATCTGTCTCCTTCTCATCATTAAAGTGCTTTAAATGTGCTACAAATAGTAAATGCATTGGCATGTTTAATGAATTGCATAAATGAAAGGTTTTATCATAATTCTGAAGTTTTGTTTTAGGAGCCACGGCACACTTCTGTAACATCTGTGATCTGTGTGTGATTCAGTATCTTTCCAAAGAATCGGTTGTACTCTTTTGTTGTGTATAGCTTCTTCTTTGTCAAAGTTTAATTATTACTAGCTTTGCCACTAAACTATTGGCTATTTTGAAACCCATTCATTTTGATAATGATTTTTTATTACATAGAATAGTATAGGCATTCACATACTGTAGTACAGTGTATTTAAATACTGTTAGCAGGCTTTAAACCTTTGGGCACACACCTCTTGACTGGGCTTAAACTGGTTACCACTTGCATTGGTCACAGATCATTTATATGTATGTTGTATTTTACAGTTGTGCTTTTATATTTACTATATTTATATCCAAATGTCTCTAGTACATTGTGCTTTGTAGCTCTGTGATGTGCACACCACCACTTCTTAGGCATCATTTTTAATATATTTGTTTTCTGGAATTTTTCAATTCAGGGCAGTTGTTTACTGTTTGCATTTCCTCAATGTGCTTATGTCACTCACCAGTATGACTTTTAATATTCTCATATTTCAATGAAGTTTCAATGAGGTGAGTTATGTGCCAGAAATGACATCACTAAGAACTGATTATAACTGATGACATCACTAAGCACTGTTAATAAGGATATAATTTACAGAATATTCATGGCTCATGTACTTTGTGTGTGTGTGTGTGTGTGTGCGCGTATATATATATATATATATATATATATATATATGTGTGTGTGTTTGTTTATATATAGATATACATGTATATAGATACATATTTTATTCTTGATAACTTTTTCAACCTTTTCAATGTGCTAATAATATATATATACTTCCCACTGATTCTTTGGTGGGGAACTTACAGTATTTTCCAATGCTAATAATGATAATGTACTAACTAAAAAATATCAGGAAGTGGGTGCTAGGACTTAAAAACGTCAGTTCAAAGACCTTTCTTTTTTTTTTTTTTTCCTTTTGCTTGATATTTGCATTGTTAAGTATCTGAAGCAATTGCATTTTAGACTTTAGATCAGCTAAACTATCATTTTAAATAAAAAGAGAAAACAAAGAGTAATGGGATACAAGAGTAAAATCCAATGTTGTTGATGTTTAGGTAAATATTTTTTTTTATGTTCGCCCTCGCTGAAATATCATATCATTAATTTTTTTTCCATCAAAGGAAGGCAGAGAATAATGGTTTGGTAGAGCTTAAACTTTCCCTCGGCTTGTATGACAGATAATAAGCTAATGAATGAAGAAAGATAAAACAGTAAAATGTCTACCTTACAGGACAGTAATTAGGATAGAGATATAGAGATAACACCCTCTGTGTTCAGTTAAAAAGCAAATATGCTGGTGATGAGACAACACCTTTCATACCATGCTTCCCACATAAAGAAAAAAAATATTTGTGTGCATTCTTCTGTGTTTTGTGAAAAATCATTAAAATTTTTTACTGGTTTAATGCTGGTAACAAACAGGCAGATCTGGGGTTTGAACCAATACCCGTTTGCATGGAGGGTTGGAATGGGCAGTAAAAGCACATCTTTTGGAAGCTGGATAAACAAATTGGTCACTTAAAGATCTTTTAGCTTTGTTGACAAATGATGACCACATACATGGTTTTATTTATACATGATTTATTGGCATCAATTACTTTTTTTTACAAGTGGTAATGGCTTTTTCTGAGCTTAAAAAATGAAAACAAAACAGTTAGATTGACATTTTGCAACTACTGATTAGCAGTAATGTGAAAAATGACTTAAGTAAGTCCTTCAAGCAAGCACTGTCTTTATTTCAACTCAAAGCTAGTTCAGGGACCAAATCAGTCAGGTGTTACAGTTCAGCACCACTGAACTCTAACTCCAAAATAAAAAATCTGGCCAATATGTCTAAGCAAATCTAGTGGCTAGAAGTGAGTGAGCTGCAGAGAGCTAAATGCAGGGTTTAGTACCAATGTAATTCAAAGATTATATCAAGGCTTGATCAAGAGAAACTGGCTCAGAGAAGATAAGGCTACATGAAGCCTCCCACAGATTACCAGTCTATGCCTGAAACATTGGGAACATTTGTGGGGTAAATTTAAAATAATAGAAATTATTATAAGTGTCTGGTGGCTGTAGACTTAAAGCACTTACCCAAGGCAATAATAAAAAAAGCAGTGTACTCTTTCTTCATTCTTCTATTTTCCTTCATTTGTAAATCTTTCCACTGCTAAATTATGCTGCGAGTTACAGTTTTGAATACAGTAGCTAAAAGACCAGAAACTTATAGTTAATATGGGCATTGGCGCACAGATACAATTCCCTCCATAATGTTTAGTACAGACACATTTTTCATTGATGTACCCCTCGGCTTCTCAGTGTAAAATTCAGACATGATTAAAGTGGACATTCCAGACTTTAATTAAAAGTTATTTGCATACATTTCAGTTTCATCATTAAAATCCTTGTATTATAGTACATTGTTGCATATCCCTTGCATGCAAGAACTTCTTGAAGTCTGCAATTCATAGACATCACCAAGTGCTGGGTATCTTCTCTTGTGATGCCCCACCAAGCATCTACTGCAGCCACCTTTAACTCCTGCTTGTTCCAGTGGCTCTCCCTTTATGTTTCTTCAGTATATGGAAGGCATGCTCAATTGGATTTAATCAGGTAATTGGTTTACAGAATTCTGCAGGATATTTTAAGTACTTTGTAGCAAACTGTGGCTAACTTGTGACTTGCATCTTGCAGTGTAGTCTCTTTATTTCTGTTCATGAAGTCTTATGCGAATAGTAGTCTCTGACAAAGACACACCTGTCTCCTGAAGAGGCATTTGAGGATTTTTTTCTTTACCATAGTGAGGATTCTTCTCTTATTAGCAGTGGAGGTCTTCCTTGGCCTATTGGTCTCTTTGCGACCAGCTCCCCAGTGCATTCTTCTTAATGATATTACAGATAATTCATTTTGGTAATTCCATGGTTTGACCAATGTCTCTGATGGTTTTGTTCTTGTTTTTCAGCTCATAATAGCTTTCTTGCCTTCCATTGGCACAGCTTTTCTCCTCATTTTGAACACTGGTGACTACAGACTCCAGTTGGTAGAAGCAGCCTAGGTTTCTAATCCCTGCACTAATGAAGCATAGCAACACACCTGAATAATCACAAACACCTGTAAAGTCAGTTGTCACAAACATTATATTCTATATGGTGAAACTGAAATGTAAATTCTGGAATGTGCACTTTAATCACATTTGATTTAACATTTTCCACTGAGGAGCAGAGGGGTAAATTAAAGAAAAATGTGTCTTTGTCCCAAACATTATAGAAGGCACTGTATACATGACAGTGTGATTTTGACCTTAGAGCCTGGCCATCTAGACATGTAGCAATGTCACAATCTGTCTGTCAATCTTAAAATGAAATGAAAATGAATGCTACATCATTGTTTTTCATCACAAATACCCCAAATTGCACATCTAAACATTGTGATTTTATTTCCTTTTATGTTCTTGCCCAATCAGCTTGTCTATTCTGGATTTCTAATCTTTGTACCTGACAACAGGGCTGGTTATACAAGAGCAGTTGCAGGGCATCTCTGTACATAACACCTATCTTAGGGAGGCAGTAAGGACAGGGCACTGCTGTACTTTGCTGTCACAAATGAGTAGGTGGCCCTCAGGGAAGAGAAAAAGCATCCCATACACCCCACCATGAACATAGCAGCAACTATGGACAGAGTTGAGTGCAGAAACTGACCACATAGAATTCAGACTTCAGAATTCAGTCAAGAGAAGGTGAGACAGACAGACAGCAAACAAAATATCCAGCAATTAGGCCAAGGTCAAACATGGTAAGTCAAAACAGCAGTGTCTTAATAGAGAAAAGGATTTGGCACCAAATTTGCAGAATTCTTATTATTATATTTTTATTAGTCCTAGCCTTGCATATAAAGAATCAATGTCTGAAATAGATCCAGGATTGTAATTAAATAAAATGATACCAATTTATAACAAATAAAACTCTTTGCTATTTTGGGTAGTTGAATTAGAAAAGAATTTTAAGGTCAGTTACTTTTTATGTTCTTTATTGAGTTGAATTAACACCACACTTTAGTCACAATGATTATAATACCGATGTAACAGCTCTTGAGGGAAAGGGTTCCTTAATGTAACTTTATGCTACTGATTTATTCCTTCCACACAAATAATTATCAGTGTTTCATAAGGGAGAATGCATTTATTGCAATCAAAATTAATAATGATTTCATTTATGTAATCATCGCTTAACCATGAAATATGTTAGAGGTTAGAGTGATTTGCACTGTTACAAGAAGATATGGCAGTGTGCTTAGGAGAACTTTTATGCATCTGGAATGAACAAAATGTATATAGTGTTAGGGCAAAAACATTGTCAGCAGAGCTGAACACGGAATAGAATAACCTATAGCCTGAAAACACAGTATTATCTTCTCCTGGCAATCTCCAATTTCGGTGTAAGTCATATGGATTCAACATAGAAGGGTTAAATAACATTTTAGAATAGAAAACTTCTTACAATGTTAAGTGTTTGTGGATGCAGAATATAAAACATTTAAGCGGCAATAACAACAACAACAGAGTACAATGTGCTATACATAATTTTACACAGGAGTGCAGAGGCACAAGAGCCCTAAGGGGCGCCAGGGTGTGCCTGTTAGTGCTCATGTACAGAGCAATTCTGATGGGGAATCGCTACTTTCTACATCAGGGGTCCCCAACCTTTCTTACTCGTGAGCCACAGTCAAATGTAAAAAGACTCGGAGAGCAACAAAAGCACCATAAAAGGAGGTGCCAAATAAGGGCTGTGATTGGCTATTAGGGGCCTCTATGCACCCTATCAGCTTACAGGGGACTTTATTTGGTAGTAAATCATGTTTTTATTCACCAAAACTTGCCCCCAAGTCAGGAATTCAAAAAATAACTACCTGGTTTGGGGGCACTGAGAGCAACATCCAAGGGGTTGGTGAGCAACATGTTGCCCCCGAGCCACTGGTTGGGGATCACTGGCCTACATCTTGCTTCAGAAAAAGAAACACAGTGTCCACCACCACTAGTTACCTTATATAACTTTATTTTATGCAGAGGAGCTAAAGGGTTACACTTTTCTGTGATATGGATAGTAACCTTGCTATAGCCATTTGAGGTGCTGGCACCACTCCAGTCCACACCAGTGGTGTAACTAGAGTTTGTGGGGGCCCCCCTGCAGAGGATCTTTCAGGGCCCCTACCATTTATATTAGCAAAGCATGTGATGTCACTTTTGGGTGCACACAGAGGTGACCTGGAAGCAGCAGTGGCGGCAGGCGCCAGTAGGATCTTATCTGTTTAGAATGCAGATAAGAACAAAGGGATGACATAGTATTCTTTTGCTGAGGGGAGGGATGAGAAAGTACATAGAATAAGTTAGGGAGTGTGCCAGAAGAGGTTGTTGTTAGCAAAGAAAGCACAGGGATACAACTGGGACAATGGTTGGAACAGGAAACTTTGCAAAGGAAAAGGAACAATCTTTCACCAATATAGCGATGCCAGGCAGTGCCAGGCCAAGCCAACCAGATGCCCTAGGCAACCTGGTCACCCCCCCCCCCATGTGTGCATGTGCCCATGTGCAACTGAGCGCACAATGCGCACACACAGGGTGGCCGGGGTGCTGCAGTGGGGGGAAAAGGTCCGGAACTAGAGGTAGGTAAAAGAAGCGGTACCTGCCTGGCACCCCCCCACCATTGCGCCCTAGGCAGATGCCTCTTCTGCCTACCCCTAGTTCCGCCCCTGATGCCAGGAGACCTTTGGACTTTTATGGAACTATCAGCCCCACTGGATCTGTGCAAGCTGTAGGAACAATAACATCAAGGATATCTTATCTGTGACTTGTATACACATAGGGGTGTATTTATTAACACTGGAGACAAACATCACCAGTGATGGTGCCCATCGCAACCAATCAGCAATTAGATTTTAACAATCACCTAGTAAGAAAACAAAAGCAAAGATCTGATTGGTTGCTATGGGCAGCATCACTGGTGATGGTTGTGTCCAATGCTAATAAATGCACCCCATAGACTATCTGTGGGACACTCTAGGTAAATCCTGTTAGTTGGTGGCACTAACTGTTATGAAATGATGTCTTAAAATGGCACCAACATATTGTGCTAATTATTGATTAAAATTACTAGAAACTCCTATCATACAAATACCATATTATGGTTTATGGGTCATTAAAGCCTGTTACAGCTTACATACCTACATGCCTCCCCTTACCCACCCCTCATGAATACAGTGCTGCCGAACACAGAATACTGTGGCTTTTGGGAAGCATTACATTCATACAGGCTAAAAGATTAATTTTAGGAAAGCAACTTTTATATGGCACACCTTTTCTCACCAGCATAATTACTCATTACACTGCTCTACCCATTGACAAACATAGGCCTGAGATTCATTTCCCAGCAAGCACAGTTCGTTCTTATTTACCCCTTATTTACACCTTTAGTGATGAAATTACACTGGATTTACAAGTAGATTATATTTAGGTGCACAAGTTTAAAGTGTGGTTGAAGTCCATCAGTCAAAGATTAGAGACTCCTGTGTCCTAGACATTTTTTCTTGGTCCTAAACCGAAGTCAAGGTCCACTAAACAAGACATTTATTTCCAACAATTGTAAGCTCTCTATCAAAACTTCTATATGTCATTTGGCAAAGATGTATTAGAATTATATCCCACTTGTATGTTGTTTCTGTTAACATTGCCCTGGACACAAAATTTACCATGCACAGAGCATGTGCCCCTAACAATGATCTGCGTAGGATGCTACTGAAATATGTATGCATCAAATTAAAATTAGACTGTTTATAAAAAGTGTATTTGCTTACATTTCTGTGGTTTGTGTTTAGAGTTTGTCAACTGAACTAAAATAATACCAGCCTTTATCCATTTTATTTGATATATGTCCTTTTCTGTGGTTTGCATTTAGAGGAATGTGTCAGATAAACTAAAATGATGCTAAGTTTTATGCTTAATTTAACTATATACTGTATGCAGTGACAGAAATGATAACTAATTTTGCAAATTTTACTTCTGACTATTAAGTGGGGCACTGTCCCTGGCACAAGTGCTAGAGCAGTAAGAGGCAAACTAGGGGGCTTCCAGTGAGGGCTTATGTGCTGCCCATAACCTTCCAACCATGAATGCAGTGCTTCATTCAGAGCTATGTGGTAATTAAGTTGTGCCTGAGGGTGAGCCTCCAAAGTGCAAAATATAAAAGACAAGGTACTTTGATCCTTGCTTCAACCTTTGCATCAGTTATTTTGCACTTTGGACCTTGCTCCAGGCTTCTTGAAGGGATTCTGTCATGACTTTTATGGTGTACTTTTTATTTCTAAATTACACTTTTACATAGCAAATAATTCACTATACCATTTACAATTTTATTCTTGAACTAATTCATGTATTTTCTTTAGTTGTAATATTGGTGTGTAGGAGCCTCTCTCAGTGCATTGTGCCTTTCAGAAGGAGCCAGCACTACACAATAAAACTTTGTCAACCACTAGGTGGAATGCTTACCAATGCAAACGATTTCCGAAATTGTTCCAAACTCTGTAGTGCCTAAATCTTTTCCAACCTTCAGGAAACACACTTTCTGGATGGATAAGGGCTTCTGGGTGTTAGAAATAATTTTCTTTCATTGTATTTAATGTATTTTGGGTGCCCCTACACTCTGTTTCTCACTTTATTTAATGTATTTTTGTCTGGTTTGATCTGGAGTTATTGTGCATAAAAACAGTGTACCATTATTTACAAGTGCTATCTCATTTACTGTACAAGCTAATTGAGGGTAATGCCATGTGGGCAGTTTTTTTATACTGTATTTGAGCTGGCAGAAAAATGCCTGAAGCCACTGTAAATTATTGGGAGGCAGTATAGGCAGTTTTACCTGTTTGCCTACTCACTAAAATTTAGGACAGTGCTATTAGATCATGAAGCCACTATAAGTTCAGGAAATTCAGGACTGAAGTTTATCAGAGCACAAGTCACATGGATTTGGGCACCTGGGAAAGTAAGGAAATGGTTATCCCAATGTGAAATTTCAAAATTAAAAATCTGTTTGCTCTTTTAAAAAATGGATTTTAGTGCAGAATTCTCCTGAAGCAGCACTATTAATGTGTTTTCCCCTTACAGTATTTCTTTAAATGAGGCCTTTTATCTTGTAAACCAGATATGATTTGAATTATCCATATTCTACCATATCTAATTGTCTCTTTCTCCTTAGGATTATATCCCATTCATTTTCATTTTATACAAATATTAGTTATATTGCCAAAATGACACCTAAATATTATTCAGTTACTAATGTGACCTATCAGTTTAACAGTAAAAGTATATTTTGCTCATGTGATCTTACTGTAATTTTTTTTTCTAAATTTAAAAACTGTATTCTCTCTATGTAATACAAGCCAGAGTTCATACCAATTAATTATAATCATAACTAGTTTGTCACTTTTTAGAGAGTTTTTGATGTGTCCCTAATAAGTTGCCTTTAAGCTGTTAAATATGATGCTTTTTCAACTGAGAAATACTAAAAATTTTCTTTTTTGCATAAAATGTAAATATTTATTCACCAAATGAAAAAGAAAATCATGTATTTACTTACATTTCTGTGGTTTGCATTTAAAGAATTTTGTGAGTTGGGCTAGAATAATGGCAGCTTTTATCCATATTATTTTCTGTGGTTTGCATTTAGAGGAATGTGTCAGATAAACTGAAATAATGCCAAGTTTTATCTATATTTAATGCAACTTGAGAAAGGTATCCCATGATAACTAATTTTGCACTGACAATTATCTTGCACTGTTGCTATGTTAAGATATTTAGAGCTTCAGCCCAAAGCCATCATAATGACCTAGTTGATATTTATAAGGATAATGTTCCATAATGAGCAAAATTCAGAAAATACAATGCATGCATCTTCTGATCACGTATCCATCTGTCTACTATTACCCCCTCTGATTAATATTACAGCAGATTGTTTTCCCTCAGGTACTAGATTTGCATTCTAATCACAGTTTCTGTCTCTTTTGCCTCTCTTGGATTTCAGTCAGACCTTAAAATATTGCCTAGGGATTTTGTTTATGGGACAGTCACCCAGTAGACTCATTAGACAATATTTTTGTCAAAGAAAAGCTGAAAGGTTATTGTGCTTTGCTGCAACATTTTCCAGAAATGATATTTTGAGATTTTAACCTAAAAATGACAGCATTTTATCTCAGTCTGTTTAACTCATAGAACAAGATGTTTTTTTTTGGCCAACCTAACATTGTAATTTGAACCATTTTTTTCCATGCTATTATTAAATCTGAGAACTTATTGGTAGCTATAATTAGCACTTACTGAAAATTTTTAAATTAAAAATCACATTTTAAACTGGTCCCATATTCAGAAAGAACATGTTGGTCCCAGGTTCAAAGACAAAAAAAGACAACACTAGATAAATACCCATAATGGTGGACACTATGAATGTAAAGTATAATTGGTTTTCATGACAAGGGGACTCCTCATTCGACCTTTCCCTTGAGGCACCCCACTGAACCCCCTTGTTACATACCTTAATAAAACACCAGGAGACAGAGGTGTAGTAAAATGGCTACAGCATTTATTCACATTTTATCAAAATAAAAAGGACCTTGCCAGCCTAACCCAAGGCAATATTCTAAAGCCAGAATTCCATAAGAGATCACTACTATGCTCTGCCGTTCCTCGCTGAAGACTTACATTTTACTTCCATGGTCCATTTGAGATCAGCACTATGCCATTATATCCGCCACTGAGTATTAAACTGCCTCTACCTAAAGAGAGGATGGCCCCAAACTCTGCTACCAGCAGAAGCTGCATCACTAACCATGAGAGAAGTTCAGCAGCCCTATTGCTTTTCCTAAATGTGCAGTGTCTAAATGATAGGAAATCCAAGCAGGATGTCACCTAGCACAAGCAGATAATATAAGAACTTAAAGAAGAGAAACTCCTGACATTTTTGCAAAACATGCAAAAAAGTGGGCAGGTGGGATGTTTCTACCTGCTCAGAAGATAAGGAAACTCCTGACATTTTTGCAAAACATGCAAAAAAGTGGGCAGGTGGGATGTTTCTACCTGCTCAGAAGATAAGGAAATGAGTGCTTCTTTTTCTGACATCACATCCCTCTCTTTCTCCACCCCCAGCCCAGCTTTCTCCTGCCTTAACTCTTTCCTTCTCACTTAATCAAGGTTGCACCTGATTTTCCAATCTCTAAATATAAACCAAAGCAATCTGGCTGCTGGTCAGTTAGATCTCTTATCATGCATCCCCTGCGCTTATAGCTCCAGGGCTTTCCTGTGTTTCCAGTAGTGTTACTGTGACATCCACAAAACTAAGCTATACTCACTATAAGAGTAACGAACCAACTAAAAAACTCAGGTCTTTGTAAAATATGAAATAATAACAGAAAAAAACATTCCAAACAGACAAACACAATAAATTCCAAAAATATCAGAAAGATGATAGGGCACTAGGGGGCCCCTATATGCATCCCCCACCCTTCATGAATACAGCACTGCTGAAAGCAGGCAATGCTACCTGCAGGAACAGGTAATAATTGGCAATGGTTCAAACTGTGAAAAACATGGCACCTGTCCAGTAGTTGTTATTACATTGCTTCTTATATTTGCAAGTGTATACATTGTGGGTCACTAGTTAATTCTTTTGATTCGCAACACCCCCTGCAACACCCCTTTCTTCCCTGCACCCTCCCCCCATCTTGGGTGCTAAAAATGACACAAAAACCAAAAATTTGACTTTGAATAATGTCTTGAAGGAAAACAGGATTGACATAATACATTATGTTGAGATGTTGAAATTATTATTTAACTATATTATTAGTAATTATTCATTTACTGTATTAACTGTATTATTAATTATGTTTGATAGGTGGCTATGTTAATCTTGTTCCTAAAGAAGGAAATATGGAGCTATTAATATGCTAACAGAAAACGGGAAGGCACTGGAATCCATACAAATGATACTGTTGTGGAAAAAACCCTGTTTATATTATTTTAGAATGTAACTAAAATTATAAGGTCAATAGTTTTATTATTTATCTAGAAGTTGCTATTGCTATAGAGTGAGCAGGCTTTACATGAACTTCATCTTACACTTGCACACATTATCTCTGCTGGCATATAAATATGCCAGCAAAGGACTTTTCATTCCTTCTTTATGTGCGCAGACTGACAGGACTAGAATATACCTGTCACTGCACGCACATAGCAGATTCTGGGCAAAAAATGCACACAAAGCATTGTATTAGTATATAGTACAGGAACTGCTACCTGTTGATCAGACACATGATAAAGCACATCTGAACACTGGAAGTAGTATTGTACCTGGAACATGCATTTTGTTGTAGGTGTTTCCATTAGCTGAATTAATATAGGGAAATTTGGAAGGTGAAGGACATTTGTAGATTTGTACATAAATAAATGCATGGAGATATGTAGATTTTCTTCATATATGGCTCACAAATGCATGCAAATTGTGTTCATCATGAAAAGTTAGTGGAATTGTAATTATCACACTAAATGCCATAAATTAAATTACATTATAGCAATTAATTGTGACTGTAATTGTTCCAACAACCCCTGTGATTTTTCACAGTTTGGGCATTGTGATGAATGGGATAATCACGGTCAAGTAAAGTTGCAAAAAAAAGTTGTGAATCACAGTTTCCCTTGAATTTTCAAGTGAGATAACAAGAGCAAAATCATGAGAGAAAAATGAGATTTTGAAAAGTAAACTCTCCAAAATGATGAAGATGCACAAAAAGAAAAAACAATGTATGAATCATGCTTGATTGAGAAACAGCCTTGCCCCACTACATTTTCTGCTAAATGGGCCCCTAGGTATGGTGTGCAAAACTAGATTTTGCTACAATTTTTCATTCAACTGTCACATCCACAAAACATCTCTCAGGATAATGAAGATTCCATTAATGACACTGTATTTCTTTTCTTTTCTTTTGTATTGGTGCTTAAGCTGTGTAGAAATGTCAGGGACATCTTTGGAAATGTGAATAAGGCTTGATGCCTTTGGCAGGAGAAGAAACATTTCCATCAGTCTTACTCTGAAATTCGGAAATATTTCTATTTTATGCCTCAAAGAAAATTATATTTTAGTCAATAACTGTATTCATTATAGAATGTCATAAGTTCATTAATTGATTTTTCAAAAATGCCACAAAAATATCATATCACCTAAGGATTCTGTTTACAAAATTTGAATTTTTACAGAAATGTTAAAACTCTGTTATTGCTGGTGAAAGAAATATTTTAGTCTAAAATTCAATGTAGTCTTTTGGGCTGCATGTTATCTACAATCCAAAAACTTTATTCTTGAGAATTCAATAGTGTGGAGAAAAGCATCTTGTTAAAAAAGCAGGAAGAATGTATGTGTCAGGACCTGCCTGTGCTCAAACTCTGGACTGTATGTTATGCGGGTTCTGTATTACCTTTTTGAGCCACTCGAGACCTTGGGCAGCCAGTTCTAAACTTATTTGTTCATGCTCACCTCCTCCTCCCTTAGTAAGCCCAAGTGTTTGCAATTAATGGGCGTTATAAGCCTGGTATAAGCAACACCTGGTTGCTTTATCATTAAACCTTTTACCTTTGATCCAGTGCCCGTATCTGCCTGATTCCTGTCCATGTTCCTGCCTGGTTCCTGCCTCTGTTCCTGCCTGGTTGCTGCCCGTGTTCCTGCCTGGTTTCTGCCCCTGTTCCTGCCTGGTTCCTGCCCGTGTTCTTGCCTGATTCCTGCCTGGTTCCTGCCTGATTCCTGCCTGATTCCGTGTACTATACCCTGTTCCTTTGCTCCTGTTCCTGACCTCGGTTGGATCTCCTGGTATTGCTCATTTCATTATTCACTCCTTATAATAAATCATGTTTCAACATAACAACATGTTGCCGGCCTATCAACAAGTGAAGTACCCACTTTATCCGTATTACACAGCATATAGGCTCCTACCTGCCAGCCACCCACCTGTGGCTTCACCTGATAGTATGACTCAAACTACAAACACAATGACTTTTCAGTGTGCTGAATTACTGAATCTTGGGAGAAAGTTCATCTTTTTGCAAGACTATTCCCACAAAATACAAGGCCAAAGTAGCACTGGAGTTTAGTGATCCACAGTCCAGCTGAGAATCTGTAGCAATATTTGAAAAAAGTGCACCCACATCATCTGGCTAACCTGAGCAACATGGGAAAAAATCTGCCTGAAAGAATTTCCCAAAACCATTAAAAATGTGAATCTGCTATACACTTATCTCAAAAAAACTTCACCTGAAATTACAGCCAATGGTGGTTCTACAAAGTGTTGACTGGGGTTGTTGAGGGGGAGGGGCATAACAATTATGCAAGCAACAAATGGCTGCAGTTATGTTTTATTAACTCATTGAGAATATTTTGCACTTTCAAACTCTTAAGTAAATCAAATATTAAATCCATATTCATTTCAGGTTTTAACACAACAAATTTGGAAAATTCCAAGCGGAATAAATGCTTATGCAAGGCAGTGTACCTGAATTGCAAAGTTAGATTAATTTTGCTGCAAAATCAATAACCCCTAGTAACTAGTTCTAAATTGCCTCTGATGGTTTAATTACAGTCCAATAAAAGTGATATTCTATTGGTTACTACTCTAAACAAAAACATTATAAGAATAACTACCCCATTATTGTTCAGTGTGATTTATATGCTTCCATGAAACTTTATATAATGCAAAATGCATCTACAAACAATGACCCCTTATAAAGAAGTAATAAAATGTAAGGACTACATTTTTTGTTTTTTAGATTTTTGGGATGGAAGCTGTCAAATGTCTCAATTCAGAGTGCTTTGTTCCCCTTACTTTAGGACAACATGACTAAATTTTATATAATGTACTAATCTTTGCTTCGAGTTCTATGTTCTATGTATGGTGTTCCTATCTCATCAGACAAAGCTATGTATTTGTATACAGTGTCTCACCTTTCTTAAAGATTTCCACATTTTCTATGGTACAACCTGAAATTAAAATAAAATTTGAAAAAGGAATATTTTGCCATTTGACTTCACAACATACTTCAAACTCTGAAGGTACACAAAGTATATATATTTTTTTAATTCTTTTGGTTACTTGAGTCTTTACAAAATCTGCTTCAGTTTTGGCATCTGCCATCATCATACATTCTCTTCCAATAGCAAAGACCCAAAGTTTTCTAAAATGCCCACTGTGTTTCATTTGTTTCCATAGCAAAATGTCTCTGCAAGACAATGAACATTTGTATTGATTATTGTAAAATAACTTTAATTATGTGACCTTGAGCAACAGATTTACTATACCTAAATTGACTCTTCCTTTGTTTTTCCACAGAAACTAAAATCTTTACCTTGATAAACTTCTATCATTGAGGTGTACATAAAATAAAGAATGTGTCTAATGAGCTGAAATAATATTTCTGGCTCTCTCTAGGGTAAATCAACTTTTAGATCACAGTTAGAGAACTGAGATTCCCCAAGGCTATACAAAGTGTTTAGCTCAAATACTGAAAATCCCTACAGGACAATGGGATGAAATCTGTCATTACATTCTCTGAACTATACATTGTATTGTGAGGTGAAAATCATACCGGAATATATTGGTACCTCGTCCCTTTATTTTATTGGGGTCCTATAGTTACCTAGATAAAGTAAGATCCTAAATAAGACCTAGACAGGACATTTAAAACTGTATGTTATATAGGAAGACTCATCAAATCATAATATGCATATAATACAGGCATTGTGCAAACAAGCACTCACTCACCAATTTAACAGTAGTGATATGTGAAATTACTGATCTTGAAGTTCTGTAAATTTTATCTTTCCTTATCCATAAGCAATGGGTTTCAAGCACTTACTAAAATGCAGGGCTGTTGAATGTATATATTTATATTTTTATTTATATAGCGTACTTATGTACACAGCACTGTACAGCATTACATATAGGGGTTAGTGATGAGCGTATGTTTTCGCCAGGCATGGATTTGCCACAAATTTTCGCATTTCGCCATTAGCAAATTGTTTTGCGAAACTTTAGTGAAAATTCGCTGTGGAAAAATTTGTCACCCGGAATTTTTTTGTTAGTTGCGCGTTCAATTTGGTCGCGTAAAATTGCGTGCGGTCATGTAAAATTTGCCGTGGACATGTAAAATTTGGACGAGATCGCGTCAAAAAAAATAGACCCGGGCGACAAAAAAAGACGCAGGCAACAAAAGAAATCACGCAACAAATGCGTTTAGTAAATTTTTTGCCGTTTTGCAAATTTTATGGCTAGGCAAAACGGGACAGATTCGCTCATTACTAAATAATGTTTATTACAATTATAACAATAAATACACACAATTACAAAATGCAGAAAATGCATTAAAGTTTAAGATTAAGAGTTAAGTGTCAAGAGACAAGAGGAAGGAGGGGAAACCCAACAAGTTAAGGCCAAATAGGAGGATATGGTACACGCATGGGCAAATTTAGAGTTGGAGCAAGGCCTAGGGTATTTAACAAGTTACACCGCCTTCCTTCAAGCTACATACATGGGACCTATTATCCAAGATGCTTGGGTTCGTAATTTTGCCATACATTAAGGGGGTGATTAATGAACATTTTTTTTCATGATTTAAGTTTTTTAGCGCTAAAATTTGCAAATTTTGAATTATGGTTTAAAACTCAAATGTCTGATATTTTTAAGGGGAAAAAATAAAAAAGCTCAAATGTAAAACTTTGGCATCTGAAAGCTTGTAAGTGTATGTAGAGGTCAATGGGAGTTGTCCTAGGCAAAGTCAAGCCATATTTTCAGTTCAAGATTTTTGAGTTTTATTTGAGTTTGTAAACTCATTTTAATTTCAATTTAAGATATTCAAGTTTTTTTATTTGGACAAGTTTTCCATATTAATAAATAAACAAGCATTTGAAATGAGAGCTTATTCGAATTAGAAAAACACTCTTGAATTAACAAATTTGAAAAATTGATAAATAAGCCCATAAATCTACTTACTTTTTAAAAATTAGAATTATTTACTTAAATGGGAGATGAACTTTTGATCCTGTGATCTGGAGTTTTCTGCATAAAGGATTTGCAGATAAAGGATCCCATACCTGTACAAATATAAATATTGATAGGTGCGTTATACGTACGCTAACAAATATATCTCTTTTCCCTTTGTGTTATATGGAAAAGTTATAGTTGAGGCTTAAGTTGCAAAACAACAACAGAAAAGGTTTCACTAGAAAAAAACAAATGTGAAACAACAGATTCCATTCTTTGGGGAAGAAAACACAAAATCCTTTGTTATTACTGCAAAAATATTGATAAAATGAATGTTCACTCTTCACTAACCCATTCTGTAACTATGTAAACTGCTAGAAGGACCCATGAGACTAACCTAAATTCCTGAACAGCTACTATAAAACAAATACAGCCATTATTTGCACACAAAAATAAACCATTAGGCAGGGGTGCAATGAGGCTACCCCTTTATCCCCTTTCCTTTAATTAATAGGCAAGTGCAGAGGATCTCTTGTTGTCTATATGTATTTTTTGGTCACAGCCTCATTGCTCCCCTGCCTAATGGTTTTATATTTAGTGGTTTAGCACAACTTTCCCTTTTTTTCTATAGTTTATACAGGAGCAGTGGCCTGCTCCCACCCTTTTGACAGCTGTTTGAATCCCCCCTCCAGTCCCCAGTTTAGCTGAGTGTGGGGTAAGTGAGTGTTGGGGGTAGGGCTGGGGGTCAGCAGTGATGCAAGTGGCCTAAAGGCACTCAAATTTCAATTAATTAATATTGCAATACAGCCTTTACCCCTCTAGATTAGAGTAGCTGATAATAACATTAACATAAAATGCATCTTCATGCCAATTTAACTTGACTCTTCTAATTCCCCAGAAAATGTAAATAGATTTCGTTTTCTATGTATATAAATAGCCAAATGTCATTGGTGTTAATATTATACTTTTATTCAAAGGTACATTTTAAAACTTACAAATTGTGTGCCTGAACTGTGCCTAATGCATTTGCACCATTTAATGGAACCAATGTTTATCCGTAATTATAGGAAACAAAGCATTGAAAGTTGTGCTTTCCAGAACCAAACATTTCTCATATATATTCAGGGGTCAGAGGATATGTTAAATGAATCTGTGGGTGAATAGTAAAAAATATCAATTGACATTTTGTGTAAAAAGGTTAGGACAAATGGAACACACATTTGCATGTATTTTTCTTCTCTTTTGTATGTGAGTATTAGTTCTAAAATGTTCACCCATTTGCATTCCTGCTGCAGTAGTATAATTACCATGTGATCATGCTAAACTCAGTAAATTACTATCCAAGCAAAAGAGTTACATTTTATTTTATGCAATCCTTTTTATAACTGAACTTTGAGGATGTTTTAAATTGCTATTACAATGACCAATAAAACGAAATAAATGCACAATATCTATTTGGGACCTCCTACACAAAAAGTCTTAGGAGTAATTTGGGTACATGTAATAAAATTAATTGTGGGAAAGAATTTGCACAATGCTACAATATTTCCTTCTGGGATCTCAAAGATATATAGACATAGCAGGGTGCAAAGAAGTCAAAGGGTTTAGAAGTCAATATTTATAAAGCTGTTAGGCCTTCAGTGATGTAGCTAACTACTTTTGGACAACAATAATGCAGGTATGGGATCTACAAGGTATTATCCAGAATGTCTGGAACCTGGGATTTTCAGATAACAGAATGTTTCATCATTTGGATCTCCATACCTTTTCTTTACTAAGAAAACATTTACATTTTAAATACACCCAGTGAGATTATTCTTTTCACCAATATGGATTTATGCAGCTTGGTTACTATCAAGTGAAAGGAACTGTTGCATTAGTACAGAGAGAAAGGTAATCATTAAAAAATATTTAATTATTTACTTAGAATTAACTCTATGAGCAATGGTATTCCATGCCCCATTTCAATCAAGTACTTAAGCAGTCAATATTGATAGCGGCAAAACTTGTAAAATGCTACATGTACGTTTTCCTCCGGGATAGCTAGCTAGTGAGATACATTAAGCACATATAGCACTTAATCATTACATAGGATACCAATCACCAGTACTGGATTTGTTATATAGGTGCCGAGGCTGCCCCTATTTGCCCCCCCCCCACGTGCGCAATGCTTGTGCATTCATGCCTCCATTTAAACTCACGTACAGAGCAGTGGGGAGAGGTCCCAGTTGCTCCGTATGCAAGCAAAATTTCAGTGCAACGTAGGCGGCAGACCACCCCTAAATTTGTGCTGCCCTAGGCCCGGGCCTTTGTGGCCTCACCACAAATCCAGGCCTGCCAATCACTTCTTTAAAAACAAGTAATTCATTGGTTGCTTTAGAGTACTAGACTTTTTACATTAAGCTATTTGTATTTTAAGAGTCAAGAGAGAAATTCATTCGGTATCACTTATGCTATAACATTATCATTTATTTTACTGTATGTAGCTCATCTTTTTCCGTAACTGTGCTTCAGCTATAAATCTTGTGTATTATTTCAGTAAGAATGTATAGAATATGGCTAGCCAAGTCATGGTTCCCTTTCAACTAAGCTTCTTTTAAATAAAAGGTGACTAATAGTTCAGAACATGTAACTGATCATTTAAAATGTGTATCAATTAACAAGGCTATTTTTCTGTAGCACTTAGATGCATAAGTGTAACAAGAGGTGCAAAGGTTGCTATTTGTCCAATCACCTAGAGAGCAACCAACCAGTATGTAGCATTTACTGGTAACCTGTTTAAGAGCAACAATCTAGTTGCCATGGATCACTGCACTTCGGCAAACTTAGTATTACCTATGGGGGTAAGATTTGTACATTGAGTGTATACATGGATAAATACTTCTGTGTTGTTGGTATTGTACCTATAATGTATGTTTAGTTTGTCTGGGACCGTCTTTCAGCCTAATCTGAAAAGAGTTAGTCTTTAAAATTAATGTATTATACTAAATTAATTTCATCTTCTTGTGGTTGATAGCACTCTACAAAAACAGTAACGATGATTTACTATATTGGCAATTATTCCAGTTATAATCTCTCTCTGTAACAGTGGGTAATTTAACTTCATTATCCATGTAAGTGGATACACACAGTTACCAAAAGAGTTTTTTAATTTTAATAAAGTATAATTAGTAATGTTTCATTTTCTCTCAGTTTCATCTGATATTGCAACATTGATTTGTGAATCTACAGGTGTCTATGAGTTCAGCGACTTTGCAGAGCACCTGTTTTCCCAAGAAATAAATGACAGTCCATTTAAAGTGAATATAAAGGGAATGTAAAATGGATGGGAGTGTTATTCTAAGCACCTTCTGGTCTGTTTCCAACTATAATGTAGCCAAGGAAATTCAGGTGGGCTGGCCCGATGTTCTTCTGGTTAGGAAAAACATTAGAAACCTCGGATAACTCCTCACATCTTTCCTTACTAGAAAACTATCAAACCACTTTATTTTTGCCTGACAATTTTCTCAACTGGAGCATGGTCACAAACAGACCAGCAGGTGGCGATGTTCTAACAAAATCCATTCATATTAACAGTAAATATTTCTATTAATATCTTTTGTTTTGTGTTGTATCACCTAAAACCATGCAGTTGTGTATTAAGTACATACATCAGAAAAAGCATGGTTTTACCTGAATATGTGAACTGAAAATGCCAAATACTTAGCCTTTAAGTGTAACATACGGCAGAGCAAATATTTGAATCTTTGAAATTCCACTCCAATCCAGGCTCTCTGTTCAAACATTGCGGTCATGCAACAAGTTCCCTCTGGTAACTGCTTGAATGGTGTGGCCAAATACGCTAATATATTAGGCTGCATAAACTCTGTGATCCAATGTTACCATAAAAATGGTAAAAAGAGAGCCCCCTCCACAATTCTGTTTTACCGGAAAGCCTCTGCAAAGCAGCTTTTATATACAGTAGAGTTAGGTCCTGTTCTATCTTCATATTAATTACACGTTAGAGCAGTGATCCCCAACCAGTGGCTTAAGAGCAACATGTTGTTCACCACCCCCTTTGATGTTGCTCCCAATGACCTCAAAGTAGGTGGCCATTTTTACATTTTTGGCTTGGGGGCAAGTTTTGGACTCCAAGCACAGCCTCCTGCAGGCTAGCAACCCACATGTGGCTACCAAATAGCCAATCACAGTCCTTATTATGCATCCCAATGCACTTTTTTCATGCTTGAGTGGCTCACGAGTAATAAAGGTTGGGGATCCATGCTAAAAAGGGGCCAACAAACTAAGATCTCCATAAGTGATACAGTTACTGAGTTTGAGGTGGGCGTTTCCTATAAACAAAAACATTCAGTGAAAGAAATTGTTGGAAAAAATGGTAAATGAGTAACTTTTATTACACGTAACCTGCAGTTGGGCTACAGTAACAAGGGAAAACAAACAGGAAAAAAGGGGCATGCTCTCATTGTGTGAAAATGTAACAAACAATGATTTATTCAAATAAAAATTGATGCACTATGTCTTTTATAAATGTCTTTTTATAAATATATATTTATGTCTAGAGTCTTTTGAGCAATATTAATTTGAATGCCTAATTGTAGTCATTCCTTTCTTAAATCCCTCTAGAGGTATAATTATCACTTTGACAACATAGAAGCAGCTACAAATAGATGCAATGAATTAATAGTCTTCAACTTTTTCCATGAGACACATTAATCAAAAATCATAGTAAAAATCCATGAAACAAAATGAAACTAATAGTGAATTCAGCTTTTCATGTGATACCTGATTTTTACAGCAACATGAATTAATCTGTCCCTTATTGTAAATGGCTGCAAAACTGCCTATGTTATAACTGATAAATATTGCTGTAGACAACACTTCTTAAGTTTTGGAAGTCATTGGTTCCCATAAAAATAATGCTAATTACTTTAATTTATGACATTTCTAAACAGGAGATAAACCAGCTCAATAATTCTGTCTTAAAATTAAGTTTCAAAGGCATTTCTGTCTATTGTAAATTGATTTGTTTTTCTGCTGGGCTTTTCTAATATTTGTTATGTGCTGCTTTGTGTTAGGGAATTTGGAAGGCAACAAAAGGAAAATGCTTAATTCTAACCCAATTTAATCATGTAGGTAAATCAATTCAAGGATTGGCACACCTGAATCTGACTTCATTAAACTGGATTTGACTCCACAAAGAATAATTAAAGGTTTGTACCTAGGGCAGAAGCAGAAGGAACTTGAAGCTGATTAGACCTTTAAAGGAAAACTATACCCCGAGAATACTTAACCATCAGATAGTATTTATCATATTAAGTAACCTATTAAAGAATCTTACCAAACTGAAATATATATCAGTAAATATTGCCCTTTTACATCTTATCCCTTGAGCCACCATTTCGTGACAGTCTGTGTGCTCCCTGTGATCACCTGACAGGAAATAATGCAGCTCTAACTGTAACAGGAAGAAGTGTGGGAGTTAAAGACAGAATTTTGTCAATTAAACGTCTGATGTGACCTACAAGTGTGTGTACCCTTGGTTAGTTATTTTGCACTGTGGACTGTATGATCCCAGGGGGCGGCCCTTAGTACTTAAAATGGCAATTTTCTATTTAGAATAACCCAGTGGTGTATATATTATTATATAAACCTACATTTAGATAAAGCAGAGTTTTACATATCAGCAATATATTTCTATAAAAACTTACATCATTTGGGAATATAGTTTTCCTTTAAGTGTTAAAAAATATAGGGATAGTTAGCTGCAAAATATGTTGGCGCTTTATAAATACACGTTAATAATAATTTCTACCATTTGTGAGAGGCTGGTGTGTTGATTTGAAAATTTGCCTTGTTGGTAGAACACAGGGACCAAACTTGGACACCCCTGTTTTACAGCATACAATCCAGCAACTGCAGTCTTTTTAACAATTTTTGTTTAGTAATTTTTGGGACTAATTTGAATCATATTTAGTTTCAAAGATTACAAAGGGAATTCTGAGCTGCACTCCGAAATAGTGAAACTAGGGTCTATAGTGCCAAACACAGGCAATGCTTAAGGGCTCTGGCACACGGGGGAGATTAGTCGCCCGCGACAAAACTCCCTGTTCGCGGGCGACTAATCTCCCCCATGTGCCAGAGCCCTAAAGCTTCACACAAAGCCCTTGATAATGTACTTGATAAAGGGTTGCCAAAGACAGGCAATCTTTCTGGCTTCATACCAGCCCATTATCATATAAAATTAGATATAATGGTTATGCAACCGATCTGACCAAAATAGTTCCATGCAATAAAAATAACAACTAAAAATTACATATTTGTAGTGGAAAATACATTGTTTCCTTCAGCCCTATGAATTCTTAAACAAAAATTATATATTATAAATGCCATATTGTAACTGATACCATTCATAAGTACAATAGAGTTATTTTTATTTGTGCACTGACTTTTGTTAGACATCAGTTCTTTAAAGCAGCTAGTGTAATTTGCCTGATTTAAGTTGAAATTTAAATATTTTTCTCTGTCATTGTGTTTGTGTCTCTTGGCATTCATTTTATTGACATATACTCTGAGATGAGAGATGATTAGTTAATCTCTGCTTGGATGAATTCTTCATTTGCATGAACCACAGGAAAAATATATGCAAGATTTGGCTTAGCCAATATGAATATTTTTCAGTGTAAAACATACCAGGAAAGAAGTCTTTTCATTCATCCAGGTCATGGTATATCTAGTATAAATAAATTTGAAGCAACTGGACTTGTTTAGTAATCATTGAAGACGTTTCACTACTCATCCGAGCAGCTTCTTCAGTTCAACTGACTGGTATGGGAAGTCCTCAGCAAAGTCCTCAGGAAAGAAGCATTTTTTTCTACACTTCTTAGATACACAGGGCTAAAAGTAATGGATAGATTCCCCAAAATGTGGGGAACAAAGCAGTAGATCTGTGTGAATTACTGCAGTGATTGTTTGCTGTCCTAGATATTTCTGGAAGCCCAATTTAGAATCCAGTTATCATAAACACGCTATATTGGAGAGTACAATATTTTCATATACCCTTACCGAAATCTGATGCGCAGGGGATCACAGAACAAATAATGAACAGAAAAGGGAGCTACAGCCTGTATTAATGTATGAGGCCATTAAAATCAAGTTGCACTGGACATACTTTGCCCAGCACAACTGATCATCCTGGGATACAGATAAATATAATGCTGACACTCTTTTATTTACTACCTAGCAGAAGGAGGTTCCAATTTGCCTCTGTCCATAATTAAGAATTAACTGTGTACATACAATTTATAGTGCCTACTACTTTCACTCCCATGCTAACATAAACGAGGTGCTTAGAGCTATGGAAGCATTTATTTGATATATTTCAGTACTATGAGTGGCAGGTATAGGTTTCACTAAAGAACTGAATCTGAAACACCACATGCAGACTTGGAATGAATGCAAGGAAACATTTATCTTAATTAATGCACATACCTCAGATTCATTTTACACTCACTTTCATTTTTTATAATCAGATTCTGTGCTATTTTTCCTCTTTAAATTTCAATTAATTTGTTGTCATATTCTATTTAAAATAGTTCTTTTTTTTTTGCTCTGTATAAAGATAAAGTGAGGATACATTTTAAGCTTCAAGGGTTCTTGAAAATATGTGTTTTGCAGAAATGGATAGAAGCAAGTAGTGATGAGAGAATTTTTTTGCCAGGCATGGATTTGCTGCAAAGAATTTATTTCGCAAAACTCTTGCAAAAATTTGCCGCAACAAAAAATTCGCTGAGTGAGTCAAATAAGTCATGGTCTCATTACAAAAAAAAAAAGGTTGCGGTCACATAAAAAAAAGTTGTGTACGTTAGAAAACGTGCAGATTTTTTTGCCAACAAATTTGCTCATCAATAGCAACAAGCCACGATGGGCCCTGAAACCTTTGGACCCTGCAGCTAAAAGAAACATTTTAGTAATTCCACTCAAACATGGACCCACTTTCCCTTCTCCATTGGTACGATTAATGACTTGTTAGAGGATAATCTCTGACTTTTGACTTTCCTTTTCCATATTAATGCCAGAGCAGGTCACTGTTTCATTTACAATACTTGTTGCAGGGCCAACATTTGGGCAGAGGCTTAGCCCCTCTTAGCTTATAACAGTGTTATAGATGTAGGAAAACACTGGTTTAACAGACATTTAGCTGTTGCTTCTATGACACCCCAAATGTCATCCTAATTGTCCCTAAAGCTGAGCTCAGGTGTATCTAGGATAGCAAATGGGCAATCTCTGATCTCACCCTGCAGTCCAGCTGAGCACCACCAACACTGGTCCAACACTGGTCCAACATGCCCAGGCAGACCAGCCTCACAGTATTAGTGATGAATCACAATCATTTGTATGTTGTGTGTTCTCTGATGCTCCACCCACTTGCCAATCCTTTGCTTGTCCTTCTTTTGCAGGCACAACGGTCTCTTACTTGCATATAATTTTATTTGCACCACCTGTATCTGACACAAAGTTTTGTTCTTGATCAAGGAGGGTGAAATTTTAAGAATTCCTTTGGCACTTTAGGTAAGAAAAAAAAGTATTATGTCATTATCTTATAAAAATCCCTATTAAAAATATATTTTTTTTAATGATAATTACATATTATTTAAACCATGCTGTTAAGCTTGAAACTATGGGAGGCTTTAAAGGAGAAGGAAAGGCTAATAAAGAGTTAATCTCAAGCTGCAGGCATACCTTCAGTTGTCTCAATAGTGCTCTTAAGTCTCCCCATATTTCACCTGTTCAGATGATCAGAAGCCAAACAGGAAGAAAAAACGCTGAGTTGTGTAAAGAAAGTTCCCATAATGCCTCACTCCTGCACAGACACCCAGACCAAGTGAACATGCTCAGTTAGTTAGACTATGGGGCTGATTTACTTACCCACGAACGGGTCGAATGGAGTCCGATTGCGTTTTTTTCGTAATGATCGGTACTTTGCGATTTTTCGTATGTTTTGCGATTTTTTCGGATTCTTTACGAATTTTTCGGATCCAATACGATTTTTGCGTAAAAACGCGAGTTTTCCTATCCTTTACGAAAGTTGCGTAAAAAGTTGCGCATTTTGCGTAGCGTTAAAACTTACGCGAAAAATGCGCAACTTTTCGCGTAAGTTTTAACGCTACGCAAAATGCGCAACTTTTTACGCAACTTTCGTAATGGATACGAAAAACTCGCGTTTTTACGCAAAAATCGTATTGGAAACGAAAAATTCGTACAGAATCCGAAAAAATCGCAAAACATACGAGAAAGTCGCAAAATGTTCGTTTTCAAGTCGGAACTTTTCCAATTCGGGTCGGATTCGTGGGTTAGTAAATCAGCCCCTATGAGTCAGCTTCCTGCTGATTGGCTCAAATCTACATTCCTAAGGGGGGGAGTGAGTTCTTAGCATTCTTGAAGGAGGGGGGAGCAGAGAGCAGAGAGCTGCGTGTCTCTGGCACAGGAATTACAGACACAACTAATCCTTTGACAGAGAACTCAGTGCAGTGTTTCTGTGAGTGCTTATGGTTGTATTTACATAGACCTTTCTGATAAAGCTTACTTAGTTTTTACCTTTTCTTCTCCTTTAAATGTTTGATGTTTTTCTTTTCATTTAACCAACACTAGGGTAAATTTCATCAAGAGCCAGTTAAAATGCCTGTATGTATTTAGAATGCTGGAGTCGGATTCTGTGAGAAACCTATAAAACAAGGGACAAAAAAAATCTATTTACCATGTCAGAATCATATTTAGGACCCCAGCACTGCAAGGCTGAAATGCCAACGGCTGATACACCACCCAAGGAGTGGCCCCAGTTCAATTGTAATAATTCCTTATAAATCAAGCAATGTTATTTCTGAGAATGCTTCAAACATCATTTTTTTTCTTGGATCAAAATAATTTGTTGCTATTTTAGCCTGGCATACTCATTAACGCTAGTTCTTCTCTTCCTACCTGTCATGCCTACATATGTTTCAAATTATGAATGTTTCTAACAGTATGTAAAAATAGATGAGTATCATGGCAGGTGATGTAACATATTCAGGAATACCGTGGCCAGGAATTGTGCGTATTACATTGTGTTGAGAGATACACATCCCAATGATACTATGACTTTTACTAATTAGCATGCTTCTGGTTACTCTTTTCTCTCATTTATTGCAACACAAATATGTTTCAAACAATAAGAAATACAGATTGTGTAGTCAGGGCCGGGAACTAGGGGTAGGCAGAGAAGGCACCTGCCTAGGGCGCAACTGAGTAGGGGGCACTAGGCACATACCTCCTCAGCTCTCTGCTTACCCCTAGCTCCAGCCAGCAATGCGATGTGCTCCCCACTTGTAACAATCACGCATCGCATCACCCCGGCCACTCGTCAGCCAACTTCTTTCCGCTCTTCACCTCACTGCAGGGGGGGGGGGCAAAAGTGATCTAGGCAGGGGATGTGCCTTGGGCGCGCACCATGTTTGGTTCAGCCCTGTGTATAGTGATGAATGAATCTGTCCCGTTTTGCTTTTTTGCGAAATGGTTAAAATGTTGTACGTAAAGAGAAATAAATTGTAACATGCGTCATTTTTTTGACACGTGCAATTTTTTATTGACATGCGTCATTTTTTTACCCACACACAACAATTTTATCGATGCGGGCGACAAGAAAGTCCTGTCGATTTGGTGAGGCGCCATTCTTACAATGCTTACTCATTTGTTGTCACTTAGCACAGCTCCAGCCTATTTAATTGATGTTCAAGCTTTTTCCAGGTAGTGGGGCAAAAATCTGACACTTTATATACTGTATGTTATAACTGAGTTACATAAAAAAAGATTTTATACGACAATGTCTGCTGATCCATTGAGCAAGCTGGTGGGCATAAAAATCCTTCACAGAACTATTTAAATTCAACTTTTGCATTTGCATTTACTGTAGGTCATAAAACTGCAACCTTACTTTTGTCAAAGGATGAAAATAACAGCTTTTATGGGGGAAAAAAAATCACCGCCAGGGACTTAATAGTGGGGATCAGTAATGTCTACTATCAACATACAGTATGACTGTACTATATTTCAAAATTGCAATCTTCTATGGAATATTACTTTATAGTACATGAATTTTAGGTTTTTAAAACTGCTATTTGCAGAAATGTTCCAAAGAGCACTTTGTGCGAGATAATGACCACAACACAGTATGAAGATCAACATTTCCCATGCATTTTGCACAGCTGGAATATTGGGTGAGTAACGTAAGGGGACTGCTGTCTTTCTTCTGTACCATATTCTTTTTAAACTGAACATATAATTCTGTTCTAGGAGTCGCAAATTACATAGAATTTTCTCTGATGTACAGTAATATGATATTTTAATTTAGTGCTTGAAGTATGATGAGATTTCTCACCATTCCAGTGAGGGGGAGGATAGACTTTACTGTCTCTGACATGATGTATCTTTCTAAATATCCCACTTATATTTCACACACTGGGTGGTATTATTAGTCTACAAAATGAATCATGCAGCAGAGATTTGTTTTACAATATCATCATATGCAAAATACAGTATCTGTCTTTATGGCTCGCTAGTGCTTACAGATATGCATCAGATATTCCATTTCTGACAGAATTAATCTATCTTCCAGCTGCACCAAGCTGAAGAAATACAAACTGATGTCAATTGCCCTATCCTAAGCATAAGTCATTTAAAGAAATGTACCTTTTGTGTTTTCTATCTTTCTAAGTAGCTTATACATAATACTATACTGTAACAGTCAGATTCTTACTATGCCACCATGAAACCAAACAGTTTATGGTACATTAATATTTATTTGGGACTTGTTTTATAAATAGCACTGTGTGCAAAGTATGGCCCTAACAAAACTCTTAACAAAAAGAACTAATGAAAACCCACAACTGCTCAGCTTCTGAATCAGAATATAAGTGTGTGCCTTTAATGTATTACTATAGCTGCAAAAATGCCTGAACTTGCTTCCTGAGAAAATAGTTTTTTTTAGTAATATGACTGCAGTATTGAAGCTAGCTACTATCATCACTACATTTTTGACAAGTCTTATCCCATTGGTTTAACTAAAAATAGCTGATCTCCCCTCCCATGGAGGAAGGCTAGAAACCTATGGAGGAAGATAAACAGCTGAAGCAGATAGAGGCTGACAACCAGTGAAGGAAATCTGAAAACAGAGGTAGGAGATCCGAATGATTAGAACTGATGGAGGAGGCAGAAAGGATAAATAGTTGTAAGAGGGTGCATGTAAAAGCGCATTCCTGAGACATGAAAGTGAATTGTACAGGGCAATCATTTGCCTGAAGAGTTTTATAAGACTTTTGTCTTTTGTCTTTTGTTTTTTTTTTTGTATTTTTGGAACTTACATTTGTATTGAGTTAAAATTGTCATTTTACATGAAGTTGAATACAATATAAATGTAACAAATGCAAAGTAATAATCAGCCTATTATGTATCACAGCGATAACTAATTAAAATACTGTATAATAATGTAATATACGTTATAAAATGAATTGGGTTATCAAGGTCTAGGTTATAAATTAGTTCTTTGTGGGTGACTTTCAGACATTGTTCAGAGAGCTATCCTGGTTTTAATCAAAATCATGTTACTGTTCCATACCTCCCAACATTTGAAAAGTCTAAAGAGGGAGCAAAAGAAATGCTGCGAGTAGCATGCTGAAAATTTAGTGACAACGCCCATTTTTGTGACCACACCCCCTCACTTCCACTCACATTTTCATGTCTTGTTTTATGTGTTATTACAGTTTTGCTAAAATAGTGAAATTGCCCTTTAAGCTGCAAGTCTTAGTTTCTCCAAGAGACCTGTTAAGCGTATTAGTTACAATTGTACTGTATCTAAGTGCAGCTATACAGATGAAGCCCCTTTGATTTGTATGTTAAATGCATCATGACTTCATAAATAGTGAAGAGCAAATTTTTTTGCCAGGCATGGATTCGTAGCGAATTTCGGCATTGGCGTCAAAAAAAGTTGTGGTCATGTCAAATTGTGCGCGGTTGTGCCAAAATAGGCCTGTTGCATCAAAATGGGCACTGTCACGTCAATAAAAGACGTGGGAAACAAAAAAGTTGCATGACAAATGTGTTTCGCTGATTTTTTGCCATTTCACAAATTTTCTTAACGTTTTGAGAATTTTACGGTGAAGCAAAACATGACAGATTCACTCATCACTAAAGATAAACTGAAGAAACTGTTATCTTAAGTCATGTAAACTCATTTAACACAATTAACCTTTCAAAGAACACCATTTTTACACAAGGCAACTCCTTAATTAGACAGGATTCTATGATGCAAATTTCTGAGTTAAATGGGATAAGTGAGTCAAATGAGTTTAGTTATTCTGTGTTAAACACACAAACAAAAGTAGCTTCATCTGTAGCTTGGTAAGTTTTCTGGGCTCTCTGCCAAAAGCTACTTATTTAATTAAGTTTGAGAAACATTGTATCTTTTTAAACGTTCAATGCAGGAGATCAAAGAGAAATGAGGGACTTTTCAGTAAGAATCCGTGACTGCGGACTGAGCTGTTAAAACTGGCACATATCCAATCTCCCATATTCAGACCTCTTCCCTTGCTGTTTCTGCCCTTGATATGTTGTAGTTTTCCAAAGATCCTACAAACCTACTCAAAGATGTTAACCTCCAACCAACTCTTATCACAGTTCATGAGTTTTCTGTATCTTACAATAGTGGGTATTGGGATCATATTTAAGCAAAAAAATGTCACCATACCTACATCCTGTAGGAGACACTGTTGCCAAGAAAATGAAACTAAGCAAAGAGTGGGGGATAAAGATTTAGGAATGTTGATGTGGGCATGATGACTTAGCATTTTTTAATTTTTAAACGCTCATTTTGAAAGGTTTCTAAATATAAATATAAATCCCTGTTTTGCTTAAAGGGAAGGGCATTTCTTAGTAGCTTAAATGCACCGAATGTCTTAATGTTCTATATATTGATAATGGGTGAGTGCAGAGGATCTCTTGTTGTTGTTTCTATGTATTTCGTGGTCACAACCTCATTGCACCCCCGCCTAATGGTTTAAAATTTAGTGGTTGAGCACAACTTTCCCTTTTTTTGCTATAGCTTATACAGGAGCAGTGGCCAGCTCCTTGTTGTAGCTCCCACCCTTCCCAGCTACAGTCAGGTGATCCCAGTGGAGCCAATAAAAGGGCAACCATATGGGGGTTTTAACCTTGAAAGCAAGTAAGTTGCAGGTAAAACTTAGTCCCTTGGCTAAATGTATATTGAAGCAGTAGAATTCTTAATGAATCGCATAAGTCAGTGTAGGAACTGGTCAAAAGGGATGACTTTGACGCAGTTGGCCAGCTTGAAGTATATTGCAATATATGGACAAACAATCCCTGTTTTGCTTAAAGGGAAGGGCATTTCTTAGTAGCTTAAATGCACCGAATGTCTTAATGTTCTATATATTGATAATGGGTGAGTGCAGAGGATCTCTTGTTGTTGTTTCTATGTATTTCGTGGTCACAACCTCATTGCACCCCCGCCTAATGGTTTAAAATTTAGTGGTTGAGCACAACTTTCCCTTTTTTTGCTATAGCTTATACAGGAGCAGTGGCCAGCTCCTTGTTGTAGCTCCCACCCTTCCCAGCTACAGTCAGGTGATCCCAGTGGAGCCAATAAAAGGGCAACCATATGGGGGTTTTAACCTTGAAAGCAAGTAAGTTGCAGGTAAAACTTAGTCCCTTGGCTAAATGTATATTGAAGCAGTAGAATTCTTAATGAATCGCATAAGTCAGTGTAGGAACTGGTCAAAAGGGATGACTTTGACGCAGTTGGCCAGCTTGAAGTATATTGCAATATATGGACAAACAATCCCTGTTTTGCTTAAAGGGAAGGGCATTTCTTAGTAGCTTAAATGCACCGAATGTCTTAATGTTCTATATATTGATAATGGGTGAGTGCAGAGGATCTCTTGTTGTTGTTTTTAAATATAAATATATATATAATCAGATCAGTAGCACTCCACAGATGCCTGGGTTCATAGAAAAAAAATTCTCTCCCTTTCCCCTACTATCCCTCTGTTAAAACTGGATTTTTCCATTAACTAGGCAGGATATAATTTCCATTTGCCTGTTACTTCTGTCCCATATGCTGTATGTGGGTTTTTACTCCATGTCCCATATAACTCTGTGTCTGGGATGATGTGTGGGAGATCAGTGAGAAGAGACAGAGTGGAGAAAGCTGAGTGGAGTCGTCTACACAGAACAGGTCACAAGTCTTGACCTCTGCAACAATATATCCAAATTCTTTCTTACATTTATAGCTGTCAGTCTTTCATAAGAAGCATTCTGCCAGCAACTGGAAAATCTTTGTGACTGCCTAAATAGCACTCCTGAAAGTTTATGGTTTTATTGTCCCATAAATATATATTTAGGATAATTGAGAAAAGCTATTATCATGGCTTTTTATGGTCTTCCATTAAAGTGGAATAGAACAAAATAGAATGAGTAGGAGGTACACACTTTATTATTATTAATCCAACGACTACTACTACTAATTACGGTAGTGAAGGGCTAATCATTTCCACTGTGCTGTATTTAAATAAAGATATACTAAATGGTATTACCCAAAGATGGGATTCTGCAAATGCTGACAAGCTAGATGGAGAATTAAGCAAAACAATAAAGAAATGAAAAACATAGGACCTGCTATATTTTTTGCATGTTCCCTGATGAAGAACTCTATATCAATTGGGTTGAAACATATTGTGCTGTAATGTATGCAATAAATTGTTATGGTTATGATATCTATATAGTATTGGGGACTTTCAGTTGTTCCCCTACAGTGAACACCCTTATTAATGTTAGATAACACTATATGAGATTTGTGGTTCTGCTTCCTAACTATTGATATACAGTATGCTATGCCAGTATGATTCCATATTGCTGAGTATCCATATGATTGTGCACCTCATATTACATTTCAGAACCAGTATTCTGTATATTTCAGAGAACCATGTTTAGCTGAAAATACTTCCTCCCCATTTTACTTGCTTCTATACTGAGTAGCTTGTATGTCTCTGTTTAAAAAAAAAACAATACAGGAGGAGATGTGCCAATGGAAACTGACTGCAACTAATGGAAAAACTGCTGCCTTCTAAATGTCAAACTATAACTCTCAAATACCACCAACAACTTAAGCATTGCTGGGAGTTTTAGTTCAAGAAAATTGGGAAAGCATTTTTCACATTAATTTATGCTTTAGTAAACCAGTAAATTTAACCTTTATTTACTGTATATAGCACTAAAATCTTTCTGCAGCGTTATACAAAGATTGTTCATATTTTACATCAGTGCCTTACGTGGTAGAGTTTACAACCTAAGTTGTTATTTAAGATGTTTTCTAAGTTGGTGCTTAGTGCAGCGCACTCTGCAGTAGAGTATTACTATTCAGTGAGCAACTGGGTTACTCCTATAATGTGATTAATATTTGGAAAGCTGTTACAATAAGCTTAAGTGGCATAATTTACTAATAAATATTCAATAACCAGTCATTAATGAGCTTTTAAATGTCTTTTATTAAGCAAAAAGCAAATGGCTCAAATAATCTGATAGGCTTTACAGCACTGGTTCAAATTTACAAAAAAAAATATATATGATGAAATGTTAAATACCTGAATCTGTCTCCATTTGTTATCATACCATCTTAAGTGGAAGTGCAATTACAGTTGTTGGGGCGCAGTTTGCATATGTGCCTAGTGGCCCTTAATTTATTCTTTACCAGCTTAAAAATAGCACTAAGGTTAGTGATGTGCGAATTTGTCCTGCTTGCTTTGCCGAAAAAAATTGGCGAAAATGTTGCATGTAAAAAAAAACCTGTAGCTTTAAAAAAAAAAATAAAAAATGACGTACAGAAAAAAAAATACAATTTGTTTGCCACGTGTACTTTTGTGGACACACGGCGCCTGTTTCTTGAAAAAACCTGCCAGTTTGAAGTTTGTTCAAGCACTTTGCAATGTGACTTAATTTTTTGTGATTTTTGAATTACTTAGCTTTTTGTTCAGAAGCTCTTCAGTTTGGAATTTCAGCAGCTATCTGGTTGCTAGGGTGCCATGTCCTAGCAACCAAGCAGTGGCTTGAATGAGAGACTTAGATATGAGTAGGAAAGGGCTTGAAAGACTAAGGGGCACATTTACTAACCCACGAACGGGTCGAATGCGTCCGATTGCGTTTTTTTCGTAATGATCGGTATTTTGCGATTTTTTCGGAAAATTGTCGCGACTTTTTCGTTACTAATACGATTTGTGCGAAAAAACTCGAGTTTTTCGTAGCCATTCCGAAAGTTGCGCAAAATCTGGCGATTTTTCGTAGCGTTAAAACTTGCGCAAAACGTCGCACCTTTTAAGTTTTAACGCTACGAAAAAGGCGCAACTTTTCGCGCAAGTTTTAACGCTACGAAAAAGGCGCAACTTTTCGCGCAAGTTTTAACGCTACGAAAAAATTGGCAGATTTTGCGCAACTTTCGGAATGGCTACGAAAAACTCGCGTTTTTTCGCGCAATTGGTATTGGTATTCGCGTATTGGTAACGAAAAAGTCGCAAAATGTTCGTTTTCAAATCGGAATTTTTCCAATTCGGTTCAGATTCGTGTCTTAGTAAATGTGCCCCTAAGTGTGAGTAACAACAAAATTGCAGCCTTACAGAGCAATAGCTTTTTGGCTGCTGGTTTCAGTGAACCCAATATAAAAGCTGAGAAGAATTTAAGGATTCTAAAAATAACCATTTAAAAATTTGCTAACAATACAAATGACTTTCCTTTACTCACTAGTGTCAAATAAACTTTAATACATAGCCCTGTATTTACATAAAGGTTTCTCTGCATGTTTTTTCTAAACAGACATTTGATAATGTCCTTTATAAATGTTTTCTGTGATTTCATAGTGTATTCAATTTTCAGCGCGTCAGATTATTTATGAATCTACACTCTGTCCTTGGCTAAATGCACCCCATTATGGTCATTATAACAGAGCCCCTTGTGTATCCTACAGCAGTGATTTCTTTTCCTCCTGTGACAATATCATATTTGCATAAAACAGGGCTAGATCAACATATCTCTAATGTTCCCTTCTGTAAGCGATGACAATGGGTGACTTCCCAGACTAGCAATGTACATACAAACAGCCTTTTGGAAAGTTTGAAGAAACTCTAATGACAACTTTAAAATGAAGTTTTATGCAGAGAGCAGATGTCAGATGCTAAAGATCGCCTGCTTCCAGATCAAGTTGCTGCTGCTGCCAAGTCTCGCGAGCTTTAATTCAGAGGCAGTTTCTATTAATGTCAGGACTATCCAATTTACTGAACTAAAACAGCAGATGTGCAGCACTCACTGAACTACTTAAGATCCTTGCTGTTTAAAACTTTTTAACATTGACACGGGTAAGTGTTAATCTCACTCTGCTTTTTGTGACTGAGCTTTTATTCTCTGCCAATTTGTGCTTTCTGCTGTTACATTGGGGCAAGAAGTGCATTCAAACCCCTTGCCTTATTGTGTTTCATTTAAAGTCAGCTTTTTGCCATAAGTCACTAACTTGCAGAAGGTAACGTGTTGCTATATATAGATGCTATTTTGGGTTTGTAACTGCATGTGTTTGCATGTATACTATTTAAACATAATGCAAAATCACATTTTCTGATTAAATGTTGCCTTTCTAGTTCATTTTTGAAAGGCATCTAAACTATTTGGTAACGCATTTATTTATAGAATCCATTTCTTTATGTTATAGAATTGTAAAATGTTGAATTGCTTTAGAGCAACTATGAAACTAATATACAAATTCAGGTCACATACACATGAATGCAGTTTGCAGGGATAACTTTAAACATACTTTTAGACTTTTTTAATAAATCCCAGTGCAACTAAAACTGCATTACACTTTGTCCTCTCTGTTTCACTCTTTTTCATTACAAAATTCCCTTTTGTGTTTAGGATTTTAGATTCTAACCATAAATTGAAAACAACAAGACTCATCTTGTAGTTTGTTACCAAGGTTCCGTTATATTTAAAAGCATCATCGTTTAGTTCTATAATGTTTTAATTTTGTTTTTGTTTAGTGGCATAACAATTATGGTCCAATCACTTTAATCACTTGCATTCATATACAGAACATATCTGCTTTAGTTGTAAGAAAAAGGGGAAAATTGATATGGCCATATTATAGCCAGAAATCAAAATCAATCATATCTATATCAATCACATTTGTATATATATTATTGTACATACATATATTATTGTCTGATTATAACATGTACACAAAAGGGAAAGAGCTAGTATTTATTTTGGCTGTCGCACTGTAGAATTTTTTCTTACACAGATTTATTAAAAATGACCTCAAATAAGTGGAATTTATTTACATTTTTATCAACATTTTACTTTGGAGGATTTGTTTAAATGTTATACAATTTTGCGGATATAAATACAAGAATGTGATTACCTTTATTAGCCAGGGAATTAAATACGTAAAACAAACATGTAACATGTAACACAAGATCAGTTGTTATGAACGATACACCACATGATTAGAACAGGCTTCTTTTTCAGTTGTTTAGCTTAATAAATGCTGATATAAGATGCAATATGAAGAAAACAAATATTCTCCTACTAAGTACAGTTATTCATACAATCAAATAAGGATAAATGCATCAGTTATGAAAGGTCATATTAGGATAATAACACATGGAACAAGTGTTAGATGCCAAAGTGTATCACTTTTACACTTTGCTTATCTATGACAGATATGTATCTGTCTATGTATCCGTCTGTGAAAAAGGAGCAGTAATATGAATGTATCAGATCCAAGTCCAATTCCAAGGCTGAGCAGCTATTAAACAAGATCATTTTGAGTACAGAGGTAAGAGGAAATTCCTTGGAGCTAGAAAGAAATCACACTAGAGGAAAATGAGGAATATTTCCTTTTCTTCTAGTACCCCATAAGAATTGCAAGTTAGCAGGGATCTGCCTAGTCATTCTAGAGTAATGAGAGTGAATGCTGATTGGCTGCAGTTCACTATTATGAAGGGACACATAGGGGCAGATTTATTAAGACACAAATTCGAATTCCGAATGGGAAAAATTCGTATTGGATACGATAATTTCTGAGGATAGCGACTTTTTTGTAGCCGTCGCGACTTTTTCGTATCTTGCACAAATTTTTCGTCGCCACCGCGACTTTTTCATATTGAACGATCGTAAACGGTGGGAAAACCTTTCCAACTTTGATCCTTCTGTGCATGATTTTGGAAGCCTCCCATAGGACTCAATGGCACTCTGCCGCTCCAACCTGGCCCAAGGAAAGTCACGATTCCGAAGATTGAATGAATCCGAAACTTTCGTACTCGGAGCGACAATACAAATTTGTCGCAAAGTACGAAAGAGTTTCGCCAGCGGCAAAAAATTCACGCAAGATACGAAAAAGTCGCGACGGCGACAAAATTGATGCAAAAATAACAATCATTACGAAAAAAGCTCATTCGGATGCATTCGGAGCGTTCGTGGATTGATAAATCTCCCCCATATTTTCCAAATACTATGTGCTTCCTAAATTCACCACAGAAATCTAACTGCTTTTCAAAAAGCTTTAAACAACAAAAGGCTGCATAGTTTTCCACCTTTAGCTTTTCCACATAAAGGGGAACTAAACAACCCAAATTAAACTTGCTCCGCAGGCACTCCTTATCACATATCTAAATTACATTGTAATTTCTTTATTTTCTTTAGTTTTAATGACATGTGCAATTTGATTAATATCCTGATTTGCAACATTTACAACCCCAGTGGGGCTGGCTGGCTACCCACGAAGCCACTGTTATAACTCCTTATTAGGTCATTAGAATAAGCCGGCTGACAGAGTGAGAAAACAGTCAAGAGAAGATTCCTTCATCAGAAACCTAACCCTCTAGCAGCCAGCTGGCCAGTCAACACTGCAAATGGTGATGCAAATCATGATATTAGCAGTATAAAACTTCATATATTATCATGAAAGCTAAAGGAAATCAGAAAAGTAATTTTCATATTTGTTCAGAAAATCCATCAATGCAATTTTAAATACAGGTATGGAGCATGTTTTCCAGAATGCTTGGGACCTGGGGTTTTAAAGATAAGCATCTTTCTGTAATTTAGATCTCTATACTTTAGTCTACTAAAAATGCTTTAAACATTAAATAAACCCATTAGGATTGTTTTACCTTCAATAAGGAATAATGATATATTAGTTGGGATTAAGTGCAAGGTACTGTTATATAATTACAGGAAATATGTTTTTCAACTTTTGAATTATTTGATTAAAATAGAGTTTATGGAGATGGCTTCATGTAATTCAGAGCTTTCTGGATAATGGGCTTCCGGATAACAGATCTCATACCTGTAATTTGTTTGGTGTTATTTTCCTGAAGTGAATGGCACTGGATATGTCAGCATCATGGTTTGTAGCTGTTCTAACCACAATATAAAAATTAATAGCAGCTACGTAATTTCTGCATATAAAATAATTTAGTGCAGATTTCTGATAACGAAACATACAGAACATGTGTAGAATGTCAGACAAAATATGTGAATATTTGTTAAAGTCATTGAAATAGACTAAGCAATTCACTCTATCCTATAGCAACTGGAACAGTTATCTATACAAAACTATAAATACTATATGACATAGCAATAACATGTCAGAAATACGCCTTGCAAGAATGCATCAGGATCTTGCTTAAAGGCTGTTAATTACACTGTAACACTGTGCTGCCTACTGCAAACATTTTCCTGGCATCTGTGTTTAATACGTATTTTCCGTTGGAACAAACTGATATACAATACATTGCACTATACATGAGTATTAACGGGGTGATTCATCTTTAAGTTAACTTTTATGGGGGAATGTAATATAGGAAATGGAAGAATGTAAAACACCTTTAGTGAACCCTTTGCCTTTCTTGCTATAGTATAGTGATTGCAAATTATTTAGCGTGCGCCAGTGAGCAGTGTTTGTAAAAAAAATCTTGTCAATGAAAAAGTCATTATTTTTTTGAGCTATCATTTATGCCATTATTAAGCACTAAACATTGGCAAAAATGTGATTTTAAAAATAGCTTGCAATTGTTATTATATTACCCCTTAGTATGTTATAGTATGTCCTATTCCCAGCAACTTTTCAATTGGTCTTCATTATTTATTTTAGTTTTTGAATTTATCCAGCATTCAAATGACCCCAGCAGCCAAAAAAAACTATTTAGCCTCTATCCTATTCATATTCCTTTCTCTCATTCCAAGCACTGCCTGGTTGCTAGGGTATATAAGAGCTGCTGAACAAACTGGAGAGTTGCTGAAGAGAAGCTAAATAACTAAAAAAACGCATAAAATAAAAAATGAAGACCAAATTGCACATTATCTCTGAATAGCAATGTCTATATCTTACTAAAAGTTCACATTAAGGTGAACTACCCCTTCTAAATATATAAGGTTGGGGGGTACTGACGGCAGTCAGGGCATTTGAATCAGCAGAAAAATTAAAGATCTTGCAATATCTGTCTGATTTTGTCACAATAGTGTAAGTCAATTATGACACACATCAGTCATACTATCTACCCTTCTGTACATAAGAGAAAAAAAAATAGAGAAAAAATAGAGAAAACCCTCTATTGTAAAGGCTATTAGCATACCAAGGGTCAAATATCTTTATGTGCTCATGTAAGAGATACAGTAAGTTTTCCAAAATATACATTAAACAAAGTGGGCTGTGATAATTCAAATTAAACTCTATATTTAACTATTCCAGTCCTATATTGACAGATAAGTACAGCATATTATACATTTATTTATTTGCTGCTTTGTAAAAAGGAAATATTATTTGACAATCACATACCTGATTATCTATAAATATTAAACTGCTGTCAAACTAATTTGTGTTTCCAGTTAACAGGGATGTTCTACAAACTGACCTCTCTAAAGACAATTTTCACTATTTGCTTCACAGTAGTTTGTATATGTTGTGTGAACTGCAATGGTGAGACAGATATTGTCGATACCAAATATGGAAAAGTAACAGGGGTGCAGATTTCCGTGTTCTCTGGGATTATCACAGCGTTTCTTGGAATACCATATGCAGAGCCACCGATTGGGGATTTAAGATTTAAAAAGCCTGTGCCACACAAACCATGGTCAGAGATATGGAATGCCTCACAATATGGAAACTCATGCTATCAAACCGTCGATCAAATATTTCCTGGTTTTTCTGGAGCTGAAATGTGGAATCCAAACACTCAACTAAGCGAAGATTGCCTCTACCTTAATATATGGATCCCAACTCCAAAGCCAAGAAATGCTAGTGTTATGGTTTGGATTTATGGGGGCTCTTTTGAAACAGGGACGTCATCTCTTGATTTGTATGATGGGAAGTTTCTGGCCAGAACTGAACGTGTTATTGTAGTGTCAATGAACTATAGATTAGGTGCACTAGGATTTTTAGCTTTTCCAGGAAATAATGAAGCCCCAGGAAATGTTGGTCTCTTTGACCAGAGATTGGCTCTTCAGTGGGTTTACGAGAATATTGCAGCATTTGGTGGGAATCCCAAGAGTATAACCATTTTTGGAGAAAGTGCTGGGGGAGCCTCTGTCAGTTACCATATGCTTTCTCCAAAAAGTCATGGATTTTTCACAAGAGCTATTATGCAAAGTGCAACAGCTAATGCTCCTTGGGCTGTTATAACCAAAGCTGAAGCCAGCAATAGAGCTTTGACATTAGCCAATCTTCTAAACTGTTTTTATAGGAATGAAACAGAAATAATTGCTTGCCTTCGAAATAAGAGTCCTGAAGAAATATTTGAAAAAGCTGTTTCAGTTCTTCCACACAGATCAGTCATAGAAGTTAATTTTCCTCCTACTGTTGATGGAGATTTTCTTATAGAAATGCCAGAAATATTAATGCAACTTGGTCAATTAAAAAAGAAAACACAAATTTTAACTGGAGTTAATAAAGATGAGGGCTCATATTTCTTAGTATATGGACTACCCGGATTTAGTAAAGATCATGAGAGCTTTATAAACAGAACACAGTTTCACAAAAGTGTCAAATTGGCATTTCCAAAGGCAACAGAACTTGCAATAGATTCCGTCCTTTTTCATTATACAAACTGGGAAGATGAACAGAATCCATCTCATAATCGGGATGCCATGGATGATATTGTTGGAGATTACAATTTTATATGCCCATTGTTGGAATTCACAAAATGGAATTCTGAACTTGGTAACAACGCTTATTTATACTACTTCCATCACAGATCTTCAAAACTAACCTGGCCTGGGTGGATGGGTGTTATGCACGGTTATGAAATTGAATTTGTATTTGGAATACCAATGTACAGAAGACTTAATTATACCAAGGCAGAGGAAACTCTGAGCCGCACTTTAATGAGATACTGGGCAAATTTTGCGAAAACAGGGTAAGTTGTTTTGTTTTTACCTATCAAACATTTCATTAGTTTGATAAGAATGAATATTAATTTGCATACATAATTTTTAAAAGACTTTTAATAACCTACACTTTTTACTGACCTCTACCAACAATGACCTTGGATTAGGATTCATATTGCAATGGCAGTGTTTAGAGTTGTATCGTTTATTGGGCTTTTTTTTTTATTATCAATTTTCAAGTTTGCGAATTGGAGAGTTTCTTTCTAATTCGAATAAACTCTATTAATATGAAAATCTATTAATATGAAAAACTTGTTTGGATAAAAAAACCTGAATACCTCAAACTCTAGTAAAAACTTGAAAACCTCGATTTAAAAAATGTAGCTTGGTTTTTGCACCATTATTGTTTTTTAAACCACAATTCAAATATTGGGAGTTTTAGCGCATAAGAACTCAAATTGTGAAAAAAATGTGAATTTTAACATTGATAAATCATTCCCTAAGGGGCACATTTACTAAGCCACGAATCCAAATCCCGAATGGGAAAAAATGGGATTGGAAACAAAAATTTTGTGACTTTTTCGTCGCCGTCACGTTTTTTTTAATATTTTGCGCGATTTTTTCATCGCCGTCACGACTTTATTGTATTGAGCAATTGTAAACGGCGGAAAAACCAATCCGATTTTTTCGCGACGGCGACGAAAAAGTCGCAAAAAATACCGATCATTAGGAAAAAAACGCATTCGGACGATTTTGGTCCGTTTGTGGATTAGTAAATGTGCCCCTAAGTGTTAGTTTTTCTTTTATTGACCCTCATTAAAGGTTTTTGTTGGTAAGCCTAATGACTATATGCCTGTTTCAGTATTCCAAACAAACTTGTGAATATTGGACTACAGAAGAAAATCTTATAACTCGTGCCTTTATAGTTTGTTTCTTTATCTTTCCATCGCCAATCAACTAATATTGGTAAAAGCAGCAACTGTTCTAAATGAAGAAAACAACCCACCAATGTGTATCTTGATTATAATTCCACAACTGCATATTTTTTTACAGGAAGTCAATATATGTTTTTTCTACTTGCGAAGAATATCGTTTAATATATTTGCCATATTCTAAGTATTTGTATATTTTAAATGGATCACCAGTCTGACAAAATGATTTACTTTTTGTTTTTAAAATGCATAAGTTCTATGATTTATTTCTTGTTTTTTTACTGATGTATACACAAATGCCTTGAACCATAACCCCCTGGTGTACTGGAAAACTAAAAATAACAAAGTCAACAGTAAGCATTATGTTGCGTGTTCATTAAAGGTAGAAATAAGGTAGAAAGAAAATGCTCTATAAAAACCAAACTGATTTTATTGAGTTTTATTTTTTGAGGGTTTTTTTTTAGCATTTCCTCTTATTTGCACCAAAAGAATACATATGTACAGCATAAGTATAAGTATAAGCACAAGTATAATTATCACTGCTTTGTCAAGACTTGGGAAGTGGTTGTTAAGGTTTATAGAATTTTCAAAGGGCATAAAGGTTTACAAGCCAATCTACTTGTTAACTTTCATAGGCAATAAAGCCCTCTTTCTTTATGAAAAGGAATTGTTTTCAAAACATTTAACATTTTAAAAATGAATAAAAATAACCTGGAGGATAAATGTATACAATAATATTGAAGATGATGATAAAGTGGAATACTGAGAGAAAAAAAATAATAGCTGTATGACAGCGAAGCAACAGTTTGCTGCTACATGGGCACAATATGAAGACCTGAGCAATGTGAATGATATATTCTTTGCCATTAAATTCCATTGACTGTTGGTTACTGATGATGTCAGATGGGGCCACCAATCCTTTCACCTTATAGAGCATATAAATAATTTTTATTCAGGTTGACTCCTGGTTTTTGGTGATCCATTAAAGAAATGTAAATAAAGCAACTATTTGTAACACTGGGGCTTATTTTTAATGCTACATATTTAGTACAGGTGCAGGATTCCCTTTCCTTACCCCTTATCCTTAAAGCTTCAAATTATGGGAAGACCATCTCTTACAGACTCCATTTTAACCAAATAACTATATGTTTTCTTTTCCTCTATAATAATAATAAAAAAACATTACTTTGTACTTAATCCTGAATTGCATCAATCAATATCGGCGGCAAAACTATTGTATCAGGTTTGTTTAATGTTTAAATGACTTTTAGCTGACAAAGTATGGTGATCCAATAGACCCTTTATCCAGAAAACCCCAGGTCCCAAACATTTTGTATAACAGGTTTTAAACCTGTATAATTAATGTTGCAGCTTTTTTTTTTTTAAAGGTGATCAAACTTTCTACTAAAATTTGTATTCAATGTTTTTTATAGGTAGACTATTCCATTTTTTTCCATCGTGTCTGAAATTTCACCTATTTTAAGTTAGCATAAATAAGACTTGAAAATAAATAAGGCTGGGCTTTTAAATAAATATAATAAAAATGGCACATAATAAGCATTTAGGACAAGTTTTACATATTAATGCAGAAGTAATAGTTAATATTAAACACGTTGCTAAAAGTCAGAAGTATTATTTTTTGTCATAATGGATGTGAATGATTTATTTAGTCATGTCCAGTCACTCCTTCTCTTACAGTAATTGAAAATGCTATATTCTTATCATTGAGATTTGTCCGAATTTTGACTCATACAGTCTGATTTACTCTTCTTTACTAGTGTGTATAATAATGTATTTCCTCATTATTCACTTTTATAGTACAGACAAACCAAGGTTTGACTGTGCAATTATTGCTAATGCACACAGTATTGCAAGCTTTATGTGACAGTGAGTCTAAATGACATGATTACCTTGCTAAGATTATATTCCTGTAAGAAGCATCTGGGCTCTGTGTATAATTGGAAATAAAAACTTGCAGCTGAGTACAGGTATATGATATGCCGAAATGTCAGGTATGTGTAATATGGTAAAGCACTGCCAGGGATAATGTGATATAGAAGGGATATTTTTGTAATTTGGGTATTCCAGGATTAAGTAACTCTGTTTGGTCCTGAAGATTTAGGGTAATGGCATTGGGTGCATTGCTTCCATATAGTAGTAAACGACTGTGGTCAAAATGCCCTATCTTCCTGTTATTTCTTTTAATATTAGTTCATGAAAAGAGCACTGGCTGATGCACATGGATCAGTAACAGGTGGAAAAGTTCAGGTTTTTGCATAGAGAGCTCCTAAAACTGACATATGTATTACATTGGGCCTGCTGGGGGTGTGGGGGCTGTTTGGCCTTGTGTATTTGAAATGCCAGTTTTTAATCTCAGCATAGACATATATGTTTATCTTTATTTGTATAGCACTGATTATATATGCAGTGCTGTACAGCAGAACAATAAATAAATAGAACAAACAGGGGGTCATTACAATAATAAATGAAAATACATGCTGGAATCATTTGCTAAACATATGGAATCCTTATGACATGTATCTTTGTGCCCTAAAGTAACTAATTTGGGGTTCTGTATTTATGGTACACAACTTTACAGGTCTAGTAGTCACCTATAGCAGCCAATGAACAGGTAGCATTTACCTGTGACTTGTTTAAAAGCAAGCATCTGATTGGTTGCTATGGGTTACTGCACCTGGACAACCTTTGTTTCTTGCATTTAATGTGCAGCATATTTCTTACATATGATCCTAACTCTCTACCTCATTCGTAATTCTTTTTTTAAAATTATTGTTAATTAACAAACCTAATTTGGAATCTGGCAATCTAAAAAACCCTAGTGGAGCTTACAGGAGCTATACAGACAACATGATTTTCATAATTGGCCAATCAGTGAAAACAATTATAGCCTTATTTAATATAAATTGTCCTTTTAATATGGGAACAGCAAGAATTTGGTAATAGAAGAGTACATGAGAAATATTTAGGACAAATATTACAAATAGTAGTGACAAGGAGAATGAGGCGTCAGTGTAGTGAAATAAGTGAGTTGTAGGTATAATTGGCAGAGTTATGCAAAAGGAGTCATCTGAAAGAGGTCTATGCTTCTTTTTCTGCTGACATTTTCTACTGTAGATTTTTTAATGAATACTTTCACATTTCATTACTAAAATAATGAGTTATGATTTACACATCAATGTAAGTACAGATGGAAAGCACTAATTATTTTTAAGTTCATAATTAGTAATTACCACCCACCAATGATAAAAATAAATGAAAATTCTAAGAAGGTTAGAATTAGTATGAGGAAACTACGATTATTATATTACAACAGAAAACACAGTGTTCAGTGTTCTATAATTAACTGTGCATGGGCTTTTCCCCTCCATAACTAGATATCATAATCATACCTGTAGGGCAATTCCTTCTTTGATCATTTCAAAATATTTTGCTGCAATTACAAACTAATAATTCCCCCTTGAAATGCAGTTAATTTACTTTTTGTGTTTTCCAATAAAAATTATAGTAGAGAAAACTTTTTATATGAATCAAAAAAGTTCAGAGGGATATAAAAATTAAGTTTATGTATTTTATAAATTACAGTAAGTCTTCTAAATATCTACTTGTTTATTATCTGCTGTACCCAGAGCCTATAATACAGAGGCCTAGGGTTCCCACCTTTGTCAGTGGCTAAACCCAAGCAAAGGGGGCAGGGCTGATGGCATTGGGGTGGGGCATTGATGCTGGGGGTGGGATGACATCAGGGAAAGGCACAATGGTGTCAGGTGGAATTATAATTCTACAGTGGGGTTATTGCATCACTTAGACACAATTGCTTGAATTTCTGTCCAGTTTTCCAGTTTGTAACTGGACAAAAAGTTTTAAATCAGACAAAACTGTGATGTGCAGTTCAAAACTGGATGGGTGGCAACTCTATCTCTATCTATGTTCTGCTTTATAAGTAAGCCCCATCCTTTAATTAAAACTATGCAATCTATTACACAGAAACCAGTAATCCAAAACGCTCCAAAAGACAGTAATAAAGGCATTTGGATCTCAATATCTTAAATCTGCTAAAAATCATTTAAACAACAAACCCAATAGGAATGTTTAGCCACCAGTTTGGATTCAGATAGGTTAGTTACCATCAAGTACATTGTACTGTTTTATTATTACAGAGAAAAGGGAAATTATTAAGAAAATTAGAACGTCTTGCTTAAAATTTACTTTGTGTCCGTACTTATGTTGAACTATAAGAAAGTACACAAACATAACATTACATAACATAACATTCTAAATAACAGTTTCAGTAGTCATACAAATATGCAAATAGACCAGACCCACCAAACAAACTTTTGGTTGACCATGATATACAAATAGTAACGAACGAATCTGTCCCATTTCGTTTCACCGAAAAATTTGCAAAACTGCTAAAAAATTTGCAAAACGGTGACCCTGGCACCTAGGAACTTCTGATTTATCGGGTGCTACTTGCAGTGTTAGGATTTTGTTTTCTTCTTTTATTTTGTTTACTGCATTCCTAAAGCATATTTAGCACCATAATTTCTGGATGTTTGTATACATACTTTCTTCCTATAACCAGAGACATTCATTGTATATTTCATTCATTACATGTATTAAACTGGCCATTGTAGTAGTTTCTGTCTATTTTCATATAATATATGTACTTCAGGGTCCCTCTGATGTTGGGGCTCTATCTGGGCAGCCTATGGGCATTTTTTTTTTTTTACATTGAAACCAGGCGAAAAAGTTTGCTCATCACTGCTTAAAACATATAATTGTATTTAATGCATTATGCATGTATGTATCAACTATCTACAGCCTCATATTATATATGTTTGTCTTCTCTTATTCCTTATTGTGATACTTCCTTGCTAAAATAAACAGTAAAAACACAGAATAAGAAGGATACACAAACATAAATATAGAAAGATTAGTATAATTAATTGTGATGAGCATATTATTTTTTGCCAGGAATGGATCTGGTGCTTTTGGGGGATTTATTTTTTTGCACTTTGGCCCACCATGGTATATATGCCCATGAGATTATATACATGTTTATTAGTGACAATATCACAGTAATCATAACTGCTATATAACTGCCTATATCAGTGCATATAGAATATGACATATTGTGTCATATTCTATATGCACTGATATAGGCCAAGCATTGGCCCGTTTGAATTTCTGCACACGTAACAGCATTGGCTAATTACATAATGGTTTGGAAATGGGGATTGGGCACCTTTTTCACTCTGTTTAGATTGCAAGGGTATTTATATGTGAGATGATACACCGTTGTTTTATCCTTGATAAAGGTCCTAATGAGGACCGAAACGTTGGTTTTTAAACAATGAGTTTTCAATAAAAATTTTTTTTTTGAATTTTAAGGGTGTGCCGGCCATGGATTATTTCATGCTATATATATATATATATATATATATATATATATATATATATACAGTGTTTACAGTGTGCAAACTATTAAAGCTGAAAGTAGACATAATATTGCTTTGCCCTTTAGAGTTTATATATATAGTCTAGTTAAAGGGGATATTATCCTGCTTCCTAAATCTTTGATTGTAGTTGCTTTTATTTAAGATTTTGTTATAACTGCAGTATCAATCTTACTTAATAAGGCATGGAAGAAAGAACAAGGTTGAAATAAATTCAGAAATTCAGGGGAAAAAAATGTATGGCCAGTACCCAAATGGATCTCATTCCAACAAACCACAAAGTAACTTACACCACTCACACTGTCTGAAAAAAGAAATGTTATGTTTTTCCTTGTACAGTGTTGCCAAGACACTAATCAACTGAAGGAAAGCAGCACGATGACAGTAGGATGGAAACTTGAGTAACGCAGCGTGCTGGCTTTTACCATTTTGGTCATACATATTAACAACCAATCTAGTAGCTAATAGTGTCAGAGAGGGTCTAGCTTTGCAAAACAAAGTATAACAATGCAGGCTCAAGTTCTAAATTATTGTCATTATCCTGTTGCTTGTGACACCATTTGGGGTCACATCTTTTTAGGATAGCCATACACAATTTATATATATATAAAATATATAGTACATTTAATCAAACATATATTAATTGCTAGCTATTAAGATAAAGATCCATTTAACCCCATTCTTATTTTGTATAGTAAAAAGTATGGGATGCAGGAGGGGCAGCCTTTAACTATGCTGAGTAAGAATTAGATAAAACAATTCTTTACCTTAAACATAAGACAACCAATAGTTTTAAATGCAGATGTTGATGTAATTTGTTACTATGAATAACCAAGATTATTTGGAACTTGCCTTTTTAGCATATTGACTAATTACTATGCATTCATTATCCTCCTCTTTCACTTCCTGGGTAATTGGAATTCTACATTAGTTTGAAATAAGAGCTACTTTTTATTTTTTAATTCCTGTCTGTGTGACTTGTCAGTGCCTGCTATTATTTCTTGTTGGTGTAGGATCCATTATGCAGAATTCTTGGGTCCTGGGTTTCCCAGATAAAGTGGTTTTCCCATAATTTGAAGTGCCACAAATATATAAACATTAAAAAAACCCAATAGGATTGGTTTACCACTAACATGGATTTATGCTAGCTTTCATACCATCAAGTAAAATGTATTATAAAATGTATGTGTGATCAGGGAAAAGAAAGAAATCAGTGAAAAATTAGAATTGCTTGCTTTGAAATTACTGAATGTACATGAAACTGTTAGGGAATAATTATATAGCTGTATAAAAACCGACACTGAAATACAAGTTTCTTGCTCCACTTTTAGCACAGCAGTTGAAGGTGAATAATATAAGTCAAAATAAAGTAAAAAAACAAACTGCACAAATCTAATAAACTAGTTAGTTCTTACTAGTTAGTTTTTCTGCATAAGGACTTTTATAAATAGTGCACCCAGGTCTTTGACATCCAGCGTTTATGCCAAAGGAAAGCTCAGTGTTAGTTTAAGCCTTGCTGTGTATAAATGTGTGATTTATTTTATGCCAAATTTTATGCTTTTGTGGCGTAAAATGAAATACACATGCTCTTTGATCTATTTCTAGACTTTTATTACTATAAAACACCAGCATATTCTGTTTATTAAAGATAATACGGATTTTTAAGATAACTTTACTTTGATTTATTCTTAAATATATATAATGTTTGTTTCTATTTGTAATCTTTTACATCGATAGACCCTAACTGTGACATGCTATGGGCCTGCCATGTTGCTCATGATTTGGTCATATTTCTTCATCTTGTAACTGATCTTGTTGGCAGCTTATAAATCTATTCTCCATCTGTAAAATATAGGAAGGAAATGTAATCTACAGGAAAACTTCCCGTTCCTTATCTAGCACATAAACACACAAACTGATATGCATAAAATCATTTCCCAAATATATGCTAGCGTATTATATATATAAATATATCAGGTACCTACAATCTGAACATTTGGAAAATTAGTTCTCAAGTTTGTTCTTTAACAATCTAATCATCTGCCAATAAATAAGTATTTGATCCTTTTTCCAAAGATTTATTATCTTGGCATAGAGCAGAACTGCTGGGTCTCCCATGAGTGATTATCCAGTAACAACATGATCCAATGTAATCCAAGTATATTCTGATGCCAAGAACATATGGCCAAATGTGACCTCTGTTATACATATATTCTACAAGAGTAAAGAAGAATTTATTTTTAGCTGTGACTTTAGAAATGTACTTGCAAAAATGCAATAGCAATAAGAATATTTACCATCACTAATGCAAATATTAATTAGAAGTACAGGTATGGGATCTGTTATCCAGAAAATTCCGAATTACAGGAAGACCATCTCCCATACATTCCATTATAAGCAATTAATTCAAATTTTTAAAAATTCATGTAATAATAAAACAGTATTGTGTGCTTCATTCCAACTAAGATATAATTAATACTTAACACAAAACAATACAAGTAGGGGTATATTTATCATGTTGTGTAAAAAGTGGAGTGAAGCATTACAGGTGATGTTGCCCAGGGCAACCAATCAGCAATTAGATTTCAACAGTTAGAAAACCAAAGCAAAGCATCTGATTGGCTGCTATGAGCAACATCACCAGTAATACATATTAACATATTAAGTTAGGTTGAAAAAAGACGTACATCCATCACGTTCAACCATAATGTCTATATATAACCTGCCTAACTGCTAGTTGATCCAGAGGAAGGCAAAAAACCCCATCTGAAGCCTCTCTAATTTGCCGCAGAGGGGAAAAAATTCCTTCTTGACTCCAAGATGGCAATCGGACCAGTCCCTGGATCAACTTGTACTAAGAGCTATCTCCCATAACCCTGTATTCCCTCACTTGCTTAAATGCCATCCAGCCCCTTCTTAAAGCTATATAATGTATCAGCCAGTACAATTGATTCGGGGAAGGAATTCCACAACTTCACAACTCTCACAGTAAAGAAACCTTTCTGAATATTTAAACCGAACCTCCCTTCTTCTAAACGGAGTGGGTGCCCTTGTGTCAGTTGGAAGCATTAGAGAGGTTATTATATGATCCCCTTATATATTTATACATAGTTATCATGTCACTTCTTAAGCGCCTCTTCTCCAGTGTAAATAGACCCAACTTGGCCAGTCTTTTTTACATATGGGGGTAAAGTCTGATTACCCCTTTTTATTACGAAATGCACCAGAGTGGATTACTTTTTGGTTATTAGGGATTCATTAACTGGATGCCATGCCGCAGCCTACCTGTGTGCTATCACATTAATTCTGCCTAATGTATCAGGCAGCACTATGACCTTGTTACTATTTCAGTGACTTCACTGTCTTCAGTAATGCTTCACTCCACTTTTTGCACAGCATGATAAATATACCCCTTAGAGTACAATGAGTGCTGTTGAATGCTGTTGTGTGTTGTTGCATGGTTTTGCATGACAGGATCAGATAAAATTTGACCCACAAAATCTCCAGTGGAGTTTGAGCAGGAGCGTGCTTGGAAATCCGGTGTCATTCTGGGTGAAACATTTTATAAGGACGGCCATTATATACCTATTATTAAAGCAGTTCTGATTTTGATTTTGCACTAAAAAAATCAAGTGTTAATGACCATTTAAAATGGTACATATAAACAATGGTGTATATAAACAATTTGGGTGATGTTTATATACAAAAATACACTCAAAAAATTAGTTTTCTAGAAAGTTCCAAATTACAAAAAGGCCATCTCACACAGACTGCAGTTTAATTAAATATTTCAAACTTTTAAAACATATTTCCTTTTTCTCTATAATTATAAAACAGTACATTGTATTTGATTCCAGCTAATAGATAATAAATCCATATTGGAGGCAAAACAACAGGAAAACTTCAAATTGTCTGATATCTTACACGTAAAGAAGCTATCCTGTTTTAGTGGGTAATTTAAAGGCAGTGTTCAACCCATGAAGAGGTGTCCCTCCCCAAGCACTCCCTTTAGTACATAAAAGTCCCACTCTCTTTAAAGGAGAAAGAAAGGTAAAAACTAAGTAAGCTTTATCAGAAAGGTCTATGTAAATACAGCCATAAGCACTCACAGTAATGCTGCACTGACTTATCTGTCAAAAGATTTCTTGTGTCTGTAATTCATGTGCCAGAGACACACAGCTCTCTGTTCTCTGCTCTCTCCTGCTCCCCCCTCCCTCAAGAATGTTAAGAACTCACTCCCCCACCCCTTAGAAATGTGGTTTTGAGCCAATCAGCAGGAAGCTGACTCACAGTTTTACTAACTGAGCATGTTCACTTGGTCTGGGTGTGCAGGAGTGAGGCATTATGGGAACTTTCTTTACACAGCTCAGCATTTTTTCTTCCTGTTTGGCTTCTGATCTTCTGAACAGGTGAAATTTGGGGAGACTTAAGGGCACTATTAAGACAACTGAAGGTATGCCTGCAGTTTGAGATTAACTCTTTACTAGCCTTTCCTTCTCCTTTAAATTATTTCTCCCTTGAAGTATCAACTCCCTGGCAAAAGCTTTGGTTTAACATACACACCACAAGACCTGTACCATTTCCATAGTTGACTGGTTAGTAATTACTTATGTCAGTACCTTCCTAGTTATGGCTTTCTCACTGAGGTGCTCATAGAAGTACTATATTTTATTTGGCAAAAAAAAATTGAAAAATAGCAAAAAGATTCACGATACGGTGCAGAAAATGACACGTGGCAAAAAATTGTCATGCAGCAAAAAAAAAAAAAGTCACATACGGATACAAACCGTAAAAATTTTGTTCATCACTAGACATCACTAGCACTTTAAACAGTGGATTTGGGTGACCTCTTGGTCCCCCATCTTATCAGGAATGGGGAGGTACTTTAGGTGCTCCCTTCCTGTTTGGATGCCAGATTTGACTTCTTCTTAATCTTTAAATAGAGATTTCCTTCTGCCAGGATTGATCTCCCTGCCCAGTGCCTCTGCCACTAGGACTTGCTACAGAAGATATGCCACAACAGTATTCATTTATACCTGTGTAATGCAAACTTATACATGGCATCCCACAAAGACTGAATGCATTTTTTTTTTATTTTACATTTTTGTTTATTCAGTTTCTAATGTTTTTGATTAAAAGACAATAGGAAGGGAATCAAAATGTGATTAACTATGTACGGAAGAGTGTCATTAGATAACAAATAACATTTTTAACAAATACAATGCTTATCTTATTATATTTAATTAGCTTATAATTACTGAAAGATAACACGTCTATGATTCATAAAAAATGTAGATTGCTGGTATTTTTATTTACGCTTCACCAAAAAAAGTAATGTACATATCATCTTCTGAAAATCAGTTGTTTGATAACAGAGAATGCTGATGATCAAACAAGTAATCAAAATTCTATACATTTTGAAATGTAATATGTAGAAAATGCATGAGAATCTTGACATCATTCTGATCATTAAAGCAGGAACAATTACTACCATAAATAATCTAGATATTTTAAACAATATTGTTGTTCACCGTGAATTAAACTATGATAATTGCTAAGAGAGAAAGTTATTATTGCCAAAGTGTTGGCACATTAAATTAATTAGATGCCATTTACCTTCCACGTCAATTTTCAAACTGTATATAAGGAATTAAAAAAGAGACTACTGATGCAATTAGCTAAGGGGAGTGTTTACTGGAAATCTGCAATAACAATATGAAGGGACTCTTTTATTATCTATGGGTCTAAGGAGCCCTAATGTCTCTCACATAAATGTAATAGAGCTAGTAGGCAAGGGCCCAAATACATACTGTATACCCAATACATATACAGTTAGAACAGACGGCCATTATGGAGGGGAACATTATTCAGTACCCTGGAATACAGTGTTTGGATCTATATATGTATTTTACATATTATATGTATTATATGGGGGTTTAAATGTATTTTCCTGTTCTAATGCAATGGACCACTGGTCTTCTCCAAGTCTGTAAATGTACATCATTACTGTATAGCCGTGGTAATTTCTAGTAACATAAGATTCAAGATTAAAGAAAACTATACCATCAGACTGAATACTTGATGTATACTTGAATAGTTTACATCATATTAAGTGCCCTATTAAAGAATCTTTCCAAAATGGAATATATCAGAATATATCAGTAAACATTGCTCTTAACTGTAATAGGAAGAAGTGTGGGAATAAAAGACAGAACCTTGTCCATTAATTGGCTGATGATACCTCGCATGTTTGTGTACACTGTTAATGGTATGATCCCAGGGTACTTAAAATGGCAATTTTCTATTTAGTATTACCCATACTACTAAAAAGTATATTTTTATGAAACAATAGTTTATTTAGATGGAGCAATGTTTTACACATGAGTTGCTTATGCAATACATTTTATAGAAACCTAAATTGTTCAGGTTTTAAGGTTTTCCTTTGAAAGGTTTGGTAAAAAATTATTGGTTTGCATTGATTACACCCAGACCAAGTTAAAGATGGTAAACATGATCATTAAAGGAGACATATTGGATAAATGAAAAAAAAAAACTAATTTTGTAGGCAATTGGTATCAGTCAAAACAGGTAATATGTCTTCAAGAGTAAAACTAGCAGTTATTATTTACCCATGTGACGTAAATGTCTGATTTCTTAAAAATATTTCCATTTGTATACTTTTGAGTTTATAATACTTGTGCTTTAGAGGTGCCAATAATTACTTAGAGAGAAATAACCTGAATTTAGGCTTCACGGAACACCTGCCCATGCCCTCCTTCAGAGGAAATCTGAGCTCACCTCATCCCTTTTGGTGGTGTTTTGACTCCTAACTGCACAGGATGTTCAAATCTGCCTTCCTCTGAATAGCATTTAAATCCAAGAAATGACTACTGAGCATTCGGGGAGGTTAATTCTCCATCTTGTCAGTGTTTTGGACACTTGATAAATTGGCCCAAAGTAACCCTGGTGAACCAAGATAATTTGTTGAAGGGCAGTGTAGAATGTGGCAGAATCTACTACCTGGATCTAGCTACTTCCCAGTTTCCCTGAAGGGTCAGTGTAAATTATAATTATCTAACATGCTGAAAACGTGTATGACCCTTAAATCAAGCAAAGAGCTTTATTTTTTAAGCAATTAGGGTGCGATTATATCACAATCTGCAACTGGTTAATTGAGAATTTGTCAGTATTTTTAACTACTATGGTAATGTACCAGCTCTAGGAAATGCTTTGTATTCTGCTTGCACACAAGCTGGAAGACATAGTTAGTCAAGATAAGTATCCCTAGTCACCAGTAGATCAGCTAGCAGTATTATCAGCAGGATTATTTAACAGGCTTTTTTTCCCTAAGTCATTAGTATGACAATATATCACAATATGCAATACAGGTATGGGATCCCTTATCCGGAAACCAGTTATCCAGAAAGCTCCGAATTACGGAATGCCCGTCTCCCATAGACTCCATTTTAAGCAAATAATTCAGAATTTTAAAACTGATTTCCCTTTTCTCTGTAGTAATAAAACAATACCTTGTAATTGATCCCAACTAAGATACAAATAATCCTTATTGGATGCAAAACAATCCTATTGGATTTAATTGCTGTTTTATTGATTCTTTAGTAGACTTAAGGTATGGAGATCCAAATTACGGAAAGACCCCTTATCCGGTATACCCTTGGTCCCGAGCATTCTGGATAACGGGTCCTATACCTGTATCATATGAATGCAGGATCAGCACTTTCTTTTAACTAAATCTAATTAAATTGGTTTAGTTTATATATAGTATATATATGCAGTATATAAAATCCATTTGGTTCCATGGTATACAACAGATATTAATGAATTGCCAAGACCACCAATTTGATTTCCCTAAATGGAGTAGCATTTTCAATAAAGTACAAATCTGTAAGCCTGTGTCTTCCGAATTCACATGATTAGTGGATGTCATTTTGAAAATCCCATGACTTAAGCAAGGATGCCCATCTCAGACCCACATCATTTGTGAACTACAGTGACCAGCATCTTCTGCAAATCATTTATTATGACTTGACATACCTTTAGTAAGGAAATTACCTTTAATGCTGGTTAATTCTTGGAATTCTATTTTAAAGAAATTAATTCCCTGTGATGCCCTTTAGGTCAACTGTAGCCTTTGAAAAGTCATTAACCTTCCCTTGACACCAACATTTTGATTGTTAGCGCTATAGGATGTGGGTCTGATTGTAATTGAATAGTTAGTCTTCAATAAAGCTTATAATAATAAGCATAGTTTAATACACAACTGGACCCTCATCTAATAGGTGTCCATACAAATTGTTTTTCAAACAATATAAAATGTTGTGAAAGATCTTTCTTCATCTACACATATAAATGGGGGCACTAAAATAATATAAAAAAAACCTGTTACATTTGGGTGATGTACTTTATGTACCATTTCTTTATAGGGGTAGAATTTTTTGTGTTTTATTTCCTTCTTTAAAACTGATTATTTTGTTTTCAACCTAAAGCAGAAGTCCTTTGTTTATCTGCATTTCTGTGCTTGACAAATAGGGGAAAATTCACAGTGCAGTCTGCACAGTGTACTGATAAAACTCACAATAAAACCTATTTTGAGATTGTAGGTAATATTACAAGCTTTTCTTTTGCATACGGATGAGTAACCAAAGGGCTCCAGATATAAACAGCATTATACAAACTACAAGCAGAATATTAAATAACAGTCGTTATGTTGAAATATCTGTGTTTTCTAGAAATCCAAACGGGGCACAGTCTTCGGAAAACAGATGGCCTGTCTTCACGCTCGATGAGCAGCATTACCTTATGTTAGGCACAGAAGACTCAAAGACAAATCGGAAAATGCGTGCCAAACAGTGCAGATTCTGGAACAATTTCTATCCCAAAGTCCTGCAAATCACAGGTAAATGTTCAAAGCAGAACAGTCCTGAGTAATTAAAAGTTTCAGTAAAAGCTTTTAGAAGTATGCTTGCCAAAACAAACAAAAAAAATTACAAATTGATGTTGTACTGATTCCACTTTAATGGTCCTACCCAAAAGTTCACAAGGTTATCCATTAAATCAATGAATTTTGGCCATTTATGAGTGACTACATTGGTGTACCATTAACTGGATATTCTTATATTTGGCCCAGAAAACATTAATGCTGATAAAAAAGGCAAACAAACATAATGATTGAAACAAACTACAAAGACAAGAAAAGGTTTTGGGGAGTTATTTAAGGGAAACCTAGTAACTTCGTTATAATGATATTATACAGAAATAGTAACTAACCTGCACGATATTGCAAACATTATGAACCTATGTATCGTTGGCACAGGGACCCTATGCAAACTTTTAGGGCAGATTAAAGTATAGAACTGTATTTTTTTTAATCAATGGAGCAACAATATAAAAGTACTTGTACTGAATATATAAATCCTGAAGATAGGGAAGTACTGTACTGGTCGAAAGAAAATGACTCCTGTCATACATTTGCCACAGTGTGTATATTGTTTACAATAATAATGTACTTCATATATTTTTTTTATAAGTCAGGCACATTCCCTTTTCCTATTAAGCAGTGCTTAGAAGATATTTAGAAAATGGATGTCAATATAATTTGGTCTAGATGTTACAAAAAATCGAAAGCACAAGGACACAGTATTCCCAAACCCAAGATTTTAATACATGAAGTTTTACATTACATCTTGTGCAAGGACCGTTTATTTTAATTATGGCTGGAACGGAACGCGCTAATCCTGCTTTATTAGCAATAGGCTCATTTCTGTCCAGGGTAGTCATTTCACACAGATTGATGAGGTCAGTGCTAATAAGATGCATGACTTGCGATTTGATTTGTGACCTTATCACTAAAAAAGTAAACACGCGGCCACAATGTATCACACAGCCTGTCCTTTCAGTGTCTTTCATATTTTGAATTCCCCCATGGCATTGGAATTGCTATATGGAACTGAATTACTGTAAAACAATTAATACAATCAATGTATGTGTAGAAACGTATGTCTGGAGATGAGACTTTTGTCACCAGCATTTATTTCTATAAAAGCTTGTTTAATTTACAAAGAGTGAGATAAATGCCCCAAATTAATGTATACAAGGACACTCACAGGTTCTGACCTCATATGTTTTCCCAGTTGTGTTATTTCCACTGATATTTTCCATCTCTCCCTGGGCTGCATTCACTAAGAATGGAAAAATAGATTTGAGATAGTGACTACTGCAATTCAGTGCAGGCAGAAGTTGTGCAGCTCTGGCACATTAAATATCATCTGTCCCAATATAGTGCCAGCTTCATAAAAAGGCTGACTCAGGTGTGACTCAGTTATTTCCATAGCTGGCAGGCCTGTGTGTCCTTGCAAGAATAGCATACCCTGCCTCCAAGCATGCACACACATACATGTATCCACAAAAATACACGCATCATATTTTGTTTATTTGTTTACCTTGCCTCCTGTCTTACTGGAAGATGAGGCAAAGGCATTGGATTCCCAATAAATGGTGTAAGAATTCCTATATTTAGTGTAAATGACAAGTCAACCCCAAAAATATGTTTTTGCCTAATAAAAGAAAACATAATTCTAATATGAATTTATTAAAAAATTTCAGTGCTTTAAAAGTTATTTGTAAATGTAATTGCTATAAAAAGCAGCATTTGCTGAACTCCTGGATGTTACTTTTTAAACAATGTTGCAAAGGTCAGTCTCCTCCAGCAAGGCAGGTCTGTCAGTCTGCTGGTTTGTGTTACATTGTTTCAAATGCCAGAGCCACCAGGGCAGAGAATAGAAAAGGACAGACAAACATTGCTTTTAATAGCAGTTATATATACAAATAACTCCAAAACTATCACAAATTTGTAATGAATGTATATGGCAAAGTCGCTTAGAAGTTTGTTTTTCTTTTTTAGGCAAAAAATTATATTCTGGGTTGATTTGTCCTTTAATGATCTTTGCTTAAGGTTGATGGCACAGAGCATATGACAGCTAGCAGAGAAGTGCCCAAAACTGTCTGTGCAACCGACCTTGCATTTGAATAGGAAATGCATCTAGCAGGCATTTAAGGACTGAAATGCATCAGTCCTGGTACAAGTTGGACACCCCTTGTGTTATCAGTCTGGAGGATTATACAAATGGATCCATGTCAATATGATTATTATTAACTCTTTTGGTCCTAATTACTTGTGTGAAACATACATCTGCCTATACAGATACCTTTTAAAGGGGTAGTGTACCTTTAAGTTAACTTTTTGATATACTATAGAATGCCCCATACCTAGCAACTTTGCAGTTGGTTATTACTATTGTTACTTGGTATTCCTTATCTTTCTATTTAGGCTCCTTCCTACTTATATTCCAGACTCTCATTCACACTACTTCCTGGTTGCTAAGGTAAATAAGACCCTAGCAACCAGATAGCTACTGAACTATAAACTGGAAAGCTTCTGAACAAAAAGCTAAATAAGTGAACACCCCAAATAATAAATACATGAAGACCAATTACAATTTTTTTTAGAATATCAATGTCTATATTATACTAAAAGTTGATTTAAAGGGTAACAACCCATGTAAGACTTCCATCCAGCAACACCCTCATTCATTTCATGTTACCTTGGCTTTAACTGAATTGCTCTTTTTTTACATGCTTAACTTGCATAATACTACAGGTTTTTATCTACAGGTTCATTTTTTTATTAAGTACCCTTTTGAGACATTTTTTAAAATATGAGCCTTAGTGAGTTTTCTTATATATAGACTTAAATTACAGTAACATGTTTTAAACTGAAACAACATCTACTTACCTCTCAGTCTTCCTGTAGGTCTTTTGTATAGAAGAAAACATGTGATATTTTTAGTGAGTAAGATTTGAGGTATATGAGGGCATACCTAGGTGTAATTGGCTGTTCAACGGTTTGATCTAGATTGTTCCAAATTCTAAATTGGAATGCAAAGTCTATGACTAAGAAATATTATTGTGAATCAAATGAACATTTTTCATATATAGAACCAATTGAGCTTAACTGGACAAAATTGTTGGCATAAGGGAAATGTAAAGGGCTGCGGAGAAACAAGGAGCAAGTAGTATTTGTTTTAGAATAAACAGAAACTGACAGAATTATTTAATTGCAAAGTTCATTGCTCCTATTCCACCACTTGATAGTGTGTATTAATTCAGTTTTGCACATTCCAGAGGAAATGGATTGGATGTTCTGAGAATATTCTTTATGTCACAGGAAATGTTGGGCTTTTGCTCAGTGATAAATTGCAACTTTCACAGATACTGAAAATGCAAAATGTAAGGCAACCCTGCACAATATATCTCAGCAACAGTAAATGTCATGCATCTAAAGAATACACATCTGAATCTATAGCAGCGCACAGTAATTCTCAGTAAGTAAAAATATTCCATGCACCAAGATGGCTTTAATTATGCAGTTAGCTCGAAGCTTGGAGAAGTAGAATTACATCTTATTATGAATAATGATAGCTGTACTAAACATTATTGCATCTGCAACACCTAGCGTTAATGAAGTGTGGTGTTCTCCTTAAAAGTAATTACAATTCTCATAAGGTGGAGGCAGCCCCTTAGATTCGAGCTGGATGTCATAGTCTTATACACATAGTTGTCACTGCAAACTAGTCCTATAGTAAACCGAAATTCTGGAATGCGTGTCCTTATTCAGTTACATAGTTAAGTTGGATTAAAAAAGAAAAAAGACCATCATGTTTAACCCCTTCAAACAAACCCAATGAACATACTATAGACACATACAGACCTATCCACACACTATCCACTTACATATATACTTATATACTATACACTTAACTATATATACCTATATATATCTTCCATCCCCTTTACCAGTTTAGTTGCACGTCTCTGCACTCTCTCCAGCTTATTAATCTGTTTATTAAGACTGGATTCCAAAACTGCACTGCATACTCAAGGTGAGGCCTTACCAAAGACCTATAAAGAGGCAAAATTATGTTTTCATTCAATGAGTTGATGCTCTTTTTATGCAAGACAGCACTCTAAGCACTGAATGAAAGTGCTTAGAGTTATACAGCTTGTTATCCACAAAAATTCCATGATGCTTCTCATTTTAAGATACTCCCAACACACTACCATTTAGTGTGTAATTTGCATTATTGTTATCCCTTTAAAGCGCATTTATCAGCATTGAACCTCATTTGCCAGTTTGCTGGCCAGTTCTTCTATTTAGTCCCATTGCTCTGCATAAAGTGTGCCTTAATATTAAATGCACAATTGCCAAAAGAAATAACATATATATTAATATGTTATAGTATCCTTCTGCTCAAAGTTCTTATGCTGTGTAAACATGCTCTAGAGCAATATTTCTGGTTGCTTGAGTCAGAACTGCAGATCATTTTTTTTTTGTTAACTAAGCAGAAACATGTAGACATTGCAGACTGAGCCAGTCCTAACTCATTGGGACCATATGACAAAGTCAGAACTTCCTGTTAAAGCCTGGCAGCAAGTCTGCACCACAAAATCAGTTATAGCATACCATGCACATGCAATAAAATTCATTTGACTTTACAGAATTGTTTGTAGTTCTTTGTGATGCTTTTAGCTGTTGTTGCTGTTTTTTTATGCGAAGGTTCCTGTCAATCTGTCTATTTAAATTATGTACATTAGGTTAATTTAAACCATGAAGAAACTTTTCACCCTTGACAAATAGTGGATGTTTCTAGGTCTTACAATGTACAGTCTTCAATTTTTCTAAGTAGTAGCATTTATCACTCCTCTACAAAGAAAACCAATTTGCAATGTTTATTACCAATAAACCACAGCATATGCTGGGTCATCTGAGACAACAAAAAGGATATAGAACAAACTATATCATAAAAAATGGAACATCCAGTATGAGAAACATTCTTTAAGCAAATAAAACACAAAGCTGTATAAACACACTGAAGCTAGCAGTCAGGGGCCACGTAATACAATATATTTCATTTTTGGTGCATTGTGAACACAATATAAGACTGATATAATAATAGCAACTAATGAAAAGGAAGACGACAAAACAAACTTTCCGAATACACTGGCTTAGATACAGTTATAAATAATTACTGTTATTATTAACACATATTTACAAAGATCACTGTAAAATAAATGGGTGTACACATTAAACATGCAAGACATATGAAAATAATTGATACATGAGGTAAAGAGGACCCTCACCATAAGAGCTTATGTTCTAAAAGGAGAAGGGGTTGGAACACAAGGGGGCAGATTTCTGAATGTGTAAAGTTAGAGCTTTACACAGTAAAATTCTAGCACTTTATTCATTTTGATGGAATTTTTAAAAGCATATTAATCAGTGGGTTAGGAAGTTCACCATTTCATAAATATACCTCTAAAAATCTCATAGCAGTGAATATAGAATGGTGGTATTTTACTGTGGTGAGCTCTAATTCCAAACCTTCATAAATCCTCCCCAAGGTGTGAGGATAAGGTAGATCATGAGTTGGCAAAGTGAGTTGGCTTTGAATTTAGCAGCACATAATTTACAATGAAGCTATGCTAGCCTAGATGAGGGTATGCCTCTAGAGATCTTTTGAAAACAGAATGATTGAGAGAAAGTCAGACAGAATGTAGGAGAAATTTGAGAGGAGAGGTGCAGCCCTTGAATGTCAAGAAGTTGTTAGTAAGGCATTAAGGAGTAAATCAGTAGAGGAGCGCAACAAGCGGCATCATGAGTATATGGAGATGAGCAAAATGGCATGGCAGAGCAGGAGTGGAGGTTGAGGTGTTTGAACCAAGCCGTGCTATTCATTATTGACAGGAGAGGTAACAGTCTCTAATGGAGATCATCTCATAAAGAGTTACACAATTCGATGCACAATATAATGAGAAGTTGTGTGCAAGTTTTTTTCTTAGTTGTATGCAAGTTGTTTTTTTAATTCCATGAAAAAAAAGCAGAAAAAAGCACAGCCAGAAATATTCTGCTGTGTTTTCTTCTTAAAGGATAACTAAAACCTAACTGAAGTAGGGCACACATGTTGTACATTATATTTTGGGCTCCTGTACCAGCCCAAGGCAACCACAGCCCTTTAGCAGGGAAGATCTGTGCCCCCAAAGATGCCCCAGTAGCTCCCCATCTTCTTTTCTGCTGATTCACTGCACAGGCTCTGTGCTACTGTCACTTACTGAGCTTAGGGACCAATGTGCAATATACTGTATTTACAGAATATAAATGCCACAATATAAGACTGATTAGAAATGAATACAGATAATTACTACATGGCAGTTCAAAAACAAGTGCAATAAGCATCAGACTTTAATATATACATATATATATATATATATATATATATATATATATATATAGTACACAGGGAGGAGCACACCCTATACAAGTCCAAATGCCCTTGGTGCACACAGGGGCTTGATACAAAAGAAAAAGTGTTTTTATTGAAAAAATTCCAACATTTCGAGCACAACCAGTGCTCTTCCTCAGGGACAAACCAACAGACCCTATCCCATCCTCCCTGATGAAATGTCGGATGAATAAAAAACCATGATTTAATACTTTTTGTAAAACTTTTATTTTTCCTGATGATGCAGTCTTAAAAGTCCTGTGAGTGCTGGCCTCCATTGCAGTTGTATTTGTATTTTTGCTTGCACTAGTGCCCGGGCATTTACTTTATTGTATGTGGTGTGCTACCTTTGTTTGGACTATATATATATATATATATATATATATATATATATATATATATATATATACAGGTATATATATATATATATATATATATATATATATATTACAGGCTAACATCATTTTCTGCTTGATACATTGCTATGACCCCTAATTTCTCAACAGCTGCTTAAAGCACAATAAGCATGTGAGTGTAGCAGTTCCAAGATGGGGAGCACTGAAGGCCTGGATCATTGCTGCTATTGAGATTACTTAGCTCTGTGGAATCTTTAATGCAACTGTACTTTTTATTTTTTTGTATTCATTATTGTACTCTGTATTTATTTATTATTGTTATCACCCCCTCTTTATTAATTTATTTTTCTGTTGCACAGCGCTGTGTATATAAGTAGCACTATAGAAATAAAAATATACTTACAGTACATACATACATACATACAGACTTGGGTGCCACTTCAGTGAGTAAGTGTAATCAATGGCAAATATAACTATATCTAGTTAACCTGTGTGCTTGTTCCAGTATGTGCATTACCACGTTGGAATTGTTTTGGCTACAAAGTGGCTGAAGAACAAATAAAAATATCTGTTGAAATCAGAAAATGGAAGTTGAACATTCTCATGAAACCCTTCTAGGCATGATCAGAACAAAACCATCTATGGGAAAACATTACATTACGAGGAAGGTCTGCTAAACAAAGATAAATATTTTGACTATTTAATTCTGAATTGCTTTGCACTAAGCGGTGGTTTGGCATTTTACCATCAATGCAATTTTCAAAGCTTCTAAACGTGTCCAGAGTACGTAGCAGGTAAATTGATAAAGCCCTCTACTCTACAGAGTACAGCCTTCTACATGGAAGAATGGAGAAATGATATCAACTCACACTCACAGATTTTAGCAAAGATTGTATGATTTATTTTAATCAAAGTAAAAAATATTTCTATTAAAAAAGGTACACTACCCTGAAGGGATAGTTCCTGGGGGATAGATCCTTTCCAAGTAAGCACAATTAACCTATTGCTAGGATGAATGCAGTAATACCACTTTATTATATATAGACGTAGGGGGAGATTTCTCAAAATGTGAGATGAGAGTTCACCATTTGATAAATTCACTTCTAAAAATCCCATAGGAATGAACAGAAATGGGTGAATTTTACTGAGGTGAGCTCTAATCTCACATTTTCAATCTGCCCCTTAGTATTCCATGCAAGTGCAAAGCTGGCATTGCCTATACAAGGATAGCAAACATATGCAGCAAACATTTTAGTGTGGTGACTTGCCAGTTCTGTCATGTAATCACTTCTTTTTATATCATCCTTCTTACACAGTTTTTTGAAGCATATGTATACTTTTTTAACAACATATTATTAACAAAGACTGTTGAAGAGTGTGGAGTAAGAAAATGCTCCTCTCGCACAGCTGTTTCCTTCTTCTGGGACATGTAATTGTTCAACTGGCTTCTGAAAGCTGAAATGAGCTGTATCTAACACTTAAAAAGCTACTGTAGATGTAAACGGCTGCCATGTTCAGTAAGCTACCTTGCAGTCCCAGAAGTATTGAGGCATGGTCTATTATAAAGTAATAATTGGTGTAATCGTTATAACATTTATTTTACACTAGATAAACATCAAAAATGGCCCCACTGTTTTACATTACCTGAGATTAAGTGAAGTCAACAGGACAAGATCAGGTGGTAAATAATCTATCGAAGGAAAAGTTGTATAAAAATATGTATAGAAAACATTTTTACATGGCTTTGACTTTTTTGTCATTGGTAACAAATTGTCAGTCTGCCGATTTAAATCACCTACAATTTGGACTTCTCCAACCCTTCCCAATAACTTACTTGTTCCACCACATGTGTGTTAAGGCATACACAGATCTACCAGGTTTGAAGTCAGGACCAAGGAGGAATCAGAGTTCCGGCAAGCAGGTATAGTCCAATATGAAATAAAAGGAACAGTAACACCAAAAAATGAAAGTGATTTAAAGTAATTATCAGATAATGTACTGTTTCCCTGCACTGGCAAAAGTTGTGTGTTTGCTACAAAAAGACTACTATAGCTAATATAAATAAGCTGCTGTGTGGCACTGGGAGCAGCCATTCAAGCTGGAAAAGCAGATAGCAGATAAGCTCTGTAGAATACAGTGGTGTTTTATCTGTTGTTTGCTATGTAACCCTTTCCTTTTCTCCTTTGAATAGCTGCCCCCATAGCTACACAGTGCTTTGTTTATATAAACTATAGTAGTCTTTCTGATGCAAATACACTAGTTGTACTATTGCAGGGCAACAGTATATTATATTTTAATTACTTTTATACACTTTAATTTTTTGGTGTTACTGATCCTTTAAGAGTCTCAGCCTGCCATAGGTCAGGCAGCAATTTAGAAGAGTCAGATCAAACAAGAAAGTCAGGAACCAGAAGATCAATCAGCATATGTAATTTAGAAAGCACCCAGGTACTCACAAGAAAAGTCCTATAATCAGGCATTGAACTCACACCCATGTGTAATTACAACACTTTTAGCCCCAGTGATAGTGTACCTTAACTAACATACAGTGTATATAGGGACAGAGAGGAGCTCTACCCTTTACTATATAGGTCAGCTACCCTGAGGGTTGGTGAAAAGTAAATATAAACCAAAGGTATTGCATTTATTCAGGAACTAGTGCAAGTACGTTATTTATTGAGAAAAATAAAAATTGAGAAAACAATATTTTCAATAAATTATGTATTTGCACTCATTCCTGAACAGTACTAAATATATATCCTGGAGTCTATAAAGTTGCCTTTGTTTAAGTACAGCCCCCCTACTCTGCCTATTGCTGAGTAACTCTACACAACTTTCTGTTATTTGTTTCTGACCCTTAAATCAGTTTACCTCCAAGTTTGTTAATCAGCAGGCTTCTGTTACACTGATGTAGAAGTCAAAACTAGCAGTGTCAAAAATAAAAACATATTTTGCATTTTACAATGAAAAAAAACATATTTTTGGGTGGATATCACCTTCCACGATTGTTCTAAAGATCCTGAAGGAGCTTTTGGTTTTCAGTTTCATGGTTACTGAAAAAGAACAAAAAGGAAATAGCAAAAAAAAGTTAAATTCAATAGTGAGAGTACATATATTATATGTATATTGCCCTCTTTATATGTACTTCCTCCTGGGCATTCCTGTATAGGGGGGGTGTATGGAGTCAGGACCAGGACCAAGCTCATTTTATTATCAAAATTTACACAATTTTATGTTCAGGCTTCAGGACATGATGGTGTTATGTAAATGGGATTTTTTTTAGGAGTTTGGAATTCATTCCCAGAATTCCTTTTGTTTATTTCTAAAAGGGAACTTTGAAACTGAATGAGAAAGGAAGATCTATGAATTCAAATGTATGGAGTTATTCAGCACATTAAGACAGGGCCTTAATTTGGGGTCAGGTTTCATGTCACACTATCTGTCCTGACTGAATCCAGACCCCTGGACTATTTACAATCCATCCTAATAAACATTAATTACTTTTATTATCTTCACAAGTTATCTCTATCTATCTGTAACTTCCTAATTTATTGCTCGTGAACACTTCTCTCTGATCTAACAGTATATATGTTGTGCCGTTCCAGTTTTCATTTGTATTTTGCCTGACGAGCTTTAGAGCTCCAAAATCTTGCAATGTATTTTTATTGTTAGCCAATATAGGTATAATTTCTACAACACTCTTGTATTTGTGTTTTTTTTTATTATTTTTGACACTGGCTAACATGGTACTACAGTTTTATGATGTTCAAAAGACAAATTCTTGGGTCTGATAAGGTTCACCAATGCACCATTCAAAAAGAAAATGTATTGATGTACATTGAGTGACTTCACCTTTAAGAACTGTCATTAGTACTGCTTTGTTTTCAATCAATGTAAATACAAAGATTCAAATTTAGATTAATTCAGCCCTTGTAATGTTTTTCAGGAAATATTGATGAAGTAGAACAACAGTGGAAAGCTGAATTCCATCGCTGGAACAATTACATGATGGACTGGAAAAATCAATTTAATGATTATAGCAGTAAGAAGGAAAGCTGCGGAGGTCTCTAATTAATAGCTTTACCCTTTAAAAAAATTACCATATTATGATAAGTTGGTATAAACATGTTGGTAGTCATTTAAGGTTTACCCATGTCGCATTATAAATGAATTAAACAGAAAATCCAAACCAATATTGAGGCCACAGGATGATTTGTGAGAAATGTGCATAGCAAGCTGGCAGCCTGGTTGCTGTTTTGGGACAGGACACTAAAGGGATTTATGAAGTGACAATCAAAAGTATAATATTGTAAAAGGTGCTGACAATAAAAGTCAGCTGCCAGCACAGCACTGTCACAAGGCAATAGAGAGGAGAGGGCTCCTTTGGAAATCTTGCCTGTAGGAATATATCTATAGGCAGTGATCAGTTTTGAAGTGAAGGAAAAGTCTACTGGCAGCAATATTTTTGAAAAGAAAGGATAACATGCTCAAAATCAGACCTGTCTATGTTTCAGTGTCCTTATTTTAACAGAGAAACACATTTCCTTAGTATATATATATATATATATATATATATATATATATATATATATTTGAAAACCTATTAACATTCAGCATCTGTACTGAAAAGACTGGAGGACAGTACCTCCAAAGTGCCCTGCTCGCTCGGTCATTTTATTGATTGTCCAGCACTGCTAAGATACTAGTCTAGATTAGAAAAGGAATAGTTGCTCCGTTTAGATTTAAAAGTAACGAGGATTAAGAAAAATAGAAGCCTATGACGGTCAACAGTCCTTTATCTTTTTAATAAATATAATATATATATATATATATATGTAGAAACAATATTTGTGTAGTGTGTATATACTAATGCATATATTGGGGCTTTACACAAGGGGGGGGGGCTATGTCAGACATCAGTTTCATTGTATTCAGTAACGTATGATTGTGTTTTTCACATTGGTCCTCTAATGCTATGTGGGCAAAATACATGTTTAAAAAAGTTATGGAATTCTGTAAGTACATACCATTATTACAGGCTTTGTTGCCCACTCAGGAACTAAAAAAAAATGTAGTTGATATAATTTTGTGCTTCTGTACTTCTGTGACTTATACAGCAATATAAGAAAGTGACTTACATTTCTACATTCTTACTGCACTAACATTCAAAGCTGAATGCTAATTGGCTAATACAGGACCAGTGCGCTTCACAGTTATTATTGTGTTTGTTCATCGGTGTATTATGTACCAATACAATAAAATATGTGGTTATTTCTATTTGGTTCACCATGATTTTCTCCTCAAAATTATTTTCTTCAAACATTCAATGCTCCGGTGTTCTGTCATTTAAAGAAAAACTATACCCCAAAACAATGTAGGTCTTTATGAAAATGTATTGCATAAAACAGCTCATATGTTAATCCCTGCTTCATCTAAATAAATCATTTCCATAAAACTATACTCTAGTAGTATGTGAAATTGGGTAATACTGGTCATTTTAAAGGAGAAAGGTCAAAACTAAGTACCGTATATACTCGAGTATAAGCCGATCCGAATATAAGCCGAGGTACCTAATTTTACCTAAGAAAGCTGGAAAAACTTATTGACTCGAGTATAAGCCTAGGGTGGGAAATGCAGCGGCTATTGCTAAGTTTCATCAAAATAAATACCAATAAAATTACATTAATTGAGGCATCAGTGGGGTATATGTTTTTAAATATTTATTTCAAATAAAAACTGTAAACTAGCTCTGTAAGTGGAGGTTCAACAAAAACAAATATTTTATAAACAATGATAAGAGTACTCAGCAACCAAACTAAAACACAAAGTGTTAATATCCTTCAAAACTATAAATAGTTTATATAGAATATAAAGTGCAATGTCTAGTGCAGAATGGGATAGGTGAGGATGGTAGATGAAGATGAATTTGGGAGCCTAGGCCAGGGCACTGGAGGGTCTGGTTGCGGGAGGCCTAATTTGCACACAAAGGAGAAAGGGTGCTAGTTTGGAGGGACCCATGGCACCCGACTCGAGTATAAGCCGAAGGTGACTTTTTCAGCACATTTTGGATGCTGAAAAACTAGGCTTATACTTGAGTATATACAGTAAGCTTTATCAGAAAGCTCTATGTAAATACAGCCATAAGCACTCACAGAAACGCTGCACTGACTTCTCTGTAAAAAGATAAGTTGTGTCTGTAATACCTGTCACATCATGCCAGAGACATGCAGCTTTCTGCTCTCTGCTCCCTCAAGAATGCTGAAAAGCGTCCGAATGCGTTTTTTTCGTAATAATCTGTATTTTGCGATTTTTTCATAAATTGTCGCGACTTTTTCGTAGTGTTACGACTTGCCCGAATTGTCGCGACTTTTTCGTAGCCTTCGCGCCGAGTACAAAAGTTTCAGATTCATTCAAGCTTCAGTATCGTGACTTTTCTTGGGCCAGGTTGGAGCTGCAGAGTGCCATTGAGTCCTATGGGAGGCTTCCAAAATTATGCAAAGTCTGAAAGTTTTGCCCGCCGTTTACGAGCACTCAATACGAAAAAGTCGGGACAATATACGAGCAAATCGTAACGGCTACGAAAAAGTCACGACAATTTACGAAAAAGTCGTAACAGTGACAAAAAAAAAGCAAAAAATACGAAAAAGTCGCAAAATGTTCAATGGTACCAGTATAAATAGTCAGTCCTTACATAAAATTATTTAATGGTTATGTAATAAAAGACACTAAGTTTGCCCTGAAGCAGTAAACCTAAGCAACCACTCAGCAGGTAGCATTTACCGGTGTAAACATTTTATTGGTTTTTATGGGTTACTACTCTTGGGCAAACTTAGTGCCTTTTATTACATATGAGTGTAAACAATTTGCAGACCCAAAAGACACCAGAAATTACTGGTTCCCCAAAAAGTGGGCAGCAATATTTTTTAGAAAAGAGTCAGGAGGGATCATTTATGACTGCAATTTCTATTTGCATAGTGTTTAAATCTACTCAAACTTAAGAGCACGTTGTAAGTATTCTTAATTCGAAAAATGTGTGTAGTAATTTGTATCCATATTGTTGCATACCTTTATGCAGTTCTGAGAATACTGCTGCATTTAAAAGATGTACTTTGCACTGTGTTTATAAATTATGTGCCAGCCTCTAGGTGTAAGTTATGCAGGGGGTTTAGTTACACGTTTCTTACTACAAAGTTGCTAGGTCACCATATGGTGGTCCTAACTATTTTCTTACTTGGGTCTATAAAAAGCCCATACTAGCCTGCAGGTCTCCAGTTGGACAGCCCTGATTCTAAAGTATACTTCTAAGCTTTGCAAAACTTATTTGGGGTAGAAACAGGAAGCCAGAATACTGTCTGGTGGAATGATTGGTGCAATTATCAGACCACAAACCTATCAAGCTCTTTGGGAAAAGAGGGAAAAAGTCAGAGAAAAATGCCCTTTAAGCCAATTGTGGCTCTTAAAGCTAAATTTCACCTGAATATTTAAACAGTGACAGCTAGAAAGATGAAATTGTCATAAAAATAATGTTATGACATTCTCTATATATCAACTATAAATTCTGATCAGTGCTACCTGGGTGAATAAACATATCAGAATTGAACACTAGTTTATATTATTGTGTACATTGTAAATTAAAGGTTATTATAAGTCATGGAGGCATTCCAAAGGCCTTGTGCTTTTATACTGGTTATGGATCTCCAAAGTTACTTCTACTAACCTTTGCAACAGAAGTACATTGTAGGTTATTATTATTATGTCATGTGACAAAAATGACATCACTAATTGTCATTGTAAAGGAAATTGTTAAGGACAGTAGAAGCAGGCAAGTGAAAGTAGTGTGAAACCACACTAAAATAAAATATTATGATAATGTTCAACTAATTACAATCCACTGTGTATAATCAGTGCTGGGTTACTGGGACTGCTTATGACCAGACCATAAAAGTCAAAGCTGATTCTTTTTGCATCTTTTTGATCCCATTGCGAACTGTAGCATGTGCGTCATATGCTGAGTGCCCGCTCCAAGTACTCCTGCTTGGTTCCTATGTACTTGGAGGCCACTATATGGTAAAAAAAAACATGCCTTCTGGTAGATTTATAAGAACATAGTGATCTGCTTTAATCTACAGAGAAATCTTCACTTCTGAGGTGGTGGAGAATTCACTGCGCAGTGGGGGATAAGAATTTATAAAGCGTTGGAAGCTAATCTAATCAGTACAGCTGCTTAGGCCTTCTGAGTGAATACAATAAAAGTAAATAGATGTCAAAATTCATAGACGGACCTTTACCACACTCCAGTATATAAACAGATCACAACTAGCTCACTAATTTTTACCATCCATAAAAATAACTCAGAACATAAAAATACAGACTGATAAAAAAAAAGGAAGAAGGCCCTGACAGCTTAAATCCTAAAAGCAGACTTGGGAAACAAAAGAAACAAAAGGTCTCTGTTTCCAAGGAAACAGACACACGCAAAATGTTCCATTGCTAGTGTTTTTTGTTTCAGAAGTAGCATAGTAATAAAACTGTAATAATATATTCTCAATGTTGCTGATAATGATCACAACAATTATTTATTTTATCATTAAAATTAATAGTTTTAAAGTTTATTTATTAGGGATGCACCGAATTCAGTTTGGGATTCGGGCCGAATCCAGGCTTTTTTTGAAGAGTTCAGTTTCCGCAGAATCCGTGGTCCCGACCGAACCGAATAGGAATCCTAATTAGCATAAATTAGCAGATGCTAATTAGCATTCGGAAAGTGCCAATTTTTAACCCCTTCCTGTCATAATTACCATATATTAATTAAGATTCGGTTCAGGATTCAGCCAAATCCTTCAGGGTGGGTTCGGGGGTTCGGCCGAACCCAAAAAAGTGGGTTTGGTGCATCCCTATTACTTATGTAGCACAAACATATTTCTTAGTGCTATCCAATTTATTTGGAGAAATCCAGGGTCAGACGGAGCCAGTGGGACAGGAAAAAACCCGATGGGTCCTGGCTTTAGTGGGCAGGGGCAGTAGTGCAGGACCCCTTTATTAGTCTGGGTATCAGATTTCTCCATACAAATGTAGAGTACAATTAATACCAATCTGAAGTTGGTGTTAAGTTTTTTGGGGTTATTAACTCCATGTTGCTAAATGAATATTGCAAGCTCAGAAAGATGAAGATACACAGGCAAAATAGCTTTTCTTCAAGTTTTTGAAGTAAAATATACAGTGGAAAAAAACATTTTGTGAACATATAACTCCTGTTTAACTCCAATTTATTTTTTAATGCCACTGTGTATTCCCCCAGAATACCATTTTAGTGAATCCAGATCAGCAAATTTCATCAGACAAATCTGCAGTTCAATTTTCCCCAAGTAGAAGTTGTAAGTGTGCACATTTTTTGGAGTTAACTCCATTCAAGTTAGGCTGATGCCACACCAGGCGCAGGGCTGATTTTTTTGGCAAGCGGAAAAACGCTTGCCGAAAATTCAGCCCTACGCCTGCTACTTGTGCCTGCACCCGAATGAATGGGATACGCTCGGGTGCAGGCACATGTAGCTGCTATATGCACGAAAACGCGAGACTTTGCATTCTCTCGCGTTTTCGTGCGTATATCGGCTACATGTGCCTGCACCCGAGCGTATCCCATTCATTCGGGTGCAGGCACAAGTAGCAGGCGTAGGGCTGAATTTTCGGCAAGCGTTTTCCGCTTGCCGAAAAAATCAGCCCTACGCCTGGTGTGGCATCAGCCTTAATTGTAAAATTGAGAAAGATTAAGTGAAACTGGCGATATAGCTTTACTATAACTTAAAAAAGGTATTTTGGCTTATGGCCACAACTGTCAGTTTGTAATTTAACGATTTTCTGGCATAAACAAATATTTTACTTTAATTTAACTCCAAATTTGTCTTAGTGCCAGTTTTGTGAAACCCCCTCCAGCTTTTTGACCATACAATTTGTGAATTTGTCATTAAATGAGCTTCTGGTGTTAATTTTACTTACATTCAACTGTAGTATTACTTTTTTGTCTTACCCCTAGGGCAGATGGGCAGAGATGCTGTGTATAAAATCAACCCTGTCTACCCATCATACAAAAAGTAAGGTGAAAACACTCCTTAGAGATCTTTATAAAATAATGAATCAATGCAGTCATTTTTTTGGGGATTTAATATGTGGAGAAAACTGTGAGCCATGTCTTTCATTTACCAAATGATCCAACATTTCCAAAAGAGAATGTTGTCAGGATTTCATGCCTTGGGAATCAAGTAAAAATAATGAACAGGAGGAAATGTAGTTAAATGTCAAATTTCCCTATAAAATTTACAGCTTGAAAATAGAAACTGCTGCCCCACAAGAGGGGATTCCATTTGTCTCTTTGTTTGAAAAATAATACACCTGATGGGGGTTTGACAAGTTTTCAGCACACCATGTACAGCTCCTATTTTAGAAAAAAAAAAGTTATGATTTTAGAGAGAACCATAGAAAGTATGCTACTTATTGAAATGTTACAAGTATGTGCGGTGTGCATCACAACACCACAGAATCCAATATCCTTGTTTTTTTCAGATATTAAAGGGGACTAAGGCTGGGGAAGCAATTTGGAGGAATCATGTTTACTCAGAGTGCCCTAAATAAATAGTACTTCTGTTTTCCACTTACAACTTCCTGCTTTAAGTCCTTACTTCAAAAATCACTGATCACAAATGTTTTCATCCAATCTGATTAGTCAGCTGCCGCCGAGCGAGTCAGCTGCAGTAACTGAATCCTCTTACAAGATAATTGAGCTGGTAAATGCAATGCTGTCTGGCCTGGATTGTGTTGCAAGTGTTTAGCGCTGGTTTGACTCTCAACTCAGGTCACATTTGTATTTCCTAAAGTTAAAGCTGAATTTCAGTGTTTTTTTTTTTCCCTTCAGGTAACAGAAAGCATTACGTCTGGCGAGTTTCTGAATGATTTAGCACTGCACAGTTTTGGAACATAGCCCTCTTATGAGTTACATATTACTGGTATTGCATTTTTGCTAAAACAATTATTTTGACTAATATGCATTAAACATGACATTAACCTATGTGAACATCTATCATGTGATTTCCTTTGGTGGATATGGGGTTAGCATTAACATAATAATTACTGAGTTTAATGTCTCATTAAATGCCCTGTTAGAGCTCATTAAAGCTGCAGTTGCTCTCTATTACCAATCCCTACAGTGTTACATTTTAGTAAAAGTAACAAAGTAACTGTAATTTATTTAAATGGGACCTCATGGTACTAAATTACAGGTTTAATAATGCCCCCCACCCACTAATAGGGGTGGCATACTAAACTAGAGGAAAAATAGAACTCACAGTACTGTATTATTGATTGGGCACAGTCAAATATTAACCTCTTTGCTGCCCTTTCAAAAAATGTTAGATGCTGTGCAGTAAAACAGACAAACAAAAAACCTACACTATCTCCCTAGTTAGAAATTAAGAAGACGATTTAACAAATCTGTGTTGGAGATCAATCTGCACAGCTGCTTAATATACTGTATATCTTTAATGGCTCATACAGATGAGTGTTTTCTTCTGGGTTCCCCTGCGGTGGCGTTCTCCTGCATTTCACCACTGGGGGGGGGGGGGGCACAGGGCAAAACGCATCCCATTCTTTCTTATGGGGCTGTACTGACACAGGCACATGTCAATGCTGAACCCAGGTGGAATGCAATATAAGGTGGAATGCAATACAAAGCTGTTATTGTGAGAGCAGTAATCATCCACTCTTTTTTATAGCTTTTTTTTTATTATTATTAACATTTTTTATTGGTGAAGAAAAGTTGATAACAACATTGTTGCAATTAGATAGGAGCACCCCGGTGTCACCGTTCCCTTTCTCTTATTAACCTACACAGTATCGCATGGCTGGCCAGGATGTCCCTTTAGTCAGATTGTGGGAGGAGATATATGCAAAAAAACACACAAGTACATAAGGACTACATGGAGATACATGACAAAAAAGTTTAATCAACACAGGGAACAGAAAGAAACAAGAAAGAAAGAGAAAAAAGACATACGTCCATCAAGTTCAACCATAATGCCTATACACAGTATAATCTGCCTAACTGCTAGTTGATCCAGAGGAAGGCAAAAAAAACCCACTCGAAGTCTCTCTTATTTGGCGCAGAAAAAAAAAATTCCTTCCTGACTCCAAGATGGCAATCGGACCAGTCCCTGGATCAACTTGTACTATGTCCCATAACCCTGTATTCCCTCACTTGCTAAAACGCCATCCAACTTCTTGAAGCTATATAATGTTTCAGCCAGAACGACTGATTTGGGGAGGGAATTACACAACTTTACAACTCTCACAGTAAAAAATCCTTTCTGACTATTTAAATGGAACCTCCCTTCTTCTAAACGTGGGTGCCCTCGTGTCCGTTGGAAGGACCTACTGGTAAATAAAGCATTAGAGAGGTTATTATATGATCCCCTTATATATTTATACATAGTTATCATGCCACCTCTTAAGCGCCTCTTCTCCAGTGTAAACAGACCTAACTTGGCCAGTCTTTCTTCATAACTGAGACTTTCCATACCCTTTACCAGCTTAGTTGCCCTTCTCTGGACCCTCTCTAACTCAGTAATGTCCCGTTTGAGCACTGGAGACCAAAACTGAACAGCATATTCTAGATGGGGCCTTACCAGTGCTCTGTAAAGGGGAAGAATAACACCCTCCTGCTGTGAATCTTGTTTCTACTTAGTTTATTTACTCAGTGTGCCAATTTATTACTTAAACAGCCCTATAAAGAAATATAATTAAAGTAATTTTCTTTAACATCGATAGTAGATATATAAAACTGTATGTAAAGCTAGAAAGAGAGGGGGAGTGATGCTCTCAATCAGCAAAGCCACCTCAAATAAACAGGCCTGAAGAGAATATTAAAATCTGATTGCAGTGTTTGAAACCCACATTCCCTACTGAATGTGCTTAACACAGACGTTAAACCCTGTTTGATACAGAATCAATGGCCGACTGTCATTCTGGCTCTACGTAAGTGAAAACAATATTTGAAACTGCTGACAGATTTTTAAGATACCAGAGACTAATCTTGCTACAATGGACTATTGATATCTCCTGTGTAAAGGTCACACTAAGCCCGGGATATGTATCACTTTTATTGGTTTCTCCCTTGGTATACATACAGCATTTCAGAAACATTGACAGATATACAAAACAAATAATAATTTTGATGAACATTTTTCCATAGAACAGACTCTGTTTCTTGTTTGCATTTTATCTTTTCATTTGAACTCACATCAAATACTGCCTAATTAAGAAAAAGTCACCTATCATGCAATTAATAGCATAACATGGGCAAAACCATTATGCATGTAATGTAATAAAAGGGAAAAGTTTGTACAAATCTAGTAACCCATGGGATCAAAGTTCATGTTCGTAGATGTAGAAACCAAGAAAGTCTCCAGCTATCAAAAAGTTCAGGAATTGTTGGGTATATTATTTATAAAAATAGGTGCTAAACTGAAAAAAGTTTAAGACACCAACCAATCAGCAATTTATTCTGAACACTCCCCTACAAATTAGTATTTAAAACAAAAAAAATAATTAGTTGCTGTAAGATACTGCACTTGTGTACTTTAGCACCTATCTCTGTAAATCATCCTTTGGCTACTGGCACTTTGAGGTATTGTTACCAGTAGTTAATCTGCAATACCACAGGTTACAAATCTTATAAAAATGCCTTTAGCTTCAATTACCTTCCACACCTGAGCCAGTATTCATTCCTTTTTGTCATTGAACAGGTTCTATTGTCTAATAACCAGCCTTTTGAACTACCCAACCTAGCAACTAAAGCCCCATGCTTGCTGTAGGGGGTGATCCTTTGCAGTGGTCTATGCCTATGTGAGGAGATCCTTGTAAGGAAAGGTTGTGTGGCATCAAATGTGAGCAAAGAATTAGAAACTTGGCTTCATTTTCAAGGGCAGTGTTCTTGGGACCCAATGACCCATAGGAACATTGGGAAGCAGGGCTTGACAGAGCAAGGAGGGTCTGCCCCCCTTCTTCCCCATTTGTGGGGCTGCTATTGGTAAGTCAGCTTTCCAGGCTTGGCAGAAAGGGGAGGCCCCAGGAATAGCTTACTAGTTCCTGGGCAGCAGGCATTTGGATCCCCCCTTCCCAATTTATAATATAAGTGGTTAGTTAAAGCTTAGGTAGTTTGGCTCTGAGCCCTATAGGGACTGAACTGGGTAGTTGGAAAGGTGAGTGGGTTAGTGGGTAGGCCTAAGGTCCTGGGAAAGGTGGTCAGCCTCAGATGGGGATTTGAGAAGAAGGGCAATAACCAGGCTTTGGGCTCTTGGTCAGGGTCAGTCCTCTGGGAGGACATGTTGTCATTGTTTTGATAAAGTTAATGTTTGTTGTACAAACAGTTTAGAATACATTTTGAATGGTTGTACTTGTTAACTATATTAAGCCATTTGCTAATACTGCAAACCCTGCATTATTTCAAGTTATTGTGGATAAGGGGGAATGGAGGGGCAAGGCAAATCTTGACATTGCACTAATGCTTTATCTATGTTATTACTGGAGCTTGTTATACTGCAAACATTTGAGAAGCTATGCCCCTTTTTTTAACACACACTATAAAGCAGATGTTAAGGGGGAGTGAGTGGGGACCTCAGCAGTTTTCATGACGATCCCTGGCGCAGAACCTAGAGAATAGTCCCACATATGAGCTGGCAGAACAAATATAACAAGTAGGTGAGCAAAAGTCATTGTGTGAAACAGAGCTCAGTGAGCAAGGCAGATGAACAGACAAGAAGCATGCTGAAATTAGCAGTCACGCTCAAACATGCATTCCCCACTGAATAGACTCCCACACATTGTAATACGGCTGAACCAGAGATAAGTACAATGGAGAATGAGACTATTCCCTACCAGCAGCAGCGCATTCTGCACTTGCTATCTGTTACAGAAGCCAATGCACCAGCTTCTAATAACATTAGTTCATCTTTAAGGCAATGTAATAAAAATATGTGCAATGCAAACAATTATTCCTTTTGCAGGTATTTAATATATGTTCTGTCCCTCATCCACCAGGGGAAAGAAGATTGTGCGTTTCTATAATTTGCATTAATGCAGAGTGTATATCATGAAATGTCTCACTAGAAAATCGCTTTTTTTTTCCCTAAATAATACACCATCTTCGCGCACATCTTAAAATAACCACTATAGGTTATTACAATTCATATTGTAATAACTGTTTAATGAACACAATTACATTGTGATATGCCAGAGTCATTTGCTATGAGTGGAAAATAGTAGAAAAGGAAAACTTACTGGAGGCAAAACAATCCTTATGGATTTAATTATTTTATTATATCTTAGTAGACTTATGGTATGGAGAACCAATTTAAGGAAAGACCCCTTATCAATGACTTCCTATATATACATATATATCAAGTTATTGAGCTTGACTCATCAAATAAATTCTGCAAAATGGATTGGAAAGGCAGGACCCAAGAACAGCATAGGTTGAATCATGCACAGTCTTAAAGCATAATATTTGCCTTTTTTTGCTTTATATGAAAAGAGATATTGACATTGACTTTCGTTTATTTTGAACTGCAAATATTATGTGACCTTCAGTCAAAAGCAAAGACTAGAACTAAGCAAAAAAAATTAAACAGTGAATAAAAATCGGGAAGGTAACATTTTGATTTCTCTTTATAAGTTTTTAAAGCATTTTGAAGAAAAGGGTAATTTTTAGATGGGTAGTCACACTTTGTTTCACTAGGAAGGAATAGCTGAAATTCATAGTGAAGAAGCTTAACCTGAGGGGGGTTCTTTAGAGTTAAAAGACAGATGTGCTGAAAGAGGCAAGTTCGGAAGGTTACAAGGTGCAGGGAGTAGAACACCAAATGAGAGTAAAAGAGAAGGAAAGGGAGGTGAGCTCAGACTACTATTCCAACCTTGAAAGATTCTCACAGTATGTATTTTTACTCTGTATTCTCTATTCTGGCTTGTTGTGTAACCATGGATATACAAAATGCTCTCTTGTATACTGCAGGGAAAAAGCTCCATGGAGGCCACTCTATACATGCCTAAAACATACCCAGGAAATGTTAGCTATTAAGCAATAAGGTATATATGTTCATTCTTGTTTGCTTCTCATGGTATTTCCCCTAACAGTGGCATCATTGTAATGGGGGAGAGAAGCAGACCCGCAACAGCAGAGGTTTTCTTTATCCCACAAGACATTGTTTTGTTCCTAGTATTCCAGCATCATTCAAAAAGTAGCGCCAAAATGCACACTATTGTGTATGAACATTTTTAGGAATCAGACAGAAATTGCAGCACGATATCCAGAGTGGGGATTGCATAATTTGCAGCAATTTAATACGTGCGACATTCCAAACAGCATTAACATGCATTAGATGCTATTTTATCCAACCTGATGTGGGAACCCTGGAGTTACTACCACATTCAGGGCGCTGGGGAATTCCAGGGTTTCTAGCATTAATAAATGTACTGGCGCTCTATTTATCAGAGCAGACTTGGCAGGTGGATTGAGAGTATAAATAAGGGCAAGGCACATGTTTAGGCACAGGTACCTTTAATGAACACCATCATTAAGAACACAAATTTGTATTCATTTTTACTTGCGGTCATAACTTTGTTCATAACTGAAAGAGCAACAAACTATAAAAGTTATATATCTCTTGAAAGAAAGACAAATCTTTCAATCTGTTCTTAAATGGAGGTCAACTGTTATATTATGCCAGTATGTATTAGCAAGAAAAACTCTTCTATATTACTGTACATTCTGGGCACGTGAGAGGCATAAAAATAGACACTAGCTATAGCTCATCCTCATGCTCGGAAATGCATCCTGTGAAACATGTGCCCTGAAATGGAAAATAACTTTGAATGGATCCACAATTAGAATGGCATGCAGTTTCCTGGGTAGAGTAATTCACACTGGATCTTAATGTCCTCAGTTATTGGTGGAGGGGTTTTATTCATGCAGTGCACTCTACTTGCTCTCATACATGATAATGCTCTTATATTCACTTAAGTATTTTATAATTGTATAACAGCTTATAGTAAAATATAAACTAATCCCTGCTGTGTGATGCTGGCTGAAATGGCCATTATTTATATGTGCTGCCTGCAAACATGTTTTTTTCATTCTTTCAGGAGGGGCCTGGGGTTTGCTCACAGGGATTCGAAACTAGTGGCTGTAAAACCAGCCTTTAGCAGTTATACCTAAGGCAATGGGAATATGAAGCTGTACAGCATTTCTGGTTAATGCCATCAGCTAAATGGCCACAGTACTATGTATGTTGTACATAGACATTTTAATAGTTGTTCAGATAGTTATTAGTGACATATTGCCCAAAATACACAAATTTACATTTATCCTGCGACATCAGGAAACATATATTCAATCCACAGACAAAAACACTGGTAAATTGAAACATTTGTGCATAAGTAGGAATAAGTAGAAATATATATGTTCTGTGGCTAAGAAAACCTTTCAGTTTTATGCTGTAGCTAAGCAACTGTGGTGCAGTACTGTGACCCTGCTTCATCTTGTGCAGTCAGCTAGATGATATTGTGAAGCTTTCAGTCTATCCCCAGGGTAGGCCAGCATGCTACAAGGGAAGAACACCCTGCATCTCTCTCATCCTCATTTGTTGTCTAGTTCTTCCATTGGTTGTGTTAACACTGTTGCATGTCATGTAAGAGGCCTTTTCACTTTGGTCCCAGTGTCTGAGGCTAAAATCTCAGCACATTACCAGTGAACTAGCAACATTACACACTATTACTTACCCACGCACAAGGCAGAAGGGGCACACTGGGTTTAATGGAAAAAATATATATATAAGTGAGATTTGCAATAACTTATGTATCTTATATTCCCATGCACCTTACTGTTTCCCTTACAGTATGTAGCGAGGGTAAAGGTTTTGCCAACTTGTATATCATCTGTATAATCCCCTGAGAAGCTTTCAGGCAGCTATAGTTGGGCCTGATTTACAATTGGGAGAGGGAGTGTTTCCTAGTTTTCCTAGGCTAAAAAAAACTGTTACACTTACTGTATACAGTAAATCTTACATTGTTACCAGCAGTCTTCATCTCTATTAGCAAAGGCTAGCCGGCAGCAGTATCTCCAGCACCATTAAATGAATATCACAGCATGTGTCTGTATTTTTCCTATGAAACTGAGGCATAAGCTATAGGTAAAATAGAAGCAGGTTCTTTTACCATAGTTACAGATGCAAGAATAATGGTTAAGTGTTAACAGCTCAAGACATACTCCTGTACCCATGGTAGGTATGAGTTACACTTTGTGCCTTGAACTGGATTAAAATCCATATATCTATATATCCATATATATCTATTTACAGAAATATCTGCAGTAGCAATAATGACCAAGGTCACATTATATCTGTTCTTGCACAACGGATTCTCTGCTGACGCAACTCACAGTTCTGTGCCCACAGTACAAAAAGAATCCAATTCACAGTTCAATAAATAATCAAGAGCTCTTTTATTACTAGCAACACTACTACTGGGGCTGTGTCCCTTGGTGATACATTCAATTGGCAGATACACACAGCCAGATACTCTTGTACCTTCTAATATAAACACTTTGATTATATGGTCCTATAGGAAGCCCTGATTCAGTCTTTCTCTGTCTTGCAGTTCTTCAAAGCCCATTCCCTACTGGCAATGCATAAACATTAAGGATTAGCAAAGGTTTTACCTGTAAAACTGCAGACTAACGTATGCTGGGGAAATGGGTTGGTAGCTTTTATATTCTGGACAAAAGATAATGTTTAACTCCTATTTAACACAGTACAAATTGTACAAACTTAGTTACATTAAGATTTCACCAACTGCAACTTGCTCATGATGGAATCCAGTACACTTTACTTCTTATTGTGATCACCAGCTAATTTCCAGTATTATGCGATGAGGTAGTGTTGCCCAATGAATTTTACCTTATTATGTAAAAAGAGATGTATTATGAGTACAAATAGTTTCCAATACACATTTTTCCGTATTCATGAGAAGTGAAAATACATTTTCCCTGTTTTTTATAAACTGATTTGTGGTAAATATTTTTTTCCCTGTTTACTAATGCATTTTTCCAAATTTCGCTGACGGTTTCCTCACTATGGGCAAAACTGATGCAAGATTAAAAAGATTCAATAGAAAGACATAAAACAAATCTCAACTTTTGCTAGATCAGTTAGACCTATGGAAAATTCATGCGCATCAAGAAAAAAATTTTTTTTACTTGAGAATAATTTGTAACCAATAATAGCCAACATTCAATACCAGTTTAGATTGTGATGAACATGCTTTTTGACTAGTCTTTCAATCACAATTCTATGGTTTCTGTTATTTCATGAGTTAATGACTAACAGGAAAATAAAAGCTTCTCCATGTTTGGCCCTTTCAAGGCAGAGAAATAGGTGACCATTGCACAGATAAGCAGTAGTGAGGAGTGAATCTGTCCCACTTTGCTTCACCAAAAATTTGGGAAACAGCAAAAATTAACAAAACACATTGAAGTCAACTGGTGTTTTTTGCAGCAAATTTTTGGGACGTCTGCACCCAAGTGTTATACAGGTATGGGATTCCTTGATTTGGCAGTGCTGCATTCATGAGGGGCAGGTGGAAGGTGGTGTGTAGTCTACACCCCGTAAATTGGATGCCATCCAGGCCCTATGGCAGGCTGTAAGTAGAGGGATCTTGCATCCACCAGCGCTCAGCTCTGCATCCTGTGGCAAATGTTATATCTGGGACAAGATGTACACTGCAGGTATGTAGGTGCTGTTATGTAAGTATTTAGATTATATGCTATACACAATACTTTTTTTTTTTTTAAATTCCTTCTCAGATATACAGTAAGCTTATTCTGTACCTCATGGGTAACCAGGTTATATGTCTTTTTGCAGACTTTGTTTTCCCAAAATGTAGCCATTCCTACCAATGGAAGCCCTGCAATTGATTAGAGTTGTCTTGTTAGAGTTTATAAGTGGTTATTATACTACTGGACTTCTTCCAGTGGATGTAGTTGCACAAATAAAAAAATAATAACAGTAGCACATGGGTGCTAAATTGCATTAGCGCAATTGCCAACAGTAATCAGCCAGCAATTACTGTTGAACTTTCTACTACAAGTCAGAAGATGAAATCAGCATTGAAATGAGACAGCATTGGTTGCTACCAGCCCCTACAATTTTGCAGTATAAGAATAATGTTCACAAATGCTCTGTTGCCACATCTTGTCTGTGTCCAGTTATTTGCTACATGAAGATTTATAGGAACATTTGTATAGTCACAGGCAGGATTGTTCTGGGCCACCAGGACACCGGGAAAAAACCCAGTGGGCCCCGGCGGCCCAGACCCGATCCCAGCCTAAACCCAGTCTCCCTCCTGCCTCCCCTGACACACTGACTGTAAGTTTAATTTAGGCACGCTCATTGGGGTCAAAAGGCTGCACCAGAGGCCATTGGGGGGGTGCAGGGTCCCCCGAGGCAAAAGACCCGGTGGGCCCTGCACCCCCCAGTCCGACCCTGGTCACAGGTCCAGAAAATATTACATTAATGGTTCTGACATTCTGAAAAAGGAGACATATTGATAAAGCCTGCATGCATGTCTGACTGAAGAAGCCTTGTTTTACATATTTATATTCTAGCAAAACAAAAATCTTTTGAATTGAAATAGTTTAACGGAATCAGTTGCATTATTGTGCATTGAGGCAAAAATGACAAACCGTTCCTGAAAGAAATACATCCACATTTTCATCCATTTCCATCTATGAATGTGAATTAACGTCAAGAATAAAACTAAAGGCTCAGAATATCATAGCAATGTACATCTGAGCAGGACTATACTGTACATGCCAAGGACTCGGCAGTACATCATAGTTTATTGCACAAATATTTACTAGCTTATGCGTAAATAGTATTCGCTAGACTGATCAATCCCTCCCGGTGTTTTTATTCTGCTGACTCACATGCAAGAATTCTATGTAGGACACCTTGTAATCATTTTGTCCATAAATCACTTAATCTTATTAAATTGCCCAGTGCTAGAGTAATAGCATGCTTATTTTAAATTAGTCTGTATCTACAATGCTCTTTTAAGTAGGTTAACTTTTACAGTATAAGCTTGAAATCAGCTGCTTACTTTCTGCCGTTCTAAAAAGATGTAGAAAAGGGGGCATATTAAAGGCCTAAGGAAAAATTCAGCAGTAGCAATATTTTGTATATTTTTTTCTGATGTTCTCAATACTAGGGATGAGCGAATCTGTCCCGTTTCACCAAAAAATGTGCGAAATGCGCTTGTCTAGCAACGTTTTTTTGTTGCGTACGACTTTGTTTGACACAGTATTTTGATGCGTCCGTGCCCATATTGCCACACCCACGGCCAATTTGACGTGCCCCCGCCTATTTTGTCGTGCCATTGAATTTTTTTTGACACGCAACAAATTTTCCACAACAACTTTTCGTTGGAACTTTTTGCGGAAATTCGCTGCTAATCAATACCTGCCAACACTACTCATTACCTTCTAATAATATGCACCTTAGTCTAAGGAAGTAGATTTAGTTAGTAGTGTACACCTTTGACATCCGTGGTGGGCAAGTTATTTGAAGGCTTGTTAAGGGATCATATACAAAATGATGTGCTGGAGAATGCCATTATGAGCAGTAATCAGCATGGCTTTATGAAGGACAGGTCATGTCAGACCAGTTTAATTGCTTTTTATGATGAGGTGAGTAAGAAGCTGGACAGTGGGGATGCAGTAGATGTGATCTGTTTGGATTTTGCAAAAGATTTGATACCGTGTCTCAAAAGATTTCAAAATTGAGGTCAGTTGGGCTTAGTAATGTTGTGTACATGAATAAGAAACTGGCTACAGGATTGTGCACTCTAGCATTGTCTGCTAGGAGTGGGGGTCCCACAGGGTTTACCCAGTTAATGCCTATGTCATAAAAAGTTCAAAATATTGTTTATATTAAAAATGTATGATCTCTTGCATATTTTTTTTATGGAATTAACACAGAGCTGGTTCAGCTTGTGATAAACAAAGGGGTCTGGGCTTTCTAGAGAATCCTTAGTTCTTAAAAAAAAGAATGTTAAAAAAATTATATCAAAACACATTTTTTTTAGCCATTGGCCACTTCTTAATACAGGAAAGCAGTGACAAGTAAAAGCATTTAGAGTAACAAAATAAAAAACAAACAAACATTAAATCTCTGCCCATAGATGGATGAATCGAACATTTATGGACTAAGGGGCTGATCCACCATTCAAATTTTTTGTTCAAAAAGTCACAGATTTGAATTCTAGTTCATGTAGAAGTCAATGGAAGATGTCCTAAGCAAAATTCATTGTTTTTTTTGACATTTTTTGAGTTTGTAGACTCATTGAAACAGATGAGAATAATACAGTACAAAATCGATGCAAACAAGGTTTTTTTTTTTTCAAGGTTTCATGTGATTGCTTTATATTCACAAAAAAAATAAGCAAACGTTCAAGTTACAATTTTGAGTTTATTCAATACCCTAAAATTTTCATATTTACAAGCATCACATTTGTCTATATCAATACAGATCTTTAAATCGCTCACATTTTCTGTCATCAATTTCTTTTTATTGGTTTTTAACTCAGCCACTAAGTACATTGTCCTGGTTCTTATTTTGATGAGAAAGATGAAATACAAAAATGAATAAGTATATTGGCAAATACTTTAATTATACCATTAATTATACTGCAAGACTGTTATAAGCTGCAGAGGTACTACAGTATAACATAGACATGAGTATTTTATATAAACAATATGTAGAATGACATAGATTAAGAGAATTACAGTTACTAATATCTGGCATTACCTTTGTTTTTCTAGTTTCTCCTTGACAATGGAAATGTTTGGGGATTATAGCCTCTCCTCTTTAAGAGGTAGAACGTTATAGCCAACACATCAATGTAATTGCTGACTAGAAGTACTCCACAACTCATCCCCACTTCTGTTATTATTGGTCCCACTGCAATAGAGGCCGGATGTCTGTCCTTTCAGTTTTATTTCCTTTATTTAGTACATCTTAATACAAGGTTGCATAGTGTTATATTTTTATTTTGATGTAAAAGAAATCTGCCTGATGCTCCATAAAGTAGTCAAACATGGCTATGGAATTAAAAGTGGTGTCAAAAAGCTTTCCTAATTCTATACTGGTAACTCCTTTAAGGTAAGCAAGTGGATCACACGGGCAGGTGCAGAATATTAGCACAAATATAGTAACACAGGTGCAACCCACTGGCATTTCATCCCATTAGACGGCAGCAGTTCTAGCATTATGGGGCACTAGGCAGATCTAACAATGTGAACTCTTTTAACAAGATGTTGTAGCAAGATTTCGTAGATATCATAGAAATGCTTACTGGGTTGCTTTCAATCCGGTACAAATTTGCCCAGCATTAATAAATGAGCCCAATTATAATTAATGTATGTATGGGCAGTTTTAAAATCACTTACACAGGATTGAATTCCTCCTTTGGCTGGTCCTGTAAATGTTTCTGGACAAGCTGAGCAACTAATAGAGTCATAGTTACAGGTGACATATATACGTATTTCCATGTACACATCATATATATATGCCCCAACTGTTAAAAAACTTCTATTAATGTTATCCAATTAATACTCAACCTGAATATTCCAAGGATTATTACAGATAAAAAAGTTGACAGGTTATTTGATGCTGCTTTTCCTGTGAGATTCAGGAAATGTTTTTACTGGTTTTAGTCCACTGTGTACACATTAAGGGGCACATTTACTAATCCACGAATCCGAATCCGAATGGAAAAAAATCCATTCGGATTAGATAAAATGTCAGGTTCCTGTGCTGTACAAAAATGAAACAAAGATAAATAATATCAGAACTTTTTCCACCTTTAATGTGACCTATTTGGAGTGTTTCTGCAAAGAAGAGTGGGCAAATCTTGCAAAGTAAAAATGCGCCATGCTGATAGACTCAAAAAGACTGAGTGCTGTAATAAAATCCAAAGGTGCTTCAACAAAGTATTAGTTTAAGGGTGTGCACACTTATGCAACCACATTATTTTAGTTTTTTGGATTTCTTCCCTCCACCTAAAATATTTCAGTTTGTTTTTCAATTGAGTGGTACAATTTATAGGTCACATTAAAGGTGGAAAAAGTTCTGAAATGATTTATCTTTGTCTCATCTTTGTACAGCACAAGAACCTGACATTTTACCACGGGTGTGTAGACTTTTTATATCCACTGTATATATAAATATACATGTCCTGTGCAGTGCTGAGTGCTTTTGGTTTTCTATACTTCATAACTCTTCTTTTTTCTGTTTTTCGGTGTGTGCCCTCCCTCTATATATAGATATACTTTTATGTTTTTGATGAATTGTTGTCTAGTACATTGATTAAAGGACATAGAGCTAGCTGTAAAGTGAGGCCTGGAGACAGGCTGGATGAGCGGGATTGGGCAGACCAGGTCAGGGGTCAGTTGGGTAAGTGGGCAGGGGAAGCCATTCAGCGTGGGAAGTGGGCACACAATTTGTCATGTGGCAGCCCCAAGAGGCCCACCCACACTCCCTATGTAAAATTAGGGATGAAGCTATTATCTAAAGGGGGTGCAGAGGTCGGATTGGTAAAATAAAGGGATCTCATTGGGCAAACAGTAGAAAAAGTAATTTAATTAGCAGTCACAGCATTGGCGGGTCCTTTGCCAGTCTGCCGGGCATGGTGGTGTGGTATTGGACAGTACTGGACCGTTGTGGCAACCCCTAAGGTGGGTACCCATGGTGATGTTGGATATGGTCAGTTACTTACCCAGGGGTGTGGTCCCTTTTGGATGGTTGGTGTGGATATTAACACTATGGGGCACATTTACTAATCCAGGAATCCGAATCACGAATGGGAAAAAATCGTATTGGAAACGAAAATTTTAGAAGATCGCATATATCACGAAAATGCTTACGAAAAAATTGTATTAGTCATGATAATATCGTATTGGGGATCCAAAAGTCCCGAAATTTTCGTACCGAACAATTGTAAACAGCGGTAAAACCTTTCCGATTTTTTCGTGCAAATGTCCGAAAAAGTCGTTCGCATGAATGCTCGAGCGTTCGTGCTTTTGTAAATGTGCCCCTATGCGTACCCACTGAGCTAGGTACAAGTGGCTAGTGGGTATTGCTGGCATTTGGAAGGGCAGACTGGCAGAGGGCCTTACAAAACAATTGTTATGTTATAATGTTACTATGTTAATAATGGTACTAACATACAATGTACAATGTTTACTTATGACTGTTTCAAGTAATAAAGCTGTGGCCATATCATCCAATCAAGGTGATGTCACACGTGTTATTTAAGGGAAAGGGGGTTGAGAGTGAGCAAGCGATAGGCTGTGCAGCTGGTCATGGTGCCTTAATTCAGCACAGAGCAACATCCATACATTACAACATATTGTAGAATGTATTTTGCTGACTCTTTCTGTATCACAATTTCAGAAAGGAGACTATTACAATGTTTTCCCCCTATTCATTGCATATCTAAGCATTAGAAAAACTATCCAGTTTGATTTATTCATCATTAAATTTAAAAAAGTAACTTAAGTCATTATCAATAAGAGACCAAGGAAGACAAAACTGCAGTAGAGATTAGATGTCCAATAAATATGTTTTAATTGAATAGACATTATTTTCAAACACAAATATTTGTTCTAAAAGCTTTCCAGCCTCATCGTGCAGCACTTTGCACTGAAAAATAATATATCATTGCAATGGCATTTGGAGAAGTGTTGGATGAAAAGCACTCCCACTGGTATTGCCAACATTTATTTTATGTTCGTCTATTTTGGTTTTTGCTGACTTTATAGTAGGTAGTGTTGACAGATAAATACTGGTGTTTTACTTTAAAGCAGATTAAACACTAATGTGCTTTCAAGTTTCACATGTCTGCTGAAATAGATTAGTTAAACCACCATTACTTTTTTTTAGGGATTTGGAAAGGGATTTTGCCAGAATCATCATACCGCAGGTGATACCTATTACTTTACATTGGTGTTTAAAGGCCTTATATTTTCAGAATAAAGCAAACAATCCTTTACTTTGCCAGCCACAATTGCAGTGTAGAGACTGAAAATGAATTTGACACTTTCTTTAAAAGCTAACAATATTATAAGGCAGACATGTTAATGATACAATGAAAGGATTGGTTTGTTAATATTTAGTTCTGCATTTTGAGATGTGAGAAATGGCTGATCAGTTCATATTTTTCAGAAAAATGTTGACATTAACGGTCATCATGTTCTTTAGCAGTAGTAACGTCAAAATCATTTTTCAGAGAAACTAGCCTCTGTTTTCTTAGTTTATTCCATTATTATATTCCAATATACAGTTTAACCACAATTTTACATACCCTGATTTTAAGTTTTTCCACATTTAACTCAAAGTTTTTGTGGTCCCTCCAATTTATAATGCATAATGCATTTTCCTGATTTTACATTTTCTCAGATATTACACCCTTTTTTTTGGTCTCCTGAAAAATGTAAAATGGGGGCCTACAGTACAGTATTGTTACATTGCTGATTCCTTGCTGGAAGTGTCTGTTGCTCATTTGTAACTTTGGATGTTGTGATAGTAAAAAGAATCAAAGAAACTGGTGAAATTGGTTCTTGACCACAAACTGAAGGTTTATTAAACAACAAAGGTACTCCCATGGTAAACTTAGTGGGTAAGGCAATTAGTTTCAGTAGCAGACTGTATAATGAACTTTCCATAGTGGTTTCTGAACTAAGGTGGGTATAGCTGGGGAGCAGTAACGCCATGTGTTTCTCCTTGGTGGAGCACAGGACTGCTCTTACTCACTAGCCCTGACTATGTTACCCTCCTGTGGTCCACTGGAGTCTGTTACTTGCTACTTGCTTCAAGTCCCTGTATCCCACTTTACCAAGGCCTTAGCCTTGGACTCCTGTACTAAGGTTTACCTCCCCCTAAAGTCCTCTGGCAGATCTACCATCTGCAATGATGAATTTAAGAAAGACAGAGAGAGAGAGAGATTTTCCCTCATTATATTAACTGTGGCATTGGTTACAAAATCCCTGGGTCAATTAGGGAAACTTCCTTCTGACAGAACATAGGTTAAAGAGATGGCACTACCTGTGCTTTTGTGCTCTGAAATGTTGCACATTCGCAATAAACTTGCAAGAGCTTGCCCTGCTTGATTTGACTTGATTGCTGGTGCATATTTCTTTGACTGTCTGTGAGTAACCTTTTGGATCCCCTACAAAACCATTGTATATGACTGATAAGTCATGATAAATTGGATGTGTTCAGTACATAACCTGTAAATGAGAAGGCTAAAGAGGTGCTTGAACGAAGGAGCAAAAAAGTGAGAGAGGTCTTGCAAAGCTGACATTGTAGGAACATTTTCCGTACTTCAGGAAAGGTGCTCCGTACCTATAAGGTAGCAGGAGCCTTGATGGTGCTAGGAACAGCAGGTGGGGTGGAAGGGGTTAATTATAGAGGCTAAGACTGGGGGGGAGGAGGGCTTGTAAGTAGGAGGAGGGACCAGGATAAAGAAACTAACAGCAGCAGAAGAGGCGGTACCATTACCTTGTGGAGAGTCAAGGAGCATTGTCCCGCTCACTCGCCCTTGAATACAAGCAAGGCGGACTGGGTTGGGGGGGGGGGTTATGCCATCACAGCTTGCGGTAGGAATGCTTGCTGGAAGGTGGGGGCTAAGCCCCAATTTTGGCACATGGGTGTCATATGGTGGATGGTAACCTGCTCGGACAAGGGTCCCAGGAGAGTAGTGGATTCTGGTTGCCTGCTCTCACTTGCCCACCTGAAGCTGCTGCAGAAGGTGCCCGGCATGGCAGGCAGCCATGGCTGGTGGTTTGGAGTGGGCAAGCATTCCAATGGGCATAACATGGATGGTTATTGTTAAAATATCGATCATTTTATAAATTATTTTGTATTTATATATTTACATATTTTCTGTTAATAAAGCTGTGGCCTGTTATATCCCACCCTGGACGTCATTATTGTCTCTGAGGTACCGGGGGCGGAGAAAAAGAGCTTAAGGTAAGGGAGTCTGCGTAATTGACGCTGCACTGTCAAGTGACTCCAAGCCAATCTGGTGCTTTTTTAGGGTTCATTAGTCTTTCCAAAACGAGAAAACGAATTTAACAATTTAGATAGTACAGCTTAGTCCATATACCATAATTACTGTATGTAATTTTCTAGTCAATCAGTATCAGAGGCTAACAAAATTGTATCTCAGTGTTTTCTAAGCACAGAAAGCACAGTAGCAGTAGATTAAAGGGCCATTTTCTGTTACATATAGCACACTATGAATTTTTATGTCATGGTTCTCCCTAACTGTACCATGCTATAATGCCAAATGTGTAATAGACTCTTTTTGGGGTGTATCAGAGCTAGGATCACAGTGTGCAACAGGGAGCCATGTGTACTGCATTTTACAGTATGATATACAATGCACCAGTGATGTAGGAATAGCTTGTGATGTGGGGCACTACTAAAAAGGTGGAATACTGAACTCAGCATGATGTATTATTTGGCCTTGTAAAAATGTGATAATGAAAGATACTTCAGCTTCTATCTTTTACTTTTCATTCAGTAGGTGAGAGTCCTTCATATGTTTTGTCTCCTTTGTGAAGTAAAATCAGCTCTTAAAACTTCTTAGGTGGGTAGCAAGGATAGTTTTGTTAGATAGTTATTAAAGGCTTTTGATGAGTGTGTTAATTTTGCATTGTTAGTTGGCTCTAGGAGAGGTGATAGATTTTCTCAAACACTCCACTTCATTATATATTTAAACATGTAACATTAACTAATACCTAAATGTATGTATGCTTTCATTGTGAATGGCTTATTGATTGCACAGTGCAATGTGCAACATTCATTTTTAGGTCACAAATTGACATCTTTTGCCCAAAATGCAGCATTTACCCCAGGATATTAGCCTAACTGCTGGCATGTTCCAAGGGTCTTCCGTCACTCACAGTATGTCAAAATAAACTATATTGTGCATTTTTTTCAAATCAGGTAAAATTGTTGGCTAAGATTTTCAAAGTGGAAATGGTGTCATGTTCAGTGCTTGTCAAAAATGGCAATGGCATCTGATTCACTGGGCAAAAATCTGCGCCGCCTATTGAGACATCTTTTTGTGGAAGCAATGGACCATCAAGGGTGGCAGTTTCTTCAGGGTAGGTGCACCTATGCACAATACATCAGAAGTGGCTTGAAAGTCATTTACTATGGCACCCGGTGCTTCTGTCGAAATGTGCTCCTTGCTGTTGATTCTGAGGAACCCTGAAGCTTTTGTCACCCTGAATGTGGCTGTAATTCTAGAGTTGCCACAGCAGGCTGCTTCAATAGGCACAGCAGACTTGTATCACACGAATCACATGCCCACCACAGTGCCTCATTTAAGGAAAATCACACTTTCAATTGTGTTCATTTTGACACATCAAACACAACATTACATTTTCTCCTTAACGTATAAAGTGAAGAAATAATAGATATGTAGTTGAAAAATAAAAATGTGTTGGTGTTACTTAAAGGATATGTAAGACCAATTACCCTATTATTTAAACAACAGGGATACACATATCCTGCCTGAAGCTCGGTAGCCAGGTACTCTAGTTTGAGCAATACAAGCAGGTTATGCCTTTTTAGCAAGTACTGAATGTATTACATTCCCCACCTTCTGTAAACCCTTGTTTTCCACTCCCAAACCAGAGCTGTATATTGTCAGGCCACTTCATAGGTACAGTTTATGTTTCTGCATATCTCTTGAAGCATTTGGAGATCTTTGCCAAGCTCCTTTCCATACCTCAATAAATAGTGTGGGTTGTTTGCCAACAAGGTGGTAAGAGGTTACACCCTTGTAGTTGTTAAAAGTTTCCTTTTTATATTTTCATGTAAGTTTCTGCTCGTACTTTCACATTTTCCTTACCCACAAGGAGCTATTGGTCACATTATGAAGAATGTCAAACAATCTGCAAGTTATACATTACTGCACATTTTGTGCTACGCTTTATTATTAGTATTAAACACCGCTGTGCCAAATGTATTCTGTAGCTTACTCAGACGTGATTACTCATTCCTCAAGATGAGGAATTGAATTTGTTTTATTATATTACTCATAGTGATTACAGAATGGAAATATAGACATGGCACCTGTTTGCTCTGTTTGTGCTGTGCTCAATTAGCACTTTCCCTTTAGATTTTATTTTTAGCAGTATGTCATTTGTGGCAGCTGTGCAGCATATGAAAAAATGTAGGCTCTGCTATTAAATAAGGGAAACTATCCAAAATAACATTTTCTGGGTGTATTATGAACTTCTCATATCAGTGAGGTAGGGGTCTTGCACTTGAAGTGCATTGTTATATTGTAGTTCAGACAAATGCTAGAACCGCAATAAATTTACAGATTCTAACTTTTCTTCCATATTCGTTTAAGTGGTGAATTAATCCTGCAGATTCATAGCATCAACAAAATTCCACTCCCTGTATAACATTATTAAATATTAAACATCTATACTGAATTCAAACTTAGCAGTACATTATATTTCATTCCAAAATTGTTTTTAACCGTACACCATGATAAATCCTTTGCAGGATAAAGCTAATTGTTTTTAGAAGGCTTTTACAGAATTTCATCCATGTCTATCATTGAGCTTGGATACTAAAAAAATGTAAATTTTACATGAAAACAAGTAATAAAAAAAAAAAAACAACCTATGTAAGGAAAATAGGTGGCGATGTGAAAAAAGTTAAAGAATAGTGATTAGTGGATTCGCAGCAAGATTCCACATTTCGCCACTGGCAAATTTAAGCAAAATTTGACCGCAAAAATTCACATTCGCATCATAAAAAGGTGCCGTTGCATCAAAAAAAGTCACATGGTACCCGCGTTTAATGAATTTTTCACGTTTTCATGACATTTTTTCCAGTTTTGTGGATTTACCAGTGAAGCGGGACAGATGCACTCATTACTGTTAAAGAATAGTGATGAGTAAATCGGGCCATTTCACTTTGCTGAAGAATTTGTGAAATGCAGCTACCTCACAACTTTTTGACATGACTGGGAATTTTTCCTTCACAAGGATTTGCAAGGATATTGCACTCCAGTATATCACATGCAAATCCAAGCTGCTACTAAAAATCTTGCACACACTTTATGAAAAAATAGATTTTTTTACACTTTGAGTCTAATTTCATTACAGCCAGAGGGAAGAATATTTTGAATTGGATAAAATCTAGATACTGTATGACTTTCCACCAATGGCGTCCCATTTTCACAATATGAACGAATCATGTTGTCTTTATGCTGCTAAATTATTTTGCCCTCTCCAATTTCCATCTGCTCTTTCCTAATCTATTACATTGCAACTTAAAATCTAAACTCCAGCTGGTGGCTTCTTCTAATAACATTTAACCATAGCAATTGCTGCTTTCAAGTTTTGCTTTTTTTCCCCTGGATACATTCTATATCCGCACTTTCTGAAGTTCAAATTAAAAGTTAGACACATTCACAGCAGGTGGTAAGTAATACTGGGAGACATGACCAGCTGGTAATTCTCTTTTGTATGATAAGTGCATAAAATGGCAGCAAATGTTAACTATTTTAAATAAGTATGTTTTAGCACATTAAGTATGACTTCTGCCAAAGGTCATCAGCATTGATTAATCCCTTTCTTTGAGTAATCCAGCATACACTCTGTTCAGTCCTCTTAGGTGTGCCTTGCCAAAGGCATGAACCATCTCTTAAGATGTATTATTCATCTCCTCATTAAAAGTCATTGCACACTCTGGCTTTTCTTGTATTGTGCCTTTTTTCTAATTGCTTTTCTAAACATAGAAATTATAATACAAAAAACAAACCGCGGCCACCTGCATGGCATGAACGAATCTGTGTAGGCTTAACACGCCAGCAGTACATACAGACCCTCAAATAATTATTGATAGTTGATAGACTTTAAATATTTGCCAAAGAGTTTTCTGTCTTAAATTTTAGCGTAATGCAGAGTTATGCAATATCATTACTGTTTGTTTAAATGAAGATAATCTCACAAACAGTATTATACATCTCAAGTAGGATTTACGGTTATAAAGTAAGATTGTTCTCCTAATAATTTTTTTTTTAAAAACTTTGATTTTATTGTTTGTTTTATAACAAAGTGAGGTACATAAAAAATATGTGGAGAAGAGAGTTAAAGAAAGTGAAGTTGGGGTCAGGTAAAGGGTTGGAAGGGAGGGGGGGGTGGTGGACTCTCGCCTAGCCGTTTTTGTAAGGATAATGCTTTTTTTTCCTTTTTTATTCTGGAATTGGCATCTGAAGTTTTTTCTTGGAGTTGTCCATTTTTAAAGCTGGTTGGGTCGTTGATTATTTTGGTTTTCAGTCCATGTGATCCAGGGGGTTCTCCTAATAATTTTGGAATAGTTATGCATCGCAATTTATATTTAACAGTAAAATGCTTCAGACTGAATAAAGGATCTTTATATAAAAGCTGACAAACTTTTTATTATTTAAGAATACCTCAATTAACAAGGTCCCCCCCCCCCCCGAAACCCTATGTGAGTTCCTTATCAATAAGAGTGAAAGCAATGTCGGGTAGTTATATAGAATGACTTGTTATTATTTAGGATGCCTTATTGTTATGTTTCAAAGGCTCATTATCTTTAGACACTAATAAGTTGGTTGCATTATTAGTATCATTTAGGCGATTTCAACATTACACTGAGAAAATATTATTTTTGTAAGCCTCCCCCCCAAGGATATTCACCCCCGATTGAGGCAAATATCCAATAGGAAGATTTGCAGTTGCCCTCTGTCCTACATATACTCCCCCTTACTCACTAGAACAGGAATCCCCAACCTTTTAGACACATGAGACACATTCAAATGGATAAAGTGTTGGGGAGCAACACAAGCATGGAAAAGTTCCTAGGAGTGCCAAATAAGAGCTATGGCTACTTAATAGCCCCTATGTGGACTGGCAGCCTACAGAAGGCTCTGTTTGGCATTATACTTGGTTTTTATGCAACCAAATTTTGCCTCCTTACAAGAAATTCAAAAATAAGCACCTGCTTTGAGGCCACTGGGAGCAACATGTTGCTCACAAGCCACTTGTTTGGTAACACTGCACTAGGGTGGTCAGTAAAACCCAGTGGTAAATAATAATTGAATGTATGTATAGGAATGCCTCTTAAAGATAAAGAGGTATTTGGGTTTCTCAATGCTCTGACAAGTAGTCATAAACTTCTGTGTTTCTTGAATTTAGGCAAGTCAACCCAGGTACCCATACTTTACTATGACAATATAACATGCCTTCTTATTGAGGAGAGTTCCATCACTTCATGACATAGATGGTATGTATAAGTGAAGATAGAATGGGGCCCTCGGGTGAGCTTTCTTTGATGCCCAAGTACTGCTATGCCATCACTCTTGCACAGATGCCATTTAAGAAATGATGTTTTACTAAAAGTTTCAATGACTTTCAAGAGCTCTTTATCTAATTGTCTTTTAAACCTTCTGAAGCACTTTTCATCATTTTATGAAAATCAGCTTTTACTCATTTCAGTTAAGCACATATGACAGCTGAAAGCATGTATCATGTTGCTGATGGAAAAGATAGATCAGATCAAGATGAGAATGATGAGAAGCAATGATAGACTTCAGAGCCAGGCATCTGCATTATTAAATGGCCCTTTCAGTTCTGTGGTAGAGCCATAAACATTATACATAAAGTAAACCCTTTGCAGCAGAATAATTTGTTTAACTTTAGTTGCTGTTTAATAAATACAGCTAGTCCTCTGGGTTTCATCATATGTCATACCTGCAAACATGACCAAAGATGTGAAAACTTCCTGAAATTGTATTTGGGGATTCAAAAGAAAAGTACTGCCAAACAACACTTTTAATATTTTGTTGCCAGGTCCCCTAAAGAGCATGAAAGTGTAATCAAGATGTCTTGTTAATGCAAAAGTATACCCCCTGTTCAGCATGAGTGCAGTGAATAGGACATGTACTGAGCATCCTTTTTGCCTATTGTTTTAATTATGAAAACAAAATCTATGGCTTTTGTTATTGAGCTAAGCAGGGCAAACAAGGACATTGAAGCTACACCATGTTTGGTCCTTGCAAGGTATATACTTTACTGCAGTTCCAAACTTCACCAGCCTGTGGTACATCTGTGCAAGGGATCCTCTTCTTCTTTCTTGTCCCAGGTGCACATGCCCAGTAGATTCAAATTTTCACTGGATTTTTTAACCCGACCAATCAATATTGGTTGGGTCTGTTACTCTATTTCCTTCATGTCTGGGTCCTGTTCCTGCCTAGACTTAATAATTCACATTTTTTTCTTTGTTTACTAATACCACTGGAATTATTAAAGGCAAAGAAAACATTCCATTTTCATCTTTAAAAAATGCATTTTATAGGATTTAAGGAGAACACTTTATCTCTTGTATAACACATCATTCTTTCCTCCCATTTTCAGTATTCACTGAAGCTTTGAAGCAAAATTGCATTAAGATTGCGTATCTTATGGCAGAAGTAAAAGGATAAGGTATCATTGTGTTATAATGGCAGGAGCGTATTTCCAAGATATTATACAAATGCAAAGCTATGCTTCCACCTAAAAGTCAGAAAAGAAAAACACAGCAATGATGCACTTTACTAGTTTAAATATTGTAATCTGCAACAACACATTAGCCAATTTCCTTCCAAGCACATTTATCTTGTCTATATAAATTACTCGATAACTGCCACAATCATATAATCATTTCCTTCATTTTCTCACTTTTCTCCCTTAAACTTCTTAACTTTTTTTTTTTTTTTAAATGGTTCAGCTTCTTTACAACAATGAAAACTTCATTGGAGATCCTTTCAAATAAGGGGTTTCTCTTTTTAGTTTCATGAATCTTAAAGCAACATGCATATGTTTTACAGGGATATTTGGATACAATTTTTAATATTTAATAACAATCATAATATATTTATGGCAATAAGCTAAATTCATTAGGGATTTTTTATTTCCATTGTGATATTAAAATATTATAATTACAGATTTTAAATTCATTCTGGCATAAAACCAGGATAGGTAGTTTGGCATCAGGCGCCCCACACCGGACAGTAGCCCAATGACCCGTAGTGAAACGTAGGGAAGCAGGGGCATGACGGAGCCGTAGGGCAGCCACTCCCAGTTGTAGGTGATTGGTGGATTTGTCGTATAGGTATAAATACCGAAAACCGTTCCCGCTTCTCAATCCATTTTAGGCAGCATAGTAAAACGCCCACCCTCCCTCCCTATAGAGGTGGTGGCAATGAGACGTTGTTGGCGGGGTGATTGAGTTGGGGGAAAACAATGGTTGGGTTAGGAAGGGAGTTTAGTAGTTAATTGGGGCTGGCATGCCTGGAACCTCAGGGGTAAGAAAGTGGATCAGGAGGTAAGTTTTGTTGGGTAGGTGGTTCCGGGCTAGAAGGGCAGCTGGCGGCGCCAGTTGCGCTGCGCAGTTATTGGCTTGTTACGGTTTATGGTTATTCAAAAGTTGGTTGTTTGTTATACAAACATTTGTGTTATGTTTATGAGATGTTTTGTATCATATTTGTTCTTTATGATATGTTTTAAATTAAAACTTTGTTGTTATTAATAAATGTTCTGCGGCCATTTTATCCCAAGAATTGGTGTCCGTGTGTTTTTTGGGATTGGTAAGTAAAAGGGTTAAAGGGGGTTAGGGTTGGGAGAAAAGTGGGTCAAGATCCGACGTTGCTCACTTCAAGAAGCAGAGGCAACATACCCCTGATAAATGCTGCTCGGTGAAGAGCTAGACCTTTATTTATAACTATATTTATTGAATTAACATAAGTACAGACAGAGGGACAGATTTCTAAAACTTTAAAATTAGAGCTCACCACAGTAAATTTTCCCCAATCTCTAGTCAATCCTATGGGATTTTTGAGGCATATTTATCAAATGGTGATCTGTTGTTCATCTTTCATGCATTGATAATATTTAAAAATCCAATATAAATGAATAGAGAGTGTGTGAATTTTACTGTGAGCTATACATTTACACACCCAAAAGTGCTTACTACCATTTTGATACACTGAAAACTTTGTAAAGCTGTGGAATAATTCACAATTTGCTCAAAATGCATTGGTGTCAACAAGAAGGCAAAATTACATTGCTATTAAGGTGTTTTTGTCCAAAGGTCCGGATGGTGCTACAGTTTTACGGCAGACTTTCTGCTCTCTCTGTTTGGCACTTGGCAGATGGCAACTAAATGTACTTCTTGAATGTGCTGATCCTGAAACAGGAATGTGACAAGGCAAGTCAATCTTGATGCAGGGATGTGGCAGGCAAGTCAATCTTGATGCAAGTTGCTTTTATGTTTCCAGTGAAACAGACCACATGATGAAAGTCTAGCATTGGTTCACAAGACCAATACCCACCTGGTGAAAACACAAATTTCACTGTGAACATGTTCCAAGCAAAAAAGTTCAGTCATCCCTAGTGCTTACAATTCTGTTGGAAGGTAGGGAATAATAGTTCAAAACACTAAGAAACTTGTAGATTGTAAGCTCTTTTGGGCAGGGCTCTCTTCACCTTGTATCGGTTATTGATTGCTTTATATGTTACTCTGTATGTCCAATGTATGTAACCCACTTATTGTACAGCGCTGCGGAATATGTTGGCGCTTTATAAATAAATGTTAATGTAAAATAAAACACCCAAAGACTCCAATACGGTTAGCACAAGAAAAACAATGTTCATTTACTTCAATGCATTTGGAGTGAAAAAGAATGTCCGTGGGGAGTGAACCAGGAACTGGGAACAACAGGACCATGACAGAGCTAGGAAGGAGGGAACCAAAAATGGTGTTAGGAATAATGGGTATTGTATTTTTGGATTGCATGGGGATGGGGGGTGGCACAAGGGGATAAATATCTCCTGTAACATGTATGGCACAGTAACTGGAAGAGCCCTGGAGGAAAGATTTATCCCAGAATGTTCTATCACACTGAACAAACAGAAAACAAAGGATTTGTTTACTTAGACTGAAAAGCCAGTACAGGTGTTGGGAATGAAAGGGGCTGAGGCTTGGAGTGAGCTCTGTTCAGGAAGTGAGAGAGCAAGTTAGTGCAGATGGGAAAGCAGAGAAGAAATGCTCAAAAGACCAACCATTAGGACAACTCAGTCCAGTGAAATATTAAAATAATAAATTAAATATTAAAATTGAACTAAGTTGCCTCAACAGTGGGTGAGCCCTATTAAAGAGCAGGTTTCATAGGTATTTAAATGTTGCAAACAAAGTATACAACCACATGGTCCCTTGGATATGATATTGTGGTGCTTGATCCTGACAAAGGGAGGGAGTACTCCCCTGAAACATTGAGCTTTTGGGGTTTACTGGCGTAAGCTCCCCAGGTATAATTTGTGTGTGTGCGTGGTCTCCATTTCTCTATACTTTATAGATATTCAAACTGCCAATGGCCCTGACTTTGCTTGGATACTATTCTTGAAGGGATAAATAATTCTTTCCCTTTTCATACAGGTAAAAACATGATTCTGACAACATTTAAAAATTTGATTTTTAGGGCATTAGAGTGAAAGGATGGAATTTGGACTTGCTATTTTAAATCAGGATGACCTTTAAATTGCTAGAGACTTTAAAATGTCTGTTAACAGATTCCCAGTGTTAGGTTTCCAGCATATTCCGTTACACTTACTTTTTGTTTTTCTCTTTTACTGAAGACATGAGACATGTCAAAACTGTAGTAAGAGCTCTTATTATATCACATGGAGGCAAGAAAATAAGAGGAGACAAATAACACGGTAAAGGGATTTTTACAATTTTTTCACCTAAATCATCTCCAAAGCCTCCCTCCTTTAAAAATGTTACTACCAAAAATATGATACAATTCCTTGGAATCATTTCAGTATGTTTTTACATTGAAGGGAAACACTAAAAGTAAGCACTTGCTCTTGAATATTTAGGATGGGTGCACATCCCTGTGTTCACTCTCTGTTGGACAAACTATACAAATTTGGTCAGCACTCCATTAGGGTATTAAGGGTATTAATTGTAACCTGTAGACTGATTCTAAAATATGAACATTAGGTCAGTTCCTCTTGACCTGAAATTCCTTCTGACAGTTTAAGTCAAAGCAACTGAAACTTGAATGTGCACTAATTAGTGTTGATTGAAGAACCTTGGATCCTGTTGGCTCAGAACAGTTCTCCAGTACACTACTGACTGATTTCTCTTTTACTTTGTTTATCATAGACACTATTGTAAAAACTGATATTATTCCTTTGCAAATATTCTTTTTGGCCATTGTTCATTAATAAGCCCCAGTCAAATGATAGTGTAGCACAATGGCCACAAGGTCAAGTGAAATCCTGCTGCTCTACATGTAGAGCATTGCAACATGGGACTCTCTCAGCAGCAGCACTGAGCCAGCCAGGCAACAGTGTTGTTGCCACAAAAACTTGAATTGAGGTCAAAACTTGAATTTAAATGTTAACAAGCATGTTCTTTATAACAGTGTGTAATAAAAGCTGCTATCCAGCAATTAACTGAAAGCTATAAGTTTCAAAATCAATTTCCTTGACTTCCACTAGGAACCTGTCCTATTTCAAAGTTTCTTCTTCAAAGAGGCCTCCTGCCTCAGGCCATCAAACACTTTTATCCCATCCAATCCCAACTATGGAATCCCCTTCTTGGCTAGGGAATACCCATAACACTATTGGACAAATGGGAACTTATCCCTCCATGGGGAATGTTAGATGATTATCTGTCTGTATGCTATATGAACCGTTTGAAATTTTTATAGAGAAAGAAAATGCACTGGAAGACTCGGTGTGACCTTCCCACTGGTGTCTGGATTTCTGGATTGTTTACTCAGTGGGAGCAGTGCACAATAATATATAATAATTTTATAAATAATTTTTAGATGGGTTTTACTAGGTAGGGGAATATTATTGAGATGGGTTTTATTAAATCTCCATACTATTTACTTTTTCTCCACTGAGTATGTCTGCAGCTAGTGTTTTGAGTTCATTTTAATATTTTCTGTTTACAGAGATGCAGGAACATAAAAATGCTAATTGGAAAGCTGACCTGCATTTACTCTATGGTACTCTAAACATAGTGCAACAAAGGGAAAACAAAATAAAAATCTCTCGGTAAAAAGCCTTTTGTTTATTAAATCTCTTATGAAGAGAGCAAATATATAGAGAAATTATATTAAAAGCCATATCAAAGAAACTGAGCTATATTGTACAACATTGTATAAAAAATAGGTTATGTGAGGTTTAAATATGCACCTTGTCAAGATTTATAGTATGAAGCTGGCAATAAAAAGAGCTGAAATATTTAATTCCTGATTATAGTAAAATAACCGTGACCATGGTACTTCAGCAATTTCTGAGAATGTTACAGATGACAAATTAAAGTCAGCAGCTCCCTCTCTGTCATTAGGATGTGACATCTGCTGTGGAAGGGAGATGACTATAGAGAATACCTTTAACCATTCTTGATTTGAAAATTAAAACATTTGGACAGATTTATCAAAAGTTAAACTGGGGAATATAGATGGATTTTCACTAGTCTGAGCTTAATTCTCATTGACAAACAGTCCGAAAACTGTTAATGAACAGACAAGGAGGATGCGTACTTTGAACTTTCAAACATATTTATTTTCAGTGGGATGTTAAATGGCCAAAATTAATCCCACTATTTTAAACCATACCCACAGTTATAAGCCTTGCACACCAACAGTTTCTGGTTTCACCCACTTTTAAGTCATTTTGCTAATGCTAAGAAGCTTAAAAGAAGGACAAAACCCTCAACTGGGCCCTGGACCAGCACTTGACCTGCGGCTGGCAATTTCCATGGAGTTTTGACTGTCGATTGCATCAGATGAGGGGACCATGGCCTTCTCGGTCACACTGGAGCAATGCAAACCACACCCCCTCCTCTTTTATTTTCTGACTTATCTTAGGAATCAGAGGTTTCACTTCTTTTAGCAAAGTCATGCTTTGTGTACCCCCTTGCTTCTTCACATATACCACCGCAGATATATTGTTGGAGCAAATCTTTACTCTCCTGTCCAGAAGCTGTATGAAAGAAATGACATGCTTCCAGGATATTTGAAGGTATCCCTGAAGATGTGAAACATATAGGACCATTTGCCCTGAGCTGACTGACTTCTGAATTCTGGACCCCATCTGACTCCAGAGACATCTGTTGTTAGGATTCTCCAGCTTCCGAGAAACAGGCTGACACACTTTTTCAGGTTCTGTGGAGCCATCCACCACTGAAGAGAATGAACAAACTTCTGCTAGACAAGTATGCTCTGATTTCTGTCAACACAATCCCACTGCTGAAGGAAGCACTGTTGTAGCATCCTCATTCACCATTCACCATGCCTTCTACCGTATTGAGGACTGCACCCAAATACACAATCTCTTCTACCAGTTGAAACACCAACCATAAGACTTGGGAAACAAAACCACCTGATCCCGATGGCATATCACCTGGCTTCTGGATAAAGTCATCACAATCAGGTTGTCCAAATAATGGAAGATGCAAACTTATTTCCAGTGCCATCAGTGCTACCATGACTTTGGAAAAAAATTTGGGGGCTGCCGAAAGACCAAACGGGAGCCCTCGAAATTGTCAATGATGCTCTCCTATGGCAAACCTCAAGTATTTCTGATCTTGCACAGCATCCCTGATATCCAAGTTCCTGATATCCAAGGTGCACATCCAATTACCTGGTGAGATTGTGTCCTTGACTGCCTCCAGTGACTTCATGCGGAAATGCTTGAGGATTTGTTCACCTCCTTCAGGTCTAACACTGGACCCATGCACCTGATGACTTCCAGACCAGAAGTTCGAATATACTCCCTTGCCAATCTCTTGTGCAGATACTGGAACAATCACCCGCTGCAGTCTTAACGAATCCAGACACTCATTGAGAGCTTTCTTCTGTATTACATTGCCAGGCAGTGGTGTATTGTGTTGAAATTCCAGCAAGTAACCTTGGCTGATGACTCGCTGAAGCCATCTGTCATCATAGATGCTTGCCAGGAGCCTTGAAAAAAATAAGAAGCCTTCCCCCCCCCCCACAGACCCCTGGGGACCACCACCTTCAGAATTGTTAACAGCTGAATCCAGATCTCTTGGCTTTAGGCTGATGAAAGGACCCAGACTGGCCACCCTTCCATCCTGATGATTAAAACTGTTCTGAAAGGGCTGGTACCCCAAACAGCTCAAACACATTTTGGAGGGTGCCCATCTTTGAAGGTGCCTTCCCTCTAGAACAGTGCTGTCTAACTGGCGGCCCACGTGTGGACCCCCACCTGACTGGCTGCTGTGGCTGCTTACCTTTGTGTAAACTTAAATGTAAATGGTATCAGTACTGAGATTAACTGACCCCCTGCATGGTTTACACCTCAGATTTAGTACTGTATGAGACACACAGGCAGCATAGGGAAGGCAGTGTATGGCACACAGGGCAGGCAGAGTGTGGCACACAGGCAGCATAGGACAGGCAGAGTATGGCACACATGCAGCATAGGGCAGGCAGAGTATGGCACACACAGGTAGGCATAGTATGGCAGGCATAGTATGGCACACATAGGCAGGCTAGGGCAGATAGAGTATGGCTTACACAGGCAGTACTCTGTCTGCCCTATGCTGCCTGTGTGTGCCATACTCTACCTGCCCTATGCTGCCTGTGGGAGGTGAGCCTGACAGGGGTTTGTTCTGCAAGTTTGTTAGCATTTAGAAATAGACCTTATATGGTCCCCAAGGTGTGTACTTATATACTGGCTATGGTCTTAAAAGCTCTTGTGAAAACATGGGGGGGGGGGGGGGGGTTGAAGTGGGTGTGGTTTAAAAGGGGAGGGTTCAAAAATGGATTCCATTATCGGCCCTCCGCCATGTAGGCCATAAAAATTACAGCCCTCGGTACCACAAAAGTTGGACAGCACTGCTCTAGAGAATTGTTTCTCAGGGTATCTTAACTTTCTCTTTTGAGGAAAAACTGAACTCTTCCCCCTGAAAACTTCAAGATTCATTATTACAGAATTTTTACTGAAAAAAGATAACCCATGAAAAGGCACAGTACATTGGGCTCGTTTAGAAGCCATATCAGCCTTCCATGGCCTGAGCCATAAGGCCCTCCGAGCTGAGACTAATAGAACTAGAGACCTAGAGGCCAGGCTAGCTAAGTCTATCGCATAATTTACTAAAAAGCATGCCCTGATCTTTAGTTCTGTCATGCCCTTCAAAAATTTCTCCCAATCACGGTTTTCTCTCAGCACTATGTTTATAATAGACAATCACATTTCAGTAACCCTAGCAACCAAGATACCAGCAGTGCTGGTGTTAAGGCTTCCCCAGCATTTAAAAAAGCTCTTTTAACATATGACTACCCTTTTATGCATGGGATCTGGGATCCTCCTTGTGATATTTTACCAAATCTTTGTAGAGTAGGAGACCTTTTGGAAAGTACCTCCCATTCTGCCTTTACAACCTCCTTTAATACCTCTTCATGGAATGGGAAAACTTGCCCTGGTACAAAAGGAGGTGAAGAAGCTCCCTCCTTATTATCTTGCAGTACCAGAGCTGTTCTGACCACTCTGATGAGAGGAGCCACCAAGGAAAAATCGATAGATGATAGATCATCCCCTCAATCATCCTCTGATGAGGACAGAAAGCCAGACTGCGCAACCATTCCTAGCTCCTCCTGGGGTGAGACCTCAAAGGTCATCTTGAATAAAGAGGTTCCTATTTCCTGAGTCACTGCTTCTTTAATCCAGGCTCTTATGTCTGGCACCAAGACCTCTGATTGTCCTGCCACTTCTGACAAACAGGCATGACAGAGCTTTTTATTTGGAAATGCTTGCTCAGAGCAGCCTAAACATGATTCCCTTGGAGGCTGATCCACCATCTTTTCCGCATTTGTCTCCTTGTGCTTAGGGGTAGACATTCTCCAGGCACTGGACTACTTATCTCAAGCAGAGGCAATAGACTAAGGGGCCAGGTGATGCAGTCAGGACCACCAAGGTTTTAAACCCCAAAAGGCAACCTGCAAAAATAAAAATCCATTAAAGTATATCCAGCAGCATGCATTCCTGTGCCCCACAAAAACCAGTTACTACAGCTCACCAGGACACAAGAGCAGCCCTCCTTATATGCAGCCTTCCTTTCCATTCCTTACCTTATACGCCATTTTAGTGCTCTGCCACATAAATGTTACAATTTACATGTTCCATTTTCACATCTGAACATCTCTTAAAAAGGGAAATGAAATTCTGAGGGGACTTTCCTATTAAGTAAGTACACTTCATAAATAAAGTGCTATCAGCTATGGTTTGAATGAGTTACTTAATCAACAAATAATATACAGAATGACTCAAGTAACAGTTCTAACACTGAATATTAAATGTACATTATCCTGCCTCTGATGATCCTAAGGGGACCTAATTTAAAGTATGCAAAGTGCTTTCAAGTATCACAGCATTAGTAATATATAAAGAAAAAATGAATAATAAAAATTATTTATTTTGTATCAACTGGGAAACTTTGTACACTGGTATAGGTGGCTGCCTGCTTAGCAGTAAATTCTCCAAGCACTATTAGCTGTTCAGAAGGTAACTAAGTGGACCATAACAAGCCATGCATTACAATATAATGTATAGTACATACAATTGCTCTTAAACAAAGGCAGGAACATTTTTATTTTATGAACTGTAAAGAGTGGTCCAAAGTTGTTAAAGAAGAACTAAACCCTAAAAATGAATATGGCTAGAAATGCAATATTTTATATATTAAATGTATTGCACCAGTCTAAAGGCTCAGCATCTCAATAGCAGTAAGGATCCAGGCCTTTAACCTTGTCTCCCCATCTTGGATTTTTTTTAGTAGTGACACTGCACATGCTCAGTGGGCTCTGTGCAGCTGTTGAGAAGCTAATCTTGGGAATCTTCACAAAATTATCAACCAGAAAATGGTGTCTGTCTGTCATAAAAACTGATGCTACAGGGCTGATTATTAAATTCCTGTGCTTATTGCACTGGTTTTAAAGCTGCCATGTTCTAATAATGTGAATTAATTACTCTTCAGCCTTATATTGTGACATCTATAATCGATCTATACAGTGTATTGGGCATCAGTCCCCAAGCTTAGTAAGTGAGAGCCTGTGAAGGGAATCAGCAGGAAAGTAGATGGGGGGCTACTGTGGGCATATTCAGAGTCACAGATCTTCCCTGCTAAAGGGCTTTGATTGCCTAGGCCTTGCACAGAACCCAGAACATAATGTACAACATTTCTAACCTACTTTTTTAGCTACACTTTATTCCCAAGGTAAGAAAATGGTGGTAGGAATCCAGCAATCCATGGAGCTGTGAACTGCTGAAAGGGCAGTATAAGTATCCAATATGAGGGAGGTAATGTTACAGAATTTGAACTGTGTGAATATAACAACTTAAGTCTATGAAGATTTTCATTCATCCAGGTCATGGTATATCTAGTAAAAATAAATTTAAAGCAACTGGACTTGTTTGGTAATCATTGAAGACGTTGGACTTGTTTGGTAATCATTGAAGACACTTTCATGTGTTGGGGGGTGTTGTTGGGTGCCCAGTTGCTTGGAGGAGCTCATGACTGGAGCAGGGAGCCTCTGAGGACACCCAAGATTAACACAGGGGTATAGGTTAGGACTCTGCATATAGATTAGGACTCAATCGTGTGTCAGTTAGGAACCAAATCATTCAGGTGTAGGTTAGTGGGAACCCACAGGTACTGCAGCAGGCAGTCAGGAAAAGCCTGTGCATTGTAGTGCTTTGCAGGGAAGTTTTAATGACTGGGAGTCCCCTAAACATCTCTATTCTAGTGCATTTAAACACTACAGCTGTCACCGGAGTCAGGCTTCTAGTGCTCATGTCTTTACCTTTGTAAACCCTGGCACAGTTAAGTCTGTGCCTTGGTTCATTTCATCCATGTGTGCTGTGTCCTTCTAACAGTAAAGGCCTGGCTAAACATCTATCTAGTCATAGGAGTTCTCTAGCCACAGGTGAGCCTGTTATATGTTTGATAAGCAATGTGATATTAGACTAATGTCCCACGGAGCGATTTAGTTGCCCACAATAGATCTCTGCTACCGCGAGTGAATAACTGCCCCAAAATGCCTGTCCACTGGCAACAAAGGCAATTGCCGGGGGAAAGGCCTACTCGTGACTTTGTTACGTGAAGTTACCTGCAGAAGGAAACCGACTAAATCGAAGCCAACTAAATCACTCCTTCAGACATTAGCCTTAAGCAAGTTTTTTGTATTAATTATCCATCAGTTTAGATTCCCTTAAATACTGCCATCTGGTGGTTTCCAACAATCAATGCACAAACCAAACTGGGAAATATAGAATACTAATATCATCAGCAAGGAACTTAAGTACGTGTGTTGCCACTATGCCACCACACATTTTACAGTTGTACTAAACTGTACAGACTCGCTTTGTCTCTCAACATGCAGTTGTCAACTACTTACACTGAAATATGAGATGAGAAATATTATTTACCCCCCTAGAGGCTCCAGTTGTAAAACTAAATACGACAAACTGTAACATTGTAAGACTTTTCTCGACCTTAAACATGTTGCTTATTTTAGCATTTGACTCATTTAACAATAAATCTTTCTCTCTGGATCCTGCATTGGTTGCAAGAAAGTTAAATGATTAAGCACTGTGTTGAACTAAATGAGCCGAGTTGATACATAGCCCCACAGGTAAGCATGAAACTATATGTGAAAGTAAAATTCAGCTGGCTTTGTCATTTATGTACTACTTGGATGTAACTGTGCTCCTCAGTTAAATAAGCCTTGGTGGTTAAAACTCATACATTGCTAAATTTATTGTTCCGCTGCCAAAGAAAAAAAAAGGAACAAAAAAAAAAAACAAACTTATTTTGCCTAAGTAATTATGTGTGTTTAGTGTAGACAAAGAAATTATCACAGCATGAAAAAGTAATTATTTACTCATTGAAACAACAAGGCACAGCAGGTATGTGGTTCTTATTTAAGGCAACACTACAGAAGAGTCACAGTGAGAAAATGTGGTGTTGCAAATAAACAGCATACAGAATATGCAATATTTATGTTTTTTAAACATCTGTATCGGCAATAGAATTCATATTCTTACTTCAAAACCTTGCGTATACATTAAAGAAAAGGAAGTTGTATGTGTAATAACCATTTTTAGAGTATTTCTAATAATGAAACATAAAAAGTTCCCAGATATTAAAATGAAGTTAATCTATTGAATGATTTAATTGGCTGGGACAGGCTTTAAACTATCTCAGTTTGATCTTAAAATTTCATGATATAATTCCATCCATAAAACACTATAACAGATTTTTAGTGTAATTTGAGTTCATTTCTGAATAGAATTGTGGCAGATTTTCTTTGGCTTGCTGTGAAGTGTTCTACGGTGGCTGTAAATCAGGGGGAGATGGTTCCTAGCTGCCTGCCATTTGCAAGAGGACACAGGGGAGCGAGGGAGGAAGTCATCTCTGCATTACTACATTACAGCACATCTTAAAACTTAGCCCGCCCTGGTTATAATTATAAATTAATAAACACCACTTTAAAAAGGCAAATTGTTAAGAGCTGTAATATATTATTCACTGTAGAGTTCCATGTTCTCTCACTAAGCAGGTACTTCAGGTATGGGATTGCTTATCAAGAATCCTGATATCCAGAAAGCTCCAAATTATGAGAAGGTCATTTCCCACAGTCTATTTTAAGAAAATAATTCTTATGTTTAAGAATAATGTCCTTCTTTTCTGTAATAATAAAACAGTAACCTGTACTTGATCCTAAGCTTTATGAATCCATATTGCTGGCAAAACAATTCTATTGTTTTTATTAAATGTATATATATATATATATAAAAAAAAAGACCAGCAACACCGAGTTATATTCCAAAAAGATCAATCGTGTATTAAAACCGCATAAACAGCCTGTTCATGCGTTTTTTTGCTTGCTTCTTTTAAATCTCGTTGTTTACTATGTGACAATGACAATAAAGATATATTCTATTCTAATACAGGATTGATCTTTTTGGAATATAACTCGGTGTTGCTGGTCTTTTTTTTGGATATTTAAATCATTTACCTTGCACATGAGGTATTTTTTTTTTAAGAGTTTTCACTTAAAACTAAATTCAGAAATCAGCAAAGAAAGTCACTGTCAGTCAGTGACTCAATTAACTTTTTTGTTGGGAAAAAAAAACACGTCCATCGAGTTCAACATTATGTCTATATAAACCATATCCTTGTTTCTGCTGATAGGACTTACTGGTAAGTAAAGCATTAGAAAGAATATTACACAGTATGATCCCCTTATGTATTTATACTTAGTTATCATATGTACTGTATGTATGTATGTATGTATAACTTTATTTATAAAGCCCCACAGGGGTACACAGCGCTGTACAATCTTACAATATACACAATTACACACAGGGAGGACAAGTGTTATCATAAATACAATAAATAAGTATAAATACACAGGGAGTAAGTGCCATGTGGTATGAGACACAGTAGGAAGGAGGTCCATGCCCCGTAGAGCTTACAGTCTAAGTGGTTGTGTAACATACAGGCACAAAATTATATGCTCCCTTTACCACCTTTTCTCCAGTGTAAATAACCCAACTTGGCCAGTTTGTCTTTATAACTGAGGCTTTCCATACCCTTTAGCACCTTAGTTGCCCTTCTTTGAACTCTCTCTGATTAAATAATATTCTGTCTGTGCAGTAGAGAACAAGACTGAATGACATATTCTAGATGGGGCCTTACTAGCGCTCTGTAATGTGGGAAAAATGACCCTCTCCTCCTGCAAATCTAGGCCCCTTTTTATACAGCTTAAAACCTTGTTTGCCCTTGCAGCTGCTTACTTGCATTGCTTGTTACAGCCAAGTTTATTATCTACAAGGACTCCAAGGTCCTTCTCCCAGCTGTAGTATGTGTCTCATGTTTACAGATAAGGAGGAGTTTATTTTACAGGGCATATAACTGGGAATGGTAACTGCATTATTAATATTGTTATAACAGATACAGAAAAGGTTAATGTGCTAAATAAATTCTTTTCTTCAGTGAACTGTATATAATAGAGCTTATTTCAGTTAAAGCTGGGCCTCTATTTCTGATTTTCTTAGACTCACTTTTATCTAGTATAGTACCTATGCACTGGTGGAAAGCTGATGTATTTCCAATATTTAAAAATGGATTACAATTGCACCCTGGGAATTCTAGGCCAGTAAGTTTGACATCTGAGGGGGCAAGTTATTTAAATGCTTTTTAAAGAATCACATTCAAATTATGTTGTGGAAAATGGCATTATGAGCAGTAATCAGCAAGACTTTATGAAGGACAGGTCATGTCAGACAAATCTGATAGGTTAGTAAGAAGTTGGATAGCGGGGTTACAGTAGGTGTTTTCTGTTTGAATTTTGACAAAGCGTTTGATACAACTGCTTTTTGCATATGGATAGGAAGCCTCGAGTACAGAGGGTGGTTGTTAATAGTACATTTTATACTTGGAGTAAGGTTCTCAGTGGGGTCCCTCAGGGTTCTGTGTTGGGTCCACTTTTATAGCCTTACTCCAAGTAGAGAATGTACCATTAACATTTAAATAACTTGCTCAGATGTCAAACTTACTGGCCTACAATTCCCAAGGTGAGATTGTAATCCATTTTAAAATATTGGAAATACATCAGCTCTTCTCCAGTGCAAAGGTACCATACCATATAAAAGCGAGTCTGAGAAAATCAGAAATAGCGGCCTGGCTAAAACTGAAATAAGCTCTTTAAGTACCCGAGGGTGCATTCCATCTGGCACTGGTGCCTTGTTCACATTAATTCTAAGTAAACCTTTATGCACCATATCCTGCATCAACCACTGACTAGACTGAGCTGAGCCAACAGTGCAGCTATCAAGTGGTTCTTGGAACTCTTATTCCTCTATTGTATACACTGAAGAAAATAAATGATTAAGCCCATTAGCCTTTTCTGTTATAAAAATACTAATAATGAAGTATCCATTCCCAGTTATACACCCTGTAAAATAAACACCTCCCTATCTGTAAACCTGAGACATACTGCAAACACACTGGAAAAACTTCTTTATACAGATGTTTCTATCTGTAGTTAAACAAACTCTCTTTGTTACAGGGGAGAGAAGGAGTAATAAAAGTATAAACAAAACAATGATGCATTAGAACTGAAAACAAAGAAAGAATGGACAGAGCACTTCAACAAACATCCTAAATGTGTTACTGATATTGAACAATGGTGTGTATTGCCTTTTTATGAACACATTTTAGTATAATTTAATTTATTCTTCTGTCCACACTATATTATTTGTTTCATTTTTCAGACCTATACTGTATATTACATTTTTTGTCAGAATGCTCACTTGCTTCTCATTGCTATTATAAAGCAAAATAGATCAAAAGTGGCTGTAAAACCTGTGCAAATGTTACTAAAATATGGGTTATTGTTGCTTAAAATGCTTTAAAAAAATGTAAATACATAGATGGTAATAATAATGGCACGGTCTCCTAACTTGACTCTTTCCTTTGATCTTTATGGGGCATTTCATTGTAGGATTTATTCACAAAAATAGTAATCTAAACCAATATTTGTTTGTGTACACTAGAGGAATTCTAGGATAATTGTCTCTTTTGCTCTGCTTCTCAATGACAAATTAAATGCTGCTTTTATTGAAAATCTCTAAAAGTACAATAATCAAATGATTTATTTTATTCACCGTAGTTACCCATAGCCTTGATCAAACAATACATGCAGAAAGACAAATAAAAAGGTATGGTTCTCTGGGTTTTTTCTCTCAAGTAAAGTGCATGATGACATTTTCTGAATTCATCCCAAAATCTATAAATATAATAAACAGGATTGTGTGTGTTATTTAGACCAAATGAAATAAATTAGTTTAGTGTAACCCTATTTTGGTTTTAACCCTATTATTGTACTTTTAACACGCAGCCACCTGCGTGTGGCACTACAGGAGCCCCGAGCCCCCGCTTATTTTTGGGGGACAGGTATGATATAAATGAATGGCGTGCCTCCACCCAGGGTAGGTATAGGTAGAACTATATGTCTCCTCCCTGGGAAAACTCTATGAAGTCCTCCTTGGACCAGGACTCCTGGCAACCCCCAGTACCTTGCCCCTCCCTTGGGGGTAGCTGCTTACCAGGCAGTTGAGGATCCTCAATATACAAACAGCCAAGACACCTGTTATGATGATGAACCAGATGAACTGGCTTTATTGATTGATGCAGGCAGAACTTTCAGAGGATGTCCTAGGAACACTGCGTAGGACCCCTTAAATGGGAACACTCCCAGGTGCTGACTTGGCTCCCCTTACTGCACACTACAGGCCCTGAACTCCAGCCATGAGTGCTGGGGGATCTTAACCCCTCTCTCTCCTGTTGGGGCTATCTCTGCCTGTTCTCTCTAGCCTGCCTGTCACTCCTAGAGTGACCTATTACAGTATCTCCTGTACTACCCTATCCTGTTGTACACCTCCTTACAGAGGCAGTCCCAGGACTAAGACCTTCACAAAATGGGTGTCATCCCTTTTTATATTGCAGCACACTGCCACCTAGTGGTTACTGCTGAACAACAGGAAAACTCCCTTTTCACACATAAAAAGCTAGGACCACCTTTAGGTGTCCATAACCCAAAAGTCCACCCTCTGGTGCCTGTCAAAAAGGGAACCCAGACCAAGGGGCCCAAATCTTTGGGATCCCTACATCTGCAATATGAACCCATTAAAAATTCTCTACAGTTTTTTTAATTAGAAGCTTTTGCATTTTGCATCTTATTCTATTCCCCTAACATCTGCTCTGCTTACAGCTCCTGTAAAGCCATCCTGATGTGAAATAAGCAGGGGGCTGCTCTGTCCCATATCAGACTTGAATAAAACTCACAGGACTTTGTTTACTGAAGTGTTATTGGTCAGTTACTGATAAGAGCACGTCAGGCACAGATAAGGAAGAACTGAGGAATACAGAGCTCTGGTTAAGGTGGCCATACGCCTTCAGATCCGCTCACTCGGAGATGTCGCCAAGTGAGCGGATCTTCTCCCAATATCCCCCACCTACGGGTGGGCGATATTGGGCGAATCCAGGCTAATTCGGTCATTTGGCCCTGGGGCCAAAAGATCGAATTAGAACGACCGGGTATAGGAGAAGTCGGATCGGGGACCACATCAACGAGCCGATGCGGTCCCCAATCCGACTAAATTTTTTAACCTGCCCAATCGATATCTGCCCGATTTCAGGCCAGATGTCAGTCAGGCAGGCCCGTCGTTGGTGCCCCTACACCGGCCGATTAGCTGCCGAATCGATCTAAGGGAACGATATTGGCAGCTAGAATCGGCCCGTGTATGGCCACATTTAGCTGTGATTTAACCCTATTTTGACTGCTTTGAAACCTGATTTTTTTAAGAACAATATCTGTTATAGTGCTTTCCTATCTTAGGGCTATATATAAACACTGAGTTTAGATTTTGACTTTACATCCAAGTGCAGGGCTACCTTGAGCCTATAGGAAGCAGCTTGGAGTTGCCAATATTACATGCTCAAATGCTCCCTGTATGACAATGATCCCCAACTATTGGCTCGTGAGCAACATGTTGCTCCCCAACCCCTTGGATGTTGCTCCCAGTGGCCTCAAAGCAGGTGCTTATTTTTGAATTCCTGGTTTGGAGGCAAGTTTTGGTTGCTTAAAAAGTATAATGCCAAACAGACCCTCCTGTAGACTGCCAGTCCACATAGGGGCTACAAAATAGTCAGTCATAGCTCTTATTTGACAACCCCCTAAATTGTGATGCTTGTGTTGCTCCCCAAAACTTTTCCATTTGAATGTGACTCGTATGTATAAATGGTTGGGGACCCCTGCTGTATGGGCACTATGGGGTTCAATGTATTGCCCCCTTAGCACTCAAGTTAAACCAAGTGGTAAATAAATTAAACCCTTTAAACAAATAGCAAGTCTTTTGCATTCTCATTCCCAGCAGGTGCATATACTGATATACACTGGCCTTTCCTAAACACAGGCAAAGTCAATTACAAAGCAACATAGCAATCAGCATTTACAACTGGTTGGTACATTTAAAGAAAAGGGGACTACCTATGCATTATAATAATAGAAAAGTGTTAGTAGCAAGGATTTCACTGCATTTTTAAAAATTGCTTCTTTTTGTTACAGTAACAAATATGCACCAAAACATAAAAGGAAGGACAACCCTCCTCTGAATTGCCTTTCACAGTTTTATTGTTAAATGTAATCACTTTATTTTTAACTGTGCATTGGCATTTTTTGCCTTGCTATTGTATTTTGCATGCAAATTGCCAGTCTTTAAAAATGACAGTGACATATTAATCAATGCTCTGTCATCCCATGGACATTTTCTATTACATCTGGTTTAAAATGTATTCTTTCACTTTGCCTAAACAAGCAGCAAAAAGGGTATTTTTCCTATCTAATTGTGTTCTCTAAAGGTCAGCATTTAACTCTGATCCATATATATGACACCCTTTCTTTTTATGTATAAAAATCCAATGGTTAGAGCTATCAAACTCTTTTCTTACACAGTATTAAGTGAGAATTATATTTCAGCTACAAATTTCAGCAGCAGCGAAAAAAACCCATTCAAATGTACATTTATTTTATAGAGATTTTACTTCCTTTGTATTAATCAGGGGCTCCTTAGTCTGCAGCTGACTAATTTTATGGTTTAAAACAATGTATTCGACCACCAGTGGTGGCATTTTGATGCTCAAGTTTGCTTTTTCTCTCAGAAAGACTTTTAGGGGTAGATTTAAGAATGCTTGAGCCTTTGGGTCCTAAAAGCATGTGAAACCATGCAAGAGTTTGGTTTCATTATCCGAATATCACACTTTGGCTTGAGTTTAGGAACTCTGGTGTGGTTTTAGGAATGTATTTGACCACCGAGCAATGATATTATGGTGGTAGGTCAGGTTTACTATAGAAATACTGTATATATTTAGTTATCAGGTCTGTTAACTTGACAAAGCTTCTGTGGTGGCCTGCTGGCATTTTAACATAGGTTAATGTTTTGGACCCCCTTTGTTGGGCTAATGGCACTGGTAAAGTGATGGATGCTACACCTACACTAGGAACAAGTTGTTACATTTTTTGGTTTAGGTCAGGAAGGGCTTGCAAGCCGAACGTATATAGGTATCATATTCTCTTCATTTTTATATGTGTTTTTACCAGTTTCAACCTATTTCCAGTAGCTTTTACTTTTAGTAGTGTAACCTCTATTTCAGCTCAATAGCTGCCTTCCTGTACTAGTACCAGTGGAACATGGGTTGCACTGTACTCTTTCACGCAGAATGGGCATTTTCTAAGTGGAAGAGAAAGTTGAGGGTATTTTGCAACTACAGCTCTCTTGCTGCTATGCAGAAAAATAAAAACAGAGGGCGCCAGAGGTTCTTGCAAACAACAAAATAACAAGTGTTTATTTAACATCCACAGGGTTCCTCACAACACAACTTCTCAGAGGCAAGTGGTACAAGCAAAGCCACATACAGTGTGTAATACAGACTGATAGTGATGAGCAAATTTTTTCGCCAGGCATGGATTTGCAGTGAATTTCCGCATTTTGCTATTGGCGAAACGGTTGAACGGAATTTTTGTTGTTGTCGCCCGTCAAATTGGGCACGGTCGCGCAAAAAAAAAGGTGCAGTCATGTCAAAATTGGGCGTGGTCGCGTAAAAAAGCATGGGTGACAAATGTGTTTTGCAAATTTTATGGCGAAGCGAAACAGGACAGATTCGCTCATCACTACAGATTGACACTCTCCTGCGGACAGACTTGGCAGGAATCTCACTTCACCTCTGCCGAACCCCTGGGAGAGATACCTCCAAAACTGCTAGTCCTATGTAGGAGCTCAGAACTGCTCTTTCTAGCTAAACCCTAACTGCCTTACACTCCTGGAGTGTACTATAAAGGGAGCTACACCTGCCTCTATCTAATGCCTCATTCACGGGGCTCTGTTCCCTGACTTTAACTAGGCCGTTCCCCGGGCTCACAGCAACCATCAACCCTGTTCCTCAGGTGGAAGCAAAGAGGAAGTGCCACTCCTTTCCTAGCACTATACCAAAGTGAAGCAGGAAGAGGTCACCATACCTGCTAGCAAATAGCATACATATGTACAGTAAATGAACCTACTTAGATACATTCCCTTCTGCCCAGCAACTAAGGGAACTAAACCTGTAGGGATTTAAAGCCATATGGGCCATTTAACCCTATGGGTCCCTACCCCACAGGTTTTTATGTTTATTATATGTTGATTTTACATTTAATATCACCTCCCTTATTTACTGTATAGCTCTCCTGAAGTATGGATAGTGCTATATCTGGCTGTGTCACACATTTTTGTTTATTTATATTGTTGAAGAGCTTTTTAGGCGCATATCTTTCATTGTAAGCAAAAGCATGGTGAACTGCATTATATGTTTTGAACTTCAGCTCAGTAAATGAGCCCTATAGTCTTTGTGGAGGTGGGGTTAATTGGCACTTACATCTAGTTCAGCCCTAAAGTTGATCAAAAACTTAAAGGGCAGTTCACATTTAAATTAACTTTAGTATGATGTAGACATTTTGAATTTCAGCAGCTATGTAGTTGCTAGGGACATGGTTACCCTAGTTACCAGGCAGTGGATTGAATGAAATACATGGAAATAAATAGGAGAGAGCTTGCATAGAAAGATAAATAACAAAAAGTAATAATAACAATAAAATTAAAGCCTCACATAGTGATAGTTTTTGACTGCCAGAGTTAGTGAAAGCTTATACAGAAAGAGACAGAAGAGGAAGGAAAATAATTTTAAAAAGTATAAAAAATAAATAATTAAAAGCGATTGCACTGAGGGCATTCTATAACATACTAAAATTTAACTTAAAGGTGAACCACCCCTTTAAGAGAACACTCTTATCTGTCACTGGAGAGTTTGGGAGGAGACTCATGGATTGGGGAGACAATAGGATTGATTTAAGAACATAATGCAATTGCCAATGCCAGTCTACCACAAGCTGGGAAATGAAAGCAAAGACCCAACTGGGAATAACCTGCAAGCATCTGGTGCAGTCAAGTGACAGGTGCTTGTCACTAAATAATGTTGCACTGAGCATTTTAGAGCAGCTTGTGCCTGTCACTTGTCTACACAGGGAATTTGCAGACATTTCTCATGCAAGGAATGTTCTTCTAATTGCCCTGTGTGCCATTACCCTTAATTTTCCTGTAGAGTGTTACATTCCACAGAGAGCTCTGTAACTGCAGCCTAAACCAGATGAAGTATAGCGCAGGATCTCCAGTGCCCCTGTTGGATTTAGTCTAGGGCCTATGGGGCAACTCCTTATAGTCTTCTGCATTAGACAGAAAAAGGCAAACATCACATAGTACTGGCATGTTATATTGTATAAAAAGTTTTCCTATCCATCTTCCAGTCTGTCCCCCAAATTACAACTATGTTCCTTTGGCAAGTGAAGCACATAGCAACCTGCTTATATTTCTGTTTTTGAACTAGGGAGCTGCAGAACATCACGTTAGATAATAAACCAATCCTGAAACAGTAAGAAAACAAAAAATAACTTCTACCAGTCTCAGAATATCACTGCACTGTGTGAGCCATTATAAAAGTTCCTTGAATGTCTCTTTTAGTGCTTAGCTATACATCACTCTGGAATAATAATGATGATAATTTATCTATTTTTAGATCTTTTTAAATGTGAATAATGCAGTGAAACATCTCAGCTTGCATATTACTAAACATATTGCCAGTTTGCCAGCATGTATGCAAATAAATGTTAAGTACCTAATTAAACATTCATATGGATTCAATTTATTGTTGAGATCTATTGTTTAATGAGTAGACCATACAGCATTATGGTATCTTATTGTTTTTGTTTCCTTCTAATATAAGGGTGCTGTCAAACCTCTTCAATGTGTCCCTAATTATAGATATTATTTCTTTGCAATATGCATTACAAAACTTCTGCATGATGATCATTTTATAATAGTTCTTTTACCTTGTACATTGGAACAGCAGAAACATTCCAGAATACTGACTTTAAAATTGCTCATTCCTAAGGCAATATTATATTTTTTTAACTGTTTGTGTATATGTAAAAGCATCTGCTTAATTTAATTTTCAAGACATACCCATAATTTCTAATACAGGTGAAATTCTTGACAATTCTGTGCTTCCTACTTTGTGGCAGCAGTTTGTGGAAGTCCCATTCCTTTCAGCAGAAGAATAACCCCATGCACAAGATAAGGTCTATACAGAATTGGTTTGCAGAAATGGAAGTGGCAAAGCCCTGCCCAAAAATTAAATAATATATATACGCCCACTCACTCCTTGTTTTCACACTTCCTTTCACTTTGTGCAGGTACTCCTACTGGCTACAGGTATGGGTTTACCATGCATAAAATAAAGGCAAAAAGAATACCAATGCAAAGGAAGGCACAAGGGCTGTATGCTTATACATAAAGTCCTGACCTAAACCCAACTGAATGCCAGCATTAGGAACTGAAACACCAACTTTTTATTTCAGGCGGTTCAAGAACCCACTAGGAATGACTCTATTTTGGACCTGGTGATATCTAATAATAATGAACTCATCTCTAACATTTGTGTGGGTGAGCATTTGGGGAACAGTGATCACAACATGGTCTCCTTTGAGATAATGCTGCAGAGACAGCGCTATAAGGGAGTAACTAAAACGCTCAATTTCAGACGTGCAGACTTTGCCAGTATAAGGGCATCTCTGCAATGTGTCAACTGGGAAAGGCTTTTCATGGGGTTAGACACAGAAGGAAAATGGAACATCTTTAAAACATTGCTTTGTAGGTATACACAACAGTATATCCCCCTTGTAAGCAAGGAGAGGCATCGCAAAGCAAAACCTTTATGGCTTAATAAAAGTGTTATTGTCGAGGTTGGTAAGAAAAAACGTGCTTTTAGGGCATTCAAGTTAGCTGGGACAGCAGAAACTTTCATCAGGTACAAGGAAGCAAATAAAGCATGCAAAAAAGCTATCAAGCAAGCTAAAATAGAAATGGAAAGGGATATTGCAGCTAGTAGTAAAAAGAATCCAAAATTATTTTTTAATTATGTGAATAGTAAAAAAATGAAGCAAGAAGGGGTGGGAACTTTATTATCACGGGGGGGTAAGTTGGTTGATGAGAACGGGGAAAAAGCTGAAATTTTGAACTCTTATTTTTCATCTGTCTATACATCTGAGGAGCCAGATAATGAAGGCTTCCCTTGTAATATGCCCAGTTCTAGTAATTTAGCTACTGACGCATTGGTCACTCGGGAGGAAATTCAAAAGAGACTTGAACATGTAAAGGTAAACCAAGGTCCAGGGCCGGATGGGATTCATCCCAGGGTATTAAATGAGCTGAGCGCTGTGATTGCCAAACCTCTTCACTTAATTTTTCAGGATTCGTTGAGGTCTGGCATGGTGCCGAGAGACTGGCGGATTGCTAATGTGGTGCCATTATTTAAAAAGGGATCCCGTTCTCAGCCTGAAAACTATAGGCCTGTTAGTCTGACATCAGTAGTAGGAAAACTTTTGGAAGGGGTAATAAGGGATAGGGTACTTGAATACATTGCAGTTCACAATACTATTAGTTTGTGCCAGCATGGTTTTATGCGTAACAGATCTTGCCAGACTAATTTAGTCGCCTTTTATGAGGAGGTGAGTAGGAACCTTGATGCTGGAATGGCAGTTGATGTCATCTACTTGGACTTTGCTAAAGCGTTTGATACAGTACCTCACAGAAGGTTAATGATCAAATTAAGGAATATTGGCCTAGAACATAATATTTGTAATTGGATAGAGAACTGGCTGAAGGATAGAGTACAAAGAGTGGTTGTAAATGGAACATTTTCTAATTGGACCAGTGTGGTTAGTGGAGTACCGCAGGGGTCAGTCCTTGGGCCTTTGCTTTTTAACTTGTTTATTAATGACCTGGAGGTGGGCATAGACAGTACTGTTTCTATTTTTGCTGATGACACAAAATTGTGCAAAACTATAAGTTCCATGCAGGATGCTGCAGCTTTGCAGAGCGATTTGACAAAATTAGATAACTGGGCAGCAAACTGGAAAATGAGGTTCAATGTTGATAAGTGCAAAGTTATGCACTTTGGTAGAAATAATATAAACGCAAACTATCTACTGAATGGTAGTGTGTTGGGGGTATCCTTAATGGAGAAGGATCTAGGGGTTTTTGTTGATCACAAGTTGTCTAATTCCAGGCAGTGTCATTCTGTGGCTACTAAAGCAAATAAAGTGCTGTCTTGTATAAAAAAGGGCATTGACTCAAGGGATGAGAACATAATTTTGCCCCTTTATAGGTCCCTGGTAAGGCCTCACCTTGAGTATGCGGTGCAGTTTTGGGCTCCAGTCCTTAAGAAGGATATTAATGAGCTGGAGAAAGTGCAGAGACGTGCAACTAAACTGGTTAAGGGGATGGAAGATTTAAGCTATGAGGTTAGACTGTCGAGGTTGAGGTTGTTTTCTCTGGAAGAGAGGCGCTTGCGAGGGGACATGATTACTCTGTACAAGTACATTAGAGGGGATTATAGGCAGATGGGGATGTTCTTTTTTCCCATAAAAACAATCAACGCACCAGAGGTCACCCCTTTAGATTAGAGGAAAGGAGCTTCCATTTGAAGCAGCGTAGGGGGTTTTTCACGGTGAGGGCAGTGAGGTTGTGGAATGCCCTTCCTAGTGATGTGGTAATGGCAGACTCTGTTAATGCCTATAAGAGGGGCCTGGATGAGTTCTTGATCAATCAGAATATCCAAGGCTATTGTGATACTAATATCTACAGTTAGTACTAGTGGTTGTATATATAGTTTATGTATGTGAGTGTATAGATTGGTAGATGTGGGTTAGGTGTGCTGGGTTTACTTGGATGGGTTGAACTTGATGGACACTGGTCTTTTTTCAACCCTATGTAACTATGTAACTATGTAACTATGTAATGTAAGCCAAGTCTGGTTACACAAAATCAATGCCCAACCTTATTTACGAATGGAAGCAAATCTTACCAGCAATGTTTCAACATCTAGTAAGGTTGTGGAATGCCATTCCCAGTGATGTTGTGATGGCAGATGTTAATGCATTTAAGAGGGGTTTGGATGAGTTCTTGAATAAGCATAGTATGTATGTATGTATATATTTATTTATAAAGCGTTACTTATGTACACAGCACTGTACAGTAGAATACATTAATACAAACAGGGGATTATTAAGATAATAATAGATAAATACAAAGTATAACAATAAATACAGATAGATACAAGATAAATACAGTTGCAATAAGTTAAGAGTCAAAGACACAAGAGGATGGAGTTCCCTGCCCCAAGGCTATTGTGATACTAAAATTAAAGGCTATTGTGATACTAAAATCTACAGTTAGTATTGATGCTGGTTTATATGGTTTATGTATGTGAGTGTATATATAGGTCAGTATAGGTTTGTGTGTGTGCTGGGGTTTTCTTGGAAGGATTGAACTTGATGGACTTTGGTCTTTTATTCAACCCTATGTAACATAGTAACATAGTAACATAGTAAGTTGGGTTGAAAAAAGACATACGTCCATCAAGTTCAACCATAATGCCTATACCTAACCTGCCTAACTACAAGTTGATCCAGAGGAAGGCAAAAAACCCCATCTGAAACCTCTCTAATTTGCCTCAGAGGGGAAAAAATTCCTTCCTGACTCCAAGATGGCAATCGGACCAGTCCCTGGATCAACTTGTACTAAGAGCTATCTCCCATAACCGTGTATTCCCTCACTTGCTAAGAATCCATCCAGCCCCTTCTTAAAGCTATATAATGTATCAGCCAGTACAACTGATTCGGGGAGGGAATTCCACAACTTCACAGCTCTCACTGTAAAAAATCCTTTCCGAATATTTAAATGGAACCTCCCTTCTTCTAAACGGAGTGGGTGCCCTCGTGTCCGTTGGAAGGACCTACTGGTAAATAAAACATTAGAGAGGTTATTATATGATCCCCTTATATATTTATACATAGTTATCATGTCACCTCTTAAGCGCCTCTTCTCCAGTGTAAACAGACCCAACTTGGCCAGTCTTTCTTCATAACTGAGACTTTCCATACCCTTTACCAGCTTAGTTGCCCTTCTCTGGACCCTCTCTAACTCAATAATGTCCCGTTTGAGCACTGGAGACCAAAACTGAACAGCATATTCTAGATGGGGCCTTACCAGTGCTCTGTAAAGGGGAAGAATAACCCCCTCCTCCCGTGAATCTATACCCCTTTTAATACAGCTCAAAACCTTGTTTGCCCTTGCAGCTGCTGCCTGGCATTGCTTGCTACAGCCAAGTTTATTATCTACAAGGACTCCAAGATCCTTCTCCATTATGGATTTGCCTAGTGCAGTCCCATTAAGGTTATACGGGGCTTGCATATTTTTACATCCCAGGTGCATGACCTTACATTTATCCACATTAAATCTCATCTGCCACTTAGCTGCCCAGATTGCCAGTTGGTCAAGATCCTGCTGCAGGGATGTCACATCCTGGATAGAATTGACTGGTCTGCAGAGTTTTGTGTCATCTGCAAACACTGATACATTACTCATAATACCCTCCCCTAAGTCATTTATGAACAAATTAAACAAAAGTGGACCCAGTACAGAACCCTGAGGGACCCCACTGAGAACCTTACTCCAAGTAGAGAATGTGCCATTAACAACCACCCTCTGTACCCGATCCTGTAGCCAGTTTTCTATCCATGTGCAAACGACTTCACTAAGACCAATAGACCTTAGCTTAGAAAGCAGTCGTTTGTGGGGAACGGTATCAAATGCTTTGGCAAAATCCAAATAGATTATATCTACTGCATCCCCACTGTCCAGCTTCTTACTTACCTCATCATAAAAAGCAATTAAATTGGTCTGACATGACCTGTCCTTCATAAAGCCATGCTGATTACTGCTCATAATGGCATTCTCCACTACATAATTTTGAATGTGATCCCTTAACAAGCCTTCAAATAACTTGCCCACCACGGATGTCAAACTTACAGGCCTATAATTGCCAGGCTGAGATCTTATTCCCTTTTTAAATATGGGAGTGACATTCGCCTTCTTCCAATCCCTAGGTACCATACCTGATGAGAGCGAGTCTGAGAATATCAGAAACAAGGGCCACTGCAATTCTGCCCCTAGCTCTCTCAGTACCCGAGGGTGTATTCCATCTGGCCCAGGTGCCTTGTTTACATTTATCGTGTGTAACCCTTTAAGCACCATATCCTGTGCCAACCACTGTGTAGTTGGAGCTGAGGCAACAGTGCAGCTATTGGGTGGGACTTGGCCCAGTGGCTCCTCTACTGTATACACAGAAGAAAAGAACTGGTTAAGCACATCTGCCTTTTCTGTATCCGCTGTAACCATATTGTTATTATAACTCAATGGGGCCACACCCTCAACCTGCATCTTTTTACTATTAATATACTTAAAAAACTTTTTGGGGTTAGTCTTGGCCTCGGCCGCGATGCGCTCCTCATTTTCTATCTTTGCCTTCCGGATTGCTGTTTTACAACACTTGTTATAGTGTTTATATTCATTAAACGCAGCTACTGTCCCCTCTGACTTATATTTCTTAAAAGCTTTCCTTTTTTTCCCTATTAACTTCTTTACCTCAGAGTTAAGCCACATGGGGTGATTCTTAACACTTCTACTTTTTCTTATTAATGGAATGAATTGAGAACAGTAATGATTTAATATCATTTTAAATGACAACCATTTCTGCTCTGTATTTTTATCAGAAAACATAATGCCCCAATCTATGCCCTGAAGCGCTGCCCTTAAGGAGCTAAAATTTGCCTTCCTAAAATTCAGTGTCTTTGTTGCCCCCGTGTAAATTTGTTTCCTGCACCAAACATCAAATGAAATAACATTATGGTCACTATTACCCAGGGGTTCAACCACTTGCACATTTGCTATACGTTCTGGGTCATTAGAGATCACTAGATCTAGTATAGCATGGTTCCTGGTTGGCTCCTCAACAACCTGTGACATAAAGTTGTCGTGCAGCAAGTTTAGAAACTTGTTCCCATTTACTGTCCTGGCAGTACTATTGCCCCAGTCAATATCAGGGTAACTAAAATCCCCCATTATTATCACTTGCCCCAAACTAGCAGCCTTTTCTATTTGCAACAGGAGCTGGGCCTCCTCCTCTTCGCTTACATTAGGGGGTCTATAGCATACCCCTACAATTAGCTTGGTAGATTCTTTACTATCTGTGAGAAGCTCAACCCATAAGGATTCAGCTCCCTCTGTTACCCCCATCACTTCCTCCTTAATATTTGCTTTTAAGTCGTGCTTAATGAACAGACACACTCCTCCTCCTTTCCTATTGCCCCTGTCCCTCCGAAACAATGTATACCCCCCAATATTAACAGCCCAGTCATGAGACTCATTCAACCAAGTTTCAGCAACACCAATCACATCATATTTCCGCTCCAACGCCAGTACCTCCAGCTCTCCCATTTTACCAGTCAGACTCCTTGCATTGGTAAACATACATTTAATACTGGTTCCGGCGTGAGAATGACGTGTAAACAACTTATGGGCCTCCCTGCCATTATCTGCCATGTAACTATGTAACAGTAGAGATTAAAGACTGTTTTATTAGCAAACAGAGTTCCAATTTAAAACCCTTGATTTTGAAATGAGATGTTGGACAGGCAGGTGTCCACATCATTTTAGCCATATAATGTAACAGGGTTGGAGAAGTGACAAACAGTATAAATAAAACAGACGTAGATGTAAAATGTAAGTCAAATTCAGAGACCCGTGACAATTTTTTGGTTTCAGACTCATTATGCCTTTATTTATACCTGCTGTGGACCTGGACCCTCTTCCTGTCCCAACATGATTTTACATCCCACGTATATGGTTTCCAGTGTCTATATGTTCATGTGAAGGTAATGCATTGGTTTACTTTTTTTTTGTTGCAGAGGCAGTGGAGTCCTTAAAGACAACCCTAACAACTATGAAGAGATAGTGGGTAGCTGTGTGACCTATTATGACTTCTGTGTTATAAAGAGCAAACAAAACCACCTTTACAATAGCAAAAAGTATTTTAATTACAATCCTCCTTTTTTGTAGGCAGTAGCATCCATATAGTATATACTTTGTAATCCTATTCTATAGCTGTACAGTAGATTTGGCCTCACATACAAATTCAGAATCTTTTCCTAGCTATAGCTGCTGTAACAAAACTTAGAACACGGAACTAGAGGCTACATTAAAGTTTTAGGCACTGTATTCTCAGAGGAAGCCTCACAACAAAGCATGATAAAAACACTAGATGACCTAATAAACCAAAACGGAGAACATTGATTATTTTGCAAGATACTGTCACAGCAATATGTTATCACTATAATAAAGATGTCATAACCAACATTATGTGACTTTAACAGTAGGCAGTACAAAGTGTTTTTTGAAGGTTACTGGAGGAATTCATAAATATTTTGTGAAGTGTAGGTTACAGTAACCTAAAAAGAATAAAGAATATTCTTCTAAGATAAAAGAACTCCAGGATTGTTGGTCTATGGATATCTCAGAGTTTCTCAAGATGTTTGAAAAACAGGCGTTTTTCTACTAGTGTGGTAGTTTTCCCTTTAGAATCCATTTTTTTAATTACACTGTTGAACATATAGCTACACTGGAGAAATGCTATAATATTTGCAAACTTTCAAATAAGTTGTATAACAAATAACAAACAAGCAGATAATTTTTTTAATACAGGTGACAAGTGTATGCTACCTGCTGTTGTAATGGACTGCTATACCTAAACTTTGCCACTTTTACAACATTATCTCCTACAGGGCAGCTGTATTAACATTTGACTTTTACTAGAATTCAAGTATTTGCGCAAAAGTTGGGAATTGGAATTTGAGTTTTCTGAAATCAAATTTTAGAAGAATGTGAAATCGGGAATATTAAAATTCAGCATTCTAAAAGCTGATGAGGTTCAGGTCATGAGGTCAATGGGAGTTGTATTGGCAAAATTCAAGCTGTATAACAATGGGATTTAAATTAATTCGAAATTCGGCTAATTCATTGAAAATCATGGGTGGGATTTACTGCTTTGGAGTTGTTTTTGAGATTCAACTTTTTAAATAAATAATCGCACAGTTGGCATTTAAGAGTTTATGAATTAAAAAACTTGAAAATGTGATTTTGGAAAAATCTTCCTCCCTGGTTTATTTATTATTTGATTTTTAGATTTTATTATTATTAACATTTATTTATAAAGCGCCAACATATTCCGCAGCGCTGTACAATATGTGGGTTACATACATTGGACATACAGAGTAACATATAAAGCAATCAATAACCGATACAAGAGGTGATCGAGATATGGACAGTGCAATATTCCTACCCAAATCTGGAGACTTGCATTTGTATAGTTTTAACACATTTGCAGAAACTATAATAGAAGCTCAGTGCAGATCCCCTTAAAGAGATACTGACACCAAAAATTAAACCTTTTGTAGCATCTAGCATAACATTGTATTTTCACCTGCGGCAAAAAAATGATGCATGTCAAAAAAATGTGCGTGCAACATTTTTGCCATTTCGCGAATCTTTTGAAAGATTAAAACATTTTTCAGCAAAGCAAAACAGGAGAGATTCGCTCATCATTATTTATGTTTGAGTTTCAAAGCTGCTGTTTCCTACTGTAACCCTATCCTCACCACTTCTGGCACTTTTGACAGTGTTACACTCCACGTGTGGCGCTTACCTGATGGCACGGGACAAACCTGAATCACTCCGCAGTGGTATTGGGAGAGACTGGGTACCTGGTACTTATTAGCGCAGTGCCTCCACCTAGTGGGATCCGGGAGTGCACCTACGGGTGGCCCCACTAGGAACAATAATAATGCACACACAGTACTTGATAAACGAAATAACTTTTATCTGAAATAAAGGGGAAACTAATACATATAACACTCCTATCAAAGTGGCAATAAGGGCCTTACTAACTAGCTTTGCCAGCTCAAGCTATCTCACTAACTATGTACAGTCCTTTAGCTCAGTCCAAAGGAAAGTTTATATACTTTAAATCTTCAAGCGCTCCTTTATTAGTTTCACTTTAATGATACTCACTCCAGGGATCTCTTTGGGTGATTCACACAGAATCTTCAGGCGAGTCCAGCACTCACAGCCATGCAGTGCGACTACTAGCCCCTTTAGGTACTCAGATGGGATTCCCCTGCAGGTGTTTGTTCCTCCAGTCAGGACTCCTCACAGGATCTCTGTCTCTCCAGGTACAGGGTCTGCCTTCCCTGTACCAGCCTGTTCCAAAGGCCAGCTTCTTCTTGTGCAGCTCCTCTCTCTGAGCCCACGTGCAGCTTCTGGAGCTCTGGGACTTTCTGTCTCCTCCATCTGACTTCCTCTCCCAGGCTGCTTTGCAACTTCCGGCAGCCCTGATCTTGCTGTTCACCTTGTTGCTAGGCAGCAGCTCACAGCACAAAGTCTCAGTGCCAGCTCCCCTACAGGGAACAGCAGCAGGAGGGGGGTAAGTGCAGGGACCCAGCACTACCTCCCTACACTACCTTTCAACTATTGTTGTGCATCTCTGTTATGGAGGAACTACAATTAGGATTCCTGGTGACACTACAATGTATTTATATATTTAAGTCAGATATCCCTCTCTAAATGTAATTATCTGTTGCCCTCTTCTATTATAGCAATAAGCACATACATCAAGCTTTATTTTAACCAGGCATATTAACTGCAGCTTCTTGCAATATTGCTTTCTTTGAACAATTGTTGCTTAGTGTCCTGCCTGCCAAACACCCCAATGGTTATGAGAAACAAAATCCACCCATAAGAGTAATATTTACTTCCACTTATATTAAAATTGCCAGAAATAAATACTAAGTGCCAAATATAAAGCTAAAGATGTGTCGGAATATCTTGATTTCTGGGAAGCCAGCCTATATTTAATATACTATAGGTTAAAATGCTAATAAAAGGGTCACAAAATAAACAAGCTAGGAAAAAAGCAAAGCAATAATAAAAGGATATAAATGGTACACAGAATTGTGGCACTAAATAATACAATGTATACATTATTGACTTTTTTATAAAAACAAAGTTAATTTTTTTTAAAACATAGATTCTCATTCTATAAACTGAGAGCCAAACATGGGTCCCAATGCAGTTCTTCATGGTTTTCTTCAATATGTGGAAATGTTTTTCTACAAGGGACAACAGTAAATAAAATAAAGTGCACAGTTAATTGCAAATCAATGCTTCTTTCATGCAGATAACTCACTCTTATCTTAATCTGGCCTTCTAAAATTAGAAAAAAAGTTCAAAATGAATTGGAAACCAAATTTTAAAGGTCCAGTTTCCTTTCTGATAGTTTGACTTGTTTCTGTTCACTCTTGGGAAATGCTGTGTTTTACAGAAATTTCTGGATGTTTTAATGAAGTTAAAATTGGACCAACAGTGCCCACTTGAACACTTCCTATTTTCATTCTAATTTAAATCTGTTTATGGGGTCCTTTAAATACCATGCCAGACAAATAGCTTGGGTAAATCAGAGAGGTCCCTTTGGCATCAAGTGAGGACTAAGTCAGCTGGATGCCATAGATTACAAAGAGTGGTGGTAAATGGAACATTTTCTAATTGGACCAGTGTGGTTAGTGGAGTACCGCAGGGGTCAGTCCTTGGTCCTTTGCTTTTTAACTTGTTTATTAATGACCTGGAGGTGGGCATAGAGAGTAATGTTTCTATTTTTGCTGATGACACAAAATTATGCAAAACTATAAGTTCCATGCAGGATGCTGCCGCTTTGCAGAGCGATTTGACAAAATTGGAAAACTGGGCAGCAGACTGGAAAATGAGGTTCAATGTTGATAAGTGCAAAGTTATGCATTTTGGTAGAAATAATATAAATGCGAACTATCTACTGAATGGTAGTGTGTTGGGGGTTTCCTTAATGGAGAAGGATCTAGGGGTTTTTGTTGATAACAAGTTGTCTAATTCCAGGCAGTGTCATTCTGTGGCTACTAAAGCAAATAAAGTGCTGTCTTGTATAAAAAAGGGCACTGACTCAAGGGATGAAAACATAATTTTGCCCCTTTATAGGTCCCTGGTAAGGCCTCACCTTGAGTATGCAGTGCAGTTTTGGGCTCCAGTCCTTAAGAAGGATATTAATGAGCTGGAGAGAGTGCAGAGACGTGCAACTAAACTGGTAAAGGGGATGGAATATTTAAGCTATGAGGTGAGACTGTCGAGGTTGGGGTTGTTTTCTCTGGAAAAAAAGCGCTTGCGGGGGGACATGATTACTCTGTACAAGTACATTAGAGGGGATTATAGGCAGTTGGGGGATGTTCTTTTTTCCCATAAAAACAATCAGCGCACCAGAGGCCACCCCTTTAGATTAGAGGAACGGAGCTTCCATTTGAAGCAGCGTAGGTGGTTTTTCACGGTGAGGGCAGTGAGGTTATGGAATGCCCTTCCTAGAGATGTGGTAATGGCAGATTCTGTTAATGCCTATAAGAGGGGCCTAGATGAGTTCTTGAACAATCAGAATATCCAAGGCTATTGTGATACTAATATCTACAGTTAGTACTAGTGGTTGTATATATAGTTTATGTATGTGAGTGTATAGATTGGTAGGTGTGGGTTAGGTGTGCTGGGTTTACTTCGATGGGTTGAACTTGATGGACTATGTAACTATGTAACTATGTAACTATGTTGCTTGCTATACACAGGTATGGTCAGTCAGTATTGGTGCTTTCCGTCCCCAACTGAGAAAACACAAGCTAGCCTGACAGTAACCTTATTCTAAATTTGTTTGTATATATCTTCAATTATCATAACCCATTGCTAATAAATAGTGATAAGTTAACTTTTTGTCTAGTGCAGTTTTTTTGTGAAATTTGCCATTTTACCAGCAGCAAATTCTTTTCTGAATCTGCCCTACAATTGTACCATCCAGTCTGTTTAGCCAGAAAAATTCTGTGGGTAGATCTTATACATGCAAGGGCCCAAGAAGATCTCAGAATCAGAAATGATCTGCAAGGAAGAATAGGCAAAAACCTCTATAACAAGAATTAAAATTGTCTTATCTTGATATAAAAGTTGTTTACAAACCATTATGTGCTAAAGACTTTGGGTGCAAAATATCTGCATATTTTCTCTTTACAATGTTAAAAGCTGCCAGGGAAACGTTTTTCCCTCATTGTAGCATCCAATGCTCTTACTGCTATTGCTTCAATTGAATGCAGAGCACACGTTTATTGTAATTTTAAACAATGGCATTATTACTTTACAGTAATTGCAGCTCTACTAATTACATGTGCATCTTCAAGTGGTCATTTATAATGCATTTTGACATGCCAACATTTCTCTGAAATATGCTTTCCCATAGCTGGTGATATTTTCCCACCACAACCAGTACATAAGCAGAATAGCAAGTGTTTAATTACTATTCTTCAAAACATATGGGGTAGATAATGCTGCCCTGGGAATTTTATGTATCTGTACATTTTTGTTTAGCAATAGGGAATGAGAACAGCTGCACTGCACCATTTTTGGATTTTCCATTTAAATTTTATAGACACCAGAAAAAAAACAGTTACCTCCAATGACAAAATAGTAGTTTAGCCAATCGTGGTAGAAAGTTTGCTTGGCTACCAACATCCTCTTTTAATATTGAACAATTACAAAACATGCAGTGTCTACAGTTTTGTTGAAATCAATGCATCCTGGGTTAGGAATAGTCCATATGGGAACTAAATGCTGATTGACTGCTATGTATTACTACTCAACTCTTTTGTGAACTCATCCCATATATCCTTTTTAAAACTGTTTGAATAAATACATATTAATATTGAAACTTTACACTATACAAGTGTATAATATATCTGTATTATGTAGTATATATGTATAATATTCACAGAATAGCATTCCCAGTAAAATACATGTAATTCAATAAATATCCATGGTTTGTTCCAATCACAATTTGTAATTATGTTCTCAAACGTTTTGTTGCTTAAACCTCTTAAACCGATTGGAAACAATTAGTGTTGTAGCTGATTGATTGGAAACTTTCCTTTGCCCATTAGTTTTATCTATCTGCAGCAAGCTGGAGGCGCAAAGGTGCCAAAACAATAGAGGCTCTTACATTACTGGGGAATAATGTAGGGAGAGTTGGAAAAAATCAGGATTTGCGATGAGCTAAAGTACAATCTATTCTTTGCAAAAAAACTGTTTATTTAAAAAAAACAAAAAACAAATATGCTACAGGCTGCACTGAATTCTGTACAGCCATTCAGAAGGTAATGAAATGAATTACTAATTAGCCATGCAAGTAGATCAGGTGGAAACCTTACCCAGAACAAAAACAAGGATTCTTTTCCTATGCATTAAATAAAATATTAAATATTTTACTTAACAGTGCGCAATTTGCCAGGCGGTAATGCTTCCAAAATCAACACTATCCTAAATGCTTGGTTTTTTTCAGATTGGGTTCAAGTTGCAGCTAGCATATTCAAAAGGCATGTATCAATGAGAGCTTTACCATCTGAATTGCTGTTAGCCTATTTAAAGAAGCCGCTATGGGGACACCGGAATATTAGACATGTCCATGATGGACATACAGTAGCTAATAGTCAAAACTCATGACCCACATGAAATTCCAGCATTCCCATGTAGAAAAATAACAGACTTCATTATTCCACCATCTCACTGTGATTTCTGGTATCATAGTGAGATGGCAGAATTAAGAAATTAGTTATGTTACATATGGAAGAATATTCTGTAATAGTCCTTTACAGAAAATAAATGCATTTTCCTTTACATGTAACTAATACCTTATTATAGCTTTTGTAATCCCCAAAATATCCTTCAACCAGTGGGGGAAAAATAGGCATTTTATAATTTGCACCAGTGTGCAGTTTACTGTATGTTATAAAACCTTTAACTAAAAAAAGTAATTATTTTTGTTGCAAAATATTTTTCTGTTGGCAACTTTGATTGCATTTCCCCAAAAAAGTCTTACTGAAAATCATTTTGTACCAAAAATATCTGCTGCCCATATGCTGGTCTGTGCTAATCACTATTTGGACCCCCAGTGTAACAACTGTTCTATTGAAGAATGTTACATTGTGAAATGCAAATGTTTGTTTTTATTCTCATTAGCGGCTTTTATTGCATCTCTAATAAACACAGATATATTGGTGGGAGTAACCATCCTACGTTTAGCTCGGCTATTTTGCTCCTATGGCAGTGAAAATCAGGAAAATATTTATTATGGATTCAAATGAATGCTCAACTCTAGTCTTTTTTTCCCAAAATATTTGTGTTACTTTGCCTGTTTTTCAGCTCTTTCATCTTTTTCAGTGTAATTTATGATATTTCACTTTACTTCCCTAATGAGTCCATTTTTGCACATATCAGAAGCATTAAAGAGCAACACCATTCATCATAAGCTGTTACCCTATTTATGAGGCTTCATAATGAGTCATTGAAATAAAATTCACAAGCAATTAAAAAAATGTATGCCCCCTTTGAGCAGCCAAGGCCTATTATAGTCAGTGAGAACAAAACTTGCAATTAGTCTCAGTATGCAAAATACATGCTATTATATTGTGTGGGTTAATATCTAGGAAAGCAATTAGCCCTCAGTTTCTGTGGATGGATAGCGCAGCAACATCATTGGCTGAAATATTAACTCTCTTTCTGTTTCAATTGTTTATTGACAAAACAAGCATTTATGGATTTGCCTGGTTCCAGATGCACTTCCAGTGCTGCAGATTTACAAATAAAACAATATATTTTGCATTTTTGTAGCCTTTTATTTATATAACAATTTAGGGGATACCTTTCCATAGGGCTTCCATTCAAGTAAAGGAAAGTAGACAGAGGAAAAGACAGTTTTTGGGGAATGTAATAAAAGCTATAAACGAAAGGAAATGCACACAAATAAGAATATATTTTATATACATTATATAAATGATAAATCATATATAAATTTTAATTGCACATAACAAACTTTTTAAGGCATGCTTGAAGGTGGCATAATCTTCTGGAGCAAACGTAACTTTTTCATTAAGAAATTTTATTACATTGGCCTCTGTCGCAAACAATAACATACGCAAACTTTTTTGCACTGTTGGAAGTGGTCACAAAACAGTTTCTGTGTTCGCCAAAGCTATATTAAATTCAAAGGGAAATTTGTTTGCACAGATGCATACATTTTCGCATTGCAAATAATTTTTCCATTACCGACTATTATTACATTTCCCCCTTTCAGTCCTTTGAAGGCCATCCCCAAATCTATCAGCAATTCAGTACTCCCAGATTTGGCAGCATCTGCAATGGTTGTCTATTAGAAGGCGTAAGAGTAATTCTTGTTTTGCTATAATCTACAGCAGTTCATGCTTGATGTGTTCCATGGGCATAAAGGTTATCCTCCATGATTTTCATACAAAGTTTGTAAAGCAGCTAGGAATGTATACTTCAGTAGTTAGATGTTAGTTAGCCAAATACTTTTATATTTTTTCATTTATTTAAGAGGATGTTTTTAGCTTTATTTAAGAGGATGATGCCAGAGAGAGATTTGGCTTCTGGTTTCTTTTTCAGTGCTCCTGGTTGTCAGACCTCCACTGATGCAGTGCCTCTATCTTCACTCTTCCTAGTTCCTTAGGGTTCTCTATTACCAGCTACTATACTATAACATTACTCCTTGTTGCCTATCAGAACCCAATAACCCCCCCCCCAAGTCAGATTTCCTGCTGTATCTCAGTTGTTCTCCGCTGCTATTTATTCACTTTATATTTATTCACTTACCTGGTTTAATGCATAAGCTATCCTAGGGTTTTCCTGCTTTCAGTAACTGTAAAGTAAGCAGAGACACTTGTTAGAATGCTATTTAACAATTTACCCTTGCACACCATATACTCACTTGTTGCCAGTTTCCTTGGCAGAACATCTTTATATATAAAGTTTGGAGCCTTGAAGACTATTAAAAGTATTGTCTAGCAACCTTAACATCAGTTCTTGCTTGAAAGTGCTGTATACATATGCCAGCTGAATGTAACTTAATTTAAGGCAATGATTTAGCCCCTGTAGGATACTATTGTAGAACCAACAAAATAGGTAGCACTCACACAACTATTAAATTCACCAATGGGTGCACAATCCAACAGGGTCCCTCCACTCCTGTATATGTACATCCAAGCGATTATAGGCAGCACTCTGTCTTAATTCATTAAAATGCCTTTAATGTTACAATGCGGGCAGCAGCAACGTTTCGAGCCAAATTGGCTCTTTATCAAGCTTTATCAAGCTATTGTAGAACCAAAAAAGTACATTGTGTCTGTATGGGTAGCTAAGCACTGCTTTATTCAAGCCCCCATATGCACCAGTTTTCCACGTTAACATTATTACAGGCCTGTATAATGTGTATATGTTGACCCTTGGAGGAACTGTATTCCTTGCCTTAAAGTAATAGTAAGGCCTTAAATAAATCAAGTAGCTTTGGAAGTAATGTCATTTTAAGAAAACTGATATGACATCCAGTATATGTGGTGGATTTCCCACTTGCCGATAGGTTACCAAAGGATGGGGCGATAGATATTCGGTCCCCTTTGATTTTTTTCACATTTTGCTATGTTATGACCTGGAATAAAAATGTATTTGGTGATGATGAAGATGCTTGATTATAATGGATAGTTATTGATGATGATACAAATCAAAATTATTTACAAATAAATAACTGAAAAATTTGCATTACACAAGTATTTACATCCATCACTGTCTGGGATAAGGTTCTGCAGAAATCCTAATCTTTATACAAAGATAAAAATGTCCACCAGAGCTCAGTAAAAAGGTTAGATGCTATGATAAGACCAACACATTTGAAAGCAATGTCTCTTTATTCTAAGAACTATTTAACCAAGGGGGTTTATGGCAGTGGTAGCACCGTGTTGCGGGAATGCTCTTCATTGTCAGGGGCTAGAAAATTGGTCAGGGCTGAGGGAAAGTTGGATGGAGCTAAATACAGGGCAATTCTAGAGGAAAACTTGTTTTGGTCTGCAATAGACATTGCAGCAATGACTCTAAAACAAAGTTACAATGGAGTGTTTTACATTATAAAACAATATAACAGAGCTTGAGTGATTTTGGAAAGCAGAATGGGCAATACTTTCAGGATCCCAAAAGACTTGCAGCTGGAATTGCAGCCAAAGGTGATTCTACCAAGTAGTGCCTTGGTGTGACTATGCTACAGTACAGTCAGGTGATCCCAGTGGAGCCAATAAAAGGACAACATTTGGGTTTTAACCTTAAAAGCAAGTAAGTTGCCGGTAAAACTCAGTCCCTTTGTTAAATGTATAATGAAGCAGAAGAATTCTTAATGAATCAGATGGCCAGCTTGAAGTATACTGCAATATCTGGACTAACAATCCCTGTTTTGCTTAAAGCATTTCTTGGCATTTCTTAGTAGCTTAATGCACAGTATGTCTTAATGTCCTATATATATTATAATGGGTGAGTACAGAGGATCTCTTTTTGCTTTCAATATGTATTCAATGCCTGCTAAATATCCCAGTAAAATTGATTTTAATTCCAAGTTGTAAAATGGTAAAAAAACAAAAACTCAATATGGTGAATACTTATACCAGGCACTATATAGTTTGCTAAGCCTTCTAGCCTTCTAGCACCCATTGAATAAAGGTATGGTACCTGTTATGCAGAATGCTCAGAACCTGAGGTTTTCCGGATAAGAAGTCTTATTTGGATCACTGTACTTTATATCTCCTAAAAAATAATTTACACATTAATTAAACCCAAAAGGATTGTTTTGCCTCCAATAAGGATTAATCATAACCTAGCTTGTATTGAGTACAAGGTACTGTTTTATCATTACAGAGAAAAAGGATATAATATTAAGACATTTTATTATTTGATTAAAATGAAGTCTGTTGGAGATGGCTTTTCTATAATTCATAGCTTTCTGGATAACTGGTTCCTGGATAACTGGATAACTGGATCCTATACCAATATGTAGCAAAGATGCCAATATCAGAAATAACAGATAGAGAATAAATACATAATAGTTCTGAAATATGAGTTGATGTTATTTACATTCGGAACTGCGGCAGCATCTGAGTCACATCATTTTTGCATAAAATTTGGGTTACTTTTACTGTCTTTAGGATTTTGTTTAATAGACACTCTGTTTCCTTTTCTCTTGCCCATTTGGTATGGTATCAAGACATCAAAGACACTGATACAGAGAGTTTGTATGTTCAGTGACAATATTATAAGATGATGATTAGCAATAAAAAATGTGATCATTTTATTTGTGGAAATAAGTTGTTTTGGTAACTTTAGAACTTTTGCAGCAGTTCAGCATTTACATGAATATTTTTATTCAAACAGATGAAAACCTACCCTTAAGCAATTCAAAAGTGCAAAGATTAAGGAGCAGATTTATCAAAGTGTGAAATTAGAACTACAGTAACATTCCATCACTCAATATTCATTTCTATGGCATTTTTAAAAGGCATGTTTATGATGAGCTCTATCTTTCACCCATTGATATATATGCCTCTTGTTGCATTTATAAAATGTATATTTTAAACTAGAGTTCATTTGGACAGACACATAAGCCCCTATGAATTTAGAATTTTATGTTGTGGCATAGAGTTGTATGTTGCAAAACTGAAAAGGCATAGCTTCTTTATGTGTATATATTAAGAAGTTACTTAAATTTACAAGTTACTAGCTAACTACATTTTAGCAATATAATTGAAAAGAAAACGGAATCTGTTTCTCAGGTACTTGTTTCAAAAACTGTGCAAATAGGACAGTATGGTGTCTATACCTCCATCTGGTGGCCAGTGAGAATACTGCAAGATTTTGAAAAATATTGTGAAGAGTGACTTCCATGTACATGTATATGTACATATATGAGATTAATATGTTTATAATAAATGTGTTTGTGTTAATACTATTTTTAATCTGTTCACAATATTTTTGTGTGAATATTCTTAAATATTATTATTTTAAATTATTATTATATGAAATCATGCTTTGAAAGAAAAGTTGCTAAATGTGTTGGCACGAGGTATCCAGTCCAGAATCATCAACTGTAATTAATGTAATGTTATTACTTCCATGGCAATTCTTCCAGCTTGAGTAGTAAATCACTCCCCCGGATGAGAAGTGGACATAGACAGGCTATACCCAATATTGCCAACAGTGCCAACACTGAGCTGCTCCCAGGAATGTTCAGCTTTCACTTTCACCAAAAAGGTTCAAATCAATCAATACAATGAAACTGAATTCATGAGAGAAAAGACTTAACAGGTTAATGTAACAGAAAGTCAAGTAAATGCACCTGTTCATTTATTACATAACCCCCATAGGCAGAGGTAGTTGCTAGATGTGTTAGCTTTATTTAGCACTCATAGGGGGGTTATTTAAGAACATCATGCAGTGCATTTCCCCTTTGCAATCAATCAGTAAGTAGTTATGAAGAGTCAACTTGAAAAGTAAGGACCTGATAGATTACTATTAGCAACTGCCTTTGTGCAAGATAGTACCTATGTTCATAAATAAGTCCTAATATTCTTAGAGGTGCATACCCCTCTATAAGGTATTTTTGAGCTTTTATAATGTTAGTCAGGGGTCTTAAAAGTTTGAATTTTATATATATATTTTTTTTATTTTTTTTACGTCTGTAGGTGTTTAAATAATAGAGTACTGTTATATGTTGTGTTCATGATCCCACAAGTCTCCTATAGCTTAATTAAGAGGACTTCTATGTACTGGAAATGCCAGAGCTAACAAATAAATTATTGAAGAGACTGACTTGGATTGTGCTTGAGTCTTTGTTTCTTGGACACTTTCTCCAAGCTGAGGGTCATCTTGGTTGCCCATATGGTTTGAGACATTTTCGTTGTTGGCTGCTTTCATATTATCCTCCATAATCACTGATTCCTGGGTCACTGCAATCCCCAAATTACAGACCTGCGGGTTTTCTTTGCTCAGGTGATCTTTTTTTTACCTTATCATGGTCACATTAAGGTCCACAAGAGTTTGTTTTTCATGCTCAGTACATTTAGTTATAAGTGCCAATTCTTTAACAATTAACAACAGTCTGCACTGTAAATATTGTCCTGAAGTCTTTTACTGCATTCTGTACATTCTCTACCTCTGCGTGGGCTTCCAGTTTTTTTTATACATTCTGCGCAGGTCTTCTTGGAAAGCCAAATGCTAGCAGTTTGCATTTCTTTTCTTTCCCAATAATCAGCAGTGTCCATCTTATTTTTTAAGCTATAAGAGTGGGGAATTTCTAAGTGTGGGAAAAAAGACAAGAAAGAAGCCAGATTGTGTTATCATATTCTCAGCCCAATTTAATATTTTATATTGATGACATTTTTTTCAGCTGACTTAATGGTAAATTATTCAATAGCCTCTTCAGATCTTCAGTGGATACCACTATATTGCTTCTTTTGTTGTCAACAGCTTGCACAATACATTAACTGACTGTCTAATTTATTAGATGAATTTTCAAATGGGACAAAAAATAAATAAATAAGAATTGCTACATAAAATAAGCTAGCAGTCTGCAGAGATACATGTTACATTTAGAACACAGTTTTACTAAGGAATGGAAATGTCCTTAGTAGCAAAACAAGAAAAAGTGCACTAGGGTGGAACATAACTAGATTCATATTGATGCCACAAGATGTAAATGGAAGGGGTGGAAATTTAACCCATTGTTTACATCCCCACTTTGTCCCCCTACAGCTGTCTTTGGGTAACTACTACCAATTCTGATATCATAAGAAAACATCAAAAGTTTGGAAGCCATCGTAATTTCTGAGGGATGCTGGGTGCCACGGGGGAAAGATCTTGGATCTTGGTGCTGAGAATCTCTGCTATAAACATTGCTTTAAGATGATGTACTGTGTTAGCCATTGATACCTTTTATTGGTAAGTAAGTAAAAATTGCAAGCTTTTAGAGCAGCCAGGCCCCTTCATCAGGCAAAATACCTGACAAAGGGGCCTGGGTGCTCTGAGGGCTTGCACTTTTTACTTGCTCAGTTAGCAATAAAGTTAGATAAAAGTACCACTTAACCTTACATTTTCTGCATGAACATTGCTGGCAGCCATTTAGAAGAAGAAACCAGTAATCATTTTTTTTAATTTCCTGTGTGATCACTCTTGAAAAATGTGGTAAATTACAAAGTAACTCCCATGTGCTTTTTTGACCCTGCAGGGATTTCAGTAGAAAATCAGGTACTGAAAACTAAAGCTGGCCATACACCTAAAGATCTGCTTTTTTGGCAACGTCGCCAAACAAGCATTTATTTTCTTGATGTGCTTACCTGAGCTGGGCAATATCAGACTGATCACATCATTTGGCCCTTAGGCCACATCATGTTTGCCACCATTGCAGGCCAATGGGGAGAGGACTGCATCAATGTGCTGATGTAATCCTTGCCCTGATTGGAAAATCAAACCTGTCTGATGCATATCTTGCCAAGTTTTAGCCAGATGTCACACAGGCCAGTGGGCTGGCCCCATTCACATGCCATTAAGCTGTCAAATCAGTTCTGACATGTGGTTGTTTTAGGTACTTTAGGACTGAAGTAAGGTCAGTTATAATAGCACCACTCTTTAACCTTATGTTGTTCCATTATTACTATTATTATACTTTATTTATATAGCAGAGACATGTGACATGGTGATATACAAAGATTATTCAGATTATTTATTATGCCCCAGTAGACCTTAAAGTGATACTGACACTAAAAAATTATTCTTCAAAATATAAATGTACATAAAAAGTTTCCTATTGGTCACGTTGATGTTTTGCTGATGGGGCTACTTTTATAAGTAATTGTTACTTGAAGTTCCCAAGCCTGACTGTTTTGCCAACCTGACTGTCCCTTCTCAGCCTGTCCTTCATAGTTTCTAATGCTAAAGGACTCCTGCTGCACAAATATGGCAGCCTCCACATAGAGGAACATGGGGGATTGGATAATTAAGGTAAAAGCACCAGGCAAATATTTTTATGGCAAAATTATAAACAGCATGCAAATGACATGTTATGATATATTTAAAAAAAAATGTTTAATTTCAGGTGCCAGTATCTCTTTAAACATAGTTCTTACCTTGCACACATATAGTCTGATTAATTTTAGTGGGATCCAATGCACCTGCCTATATCTATCTATCTATCTATCTATCTATCTATCTATCTATCTATCTATCATCTATCTATCTATCTATCTATCTATCTATCTATCTATCTATCTATCTATCATTCTTTCCACCAAGAGAGGGTAGGCATGCTTATTCTTACCTTCTTTGTAGATGTTTCCCCATACTTTCAGATACCACACAGTAACCACCATTGATCAGATAATATTACCAAGAAGCATTTAGGAAGGTTTTTAAAGTTTTGACAAAGACATCTGAAAAGGTAAAGGGGAATGGTGCCACCCATACAGTACCTCAGCAAATCTGTTGGTGAAGACTTCTAGGACAGAGCTCATGAGAATAAAGCTGGCCATACACGTGGCGATCTCACGATGTTTCGTACGACCGTCGGTCGCACGAAACATCGTCAGATCCGCCACACACCATTCAGGGCTGAATCGGCAGGTAAGGAGGTAGAAACAATAGGATTTCTACCTCCTTCTGCCGATTCAGCTCTGAAGGGAGAATTTTGGTCAGGCGCCTTCTATGGCGCCCGATCAAAATTTTCTAACTTGGCCGATCGGCGAGCCGACCGATTTCAGCAGCTTCCTGCGATATCGGTCGGCTCGCTGACATGCCATACACGCACCGATTATCGTACGAAACGAGGTTTCGTACGATAATATCGGTGCGTGTATGGCCACCTTAAGCAAGGTGCAGATATCAGTGTTGTAAGAAGAGATAACAACTATGCACAGAAAGTGATACCACAATCAAGACCCTTTATTGGTTTTGCTGTTGATAGTAGTAAGTGCTCTTTACTCTGTGAAGGGAGTACAGTATGTGTTGGTACACCATCTGTAATAGCTGCTTTGTCATGCTAGTGTTCCAGATTTCTTGGGGTTATAGAGTCCCTCAGTGGAACCTCTACCAAAGACATTTTTACTCCATGTTAGCTGGAGCACTAGATAATGCCTGTAAATGACCAGCCATTTTAAGGGCAGTGTGCATGTAAGTGGGCCTCAATTATTACCTGGCCACAGCTTGCTGTGGAGTGATTGCACTGACACTGCAGGAACACAGTCTTCCTCACAAAACACAGCTTTGGGAAGACTAGACAAACTAAAAGATGAGACTGAGCAATCTTCCATATCATTCTGTACAGTTTTATTATAACCTTTTATGCATAGTTTCTGTGTGTTCTGAGAAAGAAAATACTTGTCCCTAGTGAAGTGACAAGTCCTGCTGACATTATAAATAATAACGTTGAATTACCCAGAATGTTTTTACCAAGCATGATATGCAAAAGTTCAATAGTTAAGCTATAGTCACCAATAACTTCTTTTATTTTCTAACATCTTATGCTTGTTCCTTGTCAAATTTGAAATGTTACACAGCAGCAATTGTGTTGTCAACAAACATCTATAAAAGTAGAGTTTCATCATTTCGTTTTCACATTTCAGATGGCAATTTGATATTACACAGTAATGGAAGCAGATATGAAGTTCATATTATGTAGTTAAAGGAAGCACTATTCTTTGTAAGGGAAGCTAGTGTTATATACTCCTCTGTGTATTTTGGCAGCAGAAATTTACAGTGACATTTTATGCACTGTCTTCTCCTATCTGTGTTGCAGCTAAGTAATACGGGAAGACATTGATATGCCAAGCGGCTGTGCACTGCTTTATGACTCGGTACTTGAAGCTAATGTGCAGTGTGACTGACATCTTTGTGGTTTCTAAAATCATGCAGAGAAATGGGAAAAAGTGTATAGTGTGCAATACAGCTCTTCTACTTTTGGCTTAGAATGTTTGTATCTGGGTAACAGACCCTGTGGGAGGGGTACTTAATATTCAGTAATCCATTTGCCTGCCATCATATAGAAGTCTTGCTTTTTTAGTGGGGCATATGAAATAAATCTGTTATACATATGTTTTATTATTTTTTTCCAATACTTGTTTTTGTATTTGACAATTTATTTTTGAGTTCCACAACCTAATATTGTCTTCCAGCTGCTACCCACACAATTGTGCTGTGAGTCACTGACAGACTTCGCCTGCTTTAACTGGCTAATCCCAGCACAGTCATCACTGGTTAGTTGTTTGCAGTAGGGAAGATAATGTAGTGTTGAGCAAGCACAGTAAAGATGAACCATTTATGTCTTACAAATTATAAGAACAATAATAAAACCTATGATTAAGCATTGAATAAAGGTGGTTGGGTGTTTGTTTAGCAATGGTCTGTCTTTAAGTGTTTTGAAGTGGTCACATTGTCTGCAGTTGAAGGAAGGATATATTTATGTTCAAAGAAGATATGATTTAGCTCATTCACAATGGCCCATGCAGTAAGTGCAAAAAAAGTCACAATGGCCCTTTTTTTGCACTTTGCCCACTGTACTCTGTATTGGAGCTCAGAGATCTGTGGGCTGCATTTAGAAATAAGTGTACCCTGTGTTAGGCCATTCTCAATTCAAAAGGGGACGGTTAGGTAAGGTACGTAGGCGCACTCCCCCCCACCCCCTACCTTGCCCATCACTCTAACGTGCAAGGTAGGAGTGGCAGGTCCTGATGTTCTGATGCTGCACTTTTCACAGAGCGCTGGTGTTTTTATCTGGCACTCATTCCAGAGCGCATAGTTGAGGGGGGCGCAAGTGCTCCAGAGATGAGAACTAAATCAATAAACAATTAAGGTATTTAGGCTTGCATTAGGTTGCACCATAAGCCTTATTTTACTATCCAGACAGGAGAGAGTTACACAACTCCACGTGACATACAAGAGTTTAAATCTTACTCAAGATATTTTTCTTAAGGCCATATATAACAAACACTCCAATTTTTATTAATGTTGGGTAGCCATTGTATGCAGCCACGGCGATGTCTTCAAGTGGAAGTGTACTAATATTCCAGGTTATAGTTTGGTTTAATTGGAAGCAAATCCAAATTATTGTGCATTTAAATTTAAACGCAATTCTTCTAGGGTGTGCTGAAAATACCTTGTCAGCTGGAGGTGGAAACATATTATTCAAACTGGAAATCACTAAAAGGATTATATTCTGTAGAGATGGAAATGCAAAGCTTACAGGGACAAAGGTCACCCATATATGCTCCTAGCAACTTGCGCCTACTTGTGGAAAGACCTTTCCAGCCTGCTCTAATGAATATTACACAAGTGGACCCTATGAAACCATGGAACTACAGTTAATTTGCATCAACTTCTCTTAGTGGGTTGTGTCCATATTTGTAACCAACTTGCACAGGGTTAATTGGATTATGATGATAGAAGTAACTTTCCAGCATTATATGCATCCATATTGGTGCATAACCCACATAGTGTGTGCCTACATAGAGATGTAGCGAACTGTTCGCCGGCGAACTAATTTGTGCGAACATCGGGTGTTCGCAAGTTCGCGAACTTTTAGCGATGTTCGCAATTTTGGGTTCGCCTTAGCTGGAGCCAAATTTTGACCTCTCACCCCAGAGCCAGCAGATACATGGCAGCCAATCAGGCAGCTCTCCCTCCTGGACTACCCCCGGACCACTCCTTTCCATAAATAAACCGAAGCCCAGCAGCCATTTTACATTCTGTCTGTGTGTGCTTGATGAGTTAGCATAGGGAGAGAGCTGTGCAGGGGTTTGAGGGACAGTTTAGGTAGCTTTGCTGACTAGTAATCTACTTTCACATAATTTTTTTTTATTTGTGTTTTTTTACTTTGCTACTGTAATTTATAGTGCCCAGTGCTATTAGTCTAGCTGTGTTGGGGACTGGTGTGCTGCTCCTAGTAGTTCACCCCCAGCACCAACCAGAGATCACTTTTTTTTAATTATAATTTTTTTTTTAATCACCTGAGTGACGTTTTTCCACCAGCAATAATATATTCCGTATCCACTACTGCGGCGTTTTGTCTTTGTGTGTGAACTGGCTGTAACCTTTACACGACTTGATTGGCATGTACACGCCGGACGTTTTAAAGCAGTTTATTACACAAGTTTAGAAATGTAGTGTGATTTCTGCCCTTTACAGCACAAAACGCAATGCTGTGTCAACAACGTATTTTTCAGAGAAATTTTTGCCCTTGAAACCCCTCCGGCATGCCAATGTCCAGGTCATGGCACCCTTTAAACAACTTTAAAATCAGTTTTAAAAAGAAATGGCTTTTCTGGGTTTTAAAGTTCGCCTTCTCATTGAAGTCTATGGGGTTCGCAAAGTTCACTTTTTGGCAGAATTTCGCGAACGGGTTCGAGAACTTTTTTTGTGAGGTTTCGCTACATCTCTATGCCTACAATCCCCCTGAAATTCTGGGGAAATTTGTGTATGTGGGTAAAAATCATTGTAAATGAGGCACCACATATTTACATAACAAATATATTTTTATATTAATCAATATAACAATATTTCTAAGTATTTATTTAAATGTTTATTAAGTGTAGATACTATGTAGTGCATATTAACATTGTTCTTATTTCCCAAACAAATTGTGTAGCTAATTTTCAATGTTTTTTTATCTTATGAAAACAATAAAATGAAATGCTGAATTTCGAGTGAAAAGAAGAATTTTTTTGTACCAGCACCAGATTATGTAAAGCTTTTCTAAGCAGTTTATTATGATACCAAAACAACACCTGTTAAAGATAATCTGATTTAATTTTAGTAGTCGGTTTAATCTCTCCCAGCTGTCATTTCCATTTACAAATCAAAATTTCTAGACAATGAATTGAATTATTGAATCGGTTTTTGCTGTGTGATTAACTTCTTTGATGCCAGCAACTTCTCCAAAGTATAACAGCACTAATTTTTTTGCAGATTTGGAAATTTTGGGTCATGTAATTATGTTTGTACAGCAAATGCATGTGTTTATTGCCCCAACCCCTCAGACCACTATACCTCTCAATACAACTATTTCATTATTTTAGTTTTTTCTAAAATTTTAATACTCAGTATGGATATATAATTTGTTTCCTGTATATCACTGTGTGTGTGTACCATTCTTACTTTGGCTGTGTGCTCACATATTGCGTTAAGATGCGTAAATATTGCTGGGTTGGTTGAAAAATGAACTCTCCTGCTTGAGAGAAATTTGATTTCTTTTCAAATCAAACTTGTCATTTTGATCTGTGTGGTGCATTCAAATAATAAAAAAAAAAAGATGCCAGAAAAATCTAGCTTGTGCTCAACATTAATCATTTCTGAGCATTTTATGATAGTTCCAATAGACGGAATTTGTGTAGTGCCGCAGAGAATAGCATTAGAACCACAGTTCTTACCATGTTACAGTTACCCATCACTAGGCATATTAATGGTGATCCTATTGGTCATGGGCTTTGTATGTTCAGGCTAAAGGTCCCCATACACTTTAAGATCCGCTCGCTTGGCGATGTCGCCAATCGAGCGGATCTTTACCCGATATCCCCACCTACGGGTGGGCGATATCGGGTAACAAGCTGCTCTAAAAAAAAAAAATAATTACATTTGCGCCCATGGGCAGTCGGTTCGGGGACCGCATCAATGAGCCGATGCGGTCCCCGATCCGACTGGATTTTCAAACCTGGCCGATCGATATCTGGCCAATTTCAGGCCAGATATCGGTCGGCCAGGCCGCTCGTTTCTGCCCATACACGGGCCGATTAGCTGCCGAATTGGTCCTAGGGGGGCCTTAAATGGGGGCCTTAAATGCTGTAACTTTATTGTTCAGTTGTACCATAGGAAATGTTTAATTGATATTAGGGGGTATATTTATCATACTGTTTAAAAAGTGGAGTAAAACATCACTGGTGATGTTGTTTATAGTAGCCAATCAGATGCTTTGCATCTAACTCTTGAAATCTAATTGCTGATTGGTTGCTCTGGGCAATATCACCAGTTTGCTGGTAGTAAACATAAAGATTTTTTTTAAGTGTAGTTTAAAAACAGAGTGCCTGACCCGCTTTGTGCGCATGCGCACTTAATCATAGGCCTGTGATTCATGTGCATATGCACGAAACGCGTCAGGCACTCTGTTTTTTAAGATGCAAATAAAGGTTGTAAGCTTTTAACATCCTATGGTTATCCGGTGTGAGTTAAGCTGTATATGATTGGAATTGCCCAGGTTATAAAGGTTCTTAGAAAGCAAGAGTTTTGATGAAAAACAAGTAAAAAATTGAGTGAATGGGATATTAAGGATATTAGGTTTCCCTATAATATTCCATACAACTTTAATATATTTTTACTGAGAGACTGACTTTGTTTATCTTAATCTTTAATGTAACGGTGATGGCGCACGGGTTAATTATTCACCCATGATAAATCTTCAACCAGCAATTTACATTATCGGCAGTGAGAAAGCATTTTTGGGAGAGTTGTCGTCCGCACTAGTGCAGATTTACTGCTGGCTACAAATTTCCATGTGTTATGTCCTTTACTGTGTTAACCTTAAAATACATACATACATGCATACATACATACATACATACATGCATACATACATACATACATACATATACATATTTACTGACAGTAAGAAGGAGGAAGACACAAAACAAAGATCAATTACAGTGCATAAGTATTAAATAAATCAGAAATGTTCAATTAAGTGATAAAAAGAGCATAGTTACTGGAAGACACCAATAATTTATATTCTATATACTTTGTATAACAGTGCCTAGGTGTAAGGCAATTGAGTGACTACATGAGAAGACTTGGTGTTATTACTTTTTATTTTATTCCAGTGCAATATATCTGTTCTAAGTAATCTCCAACTAACTTTGCTACACTATTGCAGGGACAAGACATATACATTTGTCATTCATGGCATTCCAAAGGTTTCCCTGCATTGCTGTGTATTATTATTGCTGCATATTTGAATTACGCTGCTGAATTTAGACGTCTCAGGGCACAACTACATAGTACTTGACTTTGTGCTACAAAAATCTGATTCTCCATGCTGTAATGTTATATCTGATCAGATAAAATTGGATGGGTTCTTCTGTCTGTCATTCAATAGTCAAATGCTTTTCAATCATCTTGTTGTATGAAAATGAAGCATGCAGTGTTCCCTTCCGACAGCAATGTGGTGTTTGATGGCAAATCATTCAACTACATCCAACTTGTAAGATGTGATCTGTCATTCCAGTCACATCCCACAAAATTGCCTGTTTAATGCTGCCTTAACTCCCCCACATATGTGCATCACAAAAATGTTGTAACAACACTAATTCACCTGCTGTAAAGCCTTTGTGTGCATAGGTGGGTGATGGAGGTTAATTGTAGTCAAAATAGAATAGATATGGTGAGATGGGAAATGAGAAGCAACTCTACAAAGATGATAAGTGATTCAATTTATTACTGTATAGAACGTATTACCTGATATGAAAATGCATTGTCCGCAGACATGCAGTATAGTTCTGCAAGCTGATTAAAATGAGGCTATTGTCGATTTTGGGAAATGCTTTGCTCAGAGGATGTTGCTGTTGAAAAGGAACAGTGCCACCGGCTATCTTTTGTGCTGCAGAAAAAACTGATGATGATTAAATGTCCAATTTCCCAGAAATAACAGATACCTAATTCTAATTAGCTGGAAGATCTCTACAGTCTCTCTCCCCATAACCATAAAATATTTTTATACTTTAACTTTAGTATTGTTTAATACAGTGAGCAGAAATGTAAAACAGATTAGTGGAACATATTGTGGGAAGAATGGTTGCTGCTGTGCAAAAGAGATGTAAATGGTTCATGATTTGTATCAGATAGCACCTAAACACCATGTGACCCATTTAATAAAGTTTGAATTTCGGACATTAAAAAGCACGATAGGGAAAATTCGGATTAAATCCGATAATTTCTGATGTGCGCTAATAGCGCGAAAATGTGGGTTCGTGGTCATAAGAAAATATTGTGGTATGATCCAAAAGTTCTGAAATTTTCATATCCGAACGATCGTAAACAGCGCAAGAAACTTTCTGACTTTGAACCTTCAGTGCATGATTTTGGAAGCCTCCAATAGGGCTCAATGGCACTCTGCAGCTCCAACCCGGCCCAAGGAAAGTCTCCCATAGGGCTCAATGGCACTCTGCAGCTCCAACCCGGCCCAAGGAAAGTCTCCCATAGGGCTCAATGGCACTCTGCAGCTCCAACCTGGCCCAAGGAAAGTCTCCCATAGAGCTCAATGGCACTCTGCAGCTCCAACCTGGCCCAAGGAAAGTCTCCCATAGGGCTCAATGGCACTCTGCAGCTCCAACCTGGCCCAAGGAAAGTCTCCCATAGGGCTCAATGGCACTCTGCAGCTCCAACCTTGCCCAAGGAAAGTCTCCCATAGGAATCAATGGCACTCTGCAGCTCCAACCCAGCCCAAGGAAAGTCTCCCATAGGGCTCAATGGCACTCTGCAGCTCCAACCTGGCCCAAGGAAAGTCTCCCATAGGGCTCAATGGCACTCTGCAGCTCCAACCTGGCCCAAGGAAAGTCTCCCATAGGGCTCAATGGCACTCTGCAGCTCCAACCTGGCCCAAGGAAAGTCTCCCATAGGGCTCAATGGCACTCTGCAGCTCCAACCTTGCCCAAGGAAAGTCTCCCATAGGACTCAATGGCACTCTGCAGCTCCAACCTCCAACTCCATAAACAAAGAGAAACCCTTTATTTTTTGCTAAAGTATAAAATATAAAGTGGTATATGGAGCCACTTTATATCTTGAACATGTTGTACTTTTTACATTGTAATAGATTGTAAGCTCCCAGGGTCAGGGACGTTATCCAAATAGTGTATCGAAGGCTCTTAGCTCTTAAGCATACTTACTGACTCCTGTCAAGTGGTGCAAAATGTCATTTTTAGATACAGTTTTAATAATGAACTATACAATATATATTTTGCAGGAATGGTATTTTATAATTCTTTGAAAATGACCGCTAATATTTGTGAGCATTAACTTACCAATGTATTTTACCATAATTTTACAATGTCCCTAAACAGCAGTGCAAGAACACTGATGTGTGCAAGAATGCACCCCTTAGTGCACATACACAAAACAGCTCTGCTCAGGGAATGGCTATGCTTTGTCCCTTACAGAAGGTAAGAACATCCATTGAGAAGCAGGTGGTACAGACCAGCCCTGACCTTAACACCTTTCATAGGGCAGGCAGTAAGTACACGGTCTACCTATTGCCTCTTTCTAACCTGTGGGTCTGAATGATGCTCAAGTTGGAGTAAAGGGGGGAGCAGGATGGAAGCCTTATGTACCTACTCCCCTCTTGTCCCTCATGAATAAGCATTGTATTCAAGGAGGTTCCATGAGTCTCTGTGTTTCAAAATAAAATGGAATATGCATATATTTACATTAGAGGAAAGGAGGTTCCATATTAATATTCACAAAGATTTTGAGAGCTGTGAGGTTGTAGTATTCTTTCCCTTAAGCAGGTGTACTGGTAGATACATTAGATCATTTAAAGAAAGAGTTGGATGCCTTATCAGTAACTGCAAAGTTACTTAAATATGCTTTAAGTATAAAAACTAAATAAATGCATATTTAAGGAGTGTTTCATACCTGAAGCACAAAGGACTAAGAAAGAAAAAAGTTAATACTTTTAAGTATGCACTGACCTCTTAAAAAACAGACCTGTATCCTACACAATCCTTGTGGCAACACGTTTTAGAACATTAGAATTTTTACATGTGACCCCTGTGATATTTAAAGGGAAAGTCCACCTTCAGACAATAGTGGGAATTTGAACAGCCCCTGTCAGAAAAAAAAACATTTTTGTAAATTCATTATTTAAAATGTTTAATTTTGAAGCTACAGACCAGGACCATCACTGCATCAGGCTCTCACCTCTGCTCTCAGTAGATAATTTCCCATACACGGACTTGGCAGGCAGCCAAATTAAATAAAAAAATTCAAACTGGTAACTGCACATGCTTTCTGTCTCCTGCTTCATTTGGATATCTTTGATAGCATTGGCTGGCAAGATTCAGCCAATCAGATCAGTGAAATGCAAATGAAGCAGGAAGGGGAAGGCATGCCCAGTAACCAGTTCAGTGTCAGTTTCCTGTTCTGGGCAGAAAGCAAGCTGGAGTCTGTGATCCCTTCAGAAGACAAAGGAGAGAGCAAAGGAACTGGCACTGGTCTGTAGCTTCAAAAGAAAACATTTTAAATAATAAAGATGAATAGTGATGAGCAAATCTGTCCCATTTTGCTTTGCTGAAAATTTGCTAGCAAAAATGAGTGAAATGCAGCTACTGTGTGACTTTTGTAAAGCCCCAAACTTTTTTGATACACGACATTTGCACTCCTACTACAAATATTGCATCTCTTTTCCATGTAACATTTCCATTTCTGTACCTCCTACTTTCAGTACTGTAAAACTATTGATGGCATATTTACGACCACAAGTAGAAAAACCTATTTTGAAATCAAAATTTAGAGCACATTTCCACTATTCAGTGGTTTACTTGTGCTCATACATGATCCTGGAAAAATAACAGGCTTTTGCAGTTACACAGGCATTCTGATCAAAGAGGCAAATAAACTGACCAAAATTGGCATAACATGACACATTTGCAAATAAGCCCTTTTTATCTAAAATTCTGAATTTTGATGCATGGAAAGAAATTCATGTTGACCAAGGGTAACTTAGTAAAAAAAAAAAAGTAAGAATAGCAAAATTAAATCTTTAACATAGTAGTTTCTTGATGTATTGGAGCCTTTGTGAAATATTCTTCATTATGATTATGGTATAGTATATAAGTTTAAAGTTGTAAAATTCTAAGCATCATTGGGAAAAAAAAAAATATATATATATTACATGTAGGATCTAAGCACCGAAACCTCCACTAATCATGTACATTTACACAAAAATAGTGCGTGTACTCCTGCTAAATGCATATATCATTTTACCATAATTTGAAATAGATAATGTCCAATTTTGCTGTGTTAATGAAAGGGAAAAAAGGAAGCAGGGACAAAGAAGGAAGTAGTTTTAGCAGTGCTTTCAATGGCTCGTGTTACCATCAAGCTCAATTAGATAAGGCAGCCTGCCTGGTTTTCAAGTGTGAAGGAATAACATCCCATAAACTGCCACTAAACACAAAAACAGGAGAAAAGGGTTTCATTAAAAACTAATTACATTTTCCCTTTTCCCATTCAGTTTGATATGATTCTAAATGGTCTCTGCTTTATTGTCTGCATAGCTTTCAGAAAGTCACTAAATGTAACAAAAGAACAAATTATTTCAGCGTTTGATGCATATGCCTGCTTTTGTAATACACCTAACCATGGTTCCAACAGAAAAGCGCACACATTAACGAGCTTTGTGAATAATGATAAAATGGGAGTTTGGACAAGCTTTCCTTGCATGCGAAAATACAAATGGTTGGAAAGATTTAAACCTTCAGCCTACTTTAGTCCGTCAGCTCTTGTTTCTAATTATACACGGTAATAGTTTTCTGTTCTATAATTTTCAGGGTCTCATTTTACCCATTTCAGTTTTAAAATTAGAGTTGCTTCGAGACTATCATTTTGATAATCAAAATAGTTCAGTACAAACATTTCAGTGTTTAAATACCTAGCAACTACAGGAAGGTTAGGCAAATGAAGCTATAGATAAAATGATGAGGAAAAAAGGATTAAAATAACTTGTTATTCATAGGCCTTATGTGTTACATAATAATTTTAGTACCAATTACCAATAAACTGAATATAAGCTGTGATCTGAATTCTTAAAGCAATAATGCAGTTTTAAGTACAGGTATAGGACCCCTTATCCAGAAACATGTTATTCAGAAAGATTCGAATTACGGAAAGACCATCTCCCATAGACTCCATTATAAGCAAATAATTCTTATTTTTAAAAATGATTTCCTTTTTCTCTGTAATAATAAAACAATACCTTGTACATGATCCAAACCAAGATATAATTAATCCTTATTGGAGGCAAAACAATCCTATTGGGTTTATTCAATAAATGATTTTTAGCAGACTTACGTTATGGAGATCCAAATTACAGAAAGATCCTTTATCTGGAAAACCCCAGGTCCCGAGCATTCTGGATAACAGGCCCCATACCTGTATTTTGAAAGGGACCAAATGATACTGATTTGTCACTGCACCTGCCATAGAAAAATGATATGAATTGAGGTGAAACAGAGACCCAAATCGTGATGCCATATGCTTATTAACAAATGCAATGTGTGAAATCCAGCCCCTTTTGCATTTGCCAGAATCCACAGACTGACAGCCTAGGCCTTCACTCTTAGCAGAATAGTTAATAAATTCCCCAGCTCTAGGGCTTCCGAATTCCAGATTTAAATCTTTACCTTTGTGACCAGATATTAACAGGACAATGGTATTATGGGCTCTGTTCTATTTATTACTTTCTTGGGGTGCCAAACCTACAGATGGAACTATAATTGAGAAGTTAGTGTCTAAGGAGCATGACAAATTGAAGTTAGTGTCTAAGGAGCGTGATAAATTGAAGTTAGTGTCTAAGGAGCGTGATAAATTTAGCTTGCATGCTGAAGAAATCACCAGTTTACAATAAAGTTCCCTATGTATACTAGACATATCTGCATATGAGGAGAAGCTCCATACCTTGAATTATTAAAATTTTGTATGAGTTTGTTGCTTTTCATTTCTGCTTTCTTTATAGAAACGAATAAACCCCAATATGTAATAAAAGGCTCTCCCTTTGTCCAGGAGCAGTAACTCATAGCAACCAATAAGATGTTTGCTTTGAACAGGTGACCAGTAAATACTATCTATTATTATTATTATCAACATTTATTTATAAAGCGCCAACATATTCCGCAGTGCTGTACAATAAGTGGGTTTCATACATTGGACATACAGAGTAACATATAAAGCAATCAATAACCGATCTACTGATTGATTCAAAGTCATACCAGTCATGCTATGCTACATCATACATCAATCTCACAACTCCAAAACATGGGCTGGGCAGATGAGAGATAATTTATATTTATATCCATAAATTCATGTTCATCCACCAAGCCTAAGGTGTATCCTGCTATCCTGCTTTGCCTAGTTGTGCACACTACCTGCTGACTGGTTACTATAGGTGACAAATGCTGTTGCAAACTTTGCAGGCTTTATTAAATAAACACAAAGTCACACAACTGTCATTGTTCAATCCCACATTTGGAACCTAAATCAAACTACTGTACAACAAAAATCTGTACTTAGCACCACTGTTCTGCCTAAATAGTTTACATGATTTACAGTACTGACCCATGTGACTGCAAATCAAACTCTCATATGTAACAGACGTGTTAAGTTCGCCCAGGTGCAATAATCCATAGCAACCAATAAGACTTTTGCTTTTAAATGGGTGACCTGCTGACTGGTTGCTATGGAAAAATATATGTTTTTATTTTTTATAACCCCATTTTGCATTTAGTCTGTATTCAGCACTACTCACTTGCATAAAGATATCTGCCCAAAAAAATTAAATCTTGCTTATGAGGTGAGATGTGTGCAATACAGAAGGTGTATCTTATTTACTGTACTTGGATATTTCAACACAAAGCTTCAAGAAGTCTGGATGTAATTGTTTTTATTGGTAGAAGCCAGAAAAATCTTGAGAAAAAACACCCATTGCATATATGGTGCAAGAAAAATTAGTGAATTTTTCTGGGCAGTTTTGCTTATCACAAGCCAAGTGTCACGGTCGGCACCCAATACCAGAGCAAGTGCCAAGCACCCTGGTCTCAGCTCGTGCTTCACCAGTAGCGTGACCGCCTTTGGCTTCGGGAGGAGCCCTCCGCTACTCGGATGCCACCTGGACTTATACGAGAGGTGCAAAGCAGGAGTTCTGGCTAGCAATGGGGCACGACTGTAGAAAGTCAGTTAGGCCTAAGATCACGGTACGAAATAGGGTTAAACGAGGTCGTCGTCAGGCAGGCTAGGTCGGGGCGGGCAGCAATCTAGGATAGTCAGACAGGCAAGGGTCAAACCGGGTAATCAATACAGCAGGATGAGACGAAATCGTAGTCAAGGTACAAGCCGAGGTCAGATATGGAATAATCAGAATAGTCAGGAGCAGGCTGGGTCAAAAACAGAAAACACAACTGGAACAGGCTCAGGAAGGCACCAGAAACAAACTCTATCACGGGCAAAAAATGTAAACAAAAATCCCTTTAAATAGTTTGAATTTCGCGCCATTGCGCGCTGACGTCATGACGTCAGCGCGCATGCGCCTTTAAATTGCGGAAGTGCGCGCGCGCACACTTAGGAAGGAGCCAGCGCAGAAGGAGAACGGCGCGGCGGGCGTCCCCGCCGCGCTGGTAAGTTCTTTTTTATTACACCAAGATACCAAGTTGGAATTTCACAGCTATGCCTGCTTATACTTTACTCTTTGCAAAGAGTTGATCCCAGTATTTAGACATAGGAGCAAAATGATTGACTAGTAGAGGAAATTAAAGGAGACATATTGGATAAATGGAAAAAACACAAATTTTGTAGGCAATTATGAATAATATATTGTGCTAGTTTCACTTTGGGCTACACATGAATCCTATCTCTAAAATTGGCCCCTTTATTGGAGCTCCCTATAGATCCTATCAGGTCTCTGTCCCTTTTTCAAATGAAGGGTGGGCGTGTCCTAACAGTCCATGCCAGAAGCACAGTAGGAGGGGGAGAGCCAATCAAAGCCTTGCACTCACACAAGCACAGACAGGTTTCAGTTCCCTATGAGGTCAGCCTAGCTGCTGATTGGTTCCTAGCCTAGTACTGAGGGCAGCCGGTTCCCCTGCCCATCCAGAGAATTCAGCCAGCAGAAAGTGGAACAGATGGGCGGGACTAGTGGGGTTTTAGTGAAATTTCTCAATAAATCATTCTGAAACAAAACTTTTTTAAGTACAATCCTTCTATATTTAGAGGAGTATAATTTACTGGTCTATTCTTAATTTTTATTTGATATGTCTTCTTTAAAGGAATACAGGCACATTTAAGCTCTTTAAGCATTACCTGGTTCTAATTTAAGGGGGGGTATTAATACCAGGAAATCTATCTATCTATCTATCATCTATCTCTAGCTAGCAAGTATTTATATTTGTATGGATCACAACATTCCCAAGATCTAAAAGTGACAAAAAGCTTTTGAGAAAAATAAAAACATTTTTAAATAAAAGAAAAAAAGCATTTTCCTCGGAAAAAAGTTTTTTCATGTAAACTTTAATAAACCAACTCTGTTGCTATTTGAAAAATGCCTGTGTTTTTTATGATTTGTATTTTGTTGTAGGTCATGAATATGTATTATCTAAAGCTCCACTGCACACAAGGAATGGGGTTAATTTTTCTGTATATGGACAAAAGATTGCTGAACACAGAAGAGCAGATAAACATAAAGCAACAAAACAAACAACATCTGCTTCAAAAAAAAAACATTTATGATGTGCAAAGTAGAAATAAATAGTATTTTAGGTTGAAAAAGCAACAATATTTTTTAATTACTGGTATTCACCAATGCCTGGACCCTGTGAGAAGAAGTGCTGCTGGCCAAATAGGGGAATGTGTTAGTATTAAAATATTACATTAATGGGAGAAAGCCCTTAACAAAACATTTACAGAAAAGAACTAGATGAGATCACTCAAAAGTCATTTATGGGGCAGTGGAGCTATGGAATATTGGAAAATAATTCCAAAATTCTCATTGGATGGTAAAAAAAACCCTACCAAATTAAGCAAAATCTTCCTAGGTGTATCAGATAGATGCTGGCAGTGTGGCAAATCCCAGGACTCTCTTACATACAGTATATTCTGGGAAAGCATACAATAAAATTAGACTTAGGGGCTGATTTACTAAGACACGATTTGAATCCGAATTGGAAACGAACATTTTGCGACTTTTTCGTATTTTTTGCGATGTTTTCGGCGTCTTTACGATTTTTGCGTAAAAACGCGATTTTTTCGGCGTCTTTACGATTTTTGCGTAAAAACGCGAGTTTTTCGGCGTCTTTACGATTTTTGCGTAAAAACTTGAGTTTTTCGTAGCCATTACGAAAGTTGCGCAAAGTCGCGATTTTTTCGTAGCGTTAACACTTGCGCGCAAAGTCGCGCCTTTTTCGTAGCGTTAAAACTTAAAAGGCGCGACGTTTCACGCAAGTTTTAACGCTACGAAAAAATCGCGACTTTGCGCAACTTTCGTAATGGCTACGAAAAACTCGCGTTTTTACGCAAAAATCACAAAGACGCAGAAAAACTCGCGTTTTTACGCAAAAATCGTAAAGACGCCGGAAAACTCGCGTTTTTACGCAAAAATCGTAAAGACGCCGAAAAAAATCGCAAAATTACCGATCATTACGAAAAAAACGCAATCGGACGCATTCGGCCCGTTCGTGGGTTAGTAAATGTGCCCCTTAGACTCTGGATATTTGTAACAACAAACTACAACAGAACCTTAAAAAGGACCCCGCAGTGATTCTTCTCCATTCCGTTGAGTTCTATTGATGCTAAAATATGATTTCAATATATGATTTTTTTACCCATTTTGCACTCTTAAAAGAAACAATGTTACAAACCCAAAACCTTGTTTACTAAATGGCTGGACTACCCATGTTAAACTTTAATAAAAAGGAAAATTCTAAAATAGAACATTAAAGGGGAAGCACCATGATCAATGTAAAAATTCACCAAAAAATGATGTGCCCGCAACATTTTTGACACATTTGTCACACTTTTTTTAACACGCAACAATTTTTTACTTGACCCGGCAAAATTTTGCACCTGTTTTGTGAAAAAATTAGATGATGGCGAAATGCCTGCCAAAAAAAATTGCAACACCTGCTTTTTAACCTAATGTCAGTGGCAGGGAGAGCTTTTATATATATATATATATATATATATATATATATATATATATATATATATATATATATATATATATATATATATATATATATATATATATATATATATTTATGTATGTATGCAATAGTGTGGGGTTTGTCACTCTTTCTAGGAAAACTAGTCTCCTTAACCAAATCTCTCTTGCTGCACTCATCCTTAGTTCATGGCTGAAAGTGAGGCAGTTGAGACTGGACTGAAAGTGTTAATCAGATATCCAGAATAGTTTTGTGTTTTACCTTTGACAGTTTGAAAGTGGGTTACAGGAAGTTTGAACAATGTCAAATAAACTTAGGAAAAGGATATGTGAATATTTATGGAATATTAATATTTTCTGATCAAAATTGTTACCTCAAATATACAAAAGATCAATTGTCTGAGGTATCAAATCTATCAGTAGGATATGGGCTATGTTAAAATTGTGTTTTGAAGTTTTAAATTGAAATTGTTTTAATAGTGGGAAGCACAATCCCTCAAATGATATTTGTTGAAATCCAGTCATTCCAGTACTAATTGGTCAGTTGTGTAATGAATTGAGCATTGCTGTAAAACCTTCTGTTGTTAGAATCAATTGTTCCATAACTCACAATAGTAAATATTACCCATAAAGTGGCACATTCATGAAATCACAAGTTCAGATCCCGAATGGGAAAAATTCGGATTGGATTTGATAATTTCTGAAGAACCCAAATATCCCGAAAAAATCTTATTGGTCACGATAATACCGTATTGGCAATCTGAAATTTTTGTACCGAACGATCGTAAACAGCGGGAAAACCTTTCCGACTTTGATCCTTCTGTGCATGATTTTGGAAGCCTCCCATAGGACTCAATGGCACTCTGCAGCTCCAACCCGGCCCAAGGAAAGTCTCCCATAGGGCTCAATGGCACTCTGCAGCTCCAACCCGGCCCAAGGAAAGTCTCCCATAGGGCTCAATGGCACTCTGCAGCTCCAACCTGGCCCAAGAAAAGTCTCCCATAGGGCTCAATGGCACTCTGCAGCTCCAACCTGGCCCAAGGAAAGTCTCCCATAGGGCTCAATGGCACTCTGCAGCTCCAACCTGGCCCAAGGAAAGTCTCCCATAGGGCTCAATGTCACTCTGTAGCTCCAACCCAGCCCAAGGAAAGTCTCCCATAGGGCTCAATGGCACTCTGCAGCTCCAACCTGGCCCAAGGAAAGTCTCCCATAGGACTCAATGGCACTCTGCCGCTCCAACCCGGCCCAAGGAAAGTCTCCCATAGGGCTCAATGGCACTCTGCAGCTCCAACCTGGCCCAAGGAAAGTCACGGTAACGAAGCTTGAATGAATAACGAAGCTAGAAACTTTCGTACTCGGCTTGACAATATGATTTTGTTGCACAAATTTTGTTGCAAAATACAAAAAAACGCGCAAGGTACGAAAAAGTTGTGCAAGGTACGAAAAAGTCGCAGAAAATACGCTCGGAACGTTCGTGTATTAATAAATGTTCCCCATAGTGTCTAAAGATAAGTTTTTGAGATACTATATCATTAAGGGGCAGATTTAGCAAAGTGAGGTACTTTTTTGTGACATAAGAAAATGCAGAGGAAAAAACATGGACACAAATATATTGAAATTCAAATTTTTTGACAACTTAAATAGTAGTGATTTTTTTTAAAGAAGAAAGTGTAAAAGTCATCAATTTGCATGATAAAACGTAATTCTTATTTCACTTGTGTGCAACTTGTGTGAACACTATTCTGCGTTTTTTCTTGAATTTACTAAAAGCATTTATTCAATGGCTACTATTGTTTCTCTAATAAATAGAATATGCGTATATTCTATATATGCATTGCAACTTGTGTATTTAAGGATGTTCAGTATTTTACATATTAGATACAATCAGGTTACAACACATGCAAGCTTCAAACACATCTTATCTAGCACACAGTTGCTAAGTCTCCTCCCCTTTGTCCAAGGGTAGTTGGAAATCCAATCCCCTTTGTCTCCAACTGCATTTTCCCAACTTCCATTGTCCAACCTGCCTTTAGGAATCTATGGCCAACTCCCTAAAATTAACTTAATGGTCATTGACCAATCAGAACTTGCCACATCAACTATGACCAATCTCTAGGTTAATATCATGGGTTAAGTTTTAGTAGTGTGTTCCTGGAGTTCCTGGTGTGTGGACACAGATGCCTAACTCAGTGGAAGGATGAGTATAAGGGAGTCAGTGGGATTCTATGTAACATATCCACCTTTATAATTATCTTTCTAAATAGCAGTTATATACTGTATTTAGATTTAGTGTTGTTTTGTATTTTGTATGTTGGTTATTTCTGTAGATATGTGTCAATAGCTTTTGTTAATAAATGTATATTTTGATTGAACTATCTTTATTAAAAAACCTTTATAACCAGGAATATTCATGTACATGTAAGCACAGGACAATGGAGGAGCAGCAGCATCCCACCCTCCCTCCCTAGGCAGGGGGGCTCCTTTACACAGAGCCCCACTTTTATTATAAAAGGTAAATAAAACATAATAAGGTTGCTGGATTTCTGTATCATCATGACTTGTTTAATATAGAGTACATGATTACCTGGTGCTTCTTAGGTTGGTGTAATTAATGAATCATCAGTTCTCCATACTGCAAGCTACTTGTATATGTTCCAGTACTCATTTTTCCTCATTAGCTTACTACATCATTTAGTTTCCATACATCCGACAATTTTTAATCGCCAAACACTGCTTGTCAATTCTTCAAGGAGTACTGTATGCTTTTAATGTGTATTTCCTGTTTCTAATTTATTGATGCTAGATGCTGGATTATGGAGAAACTTTTTCTTGCACTTCTTCAATTAATAGGAGCATTGGAAGCAGCCCCAGCCAGTGGAGTATGGCACCCCAAGCATTGATATTCCTGTTGTATCTTAGGATCAGACTTTGGAACTGTATCTTAAAATATAACCATCTTCAAACCATAAAGTGCCTGCAATAGGCTCTTAATATAAATGTTTTGTGAAGAATAAAACAATAAGATAATTGGAACTTGTTTTACTTTATTAAATTAGGAGAGACATTTTACTTTACAAATATCAGAAAACTGACTGAAAATACTTATCTGTCAATACACTGGCGATGCTTCTTTTTAGCTTGCAACGGCTAAAGTCAGTACATGTGCGTTTCATTGTGGATATCTAATTTAACTGAATTCCATAAAGATCAAAGTGTTATTGAAATAAGAGAAATTTGTTCATACAGTATATTGCATTCTTGTATTTAATACTTATGGACAGTGAAAATGAAGATTGTCTTTGTGTTGCTTAGGAGACACTGCTCTTATTAAAATGTACATAATTAGAGAAGTATCAGCTTGATCAAACTGATCAGGAGTAAATAAGACAGACATAGCATTTGCACTGACATTTTTATTACAATAAATTTTTACATACCTAGAATTATAGTTGAGGAATGTGCATTGATCCTAGTTATAAAATATATTCTCTTATATGCCTTGATGTAGTGTTTGTCTAGATAAGTAGCACTTCCCTAATTATCACACGGAGCTAGGCATGCTCCAGAAACTAATAGTCACATTATTGTACAGTATGTAGGTGTTTACTATACAAGGAAGACTTAAAGATTTCCACCAAGCCAGAACAAGTATACACTATCCCCCACATGTAATAAAAGGAACAAACCTTCCTCAGGAGAAGTACACCGTAGCAACCAATAAGATGCTTTAAACAGTTGACTAGTAAATGCTACCTTACCCTGATAGGTTGCTATAGGTGATAAGAAGTGAAGCAAACTTTGTATCTGATATTATATAACCTCATATATATTTGAACTGTGTATCATTATTAGTATTATTATCCTTTTTAGGTAGTGCCAACATATTTTTATGTAGCACTTTAGCTTGCAAAGGGACATGATTACTCTGTACAAGTACACTAGAGGGGATTATAGGCAGATAGGGGGTGTTCTTTTTTCCCATAAAAACAATCAACGCACCAGAGGCCCCCCCTTTAGATTAGAGGAACGGAGCTTCCATTTGAAGCAGCGTAGGTGGCTTTTCACGGTGAGGGCAGTGAGGTTGGGGAAAGCCCTTCCTAGTGATGTTGTAATGGTAGTTTATGTATGGGAGTGTATAGATTGGTAAGTATAGCTTGTGTGTGCTGGGTTTACTTGGAAGGGTTGAACTTGATGGACTCTGGTCTTTTTTTTAACCCTACGTGACTATGTAACTATGTAACTATATTGTTTGGGAACGAACATCCAAAATTTGAGTTTCTGGTGTTCCTGTGTAAAAAAGGCTTTCAATAATTTCACATATATAAAGGTCAAGCTCAAGGAAGAAAATATTTTACCCTAAAAAAAAATTTTATTGTTTTGTATTTATTATTAAGATTTATTTCTAATTATTAGCAATCTGAAAGGGGATTAGAGTCAGGAAATAGGGATCAAGCAAGAAATTGGCAGTTGGAAACAGATAAGGCAGATATTCCATTAGTACATTATGAAAAAGTGTAAGATATTTTCACAGAATTATAATTCCACAGCATATGAAATGTATACCTGCCAATCACACATACTTGTAAGTTAATTTGGGAAAGGACTGAGCCGCCTTTTAACATATGTTCTTGCCTTTTATAGATACTTGGGGGGTAGGGACATACTGACACCCGGCATATACTCTGGGACACAAGTCGCTTGCTCTCTCTCTCTCTTCCCAGGAAGGACAGACACATCTCTTCCCTCTTCCCTTGAGGGACAGACAGACCTCTCTTCCTGAGAGATGGGCACACATCCAGGCACACACATATATGAAACATACACACATATCACATATACTTAACACTATATGTATATGCATTAATTGTACAGATTACTCCTGTGAGCTGTCAAGGGTATGTTTGACTGGCTGTTTGTACTTTGCATATAATTTGTAACTCCACACAATAAAGATATTTTGTTATCACCTTGGTGAGTGGTACTTTGACCATAATACTTACACAAAATTTTATAATAAATAGATGATATTCTACAAAAAAGGTTTAGCGTAGTGGCTTAACAACTCTGTGCCAGGCTCCCTGCAATTACATTTTTGGAGGGGCCCAGTGCAGAGTAGCAAACCCTACCCCGCCCCCTTCCCTCCACCCACTCATGCCCCCAGCCCAATTGTGTATTAATCCCCATCTGCTCTCCTACATGAGAGCCAGTGGGGAACATAGATTTATATATGTAACAAGAGAGGAAGGAGACCCTGCGGTCTCTGCGGCCCCTCTGCCCCCCTATGAATGCGGTGTGTGCTTCCTCTATTGTTGCACCACTGGTTTAACAAATCTGTAGTTAAAGTTCAGGCACAGCTTATGGCAGGCAACAGCAGGAATAGTCTGAAACAGGGCCAGTGTCAATAAACTGAATTATTAGATGATAAAGAACACACCCCAGAACCTGGCAAGTAAAACCTACAATTGGCATTAAACCTGTTTCCCTGGGGTCCTATTATTTTATATTGTGATGACATCAGAGCCTGTGCAGGTCATTGATGTCATCAGGTCATGCCGATGATTAATCATGCACAATACATGTCATATAGGGGGTCTGAGGTATATTTATATTTTATGACTCACTAAGATTCACAAGGAGTTGTCACCATCAGTGAGACAAGTACTGAGGCATTCCTTTTGGAAACCTACAGTAATCTCTATAAATATTGGCACTTCCAAGCTCTTGGATGCATGGACCAGGGTCAGGTTAAGTATATATCATATGGATTGAGAAGTTAGTCATTTTAATTATACTAAGTTTTGTAAGCATTTGCAAGATATGGCTTGCTATAAGGAAAAAAATATGGGAACCAATCGCACATCTTTCATTAAATCAGCAGGTTGTTTGTAGGCTGAGGACTTCTAATGAATTGGAACTGTAAAGTGAAGAAACCTTCTCTTGAGAATATTTTGAAACCATATAAATAACCTTACCCTGGAGGGGTACAGAGTAAGCGCTGTTATGGAATCTATTATCAGCAATGCTTGGAGCTGAGGTTCCTGCTGAGGTTTTTCAGATAAGGGATTTTTTTTCTGTTATGTTAAATAGCAAGTTTTATGGCTACTAAAACATTTAAACATTAAAAAATACCAGTAGGATTGTTCCATCATCAGTATGGATTTGTGCTAGCTTACTTATTATCAAGAACAAGGTTCTGTCATATTATTACAAAGAAAATCAGTCTTAAATTAACAGTTAGTTTTGTAAATAGGGTCCTATGGAAATGAAGCACCATATTTCAGAACTTTTTTCTGGATAAAGGGTTTTCAGATAATAGATCCCTGATCTGTAGAACTCTAGGGAAGTAAGATAATTTGAATTAAACTCACTTAATTAATTTTTAATTTAATTTTTTAAATTAAAATGCAAAGTTAAGATGAACCAGTTCATTGATATTAAGAACCTTTATTTTAGTGTTATGCAAAAACAATGTTTCTGACTGAATGGTTAGGGAGGAAGATCATGGATCTAGTGATTTTCAGTGTCTTATTTGACTGATACTTCCTATCTGAGTAGAGCAATGGCATCATTGGCAATAGGTTCACTATAGGGTCACTGCAAACTAGAGATATGTTTGAGTACAGAACAATATCATTTTCCTTATACAAATTGCAGTTATTATGTTTTACTATTGAGACAAAGTGTAAATGTAACAAGCTGTATTGCAATAAAAGAACAATTGCTTTAAAAAATAAAGAAACTCAGCATAGCGACTATTTCTGCAACTGGGGCAATGCAGAGCCAAGATAATGCTCCAGTATTGTACAGTATCCATTGCACATAGTTTAATCAGATTTTATGAGAGTTAATAAAGATTATAGAAATGTGAGTGTACATTGCCCTACACTTAACTGTTGTTGGTTTATGTTGGTCGCTATTAACATGTGTAATAAACGTAAAGATGCAGCATTTTCACCAAAGATATTACATGTGGTTTGGTTTGCTGCTTTAAGCAAGGAGGGGGGGAGCTTGGTGTTGTCGGGAGGGGCCTGTTAGATTGACGCCTGCCCCTGTCAAGAATGCCTGTGCGAAGTAAGCCAGGAACTGGGAACAACAGGACCATAAAAGAGCAAAAGTAGGAAGGAGGGAACCGGAAGAGGGTGTTAGGGATTATCGATGTTGTAGTTTCCTGGGCTGCTGTGGAGAGAGGAGGAGACATAAGGGGTTAAAAGCGAAAAAAAGTATAGGGGATTGTTCTCTTTTACCTTGAACAGCTCCTGTCTGCCCTCCCCAGGACAAGGGGGGTAGCGGTTTAGGGGGGAGGTATTGGAGTGGTGTCGCAGCAGGAGGGGCTAGTCAGAGATTATATAAATGTGATTATACATCACCTAACACTGTTGGTCATTCTTTTACATGTTTAATAAACAAGCTGTGCCCTTTTCACCCAAGATATCACATGTGGTTTAGTTTGTTATTTTAAGGAAGGGGGAGGGGCTTGGTGTTGTTGGGAGGGGCCTGTCCAATTCACATTGCCCCTGTCATGTACAGTATTCATTGCACATAGTTTGATTCTGATATTATTTATTACATTCTCCCAATAATGTTATAATGAGTGCCACTCTATAGACATTAGAATGGATTCCCAAACAGAATTTACAGGTGAATCCCATGTAGTTTTGAGTCATTCCGAATGGTAGTGATGTTTGCTTGCTTTACATTCTGAAGTTGTAGTTTTAGCTTGCAGTACAATGTTTTTTCATCCCTACTCTGTTTGCATCCATTGCATATTGAATGTGAACAATTCTGGCTTCAGGGATCTTTGCAATTATGTCCAAATCTCATTCCTGGTTAGTATTCCACTGCACCTTATTCCGGAGCATCTCCTTCCCTCCCAGAACTGATTATTCAACACTAATCTGCATAAATCAGCTTTTGCTATTTCTTTGCACAGGTACTTCAATGATCTAAGCTTTTTATAGGCAGCTGCATCATTCTTTCTTGCTTTTAGGTTTATGCTAGGTAATTATTTATGGCTGATTGTAATTAAATCTTTCTAACATCTTTTAAATGATGTATGTTTCTCAAAATGTGTTTCAAAAAAATATTTCTGGCACTGAATGAATGACTAGTTTCAGCCCTGGTTTTAACAATGCTTTATTTTATATGGTTCTCTTGGATTTAAATGAAGATGGCTTTTTCATATAATAAGATGAATACTTCTTTTGTTTTACATAATGTTAAACTCCTTGATAAGTTGTATGCTCTGCACAGGCTCTTTTTGATGTAAAACCAGTAAGTAGAACTAAAGTAAATCCACATGTCAAAAGGCTGACATGAAGAACAACCACAGACTTCCTATAGCAGGAAAATGTCTTGCAGATTTACTGGAGGTCATACATGCTTCTGTTTGATAAAGGAGTGTGCGATCTAGCCATTTCAGCTTTAACAGGTTCTATATACATAATTTACTTCCTATGTAAATTCTTTCGGATAATAAATGCAAAAGTTTGCTGCCTGTTTTAGTACCAAATATTTGGAAAGTCACACAAAATCTGTGACCACAGACTGAGAAAGTAAGGTGCACACTTAGAAATACTTATGGTTTGGTCATAACTGCTGGAGCAGTTCAGAAGACATATTGTAACCCTTGCAGCCCATACAGGTTGCTCTTAAATTCAGGTTTCTCCAGCAGTTTATCCCCCCTCTCAGTGCTTCCATGTTTGAATATTCTGAATATTGCACAAGCTGCAAGTGTCCAAGATGATGCCCATGTACCACCTATCTCCTAATCCTTCTGTATGCAGCATTGTTGAATGCAGGCAGAACTCCATACAGAGTGTAGTGCAAATTTGCACCTTTATTTGTGTTTTACTTGTGCCTTAAATCATTTCTGTAAATGATGTCCATATTGTACACTCCAGGTATGTAGTTACACATAAAAATGCTTTCATACTCCCTTCTCACAATGCAGAATAAAACTATGTTCAATTCAGTGTTGCCATCAATGTTTCAATGTACTTCATCTTAAAATATCCCTTTGTGTGTGATCAGAGATGGAGCCATAACATCATGTTTGCATAACAATCTGCCCTTTACACAACTATAAGTAATGTGAAATGATCAAACTATTAGAATGCAGAAAAAGTTACTTATTTTAAAAACAATTAACACAAAAACAGAATATGTCAAAAGATTACTATATACTATATACTATACTAACTAGTAGTTAGGCAGGTTATATATAGGCATTATGGTTGAACTTGATGGACGTATGTCTTTTTTCAACCCAACTTACTATGTTACTATGTTACTAAATGTTATAAAATGTCTGTGGGACAAATGTATACCAAGGGAGTAACTAGATGTTGCTGGGCCCCTAAAATGTCCAGAGGTTGGCCTGTTTTACCAAAATATATTTACATGTCTTATTAAATAGGGCCTATTGGGGCCCTCTATACCTTCTCGGGCCCCTTGCTTCCTCTGTAGTAATGCCCCTGAAGTATATATTTTTCAGTAGGAAGAAACAGCGATAACTTTCAAGCAAGTTTGAACCTGTGATTTATTCATAGCAGGGTTTTCCACAAAGCATAAAAACCTGCTGGGCCTGGGCCTTAATGCCTATTGGGGCAAATTAATCCAAATAAAGAGAAACATACCCAGCATACCCACAGACTGAGAGCTCAGCTCCCATTCAGTTTCCAATGGTAGTGACTAATCAGACTGAACACCACTACAGCTTTGTTTTCCCCATATATTTTGCCTCATAAAGGCAAATAAAGAAACACACCTTCCTCAAAGGGTTTTTTTTCCACATACTGTGCCACACTGAATGCATCTTTTGACCAATATTATTTGGTATTTGATGACAATGCAAACATGTGTTTATATTACATGTTGGTATCATTAATGGTACAACGAGCCTGTGATTAAATAAGAAAATCTTTTGGAAATTTTAACCTAACAATTTGAAAGCAAGTTGCTGGTACGACTACTCCTCCAGAAAGGCAGCATTGTGTTTGAATTTGGGACACATGAGAGTAGGACTAGCCAGATTAGGTATAAACCTAACATATATATATTGCAATATGGTGAGCAATCCATCCCTGCTTTGATAAAATTTAATGAAATTTCAATCAACTCATAATAAATGGAAAAAAATATCTAACAGTTCTTTAATATACTTGAAAATTATTTGTAGTTGTGATGTAGGGGAAGTTTGCATTTGCAATATCATAACCCCCTTATTCCTAACCTCCACATAGTGTTTCCAGTGGTTTCAAATAAGTAATGTAACAGGTTGGAAGGGCTACATATAAATTACCCCTGCTGTTTTTAAATATCTTTATCCAGTTAATGGACTTCAGGATCGGAAACAGCAAGTGCATTCAAATGTAAAGTTATAATTTCAGCTCTAATGCAGACCAAATGATTCCTCACAAGCATATTACATTACCCAATAACATTAAAGCATAAGTAAGTTGAACAAATCATTGGATCTAGTAAAGGTTGTTGCTATATTTAGATAAGTATATAGTGTGTATAATTGCACATTTTGTGTAAAATATCAGGAATACCTGTACAATAATGTGTATGCTACAATAACAAAGTTACAATGGATGATAATTATTGAAACTTATATGCCCTAAGGTGGTGTGGGAGTGCTGGGGCTGACAGAGAGGGGGCAGCTATTGGGATGGATTAATCCAGGTGGGGTAGAAGTTCTAAAGCAATGGATCCAGCTATTCATAGGGGAATGTTGTTGCTGCTTCTCTGCTGTGAAATTGCCAAACCATTGCCAAAACTTTGCCAAATGCATTGGAGTCAATGTTTTTTTTTTTAGCTGCTTTTTTTCTTGTGACAAATGCATTGAAAATGCAAGTCATTACACATTTGTCAACAATTTTCTCATTTCAAATGCATTGAAATTAATGGATGTTGTTTCTCTTGTTTTCTTTTTCCTGAGCAAAAAAAAGGAGTGTGTTTTTACCTGGTTAAATTAAATACATGGCATAATTTGCAAAAATATAATATATCATATAAATGCTAATTTCACTGGAAATCCATACCAGGAGAAAACATTTGCTCACCCTAGCTGCTGCTTTTCCAGAGCAACTCTTTAATTGAGCTACCATAAGACTAAAACTGGCCATATACAGGTCGATTCTAGCTGGTCCCCAGGGCCAAATGACCAAATTAAGCCTGTAGGTGGGGATGTCGGGAGAAGATCCGCTCGCTTGGCAACCTCGCAGACCCTGAGCAGACCCTACCGTGTATGGCCACTTTTACACTTTAAATGACGAAGGTGATGGGTTTTGTCAAAATGTTAATTTCCTACAAAACCTCTATGTATGTGGAATTATCTGGCTCAGCAGAAAATGCAGAACATACATAAATGTTCATTATATGAATGAATGGCACATGTGCACTAATCATAAGGCACAATTTATTTTTACCATCATAGGATTTGCATTCCTCAATTTTTCTTTTCTTTTTAAATTTTTTTTTTAAAAAACATTTGTTTCATTCCTCACATTCTACTGTGTTCCATTTCTAATACGTGACTTGCACTCTGGATCCCACATAAACACATTTTGTACTCAAATGTTCCTTCTTGTATCTTCTGCAAAAGAACTCATAAAAAACACTCAAATCCATGCTATGCTTTTGCAAAATTCACTTTTTGATATGGATTTCTTTTCCTTCCAGTGACTTTCCACTTATAAAGTATTTCTAACTTTGTGCTTACTTACCCTGCAGAAATGTAATTATAAAGCAAAATATGTTCACTGTCAGTGGCTGAGAGCTCATCAAAACATTAATGTATCTGTGACAGTGAGCACTGTGAGCTTGAACGTTTGTTGATGTAAGCATTATCATGGCAAGACTAGATGAATCTCAGTTTTTCCAACCACTAGCTTCATTGATTTAATGACATTAGCAGTCAATTTTGGCCCAGAAATACTAAACGTTAATAGGCTAATTAACATGACACTGAGTGAAATTAACAAGCATTTCTGTTATATATATATATAGGAACAAAACTGCAAGTTCATGGTTTGTATAACCCCAAGGTTGCTTAATGCAAATCCCTCAGTCAGAAGTAGAATTTATTGTTTGACTTTCAGAACAAGTGACCTTGAGTACACATAATACAAGTCTTTAGTCTTCCTCATTAGTGTGAGACCAATGCTTTTTTACCAGGTATATAAACTAATAATATATGTAGACTGACTGACATTGTCCTAACAAAGGAGCCTTAATAATATTATTATTATTATTATTTAGGCCTTAGTTATATGTCAGCTTCTATGATATGGGCAACGATTACTGCATTGAACTCTGCATAGTTTGCTATCATGACTAATACACATAAGGACACTAGTGATGAGCAAAATTATTCTGCAGGCATGGATTCACGTAGATTTTTTGTGTTTCACTATTGACGGATTGTTTTGCGAAACAGGCGGAAAAATCTTTGCGAAGAAGATTGTTGTGCGCGTCATAGAAAATTGTTGCTTTGGTCATTCTTTTCACTTCACAACAATTTTTTGACATGCAACATTTTCGGCTGTTTTGCAAATCTTTTCAGACAAATTAATAACAATAACGGGTATATATTTAAAAAGGGAAGCTTTATGTAATGTGGCCACCAAATCAGGATGATTGTTTGACACTGGGCCATTAATTGGATCATAACAAGGTCATATGTGTGACATATAAACAACCGCAAAAAATCCTCTGCACTCACCCATTATCAATATGTAGAAATAGGACATTAGGACATTTCTGTACATTCAGCTACTAAGAAATGCCTTCCCTCCCCACCCCAAAAAGAGGGATTGTTTGTCCGTACATTGCAATATACTTCAAGCTGGCCAACTACGTGTGGAGGGAAGGCATTTCTTAGTAGCTGAATGCACAGAAATGTCCTAATGTCCTATTTCTACATATTGATAATGGGTGAGTGCAGAGGATTTTTTGCGGTTGTTTATATGTATTTTGTGGTCACGGCCTCATTGCACCCCCACCTAATGGTTTACAATTTAGTGGTTGAGCACAACTTTCCCTTTTTCTTGTGTTATTGTTTATACAGGAGCAGTGGCCAGCTCCATGTTGTAGCCCCCACTATTCCCAGCTACAGTCATGTGATCCCAATGGAGCCAATAAAAGGGCAACCATATGGGAGTTTTAACCTTATACGCAAGCATGTTGCAGGTAAAACTTAGTCCCTTTGCTCAGTACTAATCTTAAATTACTTATATAGGTCAGTCAGTGTAGGACTGGCCAGAAGGGATGACTTTGACGTAGTTGGCCAGCTTGAAGTATATTGCAATGTACGGACTAGAGATGTAGCGAACCTCACAAAAAAAGTTCGCGAACTTCCGCCAAAAAGTGCGAACTTTTGCGAACTTTGCGAACCCCATAGACTTCAATGGGAAGGCGAACTTTAAAAACTAGAAAAGCCATTTCTTGCCAGAAAACTGATTTTAAAGTTGTTTAAAGGGTGCCACGACCTGGACAGTGGCATGCAGGAGGGGGATCAAGGGCAAAAATTTTTCTGAAAAATACGTTGTTGACACAGCGTTGCGTTTTGTGCTGTAAAGGGCTGAAATCACACTACATTTCTAAACTTGTGTAATAAACTGCTTTAAAACGTCCGGCTTCTACATGCCAATCAAGTTGTGTAACGGTTACAGCCGGTTCACACGCAAAGACAAAACGCCGCAGTAGTGGATACGGAATATATTATTGCTGGTGGAAAAACATCGCTCAGGTGATTTTATTGCAATGCAATGTCACTACTATGTGTAACGTGTTTGGTGCACTACTATGAATAACAGCAAACAGCACTGGACACGTTAAAGAACAGTAAGTTAAATAAAAAGCTGCAGTACACAATGAAAAGAAGAGTAACAGTAATCAGAAAATAAAAGCAGTCCTTACAAGGACTATTGGGTTACAGCAGATGAGATCAGCAGGACAGTTGCCCACATCAGCTACATACAGAGCAGTAGAAAGTAGATTACTAGTCAGCAAAGCTACCTAAACTGTCCCTCAAACCCCTGCACAGCTCTCTCCCTATGCTAACTCATCAAGCACACACAGGCAGAATGTAAAATGGCTGCTGGGCTTCGGTTTAAATATGGAAGGAAGTGGTCCGGGGGTTGTCCAGGAGGGAGAGCTGCCTGATTGGCTGCTATGTATCTGCTGGCTCTGGGGTGAGAGGTCAAAATTTGGCTCCAGCTAAGGCGAACCCAAAATTGCGAACTTCGCTAAAAGTTCGCGAACTTGCGAACTTGCGAACACCCGATTTTCGTGCGAATTAGTTCTCCGGCGAACAGTTCGCTACATCCCTAGTACGGACAAACAATCCCTCTTTTTGGGGTGGGGAGGGAAGGCATTTCTTAGTAGCTGAATGCACAGAAATGTCCTAATGTCCTATTTCTACATATTGATAATGGGTGAGTGCAGAGGATTTTTTGCGGTTGTTTATATGTATTTTGTGGTCACAGCCTCATTGCACCCCCGCCTAATGGTTTACAATTTAGTGGTTGAGCACAACTTTCCCTTTTTCATATGTGTGACATCCCTTCCACTGTGCATGATGTCACTTTTGCTAGAAGTGATGTCACTTCAGTGCCACACCATCCTTCGCACCCTCCAATCCTCCGCTACTGATTTATACAGGTATGATCTGGCAGCAGCTGGGGAGGTTTTCTATTTATTTTTTTCTTTTAAGAATTTAACTGACTATGATGGTGCCCAAGGGCTGCCCCCTTAAACTGCCACCCTAGGTACTGGCCTTTGGGTGCTCATATATAAATATGGCTCTGTATACTACACATACTGCTTGACCTTGTAACTCCTGCCCTCATTTGGGGGTTATGTAAAGTAAAGTGCAAATTTTGCCACTATATTTATGTATTTATAATCAACAGGTAGCATTTCCTGGTCAAATGTTTAGAAGTGCACATCTTATTTGTTGCTGTGGGTGCCTTTTAAAGCCAAATTTACATACTGTATACAGTACTATCTGACAGATTCATAAAGTAAATATTGCCCTTTTACATTTAGTGATGGTCTGTGTGCTTCCTCAGAGATCACATGACAGGAAATAATGCAGCTCAGACTGAAACAGGAAGAAGTGTAGGAGCAAAAGGCAGAACTGTGTGCATTCATTGGCTGATGTGACCTAACATGTATGTGTGCCCTTAGTTTGTTTGTGTAGAAATAATGCCTACCAGACTTGAAGTATGATTAGAGTCTTATCACAGTAAATCAATGGCCACAATTGCATCAGGTGCAATGCCTTCTGACAACGATGGACTTGTGGAAGAAAATGTTGCATTGTGGTTGTGCCTGAAACTACACTTTGTACAATGTGATGACAGTTTTAAAAGAGAAGGAAAGTCATTTTGGCATTTTACTGCCAATAGATTCCCCACATTAGCAGGGTCGAATTTATACTGCGTGTGCCCCTAGGCCACCTGAAGTCGCACCCCACCCTGCCCCTACACATGCGCAGTAGCTCACCTACTCCCCACCGCTCCCTCACTGCTAGTTGCTAGCTCTTCTCATCTGGTCCAGGAGCACTGAGAAATTGGCACACAGGAGAGGTACTGTAAACAAATCTCCTGCTCTCCTATTTCCTCAGTGCTCCATGGAAAAACAAATGCAGCTGGGTGGCATCCCGCCCCTAAGATCTCATCGCCCTAGGCCTGGGCCTTTGTGGCCTTCCCACAAAGGATTTTTCTGAGAGAGGAAGTCAGACACCCGAACATCATGTTTACAAAAAAGGAGACAAGAAATCCTGTGTTTCTTTTGATAGAGGACTCAGTGCAGCTTATTGCTGTATTTACATATACCTTTTTGATAAAGCTTACTCACCTTGTAGCACACTTTACTATGCAGATCAGTGTTGCACACAGATTGGCTTTTCTAAAATCTTTACCCATCAGTGGTCTATCTTATACTCTTTATTCCTTTAAACACATTTATAGATGCAGTCCATCTGACCACTACTAATGCATACTTCTACTTACAGATGCAGACTTCTAAGCCTCCTAGCCCATAGTGATATTACCTGCTTTGCCTGATATTAGTAAGGAAATTGCTCTTTGGCCCCTCACTATGGGAAAAATACCTTAAAAAGTAATACTGAAAAAAATTCTGATTCTAAATTTTTGAATCTTTAAATGGCCCTGCTCAGCACAATTACCCACTTCACATGCAGTCAGCACTTCCAAGGAACACCAGTGGGTTCATGAGATTACCGTTTAAATCAATATAGAGTGATTCCAACCAGTTCTGTAGATCAATTAATCACCTCTACTACGAAACGCATGGGGCCTTATGCCATTGCCCTTAAGCTTTTTTATTTCAATTGCTTTGGTAATTACCGTAATCTTGTTAAGGGATCAATATCCTGCAGTGATGTAAAAAGGGGTTTTAGACAGGATCTCAGACCATTGTGGTCTGAATGATCTATTATAATGATAGCTAGCATCCCAGCCAAAAACATGAGAGAAAGAAGGGTTTTTACAATAGTTATTTTACTCCCCTATGCAAGCAAAATGTGATTTTTTTTTTAATTGTGCAAACATTTCTGTGAATTTGCTAGATATCACATATTTTTATGTACAAATCCAACTTTATACGATGAGGGCAGTGAGGTTGTGGAATGCCATTCCTAGTAATGTTGTGATGGCAGATTCTGTTAATGCCTTTAAGAGGGGCCTTGATGAGTTCTTGAACAAGCATAGTATCCAAGGCTATTGTGATACAAAAGTCTACAGTTAGTATTGATGTTGGTATATATGGTTTATGTATGTGAGTGTATAGATAGGTCAGTATGGGTTTGTCTGTGCTGGGTTTACTTGGAAGGGCTGAATTTGATAATCTCCCAAATTTCCACCTGGTTGCATCTATAAATATTAGAAATGTTGTTTTTACAAAAAATTCTCTGATACTATAAACTCAGCACACATTTTACTCGCATATAGTCAATCACAACTTAAGGTGGCCATACACTGACTGACCTATGCAGTAGTCTCAACCATCAGCTCATGAGCTGAATTGACTGATACTGTACAAAGACATATGCATGGCCGCCACCTTTGCATTATTCTGTTGAAACTGCAGGAAGTGATGAGGAGCCGCAGATCTGTAGATCCTTGATCTACAAAGATTGCAGAAGTATTGGTCAAAGTGAGTGATCCCCAACCATTAGCTCATGAGAAACATGTTGCTCACTGCCCTCTTTCATGTTGCTGCCAGTGGCCACAAAGTAGGTGCTCATTTGTACACGTCTGGTTTGGAAGCACAGTTTTACTCCAAGCAGAGCCTCCTAAAGGCCAGCGAGCCACACCAAATAGCCAATCGCAGTTCTTTTTTGGCATCCCCCAAAAACTTTTCCAATGTTTTTGTGGCTCACCAACATTATTTATATCTAAATGTGGTTCATGAATAAGAAAGGTTGGGGATCCCTGGTCTAAGTAGTCCAATTTTTGGAAAACATGCCCAGATGGTAAGGCAGTATGATTTGAAATTAGGCTAACTGGCCAACAAAAGGTGGACATGTATGGCCAGCTCTAACTATTTATATAACTTATTTTTTCTCTTTTACTTGCTTGTCAGGCAGTTTTATTTGGTGTAGAATTAAGTGGCTAAAGTGTGCTATTAATTGCACAAACATTTATTTGCCACTTGCATATACCACATGTTAAAAAAATATAGGAAGAAATGAAAAAAAAAACTTGTGATGTGTTTTTGAAATACATGAGGCAATGCAGCAGCTCACATCACTATGATGGACAGAGCAAAAACTCAGTGATAAATGTTCTCTATAGAGTCAGAGCCATTTCAGACTTGACATGTCAGAGGGTCACAAAGGTTCAAGTACTAATCCCACGGATGCAAGTGCTAAAGCCTTAAGGGGTGGAAAATTGCTTCCCATAGAACTCATCCACTGAGCAATTGCTCCCATAGAATTTGCTGGATTAAAAGGCTTTTAATTACATAATGACACAAACATACAGTATATACAGGTATAAGATCTGTATCTGATGAATGCTGGGTACCTGGAAACAAGGTTTTTTTTATAGTTTGGATTAAACAGAAAATGTAAATGTTATGGCTTATGTAGGAAAGGCACAGAAATGCTAAGTGAAGTCAAGAAATAAATATAAATATATTTCTTATAGGCATACCTGATTCATTGTAAATATTGGCTTATCTTTAACGCTGTTAACTCGGGTATTATAGTTGCCATGTGACATGAAACACGCTCAAATTTTAAAAAATACTATGTTTATTATTATTACAATAATGAAATAACACAGCACAAATAATTAGATCTACAAGAGTTATATATGTACTTAGCTTTGGTTATTTGCTGGGTTTATTCCATATTTTTGGGAGGGAATTTCTTAGTTTAGATTTTCAGTTTGGCAATCTTCTGCACCACTGCTACTAAAGTCCAAAATTCCAAACAATATTCTTAAAATAGGTCGCTTACAGCCCTTCTTTCAGCTTAGCATATTGTAACAGTTGACCCCCCTTTTTTCAATATTTTGGGCATAGAGAAAGAGTAAACCATCTTGTGAATCGGTAACCCTCTGCTTCGCAATTCACCCATGCAACTGACAAGAACCATTTCCCAACCCCTCTAAGCCTTACAGTTTCATGCAAACCTTCTGCTTTTTAGAGAATCTGCCCATCACTCACTATGGAAATCAGAGCGATTTCAAATCACAGATTCTATAATTTTGCAATCAAACAAGGTGAGAGGGGGGACGTTGCATAAAACCTAAGGATAAATGGGAAACTGTACCCTGCAGCATAGAAATCATGGTTTCAAAGCAAACTTTACTCTTCACTTATGAAGGAAAAGTACAATCATTTTCTATCACTCACAGTTGGGAAATGCTTAGAGTTGTACTTTGCATATTTTTTTCATTCATACCCAATATAACTAGGTTTGACAGTAGAGGCAGCCACCTAGCGTGCAACTTTGTAGCTTTTCCCCCTACCAGCGGAAAAAAACAAAAAAAAAAACACTCTTCCAGCCACCTAAAGAGTTGAAAGGGTGAACAGTAGTGGAGGTGGCAGGACTTGCTCTTGTAGCAAATGGCTGCTGGTGGACAGAAGAGTAACAGGGCAGCAAGCAAGAGCAGGAACAAGAGGTACTTGCCTAGGGCACTAGTCTCTCAGTCTGGCTCTGGTTTGAAGTTGATGTTTCCAAATAAATTCCCAGGGGTACCACAGATGATCTGCTTAAGAGAAGAAAAAGTGTAATATACATAACAAGGGAGCAATGTCAATGTGCAGAGTAAGAGAACTGAACACTAGTGGTCCAATATAGCATTTAGATTCTCAACATTATGTAACTTCTAGAGCAATTCAGTAACTATAACAACATTTTCTCATCTTAATATCATAAGGCACATGCAACTTGCATAATCTGACAAGCTCCTAATAGTATATGAGAATATTAATGCAAGGCCTCACATGCTAATATATTCTGGCTATCCTAGCGGGGACTCTCCTCATATACCGCCAGTCAAATTCAGAGATATCATTAGAAAAATCCCAAGTATATGAGTCACATTTTTCATTACTAACTTTGCATTACATTTTCCAAGTTGTCTTTTCTAAATATATACAATAAATGTAAATGAAATTGAAGATATTGTTACTGGCAAACAATATATTGCTTTTTTATTTGTATAAACAAATTCTGTGACAAAGTATAAACTTTAACATAATTACATTTGAGTGTCTATATATCAAAATCAAATGACAAATATTGTTAGGGTGCTTTTGTATTTCAGAGTAGCTAGATCATGTGCCTAAATACCAACTAAACTAATTTAAAGCATAATGTTTGCATTTATACAAGTATGAAAAGAAAGTTGCTCCTGAGTTCTTTCTGTCTAAATGAATGTTCACTAACTGAGTAATGTTACTGGACACAACCAAACAGAAACAGTTTGTTCTTTAAGCAGTTATAGGCATACAGTACATATAAAATGTGAGACTCCACTAGGTGGCTGTAAATTTGGAAGACACACCTAGAAATCAATGCACGTCTAATGAGCAATTTAACAAATCGGCAACAAAATGAACTACCTAAATAAATGAATGGAAGAGATAACAATACAGTGTTTATCAAGGCTGCCTGGGGTTCTGCATTTGATACAGGTTGGGTCACTTTCTACAAGATGTTTGTATACTCTCCCAATTATTGTATAGGTTCTATCTCCATATTCCAGTTTTCTCCCACAATCCAAAAATATAAAGGCAGATGGATTCTGTGATGAAATTTGTTTATTATGGATATTTGCCTGCTTATTACACAGCTGTAATTAAATAGTGACACATGATGTATAGTGATTAGCGAATCTGTTCCTTTTCGCATAGCCAACACATTTGCAAATCTTTAAAAAGATTTGTGAAACAGCAAAAAACTTGTTGCACACATTTAAAAAAATGACGTGTGTCAAAGAAACTGTCGCACACATCATTACTCAATGCGGGTGGCAATTTTTTGTCACACGTGTAATTTTCCCACGGTGCATTTTGATGCCCGTTTTGTGAATAAATCTGCCAATGGTGAAACTCCTACTCCAGGCTGCAACCTTGTTCCAGTGTCCCAGACATCCCCTGTGCCTAGTAAAGCTGGGTGCATGCACAATACAGAAATAGGTTCTGTACTACACATGCACTCACCCAGGGAGACACAGGGATTCTCCTCAAACGGTACCACAGGCTGGAGCATTTGAGAGGAAAAGGAAACCCAGCCTGGTGTAGCAGGTAAGCAAGTTGGATTATTTGGGGATGTCTAACAACTTGGTAATAGTTTTCTTATTTTACCATTGTTATTAGTTACTATCTCACCTAAATAAACGTTATTGTGTCTTCCAACTCTAAATTATCCTTTAATACTTTTCTTGACCAAACATTAGTGTGTTCAACAAGTCTCACAAATATGTTCCTCTTTTCAACCCAAGTGAACTACGTGTGTATCACTATGTAATTGATTAATAGAGTACAGCCAGGGAATTCCATGGCTTAAATCCTGGCTTAATGTCATCTGCACCATGCGTTAGCCCTTGTATTTAAAGACTCACCTGATTCCTCTAGCTTTTATTTTATACTGACATTAAATACAGGGACCTGTATTAAATACACACACTAAAATGCCTTAAGCTTTTTTTTTTTTTTTTTTTTATCAGAACTGGGCCTATGGTGCTAAGGTAAAATTCAAGTTACATGCAAAATTGCCTTGGAAATAGGTTTATACCTGTTTACTAAACGAGACCCCACAGGATATGTAATAGAATTGAAAATTGCTAGCGTTGTGGTTTTACAGTACAGTACATCTGCGTGTAGCTGCATGGTAGAGAATCCCCATTGATTTATATAGATTTTTGCAGACATTATAGCTTTTAGCATAAAATGGACATAAATATTGCACAAGCATATTCTGCATATGTAGAGTATACTGTATATAATAATCTACAGTAAAACACAGTTACCTTAACATTTAATATTCATTTACCCTGTAGCTACTGGAAATATAACATTCGTTATTAACCCTTAAGGACTGTGTAAGCAGCTTTTTTAATTAAAAAGATAAAAACATAACACACAAGCAGAATAATGCCCTATACTTTTAAGATTATAAATAGGTACAAGTGAACAAATTGAGCAATTGGTTGTTTTACCTGAGGCAAAATGTTTTGCAAATCTGCATGAAAAATTTGCCATGCATTCTGTTTGATTCATATAGATGTAGGAATAAATTGTTGCCAAAACTTTTTTCACCACTTTTCTGAGCAGCAATCACAGATAGTGATGAGCGAATCTGTCCTGTTTCGCTGTGCCATTAAATTCGCTACACGGCAAGAAAATTTGCGACAAATGTGCGAGACGCACTTGTTGCACGATTTTTTTGTCGCCCGCATCTTTTTTGTCACTCACTGTCTATATTTTTATTGCCCGCGTCTATTTTTTTGTCGCCCGCGCTTTTTGTACGCGACCACACCCAATTTGACACAACCACTCCCAATTTGACCGACTGCAGCCAATTTGACGCACAACAAAAAAAATCAGTGCAACAAATTTTTCTGCAGCGAATTTTCACAGAAGTTTCGCACAAACAATTCACCAATGGCGAAATGCGGAAATTCACTGCGAATCCATGCATGGTGAAAAAATTTGCTCATCACTAATCACAGATATTAATGTGCATCAGATGTTCCACCTGAACCATGAGGGCATCCCAGCTTTATATTCTTGTATTTCAAAGAATCTAGAACCCCTCACACAACACCTTCCCAATACTATACCAGTTATTGTTTCCACATTTACATTTCCATTCCTAAAACAAATTTTTTTGCAACAGTCTTACAATATATTCTTTCCAACTACTGTTGTAGAGTAGCAGGAGCTGAAGGGTACTTTTTACTGCCTTAGGAGGATGCCAAACTGACATGGAGGTGCATGATCTGCATAAAAGCACTTGGCCTTTGGCCTCATGCTTCTATATAGTCATTAAACACCTTGGTGACTTATAATACCCTTTATTTTACAATGGGGGGCACTTTATTTATTTTATATTTCTACAGTGCTCTACTTTTAGATGTGTACACACATGTATACACAAACACTTTTTATTTACGTATTAATTTTACACTTTTGTGTTTTGTTTTTCACCTAAAAACAGTTTATTTTAGCAGTGTGACTAATGGATCAGGTATTTCGACTTAGGTAAACCTATGCACGTTGGGTATCAAACTTTTTAGTGGACCCCTGGTGTTCATATGTAGGGTGTTTTTTTTGGGTAACCTAATGAGCTGTAGGTTTACCCCACATAAAATGCTGTCAAATCAAATGCTGTTGATTATTCTGTAACAGAAATAATAGATCATATGGAGTATGTTCACCTTGGGGGGGGGGGCATGTTGGGTATCAAACTGTTCAGTGGACCCCTGGCTTTCATATGTTTTATCTTGGTAGCTAATAATATGTAGGAGATAAGATGTGGAAGATTTCACAAATTTGTATAAAAACTGATAACTTTAGGAAAGCATTGCAACTTTGTAGTTTGGAATAGACAGCCAGTTGTATCTATTTTAAATTTTTCAGAATTCATTCTTTCCAAAAATGTATAGTTTTCTAGGGTAAACCTTCTGCTAGTAGAATTTTTGGCTAAAGTATGCAGCTTTTTGGAGCAGTGCTTTGGAAATTTGGTAATGTACTGCTGGGAGTTTTTGACCTATACAAGTGAGAAATGCCCATAGAACTATAAGTATTTGGTATTGGCGCATCCAGGAGACATGGGACTTTTCAAAACAGTTGTATTTCTGTGCATAAAATAATTTGTTTCTAGTATATGTGTATATATTATGGGAAAAAAATATATAGACAACAACAACAAGAGATACACTGCACTCTATATGTATTTTGTGGTCACAACCTCATTGCACTAATGGTTTAAAATTTAGTGGTTGAGCACAACTTTCCCTTTGTCTCCCACATTTCGGGCTGGCCAGAGTAATTCCCACATAATATATAACTTGCATTCTAAAAACTAAATGAAACATTATTCTTTCCATTAGTATGGCTTTATGATTGCTGAGTTATCAGGAACTCTGTCTTCACTACAGAAAAAATCAAATTGGTAAAAAATAAAGAATTGTTTTAAAATACTGTAAGACATCATGAAAAATGGGATTGCCGGATTTAAGATCTTTCTGGAAACAGGCTACTAAATAACAGAGCCCATACAAAAGGAAAACAATAATTAACAAAATAAAGACATTTTGTTGAATATTAATAGCTATAAAAATGCTAATGGCATTGCAGCATCATGTGATTAATATTGTAACAGCGCAGCAGAGAGCAAAGAGTTTTGAAACCTCCTCCCCATCATGACATGTGTTAGCTCTGGTTTTTACTGACCTTGTGGAAGACATACCCAAACCTCTCCATTATTTTTGCATGCCATTAGCCTAATTTTTGAGTTCATCAGAACAACCGGGACAGTTTAACACTAGCTGCATTTAATGATGACCCTTTAATTTATCATGCTGCCTCACGCACAGCCATTTATAATAGAAAAGCTGCAGCTAGTCACATGTTTACAATTGATCTAGGTCAGAAACAATTAAATTAGGTAGATAAATTAGAAATGTAAAGATTTTCATGCCTGTAGCAATGTCCTCTATTAACCTTTAGTCATGTAAATCCCTTAGATGCTGTCTTGGACTAGAAATATCTCAAATGTACATTTTTATTGCACATTCATTTAATTTTTTTATGTCATTGAATTATTTACATAGTTTATAGAATGGTTCGCACTTAGTTTATTAATTCTGTATCCCCTTTGTCCATTTTATACCTGCCAGAGTAATGCTATCTAAATTCCATTGTTCAGGTATACATGAGCATTTAAGAAGACTACATCTATTATAGATTCAGACTGGAGCCTTCTTAGTAGCTTAACAGTTGCATTTAAATGCAGAAATCTGACAGCTGAGGTAATAAATATAATACTTCTTAGTAAGTAAACACCACTGACCAATTGTCTGGTAACTGTGAGATGATTACAATTTTAGAACAGGTATGGGATCCATTATCTGGAAATCTGTTCTGGAAAATCCATCTCCCATAGACTGAATTTTAACCAAATAATTTACATTTTGTAAAATGATTTACTTTTTCTTTGTGATATTAAAACAGTACATTGATCACAGCTAAGATATAATTAATCCTTATTGGGGTCAAAGCAATCCTATTGGGTTTAATTAATGTTTATATGATTTTTCAGTAGACAAGATATGGAGATCCAAATTACAGGAAAGTCGTTTGAAAGCATCCATTACTGTGGGAAAATGTTTTTCTTTCCTTTATTACTTTCATATTTTTTTGGTTATAATTTGAACTGCTGAGAAAGCTGCACATAAAATGAACAGAAAGTGTGTGCCTTAATTGATCAAATTTCCTACTGGAGATCAATGAGATATAGATCGGGAAAACTGAAAATGCATTGTGTAGTTTGTTTTTTAGCAGAGCTGCAAAATCCCATACAAGTAAATAGAGAGCTGTGAAGTGCCCCTCTGACATTCAGTATTATTATTATTTCATGTAGTGAACTATAATTTCACCCTTTGCTATAAGTTGCTAGGTTTCTTCATTTCTGTCCACCCCAGTATTGGCATATTGACTACATCTACAGTTGTATTGTCCGTGGGACCCTATCTCTTGCATCACTGTGCATTTTCAGTCCAAGTTAACTTTCCATTTTCTCTTTCTGTAATAACACAGGTAACACAATTTAATGTTAATCATTTAAATCTTCACCTGAGTATTTCTGAGCATAAAAACAAGGCTAAAGGTGGCCATACAAATTAAGATTCACCAAACAAGCTGATCTTTCCCCTGATATGCCCACCTACGATAGGTGATATCAAAGTAATGCAATCGCTTGGCCAAACAATCAAATTACAACAATGGGAATAAGAGCCTTCAGAGCAAGAACCACATCAATGAACCAATGTGGTTCATGATCTGAGCTAATGCTCCACGTACCCTCAGCCTTAAAGGGGAGCTGTCAATAATGCAAAGGTTTTATTATTTTTACTTCAAGTTTTTGAGATGGTTTATTGGCATGCTTCCTCAACCAAACATTTTCTTCCTGCTGCAAGCTTCATTAGCATCATTTATTTATATACTTTACATTAACTTGTAATGAACAGGGGTCTTACAATAATTTAACAAACAAGGGTTGCAGAGTAAAAATAGGATTAAAGTGCCCTACTTGCAAGAGTTTACAATGTAAAGGGTTAAGGTACATTTGAAACATAAGGTATGTAAAAACTATTGGTTATTTAATTTAATGTCGGATCAATCAAGATAGATTGCATATGCTTCCCTAAACAGATTGGTCTTTAGGGAGCATTCGAAAGTTTGGAAGGAAGGGAAGAGCCTGATGGGTTAAGGCAGAGAGTTTCAGAGACAGGCAGAAGCCTGAGAGAAGTCTTGCAGTCGGGTATGCAATGAAGTGATGAGAGGAGAAGAGAAACAAAGGTCAGAGGCAGAGCGCAGGTTGCGTGAAGGAATGTATTTTAAGATCATAGCTTAAAAATAGGGCAGCGGCTAATGTGGAGAGATGAGATAGATGAGTCTAGCAGCAGCATTTAGAACAGACTGAGCTGTGAAAGCCGATATGTTGAAATGCCTGCAAATTGGATGTTGCAGTATTCAAGGTGGGAGATAATAAGAGACTGTGCAGATTTTTTATGCTGTGTAAAAAACAGTGAAGAAATTAACCACACATCACCAGGCTTCGCCACATAAAAAACACTGTAAAATCAGCATCATTTTTTTAAGTGTTTTTTTTTCCAAAGAAACTTCCCTAAAATAATGGCGTAAAACCTGGCGTTAAGATGGCGAACATCTCCCACTGTTCTCTCACAGGTTTTTACACATTTTTTTTGCCGAATTTCATTTTAGACAGCATAATAAATAGGCCCCTGAGTGTTTTAGTTGTATCTAAGCTGATGTAAGGTCATATTTGGGCAATGTTGCCCAAATATTGGCAGATAAATCAACAAGATTTGGCAAGTATTTCAATGTGTAGAGTTAGAAAACAGATGGGAGTCTAAGATAATTTCTAGGCAGTGTGCAATGGGGTAAAATCATTCCACCAGCAGCCACAAGCACCCCTCTTCCTCCCCACTGCTTTCAGGAGACAAGTGCCCTACTTGCAGTAATAATCTGGCCAAAATGCAAATGTAGGTAAGTGATGTGACCTAAATTGGAGTTGATTTAGGCCAGATGATTACAGCAAGCAGGATGCTTATCTCCAGCTCCTGAAAAACAGACAGCACTTTTTACTTAGGAGAAAATCACATGCATAACTGGCAGCAGCAAGTAAAAGGCAAAGATGAAAGCCATGTATACAATGTTACGTAAATAACAAAAAAAATTATTTGTTTAATTGGAAACATATGTAAAATGTATTTTTATGATATTTCCTTAAAAAGAGACATTTCTGTGCAATATACAACAAAAAAGACACTAAATAAAACAAGGATCTTTCCCTTCTTTGAGTCATTTAAATTGTTTTCATATAAAAGATTTAGTTAAAATCAAAACAGTCATCAATGTCAAAATGGAACAGTAAAATGTTACTAAAATCCCAGTGCTTGCATAGCATTTCAATAACTTTGACAGAATTACTGATTAGTAGAGAAAATTCAATTATTTTTTCTCATTTTATCAAATGAACATCTTTCAGGTTCCTATACCAAATAACAAGTTTCTGAGCTAGAATAAAAGTTCCTAATCAAAATGCCAAATGATCTAGCAAATTACAGTGTAGTTCATTCTATCTGTGTTTAAAGGTACTGTCTATTGCTACAAAGCAATGTCTCTGTTTTATGGACTACTGTTTAGATGCATTGTATTGATCATTGATTTTATATTATTTTACAAAACTAAGAACAGTGCCAAAAAGTACCTGTAATAACGTTTCCATCAAACTGTAATAGTGGCCATGTATGGGCCAAGCCTGTTCTGTATCCATTCAGTGAACAGATCGATATTAATGGTACAGTGTGTAAAGTAACTGGGTTTGCTGTGGGATCTTTAAAACATTTAGCCATATAGCTAAGCAGCTACTTTAGCTTAAATGAAATCCATTTGCTTTAGAACACTTCTACATACCAGCACAGAAATCCCTCAGAAGCAGGCCAAACTGCTGTTCATATAGCCAACAACAGAAAGTCCTCTGCACTCACCCATTATCAAAATACTGGACACAGGACATTAAGACATTCTGGGGCCGATTCACTAAACTTTATCGCGTCTAAATTTTCGCGACTTATCGCACGATTCACTATAAGCACACTTGCGCTAATTTACGCGCGATATTGCATGCTTATTTAACTCGCGAAGACTATTTTTATGCGGTATTTGACGGTACATGCGTTAAATAACACACGCGTATAGTCGCCGCATATAAATAGTAGCTTATAAATAGTGTATATAAATTGTCGCCGCATATAAATAGTGTATTTAAATATTAGCCACATATAAATGGTATCATATAAATAGTAGATGCTTATAAATAGTAGCCACTAGTGATGAGCAAATGTGTTCTGGTTATCTTTAGTGAAAAATTAGCAAATCTTTTGAAAGATCCACGAAACGGCAAAATGTTGTGCGGCAAAAAAATTGTTGCCCGCGACTATTATTTTTTTACGCCTGTGTCATTTTTTGGACGTGCGGGGAATTTTTGCGTGGTGAATTTTTTCATGCATTTTGCCATTGGCAGATTGTTTTGCGAAACGCATGAAAAAATTTGCTGCGGAAAAATTTGCTGCACGTCCAAAAATTCGCTGCGAATCCATGCCTGGCAAAACATTTCATCACTTGTAACCGCATATAAATAGTCGTGCGAATGAACACATGCCATGTTAGCCATACACGCCAATACTTGCGGAAAATTACTGTATTAAAAATTACCATTTCTCTGCAAACTGGCGGCTGCATCACTCTAGGGGAAACACATACTTGAATAAATAACACTGCAAAGTCCATATTTTATTGCCAAAAGTTCATTAACTGTACTTTTCTATAATTATCGCCTGCCTGAAGTAGGTGTTAATTTTCGCATAGCCTAATGCGATATTTAGCGCGCCTTACTGTTTGTGAATCATGCGTTAGTATTCTTTTCTGTGCGCTAATTAACACATGCGTTAAAACTAGCAAATGCGGTCGCGCGAAAAATAACGCATGCGATATGGCGACTTAATGCACGCGATAATACTATAGTGAATCGCGCGATCATTATCGCATCTAATTTAACGCAAAAAAGAGTGCGATAAAATTTATCGCACTTTAGTGAATCAGCCCTTCTATGCATTAAGCTACCAAGAAATGCATTCTCCTTTAAGCAAAACAGTGATTGTTTGTCCATATATTGCAATATACTTCAAGCTGGCTAACTATGTAAAAGTCATCCCCAGTCTGGGGAAGTGTAGCCCATTCCTACACTTACCTGATTCATTAAGAATTCTACTGCTTCAATATAAATTTAGGAAAGAGACTGAATTTTACCTGCAACTTGCTTTTTTTAGAGGTTAACACTCCCAAATGGTTGCCTTTTTATTGGCTCCACAGGGATCACCTGTAGCTGGGAATGATGGGAGCTACAACATGGGGCTGGCCACTGCAAGAAAGGAAAAGTCGTGCTTGCCACAAAATTGTAAACCATAAGGTTGGGGCAATGAGGCTGTGACCACAGACTTCATAAAGACAGAAACAAGAGGTCAACTACACTCATTAGCCATTATCTATCTATCTATGTGTATATTAAGCTACTACAAAATGCCCTTCCCTTGGAACAAAACAGGGATTGTTTGTGGTCACAGCCTCAAGCAGGTGTAGTAAATACTGTAGAGCTACAAGAGGGAGCTATGAATATTTATCCTTTATAGGCAATACAGTTGACAGGGACAAAAGAATTGACTCTCTGCAATTAAACATGTCCTATGGTCTTCCCTAGTTGAAAATGTCTGCATCTTATTATTACATTGCTTATTAATCTTTTAAATAGTAAGGTGTATCTTACCTTATTCTTTTCCTTAGTACTCCAACTACTGTTAAATATAATTATTCTTGTGCTGTACTAAAAAATGTGAACCATTTTTGCCCCTCAAAATTTCCTTCCCCCTCAATACAAAGTAGGAAAGTCTGAACTTCGATGGTTTATTAGATGGGCAATCGAATTAGATGGGCAATAAATATGTGATACATGGGTTAAGTATGATTTCATTCATTAATAATTCACTTTTTGCAAAGGAACATGCTAGCAGAGAATCAGGTAGACATTATCCTTCAGCATAGTTTTGCCATAAGTATAATGGTAAAAAATAAATGTACAAAGGACCATGGGTGGCAAAAAGATTCCTGATCATTTTTGTAAAGCTTACAGATGTACAATCCTACACTCTTAAACTGCCCATAATGACAGCCATCAGCAACAGTTTTACATATAAAGTGATTATTCTGTTTTCAAAACAGATTATCCTGTCTGGTTAAAATCCCTAAATTTTATTTGCAATTAGTGGAATAAAATCGTTGTGAGTATATCACTTTCCAGCATATTTTAAAAGAATGAGTCAATATCAGGTGGAGACAAGACATTTCAGGCTAGGGCCTGCTTAGTCATCACATTATTCTAAGTGATGCTGATAGAATGATGTCAATCAACCCTTCATACTATTATGAACTAGGATAATCTATATTTGCAGAGTTTGGCTTATTAAAATAGCAGTACACTAGATGTCATTGCAATAGAGCTTAATAGCTACAGACTCATACCTAAAATATTTCAAGAACTGAATCTGATCATTTATAGAAGAATGAAAAAGATTGAATCTTGTAATATTATTGTCCATATTTTCCAGATGTATTGTATTCGGTATTCACAAACACACTCATGGCTTTGAGTTGGTACATGTTTTCCTATTTACAGAAACATTACATTTATACCAAAAATGCTCAAAAATAACTTAAGATGGGGTATTCTGTTGCAGACAGTCACGTAAATATACTATGTATTACATACATAAAAAGCAGTGCTGGGGATATTCATGCAATTCCCTTTGTTAATGCCTGCAGGACAATAGGTATATATTAAAGATATACAGTTACAGTTTATATAGTTATAGTGTATTATTATTCTTTCTAGAGAGATCTAAAACTGATTCTTCTCTTTTCGTGAAAGAAAAAATATTTGGAGTGGAATATTATAGGAGCAGTACTACCAAACATAAAAATGATTCATTTGAAATTCAGTCCATGTAAAAATGTGTTCCTTAAGGTAGGAGTCCTATTTTAGATTACTTTTTACTTCTATCTATTTGTCTATTTATGTAATTAATTATTGTTAAAGCAGCACTACTCTTTTTTACAAAATTACAATAGTATGAACAGTAATAAATAAGTATAAACTCTCTCAACGCTAGAACTAAAAAACTTTATCAACCTATCACGAACCCTTGAATATCACAATGCAAGGATTAAGAACTCTCTACGTAACCACCATAAGAAATGGGACGCATGGAAGAACTTTACTGAGGTGGATAACCAGGAATAATAGCCAATAATGTATATGATGTGTTCCATAATTTTTTTTTTCTCCTCTCCCTCTCCCTTGTTTTCTTCCCTTCTCTTTCTTCCTACTTCACTTCCTTCTCTCTTTCTGCTCTCTCTCCTTGTGACTGTATGTCTTAACACATACAGACACATTCAATATTTGAGATACATCTACTTATAATGTAAAGCTTGACTGTTAACCTTGTATATGCAAAAAAAAACTGTCAACAAATGAAAAAAAAAAATAAGTATAAACATACACAAGCAAGGATTACCCCCACGCACACATGTAAAGTCTAAATTTGTGGATCACATACAGGTACCAATAGAAGGGTAATAAGTGTTACTAGTCACAATAAATAGGCCAATGGCCTATAAGTGCCAAGACAGGATCTGATACTGTGCTAAGGCTGATTTCACACTGAGCGTATATTGTATATTTTTCACAAGCCGAAAATACCGCCATACGCTCCTACCTGTGCCTGCACCCTAATGAATAAAATACGCTCGGGTGCAGGCACATGTAGCCGATATCCACCGAAAATACGAAGTCTCACATTTTTTGGCGGATATCGGCTACCTGCACCCAAGCATATTTCATTCATTCGGGGGCAGGCACAAGGTAGCGTAAATGTAGAGTAGCGGGGCATATTCTCAGCAAGTGTTTTTCAGCTTGCCAAGAAAACACCTGTGTGGCATCAGCCTAATGTTCCAAGAGGTATACTGAATATACTGTAGCTATTATGTAGTTAAAGATCTAAGTCTGAATGTAAGTGATTAGTGAAACATGTGTGGATATAATTTGTATACAGGTGATATCTAAAGCCAAATTGTTCATTTCACTTCAAGAAGGGGTTGGATGGCTATTTAGCAAGCGATAAAATACAGAAATTTTAAAAATTGCTTTCAGTACAAGTTGTTCCAGGGACTGGTCTGACTGCCATCTTGGAGTCAGGAAGGAATTTTTTCCCCTCTGCGGCAAAGTAGAGAGGCTTCATGTGGGGTTTGTTTGTCTTCCTCTGTAGCAACTAGCAGTTAGGCAGGTTTTATGTAGAGATAAGGTTGAACCTAAATTACTATGTTACTGAGTTTGGTCCAAGTGAGAGGCAAGAAAAAAACAACAAACATGTTTTCAGAGCAGAAGGAAAATTAGTGAAACTGTGGTTGCTAGAATATCTTGCTATCTCCATTATCAATGTTGTTATTAGTATTACTGTTATGCTGTTTTCTTATACTTCTTGTTCAGTATTGCTAACAGCATTTGCTGTTCTTAATGTGTAATGCAGAGAGGCCATTTGAGCTGAAGGACAGTAAATTCTCCAGTCATTCTGTTGGTGACTAATGCTGGGAAAGCTTCTTTCCATTAGGGTGAGACTAGCTCAATAGTCTTGGCTCGCTACACAGATTACTACTGCATCAGTGTTCCTGAGTGAGAGGAGAGTTAACCAGTGCTTCAGCTTGCGGTACTGCTGCTGAAACAATTAAGATAAAATGTACCTGCCTCCATTTGACCTTTTTACATGGGACCTTAAAAAACGAGTATATTTAACTTCCAAACTTCAGAGCACAAAAAAACACAAAAATTTGTGTCATTTCAGCCATTAGCAAGATGATATCCATCACTGGTACCTGAAATTCATTCTATTTCTGTACCAGTGACACAACTCCCGCTGACCCACTCTGGTGCAGAAGAGGAAAGGCAGCAACAGCCCCAATAATATAGCACTGTCTACATTATGCTTAACATGAATGCTAACATAAATGCATCATTGCCTTTGGTAGGCAGATACAAGTGAGTTAGGAAAGTCTCTGGATATGGTTTCTCAAGTCTCAATTACTTATTTACTTTTCCTTTAATGATTGTTGATCTTCCTTATATGAATGTAATAATGCTTTCTGTCATGCAATTTGAATTTCTGGGATTTTAATATCTTTCCAGCAGTGCTGAAGCATTCTAGGTCTCAGCTTAGTCAAACCCTTTCTATGTGTGAAATTAAATTCTAGTCATGATGAATTTAAGACGTCACTTGTTATATGTTTTTCACTTCTAGAATAGAAAAGGTCTTATGCAAGGAAACATATTGACAGGCATGCAATTGGGTGCTCTTCCAGTTAACTGCATACATTTATCAGTTCATATTTTTATGATAGATAAAATTAAACTAAGTGGGACTTTCAGATCTAAATAAAACCCTAAAAAAAAAAAAAACCTGTAAATTGGAGAATAGTATGCATGAACATTGAAGAATTAAAGGAGAACGAAAGCTAGTGAGGCATTTTCTTGCCAATAGATTAGGCCCAACAGTGCAAGCTATAATGCTATATTTATTCTGTAGAATGCTTTACCATACCTGAGTAAATAGCCCTAGAAGCTCTCACTGTTCGTTTAATTTTAGCAGGTGCCATTTTAGCTTGGTCTGACATCACTTCCCTGCCTGCATCTCTCCTGCTGCCTGTATTTTGCTGTTCGTGGGAGGGGGTAAGAGAAAGAAAGGGAGAGGAAGAGAAGAGCAAGCTGCACAGGCTCTTGTCTGTGCCCTGGAGGTTTGAGCTGAGAGAAGGAAGTCTGACTCAGAAGCCCATGTGTACAGAATAGAAGAAAGAGATGGTGCAATGCTGTTATAGTTACTTAGATGTTACTCCATGCTGTTATTCCTTGCACAGGCATTTCATGCTCTCTTTTGGTAATATTGCAGGGCACATGCACAGCACAGAAATCTTTGGGAAAATTCTGTACTGCACAATCCTTTTACTGAAGAAGAAGATTGTGGTGCAGTGCTCAGCGAGAAATTTTAGCTCAGGGTAACAGGTAAGCAACCAAAACCACTGGGGTCACCTAACAACTTGGCACCGGAGATTTTATCTTTCCTTCTGCTTTAAAGCAAGAAATAAAAATGGGACCAGTAAAGAAGCTGATCCCTCTTCCAGATCTACCACGAGCCTCATCCAGAACCCTGATTAAAGGATTGCAGGCAGCTGATCGAAACATCATTCCCCTTTTTTACCCAGAATGCAGCATTCTAGCAGAATGCCACACATTGGCTTAAATAGCTTTTGATGCATCAATACATATATGCTCAAATTTATTTAAAGAGATACTGACACCAGAAATGAAACCCTTTTTACATCTATCATAACATTGTCTTTGCATGAGCTTTATAATTTGGCCAAAAAAGTATTTTCTGATGCTTTCCCATTCCTTATCTAATGCCCCATGTTCTTCTATGAGGGGGCGGTCATATTTGTGCAGCAGAAGCCCATTAGCATTATAAGATATAACTGACAGGCTGGGAAGGGACAGTCGGGTTGGCAAAACAGTCAGGTTTAGGAACTTCAAGCAACAATTACATACAAAACCAGCCCTAACAGTGAAAAAAGATCAACATGACCTATAGGTAACTTTTTATGTAGATTCATAATTTGAAAAGTCATTTTTTCGTGTTAGTATCACTTTAAGTGCCATTTCTGATGGGGAGGAAGTCAAAATTCTATTTTCATGCAGTCTACAATGTGATCCCTGGAACTAGTGGCCAAAGCTCCATGGTTCCCCTTCATCAATTGATGGACTTGCATGTGATTCATCTAAACAAACTAGTTGGAATGCCTATTGGAAAGGTATTTAAGAGTCTTACTACAATCTATATAAATGCTGTTTATGTTTAAAATCAGTGCTCACATTATAAAATGCAAAGTATATGCTGATGTATAAAATGAAAGCAGTATTTCTTGAGTTAGCTTTTATTTTGTGAATCGCTGGAATGTTTTATTGATCTATTCAAAACAATAGTAAATGTAGTCTGATTGTACTCCTACATAATCCCATTCAGTAGGTAATGTGTCTGGCTTGGTATCATCTTCTAAAACTGTTCTATAAATTGTGTGTGGGCTTTTTTTCTCCAGAACATTAAAGGCAATTTAGACAAACTTTTCTGCGCTTGGAGGGAATACATAAATAGTGTAGGTATTACAAAATATAATGCTTTTTCTCCTCTTCATATTCTCTTAACCTTCTATTGTTTCTGTTTTAATTAACAGAACCTCTATCTTGCTATAATTTTCCTTTCCACCACAAAACATTGTCAGAAATTTTCAATGAGTGAGTCTGGCTGTTCAGTTCCAGAAAATGTATGTGTGTTATATTCTGGCCTGATGAACCAAAATGAAAGTTTTTATTCAAGTATGCTATAAACCACTTGAACATATGTTTTCTTGCTCCTAGAGGCTATTAACCCATTGCACCTTTGACCATGGAACAGATGTAGTATGCAGCAGGCAGAGGGGCAAGGGTGTCTTGTACATTAAATCAAAGGAACACTAAACCCTGCTGTACTGCAGTGTTCAGCCACACTCAATACTGCACTGCTCAGCCACACTCAATACTGCACTGCTTAGCCACACTCAGTACTGCACTGCTCAACCACACTCAATACTGCACTGCTCAGCCATACTCAATACTGCACTGCTCAGCCATACTCAGTACTGCACTGCTCAACCACACTCAGTACTGCACTACTCAACCAAATCTTCGAAAAAATTGCGAAACAGCGAAAATGTCATACATCAAAAAAATGTAAATGTGTGTAGTTTCTTTTTGAAAAGCAACTTGTTTTTACGCTTGCAACAATTTTTTGCCCGTTTTGCGAAAAAGTCCGCCAATGGCGAAATGCGGAAATTTGCTACAAATCCATGCCTGGTGACGTATTTCACCCATCACTGTGTAAATCTGGCTCTGTGTTATTTCTTCCTGCATTAGGAGTTGGCAGCATTAACCACATTTTTCCAATCACTGAACAAGGGTGTCCTTTATAACTATGTCTGATTACAGTGTAATATAATGTAGTAAAAATTACACAAAAAGTTGTGCATATAAAATTGTTATATAGTTATTTGGGGTTGAAAAAATACACCCCTTCAAACAAATCCTACTGCACATATATACACACACTTTTATTGACTCATATATACACTCACATACTGTATATAGCTGTATATAGCTATATATATACACACACACACCTATATTAAACTAAATGTAGATCTTAAGATCACAATAGCATTTAATATTATGCTTGTCCAAGAAGATATCCAAGACACATTAAAGGCATAAACATAATCTGCCATCTCAACATCACCCAACAGGGCATTCCGCAACCTCACTGCAATCAAGGTGAAGAACCACCTACGCTGCTTCCTATGAAAGTTCAGTTCCCCAGTCTAACAGCAAGATGACTGACATGGTGCAGAAAAACAACATTCTCATAGATGAATTCTATAAAATATTCAATAGGTGCATATTTTCCATTGCATAATTCAGGTTTTTGTCAACTTTTATAGAGAACTGCGGGGAACAGTGTTTTACGGTTGGGTTTAGTCTACCTTTAAACCTGCCATTGACTATGCTTTGGTAATGCTCTTTTTTGCATTTAAGGGAATACCCATGCACTGCCAACATATTGTCCCACACAATAAGAATGCCATTTACAGACATATTGAGGTCATGCTGCTGTATTTATCAACCTAAAGCTAATGCCACACTGGTCACTGTCTCTACTGGTGGAGAAATGCTATCAATTAGTTTAGTTAGTGTTAGTGAGCTTTATATAAACAACCGCCTTAGCAGCAGTTCATTATGCAGGGGGATTACCTGTGTGCCCTGGTAATCTAAACATATAGTAGCTTTAGGTTCACTGTTAGCCCTAATTGAACTCATGTTGATCAAGGAGGTATACTGCCTTTTAAGGGCACTGACACATATGGAGTTTGGTCGTCTGTGATAAATCTACACTACAGTGGGTGCCCAATGTCCTGCAAATGCTTCAGAACACACATACTTTCCCACCAACAATTTACATTATTTCCAGTGGGAAAGCATTTGCAGGGGATTAATTGCCCTCTGCAGGAAAGATGTATCTCGGACCACTAATCTCCTCATTTGCAGATACCCTTACCAAACCCTGGCTTGCATTTAAGATACAGAAAGATTATAGTTGCCAAATGTCCAGTTATCATTGCTGAACATAAGCAATTTCACTGTCAGAGATAACCCTCTGTACCTAGGATGCAGTCCTAGAGGTAGCTAAACTGTCAAGCTAAATTAGATTCCAAATTTTCCAGGACCACCCATGCATTGAAAAGTTTTCATTTTTACATGCTGTACAATAATAATTTTGTTGTGCTCTGGCTCTTTTCTTATAGTCATAAAATCTAAAATAAACAACCCATTCTCATAAGATAACCTTGATCCATTAAATGAACAGGTCATATGCATTTCCTTATGAAGCAGCAGTTTAGGAGTAGATAATCAATCCTGCCACATGAATTCCATAATTATAAAAGTCATTCTTAATTATAATTTACACACTGCCAAAGAACTGTGCCTATATTCTTTCATTTTTTAATGATCAATTGCAATCCCTTTGTTCTTCATTTTCAGTTTTTACCATTAAATATTCTTGACCATCATTTTTCTAATGTCATGTTCAATAGCCTAATCTTTACCGCCTCCAAAAAACACACACGAATACAAATTAATACAATTATTGAAAAGCTTTAGCTATTCAAGTGCCCTTTTAATGGTTATCGCAAAGTCACTGTCCCAGACGGAGAGGGTAAAGCCATTTTTCCTCATTTGATGTTCATTCGTTTTGCTATTGTTTCACATCCAGTGCCTTCCTGTACCCTAACAATACAGAATGCTATGGCACAGTGTCACTGACTCACCTTCACAAAGGAAAACTGTGAATGTTCATCTAGGAAAGGGGAAGAAAGAGTTTGATTGCTCATGAGTTTAACATGGAAAATAGTCAAGGTGCCAAGGACAGTTATAGACAAATAGCATAATAATTATAATTTAATAATAATAATAATAATATTATAATGTTACACCTTTAAAATCCCTTGTTTGTAAGAAAAATATATCCTCCTCTCTGCTCCCTATGCAAGAAATCAACTTCACTTTATTACCTTATCAAATGTGTGAAGCCAAGAGGCTGCAGTACAATGAATTATCAAACATGAAATATACAAATAATGCTAATACATATTCTGCACTGTATCTATCTTGTCACTGTTCCAGATCAGTTTATTACTGACCAGAACCTTTGATAAGGTCAGAATGGCCCATCACCATCAGGACACTGGGAAAAATCCCAGAGGGCAGTTAACAGCTGCACCCAAATATCCTCTATGCTATCCCTTAAAAGAGAACTATACCCCCAGGCACAAAAAGCCCCCTTAACTATGATTGGCTAGACCCCCCCACCTCTCCCTTACTGCATGGTTTTAACATTTACAATCTGTCAGGGGTATAGTTTTCTTTTAACAACCCACTACAGACTTACAGGCCTGTAATTGTCAGTCTGAGAACAAAATCCCTTTTTAAATATTGAAATAAGAAATTAGCTTTTGCCCAACCCATAGCCAACATACCTGATGAAAGGGAGTTTGAAAAAATCAGAGAAAAGTACTGGCTAAAGCTAAACCAAGTTCTCTAAAGCTAAATTTAATTCTATAAGTATCTGTTGGCTATATTAACCTCAGTAATACCACACTTTTAAACAAATGTAACAGCTTAGTATAAACAGTTATCTAAGTTATGTAATATAAAAGGAACAAAAACAGTCTCCAGTTCAGTCTCCAGTTCAATGCTGTTTCAACAATCTACAGTATAGAGCAATGTTTGCAATGTGCAATATCAGTCACCATGTTTTTTTTTTTTATGCAGGATTTCTTCACAATTCTAGTATCATTGCAACTGTGTGCGGATTTGTGCTAAGCACAATTGCACCTGATGCTTTTTAATTGTACTATATTGTGTTAACAAGAATTTGGTGTTCAAATGATATCCGTGAGTTATTCTTTAGGCACAAATCTGCTGCACCTATTGATGCAACCCACAGTGGGAAGCTTGAAATTACCATCTTCGAGGTGGCAGCAGCTTCATGGTTTCCCTGTGTCAGTAGGTGTACTTGTGTTTGATTCATCAGAACAGACAGGGCGGGTGCAATGGTGCAAAGCTGTTTAGGTCATATAGAAGTCAACCAACCGCTATCCTATCTTCAATTGGATGATCTTTTACTTTGTGGTATTAGAGGTTTTTTACGTCAATAGATTTGTTGAAAAACATGAAAAAAAATCATAATTTTTACATTTTTTCATGCTTTTTTCAAAAGGTTTATTTTAATCATTTGGCATTCCTGGTTTTACACATGACTATCTGCCTCACTTCTAATGCATAATTCTTAAGCAATAAATAAAACATATGTGCATACCTTCCATTTAAAACTAATAAATGTAATTTATTTTTCTTCCTTATGCCAAATGGCAATGAGTAGTAAATTGCATGACAAAACGAAAACTGATTTCACTGATGACATAGAGTTGCTTGACATCTGTACAATATTGATTCCTGGAAGGTCAGCCTTTTTGATCAAGGAAGAGAAGGTCAGACTGGATAAACCAATGATTTCTTATCTGTTATTATATTATTTGTTTCGATCACTTCTGCTTCATTGTGTTCAGTAATGAGCTCAGACTCAAACTCAAAGCATTTAGATCATATTTAGAGCTGTTGGTCTCCAGAATAGAAATCGCATAAAACTCCCCTAACCATTAATGCCAAACCTGGAATAAACCTAAAATAAAAATTAAAAATCATCTGCATTAGTGTTTTTTTTTTAAATGGGATTGTCACATTTATTTAATATTCTATAAACCATCTGACGCCGAAGCAAAACCATATCAGGTGATACTAAGGTGGCCATTTACTAACAGTTGGATTTTTTTTTTCTGACACCGATTGCAAAAACTCGCCAAAAAAAGAGTCGGGACAGTTTTTCCGACTTTCCTGCAACTTTTCCCATGCATGATTTTAATTTCAGATTTTCAATGTCAGACATTCATGGAAATGAGTTAATACAAATTTTTAGAAATAAAAAAAATAGAAAAGTTAGATTTCTTTGTAAATCTGCTGCTTAAGGTAAAAAGTCAAAAGGAACCTGAGAAAAATTTAGCAGGACATTGAAGTGTACATGTTTGATATTAAAATATAGCATAGGACATCAAACAACTTTCTTGTTTTTTGTTGTTGTTGTTCTAGTATTTTTCTTTCCAAGTCTCATTTTTAAAAGTAACTGCTGGAATATAATCAGTTTCTGATCATGTCCTTTTCAAAATACTTCAGTTTGATAAAACCCTTCTTATTCCATGCTTACTCTTCTAGGTCATATATACAGAATTCCCATAACACCAGTTTAACATAAATAAACATTATTAGGCTGTGTAACAAAGGCTAAGGCAAAGAACTTCCATGTATCCATTACAGCAGCAGCCCTGGAATTCATTGCTTGCCGTATGTGAACAATGTACACATTTAAAAGAGATCAGTTATCACTTGTCTCTGCACTGCAGAATCTAATAGAAGTTGCTATAGCTTGCATGTCTGCCTAACCTGGTTGATAATATTGACTGCTTATACATTTATAAGAACACTGATTAGATTAGCCTTTAAAAGAGTAATTTACATGGCAGCACTCCCAAGGCAAAAAGGCAGAAAGAGAAAAAATATCAGTTGCAGTAGACTAAGATCCTATTGCTCTAGAAAGATTTTTTTAATTATGCTGTACTTCAATACACATTGCAATGTAACAACGACTTGCAAGCAAAAGCACAAATGCTAAAACCAACTCAAACATCTGATTGTATTTTTAAAACAGCAGATTATTTTTAAATTAATTTTGCTGCTTGTATTTTTGCGGATTAACACAAATCTGACATGTTATTTACGGATTATTATCTAGGTTACCTAAGATGTAATGATTCTTTCTGTACCGACTGATTTAAAAGATATGTATTATACAAGCTAGCTTTGATCATCATCACCTTGTTGTGGTCGAGGGACTTGGGTTTTTCTGTGCGTTTCAAAGCTATTGATTTTGGCTTGATGCTTTTGGTAAGAACCTGATGGCTAGAATATCCGCATAACACATCTGTCTTAGACTAAAATGGTACAGTAGGAGGAAACAGGATAAAAAGCCAAAAATTAATGAGCAACTTTGTGATTATGTTACCTGAATTTAGACTGTAAGATCAAAAGGTCTTAGATTTGGTGTGGGACACAGAAGCTGGATGGACCAGGTAGTCTAGTGTCATTGGGGTGCCTCTGTGCAATGACTTCAACTCTCACTTTTCAGTGTGCTGAGTGAGACTAAAAAATTAGGTTTAAATAAAACATACTGGAGACTTTAAGAAAACTATACCTGTTTATATCATATTAGGTGGCCTATTAAAGAATCTTACCAAACTGGAATATATATATTACTCTTGTACATCTTTTCCCTTGAGCCACCACTTTGTGATGGGTTGTGTGTTCCTTCAGAGATCACCTAACATGAAATAATGCAGTTCTAACTGTAACAGGAAGATGTGTAGAAGCAAAGGATGGAACTTTGTCAATTCATTGGCATTATGTATGTGTGCTCTTGGTTTGTTTGTGTGCATCATGAATCATATTATCCTAGGGGACGGCCCTTGGTACTCAAAATGGCAATTTTCTATTTTGGATTATCCAATGGCACAAACTATTAAAAAAGTATATTTTTATGAAAATGGTTTATTTAGCTGAAGCAGGGTTTTACATATGAGCTGCTTCATGCAATATATTTTTATATAGAACATTGTTTAGAGGTATATTTTTCCTTTAAGTTGCTGAGGCAGGTGACTAGAGCTTTTACAAAAGGGCAGTGGGTTGCTGTCATGTCTATAACACTAGAAACCTGTTAGGATGGAAATGATGACCTTGAGGGAAATGCTCACCAACGGGTGTATTGATTCAGCAGAGAGATTGAAGAAGGCCAGGAAGACAAGAGTAGCAAGAGTAGCCGTGGAAAAAGAAGCTTGGGGATAGGACGGAGATAGGAAGAGGGTGTTAGGGGTGTGGTCTACCACTTATGATATAGCTTTGTGCTACTATCATATGCATTTCATTGTCAAGGCTTTACATAGAGTTGTAGGAATTGTGGTCACTGTAAATCACAAATTACTTGTCAAAATTAAGAGGACCATTTACTAACCTGTTTTTTAGCACTAAAAGTCACAGAAAAAAGTTGTGGCTTTTCTGAGATTTACTATATGACAAAGCAGCTTAAATTTCAAATTCAACAATTCTCTAGCTAAAACTTGTTAAGATCATGCAGAAGTCAATGGCAGATGCCTCTTCCCGTCCCAAAAGGATCTTTCTTTTCTTCAAAACATAGAGGTTTCAGGATTTTTGATGTTGTTTTTTGTGCAGCAATTAAAAAAAGTAGAGGTTTCTGTGCAAGAAGTCGATAAAGTAATAGTTTTCTGCAACTTTTTACTGCACAGACTTTTTAGTAAATGTCAGACATTTATGGAAATTAGTTTATTCAAATTTTTTAAAAGAAAAAAATGAGAAATGTTAGAGGTTTAGTAAATCTGCCCCCTATAATGTATGTTGCTTAGCTTATTTAGACAAAAACTGGCACCCTCTTTTTTATGCATACTATAATATTCTACAATAATATGCATTAAGATAAGGAACTGTCCTTGAGGTTATCATAAGTAATTTAGTAATCTAATAAGGGAGAATCTAATTTTTGTCCATTTAACATTGAACTTCTATATTTTATTGATTGTAGAAAAAAAGGGTTTTTTTTCCATCAATCATGGATCTAGCACATGCAAACAGTTTCATTTTTTCAATCATGGATCTAGCACATGCAAACAGTTTATTTCAATATAGTTTGAAAAAATGTGACAAAAACAGGTATATCACAATCATTGTTGGCATTCTTTTCCAGAAGCAGCTCTACGGGATACATTGTATTGTTTCAAGAAAGGGCTGAATGCATTTTAACAGTGCTACTAATAGTTTTAGTACAGTATTGGTTCAGGGACTGGAACAAATCCTGGATTTGTTGCATCTCTGATTGTATTGTAGACTATAGCTGGGATTATATACAGGCCCATTGGATAACAGTTGAGTATTCTATGGTTGCCCTGGGCATCAACCCAACCATGTCCTTCTCCACCCCATTCACTGCATACTGAAAAGATTAATGGTGACCAGTAAATATTGTGTGAATTGTGTAAAGGTGGCCACACATGTGGCGATTTGCGATCTTGGTCGCACGAAAGATCGTACAATCAGCCACAAACGGTTCAGGGCTGAAACGGCAAATAAGGAGGTAGAAACAATAGGATTTCTACCTCCTTCTGCCGATTCAGCGCTGAAGGCAGATTTTGGTCAGGCGCCTTCTATGGCGCCCGGTCAAAATCTTTTAACTAGCCCAATCGGTGAGTCGACCAATATCAGCAGCTTCCTGCGATATCGGTCGACTCACCTACTTGCCATACACACAAGGTTTCTTAAGATATTATCGGTGTGTGTATGGCCAGCTTAAGATTCCAATTAGATTTGGAACTAGTAATGAGGTACAGGCAAGGCAAGGTCAGATGGGAAACAGTTGAGCTAATGATACAGACAAGGGGATAAAAATCAGATAGACAGGCACACAGTTTAAGGGCTGAAGTAAAATTTGTGATGCTATTGTAAGTGACTTCCAATAAGTAAAAAAATGATGGAGATGCAACTTTTTTCAACTTATATATTTTGTATGAGCACAAAACACTAAACCTAGTTTTACTTCCTAATCAGCTGATTTGACAGTAAACCATCTATTTCATTGTCAACAGCTGTTTTGATGACCAGAAAGTACTATGTCTTTTCTAAATCCTATTCTGAACATCGAGTTTATTTTTCTAAATTGAATAAACTTTGATATTGAATGCTCACTTATTTATTAATAAGGAAAACTCATGCGAATAAAAAACTCAAATATGTAAAAAAAATTAAATTTGAGTTTGCGATTACGGCTTGACTTTGCCTCTGGCATCTCCCAATTGACTTCTACAGAAACTTGTAAGCTTTCAAGTTTTTGTTTTTTTTACCCTTAATAAAAACCAGACATGTGAGCTTTCAAACCATAACTCAAATTCGAGTTTTTTAAGCACAAAAAAAAAAAATGAATGACCCTTAATGCAAATGTGTCAATGTGTATATGATAACTAGGGCTTGGATTTGGTTAGGTATTTGGCTGAATCTTTTGTGGCGGTTTCCAAAAAAAAATTATGAATTTGGTGTAGCATTAAATATTTTGACCTTGTTGAAGTTAGAAGCAGACCAGGTTTATTAAAACTTCCAATATGTATTTATGCACCTTACTTACAATTATGTTTTAGGTACTGTTTTTGTAATTTGGAGATTTCTGAATATTGGGTTTCCAGTTAAGTGATCTCATGCCTGCATTAAAATGAGCTTTATCATCAGCATAAATATTATTATTCTTATTATTATTCAATGTTTAGTAATCCTGATGAAAAAAAAAACTCAGAAAACCTGCTGGGCGTGTTAGTTGCAAATCAGATAAGACAGATAAGGTCAAATAAGGCATTGAATCAATATTAGCACAGTTTGGAATAAATCCTTTCAGTCCCGTGCCAGCTGATCAGGATTGACACACTTGATGGCTACTGTCAATAAAGAATGCTGTAGGATCTATACAAACCCTAAATGGAACTGGAACATTTGATTAAGTTTATGTATTGAAATGTTTGCTTTGGGTGATCCAAATTATTTGCATGGAATTTAGACCTAATTATGTTACCTCTAAATGATTTGATTTAAAAAAGGAATTCAATGAAAAGAACCATTTCTTTAGTATCAAGTAACATGTATTTGATTATATTTGATACATATTTTTCACTTTTTGGATATCATCCATACACCTTTAACACATTTATTAGTAGACTGAAATGTAATAGAAAGTACCTCTCTTTAACAACATCAGCTAGAAAGGCAGTAGAAGACTAAAGGTGATTTAAAATCTTTCATCTAGTACAGTTGGTTTAACCTCTGGTGAACCTTTGAAGTGGGCCCACATACCTGCTCATAACATGGTTACAGAAATACAGAGTCAGATTCAGCCGCATGAGAAAATGTTATTTTATGGGTTACCATATGGAAACTTATTGACAAGATTCAATTTAATAGATTTTATGTGAGAACATTTACAGGATATTCATGACTCGTGTATTATAATATTATCAGTTATACAGTCATTGTTCCAACAATATATAGAACATTAAATAAGTGCTCAATCCCAAATCCCTACTCAATTTGACCTTTTGCTAAGTTTTCATTAGTATCTAGAACAGTCCAAATTTCACTCTTCATCCTGAGCACCCCTAGCTCTGCACTGAGCCAAACAGTCTGATAACCACAAAAAGATAAGCATAGGTCAGGGAAAATAAGTGTAAGCTATACTGTGTATGAGAGCACCTGGATTCTTCATAATACTTTCTACTATATACCTCTTTACTTATACATTTTTACATGAATTGATTTTAAAGTGACCAGATTCACTTTTTGCTTTTTATGGCTATGGGAGGTAATCAGTCCTAGACTGGCCATCTGTAGATTTGGTAAATGCCAGAGGGGCTGCTGTAAAATGCCATAGTGGGCTGATGAGGACTGTCAGGGCCTCTGTGTACTAGAAATGCCAAGACTAGTGATGACTCTGTCCCGTTTCGCCATAAAATTTGTGAAAACAACAAGAAAATTCGCGAAACGCAGTTGTCGCGCAACTGTTTTGTCACCTTTTGACACGGCCGCACACGATTTTGATGCGACCGTGTCCGATTTTGACGTGACCGCGCCCATTTTTTATGCAACTTTTTTCGGTGCTTGACAAATTTTTTTTCATGGTGAATTTTCAAAGAAGTTTTGCGAAACAATCCGCCAATGGCAAAATGCGGAAATTCGCTGCAAATCCATGACTGGTGAAAAAATTTGCGTATCACTAGCCAAGACCTATTTTGAATCCCAGTCCGGGCATGGGGGTTGATTGCCAGTACATCTTTGCAATGATGAAAATGGCAAGTATGTTCACAGGTTGCTTTCCATTGACTATGATGGAAAGTGATATGAGAGAAACTCAGCTCATGATTATAGCGAAAACATTTTAAGGCAATAGTAAACTACTCTGACTTTTTGTAAATGCAAAAAAAATCCTAGTATTTCAAGTCATTGCCCTTGCCTGTTCATTTTTGTACAATAATAGTGTATGTGCTTTTCTTAAGATGTTTGATTGCTAGCTGCTTTCTTTGATGGCACAGGTATAAGATCTGTTGCCCAGAATGCTTGGGACCTGGAGTTTTTCAGATAAGGGACCTTGCCATCAGGTGCCTCTCTATACTTTAAGTCTACTAAAAATTAATTGAAATAGTAAACCCAATCGGATTGTTTTACCACCTACTGTACATGGATTAGTTACCATCAAGTACAATGAACTGTTTTATTACTACAGAGAAAAAGGAAATCAATTTTAAAAAATAGAATTATTTGCTTAAAGTTAAGTCTATGGGAGATGGCCTTCCTTTAATTCAGTACTTTCTGGATAATGGGTTTCCCGGATAAGGGATCCCATACCTGTATAAGCTATTAGTTTAAAATATTGATTGCAATTACTGGGGATTTACACAATATTAATACAGGTGCACATGTTTCAGTCCCTTCTGTCACATACTGTAAGGTTAGTGCCATACAGGGCGATTCTTGACCTGTGGAGAAATACACTAGTGTGCTACCTTACCTGCGCCCAGAAGCATTGTCTCCTCCCAGGTGTAGGCAGATGCAGTAGATATTGTCTGGAAATGCGAAATCTTATGTTTTTTGGCTAACATCCTCTGCATCTGCCTGTAACCTGGGCATTTTCCGCAGGCCGTGTGGCAGTAGCTTAACACTATTTTACCAATTTTCAATTTATTTTGCACAAGCATAGAGGCTTTTAACTGTCGTTTGTCAGTCTATTATCAGCTATCTTTTATCAGTGTGTTATGAGTTATCTATTATCATTCTATTATCAATTTTGTGTATACTTGTTCATATGCAAAGGATATATTCGTAGTAGATTGTGTCTGTATAAATTGTTGAAATGACAGCAATAATTTGGAGTAGCACCTATCTCTGTTTTAGAAAAGATTAGCTCTTTCTCTTGCTTAGTGAAATATTTACTAATGCTCAGTATTACATTCAGACAGAAGGAAATATACAGTACCTGTAAATGGAACTTGAAAATGGAATTTGCATCACCTACAAATCATCGCTCTTTTATGCGTTGTCAGTAAAATCCCTATGAGTGCTATTAAATTTGCTAACTCTTTATGCAATTCTCTCTGGATGTTGTTGGTAAGTCATAATGCAGTCTTCATCGATCTAACTTCTGCACAAATTACACTTTTTCCTCTTGTTGATATTCATAGGGATGTGTGGTGTAATATTTATACTCCGTTTGTAACAGTGCACTTAAAAGTTTAATTCTACCAGAGCAGGAAAGCTAATCCCTGAAAGGAGGGAGTGCAAGCGATGGAAACAAAATTGCATTTCTTAATCTTGGAGTTATTACTACTAGCAAAAATGTTGTTCGTCTTGTAATTATTATAAAATAAACACAAGCGCTTCCTATTTTTTTCCTATTTTTTAACTTTATTATGTATTATTGCAATAAAAATCTGAGTAGCAGCATCAGGAATGCTGAGATGCAGGTTTGTGTAGACTAAATTCAAGTTCCTGCAACTTTTTATTAAAGGGGAACTCCAGCCAAATATGAAACTCTAACTCTAAGCAAATGGTATACATTGATGGTGAAGTTATTTATAAATGTTATTGCTATTAAAAGCATTTTCTTTCCTATTATCTTCAGTGCTTGTCCTGACTACATGCCCTTTTGAAACAATAGAAAGCAAATCAACTCTACTCTGCTTATTGTCAATTGACTTAGGGGCAGATTTATTATGCTGTGTAAAAAACAGCAACACAATTTGCCACACATCATCAGGCTTTTCCGTGTCAAAAATGGCATAATTTTTGTTACACATTTTTTCTTCCACTGGAATTTATGTAAAATAACAGAATAAACCTGGCTTTCAGACATTGAACTTCTCCATTTATTTTATGCAGCTTTTTACACCATTTTTTTTTCATTTTACACAGCATAATAAATAGGCCCCTTACTAGACATGTTTCAATGATTTTTCTTGTTTACATGTCTCTTAATGACTGAAGATGCAAGGTCTTGGCTGAGGAAGAGCTTACTGCCCCTACATACATACAGTACTTTCAGTACATATGTAGAAGCACATTGAAGAAAATAGTTAGTAATAGACAGTAGCATTTACATTTACAAATACATTTATTTATAAAATTATTGAAAAATTAAAATTAATGTGAATTGGAAAGTTGCTTATAACTAAATAAAATAGTCTTTATTAACCTTTTCTTCTTTGTTGTGTGCATGTGTTGGATGGAGTTCCCATTTAAGTAAGCAAGCAAGGCAAGAAAGCAATATGGCAAGCAAATTGGTAAACAGAAAAAAACATTGCTGAAAAATATAAAAATGATTCTAACTTGTTTTTAATCCTTTCAATTCCTTGGGCTGGTATGTACTTTTTTTTTTTTTTTTATTTCAATATTTTTTATTTCAATTAAAAGTAATAATATACATACAGGCTGCTGTCCAAATATCACAGTTTTACAAACATGAATTGTAGACCGTAGATTACAAAGCCTTAGGGTAGGATAGAATTGTGTACATTATTGAAAGTATAGCCAAAGACTATTCCATTAGGGGCTAGGGGAGATCACTCCATGGGTCCCCCTAGGTCCCTTTCTTTTGTGTTTTTTCAGAACAAAATAACAAAAACTATATACAAAGGATGGGATATGTTTATAAGATTAAACTCAGGGATGGCGACCAAACCGGGCATATATTATGTTTCTGTAGTCTATAGCCATGGTAAAGGTTACAGTGAAAGGAGAGGGATAAGGTAAGCCTCACCGTGTCTATAAACAAGCCATGGTTCCCAAATTTTAATAAACTGTTTATGCGAATCGAAAAGGATGCTGGACATTTTTTCCATAGCCATGATTCCATCAACTTGGTTTTTAAGAGCCTCAAATGGAATTTGTTTTGATTTCCATGCTTTTGCGATTATGTGTTTAGCTACTGTCATAATAATTGTTAAGAGTTGAAATTGTTTTACTGTAAGAGCCTCCGGTTTTTGACACAATAAAGCAATAGCTGGGCGTTTAGGGACTGAGACCCCAAATATAGAGTGAACCAGGGTGAATACTCTTATCCAGAATCTCTGAGCTTTAGGGCAAGACCACCATATATGAAACATTGTACCAGTTTGGTCACATCCCCGAAAACATCTCGGGTCGGCTGTGGGCACAAATTTAGCTATGCGGGTTGGAACAAGGTACCACCTAAGGAGCACTTTATAGTTCGCCTCCAGAAGGGAAACATTGCGTGAGAAACCTTTGACCGCTAACCATATGGCTTCCCATTCTTCCAGTGCTAGGTTACTTTGTAAATCCGCATGCCATGCTGAAACATATGGAAGGCCTACGGCTATTTCATCTGGGAAAAAGGCACTATATAACAGAGAGACTGATTTCCTATGTTTGGGGTTCTTCAAACACCAGTTCTCAAAAAAAGTCTCAGTTTTATCCAATTGGGTCTGTAAACACCATTGCGATTGGGCAAAATGTAAGAGTTGTCTTGTACGAAATGGTATGTACTTTTTAATCGTGCCTCAATAAAGATTTTTTTTTGTATTTTTATTGGTAGTCAAGAATATGTTTATGCCTGATACTGGGACTTTACCCCTCAGCCTTGAAGACATTTGATCATTTATTATTTTTTGTGGGTACTATTAGCCTATTTTGCCCTCCTCCTCAAGGGTATATTATTGTAATAATAAAGGCAATAAAATATTTACCATGGTAAAATAGTAACATTAATTACAAAATATCCAATATTTTTTTCTTATCCAGATAAATCTTGATAAATGGCACATCTACCAAGTAGTCTGTAAATAAATAGTAAAATAATACATTAAAGAAAAACACAATTAAAACCAATTTTATATAATATTGCAATTCATATTTCCTATTAAGGTCATGAGTCCTATGGCTCTTTGGGCTCATTAATCATGAGCAGGGACTAAAGTGCCATAGCACTAGGGAGTGCAAGGAAAAGGGCGTACCAGAGGATAGCTTCCTACCTCCTTCCCATAAATATGGAGGCAGAAACTGGCCCAGAATTTCACTCTTTTCAGTCCAAAGAGTTGTGAGCCAAAGAGCTTTTAAATCATTCTGTCAAGTGGTATTTATTTACAATGGGGACAAGATGATGGCTTCTTATTATTTTGCTTCACTGAAACTACACAGGAGGTACCAGTAATAGGTAAACAAAAACATTTTTGTAACAACTAATGCTTTAATACCAATAAGCACAGAAAAAGCTATGGTACATTTCTGTCCAAATTGTTCTTAATTTATAAACTCTTACAAAGGGCTCTTCACAATGTATGACATTATCTCAAAGCAAGGCCACATGGTGTCAGCCCCCTTGCTCAACATTGTTCCACACTGAATAAATATAATCAATATACCCCACCAGACTGTCAAGTCAATTGTCAAGTGTGTTAGGTAGTTTGAATACCTAGGGATCATGGATCATCATAACCTAATTTAATTTGTTCCACTTAATTGGATTCTGGTGATGGATAAGCTGTCAAATACCTTAGGAGTTAGGTGTCATTTGCCTCTAACATTTGTAGGCAGAATCAATATTATCCACAGAATCCATCTTTCAAAAATTTTATATATCCTACACAGTGCACATAAGTATTCATGGAATTTGTCCAACCTAGCAACACTGGGTTCCAACTGTATCCAGAAATGGCAATAGGAATCTTTCTCTGACTAACCTCATTGCTGTCTCTCTTGGAGAACCTGCATAACTTTCTGTGCAGACCAGGAAGAGACCTCCCCACTCCTGTCCTTATTGTTGCAGGCATACAAAAAGAGAGGGGGATTGATCAAAGCCTGTAGAACCAAGCTGTGGTCCTGGCAATCTCTCTCAATAAAAGCAGAAGGCATGGGAGTGACTAAGCCCTCTGACTCAAACCAGCCCCCAGGTCAAGAATGGCAACAGTGCATGGGAGTGCCAGCCTTTGAAAAATATGACCAGAGGTAAATAGATAGGACCACCATACGGGGTTTACCTTGACGCGGTATGGTGGCTTACCAATCTTATGATCATAATTTTGTAACTAAAAACCCCTGTTTTTTGTCAATACATGCACTAGCATAGCCAATTTACTTATGAAACAGGGGACCATGGAATGTGCATTGATCAATCCCCCTCTCTTTTTGTATGCTTGTAGTTAATTTGGCCAGATCAGTCGCACTTCCATTGTATTTGTATACTCTATTTAGCCTTGGAGTGCTCCCACAACCCCTTTCTGTGTCCCTTATTGTTGCAGGGCAGGCCACAGGATTGGCATTGGGCTTGGCTGTTAAGCTTCAATGATTAGACACTATGATCAAATTGCCTGATGGAGATTTTTTAATCAGACATTACCAAGATGTTTTTCTTTCAATCAGGGAAGCAGTGGGGAAACAATGGAGAAAACAAATGCATGGCTCAAAGGCAAGAATTCTTGAGACTATCATGACATTTTGATTTTGAAATATCTGCAAATTAGGCATGACTAATTATCAGATTCCCAGCAAGGCCTCCAAAGAGTATCATTTCCTGTTAGAAAGTATGCTGAGTTGTGCCCGCTGCAATAGTGCTAGTTGCGTCAAAAGGAACGGATTAGGCGTTAGTTGGTTTAAAAGCAATTGCCCGTGCAGTCTTGATGAATTGGTTTCAAGGTGCATTCAAGGTTGCATTCAAGGTTTCCTATAGTGGGAATTGCATCATTTTCTACTGCACCTATTAATGGAGAACAAAAAGTGAATCCTGGTGATAGTTCTAGAGTTCCCTTGCGTCAATAGGCACACTTGTGTGCAATTCAGAAGAAAAAGCACTTTTGCCAAGTACAACTATAGAAATGCAAAAGGAGCTACTTTTGTTGCAAGTACCTGTATTAAAACACATCAATAGACACAAACAAGTTGCAGTTGTAGGAGCTGCAGCTGCTTTTGTAAATGAAACTAGTCTCTAACCAGTGGTTAGCCTTTCCCTTTCATCCAGTCTTAGGTGCACAGTAGGAATCATGGATAGTACCCTGATAACCAGGGATGAACCTTTGAATTAAATCCAGAACAGAATTGTCATTTTTGCTCCTATTCTGTCTGTACTGTACCTTTAAAATTTAAAGATAGATGTCTTCTTGGTTTATTTAGCTACACTTACATCAGGGTCTTTAAAGGCAGGGTTCACTGAGAATTTAAACCTGGTTTCCAGCTGGTAGCTACTATCCATGTTGAACTCCTTCAAAGTGAGTCAGTGTAATTTTTTGTGGTGTACTTGACTTTAGTAAAGACAAATATGCAAAGGATTTGCCAATTCTATTTAACACACATAAACAGCCCTTGTGTTAGAATATTATGAGGGTTGTGAATCAAATAAAAGCTGCTATTCAGTCTGGTATATCTATACGTTACCCTCACAGATAGCAAAATAACACAAACCTGAGGCAGAGGTCAAGGCCATTGCAGTTCAGCTGACCAGTGACCCTGGGGATTCATTGTGTTGCAGTTTGGGGGAAATAGAAAAAAAAAGGAGCCCTTGTGTTACTAACGTGAGCTGCCATTGTGAACTGTTCTGAACTGCTATTGATTAGGACAGAACCGTATTGCACTACATGATACATAACCTTAAACGTAATGTTGTTGGGTAGATAGACAGCTATTGACTTTGACCTCTTAAGTGGCTGAGAATGCTTTGCTGTGGCGTTTATGAAGATAAAACACTCATGGTTTTGTTCATCTTTTTTTTTTTTTTTACTTTGCATCAGCATCAAGTAACAGATGGGCCTAAAAATCATTGTTCTCATAATGTAGAGTATAAATTATCTCTTTGCATAAATGAAACATCAGAGAATCTCCACCTCTCTGACTTTATCTTTAAAAATGAAAACTGGCAAAATGCTTCTGGAAGCCTCCTGGGAATTAAAAATATGCAAATCATTCTCTTAGGCATTGGATCAAACGTCCTGCCAATGATCTGAATGAGTGATATGGACTGAGAGGGTATTTGCTGCAATTTTGTTGACATTGGAAACATGCTTATCTCATTCTGTTGTGGGGTTTTAAGGCACATGCAGTTGTTAAAAAAAAAAGAGAAGAAACGTGGATCAATTAAAACATCCTTGGGACTGAAAAATGCATTTTATGAAATGTTATAGTCCAAATGGATTGTGTTTAATAGCATTTCCTGGATTCATTAAAAAAAAGATTTTTCGTTTCGAGCTTGCTTGGACAATGGTCTGTATTAAGTCTGTTATTATATTATGACTTTAATTTGTCCCCTGTCTATGCAACTGTTTGCTTGTTTTTCAAATATTAAAATAACTTCATGTGTTAAAATACTTGGGCTTCTAAATACTGTGGCCCAAATTTCTCTTTCATTTACATTCCTAGATCTGTGGAAAATGTTCAGTGGACAAATATACGTAAATGGAGGGCACTCACTTTGCAAACAAACAGAAAAAAAATTGAAAAAGAAATTGTATGTATGGTGCAAACCCCCCCCCAAAAAAGTTCCCCCATACAGGGAACCACAACAATAATTTTAAATAGAACAGGGTTTGCACACAAAAAGATGTATAGGCATTGTGGTAGTATTAAAAAAATCTTTTATATAACAAACAGAAGTTTTAACAGCAAAACACCAATTAAACAAAATAATACATACCACAGAAACTGCACAAGCAAAAAGGACACACAGGTTTAGCGGATACACTTGCCACAAATGAGAATTCTCATTTGTGGCAAGTGTATCCGCTAAACCTGTGTGTCCTTTTTGCTTGTGCAGTTTTTATTTTGTTTAATTGGTGTATTTTTTGCTAAATTTGTAAATTAGAACTGTTTTGCTGTTAAAATTACTGTATGTTATATAAAAGATTTTTTTAATACTACCACAATGCCTATACATCTTTTTGTGTGCAAACCCTGTTCTATTTAAAAGAAAATGTTCAGTGGAAAAATCCATCTCATCAGTAATATAGACATATGCACCCACATCCTATTGGCTGAGAAGCAACACAAAAGGGGTTGCAGAAGGTGCCCTTTATATGCTCTGTGCTGCTATATATGTCATATATGCTATATAATAAACATGAATATCGTGGAAATTAGATCCTTATAAGCAGTGCTTAGCGATGTCATCAGTTATATTTGGTGCCTAGTAATGTAATAACAATCACATGACTCACGGACACGTGTGCTATAATAAATAATGTATCCCTTGTTGTAAAATATTAGCATATTAAAAGCATTCAGCCTTGTGCCTTTATATTATCAAGGTATATCACGGTGGCTTATCCTTATATTTTACAGTAGGGGGTACATTATTTTCTATATAATTGTGCTGGTAAATTTAAAGTTTGCCTAAACAGTAGCAATAAATAATTTATGTATTTAAAATATATTACACATATATTTAGACAATTATGTTGCCCCTAGAAAAATTTCCTGGGAGTTTCCTGGCTAACACAACTGATTTGACCTCATATTGCTAAAACATCTGAAATAGTATGGGAAATAGGATAGTGTTTATACTCATCATCAACATGATAAATACACTGAGGTGTGGCTCCTTCCCTATCAAGAATAGGTGCACATTTGGTATTAACCATTGCAAACTGTATACATACATATATACATTTAAGTGGAGGATCTTGAATATTAGTTTCCTTGTCCTTTAAATGATAGAACTACTTTATTATAAACTAAGTACTGCATATCACATTTTTCTAGAAGGAATAGTAGCTTTTACCCAGCAGACATTTTTCCTCTTACACATAAACATATTTCTCCAGCAGAGTGCACAGCTAGAAACCAGCAATGCCATCTCTCCATTGGCCGTTAGACTGGAGGGTGTGTTAAGTAACTTGATTTGAGAAGAACTGAGCATGCTCAGGAGCCAACAGCCAAAATAAATTCCTGAGGGAGGGGGCAGAGTTCCACGATTATCATAAATTACACCTCTTATTTACCATACAATCTGTAAAAGATTTCTTTACTTAATTGTCAAACACAATTATAACAGGGCTTGTCCCAAATCCTTAGGGGGTTATGTAATGAAAAACACTTACTTTGCCCAGGAGCAGTAACCCATAGCAACAAATCAGCAGGAAGGTTTTGCTGGTCACTGGATTATAAGCAAATATCTTAAAGGTTGCTATGGGTTACTGCTCCTGGGCAAGCTTAGCGACTTCTATTACATATGTAAGTTGGTATAAAGAGAACAGGAATAGGCTTGGCCATATGTGCCTAACAGGTCAACTTGCTTTAAAGTTCTATTTTGGTGGGCAACCCTTATTCCCTACAGGGTACATTTTGGCATCTTTATTTCTGGCAGACACCAACAAGGTTTAAGTTTTCATTAGACTGCAATGACAAAAATATGCCTCTTTAGATGATTTATTTCAAAGAACCTTGACAGACAGGAAATGTAGATTTCAGTGATACTTTTAAGTAACAAGGAATTTTGATCTTTAAAATACAAGATAAAAATTCAGGAAAGAACAAACTATTCTGAACATCTGGTATCTGTAAAAATTGCAGTGTCTACCATTATTTTATATATATAGAGGATAATGTACCTGCTGCGGGCTATTAGAAGTCACCAAGGAGTTCCATAATCACATAAAGTCACAAGCTGCAGTCCAAAAACTGTAATCAAGGTCCCAGAACTCAGTCAAGCAAATTCGATTTTAATAGGTGGCACATTGTCTATGTCCAAGTCTTGTAATCTATAGCAACACATCAGATGAGCTGACTAGTAGGAGTAACTTTATGTGCTAGTATCCTTACTATTCCGGCATCTTCACCATCATGCACAACTCTCAGGACTATCCACTTTTTCCTCAAAAGTTTTATTAGCCTACAGACTCATTTATCCATAAATTTGATTAGTTTCCCCTTCAGCTCCTTAATATTGAAGCCAAAGTTGTGTACCTTCCTTGTCACATGTAAATCTCAGTCCCAGGCTTTCCCCATACCTGCTTGCCAATACATTTTAATACCTTTGGTGTCTCCATTACCCCTAACTCTAACCACCTACGTATGGTTGTGGTGACATCATTCAGGAAGCTACCATTTCTCTTACTAATATTCCTAATATTCCCTTTTAATCAGTTCCTTAGGATTAATCCATTAACAATACCTCTCAGAGATGGCAGTGCCCAACAGTATAGCAGGAGCTTCCATATGGGCTTCCATACTGATACCTTACAGTCTAGTTATTAATGCTAACATTGGAAAGCTGCAAAAACAGCATCTATGGCAACTCTGAAAGGCAGCAACATGGGCACAATGTCAAACAAAAGAGTAAAGGAGTGCCAACACAAAGTTCTTGCTGTTGCTGCTTTCACAGTAGGCTGGCGCCTCCCAGTGCTGCCATAGACACTGATCTGACAGTGAGCCTATGTTAGTACAGATAGTTCTACTAACAGGCACTAACATGGATAGACTGTATAAGGACTCATTTACAACTGCCAGTTCAGTGTTCAAAAGTGTAATTTTGGCTGCAGTTTACCATGTTTTTAATCCATAATGTAGCATTTTTTTCCAATAATTCTAGCGGTTTTGCATCTGAGCACACAATTTTACCCTCTACTGTTCCCTCTAATGCTTTAAAAAGCTCCACAAATGCACTTGTGTGTTTTTACTAATCAGTCACAATTACGCTCAAAATTGTTGAAGTGGACTTCCCTTTTATCAATAGGCACACTTATAGGCAATTCATGGGAATAGTCAGGTCAGGTACAATGGTGCTTGTTGAAAATATGTACATGTGTGAGGTGTGTGTTTAAGTGCAAGTACCTGTAATTAATGAAGTCAATACATAAAGGGTTTGCATCCATTTTTGTGCAACCACAATTGCAGCTGCATTCATAAATTAGCTCTATAGTATGATCTACATTGGCACTTTACCCAGTTATTTTTAGGTCTAAATTTTATTTTTGTTTGTTTTTTTAACGAAAATAAGTCTCATCTACTGCAGTTGCAGGGTGTCCCCTTAACCTGGTAGGATAGTTAAGCACTGGGTTGAGAAAAGCAGCACTGAGTGGGTCTCCTTGGTCTCCTTGGGGGAAGGTGAGTTCTGTTCATGATAAAGCCCAAGGTCTAACAACTTTTGGAGCTAATTTTCTCCATAAAAAATAGCTAAATGTTGAAACTTGCATTGTAACTGTAACCTTCTTAAAGTATTAGGGACCTAATAAGGTGGGAACACATGAAAGGGTATCTCTAGTTACTACTAGTTGGGAAGTGGATCAGTATGGGACTCTGGTGTCCAATCGAGCTAGTGTGTAGGGGTCAGGGGTATTGACTGGCTCAATCTATACACAATACACCCTCGCTTAGTGGGGTAGGATAGGTGTCTACAGAACCCCTATAGTTGAGTATACAACCCTGCAATTTTGGTTCTAAGTCCATAGAGGCACTACCCTGCGCCCATATTTCATCTCTCCTTAAGATGCAGTTTTATTACTTTTCTAGAAAAGACTAGAAAGACTTCCAAGAGGTATACACTAGGACACAATGCAGATACAAGCCTGGGAGCTGGAAGATACATATTTATAGTGAACACAACAGGACTTGATTTAGTTATACATATCCATATAAATGTAATTTTTATATTACATATAAACATTGTTGTATATAAACAGTAGATATGAATAAACATTAGGTATGTTTACAATGTATATCTACTTTACTCTTTATCTATCTATCCATCTATCTACCTGCCTGTCTGTCTGTCTATCTATAATACATTTACTGTATATTCTCTTTCATTCTCCGATAAGGAGACTTTAACATGAAATATTATCTAATTGTATTTGAGATTTGTTATATTTCTTGCCAATTGTTTCAGTCCATGTGATGAAATGAGCTACATGCACAGTGTTTGCACATTGAAATGTTCTCTCTAGATGACGATTTGAAGCATTGCAATAACATTAATCAACATGGAAAGTACATTATGTTCGCCTATCTTAGTTTGCTATAGACATGTATATGTCGTAGGAGGGTTCACACTGCAGACAAAATGAAGCTATAAATTGATGACATTCTAAGAACTGAATATCGAGCTAGATTCTTGCTTTGTCTACTTTTTGCTGGTTTATGTGTTTAAAAATTTCTTGTTTAGACATATGTAAGTACATATAGCCAAAAATAGGACAAACATACAGTACAGTGTTGTTGTCTTTATGCAGCATTGTGTGTGTGTGTGTGTGTGTGCATGCATTCATACTAACAGTAGCATTAGAATTAATGTGGCTACATTACAAACACAAACAAATGTATAGATAAATGTCTGTAATGTACAAGCACTAAAAGATAGCCATTTGTTTACAAGTATTCCCATTTGTTAGCTTAGACCTCCAATGTGACAAGGGTGACCTTGACTTCTACTACAATACATTGTATGGGCAAGTAGGTATATGCAGGTAATGTATCAGGTTTGAAATCATGTGGATTGAGGTCACATATTTATAATCCATACAGTTCCATGATATCACAGAAAGACTCCTTACAGAGTCTAGGAAATATAGATGATCTTTTTTGCTGTCATCAAGCATCTTTAATAGATTTTTTTGTTTTGTTTGTTTTTCATTTTTTAAACTGATGTCTTTGCTGATGCTTTCTTTGCCCCCCTTCCCCAGCAGTAGCATCACAAGCAGCGCACAATTGTTACCTGGCAAATCCCTCTCTATGCTTGATGATAGTAATTTTTAGCTTTGTGGCTTAACTGCACAACCCCAATGGACATGGCAGGTTTTAGCATATAATCATATAGAGGTCATTTGCCTTCTGTAATTTTAAAGACTGCATGGTGCTTGAATAAAGCAGAGTTTTAGCTGCCCTTGCATAGGGTCTCTGCCATATGGCTTTATACGACGCAAAGAGCCTGCAGGAGATTGGATCATGCACAAATCACATTTTACTGCTAGCCAGTGCACATAGAGCTTTTCAACTTTGGCATCCTATCAAGGAGAAACACAAATCAGCACCTACTGTGAAAGATAGAGCTCGGTAGAAGTCACTACTGGGAACTTGGTTCAGTATCACTGTAGCCTTGGAGACTACCACTTGTTCAATCCTAGTGTCCTTGGACTGTAGGATGTATAATAAAATGGCTTATCAAATGCATCTAAAGAAAGCACCAAATCAACTAACCACTAATTATGAATAAAATACATTCACTAATAAAGAGGAAATTCTGTTACTATAACAGGCACACTTTTAAAATATCTAAGGTAGTGCAAATAACTGTGCCTTAAGGTTAAATAGGTTAATTTAATTAAAAGAATTGCATACATAGTAAAATATAATATCATCTCTCTATTGCTCTTCTTAAGATATGAACACCCCACAGCAGTCATAGCTAAGCTGCGCAACTGCAACTCCCATCAGCCACTGACAGCCAAGAACCAAAGGGAGGGGGAGGGAAGCCAACACTGAGTTGTAGCTCAGTAATAACCGTGTAGCTGCTGGTGTAGACAGATTAGATATCCATAATCCACAGAAATGCAATTCAAAAATAGAAATGCAAAGTACAATTTGGGATTGTAGTGGTTAAAGATAATATACTGGGTAGTTATGATGAGACATAACACAGGTCTGCAGCAACAGTGTCTTCGTGTTACCCCTTAAACCTGACATTTTGCTGCTCATCTGTTTTAAAAGAGCCAAATGCATGTCCAGTGCACTGACCCCTGAAGGGGTTGTGATCCAGCTGGGACTTGGTTTAAAGACAAGTAACAATAATGAGAGTATGAGTTGTGAATTTGTGAAAATGTTTATTGATTTTACATGTTAACATGTCGCAGAGGTAGGATTAAATGTCTGATTCATGTCCCAATTGTGCCTTTAAATGCTAATACATGCCACATTCTATTGTTTTTAAAGTAAGTTTTCTGGAATTAACTTGATAATAAACTAGATTAATTACATAAATACACCGATTAATCTGGCTGATTCTACAGTGCGACCAATAATAAAGCAATGTCATGCAACATATTTTAAAATCCCTTCCCATTATAATTACCTTCTTTTGGCTTCCTGCAGTTTAAAGCTGGCACCATGTTTCTTCTCTCAATTCAAACACAGTCGAAGAACGATGCAGAGAGGGTTCCCTTTCAGTTGCCAGTCTGAAAATGTATTTCTAAACATATATATTTTTTTATTCTTCCACTGTGATGCGGGTTTATTCACTGAAATTATTCCATTGATTTTAAATATGTAAAAAGCAAGGTAATAATAAATCGACAAGCTCCCAGTGTGCACCAGTCAAAGGAGAGGGCAAATGGATGAGAGCAGGGCATTTTTGACTGCAGTCAGGAGTTTGATTATTGATATACCTTTAGTTTTCCTTGTGGGTTAAGGTAACCACTGGGATGAGCATCCTTAGTACAAGGTGTATTCTAGTACTGAGACTTCATTCTTTTATTAGTTTCCTCTGCAAGGAACAAGTTGCAGGAATAAGCACTTAAAGCCAAAGCAGTGTGTATTTGGGACTGAAATATTGGGCATCTGCCTTTGTTTCATATGACAACAATAAGCTGCATAAATCTATATTATGAAAGAAATATCAGCCAGGATACCCCGCACACCCACAAAAAGAGCCTGGGTTTCCCAGTGAATGCTCACGTCATAAGCCCAATGCTCCCCCTCTCCTTTGATCAGCTTTTCTTCTTTCAGCTTGTTTTCATGATGCTAGGGGAAAAAAAGATTGATCTGTTCATAAACAGAGAGATAGCACTGATGAAGGAATTTAAAGGGAAAGGTAAAACACAGTGAATGTATCGAAAACGAGACCCTCTAGCAGCATTATACGGAATGGGCAGAAAGTGAGGACACGGAGAAAGACAGGTGAAGACAGGGAGACAGAGAGGCAAAATCGGTGTGAAGATTCCTGACTATGATCGAGTTTCCCAATTATCTGCTGTCAGCAAAGGGTGGGGGGAGAGAGAAGGAAGAAAAGGGAGAGACACCAAATGGGTCAAGCTAGAAAAGAGGATGAAAGAGAATAAACAGGAGGTAGACAATTGAAGCAGTAGTGTGAAGATTGTTGGATTTGTGTCAAATTTCCAATGATCTGTTGCCTGCGACTGGGGGAGGAGGATAGAGGGGTGAGGAAAAGAAAAAGATAGAGGGGGGAACGTACAAGCAGAGGGCGAGTGAGAAAGACCTCAGCAGGCAGTGTTGGACAGAAAGGCTGCAGACTCCTCTCTGGCTCCACTGAGCATACTGAGTGGCAGATCTGCATGTTGAAGCAACCTATTGAAAACACAGAGCAGCTCACAGCACACTGCACATTTCATTCCTAGCACGTCCCTAGCTTTTTTTTTTTTTTTTTTTTTTCCTTTTGCCTCAGCCTCAGTAGGAGCAGATAGGAAGAGAAAGGCAGAGAGAGAGGGAGAGCAAGCAATCCTTAAACTCAGCTTTTTATCCCCCTCAGATGTGCTAAATATTGTCCTGCAAACTGGTAAGTAGATCATTTTATCAGATATTTGTACACTTTCAAGAGCAGGATTTAGAAATAACCTCTCATTAGACAGAAGTTGCAGATGTATTTAAACATGACACTGCTGCTGCTGCTGCAACCAAAACCTCAGCAGTACCCCCCTCTCATTGGTATTTTACTGAGATGCAGTGCTTATCTACTGCCCATTTAACTGATCATATCTCATCTGCAATGAAATCACAATACATAGACATAAATACATACACACACACATACAATATGTTTTTCAAGTTTCATTGCGATCGTCGTAACCTGTCTCATACGGCTGCACAGAAAATGCAGTAAGATGCAGATTGCCTAATAACATTCATAGCTTTACTGGAGCTATTTGTAGCAGAGAGTGTGTATGTGTGCGTGTGATTTTATCTGTATAATCAGCAGTGTATGTATGAAATATAACTGCTGCTCTGTAGGGTGGCTTTGTTATTCCTCTTATGTGACATTTTCACACTCTTAAAGGACATATTTATTTCTTTTACTTTTGCACTTTATAAATGTATAGGCATTTTGCTCTGTGGACAGCTGAGGGATATGTTCGCCGGCTGCTTTGGGGTCTCCTAGCCTCCCAATCCAGTGCAAGCAGGGCATTTAAATCACGGATCATCCCAGACTCAGCTGCATTTAGCTGTCAGCTTCCCCATAGATCTGACGATCATAAGGGCATGTGGTGTGGGTAGATTAATCATCTGCAAATAATTTAATCTATTTGTGGGGATGTAGGGTATGGAATAGCTACAGTTTTAATTGATCAGTGTGACTCCAGTCTATAAATCAGTCACTTACTATGGCCACCCTGACATTTATCCTGGAAATATAAATCAAGAAATCATTTGCACCCAGGGAAGAAGAAATATTTATACCGATACACATTTTAAGCAGGAACTTTGAAATTGCATTGTGTCTTGCAGCCTTACATATGTCCAGTGTGGACCAGAATATAAATAAATAGGCAAAGGATAGCTGATCTTTATATTTTACATCATTACTGTTGTCTGTGAAGGAATAAAAAGGTAAGATGTCCAGCACTTCCGCCTTGGCTGTATATATACAGTATACAGAATTGTGAAGAAATGATATGTGTGCCTGTATATGTTTCCAGTAGGGTGGAGGGGCTGCCTATCACATGCCAATTATATAACAGCCTTTTTCTGAAAGTCAAACAAGATTTCGTAACACTGATTTACCCATGAGGAGCCAACACACTGGCAGATTTATGGTGCCTTGATTTTGCAAGCTTGATCATTTCCCCAATTGTCTGCTTACATTCAAGTCCTTTATACAGAATGCCAACTCTGTGCAATTTTGTTCTCTTTTGCAGCTTTTCTAATTAATCAGCAATGAAACCATCTTCAGCAGAAACTCGTCTTAAAGGACGGATGTTGTGGATAATTCTTCTAAGCACAATCGCTCTTGCATGGACTACACCAATTCCCTTGATTGAGGATTCAGAGGAAATAGACGAGCCTTGCTTTGATCCTTGCTACTGTGAAGTGAAGGAGAGCCTATTTCACATTTATTGTGACAATAAAGGATTTACAAATATTAGTCAGATTACAGAATACTGGTCAAGACCTTTCAAACTTTATCTTCAAAGAAACTCTATGAGAAAATTGTACACCAACAGTTTTCTGCACCTAAACAATGCTGTGTCTATAAATATGGGGAACAATGCATTGCAGGACATTCAGGCAGGAGCTTTTAACGGTTTGAAAGTTTTGAAGAGGCTATACCTGCATGAAAACAAACTCGACAGTTTTAAAAATGACACGTTCCTAGGGCTGGAAAGCTTGGAATACCTTCAGGCAGATTATAATGTCATTAAACGGATTGAGAGTGGGGCCTTCAGATACTTAAATAAACTGAGAGTATTAATTCTAAATGATAACCATATCCCATTGCTTCCAACAAATTTATTCAAGTCTGTGTCTTTAACACATTTGGACTTGCGTGGAAATAGGTTAAAGATACTATTCTACAAAGGTATGTTGGATCATATTGGTAGAAGCCTAATGGAGATCCAACTTGCTGAGAATCCATGGAATTGCACCTGTGAGATTTTGCAGCTAAAGAACTGGCTAGAACGTATACCATATACTGTTCTGGTCGGAGATATTACATGTGAAAGTCCATTTCATTTTCATGGCAAGGATCTGAGGGATATAAAACGTAGTAAGCTCTGCCCCTCATTAACTGAAAGTGAAGCTGAAATAAGTTGGGGGATTCCCCAGATACCATCTAGCAAAGAAAATGCATGGCCAACAAAACCATCCTCTATGCTGTCTTCTTCTCATGTCACTGCTTCATCTGTGGAGTACAAGTCATCTAATAAACAACCGACAACCACAAAGCAACCTAGAGCTCCCAAGCCTCCACCAACACCTAGAGGTCTGTATCCAGGCCCAAACCAACCCCCTATAGCGGGATATCAGACGCGACCACCCATTCCAATTATATGTCCTACTGGCTGTTCATGTAGTTTGCATATTAATGATTTGGGATTGACTGTCAATTGTAAAGAGAGAGGATTTCACAACATATCAGAACTTCTACCCAGGCCACTCAATGCTAAAAAGCTCTACTTAAATGGTAACTTAATTCAGAAAATTTACAGGTCGGATTTTTGGAATTTTTCTTCTTTGGATTTATTACATCTGGGAAATAACCGCATATCGTATGTGCAAGAGGGAGCCTTTGTTAATCTCCCCAATTTGAAAAATTTGTATCTGAATGGGAATGACATTGAGAGGCTAACTCCTGGCATGTTCAGGGGTTTGCAAAGTTTGCATTATTTATACTTTGAATATAACACCATAAGGGAAATCCAGCCTGCTGCTTTTAGTTTGATGCCAAATCTGAAACTGCTCTTTCTCAATGACAATCTGCTCAGAACCCTTCCAACTGACACTTTTGCTGGCACTTCTTTGTCCAGACTTAATCTGAGAAATAACCACTTTCTTTACCTTCCTGTCACAGGGGTTTTGGAGCACCTTAATGCTATAGTTCAGATTGATCTCAATCAAAATCCATGGGATTGTACCTGTGACATTGTTCCTTTAAAGCAGTGGATAGAAACCATCAGCTCAGTCATTGTTGTTGGAGAGGTTTTATGTGCAAGTCCTGAAAATCTGACAAATAAGGATCTAAAATCAATTGACATGAAAGTTTTGTGTCCAGAATTACTCGATTCTGAAGCTGCTGCTTCACCTGCTCTGCCTGGTAACATGGTGCCGACAAGTTCATCAGTATTTGAGTTTACCACACCAGGGGGTGCCATTCCACTGTCTGTCCTTATCCTCAGTCTTTTAATTCTTTTTTTCTCAGCTGTTTTTGTGGCAGCAGGTCTGTTTGCTTTTGTACTAAGAAGGCGTAAGAAACTGCCTTTCCGGAAGAGACAAGAGGTGGATTTGACTGGCATTCAGATGCAGTGCAGGATCTTTGAGGACAGGCAGAGCAACTCCCCAGAAAAGGCCCCTGGTCATGTCTATGACTACATCCCACACCCAGTAACCCAGATGTGCAACAATCCCATTTATAAGCCCAGAGAAGAAGAAATGGGAGAGCAATTTTCAGAGACAAAGGAAAATAACACCAATTACAGGACTTTAATAGAAAAAGAGAAAGAGTGGACTATGGCAGTATCAAATTCCCAGTTAAATACAATAGTCACTGTAAATCAGTCTGGGGACATACCAAGTTTTCATGAAAATGGGGTAATTTTTCCTGGTGTAATCGATCGAGAAAGGCCAGCTCCCACAGTGGGCTTTGTGGACTGCCTTTATGGCACTGTACCCAAATTAAAGGAACTGCACGTGCACCCCCCTGGAATGCAATATCCTGATTTGCAGCAGGATGCCAGATTAAAAGAAACCCTTCTTTTCTCAACTGGAAAGGGGTTCTCAGACCAAACCCAAAGTGAATACCTCGAGTTAAGGGCCAAACTCCAAACAAAGCCAGATTACCTCGAAGTCCTGGAAAAAACAACGTATAGGTTCTAGTATAGCATCATTTCATAGTGCCCACAAACGCATGATTGAAGACGAAACCGTTGTGCTCCCCAAATTGTTTTGGAGGAAGGGCCATACTCTAATCATACTTAATTGAAGTGCCTTTGCAGACTTTTGCCAGCAATGTTATCAATCATTATTTTTTATATAGGAGTCTAAGAAACTTGACTGTGCCATGTAAGGTATGGGGAGATTTGTACTGATCCTGGTAAATAATTCCACGTGTCTTTTTTGGCAGTAACTTATTTTTTTTCTCTAGGGGGGAATAGGATGGCATTGTGGCTTCCTTACACAAAGAAACGCCCATGGCACAAATCCTGTATATTGATGCAGTTTGCTGCATGCCTAAAAACTGCAGGGGAGGGTAATGCTCGAATGTTCTCACCCAAAACATCATTATATTTCCTAAAGCAACAAGACCCTGGAGTTACTGCAATGCTTTATTGTTCAACGTTTATTTGATTTATCACAATTTCCCAGTGCAGAAAAGCAATGATATTCCAAACACCCGGGGATCAACATGATGGGATTTTCTGCAGCTCATTGCATTTTCTTTTTCTTTTCTAAAAAAAATTGATTTCCTTTTCTTTTTTTTAAGAAATGCTACTGGGTATGTATCACTAACAGCTTTGTAGGAAGCACTTTTAATGTTCTCTCCCCTCCTTACTCCTCAGCCTACCCACATAAACAAAGATTTAAACAAATGTGCATATATTTATTCTGTAATTTCAGTGACTATTAATTGTAAAGGTAATGTTTAATCAATGTATAGTGATTATGCGTCTGGTACAGCTTTCCTAATAAAATAATTTAAATGATACATATACAGATATATACAAAAAAAAACCTGGCTTGATGATACAGTTTAGCTATGCCCAACCTAGTGTATTTCTACACAAAAGGTCAACACATAAACCACTGCTTCACTGAAATCAGTTCGGCAGCATGGGTTCAAGCACTATGGGTGATTCCTAAACAGGCTACTGAATGGCATTTCCATACGATTCATACCCCAGGGGACTCAGAACTGCTTTTCTGTAGATTTATCAGTAGGAAAGATATTAATAATGTAAAGAGAGAATACAGGCAAAATCCTATACAAATGAAGTAATTACTCAACAAGACAAGGTCATTTACTTTATTTATAAACTGTATTTTGAAAAATGAGATTTCTGGTGCACACTCTTTTGTTATTTATCTTTGGCTTTCCTCCTGGTGCCATAGCCCATACCGGTTAAAGTTACAATGCATTACTGCAATAATATTAATGTTGTTATGAGTTATTCACTATACATTACAAACTGTGTTCTGTAAAAATAGACATCAAATGAAAAAAAGAGGTTATAAATCCTCAAGGGAACCCAAAGAATAGCTATTTTTCCTTTGTAAGTTATCCAAGTTTGTAGGAGCTGGTTAAAATAAGAATGCATTCATGCAACTGAACAGGAGGGGGAGCTTTAGTCTTAAAATTATACATTTGGCAGCCAGTTCCTTTGTAGATCTGCATTCACCCACGTCCAGCAATTCAGCCACCCCCAGATGTCTTTTCCTTGGCTTTATTTTCTGTCTAATATAGTTCCTTAATATAACCATTACTGCACACCGAATGTAAATTGTAACACATCGCAAATGCCTTATATCAAAAGGAAGGGAGAATGTGGGAAAACAGAGAGTTGTCTTATTTTGTCTTTTCCGTGAAATCATCTGCCCTCTTGATTTATTACACATTGATATATTTTATTTTTTGACCACTGTGATATTCCTCTCTCTCTCTTTAGCAAATGTTAGTCTCTCCTGTTATAGCTTTATTTATAATCCTTTACATGCATATTGTTCTGTACATTTAGAATGTAGGTAGGGGGAATTATTCCTATTGTCTGCTCAGGTTACCAAGGTTTAATGAAGTGAAACAATTTTCTCTCAAAGAGATGAAGAGACATTTAATGTGCAATATATAGTTCAGCAGCTGTCACATAGTTTAATGGAATCCCCCAGATCATAGATGCTAGCATTGTGGTCCCCTGGCCATTGTGAACTACAAGCATCTGCATCCCCACAGGATGCTGGGATGTGTAGTTCGCAAGCAGCACAAAAGCCACAAGCTTGATAATTGTGCCCTAGCTGACTTCTGATTCAGTAAGCAGACGTGACATGTATCATCATTACTCTTAAGGATACGTTGGGGCTTCATGTGTTTATTTCATACATTTCCTCGGTTCTGTTGTTTGACCACGATTCTGAAATGTGTATGTTTTAAATTATTCTGTGTTTCCAAAAGCTTGATTTACTGGCATCTTATTCATTTTGTCCTGACAGGTTCTAGAAACATATTATTCACTGTAAAATGTGTCTTGCTGCATTCATTACTTCTATTTATAGAGAGCATGCACTCATTTGAAGGCTAAATTAAAGTGCAAGGCCAGCTATAAAATATCACTAAAGATTCATTTATTGTGGGCATGCATTAGGCAGAAGAATTTCTTTATTTTCTGTTTTTCGACCAGTACCAGCTTTCTGTGTTGCTAATGCTGTATCCATCTGAGACATGAACTCGCCTAATCCATAGCAAACTATAATGCCGCTGTGTTTATATCTCTATTTTGTTTTAACCGATGAAGCAGGACACAGGCAAGAAATTTCCATCCACCTGGCAGCAAATCCCCCCATTTGGGAGGAAAATATATTTATTCTGTGAAAATAATTTTATTATGGAAGAATGGATATTTTTAAATAAAAGTGATATGGGCTTTTTTTTTTGTTTTTATTCTTGCTATATTTTGCTGAGGGGCACATGCTCCTCTTTTAGAATCTATAAGATAAAGCTCTATTTGGATTGTCATGTGGGTGTCTGAAAGTATTGATGCTACTGCTGGTTGGTTTGCAATACTGTATGATTTGCAGAGACGATATTAGATGTCTTACCGGACAGAGATCATTGTATGTTTCAGTTCACTGATGCTGATTTCATGTTTTCTAGCAATCAATAATGAAGTCACAAGCCTTACCTTTATAAATAAAAATGATTGGCACTGCTAATGAGAAATGACAATATAATACAGATTTTTGTGTTCCATTGTATTGCACAAATATTGGCAGAAATGAATAAGTCATAGAGATTCTTTCCCCATACGCTGGTTAAAAATGTGCAACTAAGGATTTTCTTTTTATTTGCTTCCCCTTCACTTATTTGACTCAAAATATTCAGAGTTTTGATTCATTATCTTCATAATCACCAACTGTTCACAGATGGTTTCTCTCTCTCACTCAATACAGTTATTTGCTTTTTAGGGTTTTCTTTCGAATGTTCAAATTTACAAATGTTCCTAAACTCTGTAAGATTCCGAATTCTGCAGCCATCGCATATTGCCAGAGCCATTCCATTATATAGCAGCCACATTATTCTGTAACATCATTATTTTATTTACAGGCCATAGGAAGTCTACAAAAAACCCTTTTAAATGGTTCTTTGTTTCTCTTTGACAGTTTTTTTATTCTCATATGGCAGCAACTGACAGTAAATGGTTGCAGAAATCTCATTATACAGAAGGGAGTATATATATGCATTCTGCTGATGCCTTGCTGGTACTGTGGTGTTTACTGCAAAGGGCTACTGGTGGCAGTTGTTCAAAAAACTATTAGTTTTGCTGGACTTGTATCAAATGTATTTACTAAATGAGCTGAGTGTGTACTGCCACTGTAATAATGTTAGTAATGGGCTCAGCTGCATGTCTGGTGCAATACTTACAGAGATCATTCATTCCTATGTTGAGGTCATAGAATGGAGTGCTTCCACCAATAAAAAAAACACCCACTGGTGTCAGGTTCCTCCAAGATGTAGGGCGCCAAACTACCAAAAACAAAAAAATATTGGCATTTGCTTATGCTGTGAAGCAGGTGTTTTATTTTGCTCACACTGCAGTGGCATTGTTTCAGGACTATACAAGGCTCTTTGTCATTTCTATGTTGGCACAACCATACATGCACATACAAGCACAGGTTGGCTCGAGACCTGACACAGATTTATATGCAGGCACAGATCAGTGGAAAGGTCAAAAAGATCCCGGCCTAGGGTGAAAAATTGACCTATCCAAGTGACCAAGTGCTGGCCCAAAAATGCATTTTTGATGGCCCAGACGTATCACAAACAAGGGAGTCAAACAGTTTTTAAATGTCATGCCCCCCACCCCCAGTGCCCCATGCCTGTCTTTAATACCAGCACACATGTAGGTCTTTCTTGCAGGGGCTTTGGTGAGGGGTTGGCATAGGAACAGTTGGACCAAAGGGACAAGAGCAGGAAATCCAGCACTGTTTATATTTATGTATGTGTATTTTGGGGCCAGCTGGGATCATTGATGACTACATATCCTACACCAGAGGTTCCCAGTGCAAACTTAAATCAATGGTAAAACATAGCTTTGCTCATGTATATAGGCTTGTACCAAATGCCTGCCCTGAAGCGCATTTTAAGGACACAGCTATCACTGCAGTGCAACTCACTGACATAAAAAGCTCGCTCTGTGTCTTAACCACAAGATGCAGGTGAAATATGCAGCTAAGTAATCCTGTAATTACCCTTTGGTTCTACCCTATGGACTAAATAGCAAGCCGAGTTGGCAATAACCCTTCTCCCCTATAAAGCAACCTCAAGAATTTTATAATCTAAAGTTGAATGGAGTAACAAGCAGAGCTACACCTTTAGATATGTCTGAAGCAACCTAAATAATATAGCTAACCCTGCCTCTACAGTAACAGATTATTCCCCCATTCAAACATACCCTTTCAACCTACAGTATGAAAATTATTGCTCCACCTACAATCCTGTAATATAAAGGTTTCTTTCTACTTAGTTTACTAGAAAGTTCAGTTCTTTATTCTAAGAGAAAGGGGTTTCAGATGGGTTTTTTTGCCTTCCTCTGGATCAACTAGAAGTTAGGAAGGTTATATATAGGCATTATGGTTGAATGTGATGGACGTCTGTCTATTTTCAACCTAACTTACTATGTTACTATGTTACTATGATTCATTACAGTAATGAGTTTGAGGAAAGACTCCAAGCACCACAATTTGACACTATTGGCCTATTTGTGCCACGTCACTGTATAACTCACTAACACAGGTTGCGCCATTGCACCAGTTGAGTTGCCCATAGCAACTTATAAGTTTTTTATCTTATAACAGACTGATCACAGTGAGTTGCTGATCAGTTGCTACTGCTAACTGCAAGAATGCGGTATAACACCTTTTTAGCAATTTATTTCCTGTATGTTTGCCCATTTCTTTGTCAATAAATGAATGCACACATGAATGCTAAACATTAAAGAGCATGTTAGGGGCTTGTTTGTAAGTAGGCGTCACACTCATTGCACTTTCTATATACATGCTATGTATATTTCTTTACACGTTACACCTAGGGTAAACAGGAACTAAGGAAACTCCATGTTTCTACTTATAATGGGAGCAAACGTTTACTTTGATAAGGAAATTTTATTCAGTGAAACACTGACCTCTGTTGGTCAATACAACAATGCTAATTGTACTTTTTCAGGAAATAAAGTTTATTTTGTTGATGTATAAAATTGATGCATAAATATATTAAGATGTCCCTTTTTCCATTACATTTTCTCCATTACACTGAAAGGCTCCATGTGGAGAATTGACAGCATTCATTCACCTGAAAATGGAGCTTGCAGTAAATTCTAATAGACAAGTTACCAACAGATGGGCCACAGAATGGTGACCTTTGGCTTTTACTGACATGTGCCTAATACATTGAATTACTGCATTATTCATAGCTGAATATTAATCTCAACTTTGGGCAAATTTCTCTAGTGCAGTTACCTATAGCCACAAATCAGCAATTAGCTTTGATCGCACTGCAGCAAGTAAAAAGGAAAAATATGACTGGTTGCTATGGGTTACTGCAAAAAAGCAATTGTCCCATTATTAAATAAGCTGTTAATAGTTGCTGTTATATTAATATTGTTTTATTTGGTGCTATATTCAGATTCTTTGTCTAGTCAAGCTTATACTCTTTGTCTATGCTTTTGCACTGTCGTTATAAATCTAAAAAAGAAAGAAGGTTTAAACAAGTACTTCATTACTAATTATAGTTTCCCACAAATAATAATCATGAAGGTTCTTAATTAGCAATGGAAGCATTGGTATAAAAACCTATGTAATATACTCATTATACTTCAACAATATAGAATGCAATGATAATTAGCAGTATTATGTTTATTTATTTACTATTGCCAATAAATTCCACAAAAACTGCATTACAGCTGTTACAAAATAAAAGACTCAACAATGGTTAAATAAATTTGGGTTTTGCAATGAAAAATGAGTCATTTACAGACTACAAAACAACCACAGAACATAGTGCTAATTTCCAGTGAAATGCACAATACTACAGCGGTTTTGTTTCATTATATTGTCTTTGTATTAGGAATTTGGTTATAAAGGTTACCAGTTGGGGTTCATGTGATTCTGCCTAAAAAAACAACAACAAAACAAGTTCCACCCATAAATGATTACAACTTACATTTGTTTTTCAAATAAGAAAGTTCTCTATAACAATTATGTTGTAACTATTAATTTTTTCCTACAGCTTTGACAGGATAGACAAATTGAAGTCCAACCCACTGCTCAAGTAAAATAGTAAATAAAAGACTTAAAGTAACAGTAACACAAAAAAGTGAAAAGGGTTTAAAGTAATTAAGATTTAGGGGCCCATTTACTTACTCACGAACGGGCCGAATGCGTCCGATTGCGTTTTTTTCGTAATGATCGGTATTTTGCGATTTTTTCGGAAAATTATCGCGACTTTTTCGTTACCAATACGATTTTTGCGGAAAAACGCGAGTTTTTCGTAGCCATTCCAAAAGTTGCGATTTTTTCGTAGCGTTAAAACTTGTGCAAAAAGTTGCGATTTTTTCGTAGTGTTAAAATTTGCGCAAAACGTCGCACCTTTTAAGTTTTAACGCTACGAAAAAAGCGCAACTTTTCGCGCAAGTTTTAACGCTACGAAAAAATCGCAACTTTCGGAATGGCTACGAAAAACTCGCGTTTTTTCGCGCAAATCGTATTGGTAACGAAAAAGTCGCGATAATTTCCGAAAAGTCATAAAGGCGCCGAAAAAATCGCAAAAAATACGAAAAAGTCGCAAAATGTTCGTTTTCCAATCGGAATTTTTCCAATTCGGTCGGAATTCGTGTCTTAGTAAATCAGCCCCTTAATGTACAATTGCTCTGCACTGGTAAAATTTGTGTATTTGCTTCAAAAACTCTACTATAGTTTATATAAATAAGCTGCTGTTTAGCCATGGGGGCAGCCATTCAAATTGAAAAAAAGAGAAAAGGCACAGGTTACAAAGCTAACTGTATTCTATAGAGATGATCTGTTATCTGCTATATAACATGTGCCCTTTCTGTTTTTATCTTTCAATGGCTGCCCACATGGCTACATGGCAGTTTTATTTATATAAACTATAGTAGGGTTTTTAAAGCAAATATACAACTTTTACCAGTGCAGGGCAATTGTACATTATATTTGAATTACTTTAAACCATTTTCATTTTATGGTGTTACTGTTCCTTTAAATGCTGCTTGGTCATTCTGCACCGGAAGAAGGAGTCCTCTTGAAATATGGACTTTGTTGCCCATGCTCAGCTGTACTGAAGTTCCCTCTTCTGCTGCTGAATGTACAGTATCAAGGCCATACAGTTTTCTCCGACTATAGTTAATGATTTTATAGCACATAATGACCACAGGGTGTTCTGTGGAATGTTTGCAAAATCAGTGCTTAAGATACATATATTGGTGTTACGCAAAATATTCAAAATAATGGGAAACGGTCAACATTTTACATCTTTGATGTAATTTCTAGTTCCTCATTAAAGAGCTGGGTATCGCTCACTTCTTTATGTTTGTAAAGACATTTATGAATGTAACCAGTCATGTAGCTAAGGTTGGGCTTATGTGGGTCACTAGTAATGTGCTTTGGATTTTTTTGTTTTCATCGCATCCAAGATGATTGATGACTCTTTTCTCGATTAACCCCACCTTGTAAATCCTCTAAGTAAAGGCTTTATAGACTTCACTGTATGGCATCATCAATTTAACATAATCCAGCCCCCCAATGTGCTATATGAGAAATGATTGGCCCACTTCATGTAATAAGTTGGACAGCACTGCTCTAAGGGCATAGTTTCAGTCACCTGTGCCAACCAACTCACTTATCCTAAATGTACCATGTCTACACAGTGCTTTTCTACATATTTGTAAAGGTACCAACATGAAACAGGAAATCTGGAGCTGGAAACCCCTAACAGTATTAGAGCAGTAAATAGATGATGGTGAGTTCAGTCCTGGACCAAATACAATGCACACTATACACATCACTCTTATCAAAGCAACATACACTGGGAGAAAAATGATTTAATCACTACTGAGTGTCACTTTGATAAAGTAACTCACTGATGTTTCTTGAAATCAATCTCTCTGCTTCTTTCAAAATATAATATTATGATCAATGTGAAGATGCAAGCATATTGCTTCTAATCTATTCTAGTGCATGCTTGGAGTGGAGTTGGACTGTGTGCTGTTGTTGGAGACCAAGTTGGGTATAAGGTATTAGGAAATGTTTAATATATTGAGACATATAGAGGGGTTATATAACATTTTGTTAGAGAAAACAAACATTTAATCCAGGTCAATTTAGGACACTTTCTAATCTGATGCATTTTAAGTGACCTTGGGTACTTGTGACTGTGTAATGCAATCTAGATTGAATGTTAACTGGGTAATGTACTAAAGGGAATGAAATACTGTATTATGTGATTAATGAAAAGATTATGTGCAGATGAGGCCTTTTTGTATTATGCTGACAGAACAGAAATGAATGAGCTTCAGATGCAGTGCAAGGAGCCTAGGGCACGGGGAGCTATGCAATAGATGGCATGTTCATGAGAGCTACTTGTTGCAGTTTGACAAACTTGGATAGCAAAGCACTTGGCTCATGAAAGCTGGTTACGTAATACTACGTCAAAATGTATGTTGCTGCTTTTCCAGGGAAGGTTTTATAAAACCAGTAACACGATAAAAATTAGCATTTTTTACATTTGAAGTTTGTATCTGTTCATCCAGCCTTTACAAATAAACCATTGATTGGCACAAATTGTTCCATTTTATAAGAGAAAGGATTTTATTTTCTAGTTCTGTAGATAGACCTGAAAGACATTAAAACAACGTTAACTTACTGTTTAATATATGCTATGCAAATATGTGCCCTAAAGGCACTAGAACAGCTGGCCCCATGGCTACACAGCAGCTTGTTTATATAAACCATGATCGTCTTTTTGAAGCAAAAACACATTTTTATTCCAGTGAAGGAAAATAGTGCATTATATTGAAAAGCATATAGTGTTTTTTTCAGTATTTGGCAATACTGGGGCTTTCAAATTGTAAAGAAGAATCTACAGTATCTGCCCTCTTTTGGTTGTTCTTTCCCCAGAATTTAGACAGGAGAGAATATGACTTTGCCAGCCATTATTATCAAATAACTTCCCAAATCGTGGGAAGAATATCCTTTATTAATGCAACTCAAGAAATTTCTAAAATAGAAAATACTGAACCAATGCAGGATTGTATTGTATATTTTTCTTATACATAACAATAATACGTTTGTTCCAAAGGAAACAATAAATGCAAGGGTATGTAATGCTCAGTACCTGTGTTTATTTCCTTATCTGTGCCATGTTTCTTATAATGTATGCTCTTTACATTGTGGTGGCATCTAGGGATTGGGATGTTGTTTGGCTTCATATTATAATTTATGATGTTTTCTCTTTGATCTGTAAGGGAAAATCTTACTAACTCTGTATACTCCTTTACTGGATAATTTTGTGTTTTCATTCTGAGCACACAGTTTTTATTATCCTCAGTATGAGCCATCGCAGATTCATTTTTGTAGGATAGCCAGAGCATTGAAACTGTTTTATTTGTGAGACTGTGTTTCAAATAATTGCTCCTGCTGGATTGTGTTTATTAGCCAGTCTGCGCACATGCATTTTTGCCCAGCTACAGGCAGAGAATGAACTTGAACCGATATAGAATACAAACAGTAAGAACTAAAAACAGAAAACATATGAAAAAAAAGAACAAAAGCATTCACTGGGATACAGATTTCCTGATCACAAAATGTAAGAAAATTGAAGCATTTATAGAATGTGATGCTGGTCTATTTGCCTAAATTTGTTGGACTGCTTTAGTAGTCCAACAAATAGTAGAGTATTTTCCTGTGGAACGTCTCACTCTGTAAAACATTGTAATCTTTTTAGCTTGCATTATTATGCATTATTACCGTTTATGAAAAAAAATAAAGCTAAATGACAAATTAGCCCCTGCTATGCAGCCTTCTGAAATTCTGATTGCTTGTAGGTTTAGAATAAATACAAACGTTTGTTTACAACAAATATAAATGGGAACTAAACAACAGGACTTCCACTCTTCATACTCTTTGATAGTGTTGTTCACTTTTGTGTTGATTTTACAGTATCTAATTAAGCATGTTTGCTGGCCACTAATAATGTTATATGCAGCCCTTAAAGGAACAGGAACACCAAAAATGAAAGTTTGTTTTAAAGTAAATGAAATATAATGTACTGCTGTCCTGCACTGATAAAAGTCATTTGTTAAAGTAATGCTACTATAGTTTATATAAATAAGCTGCTGTGTAGCCATGGGGGCAGCCATTCAAGCTGGGAAAACAGAGAAAAAGCATAGGTTACATAGCAGATAACAGATAAAGCTCTGTAGAATTCAATAATGATTTATCTGTTATCTGCTATGTAACCTGTGTCTTTTCTCCTTTTTTCCAGCTTGAATGGCTGCCCCCATGGCTACACAGCAGCTTATTTATATAAACTATAGTATTGTTCCTGATACACACATGTTGTACCAGTGCAGGGCAACAGTACATTATATTGGAATTTCTTTTATACATTTTAATTTTTTTTGGTGTTACTGTTACTTTAAGTAATTGGGGACTGTAATTTTGGAGCGGAGCACTCATCTAAGGTTCCTCCTGGACATCCTGCTCTATGATCTAATACATGTATTTTCAGAAGAAAAAAAACACTTATTCCATTAAGATAAATCTCTCTTTAAGTGATGTACATGTAACCTCTGTTTCTATATTGTCTTAGAAGGTATACCATGGTTCTGTTATTTGAATAGGGATATGTAACAGTCTAATATAAGAACTCTAACTGTGCAATGTAATTGGTCCTTGCTAATTAAAAAATGTCCCGTTGAGTTCAGTGGAATGTTTTAAGATGTACTGTATAGAGTAAGACCTTATTGTGGGCTAGTCCTATTTAGTCCCAATACTCAATGCTTCATGTCTTCAATGATGAAATGATGATGAGATCCATGAAACAGAAAAACTTCTTATCTGCCTTAGCAACTAGGCAGCAAAATGGAAAGTCAGTACAAGAGGGTCTGAAAAGAAACCCGGAACAGTTATAAATAAGCATAATAAAAGAACTAAACCCTCACAGCTGAGCTGTTTTTTTACTTTCTGGGCTCAGGGAGCCTTACTGTTAGGCTAGACATTAGTGATCAGTGATTGCTTCACCAGACATGAATTTACAAGGAAATTCCACATTTTACTATTGGCGAATTATTCAAAAATTCACCACAACAAAAAATTTGGTGAGAAAAAAATGCCCATTGAGTTTAATGTATTTAGATGATAAGAAAAAATGTTTTCAAGTAAAAAAAGTCACCCATTGACTTCAATGCATTTTGCAAATTTTTCCCCTTTTCTCAAAATTTTCAGCAGTTTTGCAAATTTTGCGGCGAAGGGAAATAGAACAGATTCGCTCATCTACTAAAAATAGTCAAAGCCGTTATAGAAATAATTTAAAAACATAAAAATAATAAAAAAAACAGTTGAAAAGTTGCTTAGAATAGAACAACCCTATAAACCTGTGACAAAACTATTGTTATAAATGTCGTAAAAAGATGATTTTTTGTTTGAGATAAGTAACATCTATTATCTGGAATGCTCATGACCTGGGTTTTTTTGGATAAGAAATCTTTTTGTAATTAGGATCACAATACAGGTATGGGACCCATTATCCAAAATGCTCGGGACCTGAGGTTTTCTGGATAAGGGGTCTTTCCGTAACTCAGATCTCCTAATTAGTGATTAGCGAATCTGTCCCATTTCGCTTCGCCATAAAATTTACGAAACGGCAAAAAAATTTGCGGAATGGCAAAAAATTTGCAAAACGCATTTGTCGTGCAATTTTTTTGGCGTCTGCATCTTTTTTTTTGTCGCCCACACTTTTTTTGACGCGACCGCGACCATTGTTACACGACCACGCCCTTTTTTATGTGATCACACCCTTTTTTACGTGGTCGCGCCCATTTTGATGCAAAGGTGACCAATTTGACATGCAACAAATTTTTCCACTGCAAATTTTCACAGAAGTTTTGCAAAACAATTTGGCAATGGCGAAATGTGGAAGTTCGCTGCGAATCCGTGCCTGGCGAAAAAATTCGCTCATCACTACTCCTAACTTAAACCCAATAGGATTGTTTTCTCACCAATAAGGATTAATTATATCTTAGTTGGGATCAAGTACAAGGTGCTGTTTTATTATTGAAGAAAAAAAGGAAATCATTTTTAAAAATGTGAATTATTAGATTAAAATTGGGTCTATGGGAGATGGCCTTTCCGTAATTCGGAACTTTCTGGATAATGGGTTTCTGGATAAGAGGTCTGATACCTGACTTATAAGTCTGCTATAAGTTTCTGGATAAGTGATTGATTCCATACCTGTAGAAGAAAAAGGAAATACATTTAAACAATTTGATTTATTTGCTTAAAATGAACTCTATGGGAGATGGCCTTCTGGATATCAGGTTTTTGAATAAAGGTGGCCATACACACACCGATAATATCGTACGAAACCTCGTTTCGTACGATATTCGGTGCGTGTATGGTATGTCGGCGAGTCGACCGATATCGCAGGAAGCTGCTGATATCGGCCGACTCGCCGATCGGACCAGTTGGAAAATTTTAATTGGGCTGCATAGAAGGCACCTGACCAAAATCTCCCTTCAGCGCTGAATTGGCAGAAGGAGGTAGAAATCCTATTGTTTCTACCTCCTTACCTGCCGATTCAGCCCTGAATGGTGTGTGGCGGATCTGACCGATGGTCGCACGAAACATCGTCAGATCGCCACGTGTATGGCCAGCTTAAGGGATCCCACACCTGTACAAGGTACTGTTTTATTATTACAGAAAAAATCAAATATATTAAAAATATTTGAATTATTTTCTAAAATGGGCTTAATTTAAAACCCCAGTTAGTACAGGTATGTGGCCTGTTATTCAGAATGCTTGGGACACAGGGATTTTCAAATAAGTGATATTTCTGCAATTTGGATCACCATGTTCCACCATATAAGTAAACTTAAAGATCATGTTAACATATAAAACATATCAATAAACCCAATAAGATTGTTTAGCCTCCAATATGGATTTATTTAACTTACCTAGGATGAACTACAAGGCACTGTTTTCGTATTACAGAGAAGAAGGAAATCATTTTAAGAATTAGAAATATTTACTTAAAATTATGTCTATGAGAGAGCTTTCTGGATAATGGATCCCATACCTGTATTTTGAAAAATATTGTCACTTTGCAGTTAAATTGAGTATGGAAATATGAAGTACGGATTAAGAATTAAAAACGTGTTTAATTTGGTAAAACTGCCCCATGTATAACAGATAATACAAGATTCCAATCTTTAGAATTATTTACTTGAAATTGAGTCTATGAGAGATGACCTTTTTTAACTGGAAGCTTTCTGGATAAGGGGGGGGGATCTGAATAATGGATCCCATACCTATATAATGAAAAAATATGGTGTCACTTTGCAGTTAAATTGAGCATGAAAATATGAAGTCAGGTAAATATGAAGTTGGTAACCGTCCCCATGTATTACAGATAATACAAGATTGCCCTATAAAGTTCTTTCATATTCCATATATATACTTGCTTATCATTGCTTGTGTAAGTCAAAAGCCCAACCCCAAAATATATATGCAAATGCTAGTGCTTCTATATGTGTTGCTACTTTACAAGCACATTACAGAAAACATACATTTAAAATGATAATGATTAGCAAATACTATTATTATTGTTTATAGTGATATGTATTTTTTTTTTTTATCTCAAAGTGGTCAGTCTGTTAAGGTTCTCGTTATTAAGTACAATGCAATATGAAAGGAAAAGTATTTATTTTATTTTACAGTAATGTTTGTATTAATAAGATTTATTTTTAAAACGATATATGATTTTAAAATGTGTTGCTTCATCAGTAGTGATTCGTGAATCTTTCAAAAGATCCGCGAAATGGCGAAAAATTTGTGAAACGGCGAAAATGTCGTGCGGCAAAAAAAATTGTCGCCCGCGACTATTCTTTCATCGCCCGCGGCTATTATTTCATAGCCCGTGGCTATTATTTAGTTGCGTGGCTATTCTTTTGACGCCCGCAACTATTCTTTTTTGATGCCAGCGTCAATTTTTGGACGTGCGGCAAATTTTTCCGTGGTGAATGGCCAATGGCGAAACGCAGAAATTCGTCGCGAATCCATGCCTGGCGAAACATTTCGCCCATCACTATTCATCAGTGAAAGGGTTATAGGGTTGTAGGGTTTGGAAGCATAAACCTGTCAGTCTAGCCCAATTTACCCTACATAATGTACCATGCAGGTTTTCCAATACATACAGGTATATATATATATATATATATATATATATATATATATATATATTTAACTACAGGAGATAACCTATAATTTTTTTTGAACCCTTGAAGTGGCATGCTCATTATTAATATTGTACAAAATAGTTTGCACAAAACATATGCACAAATACAATGGAAATTACCCAAAGTGTTACTAATAGAGATGAGCATTTTTTTTTTGCCTGATTCAGATTTGTGGCAAAATTAGCATTTTTGCAGTAGTGAAATTTTCACTAATTTGTGATATAATTTTGGCATGCGTTTTGCACTACAAAAAATGCTCAATCCAATGTCTTGAAAAAACCCACCGGAAAAAAAACACCATTGACTCCATTGCATTTAATGCAAGAACAATCACCCATAGACCACAATGCATTTGGTGAATGAAAAAAATGTATTGAAAAAAATTCATCCATTGACTTGGCGAAACTGGGTGGAATTTTGCTATTTTGTGAATTTCTTTCCTTAGCAAAACAAGCCATTTTGCTTACCAAAAGAAAGTCAACTGGATTTATATACTAGGCTGTGACAGAGCTGGGTATGTGGGTAAGTGTACCAGGGCATAGCTAAGCATGGTTACAAAGCACTGGTGATCACCTCTGGTAGGTTGATTTCTCTGGACTCAGGCCTGGCAAGGCCACTAAGACTTGGGCATAGGCCAGCACAAATTTAGGGGTACATTGTAGGGTCTGGAAGCTTTATGTTTAGCCTTATTCATCCTGTGTGATCGTGGAGTTTTTATATAGAGTACATATATATATATATATTTTATTGAACTACAGGCAATGATCTATTATGATTCTATATTTTAATGAAGCATGAAGCCTAAATTTATTTTGACCCTTAATTTTTGAATTTTACAAAAATGTGGGGGGCTCCGTATAAATACTGTTACATCCAGTATTATGTTACATATGCACAAAATATAACGCAAATGACCAGATTTGTTATTATCTTTGCAGGGCTTTCAGTTAAGCATGTCTGACTGAGGCATGGACAAAAACCTCCATGTGATCACCCCACCCCCAAATTTGATATCTCTGGAATAGTTGTTATTTTTTCAATCTCTGATGTCAGAGAGTGCTTAATTTAAATTATATTAAACAGAATTGAATTAAAAAAAATCAGTTTCCCTCTGGCACTATTGTATTATATATTATTATGCATTCAAAAGTAAATGCCTTGGCAGGTCCAGGATTATTTTGAAGCAAAGGTCTTTCTGTAAGGTTTACAGCTGTTCTTTAACTTCTTATTCCCGAACCCATAATGAGTAAATCTATATGTTCTCACTGACACCAGCCAGACTCATATTGCTTATGTATTTATTTTTATCAACTTACAGATTGAGAAGAAGAGCACAGTATGTGGAATTAAACAAATGTTGAAACTCTGTATGTGTTGATGTCATTAATGTAATTTTCACTAGTGTACAATCCCAGAAATCATTTTTTACTGTCTTTAGCTGATATGTTTATTTTAAAGGGACACTGATGCTGGAATAAAAGTGGCAGTTTATGCCTGAAATGAATGCGCAATGTTGTGTAATGCAGTGAAGTTCTGAAAAAATGTGTTATTTCAATTCTGTATGCTTTATTCATAACATTGTGTTGTAGCATTGTGCATGTCTTGCAGTTTACTGCCTCTGCTTTTGTCATGCTGCATTACAGAATATAAGGAGCAGGTATCTCACAAGACACACAGCAAGATCAGTTGCCCTTTATTTTATGGATTTTTTCAACCAGCCATAATTTTTTTTCTGATTGGTAATAATAGTTGCCATAGTTACAATTCGTTTTCAGCACAGAAAATAATTGTCCATATGCAATTTTTATTGCGGACCAAGAATCTGGTCAGGTAATAGTGATAACTCCCACCCCACAGAGCAGAATGGTGTTCAACTAAAGCATTCAAACACATTTTGATGAATTGACACAAGAGTCAGCTTTGATAAATGTGTCAGTTCTTAAAAATTTTTCATCTAGAATGCCCAATTTAACCTATAATAAATCACCCCCTTATTGTCATTTACTTTACTGTCATCTGGAGGGGTCATTCTCTGATCAGAGAAAGGGAGGCATTATATTTCACTGCACTATTATCTGTGTTAATATTAAATATTTGATATGACAATATCCAATTTAATAGCAGCAAGACATTTTACTTTACCAAAAATATTTCTTCCTGATCTGTTTTTTTGTGGATGGTGTGGATTATTTTGTGATGAATGAGCTACATACTGACTTAAGTTCATTGCTGAATGTCTAATCATCAATATAATAATGAAGAAACCCCATGTATATTATATAAATCATGCTGTACTTTTTTCAGACCGGAACTAGTTGAATGTATGAAATACTCCTAATTTACAGCAGCAGAGTATTTTGCCCCTTCCATGAGTCACTGACCATGAATATACGTGAGGGGTCATTTAACTCTTCAAGTGCAGTGAGCAATGTTCTGTTTTTTCTCCACAATACAACATTTTTTTCCCAGAATCCTAGCATTATTGCAGTCACAAGGCAACATTGAGCCTGATGCATTTAAACTGTGCCCGGCATTGTGCAAAAGTCCACCTGGCATAATTTCTAATGTTTATCATGCTGATGACGTCTGTACCTGGTATTTCAGTATCACAAGTGCGCTGCCCCTATTGACGCTTTGTAACGTAAACCTGGAGCTATTGCCTGGTCAGGAGGGGGTGGTAGCTGTAGGGTTCCCCCGTAGAATGAAAGGCAGGAAGGACTGAGTGTGAGCAGTGGTGAGCGCAACTATACGGAAGTACAAAGAGTCCATATTAAAGCAAGTATCTTTAATGAATGAGATTTAACGTGCAACTCACTGTGGGGAAGAGTGATGAAGCACAACTGTGCGTGTCGTTAATGACGTTCAGTCGTAAATGACCCCTATGATTACCTACTATAGTGCTAATCCCCTCGTTGATGACTGTTCAAATAAAATATTTGAGCTATGCATAGATCATGACCTTATAACTAGGCACAAATGTATCTGTAGGATTAGCAGACATTTGGATTTTGATGATTTTTTTTTTTTAAGAGTCAGTTTGATTGAGAGCCTTTGTTATTACTATTACAAATTGTCCTTAATAACAACTGGTTTGGCGTCTTGATTTCCATAGAAATCTACAAGAAATTATATCGTTTTCACTGTTAATAGTTATTAAATTCATTATTTTCATGAAGACAGCTGAACTATTGGAATCAGATTTTTGGGGGGATGATACATTTCCTTAAATCATTCAGGATTGCTCAGAATCAAATCACAAATGTATTTTTTACGAGTCCATATTTCCAGTGCTAATAATGCTTGTTATAAGCTTTATTTGTACTGGGATTTAAAATGCTAGTTACCAGCAATGTATATGTGTACTGTATATATATGACAACTGTGAATGAGGCATCATAACTTAGAATGTAAGCTTTTTGCAATAGCAACACAGTTTGGCCCCCAATAATGATGAGCTCATAGTAATCTGGAGAGAAATAGGATTATACTAACAGGCAAATCCAATACTGAATACACAGTGGGGTAACAAGGGAAATGTGGTCCCAGAGCAAATTCCTCCTGCCTCTTTGGGGGCAGGCCTCCCAGCACAGTGGTACCCCCAAATTATTATATACTGATGCTGACATATTCTGCAAGATTATACATCATTCCTATCAGGCCCTGCCCCAGTGGAGTTTAAAATCTAACTTTCTATTACATTTACACACACTAGGGTCAGATTTAGGAACCCTAGAATTTACATCAACCCCAACCTTTACACCTCAGATCACCACTGGATCTTTAGTCTGAGGACCCCTATATACCCATATCACCGATGTGTCCCTGTTGTTGGCCACTTTATATTACAGTTACTTTTGAAGGGAAAGATTGAATCCTTTGTGCCCATGAAGTTCCTGTACCCCTGCGCACCTGCAGCCCCTGCAGATAGGTCCTTCCACCCCTATGAATACACTTTGCAGAACATAATAAAATCTACAAGAGTTTTCAAGAGGCAGTTATGTTCCTGATCCATGAAAAAGTTAATGAATAAAAACATTTTTGAAATTAAAGAAAAGATTAAAAAATAATTAAAGAAATAAATTAAACAGTAATTAACATGGCACAGTGGCCCCTAGGGAGATGCCCCTTCACCTGGTAATCAGTTGTAAGTGGTGCTTAGTGATGTCTCATGTGCTACATGACTCATTAAAATAAGTGTGTAATAATAAATGCACGTCATTATATTAGAATTCACTGCAAATATCCCCCCTGCAACCTTTTATTATTTTGCAAGCAATACTTGATACATACACTATAATATTTGGAAAAAACTTACTACGTATTGACTAGACCTTAAAGAAGAAAAACTGGCACATGTATGTCCACAAGTGCAGTGAGCATACTGCAATTTCAAGAGCAATTGACATATTTTCTTCCTAGAATGCAGTGTTCTTCCCAGATGGGGCAATGCTCTTGACACAATTGCACTGTGCCTACCACAATTGCATCAAATTCACCGAAATCAGGCGCAGTTTCTCCAAATATTTTCAAATTATGATGGGTATCATTTCCGGTGTTCAGTGAGTGACATGTCCACCTTATTCTTACAACGCAACTGAACTGTAGCGATTGACACAGGGCACTGAGGGAACCCTGGAGATACCACCTGGTCCAGAGGTGGCGGTAGCTTCTGGGTCCTACTGCATCAATAGGTGCAGAAGTGCTCAATTTGGAACAGAGGGCAGAAAAAAAAGAGTGGCATCACGCACAAATATATAGAAGTGCAAGTACCTTTAACGTAAGTGGCATTAGGCACAACTGGCTGCAGGGGAAATTGTACAAACTTGATTTGCACATTCAGATATACATGAGGCCTTGGATATGTGTTTTTTATTATTTAAACAATCAAAAAGTTTTTCTGCAGCCTTAAGGGCATGTTATTTCCAGACAACCTAAGCCCCAAGAATTCTGGATAATAGATCCAATGCCTGCGCAATTTTATGCTTCAATGGGTTTGTATAATTTTCTTGATACTGAACTGTGCAACAAACCAGGACACAAAACTGGATTCATGGAAATGGTCACATATGCAGTTCACTCTGCTTTAACAACTGCATTATTGCATTATTGCAGAGGCTGAGGTTTGCTTCTCCCAGAGAATTCAAGACTCATCTTGCTCTTCCCTCAGAGCACAGGTTGCCTGTACTGCCTGTTGCTCAAGTTATAGGCACCATGATTTAATAGGCAGCTGTATTTCAAATATTTAGTAGGGGGCACTAACTGTGCTCACATGTTATGGCCAGTAAAAAAGTATAGTTATCTAGAGCCAAGCTTCTGCATTTAAAGCAGATATTCTGTCATTAACATGGACAAGGGTATATCAGTACAGAGTTGGAAGTCAATCAGGCCAGTCTGTCTCAGGCAGAAAGATGCTTTCCTTTGCCTTCACTGTAAGGGCATTTACATCAAGAGTGCTTTGAGGGTTTAGATGCATTAAAGAAATTATTTCATTAGTTTTATCAGACTATGGATATTTATATTAGGCACAAAATTGTTCACTGTATTTGCACATACTTTATGGCATGCTAAAAATAAAAAAATATATATAATTGTATTATCCACAGGCATAGCCTGGAACCTAGTGAGCACACAGCTCTGGAGGGAAATCACAACTATTACCTTAGCAGGTAACAGAGAAGATCCTCCCCACTTAGGCACACGTTTTCTAATGCTTTGAAAAATGCTGCCAAATATTCTTTCTCTATGGGAAATGAGAAGTATTTGCAGGAAAGGCTGTGTTTTTGACTTGTGCAGTGACTGACTATGTAGGGGTAAGTGTCAGAGTGTATGAAGGATCTGGGGGATATAGCCTGCACCTGACTTGACGCTTGTCTTTTCCCATTGGTGACAAAAATAATCAGAAACCTATTATCCATTACTCAATTCTAACATCTTCTCTCTGGATCTATGATACAAGGATATGGGAAAAGAGCAGCTGTAAGAAATGTCCAAAAGTAGAGTTTTTTGAATCAGGCAGAGCAAGGAGTGGCACAAGGAGAATGATATGGTAAATGGTATGGTAAAAGTGTACCACAGAAACATTTCAGTTCTCAAGGCTTTAAGGAAGGGCCTAACTTTCTCCATATTCTTTTTTGACTATTATAAAATACTGGTTCTCATGTAAAGGTTAAACCTGTTTACTGTGCCGCTGGTTAAAATTTTTGAAGCAGTGTGCCACAATATGACACAATGGGAAAGGATGTGGAAATGTTCTGCTAAATATATCTTTTTAGATTTTTGGACGTATATCTCTATTAAGTTTTTATTAAACAACTATATATATATATATATAAATTTCATTTTAGTTATTTATCTCAAAGACTTTGGTAAAAGTTTCTCAACAATTTTCTCAACAATATTTGAAAAGCGAATCTCAATAAATAAAGAGAAACCTGGGGCCTGCCATAAAACACAGTGAATGTTGACCTTTATTATCAATAATTCTTGGACAAGGCTAGAAAAATTTGACTAATGAATATATTTCTTGAATGTGACTATATAATATTGCAGCAGTGGCTCAAATGATTTGTTTTCTGCAGGGGATTTTTTTCAGTTGCAATTAACGCTTCTAGTTCTCAGTTTGAAAGCTTTCATTGATCTTCAAGTTCTACTTTTAAATCTTCCAGTGCAACTTAATGAGCAATATAAGCAGTTTTCTTCTAAATTAGTTCTAAAAACTGCCAGTATTTGACATTTTCATTTTGACATATAAACCATGGTAATATTACCATTCAAGGACATGGTGCATTACTGTGTATCTACATGAAGATGATTTTGCTAAATATTTTAAATTCTAAAATATTAATTGCATTTAATGCACATTTTTATGGAAAAATAATTTAAATAAATATTTATAACATGTGGTATATAAAATGTTTAAGGGGGAGAATGAAATACCTAATTAATACACTAACACAACTACAGTACAATTATACTGCATATATGTTACTCTCCATACATGAGAGAGTGGCAAAGAGGTTACCAGGAAGTAACTGCAAAGTGTTTGTATGGTCATCTCTGGTTGTATGGGCTTCCTCTTGGTGCTCTGGTACCTCCCATGATCCAGAATCATTCCGGTACAGTAGGATAACTGATAACATTGACTTGTGTGTCTATGGTAGGCAATTAAACTGTAAATGGAATAGGTTGTGATTTAATTAGGGTTGCCACCTCTGCCAGCTTTCTTAGCCAGAAAGAAGGCGGGGGATGTCATGGGGGCAGGGAAGAGGTGGGGCCATGACATTGCAGGGCGGGCAGGGGACGGGGTCATGACATCATAGGGTGGGGTTATGATGCCGATCACAGCGTCAATGTTACTGAAAACCGGGCTATACAAGTCAAAACCAGACAGATGGCAACCCTAGATGAGATTGACTTAACATTCCTTATAAATTAAATAAAATGTTGGAACTTTCAAAATAATGTTTTATTGTCTAATTTTATTACTATTTATAATTATATTTTCTACTTTGCTTAGGCATATATGCCTGCTAAATTAAAAAAATTATGGGACAAGATGTACCATACTACCTGCAGCAAATAAGGCATTCCTTTCTGTGCCTCTGCAACTGCTTTGCTCATCCAATTGTTTTACAGAACAGAGCTTTCTCATAAGATTTACAACAGAATGCAATACGGCCCATATATCAACATTACATTTTCATTTTTGTGGTTTTAGAGTATTTGAAGTTTTTATTTTAATGCCAACTGATTTATTAAAATAGCCTTTAAAAAAAAAAAAAACGAAAAAGTGGGGAAAAAAGTGAAAACTTTATTTTTTCATGTTGAATGAAGGTGCACCTGAAGCATTTGAAAAGTTCTAATACCGCAAAGAAAAAGAAGATCTTCAAGTTCAACACAGTACAGCTGGCCTCAATAGCTTTATATGGTGCATTGTTTCTTTCCACATTTTCAGTTTTTAAAAATCACACTTTTTTTTATGAAAAATTCAACCTTTAGCACGAAAAATACCATAATCATGAAAAAGAATAAAATCAGTTAGTAAATGCCCCCATTGTGTTTTATTGTTAATCGGTCAGTGTGCAGAAGAATCAGGTGTTTTGGCCATGAAATTAGAGCGGGGAGTAATGCCACATAGAACTGCACAGGCACAGGAAGGAATGGATTTGACTCTTTCAGAGCCTGCAGTTTCATTGTATAACAACCCATAATGTTGCTTTATAAAAACTATTGACTATTGAGGTAAACTGAAACACTGAGCGTTTCCAAGCAACAAGTGCCTGTCACTTGATAGCATGAACCGCGTGCAGGTGATTTTCTTTAATAGCAAATGGGATTGGACAATATCAAGAGTGCTTTTCCACCTCCCATGGAGCTACAAAATACCTGCATGAAAATATGCTTACATTTGCTTGGAATAATTATGTTACAAAGATCAAAAATCTAAAATCTTGCAGAGGGCCTGAAAAAAGAAGGGGAAAACAATGCAATGATTTTACCTGTAATTTTATGAAAATAGAATATATATATATTTCTTTTTTGGGGAGGGGGTAAAAATGGTAAATATATATATATGTTTATAAGAAATTAAGCAGAATTACATTAGATATATGTTAAAAGAAAAAAATATGCAATTTACTATGCATTTACAATCAATAACAAGTGACCAGTGGAACATAATCTACATATTTCCAATAATGTAGTTCAAGGACTTTTTCTGATATATGATTTAATCAGCAAATATTTTTAAGGATTAAACACAGAAAATCCAGTTATACCACATAAAGCTTGTTTTAGTAAAATACTAATCCTATTTATAAATGTTCTTTAAGGACACAACCAACAGCTGGCAGGAAAATGTTTGTTTTCTTCCTATTTAAGATTATATAACAATTCAGCTGACTGGAAAAAAATATTGAAACCAAAATATTTAAATATATTTGAAGAATATACTGACAATAGATCTTAGATTACAGGAACATTACTGATGATTCACATTAGCTCTATGAGCATCGAGGTGGCCAAGCCGGCTGGGCTCCCTAGACTACTGGCCAGCCATCTTGCCTCTACAACCAGTGACATTGCTGGGGGTGTCGCGCAATGGTAAGCAGTGGCCAGGACAAGAGAGGGTGGACATGGGGTAGGTACCTGCCTGGTGTCCCCTCATTGGTTTGCCCTAGGCAGGTTACTTTTCTGCCTACCCCTAGTTCTAGCCCTTCATCATCATATATAGTCTTTTCCATGTTTGCCGGTACAAGAGACATTACTGTGAGTAGCAGGGTTGGGAATTATGTGATTGCCCCCCTGGCACATAACAGGGAAAACTTGATCTTAATATGTTCAGAGATTATAAAATTAGATATGTCCCATGTTTTTGCACAAAATCAGGACAATTAAATGTATAGGGGGGTAATTTGTAAAATTTGCACAGCGCATCATTTTTTCATAAATGGTTGTTTGCACGTGTTTTCCCCTAAACACTTACATTTTGCACAGTGCACAGTGAAATGTGAATTGCGCACAAAAATTTGCAGATGAGATTGCGATTTCTGTGCACGTTTATTATGCATGAATATAAAGTCGATTTTTATAAGTTCACAACTTGCTAAATCAGTTTAGCAAATATTTTTTCCGCCACTACGCGTTGCTGCGATCTCCCACAGTCGCCCAAAGTTTCCTCTGAAGACAACTTTGGAGGACTGCGGGAGATCACAGCGACGCGTATGCCATCCCACCGGTGATTTACATTCTAGCCGGTGGAATGGCATTGCGGGGAGATTAGTCGCCTGCGACAACAGAGATTTGTTGCGCCGCGACTATTCTCCCTGTGTGTCACTGCCCTAAAAATCCAAACCCCACCCCAAACTGTATGTTTCTTTCCCATGCGAAGCCTTCTCTTGCAGGTGCCCCACTACTTGTGCGAGTTGCAGTAGTAAGAAGTGTATCTATTTTCTTATCTGTTATCTGTTTATCTGTTTTTATCTGTTTTATTATGCTCTTTATGCTGTTTTATGTTGTTAACTCCCTCCAGGTGAGGGTGCCAGGCTGCATTGGTGTGAGCTTGGCCTCTTTCTATTTCTTTTCCTTACTGTGGATATTCACACTCACAGGTTTGCACCAAGAATTTCTTTTTGTGTTCACCTGCGGAGGGTTAATTTTTCTTGGGATTCCCCTGGAATGGAGTTACAATCTGTGATCCAGATTTCATTTTTCATCCCCATTTAGGGATGTTAGCTTGCTATGTCACAGTACGTATGACATGGAATTGGACAGGTTTAAAAAGAAATATCTTATCACACTTACCATGATTTTCCTTTCCTGGACCCATGTAATCAGATTCCCATACCTGTTTCATTATTTTTTAGAAGCTTGTCACTTGACACCCAATTGGAGGAAGGGTTTGGCTTTTAAAGATTTAAGTTGGGTCCTTCTGTTGGGAGAATTGGGGCAGGGTTATCCCCAGTAAGTATTTCATGGAAAAGTTGTCAAAGAAAAAAAAAATCATAGTAAGCATGGTACAATTTTCATTTCTTTTCTTTTGATAATATTATTGAATGGCCCAGTATTGGCACAATTGCTTGGTTGGGTCCTCGGTTTAATTTGTGAAAAAAAAGGCTCTGTGTTACCCTTTCATTTGATTTATTTTTTAAAAAAAATTAAATGGGATCCAGGGCAGAATAGGGTTAGGCAGAAAAGGCATGTGTGGAGGGTGCAACCCTTGGAGGAGCAAGGCACGTGCCTCTTCTGTCTGCCTACCCATAGTTAATTGCTGCTTACAATTTTAGTGGGGTGTCTATGCTTCTAATTACTCTGCCTGTCATGTCTCCAGCACAGCTTCCATCATTTTTGCTGTTTATTGTACTCATTAGCAGTGAACTCCCTCTGCTGACTGTTTGCTGCAAATGCAAGTATTAATTTCCTGTGTGACCTATAACCTATGGAACCACCATACTTCCTGCCATGTGACGTTTGCAATGCCTTGTGGGAGTACAGACTCCATTTTATAGATCATGCTGTACAAGAAGCACACACTCTCCATCTTCTCCCCATGGTAGCATCGCTGGTAAGGATTATGGTCATAAACCCTGGACTGAGCCACTATTAAAAAGCTGCCAGCTCCTCAGAAACACTGTGGCATATAATCAGATCCAGAAATGTTTGTATGTTGCAGTTGTTTTGTGTTAGTGTATTCCCAATATACTCATTGTGCTTTATCTCCTTTGTATTACAGTTTTACCACATTTATTTCCACAATCACCCAGTAAAGTTCTACAGATTTACCCTTTGTCTCTTTATTGGAGTGTGGGAAGGTTTAGCTGTATGTCAAGCTACATACTACCTCAGGGTAACACGTGGTGAGGACAGAACAGTAAAACAGCGGCTATCCAGTGGGTAGAGCAGTTCAGAGGCTTCACTGCAGGCTATAAAACAAGTGCAGCAAGAAAGCAGCTACACAAGTGCAGTGCACCCCCACTAAACTGCATAAGACATAGTGAATACACTGAGACCTGCTATTTTGCAGCTACCTGCATTCAACTATACAGCTGTCCCTGCAAGGGCAAATACCCCGCAACAGCATAATGTCCCAGAAACGGACACCTTCACTTACAACCAGGTCCCAGGTTTCTGGTTCCTCCCAGCGCTCATCTGTTATTAATGCTGCCGCCATTGCCCGCGCAAAAGCAGAAGCAGCCAAGGCCCGCGCCTCCTTTGCAGAAAAAGAGATGAAGGCAAAAGTGGAATGGGCACGCCTGGAAGTAGAGAGGAAGGTAGAGGCCGAACGACAGGAAGCAGGGCGGAAAATAGAAAGTAGCCGCCTAGAAGCATTCCTAGAGAAGCTCAATATAGAGAAGGAAGCTGCAGCAGCCATAGCTGAAGCGGAAGCTCTAGAGGCAATCATATACCCTGACAGTGAAAGACACAGCAGGATGCCAGATCTGGAGACCGAAGCCCAAGATCCGCTACAGCGCACGTCTGAGTATGTCCACCGGCACTCCAAACAAGGTATGGATTGTCTTTCAGCACAAGAACCAGACCAAGACCGCTACGCGACTCAACAAGTCAGCGGCAAGTCGCAGATTCACCAAACAGACAACGCGGAGCAAAGTGATCCTGCCTACGGAACCTACGCCAACCAAGCGCCTAAATCTATGGGTAACCCTCCAGCTGCCTCCTCTGCTATGTTAAAGCGGTATGTCACAAATCAGCCTAAAGGAGAGCCTCCAGACAGGTATGATTACACTACACCCCTTCATTATTACACTGGTCCACCTACCTACCCTGGTGCCAACCAGGCCACAATGGACTTTGCCAAGTTCTTTGCCCGGCGTGAGCTAATCACCAAAGGACTTGTAAAGTATAATGACCGCCCAGAAGGCTTCAGGGCCTGGCGATCTTCCTTTCAAAACACTATCAGAGACTTAGACCTATCATACAGTGAGGAGATAGACCTCCTTATCAAATACTTAGGCACTGAGTCTGCAGAGCATGCCAAAAGGATCAGGGTGATCAACATAAACCACCCACAGACTGGCCTCAAAATGATTTGGCACAGACTTAATGAGTGTTATGGCTCAGCAGAGGTAGTAGAGAATGCACTCTTCAAAAGAATTGATGATTTCCCTAAAATATCTAATAAAGGTTACCAAAAACTTAGGGAACTAAGTGACTTGTTAATGGAACTTCAGGTTGCTAAAGCTGAAGGGGACTTACCGGGACTTGCATTCCTTGATACAGCCAGAGGTGTCAACCCCATTGTGCAAAAGTTACCTTACAACTTGCAGGAGCGCTGGATGACACACGGGTCAAAGTACAAAGAAATGCACAACGTTCCTTTTCCTCCATTCACTGTGCTTGTAGACTTTGTATACCAACAAGCCAAGATGAGAAATGACCCCAGTTTTGATCTTAGTCTGCCACATACAACTCCCTTAGCGCTTAATGCTCGCAAAGCAGCAGTAACAGTTCACAAAACTAATGCTTCCTTTTCAGATTCTTCCCACAGATCCGCTGGTTCTACGCGTGAAGAGACAAAGAGCAGAGACCCTGGTAAGCAGTGCCCCCTGCATCAAAAGCCTCATCCTCTCTTGAAATGCAGAGCCTTCAGGGAGAAGTCCATAGAGGACCGCAAAACCTTCCTAAAGGAGAACAACATCTGTTACAAGTGCTGCTCATCAACAGCTCACCTCGCTAAGGACTGTAAGGTCAGTGTAAAATGCACAGAATGTGACAGCACACATCACAACACAGCTCTACACCCTGGGCCAGCCCCGTGGGTTTTACCTCACAACAATGGTGCCAGCAAGCATGGCGGGGAGGAAGGTAACACTGCTACAGCCACACCAGAGGTCAGTTCACAATGCACAGAAGTTTGTAAAGGAGCAACGGGTGGCAAATCCTGCTCTAAAATCTGCCTTGTCAGAGTCTATCCAACAGGCCATAAAGACAGAGCAGTTAAACTTTATGCAATCCTGGATGACCAGAGCAACAGATCTCTAGCCTGCCCAGCCTTCTTTGACACATTCAATATCAAAGGCCCAAGCACTCCTTACTCCCTAAAAACTTGTGCAGGAATCACCGAGACAACAGGGAGAAGGACATCCGGTTACCAGGTAGAGTCCATAGATGGACAGGTACAATTATCTTTACCAACCATAATTGAGTGCAACAGAATTCCTGACAATAGATCCGAAATCCCTACACCAGATGTAGCACAGCACCACGTGCACTTAAAACCTATAATGCACCTAATCCCTAAGCTTGACCCCAAGGCCCAGATACTGCTTCTCCTTGGGAGGGATATCTTACAGGTCCATAAAGCAAGGGACCAGATTAATGGTCCAAACAATGCTCCTTACGCACAGAAGTTAGACCTAGGATGGGTCATAATAGGAGACGTCTGTCTTGGATGTGTGCACAAACCAGCTTATGTAAACAGCTTGCTCACAAACACACTAGAAAATGGACGTCCCTCCATCTTCCAACCATGTCACAATAGCTTCCTCATAAAAGAAAGGCCTTTCAACACAAACCTGGCTCACTCTCTCTTAAACCCTTTTGATGACAAAAATGCTTATGACAGTGATCAAGATCATCTAGGGTGCACAGTATTTCATAGATCAAATGAGGATAATCAGATAGCAATGTCTATTGAGGATAAACTCTTCTTAGAAATAATGGAGCAGGGGCTAGTCAAAAATGATGCCAACAGTTGGGTAGCACCTCTACCCTTTAGACCTCGGAGGCAACGCCTACCTAACAACAGAGAGGAGGCCCTAAAACGCTTCAATTCTCTCAAGCGCAGCTTTCAAAAGAAACCAGAGATGAAAAGCCACTTCTTTACCTTCATGGAGAAAATATTTGAGAACAGTCATGCAGAGGTAGCTCCCACCCTCACTGACACTGAGGAATGCTGGTACCTACCAATATTCGGAGTATACCATCCAAAGAAACCAGGGCAGATTAGAGTGGTTTTTGATTCCAGTTCTAAGTTCAAAGGTGTCTCCCTAAATGATGTCCTCCTAACAGGCCCTGACCTCAATAATAAACTTCTGGGAGTACTCCTTCGTTTTCGCAAAGACTCTATTGCATTTATTGCTGACATTCAACAAATGTTCCACTGTTTTCTTGTAAGAGAGAAAGACAGACATTTCCTGAGATTCTTCTGGTACAGAGACAATGATCCTTCCAAAGACATCACAGAGTATTGGATGAGGGTACACATCTTCGGCAACAGCCCTTCCCCTGCAGTTGCAATCTACGGGCTCAGACGCTCTGCTCAGGAAAGTGAGGTGGAGTATGGGTCAGATGTCAAGCAATTAGTTGAAAAGGACTTTTATGTAGATGACTGCTTAAAATCCTTACCCTCAAGTAAAGCTGCAATCTGTCTTCTCAAAAGGGCACAGGAAGCTCTTGCTTGCTCAAACCTTAGGCTTCACAAAATAGCTTCCAACAGCAAAGAAGTAATGCAAGCCTTCCCTTCTCAGGACAATTCAAATGACCTAAGGGACTTAGACTTAGGAGCTGACTCTTTACCTGTTCAACGGAGCCTTGGACTTCTGTGGGACTTACAGTCTGATACCTTTGCCTTCCAAGTAAATGAGGAGGAAAAACCCTTCACTCGCAGAGGTGTCCTGTCCACAATAAATAGCCTATATGATCCATTAGGATTTGCTGCTCCTGTCACTATACAAGGTAAAGCACTTTTAAGAGACTTAACAATGGAAACATCTGACTGGGATGCTCCACTGGCACCCGATAAAAAGAATATGTGGGCAGAGTGGAGAAGTTCTTTGACAACTCTTTCCAGCCTTCAGGTAACACGCCCATATGCTTCAATACCTTCTACAGAAATACAAAGTCAAAAACTGTATGTTTTCTGTGATGCTTCTGTTAAAGCCATAGCTGCTGTCGCCTACATTAGAACCGTGGATGTCTATGGACAATGTCACATTGGGTTTGTTATGGGCAAAGCAAAACTTGCACCAATTCCAGAGCATACCATTCCCAGATTGGAACTCTGTGCTGCTGTTCTAGCTGTGGAGCTAGCCGAACTTATCACAGCTGAGATCGGCATAGAGCTCAAAGAGACTGTGTTCTACACAGACAGCAAGGTAGTACTGGGCTATATCTACAATGAAACCAGAAGGTTTTATGTTTATGTCACCAACAGGGTACTCAGGATTAGGAGATCCACCTGTCCAGAACAGTGGCACTATGTACCTACAGACTACATCCCTGCAGACCATGCAACCAGAGCTGTCGCTGCAAGTCAACTTAAAAGCACATCTTGGCTCACAGGACCTGCATTCTTGTGTAGAACCGAACAAACTGATTCTGAGAACAAAACATTTGAGCTAGTGGATGCAAATTCAGATGCTGAAATCCGCCCCCAAGTGTCTACATGTCACACAATAATCACTAACAACCAACTTAAATCCAGCAGGTTTAACCCTTTTACTGCCAGCCATTTTGGTCAAAGCGGAACTTGTATTGCCAGACAGTTTTTGAACATTTTGCACTGTTTCACTTTAGGGGCCTTTCCTCGGGGGGACTTTTAGTTTACCAAGGAAAACAATATATCGTTTTTTTCAGAACAACCTAAGCTTTCAAAATATGGTAGAATTTTTGTGTAATTCCAATTCTGTAACAAGATATAGGCTTCTAAATGTCTAAAAATGCAAAAAAAATCAAATTTTCCATAATATAATCACACATACTAGAAACAAAAATTATTTTATGCACGAATATACAACTGATTTGGAAAGTCCCATGTCTCCTGAACGTGCCAATACCAAATATATATAGTTTTATGGAGATTTCTCACTTGTATAGGTCAAAAACTCCCAGCAGTACATTACCAAATTCCCAAAGCACTGCTCCAAAAAAACTGCATACTTTGGATTTCAAGGCCAAAATTCCACTAACAGAAGGTTTATCCCAGAAAATTGTACATTTTTGGAAGGAACAGATTCTGGGGAATACAGAATAGGCACAACTGTCTGTCTACTCCAAACTATCAAGTCGCAATGCTTTCCTAAAGTTATTGGTTTTTATCAAAATTTGTGATTTTTTTTAAAAATCGCTTCAAAGCTTCTAGTCTATAGTATCTTATCTCCTACAGGTCATAAAGTAACCAAATAAAACACCCTAAATATGAATGCCTGGGGTCCACTGAACAGTTTGATGCCCAATATGTATAGGTTTACCTAAGTATGTGGCATGTAGGGGCCCCAATGTGAACATACCCCATATGAACTGTCATTTCTGTCATTTCAGCTTCTGCAAAATCAACACATTTACATCATTATATGTGGGATGAAGCTAGTAAAAAGTACGCTCACCCCAGAAAGTCATATATTTTTGGAAAGTACACATTCCCCCGAATCTAAAATGGGTACCCATGTCTTTCTACTCCAAAGTACCAAGCCGCACAGCTTTTCTAAAGTTAGCAATTTTGATGACATTTCCAAAAATCCCCTCAAAGCTTCCACTTTGAAGCATCTTATCTCCCACAAAGCATTAGGTACCAAGATAAAACACCCTGAATTTGAACGCCAGGGGTCCACTGAACAGTTTGATGCCCAATATGTATAGGTTTACCTAAGTATGTGGCATGTAGGGGCCCCAATGTGAACATACCCCCATATGAACTGTCATTTCTGTCATTTCAGCTCCTGCAAAATCAACACATTTACATTATTATATGTGGGATAAAGCTACAAAAAAGTACGCTCACCCCAGAAAGTCATATATTTTTGGAAAGTACACATTCCCCCGAATCTAAAATGGGTACCCATGTCTTTCTACTCCAAAGTACCAAGCCGCACAGCTTTTCTAAAGTTAGCAATTTTGATGACATTTCCAAAAATCCCCTCAAAGCTTCCATTTTGAAGCATCTTATCTCCCACATAGCATTAGGTACCAAGATAAAACACCCTGAATTTGAACACCAGGGGTCCACTGAACAGTTTGATGCCCAATATGTATAGGTTTACCCAAGTATGTGGCATGTAGGGGCCCGAATGTGAACATACCCCCATATATACTGTCATTTCTGTCATTTCAGCTTCTGCAAAATCAACACATTTACATCATTATATGTGGGATAAAGCTAGTAAAAAGTATGCTCACCCCAGAAAGTCATATATTTTTGGAAAGTACACATTCCCCCGAATCTAAAATGGGTACCTATGTCTTTCTACTCCAAAGTACCAAGCCGCACAGCTTTTCTAAAGTTAGCAATTTTGATGACATTTCCAAAAATCCCCTCAAAGCTTCCATTTTGAAGCATCTTATCTCCCACATAGCATTAGGTACCAAGATAAAACACCCTGAATTTGAACACCAGGGGTCCACTGAACAGTTTGATGCCCAATATGTATAGGTTTACCTAAGTATGTGGCATGTAGGGGCCCCAATGTGAACATACCCCCATATGAACTGTCATTTCTGTCATTTCAGCTCCTGCAAAATCAACACATTTACATTATTATATGTGGGATAAAGCTACAAAAAAGTACGCTCACCCCAGAAAGTCATATATTTTTGGAAAGTACACATTCCCCCGAATCTAAAATGGGTACCTATGTCTTTCTACTCCAAAGTACCAAGCCGCACAGCTTTTCTAAAGTTAGCAATTTTGATGACATTTCCAAAAATCCCCTCAAAGCTTCCACTTTGAAGCATCTTATCTCCCACATAGCATTAGGTACCAAGATAAAACACCCTGAATTTGAACGCCAGGGGTCCACTGAACAGTTTGATGCCCAATATGTATAGGTTTACCTAAGTATGTGGCATGTAGGGGCCCCAATGTGAACATACCCCCATATGAACTGTCATTTCTGTCATTTCAGCTCCTGCAAAATCAACACATTTACATTATTATATGTGGGATAAAGCTACAAAAAAGTACGCTCACCCCAGAAAGTCATATATTTTTGGAAAGTACACATTCCCCCGAATCTAAAATGGGTACCCATGTCTTTCTACTCCAAAGTACCAAGCCGCACAGCTTTTCTAAAGTTAGCAATTTTGATGACATTTCCAAAAATCCCCTCAAAGCTTCCACTTTGAAGCATCTTATCTCCCACATAGCATTAGGTACCAAGATAAAACACCCTGAATTTGAACACCAGGGGTCCACTGAACAGTTTGATGCCCAATATGTATAGGTTTACCCAAGTATGTGGCATGTAGGGGCCCGAATGTGAACATACCCCCATATATACTGTCATTTCTGTCATTTCAGCTCCTGCAAAATCAACACATTTACATCATTATATGTGAGATAAAGCTACAAAAAAGTACGCTCACCCCAGAAAGCCATATATTTTTGGAAAGTACACATTCCCCCCGAATCTAAAATGGGTACCCATGTCTTTCTACTCCAAAGTACCAAGCCGCACAGCTTTTCTAAAGTTAGCAATTTTGATGACATTTCCAAAAATCCCCTCAAAGCTTCCACTTTGAAGCATCTTATCTCCCACATAGCATTAGGTACCAAGATAAAACACCCTGAATTTGAACGCCAGGGGTCCACTGAACAGTTTGATGCCCAATATGTATAGGTTTACCTAAGTATGTGGCATGTAGGGGCCCGAATGTGAACATACCCCCATATATACTGTCATTTCTGTCATTTCAGCTCCTGCAAAATCAACACATTTACATCATTATATGTGAGATAAAGCTACAAAAAAGTACGCTCACCCCAGAAAGCCATATATTTTTGGAAAGTACACATTCCCCCGAATCTAAAATGGGTACCCATGTCTTTCTACTCCAAAGTACCAAGCCGCACAGCTTTTCTAAAGTTAGCAATTTTGATGACATTTCCAAAAATCCCCTCAAAGCTTCCATTTTGAAGCATCTTATCTCCCACATAGCATTAGGTACCAAGATAAAACACCGTGAATTTGAACGCCAGGGGTCCACTGAACAGTTTGATGCCCAATATGTATAGGTTTACCTAAGTATGTGGCATGTAGGGGCCCCAATGTGAACATACCCCCATATATACTGTCATTTCTGTCATTTCAGCTCATGCAAAATCAACACATTTACATCATTATATGTGGGATAAAGCTACAAAAAAGTACGCTCACCCCAGAAAGTCATATATTTTTGGAAAGTACACATTCCCCCGAATCTAAAATGGGTACCCATGTCTTTCTACTCCAAAGTACCAAGCCGCACAGCTTTTCTAAAGTTAGCAATTTTGATGACATTTCCAAAAATCCCCTCAAAGCTTCCACTTTGCAGCATCTTATCTCCCACATAGCATTAGGTACCAAGATAAAACACCCTAAATTTGAACGCCAGGGGTCCACTGAACAGTTTGATGCCCAATATGTATAGGTTTACCTAAGTATGTGGCATGTAGGGGCCCCAATGGGAACATACCCCCATATGATCTATCATTTCAGCTTCTGCAAAATCAACACATTTACATCCTTTATGTGGGATAATGCTACAAAAAAAGTACATTCACCCCAGAAAGCCATATATTTTTGGAAAATACACATCCCCCCGAATCTATAATGGGTAAATATTTCTTATTGCTACAAAGTACCAAGCTGTAAAGCTTTCCTAAGTTTGCAGATTTATATGACATTTTCGAAAATCGCATAAAAATGTTGCAATTTGCCGCATTTATCTCTCACAATTTCTTGATAAAGATCAGATAAAGACAAATCACCCCAAAAAGGAACACCAGAGGTCTACTGAACAGTTTGATGCCCAATATGCATAGATATACCAAAGTACTGAACCCAAAATGAAAATAGCGCATAAGGATTTCTCGCCTGCCAGCTCAGCTTTTGCACACAGAGCCCCCTGTCAGTGTATTATGTGCCAAAACTTCCCCTAACCATACAGTGACCCCCACAAAACCATATATTTTTGGAAAGTACACATTCTGACAAATCCAACAAGGGTAAAGAGTCCTTTCTACACCAAAGTACCAATCTGCAGAGCTTTCCTAAAGTTATTGGTTTTTATGACATTTCAGAAAATCGCCTAAAAATGTTGCAATTTGTCGCATTTATCTCACACAATTTCTTGCGTACAAAGGCAAGTCACCCCAAATAGGAACACCAGAGGCCTACTGAACAGTTTGATGCCCAATATGCATAGATATACCAAAGTCTGCGGTATGTACTGAACCCTAAATGAAAATAGCGCATAAGGATTTCTCGCCTGCCAGCTCAGCTTTTGCACACAGAGCCCCCTGTCAGTGTATTATGTGCCAAAACTTCCCCTAACTATACAGATCCCCCACAAAACCATATATGTTTGGAAAGTACACATTCTGACAAATCCAACAAGGGTAAAGAGTCCTTTCTACACCAAAGTACCAATCTGCAGAGCTTTCCTAAAGTTATTGGTTTTTATGACATTTCAGAAAATCGCCTAAAAATGTTGCAATTTGTCGCATTTATCTCACACAATTTCTTGCGTACAAAGGCAAGTCACCCCAAATAGGAACACCAGAGGCCTACTGAACAGTTTGATGCCCAATATGCATAGATATACCAAAGTCTGCAGTATGTACTGAACCCTAAATGAAAATAGCGCATAAGGATTTCTCGCCTGCCAGCTCAGCTTTTGCACACAGAGCCCCCTGTCAGTGTATTATGTGCCAAAACTTCCCCTAACTATACAGAGACCCCCACAAAACCATATATTTTTGGAAAGTACACATTCTGACAAATCCAACAAAGGTAAAGAGTCCTTTCTACACCAAAGTACCAAGCCGCAAAGCTTTCCTAAAGTTATCGGTTTTTATGACATTTCAGAAAATCGCCTAAAAATGTTGCAATTTGCCGCATTTATCTCACACAATTTCTTGCGTACAAAGGCAAGTCACCCCAAATAGGAACACCAGAGGCCTACTGAACAGTTTGATGCCCAATATGCATAGATATACCAAAGTCTGCGGTATGTACTGAACCCTAAATGAAAATAGCGCATAAGGATTTCTCGCCTGCCAGCTCAGCTTTTGCACACAGAGCCCCCTGTCAGTGTATTATGTGCCAAAACTTCCCCTAACTATACAGATCCCCCACAAAACCATATATGTTTGGAAAGTACACATTCTGACAAATCCAACAAGGGTAAAGAGTCCTTTCTACACCAAAGTACCAATCTGCAGAGCTTTCCTAAAGTTATTGGTTTTTATGACATTTCAGAAAATCGCCTAAAAATGTTGCAATTTGTCGCATTTATCTCACACAATTTCTTGCGTACAAAGGCAAGTCACCCCAAATAGGAACACCAGAGGCCTACTGAACAGTTTGATGCCCAATATGCATAGATATACCAAAGTCTGCAGTATGTACTGAACCCTAAATGAAAATAGCGCATAAGGATTTCTCGCCTGCCAGCTCAGCTTTTGCACACAGAGCCCCCTGTCAGTGTATTATGTGCCAAAACTTCCCCTAACTATACAGAGACCCCCACAAAACCATATATTTTTGGAAAGTACACATTCTGACAAATCCAACAAAGGTAAAGAGTCCTTTCTACACCAAAGTACCAAGCCGCAAAGCTTTCCTAAAGTTATCGGTTTTTATGACATTTCAGAAAATCGCCTAAAAATGTTGCAATTTGCCGCATTTATCTCACACAATTTCTTGCGTACAAAGGCAAGTCACCCCAAATAGGAACACCAGAGGCCTACTGAACAGTTTGATGCCCAATATGCATAGATATACCAAAGTCTGCGGTATGTACTGAACCCTAAATGAAAATAGCGCATAAGGATTTCTCGCCTGCCAGCTCAGCTTTTGCACACAGAGCCCCCTGTCAGTGTATTATGTGCCAAAACTTCCCCTAACTATACAGATCCCCCACAAAACCATATATTTTTGGAAAGTACACATTCTGACAAATCCAACAAGGGTAAAGAGTCCTTTCTACACCAAAGTACCAATCTGCAGAGCTTTCCTAAAGTTATTGGTTTTTATGACATTTCAGAAAATTGCCTAAAAATGTTGCAATTTGTCACATTTATCTCACACAATTTCTTGCGTACAAAGGCAAATCACCCCCAATAGGAACACCAGAGGCCTACTGAACAGTTTGATGCCCAATATGCATAGATATACCAAAGTCTGCGGTATGTACTGAACCCTAAATGAAAATAGCGCATAAGGATTTCTCGCCTGCCAGCTCAGCTTTTGCACACAGAGCCCCCTGTCAGTGTATTATGTGCCAAAACTTCCCCTAACTATACAGATCCCCCACAAAACCATATATTTTTGGAAAGTACACATTCTGACAAATCCAACAAGGGTAAAGAGTCCTTTCTACACCAAAGTACCAATCTGCAGAGCTTTCCTAAAGTTATTGGTTTTTATGACATTTCAGAAAATTGCCTAAAAATGTTGCAATTTGTCGCATTTATCTCACACAATTTCTTGCGTACAAAGGCAAGTCACCCCAAATAGGAACACCAGAGGCCTACTGAACAGTTTGATGCCCAATATGCATAGATATACCAAAGTCTGCAGTATGTACTGAACCCTAAATGAAAATAGCGCATAAGGATTTCTCGCCTGCCAGCTCAGCTTTTGCACACAGAGCCCCCTGTCAGTGTATTATGTGCCAAAACTTCCCCTAACTATACAGAGACCCCCGCAAAACCATATATTTTTGGAAAGTACACATTCTGACAAATCCAACAAGGGTAAAGAGTCCTTTCTACACCAAAGTACCAAGCCGCAAAGCTTTCCTAAAGTTATCGGTTTTTATGAGATTTCAGAAAATCGCCTAAAAATGTTGCAATTTGCCGCATTTATCTCACACAATTTCTTGCGTACAAAGGCAAGTCACCCCAAATAGGAACACCAGAGGTCTACTGAACAGATTGATGCCCAATATGCATAGATATACCAAAGTCTGCGGTATGTACTGAACCCAAAATGAAAATAGCGCATAAGGATTTCTCGCCTGCCAGCTCAGCTTTTGCACACAGAGCCCCCTGTCAGTGTATTATGTGCAGTAACCCCCCCCCTAACTATACAGTGACCCCCACAAAACCATATATTTTTGGAAAGTACACATTCTGATGAATTCAAAATAGGTAAAGTTATTTTTGTACACCAAAGTTACACCTGGCAAAGCTACGCTAAAAACAGATCAGGAACACTTATATAGGGATAAAATGTGATAAAACCACAAAAATTGTGCAAATCAGTGAAACAACAAAATAAGTTACATGACAGTGTAATTAGTGGCCAGAATATCTGATCCAATAGTTACGCTGTCAAAATAAACAGTTTTTAGGTAAAAGAAAATAAAAACAAAGTGGTAAAATGAAAAAAAAAAAAAAAAAAAGCAAAACAAAAAAAAATCAAAGTGTTTGTGTATACATGTGTGTACATGTGTAAAAGTTGTGTGATAGTGTGTAAGTGTGTATATGAGTGTAAATAAGTGTATAAAAGTGTGAAAAATGAAAAAAATAAAAATAAAAATAAAAAAATAAAAAAATGCTAAAATGTGTGCTGTAAGTGTGTGTAAATGTATGTAAGTGTGTATAAATGTATGTAAATGTGTGTATAAGTGTGTAAAAGTGTGTAAATGCAATAAAAAAAAAGTCCTTACCTGTTCCTGAAGACCCGATCGCCTCCTTCCTCATTTGGGCCGGCGCTGGGGGAGAGGGAGGAAGCAGGAAGCAGCAGATGCGATGCGATCGCGTCTGCTGCTTCCTGGAGGGTCCTGCGAGCGATCGGCTCGCAGGACCCTGATGACAGCCTCCCTGGCACATTGCCCAGGGGGGCTGTCATTGTTAGAAGCCCTCTGCAGCGGCGGCACATGCCGCCGCTGCAGAGGGCAGTGCTTAAACGCCAACGACGTATGAGACACGTCGTTGGCGTTTAAGCCCTTTTACTGCCAGCACGTATGCCATACGTGCTTGGCAGTAAAAGAGTTAATAGGTTTTCAAGTTGGAAATCACTTGTCCAAGCTATCACCTGTCTGACCCACATAGCTCGCTCCTTCAAACATACCTCATCTAAAGATGTAAGTACCTGCAAAGGATGGCATCGCTGTAAAAATGTCTACACAGTAGAAGAACTCCAGCAAGCAAAGAATGTCATTCTTCACACTGTACAACACGAGATTTATTCTAAAGAGATCAACTGCATTACAGGAGGCAAACCTGTTCCTAAAGACAGTGCTTTGAGAAAACTTGACCCATTTCTTGATCAGAATGGCCTATTAAGAGTAGGAGGACGCCTCAAAAGCGCAGAAATAGAGTTTGGAGAGAAACATCCTCTGATCATTCCAGGTAACCATCACATTGCAACTTTGCTTGTATGTCACTATCATGCTGAAGTCAAACATCAGGGCCGACTATTTACAGAAGGAGCCTTAAGGACAGCTGGCTTGTGGATAGTTGGAGCAAAAAGATGTGTGAATAGTGCAATTTTCAAGTGCATCACTTGCTGTAAACTCCGTGGGAGGTTACAAACACAAAAGATGGCCAATCTTCCCACTGACAGACTTAGCCAAGACCCACCTTTCACCAGTGTTGGTCTAGATGTATTTGGTCCCTGGTCCGTTTCCACACGACACACTAGAGGAAACCATGCAAATAGCAACGCTGGGCAGTCATATTCACTTGTATGACCATCAGAGCAGTCCACATTGAGGTCATTGAATCAATGGACACTTCAAGTTTCATAAATGCCCTCAGACGTTTCATTGCAATACGAGGCCCTGTGAAACATATTCGCTCTGACAGGGGTACTAACTTTGTTGGGGCAGCCAAAGAACTGCAAATCTCATCGAACGTTAATGTCAAAGACGTGGAGAGATACCTAGCTAATCAGGACTGCTCCTGGACTTTCAACCCACCTCACTCTTCTCACATGGGAGGTGCCTGGGAAAGGATGATTGGCATAGCCCGGAGGATCCTCAACACCATCTTCTTACAAGTAGGAACTGCAAGGCTTACCCATGAGTCTTTAACCACCTTCATGGCTGAAGTCTCGGCTATTATAAATGCTAGACCCCTTACTTCTGTCTCAAACGACCCAGAAGATCCTTTCTTGCTTACACCTGCCACTCTACTTACTCAAAAGACTGTAACACTGAGTGCTCCTTCTGGGGAATTTACTAATAAAGACTTGTACAAGCGTCAGTGGAGACAAGTACAGTGTCTTGCAAATACCTTTTGGGACAGATGGAGAAAGCAATACATCTCTACTTTGCAGCCACGGAACAAATGGCAAACCGCCAAACCAAACCTTAAGCCTGGTGACGTTGTTCTTGTGAAAGACTGCCAGTCACAAAGAAATGAATGGCCTTTAGGTCTTGTTGCCAAAACATTTCCCAGTGAGGACGGAAGAGTCCGCAAAGTTGAAGTTAAAATCTCCAAACAGGGAGAAACCAAATTCTTCTTCAGACCAGTATCTGAACTAACCTTGTTGTTATCTCCTCAGGAATGAAATGGTGGCATCTATAGATACCAGACGGGGAGTGTCATGTCTCCAGCACAGCTTCCATCATTTTTGCTGTTTATTGTACTCATTAGCAGTGAACTCCCTCTGCTGACTGTTTGCTGCAAATGCAAGTATTAATTTCCTGTGTGACCTATAACCTATGGAACCACCATACTTCCTGCCATGTGACGTTTGCAATGCCTTGTGGGAGTACAGACTCCATTTTATAGATCATGCTGTACAAGAAGCACACACTCTCCATCTTCTCCCCATGGTAGCATCGCTGGTAAGGATTATGGTCATAAACCCTGGACTGAGCCACCATTAAAAAGCTGCCAGCTCCTCAGAGACACTGTGGCATATAATCAGATCCAGAAATGTTTGTATGTTGCAGTTGTTTTGTGTTAGTGTATTCCCCATATACTCATTGTGCTTTATCTCCTTTGTATTACAGTTTTACCACATTTATTTCCACAATCACCCAGTAAAGTTCTACAGATTTACCCTTTGTCTCTTTATTGGAGTGTGGGAAGGTTTAGCTGTATGTCAAGCTACATACTACCTCAGGGTAACACGTGGTGAGGACAGAACACTGCCAATACCCTGCCCCGGCGCGTGTGTGTGTGTAAGCATGCAGGGAGAGGGCTGCATCCAATCATCAGCTTACCTTGGGCATGCTTTCCTCTTGGTCCAGCTCTGGTGGGGTCACTGTGGCATCCAATCAAAGGATCCTGTAGAAATAACAGAACATGTGAACCATGTAGAGCCACATTGCCAAGTAAGACCTTTAAAAGAACTGTAAATTGTGGCAAAACAAATCCATCTATTGCTGACTTCATAATTTCAGTGAGTTTTTTATCTCACCTTTTTTTTTTATCAAAAACGCTTGGTACATTTTTTGGAAGTGACACATTCATCTATGAACACACATATACTGGGAAAAGTATTTAAAGTATGTAAAGAATGACTTAAATAATACAGCCTATTGTATTCACATTATGATCTATAATTGAGTCTTCATCATTTTTAGAATAAATATAAATCTTGTACAGTCAGTAAGACTTTTCACATTTGCACTCTGTGATTGTTAGGTTACAAACTGACATGACAAGGATTCAGGTTTCTAATGTGGTTTGTGTTGATGTTTTATCACCAATTTATAATGCTTTAAAAATTTTCTGTGAAGAAAGAGGGAAGTGAAGTGGTAATGGAGATGTTGTCAGTTTATTAAAATATCATTGAATTCCATCATTTCAATCGGATTATACAGTAGATCTGATGACATCTTCTCTTAGAAACAGACGTTTTTCATTTTCCTATAGGCAGAAATTGCTTGAAGCCAGGTCTGAGCTGGCAAAGTCATTTGTAATAATATTTTAGTTGGTGTGGATGCAGACCTTATGTTATAACTTTGCTGCTTTTTTGTAATTCCGGCAAATTCTCTCCTTTTAGCAATCGTTGCTGCAGATACGTCAGAGAATATTAAGATGCCTTTATAGGGATCCGGTAGTTGAGGGTTAACTTTAGAGAACTGCATGAGAGCCTCTTTTATGTGGAAGAAATGTATTCTTACTATACCATTTCTTGGTAATGATGCCAAGATACCTTTAGGTTTAGGGATCCTGTGAATTCTGTCCAGAATTAAATCTTGTTCTGATTTAGTTAGGCAGACTTGTTTCCATGAGTGCTTGAAAGTATGCGCATAGTGGATCTGGGAGCACCTCTTCCTGGATACCCCTTAGCCGCAGGTTATTACGGCATGATCTGTCCTCTAGGTCTGCCATTTTTGCTCTTAGCCTGTGGGGAAGTTTCTCTGGAGCGCCATCTTTGCTTTGCCGTGACCTACTCTCTGCTGCTGGAAAAAACTTGTTAGTTTTGCAGGGCTTCCTTTTTTCCTTGCTTTCCCCATCTGCTCACTTTTGTACGCAGTCACTGAGTTATAGACTGACAACTTCTAGGTTTCCACCTCTTTATGCCGCTTTTTTTGAGCCTGAGAGTACGGAGCTCTCTATCTGTGCGTCCCACTACATAGGCATCCAGGCCACGCCCCCTGTTTGCTGCTTTTTTTAAGGGAAAGTCCTAAATATGTATTATCCAAGTCTCCAACACAAAAAGAACAGGTTAGTGTTTTGTAAGAGCTTTATTAGCAGTAGCAGATAGAATGGGCAGGTCTAAACCTGGGCCAGCATCAGTAATCATGGGGCTCCATACTAGCAGGGCCCTCCCAAGAGGGATTCAATTACTGCCCCAACAGCCATTTGGGCCCCAATAAAATAAAAATGCCCTGTGTATGCAAAGCCATGTTCCTTATATACCTAGCTGTTCTTACATATCTGCTCTACAAAATGCTTTTGGATAATATTATTGAGTGGCCCAGTATTGGCACAATTGCTTGGTCGGGTCCTTGGTTTAATTTGTGAAAAAAAGGCTCTGTGTTACCCTTTTGTTTGATTTAGTTAAAAAAAAAACTAAATGGGGTCCAGGGCAGAATAGGGTTAGGCAGAAAAGGCATGTGTAGAGGGTGCAACCCTTGGAGGAGCAAGGCACGTGGCTCTTCTGTCTGCCTACCCATAGTTCATTGCTGCTTACAATTACAAAATGCTGCCTACTGCACTACTGCTCCTGGATGCCGCCCCCCGCTCCCAAGCGCTTACTTTCTGAGTGCAGGAGCGGGTCCGGGGGCGGTGAGATTGCTAGTGCAGAGAGCGCAATTGCGCTCTCTGCACTAGAAGAGCCAAATTTCCGGTTTAAAAAAAGGGAAATTCGGCTCTTAAAGTTACCAGGAGCAGCTTTTTGCCGCCCCTGGTAACTGGGGCGCTTCTGCAGCCTGAGGCGAGTTTCTCAACTCGCCTAATGGCAGAAGCGCCCCTGCCTCTCTGCCACAGGACCTCTGACTACAGTACACCCTGGTGGTAATCCTGGGTTTAACTGTTACTCTCAGGTCTGATACTGCTTTTCAGAACCTACAGTGTGGTCTTTTCTCCCCATGCAGCAGTTGAAACAAACATCCCTTAAACCATTTTGCAGTCTTCAGGTCCCACCTCCCTTTACCCCAAGCAACAGCACGATCAGATACCCTAACTCCTGACATCTCCACATATAGGAAATCTACAGAATTTAGTATAGCTAAACATCTGTTGGAAAATATATTGTTATTATTGCTTTAAGATGCCATCCTATATAATAGTTGTGTCTTGCATCATCCTTAATGTGATCTTTTATATAATCTTGAGTTGCTCACCTTGACCAAAGTCAGCAGCTGGCAGATATACCCTAGACACAACTGCAAACAATTTGCCAGAGCTAGCAGAGCAATCTGTCAGATTCCAAGGTTGAATTTGAGCCACAAGAGAACCAAATACTGTACATCAAGAATCAGTGCAATGGACTGGAAAACAATGTTAGGAGTAATGGGCAGGAGTAATGGGCACAAATGTTTTGTTGTTTCCTCTATTCAGAATTTAACCAAAATATCTCTTCATGGGGAAAGGAAGGATGAGAAGGTTAAACTCTATTGATGTTTTTTATACAACGGTTGGTATACAAAGGTTGGAATAAGTTGTAAACAACAGGGCCATAACTAGGGGTAGGCAGAAGAGACACCTGCCTAAGTGTGCCAGAAAGATACCTCTCCTGCCTACCCCTAGTCCATGCTCCCATTCCCCCACTGCTTGTCTTTGGGCAAGGGTGAGGTGGCTGGCCGGGCTGCCCAGGGTGCTTGGTCGCCTTGGCCCACCCCTGGTAGACAACATTAACTAGATGGGGTTATGTGATTGGGACGATACTATGGATTTTAGTAAATGGCTAAACCTTAGCAGGGAGCTGAAATATGTGTACTAATACAGTTGTATTCATTCAAGTGAGTAATGGTTGTCATTAGAATGGAGGGGCACCCCATGGACATGTAGCAGCAAGTTCAACAGTTGGGTAAGTTGTATATCTATCAATACAGCCATAATTGATCATCAGTTGTTTTTATCATGGGAACACCCATCCAAAAAAGTTATGGGGTGCCCTTTTAATTGATAGTATAAGTAAAGGATTTTTACAGAATCTTTTTTTTTCTTGTCATAATTTCTAATTACACAAATTAGAAATTCATTCATGATATAAACTATTGCACTTCATATAAAGTAAATTGACAGCATCTTCAGAAATTAAGTGGAGTCTATAGCAAAAGAGGAATATTATGCTGATAAAAAAATGTAAATGAGTTATCCTATAATGTAGCCCTAGCGATTTGCACGTATGACCTGCACTACACTGCTACCATCTAAACGACGTGCATATATTGACTTCTCTCTGTGGTAATTCATGTCATGTTTTAATATTCATCTTGAATTAATTCCCACATTTCCTTCCATTAATCACTTTTGTCAAGGTAACAAGGCATATGGTGCTATGGCCCATATGTTGAAGCAAAATGCTTGAGAGACCAGTAAAATGCTCACAACAGATAAATACAAACCTACTATTTATCACATAATATAATTTTACCCGTACAAGGCCTCAGACTCATTTTAGCAAATTTAAAAAATCCACGGCAGGCTCTTAATTGTAGTACTGTGATCACATTGACCATTGCATAAAGATTAGTGATGAGCAAGATTTTTAGATTTGTTGCGAAATTACGTATTTTGCATTGGCAAATTTTTTCACAAAAGTGCTGCAAAAATTTGCCGCAATGGAAATTTGCTGAGTGAGGAAAAGTGATGGTTTCATAAAAACAAGTTGCAGTTGCATCAAAAAAAAGTTGCCGGCATGCCAAAAAAGTCACGGTTGCCATATTTTGCAAATTTTTTGCCATTACATGAATTTTTCAGCAGTTTTTTGGCAAAACGAAACCGGACAGATTAGCTCATCACTAATATGCATGAATAGTCAGTAATACTGAACTAGCTTTCCACTGCTTTGTTATAAAAGCTACCATATTAATTAAATATATTAAGTATGATCCGTCTGTGTATTTCAGTATGTTAATGATCAGGCCCATAAGGTAATACATTCATATATATATATATATATATATATATATATATATATATTCAGATATTGTATATATTTGTAATTTCTGATTTGCGTTAATTGTGTGAAAATTTGCATCGTGGTCGTATGAAAATATCTTGGTACGATCCGAAATTTTTGTATCTGAACGATCGTAAACGGCGTGAAAAACTTTCTTTGATCCTTCGTTATTATGACTTTGATCCTTCTGTGCATGATTTTGGAAGCCTCCCATTGGGCTCAAGGCACTCTGCAGCTCCAACCTGGCCCAAGGAAAGTCTCCCATAGGGCTCAATGGCACTCTGCAGCTCCAACCCGGCCCAAGGAAAGTCTCCCATAGGGCTCAATGGCACTCTGCAGCTCCAACCTGGCCCAAGGAAAGTCTCCCATAGGGCTCAATGGCACTCTGCAGCTCCAACCTGGCCCAAGGAAAGTCTCCCATAGGGCTCAATGGCACTCTGCAGCTCCAACCCGGCCCAAGGAAAGTCTCCCATAGGGCTCAATGGCACTCTGCAGCTCCAACCTGGCCCAAGGAAAGTCTCCCATAGGGCTCAATGGCACTCTGCAGCTCCAACCTGGCCCAAGGAAAGTCTCCCATAGGGCTCAATGGCACTCTGCAGCTCCAACCTGGCCCAAGGAAAGTCTCCCATAGGGCTCAATGGTACTCTGCAGCTCCAACCTGGCCCAAGGAAAGTCACAATAACGAAACTTAAATGAATCTGAAACTTTTGTACTCGTTGCAACAAATACAATTTTGTTGCACAAATTGTCGCTAAATACGAAAAGGTTGTGTAAATTAACGAAAATATCACAGAAAATCACAAAATACGCAAAAAACATGGGCTGATAAAAGCCGCTGATGGTCTGCTGAGTTGGCAGTTTATCGGCCTGTGTATATTTGGTAGGTTTAAAAATCCCATCAGGATGAGGAGCGCATCAGCATGGTGATGCAGTCCTTATGCTTATAAACTGTATTCGATCAAAATGATTTTTAGTGCTGAGCGAATCTGTCCCGTTTCGCTTTGTCATAAAATTTGTGAGACGGCGAAAAATTCGCCAAATGCGCCCGTGGCTATTTTTCTTGTCGCCAGCACCCTTTTTTTGACGCAACTGCACCCAATTTGACGCGCGACAAAAATAGTTCCACACGACTAATTATTCCGCAGCGAATTTTCATGAAAGTTTCGCGAAACAATTCAGCAATGGCAACACGTGGAAATTCACTGCGAATCCATGCCTGGAGAAAAAATTCGCTCATCACTAGTGATTTTATCATTTGGCCTGAAGGGGTAGTGTCAAATGCTGGGTTAAAGAGAACATACTATAGATGCTAAGGATATTGGAAGAGAAACATGTTGATAGATGACAGATAGATGCTCTATTTAAATCATATATCCTACACACCTCTAAGTATATATTTCACAACAAGAATCATTATTAAAAGAATCCTGCAGGTTGGTAATGTACACCGCCAACATGTATTTTACTGTATCTCTGTTGAGTCTAACAACAGTTGTGCACATGTAATTGGTAGGGTTCAACTTGAAGACAAACAATGGGGTGGTGATTTCAAAATGTTCAGTTGCAAAACATCAAAGCAAGCTTTTTCAAAATAGCATTAAAAAGGTTTGTGACCCACATTTTAATAAAGCCTTTTTATTTTCAAGGAAAAGAATCATGAGTGATTCAATTATCTCTAGTTAAAATACCCATACAGAGCATTTAAGGGGACATATCACATATCAGACATAAAAAGCTGTATAATAAAAAACATAACATAAAAAACAAGTTCCTTTTTTATTAACACATCTATATCCATTGTAAAGGCATTTAAAAATCCCATCTGTTAATCATATATTGCCTGCCCGCCTCAATGCCTAAGGCATAGAGGCATTTCCCTTCAGCACTTCTTAGATGTCACTCCTCACTTTTCCCCTCCCTCCCAACCATCTCATTGTGGTCAGGTCGCCTTTAACTTGAGACTAAAGCTGGCCATTATATTTAAAGACCTTGCCAAGCAAGTGGATCCTTCCCCGATATGCCCACCTTGAGTTGGCTTAATTCAAATGTTTAGCACTAGGGCCAAACTATCGGATCTCAACAACTGGGATACAGGCCATAAGCAAGTGCTGCATCAACGAGCCAATGCAGCCATTGCACGGACAAAATTTTTAAACTTTGTACTATTGATATCTGCCTGATTTTTGGCCAGATATTGGTCAGGTAGGCCACATACACAGGCTGATAAAATACATAATTGGACTAAGGAAGCTGAATCGGCAGCTAAAATCTGTCCATGTATGGCTACCTTACGACATCGCAAACAGACTGGCTTGGCACAAGTTGCTATCCTGATCTATTTCTCTAGCCAATGGACAAATTACATTTCATCCTTAACCAATCAGTGAGGAATTTCTGCATTTAATGAATAAGGACAATAATGATAATTATTGGCTCTGGGAGCCATCCAGATGATATATCTTGAAATCACACTGAACCAGACTCTTCCAGAGAGGAAAGAGTGAAGCCATAGCTCTATTAGCAGTAGCTACCCTTAGTCACCCTTTACTTGTCTTGGATCACAGGTTATTTAATGTGGTACAACAAGGGTATGATAATCAGTCAGCATGCAAAGGGTTTATAGAGAACCTCCAACATTTGTACTATTTTGTGTGGGCTAATTGTTTAGTTTAAGCAAAAGAAAACAGCAAATATTCAAACTGAATTAACATTTTTAAACACTTCCTTGGAATGGTAAAAACATGTGAAAGTGTTCGTGCCCTCTTAGTAAAACCTGTTAGTCCTTTTATAAACAGTTATTCCAGCTATATATTATACACTTTTCAAGATGAAAGGCATGAAGCTAAAGCCGCACTGTCCTCGGATAATGACTATAAAACACATTTGCTAAAGCATATCAAGAAATAACAAAAAAATATCCTGACTCGGTATTACTTATGCACAAAGGCACAATTTATATGTGTTATTCTGAAAAAAAGCACTAAAGCTAAATTATTTCTGTTCCACTTACTACTCAGCTGAGCAAGATGATATACAAATAATATGAAAAAACATATTAAGAGTCTATAAAGATAACATCATTCTATTTAAAGATAACATCATTTTATGTAACCAGCACTTAAAACTGTAGTAAAATTATCTAAGGATCACATGGGCACAATGAATCTTTCACTCCTTGGTTAATGTTTAACTAGACTGTATTTTAAACACTCTGCATTTTCGAAGGCCTAAACATTAACAGTAATTATATTTTAATCACATATTTGCAAAGTCCTGAAAAGCAATTAGCGTGACAATTCATACATACTATTCATTACCGGCAAAGTATTAATGTACCTACAGTATGGATAAAAATAGACAATGCTAGTGATTATAATAAGCAGTAATGTTAATAGTTGGACACACACAAGAAATTAAACACCTGCAATAGTAATTAGAGTACAAATACAGCACTTTTTAAACAGCTAAAATAGTTTCCTGGAAGATATTGTGCTGGCAAATTTAATTTTATGCCATTTAACCCCATCATAGTCCAGTACTTGGTACCTATGTGTTAAGAAGGTTTAGGAAGCAGAGAAAACATTATGGATAGAGCCAAAGAGCCTTTTACAATGCAAATCATGCACTGAGAGCCTTTTTAAATAGAAGGAATTGAGCTCATAAATACTTAGTAAATACTACAGTGGAGCTCAGGACTGCACTTTCTAGCTCAACCCAAACTGCCTTACACTCCTTGAGTGTACTTTTACAGGAGCTACACCTAACAATATCTAATGTCTCATTCACAGCGCCTGTTCCCTCACCAAGGGCCGCCTACCCTGGGGGCCTTTCCTCACTGAGGCCTCAGTCTCTGACATCCAAAAACATCTACCCTGTTAGATGGAAGCCAAAAAAAGAGAGAACAGGGGGTCTCTCCTTTATAAATTCCAAGATGATACTGACACTTCCTGGCAAATTATAGTGCTGCCAGCATACACTCCCCCTTGCAACTCTATATTAGTTTGCTGGCCATAGCCAGGGAATGTCTAACCCATAAGGGAGTTCTAAGCCATGGGAAAAGTTAACCCTATGGACCCCTACATACCAATACCCGTAAAGAAGCTGCAACTGTCTTGTCTACTGCATATACAGTGCAGCTAGAGGTAACCTAAGTTGATATATCAGTGTTCTCCAGCTACATTGCTTGCCTAATTAAAGCGTGATGGTTCAAAATATTCTTTAAAGGGTGTGGTGTAGCTAGGGTTTTTTTTTGTTAAATAATACTGGCCTCATGGGCAGGAGGTGGGTGGTGACATCACTTGGGGGTGAGGTAATGACATAATGAGGTTGGGAAATAGGCAGGCAGTGAGAGGAAATAGTTGTGCTGAGCAGGGAAATGGGTGGGGCATAGGCAGGCATGACTTAAAAGGGGTGATCTGGCCTTTGCTATAACTAAGGCTTTTCTGACTCTGCCAGTCAAATACTGTCTGGTTGACAACTAGTGACGTGCAAGAAAACCTCGACCCCCACCCGACACCCCTATATTTAAAGACCCGCACATCTATAATTCACAAGCTGGAAGACAAAGCTGGCAGTGTTAGGTCGTGGGCAGGGAGGGCGAGCAGAAGAGCTCAACCTGAACCTGCCTGTGACCCAAAAGTGATGTCCCGAGGTCGGCCCGAACCCACCTGACCAGGGGGTAAACCCATGGGTCCCACGGGTACTGGGCCGGCCCGCACATAACTAGTGACAACCATAGAATCTGTCCTTATGTCCTGTCCACTGACCACATTAGGGGGACAATAACTGTTGCCTGCCACCAGCTTCAGAGAAACAAATATATGGCAGACTAGTTACATGAAGCTTGAAAAGCTGCAGGGAGTAGAACAAAAAAAAAAAAATGCACTCTTGTTTCACACTGCAGAATGAACAAATCTTTAAGTCAAATAGTTTATTTACTGTACATGATTAAAAGTCACCTTGGTTAAATACATTTTTTCTAAGCTTGGGTAAACTGTATTGTGAAACAAATGCCAGATGTTATAAAATATATTTGTTACAGAGTTATTTAAATTAGCGACAAATTAAGGAAGGATGTGTGTCAATATTAAACTGATATGTGTGATTTTCGGATTGCATTTCTTCCAGTAAGCCTGACTTGTGTTTGGTAATGCAATCATCCTACAGCTTCCTGAAAGTTCTTCCAAGGATCAGAGAAAGAGACAGAGAGAGGGAGTGACAAAGAGAGAGAAAAAGATCAGAGAATTACCATTGTAATAGGTGGGGTTTTGCTTAACAGTTCCCCACTTAAAGAGATACTGACACCAGAAATGAAACCATTTTTACATCTGTCATAACATTGTCTCTGCATGCTATTTATAATTTGGCCATAAAAGTATTTGTCCAAGCTTTTACATTCCCTATCTGATCACCCATGTTTCTCTATGAGGGAGCTGCCATATTTATCTAGCAGGAGGCCGTTAGCATTAGAAGCTCTAACTGACAGGCTGAGAAGGGACAGTCAGGCTGGAAAAACAGTCAGGTTTTGGGATTTCAAGTAACAATTACTTACAAAAGCAGCCCTATCAGTAAAAAATGATCAACACGACCTATAGGAAACTTTTTATGTAGATTGATATTTTAAAAAGTTGTTTTTTCGTGTCAGTATCACTTTAAAGGTTTACTCTGTTTAAGCTTTTTTCTTTTTAGTCTTTTTGGTATTGCTTCACGTTTGGTGGCCTGACTGGTGATAGAGAGTATTTAGCATTGTCGAGTCACTTAAAGGTTATGTCATGGTCGGACTGTGCCCTCTCCTGCTCAGGGGAGGGAGTTGGGTGGGTGGTGGGGGTCCCCAGGGGTGTGGGGTCACAGCAGGAGTCCCTTGGGGGGGTGCAGGCCCCTAAAATGTCAGCCCCGGAGGGCCCTGCACCCACCAGTCTAATCATGTGTATAAAAGAACAGTGAATCAAATCATTTCAGAGAATCATTTAGGAAATATTAAAAACAAAAGCAAACATTTTTACAATGTAATATTATTCATCAGTTAGTTATTATGTGGAATATTAATTGTGTATATTATATTGTATCATGTGTATTACTGAAATTCTCTGAATCTAATATTCATCATCAGTTAATTATTATTTGGAATATTAATTGTGTATTTTATATTATATCATGTGTATTACTGAAATTCTCTAAATCTAATAGTTATCATCAGTTAGATATTATCTGGAATATTATATTGTGTATATTACTGAGATTCTCTAAGCTGTTAAATATTTTGCTTTGCAATTCATTAAACAAATTATTTTATGCACAATCTTTTTTTCCATGGGTGGTTGAAGGCCACGGGTGTCCAAACATATTAAATAAATGCAAAGGAAAAATGTTTTGCATTGCACATAAATTTTCTGTTAGTGGCTTTTATTACATTCCTCCAATTCCCTTGATACATTTTCTCATAAAGAACTATTACACTGCTTGGTATCTCAGCAAGTGATTGTGATTGCCTAAGAAACTTGGAATGTGCATACTTTGTGCATGCTTTTTAGACAACATCCAATATGTACATATTTCTCAGTCTTAAATTGGTATGCTTAATCTGGTCTGGACTACAATCCAAAATAGACCCTACATCAACACAGATGCCCAAATCCTCCCTAAAGTCCCAATAAATAGTGACTGTCTATGGCATCTTACAGCAGCCCCTCTGGCATTTGCCACAGTCCACAGACAGTTTGGGCCTGCATTTAATTCATATACTTGGTGCAGGCTGCAAAGCCTCTGAAGATTTGAAGCTTTTAATACTTGTGTTTTCATCTCCTTGTCTTTTTTTACACTTGTTATTAGTACACTTGTTATTATATCTTACCTGGAAACCTGTTGTCCAGAAAGCTTACAAGAAGGCCATTTGTCTATAGATTCCATTCAAAACTAGTGATGAGCACATTTTTTCAGCAGGCATAAATTCACAGCAATATTACACATTTCTCCGTTGGCAAAAAGTTTGCCTAGAAAAAATGCCCATTGACTTGTATTCACTCCAATGTATTTGGAGTGATAAAAAATTGTCACGCAGTAGAAGTGAGAGATAAAAAACAGCCATCGACTGTAAGGCATTTGGAATGAGTAAAAGGTCGCACACATAAGGAAAAATTGTCTTACATGAGAAAAAATTGTCATAAGTAATATATTTGTTATTGACTTCAATGTATTTTGCACATTTTTTGCTGTTTTGTGAATCATTTAGCAAAGAAAAATGGGACAGATTCACTGATTACTATTCAAAACAACTGAATTCTTTCTATATCATAATATTGTAAGTTCAGTGTAGGGCAGATATTTAATTCAGCCCTGCCCCGTGCATTTTTGTAGCTATTGAGTTTTTTAACATCAAACAGCACACCATTATGATACAGTATTTATTTAATTGAAATAAGGTCTGATGATGGTATATTGAAATGAATGGACATGTTAGGATATTGTGAACCATCTAAGACCAATGTCTAGGCAAAGTTTGCTCTATGTGTATATAGTATATTGATCTGAATTATAGTCTGTTTAATGTTATATATTATTTACCTGTATCCACATAGCACCCTTGCTTTAATATTGATAAAATGAAGATCAATTAAGTGAGAAATATGCCACAAATAGAAGAAATAGAAGAGTTGTTAAAGCTTCAGTTTCTTTTGAAGCATTTTGGTCATTATTTTACAAAACCTTAAACAAGGTAGAACCCATGGTGTAAGTTAATGAGGAAGCCAATACAAAGTTCTTTTTAGAGTTTTGCACAGGAGGCGAAAAGCCCCCCATACTATTCCCCTAACTGTCTCTTGTGTGCGTTGCTTTCTTTTGCCATTGCCAAGCACTGATTCATGAAGCCTACTAATAGTTCAAGTCTTAAAAATATCCTGTAGGTAATGAGCCCTTTTGCAATTCTTACACAGCTGGTTTCAGAAACCATAAATAAACTCATTTCCACTAAAACCACAAATTAAAATGTAGAACAAAAACGAAAAGAACACCTTTAAGTATTTTAGGTTTTTATGTTTTTGTAAGAATATTCGTGGACAAACAAAATAACCAAAACCTCTTAAACCATGAATTAAATAAAAATTGTTACAATTTGCCTAGAACAACTCCTATTTACTTTTAAATGATCTCAACCGCTTTTAGATGGCATCATTTTATATTTTGTTGTGGTTTTGACACATAATATTTGAGAAATGTTGTTTTTTTTTTTTTACACAAAAAAAAATTAAGTTTAGAGCGAAAATAGGAATTGTGAAAAAAATCCTTAGGCGCAGATTTATCAAAGTGCGATTTTCGTACCTTTAAAAAGCACGATACAAAAAAAATCATTTAAAATACGATTTTTTTGTATTGTGCTTTTTAAAGTACGAAAAATTCGTATTTTCAAATACGAAAAAATCGTATCTTATCATATAATGGCCGAAAAGTACGATTTTTTCGTATCTAAATGATTGTAAAATGCAGGAAAACCTTTCTGACCTTGATCCTTCTGTGCAATATGATTTTGTCGCGCTTTTTGTCACAAAGTAAGAAAAAGTCGCGCTAGTGTACGAAAAAGTCACAGAAAATACCCTTTAAAAATAACCTTTAAAAATAAATTGTGTATTTTTTGAATTCGGACCTGTTGTACTTGAATTTGAATGTGAATGAACTTGCAATAAACCTGGAATTCTTGGTAAAATCATTACACTATGAGCACAATAATAATTAAAAAAAATGGCTATTTGTGTCAAAATGTTGTACTTTGCCCCTTGTGCTGTATTTGTACATGAGCTTGTAATCAGCATGTAGACTCTATTCTATTCATGTATATTATGCATTTATAACTCTGCAGTAATGTTTCCCTTATTTTAAAAATCCATATTTATTTGCACATAATATTATATATAATAAGCAAAATAAACAAGCTATTGTGTAAAAATGAGGCTAAGTTGCTGATTAAGTTCCCGAAAGCTGAATCAGAACAAGGAGGTTTACATCACTTCCTTTTGATTAAGAGGTGATATAAATCATTTCTTCTTGAAGGATATTTCCCATGTGTTGGTTTTAGTGAAAGAAGGAAACAGCCTTAACTGAAATGTGAGTATATCTATTTTGCCATTTTAAAAAAGATAACTTAGTTTGCCTATTTGCAATCTAATTATACATTAAATACATAGGGGTGTTATATTCAACTGCAAATACCAGCTGCTGCTGCAAACTTTTTTTCTTGGATTATACAGATTTCAGAAATCATAACAGGAAAAGGGAGAATTTTGCTCAGCATGTGATTTCCTCGTGATGTTTGTATCATCAAATATACACTGCTACACTGCTAAATGCTGCAGCAAAGTTCAAATCATTACGATTAAAAAAGAAAATGTGCTTTCCAATGAAACAATCTATTTACATGCATATATATAATTATTATATTAATAAGCATATGGGATTTTTTAATTATCATGGAATAATTGCAAAGTATGTCCATAATGAAGTCAAAATAAGGTTAAATTAACATTTAGGGGGCATTTACTAAGGCTCGCTTTTTTCCCTTCAGGTTTTTTACGCCAAAATACAATTTTGTCGCAGAAAATAAACACAGTTTGTTTTATGATTTTATATACAGTATGACAAACCCGTGAGCAATTCTGAAATCAAAAACAAATACAATGTAGCAAACCTGTTGAGTTCATGTAGAAGTCAATGGCAGATGTCACTTTTACAACTGCAAGATATTTATTTGCTTCATGGTTTTAGCGGTATTCAGGTTTTTTTTTACCCTGGCTTTTGTGCAACAATATGAAAAAGTCATGTTTTTTGTGCAAGAATACAAAAAAGTCACAGGTTTCACCTTTTTTGTGTTTTTTTCCTTTTAAGCTTTATCAGTTCAGATCTTTTGATAAATGACTGACATTCATGGAAATGAGTTTAGGTGGTTTTAAAAAAACTCTTAAACCATGAAAATCTTAATGCTAATAAACTTTGTGGCTACAAAAAAACAAGAAATATAATTAGAAAATGAATGTTTATGGCATTCTAATGTCAGGTAACATAAAGTTGTCCTTATAGTACTTAAAAATAGATTTAGTAATAGATTTCTCTTTCCATATTTAAACTTGCATTTGTGTTTCTAGAAACCGTTTAGGCCTGGGTGAGTAAAGCAGAGTCCAGTGTATGTGTTGCACTTTTTGTGCTAGTGATTTTCCATTAACAAAAGGTTATCATCCATAATTATTCTAATGTTTGGTAGGCATTTCTTTGAACCAATGTGCACAGATTTTCCTCCCGAATGTAAATTTAGAGCTGGAAAAAAACATGATCCTTTTGTCTAAACATAGTTTTCTGGCCTTAACATTGAAATAATTAATAGGTTGTACTTTTACATTTAAGTACAGCGTTGAATTTAATTATTGCTTTTGCCTTCATCAAAGAGTTGTGTGTCATTAGGTTTAAGATAAAATAACTAGTCTGCCATCTTTGTGGAAATTAATAATGACCAAATTAATATAATCAATGCTTTGTAACTCCCTCCTTTCTAGGACCAAAAAAGAAGGAGGGAAACAAACGGGAAAAAAGCAATGAAAAACTTTTTTCTATTTCAACAGCTTTGAAATATGTGTTGGCTATTGCTGAAGTACTGCTATACTACTAGTTAGTTAAAATGAGGCTGCATTCATGGCAGGTGTTTGGAGTGTGGGAGGAAGGGCTATCATCTCTGATGCCAAAAGGTTTTTTTTAATCCGTGTAGACACGTGCATGTCCTGACTCCTGTCTGCAAAGTCTGCACTCTTGGAAAAGTTCTTGTATCTTGACAGATGTATATATGCCCATAGGTCCCTATCACTTTTCTATAGCCAGGGTCGGATTTAAATATTGGGCACCCCTAGGACACTCAAAACCTCCGCCCTGCTGCTCACACACACACCAACCTACTGCTGCTACTGCAGTTTTATCAACTGCTGCAACTGGGGACTGGGTGGGCAAGAGATTCAACTGTTGAAATCTCCCACCTAGCTCCAAGTTCAGATGTGGCCAGCAGGCAGCATGCTGCCCCCAGATCTTTGCTGCCCTAGGCCCAGATCTTTTTGGCCTGCCCACAAATCCAGACCTGCCAATATCACAATTAAACTAGCATTAGGAGCAAATTAAGCTGCTTATATATTTTGAAAGGTGGGAGAAAACCTAGTTAAACATACTGTACAGAGAATGTACTCTCTCACTGTTTTTTCAGACACTGTTCAGGTCAAATTGAACTAAGATACCCTGTTGTTGCAAGACAATAATTCTAACTATAAAAGCCATATCAAAAGGGAGTGATTTTGAGTTGATTCTAATAAAAAATGATGAGTGAAACTGATGCCTAGGAAACCTGAGTACTACTTTTATCCCATGACAACCAAAGGTAGTCATTCAGATGTACCACACTCTAATACAGTGATTCCCAACCAGTGGTTTGTGAGCTCATCAACCCCTTTAAAGCTCCCAGTGGCCTCAAAGTAGGTTCTCATTTTTTAATTTCTGGCTTAGAGGCAAGTGTTGATTGCATAAAACCCAGTGTAAAGCCAAACAGAGCCTTCTATAGACTGCCAGTCCACATAGGGGCTACCAAATAGCCAAATATAGCTCTTATTTGCCCCCCCAGGGACTTTTTCCATGCTTATATTGCTCCCCAACACTTTTTCCATTTGAATGTGGCCCACGGTATAAAAGGTTGGGGATCCCTGCTCTAATACGTGCAGGTTTGCACAGTGGAAAAGGGTCATTTTGCTCTCCCTTCTTTCCATAACCTACCACAGTTGATCCCCAGTACTACCTTGTATGTTCTTAAGGTACCAGCAAAGGGTGGGTCATGTAACCTTTTCAATGCATGGGTTCATCAAACAGAGTAGAGTCTCAGTCACAACATCCAGATATTCATAGATATTACTGTGGAAAACAATATGTCTCATCCATTAATCACCTTTAATTTATAACAATGTGATTACTGATAGAGATATATCATGGGTCTCAAAATTTTTTACCCATGAGCAATATTTAAATATAAAAAAAAGTTGGGGAGCAACACAAGTGGGGAAAAAAGTTTCTTGGGGTGACCAAAAAAGGCTGTAATTGGTGTTGCATCTTTGGCCACTTGACATCTTTTTGCCAATCACTGATCAGATCCTGCCCTGTTGAACTCAGATGTCCACCTGCTCCTTTCCCCAGAAAACTGGAGAAAAGACATAAAATGATCAGAGACCCTGTTGTGCTACTGCATTTTATTAATGGCAGAAGGGTCTGGCAAAAGAGTCTACTGGAGGGGACAATTCTTATATAAATGGGTTAATTCCTTAACCCTAAATAAAGCACACAGTTTATTTGTATTATAATCTGTCAGTACAGGTATGGGATCCATTATATGGAAACCCATTATCCACAAAGTTCCAAATTACGGAAAGGCAATCTCCCATAGACTCCACTTCAATCAAATAATGCACATTTTTGATGATTTCCTTTTTCTCTGTAATAATAATATATTATTTTGTACTTGATCCGAGCTAAGACATAATTAATTCTTATTGGAGGCAAACCAGTTCTATTGGGTTTAATATTTAAATGATGTTTCAGTAGACAAGGTATGGAGACTCAAATTATGGAAAGACCCCTTATCCAGAAAACCCCAGGTCCTGAGCATTCTGGGTAACAGGTCCCATACCTGAACTTAAAGACAGATATCTACAGAATGGTATAATTAAGCAAAGCATCAATTTTTCAGGTATGTTGTTCAGTTATATCTCCTCAAGAAATTGATTTGAGTTTTGAGACCATCCTGTGATTAATTTTAACTACAACCAGATAGTCAAGATTGAAAGCTTGGACTGTGTAATGAATTGCTGTTACATTTACCTGTTAAACAAACAAGATCAGCCATAGCAGCAATCCAAATATACATCCACCACCTTATCTTTCTCAACTGTTTCTGCTTCCAAGCTCAGTAAGGCTAGGCGCCAGTAATCTTTTTATCATAAGCCTATATAATCCTCAGGTTGCCCATCAGATCTTGCCTCTGATTATTGACCTAACCTGTGGAGTTTCAGTTTGGATTGCCTTTTCCTGCTCCTTCTTGCATTCCAGCAGCAGTGGACCAAGAGAACCAGAAAGGTTTTATTATACCTGCAGTAACCTTTGGACTTGCAGTTAAATATTTTTTATCAAGTAAGGGTATCTTTAAGGGAGGTAATGCCATGACCTGTTGAGATCCAGATTCAAGGCTGTGTTGTGAATTGCAGGTGTATTTAACTGTTAAGCTCCTGGAGGCATTTTCAGCTTAGCGCTACTAGTACAGGTTTAGGGCCCATTATCCAGAATTATAGGAAACCATCTCCCATAGGTTCCATTATAAGGGAATAATTCAAATTTTAAAACAAATTCTGTAATAATTAACAGTACCTTGTACTTGATCTCAAATAAAATAGAATTAATCCTCATTGAAAGCAATTCATTATTTAAGGTTTATTTAATGTTTACATTATTTTTTAGTTGACTTAGAGTGAAGACACACAGAGCTAATAGTAACACCCTTTAAGATCACGGAAAGCCCTGAACATTTTGGATAACAGGTCCCATACCAGTAATCTTAATAGGAATCCTCTAACTCAGCTCTCTTAACTGTTTCCACTCCCAATCTTGGCCGGATGATAGCCCTCTAGACAACAAGGGCCTGTTAGTAACAAATTTATGTTATTTATTAACCATCAAAAAAACTGAACACAGTGGTGGGCCAAACACTTTGGGTGCCCAAGGCAATTGCCCACCCCCAAACACCCCTCTGCACACTCTCACTCAGTCGCTCTGCAACATCTGACTGTCAACTCCGAGAACCCCCCCTTTTTCAACGTGCCTGATAACTAAGCTCCTGGCTGCAAGAGTAACAGAAGAGCTGAAACTAGGGGTAGGCAGTCAGGAACAAGAAGTATGTAGTACCCCCAAACCTTTGCACCAAAGGCATCTACCTACCCCTATATCTGATCTTGGCACAGAGCAATGAAACTGGTACCAAAGTCCTGTAATTACAATGGAGTCCCAAAGCAATGCCTTTGCATGTCAATTAATATACTTCCCTATGTAATTTACAATGTAATTGTTTAGATTACTATCATTGTTTGCTGAGCAGTTTTGTCTCAGCAAAATAAATATGTATAGTAAAAATGAAGAATTTTTAAACATGCTTGTCCTTTTCCATTTTTTCTGAAAAACAACCCTGCCAAATTGTCTTCATATACTGAGAAACATAAGGACTTACACATGATGGAGTGTAAATTACAAGAGAAAAATCCATGACTGTCTTGGATGATTATTTTATTATTATTATTACCTGAGTAACCTCACTAGTTAATGAGAAATAAAAAATTCTAACTATGTTTATCCATTTATCTGAAGATTGAAGGGGTCAAAGTCCTAGTTTTTCAATATAAGTAATATAATAAATCCAGATAAATAGCAATATAAACTAGATTACAGTCTTATGACCTAAGGATTTTGAACATATTATTAATATACAGTTCTGCACTTTTGTCTTTTTTCAGCAAGCAGCGTTATTAAACATTACTTAGAAAGTAAACTAAAAGTTATTGGTAAAAGGCACTTATGAAGTGGGATTTTTAATAATTCTGCTCACAAAATGCTTTTGAAATGCCAGGGCAGTAGACATAGCCCGTTGTACTAAGCAATAAAAACTTCTAATAAAGTGGCTTGTCCCTTTTTATTAGAAATATTAACAATTATGTTTATTTTCTAAATCAAGTTACTATAAACAAGTTATACTCTCAAAGGGATGCAGCACTATGCTGAGTGAAAATTATAGTTCAGGCAATTGGCAGTAAAAGAACAAACTCACGCATAAACACTGGATAACTTGTTTTTCCACATAGGGTGCTACTGTAAATCGGAAACGTAGCTTGTGTGTAATTGACCTGCACAGAATCAGAAAAAAAAAACAGGCATTACAAACAAAAAGACTTGTGGAGCAATATAAAAAATGTAAATTTAACAGACTAAATTGTAAAAATGCTTGATTAAAATGAATGTTTCATGAAGAATAATACTGCATGGCATGGTATTCCCCTCAATTGTGTAATTGCTCAAAATTATACAAAATGATTAGTTATGAGCGAATCTGTCCTGTTTCCCTAAACTATGGGAAAAAGCTAAATAATTTTGAAACGCATGTGCCGCGCATCTTTTTTGACCTGCACAACTTTTTTTTATGCAAACATAACCTTTTTTACACAACTGCGCCTATTTTTAAACGACCACAAATTTTCACAGCAAAATTTTTGCTAATGGCGAAATGTGGAAATTCACTGCGAATCCCTGCCTGGCAAAAGAATTTGCTCATCACCAAAAGTGATCAATTGTGTTATTGCTCAAAATGAAAACATTCTGAAAATGAATGCCATGTTGCCAAATGTGAATTTGTATGCAGACATATCCTGACACATAGTCAGCCTGCTTAAAATATTGAAAAATGTTCTTTTATCGGTAGAGGAAGAGAGGAAGAAGTGAGGAAAGGAAGAGAGGAGGAAGCATAAAAATTTGCAGAACAGTCCTTATAAAGAGAATGAAGAAAATATTGTTCATATTCCTATAACAGATCCTATTCTTGTATGTGTATAACTTATCTTTATCTGTTAATAAAGCTGTAACCTTTACATCCCAAAGCAGAAGCTTTAATGCCTTCAAAAGGAGTTATAGTAACAAAAGGGGAAGGAACATTTCATGGGAGTTAAGGGGTTGGAAGTCTGCCTTCTTAACACTGCACAGTCAAGGATCTTGGAGCTGTCGTCCTGAATGTGGCAGAAATTCCAGGGTTCCCACAGCTGCATCAATAGGTGCAATGTATCGCAGTACAAAACTTTAGCCTTAACTTGCCCCCAATGAATAAATTGCATTTAATTTAACACATCTTTCTAATTTAACACAACATGTCTGCGATTACACTTCACACAACTGGGGGGGAAATGCTAAAATTGCTGCAATCACAAGCAACCTTTTCATTAAATAAATAAACAAGAATAATCTCAACTAGTGTGAGTGCAAGTGACTCGGTAACCATTTCTATGGCTATGTTATTGCCCTTATTAGTTATCCAATTGAGCAGCCAGTGACTCCCTTTTTAAAGAAAGGCCCTAAAAAAATGAAAACAAAAACATCAAAGCACAAGATAAAAGCAACTTGCATATATATGCATTAAAAATGATGTCTAAATTTGGCGACTTTTTCGTATTTTTTTGCGATTTTTTCGGCGTCTTTACGATTTTTGCGTAAAAACGCGAGTTTTTCGGCGTCTTTACGAAAGTTGCGCAAAGTCGTGATGTTTTCGTAGCGTTAACACTTAAAAGGCGCGACGTTTCGCGCAAGTTTTAACGCTACGAAAAAATTGCGACTTTGCGCAACTTTCGTAAAGACGCCGAAAAACTCGCGTTTTTACGCAAAAATCGTAAAGACGCCGAAAAACTTGCGTTTTTACGCAAAAATCGTAAAGACGCCGAAAAAATCGCAAAAGATACGAAAAAGTCGCAAAATTACCGATCATTACGAAAAAAACGCAATCGGACGCATTCGGCCCGTTCGTGGGTTAGTAAATGTGCCCCTATGTGTACAATATAACATATCTACTTCTATAATATCACCAGGCTTTGTGACAAGTTTGTTCTCACAGCCTTGTATCTTGCATGCTATTCAGGTTATGCTAAAGGAGTCTTAAATTTAGTTGGGTGTAGGTGGGTAATAATGATAATTTGCATGGGACACTTTAGTTGTGTTCTAGCGAAAAACCTCAGTGCTAGAGAATTTTCACACTGTTTCACCAGGCAAATTTTCATTTGGGGCAAAAAAGCAAAAAATCAGAGGTAAGTAAATCTGTCCCATGGTTATGTAACATATAGACCTTGCACTCTCCTCTGTTTGTCAGCATGTCCATATAATACCCCGTTGTATATCTGATCATTCATCCCTTTCTATCACATTAACATTAAACACCCCTTCTAATAAGCCATAGTGAATCCAGTCATACTGGTTAATTTTCCCAGAAGTCAGTAATGGCCTATCACAAGCAACAGATAAATATTGGCTACTTAATGAAAGACTGGGGCTCATTTATCAACACTGGGCAAATTTGCCCATGGGCAGTAACCCATAGCAACCAATCAGTGATCGTTTTTTTTCAGTCAGCTGCATTTAGACCAGTTAATGCAACAATTTGATTGGTTGCCATAGGTTACTGCCCATGGGCAAATGTGCCCAGCGTTAATAAATGGCCCACTGTCTCTATACAATGTAAGTGGAATACTGTGAAAGTGTACCTTAGAGCCTAGTTAAATCATAAAAGGATAGATGGCAAAAAAACATGCAGGGAAGAGGGATGGATTGAGGGGAGTCTTGCTGAGGCAGATATAAATTATACTGAACAGCCCTCCCCAAAGAATAAAGCAACTTGTCTCTCTAAATTGCAGGTAAAGCAGGAATATTTTCTCCAGCAGGCCAATAAGATTAATAAGATTAATATTGTCTACTCAAGACATAAGATTGCTTAATTTGGATAAAAGGACTGGGCACCTGCTGGCACTTATGTGCACTGCCATTCTTAATAATATCCTAACCCCTATGGACATGGTGTTGTTATATCTGCCTGGGAAGAATACAGTATTTCTATATAGCACTATACAGTACAGGTTTGGAACCTGGGGTTTTCTGGATAAGGGATTTGGCCCTTTATACCTTAAGGGGCCCATTCATTAAAGTCCGAATGAGTCCAAAAAATTAGTATTTTTTGCTAACTGTGCGTAATTTCCACAATATTTTCATTAAATGACACAACTTTTTCGTGCTTTGTGTCAATTCATGCGACAAAATCGTATTTGTCACAACAACTACAAAAGTTTTGGAATTCATTCAAGCTTCAGTATCGTGACTTTCCTTGGGCCAGGTTGGAGCTGCAGAGTGCCATTGAGTCCTATGGGAGACTTTCCTTGGGCCGGGTTGGAGCTGCAGAGTGCCATTGAGCCCTATGGGAGACTTTCCTTGGGCCGGGTTGGAGCTGCAGAGTGCCATTGAGTCCTATGGGAGACTTTCCTTGGGCCAGGTTGGAGCTGCAGAGTGCCATTGAGCCCTATGGGAGACTTTCCTTGGGCCGGGTTGGAGCTGCAGAGTGCCATTGAGTCCTATGGGAGACTTTCCTTGGGCCAGGTTGGAGCTGCAGAGTGCCATTGAGCCCTATGGGAGACTTTCCTTGGGCCGGGTTGGAGCTGCAGAGTGCCATTGAGTCCTATGGGAGACTTTCCTTGGGCCAGGTTGGAGCTGCAGAGTGCCATTGAGTCCTATGGGAGACTTTCCTTGGGCCAGGTTGGAGCTGCAGAGTGCCATTGAGCCCTATGGGAGACTTTCCTTGGGCCAGGTTGGAGCTGCAGAGTGCCATTGAGCCCTATGGGAGACTTTCCTTGGGCCAGGTTGGAGCTGCAGAGTGCCATTGAGCCCTATGGGAGACTTTCCTTGGGCCGGGTTGGAGCTGCAGAGTGCCATTGAGCCCTATGGGAGACTTTCCTTGGGCCGGGTTGGAGCTGCAGAGTGCCATTGAGTCCTATGGAAGGCTTCAAAAATCATGCATTGAAGGTTCAATGTCAGAAAGGTTTTCACACCATTTACGATTGTTTGGATATGAAAATTTTGTAAGTTTCAGATCGCACCACAATATTTTCGTACGACATGAATTTAGTGCAATTAATGCATATCAGAAATTATCGTGGTTAGTCTGAATTTTTTCCAATTGTGCTTTTAATTGGCAAAAATTATTTGATAAATGTGCCCCCTAATTAAAAATTATTTAAACATTAAATAAACCTGAGAGGATTGTTTTTCCACCAATAAGGATAAATTATGTCATAATTTGTATCAAGTACAAAACCTTATGACCTGTGTGTCTGTATTTGGTGAGCACCAGAAGAAGCACCATACAAAAAAGCCATGTGGATGCTTAGTTTTATTAGAATGCTGTATTTAGCATGAACACCTGAACAACTACTGAAAACCAAAGTCTGTGGATAAAACATTTGCTACCTTTGTAAAATAATCTCCATTAACGTTTAGCTTCTGCTTCAAATACCTTGCTTGTCACCAGTCCGATTGCTTATCATATATTCTATGTCATTTTTAAATGGAAAAGTGGCATGCACACTAGACTGATTACTCCCTCTGACAGAAACATCAATGGTCAATGAGTTACTATGTCTGTTTGACACTAGTTAATATACTCCAGTTAGATAGTAGGTAATAGTTCCAGTTCAGTTCCTTTAAACAACAATCATTACATTGGATCAGGTGTCCCACTAGAATGTTTGTTTTACTATGTGATAGCTCTGGAGTACTTATCTCTGAAGTCACACCTATGTGACTGTATTCTCTGCCAATGTAGATGCCAAATGGAAGGGAAAATAGATCATGATGTGCCCCATTCATTTTTCTTGGAAAAATGTCCCAGACTAAGGATATGGGAAATAGTCACCGGTCTTTTAATTGGAACATTCTGGGTGAATGCAACACACATTCGATTCTGCCTGAAAACATGCACAGTAACATTATCAGCTTTGATGCCAGATATTGTCACTGAAAAAAAAGAAGTAAGCAAGATTTCTTTCAACTAATATTAGCAGAATAGCTAAACAGACATGTAGGATCATTGGACTACACTTTCCATACACCATGATGAACATTATGTCTCAGCATATCTCTGTTGTCAAACAGATAACAGAACATGGATTCGAAAGACTCCAGCAACGGAGCTGCATCCAAAACTAATATTAGCATTTTTTAGATTATCTGGTTTTTGAACCAATGTAACAAGACGAATGCATAGGTCAGGAAGATAAGGAGAGATTACCACACAAATGACTCTAAAGGTCAATAATAGACTAATACAATGCTCATTCCTTATTTTAAAATGAATTATATGCATTTGAATTACACTTTTGTTCTTGTAAATGTTAGAAATTATAATTATAGAATATACGCAAGGTTATCTAATGTTGTTTTGTGTGAACAAAAGTATTCATTTTAGAAGTACCTAGTGTGTTGTATATTTATACTGAGGTTTCCTGGTAAAACAGACTGCAGTGACTTGTTTTCAATGAGAATGTGGCCTCTCCCACTAAGTCTGTTGATAAGCTACAAATGTGTGTGCTTCTGCACTCTTCAGTCTCTGTCCCTGTCAGGAGGAGAGGTTTCCAGCTCAGTGTCTCTGGCCCTTTCAGGAGGTGAGACAGCCACACACATCAGGTTTTAGAGCATTAAAGAAGCCAAATTTGTTCAGGCACCACTGTTTGTAGGTATCCCAGAGATGCATGCACAAATGTGGCTTTATTAATGCTCTAAACTAAACCCTGATGTGCTTGACTGTCACGTTGGTTTAAGTCTAAAGAAAATGTGGGAGTTACCAGGACTTTGATCCTAGACACTGGATACATTGTTTATAAACAGCACATGTCTTTAGGCACATACTCTGTTTGCAACTGTTTCTATGTATGTATATAGTTTTTTTTCTGTCTTACACTGGTTTGTTTACAGTGGTTGCTATGACAACCAAGGTTCTTTGACTTCATTCACACTTGCGGGAGGGTATTTATCAGTTTGTGTTGGTCAGTCTGGTGATATCCTGGAGAAAGAGCACAGTTGCTGGTCCATGTCAGATTATTTTTCTCTCTCTCTCTCTCTTTATATATATATATATATATATATATATATATATATATATATATATATATATATATATATATATATATATATATATATATATATATAGTAAATAATGTACTATATACTATAATATTATACAGGTTATGGAACGCTAAGAATACACCCAGAGTTTACACTTTACTCCTGTTTGCATTGGAATGCCAGTGAGATTGTCCCATTACCATTGTTATTGAGACACTTTATGCTAAAGAGAGATTTGTTTATCAGTGTGATGTCCCTATTCCATCGTTACTTGAAGTTCAGTCAAGTTCTGTTTTCAAGTAGGACTATGATCCTGTACTAGTATCATTTTGCCTCTAACTTACTTAGATTGGCATGCAATAGAGTGGCTTGGCAACAATTCAATGCTTTATAATAGCAAGGCTATGCTTGTAGAAACAACATAAATGCTAACTGTTCACTAAATGGTAGTGTGTTGGGGGTCCTCCTTAATTAAAGGACCAGTAACACCAAACAATTTTAATACTTAAATCACCCCAAAACTGCTATAAAAAGCAAAATGTACTGTCTCTTGGATCTTTTGAAAGCTTTAGCAAGAATTATACTTCTAAAATGCTCCACAGCAACAGGGCAATAGGGAATCAGGCAGCCTGCATTTCTCAACTGGAAGTCAGCTTTGTAGTGAAGGACCTTGGGCACCTATGCTTTTAATTGCTGTCTCTAGATTAAATTGATGATTACATTTTGGAGGTAATGTTGTGACATTTTTTGAGAATAAATTCAAACTACAGATAAAAAGCTTAAGTGCTGAAGGTCCTCAAGAACGTTAACTTCAAGTGCAGAGGAATGCAAGCTGTTTATCACCCAGTCACCTTGCTGCTACAGTGGATTTTGTAAGTATAATTCTAGCTGAAGCTTTTACAAATCCAAGGGGGAGTAAGCTTTTACAAATATTATAGCACTTGAGGGGTTGATAAATTGCTAAAATATTTTGGTGTTACGGTCCTTTAAGAGGGATTTGGGGATTGTTATGGCTAATAAGCTGTGTAACTTTAGGCAGTGGCTACTAAAGCAAATTAAGTTTCATCTTGCAGAAAAAAGGCATTAGCTCAAGGAATGAAAGTATAAATTTCCTTTATCTTTATAGATTTCTTTTAAGGCCTCACTGAGTGCCTGTTTATCCTAAAAAACTATGAATTGTGCACCTATTGGCACAGGGGGCACCCACCTCCAGTGTTTCCATAGTGGTCTCTGCCAATAAAGGCAGCAAACTTGTGCCTTAGGAACTGAGCCCAGATGTCCTTTTGATGTCAAATGCCAATGTGAAAACTTTCTTTGAAAATGTGTCTATTTTGTGTTAGTTATGTAGTAGTATAACACTCTCTTTAGAAGCATTAAGGGTTAAAAATGTGGTAGCTTTTAAACATGTTAATAAAGTATGATGTCATTTCCTGTGAATGTGTTTTAAAAAGGGAGAATGTACCTCACCCTGTATAGCCTATGATTAGGTCCAGGGTGGACAAAACGCAACAGGCGGGTTTAATGTTTTGATGGAGAGTAAAGGAGCCTTCTACAAGAAAAAAATTGAATAACACATCAGACAAATCTCCTTTTCACAACCACAATTCCATATTATGGGTGCACAATTACCCACTGGTTATGGGTGCATAATACCCACTGCATTAAAGTGAAAAACTTGCTCTAAAGACTTGCTCTAGATTGGAAATTGCATTTTGCACACTGAACTTGCAGATGATATTTTAAGCGACCCCTATGGTATCTTGCATTTTAAGACTTTCAGATAGAGGAATATTTCAATGCCCTTTTTGTGGGTGCATAGAAAAAAAATAAAGTTTCTACATCTTGTAAATAAGGTTTTTATGCTAATCTTGTCGTTGTGGGCATATCAGTGTTAAGCGCATGTATGGACATACTGATCCTATTTTATCTACCTAAAATGTAAGATGTAATTTTGGATATTTAACTTCTTTTATTATAATTATTTTTTTATTTATTTTAGTTTGTGCTATGCTTTTGAGACTGTGACCCTTACTCCACAGTAGTCTCAACACAATAAAAAGTTGTGACAGAGTCGATCTCATAGTCCAGTGATAGCGGCATGTGTGGTGTGCTTAATGTATCTCCAAATGTCCTGAATATCACAAATACTTAATATGATTAATTGCTATGATTAATTAAGTTCCTGTAGATAGAGGCTCTTTACGTATGCTCTGTCCATTCTACAGTACAAGGACACCCAGCATTCAGTACAGCACTTTTCAATTAATCTACATCGCATGTTTCTGCATTTAAAAAACAAGATAAAGGGCGGCCATACATTTAACAATATAGTGGCCATGTCTGGACCCACATATACAGTGCAACAAATAAAAAATGTACAAATGGTGCTGCATAGGTTATTAGCAATACAGTCAGTATTATGACAGTTTATCATATATTTTTGACTGTTGCTATATATTATCCTTGTTGGGTTCCCCTGTTGCCCATTTAAGCAAACAATACTTCTGTAAATATGCCAATTAATGTTCTAAGGGCCTCGACAACCCCTACAAAAGAGGATATCATTCTATACAGAAGACCCATTTTACTCCGCTAATTAAAAAACCCCAAAAAACAAACCTTACTCAATTTTTTTATATTCCCATATAAACTACTCATACGTTGGGCACCATATTCAGGGTGGACTTGATTATGTTATTCAAGTTTGGGGGGTGTGGCTTCAATGCTGTAAGAATCTTCTCTGTTAAAGTCAATGGGAAAATTGGGGTGTTCGGAGCGGCGCCACAAAAAGACAGGGGACGAGGGTGAAGAAGTGTGGATTGGAGTTGGGTGTTGTACCCTTAAAACTGTAGGAGGAGTAGTGTTTAGAATAAGATGAAGAAAAAGCAGAAGAATAAGCTGAAGTCAAAGAACAGTATGTTGGGTTTTTCAACCCAACATAACTACTGAATCCACCTCTTTTTTTTTCTATAAAAGATGGGAAAAATGGACATTGCTCAGACAGATGCCTCCTCTCAAAATTTTACTAGAGGGCAAAATAAAAATCTAAAGTGCATACCAAGGACCCCCCCCCACTACTCTCCCTTGTTTTTCTCCCCCATATTTGTTGCTGCAAGGTATTCTAAATTATGTTGTATTAAAATAACGTAAAAAAAAAATTAAGAAAAAACTAAAAACTTACTTCTTAGGATCACTGAACTATCTTAATAGTTCAGTATTATATAAGAGCAATATAGAAGAGGTAAAATTGCATAACTTTATGAACCTTACCTTATGTAAACGAAAATTCTATGACAATTACAGATAGATATGTAACAGTACCATATCTTGATAAAGCATTTTACTCTCTTTATCTCGTTGTTAATCTGCCATAATCTATGAAAATGAACTCTGGAAAACATTTTGGGGGGAAATGTATATTTAATACTATATGATCTTCTATGCACTTATAAATGATCATGTTGAATAAATTCTCCACTTAACTGGGGAGTTGGAAAAAAATCATTGAAGACCGGACAACAACGCAGATTTATCAAAGGATGGATTGTTTTACCTGGGGGTGGGAGAACAAACACTGTTAACTTACATTTTATGCAGAGTTGAAAATTATTTTTAATTTTTGGAGCCCTATTACTAAAATTCTTATTTTTTCAGTTTTCGTGAATAATGGTTTTTAGCACTAAAAATTGTGGATTATACTAATTACACAAAAACTTGAAGAATTTGTGAATTATTAAACAAAAAAACATGAAAAAAAGATACAGATCTACGCCATCTAAAAGCTGTAGGGGTCATGTAGAAGCCAATGGGAGCTGTTATAGGCAAAGTGTAACAATCTTTATTTGATTCCTGGTTTTTCAGGGGTTTTGCAGTTGAAAGTGCACAAATTATTCTGAAAACCAAAAATTCAATGTTTTTGTGTTCTTTTAATTTTCATTCCACATTTTAATTCATTCATGCTTCTTTAATTTAGATCTTTTAATAAATGATTAGACATTTGTGGTTTTAGTGAAAATTATTTTTTTTGTGGTTTTATAAAACGCTAAAACAACTAAAATCACAATGTTGATAAATTGACCCCTTTGTGTGTTGTTTGTCACCAGGGATGGATAATGCTTACACTGACCCCATTTAATTAATTCAAATTGTTAACCTTTTTGGTCCATACCACAGGATCAATTTATGAATACAAAAAAGAAAAGTTAACTTGCACAGTAACGGTAAATGTGCAAAAAAAATTGCATTCTGTAGAACAGCTCCCCCCACAAAGATTATTAAGAAATAAAGCACTCTCTCAAGTCTTTCCAGAGAAATTGGTGTTTATTGTGACTTCCAGTGTTTGGTCATATTAGGTTCCCTTCCTCAGGGATGGCAAGCCGCATAATGGTGTTATGAGACAACATATCTTGGAATGCACAATAAACAACTAAAGAGTGCTGGTAAAGACTGACACTGGCAGGGATTTTCCTAAAATACGATACCCCCACACCAATGTTATCACCTAACTGTACCTATTACTATCTGGTATAAAAGCCATTTTGCAACAGAATATCATCATGTGGTGTTGCAAAGGTTGAATTCAATGAACTTTGTATTCATATTTTGCTTTCATCCTATGTCTGCCCTGTAAATACAACTATGCATCATCAAAAGAAATATATGCAGATAAGCTATCTTTCCTTATTTTTCAACTGACAGCTGTTACTATGTAAATAATTTCTGCCAAGAAATATCATCAGTGTATCTAATATTATTTGCCTACACTGCTTAGATTGTAAGCTCTATGGGGCAGGGATCGCCTTCCTCTAGCCTCTTTAACCTTTAGCATTTCATCTTTAATGTAACTGCACGCATAGGTAGTGCTATATACATACAAAATATACATACATACATTTATGCATAATGCAAATATCTATTGCACTTTATTGGTGCACCAGAACTATTCCCCTGAATGCATTACATAACATATATGTATACATATATATATATATATATATATATAGCAAGAACAAACGGAGCACGCCCTATTGAAATTCAAATGCCCAGGCTGCTGGCTAAAAAATATAAAGCAAGAAAAAAGAGCTGCACTCACCAGGACTTGGCAAAAATATAATAAGTTTATTTAAGCAAAGAGATCCAACGTTTCGAGCACTAACTGTGCTCTTCCTCAGGGAAGAGCACAGTTAGTGCTCGAAACATTGGATCTCTTTGCTTAAATAAACTTATTATATTTTTGCCAAGTCCTGGTGAGTGCAGCTCTTTTTTCTTGCTTTATATATATATATATATATATATATATATGGCAGATTACAGGAGAGGTAAGGTAGATTTCTGCCTTGTCTTTAAAGATGTGAAATCGTTAAAGATTTTCATTGTTTCTAATGAATGCTTGCACTTCAATTGATTTATTTTCAGGTGAACAGCAAATATTATGGTTTTATTGTTTTCAAGGATTGTTAGTATGTACTTTAGTAAAAAAATATGTTATGTTGATGTGTCTCTTACTTTAAAACCCTTATATATTTTTGAGATGGTCTTCAGAACTGTAATGGAATAAAGAAAGTATTACCAAACCAATACCAAACCTACGGAGAAGTGCTCAGGCTTTACTCAGTCAGATTTTAATAGCCACACACTTAGCCATATCGAGCAAACAAAAGAGTTCAAAGCCTCCAACTATAGCTGAAATAGTAGAAAAAAAATTGAGTAAATAGTGTATTTGAGTTGGGCATAGTGATAAGCAAATTTTTTCGGCAGGCATGGATTCACGGCGCACTTCTGCATTTCACCATTCAGAAAAAAAAAAGTTGCGCTCATCATTTTTTTTTCAAAGTTTCATTTATTTTCAGGGAATTGTAATGGAACAGATGCGCTCATCACTAGTTGGGCATTGCTATCATTCAAAACAAGACAAACTGATACCTCAGTAAATAGTCCCTGTGAGAGTTACACGGCTTAGCTACCATGACTTTTTGACAAACTCAAATATTCAGAGCTCATAGAATCTCACTGACATAATCAGCATGTACCATTCACACTATTCAGCTTGATGGCATCCAAGTTATTGTTACAAACTGTTTAATTGCAGGTTATTCTGTAGCATTAGAATAGCTTAGATAGCTCTATGCTAAAGAATCAATGGATTTAACACTTGGTTCCTATACAGAAATAGGTTGAAAATGATATATGATGCACCTTGTTTGAAAATTTTAATAAAATATAAATTACAAAAACGAGAGTATTACAATGCTGCATTTAATTGTATGTATGTATGTGTATGTATAACTTTATTTATAAAGTGCCACAAGGGTACGCAGCGCTGTACAATCTTACAAAATACAAAATTACACACAGGGAGGACAAGTGTTATAATAAATAAATACAATAAATATATATATAAATACAAAGGGAGTAAGTGCCATGTGGTATGAGACACAGTAGGAAAGGGGTCCCTGCCCCATAGAGCTTACAGTCTAAGGGGCACATTTACTAATCCACAAACGTCCGAATGCGTTTTTTTCGTAATGATCGGTACTTTGCGACTTTTTCGTGAATTGTCGCGACTTTTTCGAGCTCTCAATACGAAAGTTGCGACAATTCGCGAAAGTCGTAATGGCTATGAAAAAGTAGCGACAATTCACGAAAGTCATAATGGCAATGAAAAAGTCGTGACAATTCACGAAAGTCATAATGGCAATGAAAAAGTCGCGACAATTCACGCAAGTCGTAATGGTTACGAAAAAGTCACGACAATTTACGGGAAAGTCGTAACGGCGACGAAAAAAACGCAAAAAATACGAAAAAGTCGCAAAATGTTTGTTTTCCAATCCGAATTTTTCTCATTCGGATTTGGATTCGTGGATTAGTAAATCAGACCCTTAGGGGCCCATTTACTTACTCACAAACGGGCCAAATGCGTCCGATTGCGTTTTTTTCGTAATGATCGGTATTTTGCGATTTTTTCGGAAAATTATCGCGACTTTTTCGTTAGCAATATGATTTTTGCGGAAAAACGCGAGTTTTTCGTAGCCATTCCGAAAGTTGCGATTTTTTCGTAGCGTTAAAACTTGCGCAAAAAGTTGCGATTTTTTTGTAGTGTTAAAACTTGCGCAAAACGTCGCGCCTTTTAAGTTTTAACGCTACGAAAAAAGCGCAACTTTTTGCGCAAGTTTTAACGCTACGAAAAAATCGCAACTTTCGGAATGGCTATGAAAAACTCGCGTTTTTTCGCGCAAATCGTATTGGTAACGAAAAAGTCGCGATAATTTCCGAAAAGTCGTAAAGGCGCCGAAAAAATCGCAAAAAATACGAAAAAGTCGCAAAATGTTCGTTTTCCAATCGGAATTTTTCCAATTCGAGTTCGAATTCGTGGGTTAGTAAATCAGCCCCTTAGTGTCAGCCATAGGGGAATACAAAATTATAAGGGCAACCTGTTTTTTACTTGGTAAATATTTGCCTTCTGGCATGGTTACTAATAACATCAAACAGAATGAAAGGAGACCACTTTGTATTATTAAAAAAAAGCAGAACTTCAATTACTTACACATTATTGATAGGATCTAAAGACATACTGCAATTACAATAACCACCTGTTTAACAAGATGGTAGCTGAAATCCTGGGAGACTATTCTTATGATAACACATCCTGCATTAAAGCCTGTGGGAGTATCTGGAGAGAAGGCATTAACTGATGAAGTGGATTTATGTCATTTAGTGCTATTTATTTTTGTACAGTTTATTGCTCAACCTACAAGGTAGTGGTTTTTGTCTGAAAGGTAGTCATACATATAGTATTTTGGTTTATTATCTACCTTTATATAATTTTATCCCTGAAGTCTAAAATATTGACTATTGGTATTTAGTATGTAGAAAGCCTATAGACCTATACAAACTTTTTGATATGGGTGCTTGACAATGGGAAAGCACAGGTTTCACTGTGTCCTTTTGTTTTATTTGCTAAGCAGCAAAAGTGGATTATGCTGTTTGCACAGTAGTTTTCCTGGTCTAAGTATGCATATCAGCAATGTCCTTGAAAAACAGACAGCAACAGTTATTTAAATGGGAAGTTAGCGCAGCATATGATTACATAACATAATATGATGAGATAACGAGTTAACCAAAATTACATAAAAAGAAAATGAGACAAGATAACCTCAGTACTGGTATGGCAGTCAATAGCTCTCTTTATTTCTTTGACTTTGCCAGAAAAATGTTCTTTCTCAGTAGAGATGTAGCGAACTGTTCGCCAGCGAACTAATTCGCATTTTTGGGTTCGCCGCGGTTTTTTTTGCGCCGCGTTTTTTTGCCTCGGTTTTTTCCGCTGCGTTTTTTCGCTTCAGTTTTTCGCCTTTGTGTATACATAGGAATAGCTTGCGGTTTTGTTTTTTTTTGCGGTTTTTTTTTGGCGTTTTTTTTACAAAGTATTTTTCAGAGAAATTTTTGCCCTTGATCCCCCTCCTGCATGCCACTGTCCAGGTCGTGGCACCCTTTAAACAACTTTAAAATCAGTTTTCTGGCCAGAAATGGCTTTTCTAGGTTTTAAAGTTCGCCTTCCCATTGAAGTCTATGGGGTTCGCAAAGTTCGCAAATATTTGTGAGTTTTGGCGAAAGTCCGCGAACGGGTTCGCGAACATTTTTGGCGATGTTCGCTACATCCCTATTTCTCAGAGCCTTGCAAGAAAAACAAATAAACAGTAGTAATTCTATGGCTAGAAGGGTGGCCCTTTCTATGCAGTAACGTGTTTTTGTGAAACAAAACTCTTCAAAAACCTCAAACTTGCACTTACTGCATCTAGTGACAAAGCTGGGTTTTTGAACAGATGAAAAGGGGAGATACGGGTACCTCATATACAGAATATCTATATTTTACTCTATTAGGGTATAGGAATACAACAACAAATGGCTCTCTAAAAAATTAATATTAATTCACAAGAGTAATGGTTAATAAAATTTAACTTTTAACTAGAGATTTTTGCACAACTAAAACACTCAGCAGAAAGATCTTCCAGTTGTAAAAGGGACATCTGCCACTGACTTCTACATTATCTTGACATGTTTTAGCTCGTATATTGTTCTATTTTGCTTTGTCAATGTTTTGTTGCATAATAAATTGCAACAAAATAGTGTTTTTTTTTCCTGTGACAAAATTGGATTTTGGCGTAAAAAAAACTCAAACCAAAAAAATTGAGCATTACTATATCTGGTTTGGAAGGAAGCCATAAGAAAGTACAGTATGGTGTTAGTCACTTTCTCTCAGCCAATGATCTACACATACAAAAGTTAGAAATACTGTGAAAAAATGTGATGTGTGTATCATCAGGCTGATTTTCAGGTAGTTCACTCTAAGGGGCAGATTTACTAATGCACGAACGGACCGAAAGAGTCAGAACACGTTTTTTCGTAATGATCGGTATTTTTGCGACTTTTTCGTTGCCGTCGCGACTTTTTCGTATGTCCCGCGATTTTTTCGGCACCGTTACGACTTTATCGTATATTTTCCGCAACTTTTTCATCGCCGTAGCGATGGCGCCGAAAAAGTTGCGCAAAATACGATAAAGTCGTGACGGCGACGAAAAATTACCGCAAAATACAGAAAAACCGCAACTGCGACGAAAAAGTCGCAAAATTTTTGTTTTCCAATCAGATTTTTTCCCATTCGGGATTCGGATTCATGGATTAGTAAATGTGCCCCTAACTGTCCATTTGTTATCAGTAACTTTACATGGGGGGCTTTTGTCACTGCTAGCTAAATTATGAAAAAAAAACAAATACCTCATAATTGTAAAATTAAAATTCTGAGACTTATCAATGAATCACACTCATTTTAAAAAGCAGTTTTTGTGGAAACTCCTTATAACAATAAATTTTGACATGTTTGACATGTTGAAGGGTGAACACACAGTAATCAAGGTTAACACGCATGTGACATGATTGTGAAAGAAGCAGAGGCACTGAAACTAGCAAACAGGTTGGCAGACTTAAAAATATATTACGTTTTTTAAAAGCTCAAGAGAATACAAGGGTAGGAAACCATAGATGTACTGTTATGCAGCTATTGCATAGCCATTTTCATGTAATAATGGAAATTTCAGTGTAATGGGGTTCCATGAATTCCATTAATAAAAATTAGGTACATGGGTATATACCACTTGTTACACTTTCTACCTTACATAGAAGTGTAGGAGTGCCAAAAGAGAAACCAGTAACATTGTGTGTAAGCCCATCTACATAGTAAATGAGGTTTATGAGCAAACTTTTGTTGAAATCTATATGTAGAAATATAATCTATCTGCTAGTACAACTGCTTCACAAAGGCAATTTGAAAACATCACAGCTCTGACTGTAAAAACAGTTTTTAGTATCTTAACATGAAACCTTGTTATGTCTGATCTCAATGGATGCCCTTTTGTTCTTTGAAGGATCTACTGTTGAATAAAGCATCAGAGCTTTTATCGTATTGTTCCCTTCCATATTTATACATAGTTATCGTATCTCCCCTTAAGTGCCTCTTTTCCATAGTAAACAATCCATCCTTGGCAAGTCTTTCCTCGCAACTGAGATCTTCAATATAATTTACCAACTTAGTTGCTTGTATTTAGTCTTTTTCTATTTACTAATATCCTTATTACCAAAACGGAATATTCCAGATGGGGAAGAGGGAAATGGGAAAAGGTACCCTCTATACAACTTTTAAAATAGCTCAAAGCCTTTTTTGCTCTTGCAGCCGCTACGTTTACTACTAAGTACCCCTAAGTCCTTCTCCATTAAGAATTTTCCTAATTTAATTTCCATTGGTATTCGGAATCAAAAGTGAATCTTTATAGAACATGGTAAAGTTTTGATATACCAGCAAACTACAATCTTTTAATATATAAATCTAATACTTGCATTGTTATAGGTATTTAGAAGTGAATCTATCTATCTATCTATCTATCTATCTATTTATATACCACCCTTTAGGCTGATGTCCCACAGATCCTGTTAGTCACACACAATAGATATCTGTTATTGCTAACCGCTCTGAAATGCCTTTCCACCAACAACAAAAGTCGAAAGGACTTCTCATTGCTTCAGTTTTCTGAAGTCGTGTAAAGTTTCCTCCTGCAGGTAACTTTGGAAAACCGAAGAGATGCAAAGGCCTTTCCACTGGTGAATCATATGGTTGCTGATGGAAAGGCATTTCAGAGCTGTTAGTCACCCACGATAGTGGGGCATCAGCCTTACTGTTAAAAATTCCATATACAATGTTATGTTTGTTAAGTTTTAACTGGTCAGCATAATGTAAATAAAGTAGGGATAAGGTCTTTATTCTTGGATAGCGATGAGCGAATCTGTCCCATTTTGGTTCGAGGAAAAATTTGAAAAACTTCAGAAAAATTTGTGAAACGTGACTTTTTTTGCTGCCCGTGACTTTTTTTGGTGCAGCCACGCCCAATTTGACATGATGGCACCTATTTTGACATGGCCACACCCATTTTTACACAGCCGCGGCCAACTTCATGTGACCACAACTTTTTTGCATACGTAGAACTTTCATTTTGATGTGCAGCAATTTTTTTTCTGTGCCTGTTTCGTGAAAAAATCCACCAATGGCGAAACTAATGACCCAAGTCCACCCATTTGTGCCCATAACCTAATAAAAAATAACCAGCCTATTATTTCTTTTATTTAGTGCCTTCCTTGTTGGGAGAAGAAAGGATCAAGATCTAATTCTTCTAGATGGGCTTCTTAATACAGTAGGTAAGGGCTAGATGTTTCTTTAAATTGGGCACATACTTTTGGTCAAACTCTCACACCAGTCACAGCAGTAAGAAGGGGTCAGTTGTAAAAAGCAAGAGATGTGTATTAAAAGAAGATGGGTTGCTAAAATATGTGCTGTGACATGCCTATGATGTGATTTTCTGCATTTCACTTACAGCCTGTAGCCTGAACTAGGTAAGTAATGCATTTGGCACTTTTCGGTCCATACATTTCTTAAATACACCTCAAATAATTCTTTCTCTATTACTTAAAAATTATTTTGTGATGCCCATTTGCAAGGAAAATGGTGCAGGTTTATATATCTTCTCTCTTTATATCTTCCATAGACAGAAACATACAGGGGATGCAGGGAAGTTCTAGACCAGGGATTATCAAACTTTTTTACTTATAAGCTGCACACTGATGTAAAAAGTGTTGGTGAGCCACACAAACATGAAAAAATGCCTTAGGGAAGCCAAGTAATGGCTCTGATTGGTTATTTGGTAGCCCCATGTGGCCTGCTGGCCTGCAGGAGGCTCTGCTTGGAGTAAAACTGTGTCCCTGAATTCCAAAACCTCCAAACCAGAAATTTAAAAATAGCCACCTATTTTGAGGCCACTGGGAGCAACATCAACATAAACTACTGGTTGAGGCTCACTACTCTACACCATCAGAAAAGAGCAGTATTTTTACAGTGTGACTGTTCTGGTTGAGCGGTCTGTTTCCATAGCCCCAAGCCAAGAATACATGGGGCCATGTTAATCAAATCAGGTGTTACTGTGATTTACATATGTCAGGTCCCAATTACTATTAAATTTGGATATCACACATTTCAGCAAAGGTGTTTTCAAATTCCGCACAAGGTCATAACAGTGGCTCTGAATTCAAAATCACTTTTAATGGACTCAACAGAAGACACAACAAATGAATATGTGATCTTTTTTTGTTTAAAAGGATTTAGCAAAAAGAAACATTTCATATGTAAAAATTACAACTGAACTGACCGACATAGTGACAATTTATTATTTATTATGCTTAGCAGATATAGACTGTTAATAAGTTTTAAATAAACGTTTTACTGATATAATCACTAACTATAATCACTAAGTGCATACTGCAATAAACACATAAATGCCCTGTGAATATAAAAATACCTCTCCTTGTGTTTAAAGTCCTCTTTATTGGTTAGAGCAACAAGAAGAGAGGGGGAGAAAGGCAGCTTCAAGGTAACGTGTTAAACAAGGAAATCAGCTTAAATTCTACTAATACATTAATTAAATTTAAATAATTTGGCTAAATTTGGCTGAATAATGCCTGAATGTCAGAAATGTTTTTTTTTTTTTGTTTAACATTTCTAAATCCCTCAGAAATATGGAAGCACTCACAGACTATTAGAAAATAATTAAATGTATTGCATCTACATCTCAAAACACAGCTACACATTTCAAACCACAGGGGACTGTTGTCAGGATGCCCTGTGGATCGAGACACATGGGGCCCGATTCACTAAAGTCCGAAATAAGGAGTGCTATTTATAGCATGCGTTAAAAATCTTATCACTTCTTATTTTTCGCTCGATTCACTAAAAGGACACTTGTCATAATTAAGAAGCGATGTTCTTGGCGTTATTTATCTTGCGACAACATATTTTCAAGCAATATATTACGCAGCGCACAACATATTACGCAGCACGTTGCTTGAAAATATGTTGTCGCAAGATAAATAACGCCAAGAACATCGCTTCTTAATTATGACAAGTGTCCTTTTAGTGAATCGAGCGAAAAATAAGAAGTGATAAGATTTTTAACGCATGCTATAAATAGCACTCCTTATTTCGGACTTTAGTGAATCGGGCCCATGGTGATCCAAATTATGGAAAGATCCCTGATCCGGAAAACCACAGCTTCCAAGCATTCCGGATAATAGATTCTAATAACTGTATGTGAATATATATATATATATATATATTTCGCCTTGAGAAAGGTCAGGCAATGTGATACTAAATACATTTTCTTTGAATTTTGACAAAAGTCCTGTGAGTGCTATACTTTTTCTTGTGTATATATATATATATATATATATATATATATATATACATATATATACCAGCGCTACAGAATATGTTGGCGCTTGTTAAATGTTAATAATAATATATATACAGTACAGGTATGGGACTTGTTATCAAGAATGCTCGGGACCTGGGGTTTTCCGGATAAGGGATATTTCCGTAATTTGGATCTCCATACCTTAAGTCTACTAAAAAATCATTTAAACATTGTTTAAACACAATAGGATTGTTTTCCCTCCAATAAGGACTCATTATATCTTAGTTGGGATCAAGTACAAGGTACTGTTTTATTATTACAGAGAAAAAGGAAATCATTTTTAAAAATTAGAATTATTTGCTTATAATGGAGTCTATGGGAAATGGCCTTTCCGTAATTCGGAACTTTCTGGATAATGAGTTTCCAGATAAGGGATCCTATATGAACCCCATGCTACTAATTTCAGTGAGTGCTGTTCACTAGTGATTGGCGAAATAATTCGCCAGGCATGGATCTACGACAAATTTCTGTGTTTTGCCATTGGCGACCAAATTCGCTGCTGAAAAATTTGCCGTACGTCAAAGAATATATAAACAGAATGACTCCTGTGATATATTTTTTTTTTTGACGTGCAACATTTTTGCCCTTTTGCAAATCTTTTCAAAGATTCACTCATCACTACTGTTCACCACCAAACTTAAACCTCACATGTATTCTACAAACCCTAGTACTCCTGGAGATAATAAAAAATGGTATTTTTATTACATCAATACATATAACTTTAAACTTTAAAATCCTGAGTTATGACACACCAGCACAATGTTAAAAAAAATCTCTCTCTATATATTTATATATATAGCTTTATATTTGAAAAGTTCGTTTTTATGATCTATCTTATGTGTTAGTGACACCTGTGTTCTTTATAGTAGCATTATATTTGCATAATTTTACAATAGATTTGGACATTTGTTAGACCACACTAGGGTTATTTACATTACCTTCTATGTACTTAATATATAATAGCCAAAACAAAAATCTTTTATGCTGTCTGTTAAAATACATTTAAGCCTCTGTGCCTTAGTGTATTGATCTGAAAGCTAGAGATTAGGTTTAGTACAATTTGTTGCTGTTTTACCGTTAAACATTAATGGTATCATGTCATACTTCCCACTAGATTGAACAGTTGGCTGTGCAGACCTTGCACTTTGGTACTGTTTGTCAGCAATGGCAGGCATCCTGACTTTTGTAAGCATTCTGGTTCCCTGGGGATTATGCTGCAGAGGAACAGCTGGTATATTTATCCTTGCAAATCACATGCTAAAAAGATCAGATTTACATGCAAGAACATTAATACAAATGCTAAAAATACACATTTGTCGGAGGTTTTTAGACAAATCAAGAATCTCTGCAGAAGAGTAGTTGTTATGAAAGACACAGAAGAGCTACTACTATGTAAGATTTTCTCATAAAGACAAGCTTAGTCAGAATAATGATAAGGTTATAATTATGTCAAAAATAAGGAACACTTCAAGTCCAACTACAGTGGCTGCACTTTAAAAGTAATCCATTTTCAAGAAGCAGCCCAACAATGTATATCTATATTGTGGTTTTCCAGTGATCAGGTAACCTTAGTTAATCAGGTGTAAACCATGTATTAATTTGTATTAAATCTATTTAATATTTGATTTTTTTCCAATGGATGATTTTATACTGCCCTTTTTATGATTACATATTAGGCTGGATTCACTTTCACAAGACAAACTTCTGCGCAATTCGAGATTCCGTAATCTTACTCGTGAATTAAATGTGACCTATTATTTTTTACAGAGCCTGAAATATTTTTATGCATTTTTGTTTATTATATGTAAAAGATCCATTTTGTATACATTCCTATACATATGGTGATGGAAATTCCTACCAGTCAGGAATATGTTTTCTGGAAAACAACCTACAGCATTGCTGAAAGATTGGCATTTAATGTCTTTAGAGAGAAAAAGTGCACAAATGGGGTAGTACTGACAATTAGTTTTAGATAATTTTAGTCAATACTAAGTTCGGGAGTTACAGTAGTCCCCCAAACCGATGAAGTGAATGGGAAAAGTTGAAAATGTGATAAAAGTGACCGTGTTCCTAGCAAACAGCCCCCCTGAGGGGCATAGACTCATACGTTTATATTCACTGTATTCTCAGTGAGAATACAGGTACTCAGGCAAATCACAACAGTTGCAGTGTGTGTCACAGTATTTATAATGACACAGAAATGGAATATAGTGTAGTTCAGTTTATTTAAATTCATACATATAAAATGTGCTCATTGTCTACTCACAAGCATCTCCCATCTCCTCACTGAAAGCCAGCAAGACCCCTGATTGCTTGTACGCTGACTTTTCTGCAACAATCCAGACTGTCACCACATGTACAGGTGTAGGACCCATTATCCAGAATGCTTGGGACCAAGGTATTCCGGATAAGGGGTTTTTACATAATTTGCATCTTCATACCTTAAGTCTATGAAAAAAAATCACTAAAATATTAATTGAACCCAATAGGTTTGTTTCCCCCCCAATAAGGAATAATTATATCTTAGTTGAGATCAATTACAAGGTACTGTTTTATTACTACAGAGAAAAAGGAAATCAATTTTAAAAATCTAAATCATTTAATTAAAATTGAGTCTATGGAAGATGAGTTTTCCATAATTCAGAGCTTTCTGGATAATGGTATATAAGGAATAGGTAATGGGTACATGGGGATATAAGGGATCCCATACCTGTAGTTGTTAGTGTTCTTTTTGTTGTTTAATAAATACACAAAATCATTTTGCAGGTATCCCCAACCTTTTTATACCTGTGAGCCACATTTATATGGAAAAAGTGTTGGGAAGCAACACAAGCATGAAAAAGTTTCCTGGGGGTGCAATAAGAGCTATAATTGGCTACTTAATAGCCCCTATGTGGCAGCCTACAGAAGGCTCTGTTTGGCACTATACTTGGTTTTTATGCAACCAAATCTTGCTTCCTTACCAGAAATTCAACATTTTGCTCACGAGCCACTGGTTGGGGATCCATGACGTACAGTGTATACAAATAAACCCTGTAGAAATGTTGCCACTTTATGATCCTGACACATGTTTCAGCAGCAGTTCAGAAACATAAGTTGTTGCCACGGCATCTGGAATTATTTAGTTGACATCAATGGAGTATCTGTTCCAAAGAAACAACACTTTCAGATGTCATGTTTTTATGATAAGTAAACATTTAATTGCATTAACTGAAAAATTACTTCTTAATGAAGTATATTTCAGTGGTGGGGCAAACATATATGACATTATGCAGCAGGGAGTGCCATAGTGTGCAGGGGGGTGACAATGTTAATCAGGGCAGGGGATTGCTCTGGGGTGAATATGTATAAGAAGGTTAACCCCCATATGTAATAAAAGTCACAAAGTTTGCCCAGGAGCAGTGCCAGTAACCCTTAGTAACCCTTAGTAACAAATCACATGCTTGCTTTTAAACAGGTGACCAGTAAATGCTACCAGCTGATTGTTTGATACAGGTGATGAGAAGTGTATCAAACTTTGCTCCTGATATTACATAAACCACAATAGTTGATAGAGGCATCTTTGACTTATGTCCAAGGCAAATTTATGAAGTTATGGGCCTGAGGATGCCAACCTGAGGGCATTAGGCTGGGTAGTGGTAGGATAGGTTGTTTAGAGTTCACCTTAGGGCAATGACACACACTGTGATATTTGTAGCCTGAGATAATGTGCAATAAATTAGAATCCACTTTGTAATCATGCTGGGTCACTTGGACAGGTTACAAGGGGATGAATTCTATGACCAGAGCATAACAAGTCAAAGCTTTATAGAAAATGTTATTTATTGTTCGTAAAGGTGTATTATCAGTTTGTAAAGTAACTCACTTTATACAAATATTTTTTTCATTTATTTGTTTTCTTCTAAATACAATTAAATACACAGTGAGACTAATAACCTGCAATCAATCTCTGCTACCGCGGGTGACTAATCCCCCGAAAAGCCTTTCCACTGGCAAAAAAGGGAATTGCCAGTGTAAAGGCCTATACATCGCTTTGGCTTTCGAAAGTCATACAAAGTTTCCTCCTGCTGGCAACTTTGCGCGACTTAGGAAAACCAAAGCAATGCGCATCCCTTTTCACTGGTGATTCCCTTTATTGCTAGTGGAGGAGATTAATCACCTGCAGTAGCAGAGATATATCACATGCGACTAATCTCCCCATGGGACATTACCCTTAGGGGCTGATTTACTAACCCACGAATCCGACCCGAATTGGAAAAGTTCCGACTTGAAAACGAACATTTTGCGACTTTTTCGTATTTGTTGCGATTTTTTCGGCTTCTTTACGAATTTTTCGTTACCAATACGATTTTTGTGTAAAAACGCGAGTTTTTCGTAGCCATTACGAAAGTTGCGTAAAAAGTTGCGCATTTTTCGTAGCGTTAAAACTTACGCGAAAAGTTGCGCATTTTTCGTAGCGTTAAAACTTAAAAGGTGCAAAGTTTCGCGTAAGTTTTAACGCTACGAAAAAAGCGCAACTTTTTGCGCAAGTTTTAACGCTACGAAAAATCGCCAGATTTTACGCAACTTTCGGAATGGCTACGAAAAACTCGCGTTTTTACGCAAAAATCGTATTGGTAACGAAAAATTCGTAAAGAAGCCGAAAAAATCGCAAAAAATTCGCAAAAATCGCAAAATACCGATCATTACGGAAAAAACGCAATCGGACTCATTTCGACCCGTTCGTGGGTAAGTAAATCAGCCCCTTAGACTTCAATTTCAAAATGATCAAGATCAGATTTTGGATCCTGTATTGAAAAAATCTCAACATAACAGAAAATACCCTCCTAGACTGATCATTTGTTTGCTCTTTCATGATAATCTTGTTTTTCTTTTTCAGATGGGCAAAAAGCGGAAGTTTAGTTCTCTGGAAATTATCCTCATTGTGCTATTCATTATCATGGCAATCATTGCAGTTGTGCTTGTTGCACTGTTTGCTACAGGACAATCTGGTGTCAGAAATAGTAAGTCAAAAAGGAATATTCCGACTCTCTGTGGCTAAATAATTGCATGTATTATAGTCAAAGGAACTGGAAGCACTAACACAAAGGTAGAAAAAACATGACTGTTGGTAATTCATAACATCCCCCACATCAACGTGTTTCGGTTCTCCTTGAACTGTCTGCTTCCTGATTTAAGGAGTTTACTGGTTTACAAAAAATTATACGTTTCTTACAGAAAGATATTGTTAATGTGACTATGCTAGATTAAAAAAACAAACAAACAAAAAAAAAAAACAACTTTATGGTTAAGTATCCAAAAACAGCAATTCTCCAATACAGAAAGCTGAATAATCAAATTTCAAGGTTCAGAGAAAAAAAATGCTATTTTAGATAGATTTTCTCAAAGTTCAAAAATCTATACTTAGCTTCATGAAAATGGGGCAAATAGAGAACTAGGTGCAACAAGTATTTTGTTGATTCTCTCCATCATCTCTGTGATTTTCACTACATGCGCAAGACTATATAAGACATTTAATCAAATATATTGCATACAAGGAAACATAATATTAATATCGTTTAATAGGAATTTTTTTTAAGGTTCATTTGGTGTTTTTGTTGCAATAAACATGGGAATGTTCCCATTTTTGGGGTGGCAAAAGAAAACAGCAGTTTAAGGGGCAGACTTACTAAGACACGAATGCTCGGAGTGTTCATTCGAACGCTCCGAACATATTTTTGCCGAATTTTTCGATGCTTGCGCAACTTTTTCGATGCCCGTGCGACTTTTTCTTGCGCTTGCGCAAAAAAATCGGAAAGGTTTTCCCACTGTTTACAATCATTCGGTATGAAAATTTCGTGACTTTTAAATTCTTTACTTTTGATATTAAAATGTTGCATACAGGTACAGGTACATGCGATCCGTTATCCAGAAACCCGATTATCTGGAAAGCTCCCATTTATGGGAAGGTCATCATCCATAGACTTCATTTTAATCAAATAATTCAGATTTTTTAAAATAATTTCCTTTTTCTCTCTATTAATAAAACAGTACCTTGTACTGTATATATTAATATAATTAATCTTATTGGAGGCACAACAAGCCTACTGGGTTTTTAAATGTTTAAATGATTTTTCATCGGCTTAAGGTATGGAGATCCAAATAATGGAAAGACCCCTTATCCGGGAAACGCCATTTCCCAAGCATTCTGGATAACAGGTCCCCTACCTGTTTATACTTATAGCATAATGGCAAAGGAAGCCTCCAATATTTACATTGACTCCAGTAGGCCCTGCTGCACTCATCTTCTATTCACCTAGTTTTTAAGTAGAAATGAACATTTTCTATATAGATATATATATATATATTTATCCTGAACAATTAAATTTCTGGGGAACCAGGTGGGAAAGCATGAAACAGCATTTTCACTGGCTGTTCACAGCTGCCAGTGCCAATTACATTAAATCGCTTAATGCCTAAGTACCTAATTAGGAAAGATTGAAAAGTCATAGAATTCTTTTCCCTTTACTCTTCTGTGCTTTTATCAAAACGTACATATAAAAAATACTCCTAATAAAGAGGAATTTACTTTCTTATTAGTTAATATTAGAGAAGTGAATCGGATTGTTTTTCTTGTTCCTGAATTATTTTGTCCCTTTTTTTTACATAACTTGATTCATTACATTCAACAGCTTTACACTTAGGGGAAGATTTACTAATCCACAAACGGACCGAAAGCGTCCGAACGCCTTTTTTTCGTAATGATCGGTATTTTTGCGACTTTTTCGTCGCCGTCTCGACTTTTTCGTATGTCCCGCGATTTTTTCGTCACCGTTACGACTTTATCGTATATTTTCCTCGAATTTTTCGTCGCCGTTGCGAAAAAATCGGATTGGTTTTTCTGCCGTTTACAATTGTTCAATACGAAAAAATCGCGACGGTGACGAAAAAGTTGCGCAAAATACGATAAAGTCGTGACTTTCGTTTCCAATCCGATTTTTTCCCATTCGGGATTCGGATTCGTGGATTAGTAAATGTGCCACCTAGTTTGAAGATTGTTGGATTTTTAACAATTGTTGGATTTTTAAACATTTATAAAAATATATAAATATGAAATGAATATATACAGGTATAGGACCTGTTATCCAGAATAACCTCTGGACCTGGAGTTTTCTGGATAAGGGGTCTTTGTAATGTGGATCTGCATACAAGTGTACTAAAAAGTCATTTAAACGTTAAATAAACCCAATAAGATTGTTTTTCCGCCAATAATGATTAATTATACCTTAGTTGAGGATCAAGTACAAGGTACTGTTTTATTATTTCAGAGAAAAAGGAAATCATTTTTAAAAATTTAAATTATTTGATTATAATGGAGTCTATGGGACTGTAAGTCAGAGCTTTCTGGATAACGGTCCCATACCTGTATACTGTTTGTTGCTTATGCACATAAATGCAGGAGTCATGCATGTCCTAGTGTCTTCAGCATAAATATATTCCAGTCACCACTACCAACAAAGATTAGGCTGATGCCACACCAGGCGTATGGCGTATATTTTCGCCAAGCTGAAAAACGCTTGCTGAAAATATGCGCCATATGCTTCTACCTGTGCCTGCACCAGAATGAATGAAATACACTCGGGTGCAGGCACATGTAGCCGAAATACGCATAAAAACGAGAGACTTTGCATTCACTCGCGTTTTATGCGGCTATCAGCTACATGTGCCTGCACCCGAGCGTATCCCATTCATTCCGGTGCAGGCACAAGTAGGGGCATATGGTACGTATGGCACATATTTTCGGCAAGCGTTTTTCAGCTTGCCGAAAACATATATCATACACCTGGTGTGGCATCAGCCTAAGGATGCATTTTATATATAAACCTTTATATACAGTAATATATATATATATATATATATATATATATATATATATATATATATATAATAGAGTGTTCCACAATCTCAAACTGAAGTGCATTAAAAAATATTTAAACCAAATTTATTGTAAAATTTTCACCACAATAATTATTTGTAGTAAGATATGTAACCAAACATAATTATTTTTAAATTAAGGACAATATTAAGGCAGTAGAATTTGGTCAAGAAAATTGTATTAATAATTTTGTTTTAAAATTATATATACAGTAATTTACATTTCTGTTTGTCCACGGTAGGTTTAAAAAATGTTTTAAACATCATCTCCCTGTTATTTCTTTTTATTGATCTGATTAAGTTAAGAAATTAAAAGCTCTAATTTCTAAACCATCATAGGGCTCATTCACATTTACAAGTGCTGTTGCAGTTTCACACATTTCACCACAGTGGGTTGTAGGTTAAACCCCTTTCATTAGAAGTGCTAGTGTCAAAATGCACTCCTTGCACTTTCACATACCTGTGGTGCTGCTCAGTCCTTTCTGCCTTCTGTTCCAAATTGAACTCTGCTGCCTCTATTGATGCAGAGAAACCATGGAGCTACTGCCACCTCTTAACCAGGCAGTAACTCCAGGGTTCCTGGTGCACTCAAGGTCAATAGGCTCAGCGCACTTGTGCCTAAAGAATTGGGTGCAGATGTTATTTGATTTTTGCGAAATTGTGTTTGATTTGCTGTGAAATGCACGGCAAGTTATGTTTAAATTTGTATAAGTATTAAACAAATGTTGGTGTGTACTTTGTCAGTAAATTGTCATTGAAGCTTATATTTTTATATTCTAGGTTCAGGGGATCCTCCATTTGAGCCCCAATGTCCAAACATAGATTTCATAGATCACAGGATAGACTGTATTCCAGAAGATGTCGCTTCTCAGGTAAACTTAAGTTGCAATAATGCACTATAGTGAAAGCAACAATCTCACCAGAAAGCAAATAAGCAACAAATGTGGAAGGCAAGGGGCGCAAAGGTGCAGATATAAAAAAAAAGTCACCATGAAAATGTACCAGGCAAAATATTTTGCTTATCTCCTCTGCAACCACACTGTCCAAGACAGACTTAAAGTATACTAAGATATCTAGGTACACAAGTGTGTATTCCGTCAGGCACTGGGGCCTTGTTTACACTAATTTTGTATAAACACAAGTTTCACATCCTGTGTCTAGTGTTGAGCGAATCTGTCTCGTTTCGCTTCACCATAAAACGCGCGAAAATTTGAGAAATGGATGAAAATTCGCGAAATGCATTTGCAGTGCAATTTTTTTTTGTCGCTCGCATATTTTTTGTTGCCCTTGTCTATTTTAGTCGCCCGTGTCTATTTTTTTGTCGCCCGCGACTTTTTTTGTCGCGACCGTGCCCAATTTGATGCGCAACAAAAAAAAAATCTGTGCAACTAATTTTTCCGCTTTTAATTTTCACGGAAGTTTAGCGAAATGGTGAAATTCGCTGTGAATCCATGCCTGGCGAAAAAATTCGCTCATCACTACCTGTGTCCTGTAATGTGATTGAGCTATGCCTGTCATGCCTCTACAGAGTAGGTCCTGAAACACAGTGACTCCTCTAGTGTATACATAGAAGAAAAGAACTGATTATGCACATTTGCTTCATCATTGTCTCTGACTCTGATATTTCTATTTTTAATAGAGCCACACATTTAACCAACATCTTTTTACTACTGATATGCTTAAAGCATTTTTTAAGATTAAACTTTACATGTGAAGCAATCAGTTCTTTTTTTTCTTCATGATTGCTGCTATACAATACATGTAGTATGCATATGCCTTCAAATAAGTGCCTTTTGCCCCCCACCCCCCAGTAGTTTTAAAATGTTTTGTTAGGCTACAGGGGGTAGTTCTTAACACTTTACTTGCACAATAACATTTGCATTTTGCAACAGAAATCAAATGAGATAATATTATGAGACAGATCAATAGAGCCAATATAGCATAATTTCTTGTTGGGTTGTGAATAACCAGTGACATAAAATATATAAATATCTGGGTAACTAAAATAATTTAATTTAAACATACACACAGACTTTTCAGTATGTATGATATGTTTACTGTAGTTTGTTCTCTAGATTACAATGAATGAGTTCTTAAGTTATTTATAGATTTATATTTATATCTAATAGTAACACTTTCCACATGATATTTTTATATGTGGTGTGTGGTGATAGAATGGTAGAGTCAGATCATTTTAGACAAGGTCTAAAAGCTCTTTTTTTATACAATATTTTGGCAGCAGTTGTGTTCATGTTCGTTGTTACTGCTATATATCTGTTGCAGAGAAAACTGCTCATCTCTGAATTTAATTCTCACTGCTGCCTTTAAAAATTGTATGACCATAAACAAGGACCTTGGCACTTCTAAAAATTAATTTTCTACTTCTAGTATGATACAGATAGATGCTATGAATTCAGAAATTTTGTTATATCCAGAAATTTAAGATACTTTAATTAGCAATAACTATGTGTAAATAAAATGGCATGAAGATTGTGATGTTGCCATATATCTTTTTCTACCACAACAGGAAATTTGCATACAACGAGGTTGCTGTTGGAGTCCTCATGACGTAATTAATGTTCCATGGTGCTATTTTACAAATGCTCATGGATATGAAGTGAAGGGAAAAAAAAATACTCAAGCAGGTATATTGCCTTACCTTTCTAGTAAACATTTGTTAGGAAAACAGCTTCAGAACATTTCAAAAGCAGACAAATAATGGCTATGTGATATTTATGCAGGATTTGAAGCTAACCTCCAAAGGCTGCCCGCTCCTGCAATTTATGAAAACAACATTGAACAATTACTCCTAGCAGCAGAAATGCAATCCAATAATCGCTTTAGATTCAAGGTTGGTGTTACATTTTTTGGTATTATGTTGATATAAACTAAATTAACTAAAATAAGAAATCTTCATATTTCTCTACTTTATTGCAGTTTTGGATGTCATGCTGAACTCACTTTAGAAGTATAACATTAAAGGGGATGTTCAGACAATAGTCTAAATTTGAAGAGTCCCTGTCAGAAAATTTTTTTTTTGTAATTCATCTTTATTATTTAAAAAGGTTTAGTTTTGAAGCTACAGACCAGGATCAGCACTGCTAAAACTCTCTCTGCTCTTTCTTTGAAAGGGTTCGCTGTCACCAAATTGCATTCTGCCCAAACAGGAAGTTAAAACTGAACTGGTTACTGCACATGCCTACCCTCTCCTATTTGCATTTCATTGATCCAATTGGCTGAATCCTGCCAGCCAGTGGCATCAACAATAAGCAAATGAAGCAGAAGAGGAAAGCCATGTAGTACAGAACAAGTTCAGAATGATTTTTTTTCATTTGTCCTGGTTTTGAAGCTCTTCAAATTCAGACTAGTGTCTGAAGGTGAATATCCCCTTTAATAATAATTTTGAAAGAATATTCACTAACATGAGAAATCCTTATGTTTCAAATCTATTCCAATACAGATTACTGACCCAAAAAGCAAACGATTTGAAGTTCCCCATGAACATATAAAAGAGTTTACAGGTTCAGCTGCATCAAATTTAAATTATGACTACAAGCTGTTGGACAAACCTTTTGGAATCCAAGTGATAAGAAAATCAAATTCCAGAATTCTGTAAGTTAGTTTATTGATGTCATGGAAGCAAGAAACTGTTTTTGCTTGTTATATGACCCTACTAATGCTATTTACATCACTGAATAGAAGCTAGGTAGTTACAGTATATGTTGGGTAACTGTCATTTATAAAGGGGGGCTGGTATTTTTGATAACAAACTCTGTGTGCTTTATTTATAGGTGCATCAATAAAGTTAATTATAGCTGTATATCAGAAAGGCATTTGCTGATACATGCTGATAACCTCTCATAAATTTTCAGAAAGTATACACTATAGGACCAGAATTATCTGGACACATTTTTAGCCCAAAGTACCCAGACAATTCAACTTAAATGACATGTCCTTAGTTGGAACAGAGCTCCAAACCCTCTCAAGAAGTGATGTTAGCATAAAAACTATTCATAGGCAGTGTTTGTATGGGTGACAGATGCAAACAGCCCATGTGTAATGCCAAGGTCACTGCCATTGGCCTCTGGAGCAATGTAAATGTGTCTTCTGGAGTAATAAATGGCATTTCACCATATGACAGTCTGATGGAATGCATTTTTTAAGAGTTGAATTGCATGTTAAAGAAGCAGTGCCCTTGTGTCTAACAAGATCAATTTTGTGGTTTCTGATGTAAAAATATATATATACTTCCCATTATAAAGCACTTTCTGCAGTATTAAAGAAGGAAAAATAAAAATCACTGGGGGATTCCAAATTTTACGCACCCCCCAGGGATTGTAATCACTTACCTTTTACCCCGGGCTGGTGCTCCTGTTAGGAGAAAACCACACAAGCCCAAGGTACCTGCAAGGGAGCGATCCTCTTCCTTTGTCTTTGCACTACTTCTGCATGTGCAGTCAAGTGAAATGCAGAACTTTAACATGAAACTTGGTATACTGTGCATGCACCGACCCTGGGATTCAGAAGAATGAAGAGAAACAGGTGAGGATCGCTCCCTCACAGCTACCTCAGGCTGGCACAGTTTTATCCTAACAGGAGCACCAGCCCAAGGGTAAAAGGTAAGCACTGGGAATGGGTGGCCTAAAATTTGGCAACTCCCCCCCCCCCCCCAGGGATTTTTATCTTTCCTTCTCCTGTAAAGTGTTTTAAGTCCTCCAAGGGCTTCAAAGCTCCCATTATTCTGTAGTATTATGGCTAGAAATTGTAAACACTTTAAATAAATACACCTTTATTTACTTTTTATGTTGTGTTTTACCAGGTTTGATTCTACGATTGGGCCACTTCTGTATGCTGACCAAGTTTTACAGCTCTCCATTAAATTACCAAGTTCTAACATCTATGGCTTGGGGGAACATGTTCACAGACAATATAAACATGATACCTATTGGAAGAAATGGGCTATATTTACAAGAGATGAGTTTCCCAATGGTGTTAGTACTTGTTTTTATAATCCCTTACTAAATGATTACATGCTCATTACAGTGTCTCGGTTTTGTATATAACAATCTTGAAGTTTGTAATTACTAGCAAAGGAATGTATCTAAGCTACTTAGCCTTCAAATGAATAGCTTTCAATAAATAATTAATATAAATTATAGTATAAGCAAAAGTGGGGCTTACTCTAAACTTCTCTGTTAGAGAATAAATAGTATTTTTCCATTTGCTAAATGTTGTATAGAACAAATGCTATCTATATTGCTAGAAAATCCATGTAGCTCAATTAAGTAGTATATTACAGCTTGCCAAACATTGCAGAACTTGGGAAAATCAATGTATGTGTTATGAAAGTTGCTTCCTTTTGTTTTAAGCAATGCTGAGCTTATCACTGGTTAACAAATCATGACATATAATAATTCATTTGTAAAAGAATAACAAGAATATAGAAGATTATAATGCCTTTTTAATAGACCAATATATAAAAGAAGCAATATTTCCAAAGCATACATTTTCAAAGATACCTGGGTTCTTTCAGCAGGTCTATAATGTAGAATATGGTAAGCAATGCCATACTTCCCCTTTGCAATGAATAATGTGCTACGTTCACCAACATAGTCTGTTTTATCTGTCCATGGTTAATACAGAATAAAAATCTAAATGCAAAATGCTACATTATCCTACTACATTCATTAAAGTTTACTATATTAAAGCCACAGCATTGCTCTAGTTTTTACTCACATATATTGCAGAAAGTACTGTACTGTATGGTATGTACAGTTTAGAATGTTCATTAGGCACAACTTCTTACAAAAGTTCAATATAAATACTTTACAATGTATATCGAGTTAGCTATAAATGTCAACTTTGTTTTAGTTCATTTACAAATCAACTCCACCTCACCCAATTAAACTTTTTTTTATATAAACGAGTTAAAAATTCCCATTGGTTTTAATGTTACTTGTATTGAAATCAAAGATTCTCTATTTTGTTCTTTGGTTCTTTATCTTAAAACAATGTAACAGAAGCCAGCTGATCAACGGGCCCCTTTAATTAGCAACAGTAATTTATAGAAAGTGAAGTACTTTAGTAAAAATAGCATGTATTTGTGTATTGATAGCCTTTATTGTTAAAAGGTTGACATAGTTAAGAGTATTAAAAGGATTTAGCTTGATCTATTTTTTTTCCCCAGGATGGAAATAACTTATATGGTGCACATACATTTTTTTTGTGTTTGGAAGATACAGATGGATCTTCTTTTGGAGTTTTCTTAATGAACAGCAATGCTATGGGTAAGTAGTTAACCACCTTACTTGGGGAAAAATGTCTTCTATTATATAATAATCATGTTGTTAATTACCAAGTAAGATTAGGTTGATGTGGACATTGAGTTTAGGCCCATACACAAAAGGATTTAAACAGTTCTGTTATTATATGATATGTATGATATAATGGAAGCCCAGTGATGGTCAGATGACAACTAAGATATAATTGATCCTTATTGGAGGCAAAAACAATCCTCTTGCATTTATTAAAAGATTTTTTTGGTAGACTTAAAGCACACGTCAACCCCAAAAGAAAACATTATTTCAAGCAACTTTCCAATGTGAATCTATTGGAAATTTTTGGTGCTTTAAAAATATCTGTAAAATGTAATCGCTACTAAAAGCAGCATTTGCTGAACTCCTGGTTGTTTCTTTTTAAACAATGTTGCAAATGCCAGTCTCCTCCAGCAAGGCAGGTCTGTCAATCTGCTGGTTTGTGTTACATTGTTTCAAAAGCCAGAGCCCCCAGGCCAGGGGATAGAAAAGGACTACTTTTATATATACAAATTTGTAATAAATGTATTTTGTAAAGTTGCTTAGAATTATATATTTTTTTTATTAGGCACAAATTATATTTTGGGTTGACTTTTCCTTTTAAGTATGGAGATCCAAATTATAGAATGACCCCTTATCGGAAAACTCCAGTTCCGGAGAATTCTGGATAACAGGTTCTATACCTATAAAGTTAAATATTAATTCTAAATACATTTTTGTTGTATGTTTTTGGCAGCTATGATGGGATTGAGCATAGGGATAATTATTGGAATAATGATTCTTTTCACAAGAAGCAGAAAAAATATGATGCAATGGGCATGGCAGATGAAAGAGACTTGATGCCAACTGCACAATTATTTAGACTTAATTTAGCAACATTTCTTAATTGTCTTCCCCAAACTATAAAACAGAGGCAAAAGAAGACCAAACCTACTAAAATTTTGGAAAACATAAAGAAGAATAGAAGTGTTGCATATGTTGGAAGGGAAGAGGTGGGAGGGGGGGGGTTTCTTTATATTTTGGGAATTCAGGGTTAATTTGCATTTGCATTCATTAGTATAAGGTTAATTTAAATGACTTACAAAAATATATTAAATATTTTTGTTAACATGTCAAGTTAGAAAGGCTGTGAGTAGCTTTTTGGTTTTCTTGTAGTTATATGTGGATCTTAATGTTTGTATTTTTTTAAACACTTGGGTTAAGGTGCAAATTGTTGACATTTGTTTGAGATTCTGTGTGATATTAATTATCAGTGCCACCCATTCTATGATTTTATGCCCTTCGCAGAAGTAACAATTCAGCCTGCACCAGCCATTACATACCGAACTATTGGAGGTATCCTCGATTTCTACGTCTTTGTAGGCAACAGTCCAGAGCAAGTAGTAATGGAATACTTAGAGGTAACCATAACATCCTCTACATTGTAGTGAGAAATTATTGATCTCACAAATATATCCTAATGTTTGAAACAAACATACTGTAATTTATAAAAGGGTACCTAACATGGGTACAAAAATGTAGTAGATCAAACAAAATAATGTGACATGCTCTAGATGGATAAGAATTTGTTTACTAATTCATTTGCCATAACAACATTTACCACAACATGGTATATTCTTTTTTCCATGCTCTGCTAAAGTGTGTTGTATGTACAAATGCACTTAAGATAAACTTAAATTTTACATAACTGTTGGTCACTTCCCACTAACAATGGTGGCAAGGACTACAGATATTGGAAACTGTGCCCAAATGTGCAATAGTGTTGGTTTTTAATTTATAATTGTGGGCTCCACGTTACTTGCAGTTCTTCAGTTTGCTGATAATATAAAGGCAGTAGACAATGGTGATCCATATGTCTTTTTATATTTTTTTACAGAAACTATTGTTTTGTATGCAATAGGCATTATTTCAGAATTGTTTGAAGGCAAACTTCTTGTTATTAAATCCTTCTTCAAACATAATACATCCTAAAAGTCATTATTTATTTCTCTCATTAGCTTATTGGAAGACCTTACATGCCTGCATATTGGACACTTGGCTTTCATTTGAGTCGCTGGGGCTACTCATCTCTTGATGAAGTAAAACAAGTGGTGGAAAGAAACAGAGCCATTGGAATACCATATGTAAGATTTGTTTATCTAATGTTGACATATATACATCTTTAAAAAAGCAGTAAAAGCACATCAATATATTTCCAGTTAGCATTTATAAGATTTTAGACAGGTAATAGGTGGCACAATAGTCTTCCATTTATCTGTTAACAAACAAAATTCAATTTTCTTGCATCCAGCAGTTCAACACGGCTGAAAACTACATACAGTAATTAGCTGGACTTACCTATATTATCTAGCTGTGTCAGATTACTTAGGGTCAGATGTCTAAACATGCAAACTGAAAGTCAAAAATGGTTAAACAATGTAGAATTTGTCTGTGTAAAAAAAGTGTGTACACCATAGTTGAACTACAAGTTATTAATTTTACTAATGGGAAAAAAAGAATCTAATTAAAAACTTTAGCTAGAAACTTTACTTTGTAAAATTGTGGAACCTACACAAGTCAAATAGTTAATAGGTGGCACCACAGTACTCATTATTTATGGAATCATCATGAAATCTTCCATTCTTATAATAACTAACAATATTACATTTCCTGTAGTTCAACATGACTGAAAACTACATACAATATTTAGCTGCTTACTGGAGTAAGATACATCACCTAAGGCTATGTCAGATTACCCATGAATACCCATAGACTTCAAAGGTGCAAACAAAAGCTGTGCAGAATGGAAAATGTTGCTGCAAAACACCCCCCATTGGCTTCAATGTATTTTGAAAATTTTCACTGTTTCATAAATTTTCCTGCAAAAAGAAATTGGACAAATTCGCCCATTACTACTTAGAAGCATATTTCTAAACATATTAAATGTCATAAACAGTTATATGATGCAAAATGTGTCTGTGTAAAAAAGTGTGTACACCACAGTTAAACCAGACTTTAGTCATTTTATTAATGGAAACAAAAAGCATAAAATGGAAAAACCTGGCTAGAAACATCACTTAGTAACACTTTGGAACCTACACAAGTTTCTTATGAAGTTTTACTACGTACAATGTTTTCTATACAGAGTTTTTTAACCTACAGAGTCTTTCATACTCAAATATCTACCCATTGCTACACCCTCCATATGCAGGGATATAACATGGAGATAACCATTTTTTGTAATACTGGCCTTATGGGAGTTGCAAAGCCTAAAAATAGGGCAGAAGAAAAGAGAAAGGGAAGGGTTGGTTTTATCACTGCATAATAATGTGTTTGCGTTACCACTAAATTATTACTCTTTTCTTTAGGATGTTCAGTTTACTGACATTGATTATATGGAAGAAAAGAAAGATTTTACATACGACAAGGTCAAGTTTAAGGATCTTCCCTCATTTGCCGAAGATTTGCATGCCCATGGGCAGAGATACATCATCATACTGGTAAATTATTATTCTCTTAAGGAGGCATTTACTATTGCTCGATTTTTTTGGTTCAGTATTTTTTGTTGCCGAAAACCTGATTTTTTAGCGGAAAGAAAACATTTTTTTTATGATTTATTATGGGACAAAACCATGACATCTGAATTAAAAAATAAAAAGTCAATGGCAGGTGTCCCTTTTACAATTGGAATATCTTTCTTTGCTTTGTGGTTTTAGAGGTTGTCGGGGTTTTATGACACTGTCTTTTGTCCGTCAAAGAAGACATGGTTTTCATGCAACAATTGAAAAAGTTGTGGTTTTCCCATTTTGTTCATGCTTTTACAATTCTGATTTTTTTTATAAATGACTGCCATTGGTGGAAATGAATTTAATTGTAGATTTAAAAAAATATAAAACCATAAAAATCCGAATGTTAATAAATACCTCCCTTAGTGTCTAAAAAAATAATCATAATAATAATAACGTCTAGGGTGATATGTTATTGATTATTCTACACTAAAAAATTGTGTTTTTATTCAAATTTTATTTTATAAAATTCGCTTAAAACCACACATAGTAACTATTTATAGCGCTACAAGAAAATAATAATATAATTCACAGCTGCTCTGGTTGTGGAGACTTGAATCCTGAAGTACTTAGCTTGTTGAAACCATTACATTTTATCATTGGTTTAAACCCCAGCCTATAAAGTATTTCAGAATAGTGTAAAATCAACTGCAGAAGATGCAGAATAAACGTTAAGGGGCCCATTTATCAACATTGTGATTACAGTGGTTTTAATGATACCATGAAAATGCTAAGTAATTCATTATTAGCCTGTAGGTTTAATTGTAAACTTTCAAACTTTCAAACTTTCAACCTTCAAATGTTACCTTTTTGGGTTTTGTTTTTAGTTTTGAAACAGCACAGTTGCACTGGAAAATCAGAAATTGATAATATTATTAAAGTATAAAATACCTCTTACAGGATCCTGCTATTGCCAATACTCCACTTATTGATGGACCTTATTTAGCCTATGAGCGAGGAACTAATCTAGGTGTGTGGGTTAATGAGTCAGATGGAGTAACACCACTTGTTGGAAAAGTAAGTAACTAATATAAGATTTTATTTAAATAATGTAATGGAGTATTTTCTAATCAAATTCAGTGATGCTATGATTAGTTATGGTTAGTGGATGATAATTGTAAACATTTTTTTGATAAAGTTACCTTTTACTTAGTGTAGTGGGCATACTTGGTATTGTATATATATATATATATCTTATCTTGACTTCTTATTCAATTTTCTGTTTAGGTTTGGCCTGGAGATACAGTATATCCTGATTATACTAATGAGGCCTGCACAAAATGGTGGGTGCAAGAATGTCTTGAATTCTACAAACAGGTGCCATATGATGGAATTTGGATTGTAAGTAGTCTAGTTTATTAACATATTATGCTTGACTGAATAAGCAGTGAGTACATGCAGACTGTGAAAAATTAAGATGCAATATAGGAATGATATACACTATTTTTATAAGAAAAAAACATTTGTACAGTGGGGCAGGACAGCTTCAATAATGTCTTCGAACATTTAAAAGCACAACTTTATCCATTCATATACCTCAGAAATTAGGAGTATTTTTTTGTCTCCACTCCCCAACTATATCTGTGGTTCTTACAAATTAGAATTTTTCATGTTAACCATGCCCTCAGCATCTGGCCTTAGTGTACATTTCTTGCAAACCATATCTCAGTATTTTCAATTTGTTCTATTCATTGACTAAATTATTCAGCAAATACCTAGATTCTTTGAATTTGCAAGTATACATTTCCATAATTATATTTTGCAAAAATTTTACCCAAAAGTTCAGGCTGTCAGGGAAAATGAGCCATATGAAAGTTGGTCATATTGTGCATTGCATTGTGCCTGTTATAGACAATACACTAAAAAAAACAGTGAGAGAAAAATAAATATACTAATGCCTATGGTTAAAGGGCAGTGACAAAATGAGGGTATGAGCAAGGAACAGATACAACAGGAAAGTGTAAATTGGGTCTCTATATTTACCATACTGTATGTCTCATTTACTCTCCCTCTCGTGAGCAGGGCCCAACCTCTACTGTTTCTTAACAGTATCCAATTGTAACACTGAATCATTTTTGGAAAAATGTTTGTCTGTATATGTTAATTATTTGGTCTTGTATTTCTATCCCTTTGCATTGTAAAGTGCTGTGTGAAATGATTGTAAAGCGCACTTTAAATAATGTTAACAATAGATAGTAATATCAGCATCTGTAAAGGTTACACTGGCATATTTAATCTGAAGTTTACCGTTCCCCATCTTCTTTATGCAGGATATGAATGAAGTGTCTAACTTTGTGAGAGGCTCAAACAAAGGATGTGCTAGTAATAAGCTAAACTATCCTCCATACACACCAAGTAAGATAATGCACAAAATAAAATGCTTAAAGAGCTGTAACGCTTTAAGTATATATAGGTTGGGAATTAGATTCTAATTACAGTACCTGTGAGATGTTTTAACCGAATATTAATGCTTTAGACACATCTGTTCTCCATAGCTATTTTGCGCTCTGATAGCTCGCTGTTACATCTTTGGAGTTTTTTTTTTTTGTTAGCCTTATATTTTTGTGTTTATGTGTATTTTGTCTAAAAAACCTATCAGCAAATTTTCTTCTTGTTATTTTTTTGAGGCAGTAGTTCAGCAATTTCCTTTCCTTTCATTCTATTATTTATTCTCTCTGTCTAACAAACCAGATTACAACGGGGCACTAATTACCAATCCACTATGTTTCCAAAATGTTTTTAACAGTGGTTGTAAAGGTTAATGGCAGAGTTTGTCTGCTATTTGACTTATTGATTACCATGAACTGCGGTGTTCATTAAAATAGCTTAAGTGAAATGAGCATGGAAATATGTCAAAGCATTAACACATTTGCAAGTCAGTCTTTTAACAACCGGATCTTTATTCCACCAATCCAAATGTACCCGTGTTGCAGAAAGTTTTATAAAAAAAATTGCGATGCATTTATATTTTTTCATATTCTCCAAGGAATTAAGGATAACGTGATGTATTCCAAGACTTTATGCATGGACGCAAAACAGGCCTGGGGATTACATTATGATGTTCACAACTTATATGGATATTCAATGGCTTTATCTACTGAAGAGTAAGACCAGTATTTGTATTTTTACAAGCAAATAAAGTAGATTATTAAGTCTAGTTAGATCTGCTGAGCATTATTACCAAATAAAAAGGGATCCAGAAGAGCAAATAATAGACCAAGCCACACTGACTATCTTACTTTATGTCCAGAAAGATTGTCTTAACAATTAGGGGGTTTATAAACAGTCAAGTTTGATTTTTTAATTAAGTTTTTTTGCACTTAAAAAACTCGAATTTGAGTTATGGCTCAAAAACTTGAATGTCTGGTATTTATTAAGTGCAAAAAACCCAAAGACTGGAATGTAAAAATTCACTATGTAAAAGCTTGCAAGTTTCTATAGAAGTCAATAGGAGTTGTCATACGCAAAGTCAAGCCATATTTTCAAACCTGAATTTTTCTAAATATTCATGTTTTTTATACAAACGAGTTTTCCTTATGAAAAAATAAGCGACCAATTGATATTGGTTGATATCTTTGCAAAGAGAAGGATTGACTTACAGTCAAAGGTGCTTTGACATCCATTGCTTTGACACTGCCCGTTCCATAACCCCTAAGAAAAATGCTAAAATCAAAATACTCAATTTGAGCAGTCAAAAAGTTTTAATGCATTACCATTTAGCTATTCATTAAGCAACTCATATCTCATCAAATGCCACTAAAGGAGGGGTCCTTAAACTTTTTAAACAGGGGGCCAGTTCATGGTCCCTCAGACTGTTGAGGGGACCGGACTATAGTCCTCAAACTACACCCCCCCGTGTCCTCAAACTACGGCCACTCTTGCTGCCTGCTCCCCGCTCCCTGCTGCGGGGTCAAACTACGGCCTACTCATGCATCCTCCCTCTCCCAGCTCCCCGGCTCTCTGCTCCATCCCCCCTCTCCCAGCTCCCCTGCTCCCAGCTCCGTCCTTAGGGATGAAGCAAACATCGCCAGAAATGTTCGCGGACCCGTTCGCGGACTTTCGGCAAAACTCGCGAATATTCGCGAACTTTGCTAACCCCATAGACTTCAATGGGAAGGCGAACTTTAAAACCTAGAAAAGCCATTTCTGGACAGAAAACTGATTTTAAAGTTGTTTAAAGGGTGCCACGACCTGGACAGTGGCATGCAGGAGGGGGATCAAGCAAAAAATTCTCTGAAAAATACGCCCAAAAAAAAACGCCAAAAAAAAAAACGCCAAAAAACAACGCCAAAAAAACGCCAAAAAATAACTAAAGGAAAAAAAAAAAAAACGCCAAAAAATAACGCCAAAAAAAACCCGCGGCGAACCCAAAATGGCGAACATCGCCAAAAGTCCGCGAATTTGCGCGAACGCGAACAACCGATGTTCGCGCGAATTAGTTCGCCGGCGAACAGTTCGCTACATCTCTATCCGTCCTCCCTCTCCCAGCTCCCCCGCTCCCCTCTGCATCCTTCTGCTCCATCCTCCCTCTCCCTGCTGCAACCTTCCGCTCCCCACTCTGTCCTCTCTCCCAGCTACCCTGCTCCGCACTGCATCCTCCCACTCCCAACTCAGTCCTCCCTCTCCCAGCTCCCCAACTCCCCCGCTTCCAGGGGTGGGGATGCAGTGGGGGCTGGGTAAATTAATCTGGAGGGGGCCATAGTTTAAGGATCCCTGCACTAAGGTCTAAAGGTGGCCATACACGAGCAGATCTTCCCCCGATATCCCCACCTACGGGTGGGCGATATCGGGGACCATTTAGGTAAAAAAAATAATAATCCGATCGTTTGGCCCTGGGGCCAGACGATCGGATTATGTGGGCGGCAATGGGGCAGTCGGATCGGGGACCGCATCAATGAGCCGATGCGGTCCCCGATCCGACCAGATTTTCTAACCTGGCCGATCGAGATCTGGCCAATTTCAGGCCAGATATCGGTCGGCCAGGCCGATCTGCTCTCCCCATACACGGGCCGATTAGCTGCCGAATCGGTCCAAGGGACCGATATCGGCAGCTATAGTCGGCCCGTGTATGGCCACCTTTAGGCACAAGGGAAACTGCTTGTATATGTATTGGCACCTAAAACAGTGTCAACGAACTCTCTCCCATACAATTACTGTTTTTATTTCAGAAAACAACTGATAATATTTTGTATCTCATGATACAAATATGAGAAAGGGTTTCCATTAAATAACACGTGCTTATTTGTCAACAAGACATTCCATTTATCAAAGCTAAAAAATACATTTGTAAATAAAAAGTTAATAAGATGATATAACATTATTATTATTATAATATAATTGTAAACAGAAATAGCAACTTGGAATGATATTGACACAGAGGTGTCTCATTCTAACAGAAAATATACGCAGTTTGCTTTTACAGCTATATATTCTTGGATCAGTAATTTTATTACAATGTATACTTTTGAATTCTCAGAATTCTTGCTGCCCTGGTAGCTTTTTAAATGTATCTAAGATGAAGCATCATTACTGCATAAACATAATTAGGAAACAGTTACAAAAACCTACATATATCTAATGGATTTTCATTTTCAGAGCCATCAAAGCTGTTTTCCCTGGAAAAAGAAGCATCATTTTTTCTCGGTCGACTTTTGCTGGAGCAGGCAAATACTCAGGACATTGGCTTGGAGATAATGCTGCCAACTGGAATGATATTAAATGGGCTATACCAGGAATGTTTGAGTTCAGCCTTTTTGGAATACCTTATGTAAGCATATTACATAAATAAGATGGCAAAACAAATGATAATCTATGGGAATTAGAACTAAATTGTGTTTATATCTGTAGAGCAGCATGATCTAGTTTTACTGCCAAGTGGATTTGTCTTTCACAAGCAAAACTGGGAAGAAAACTATAGTTAAATATTTTATTGTTGCATTTCTACTAGAAAAAGACATGGCAATAATAATGCCAGACCAAAAACATCAGACATCAATATATTATTCATGCCAGTAGAGCTTCAGGTAGGACTATGAGACATGGGGGGTTAGACTAATACAGTGCTCCCTGAAACAATAGTGATGATCAGTATACTCTTGTAGCAACACAGAAATGCTTCTCTTTAAAGGAACAGTGTGTTTGCTTCAGAAACACTACTATAGTTTATATAAATAAGCTGCTGTGTAGCCATGAGGGCAGCCATTCAAAAGGAGAAGAGGCACAGGTTACATAGCCAATAACAGATAAATTCTGTAAAATACAATGGCGTTTTATCTGTTATCGGTATGCGCCTGCTTTTTTTCCAGCATGAACGGCAAACACTCTTCCTATGGCAGACACTGCTGTGGAAATGTGGTACCACTCAGAAATGATGAAGAGAGCATTTCTGAACAATGCCTGCTGATCACAGCCAGTATCTGGAATCGGCAAAGGGCTACCCATTCTTCAAAACAGGTAGCCATGACAAGCAATTAAAACAACTCAAAGGGCTATGACACATGGTGCTACTTGTTGTGGCTACAAAATGCCAGAAAATACCCTGCCATGAGCAATACTAAGAATTGTCTCTGCTAAAACATAGGTAAAGACACCTATCAGTATTATCTATTTTGTAGCCACAACAAGTAGCTGCCTGCAAGTAGATTTGTGTGTCATTGCCCTAAATGCATTCAACATAAATATTTTATGTCAACATAAAAAGGTAGCTAATAGTCCGTGATGGATAAAACAAAACAATGTTCAAAACTGAGAAAAATTATCGAAATGCAAAAAATGACATGCGGCAAACAAAGTTGTCGTGCACGTAAAAAAAATGTTGCCCGCATCAAAAAAATGACCCAAGTGACAATTTTTAGTTTTTTTGCCATGCTCATCAATTTTTTTTTTTTCACTGCAAATTTTTGTGCCTGGCAAAAAATGTCACTCATCACTAATCCATACCTGATTAAAGGACACCATGACCACTCCAGCGTACTGAGTATAACCCAAACCCTCCTTCAATTTGTTCCATTAAATAATGATGAATTCTGGGACTTGAAGTCTCTGCTTACCTAAGTGGGTTGTGCACAGACTCTCTAGGGTAGGGGTCCCCAAACTTTCTTACTTGTGAGCCACAGTCAAATGTAAAAAGACTTGGAGAGCAACAATAGCAACATAAATGTTAATGGAGGTGCCAAATAAGGGCTAAGATTGGCTATTAGGCAGCCTCTATGCTCAGCTTACAGGGGCTTTATTTGGTAGTAAGTCTTGTTTTATTCAACCTAATCTTGCCACCAAGTCTGGAATTCAAAAATAATTACCTGGTTTGGGGGCACTAAGAGCAACATCCAAGGGGTCGGTGAGCAACATGTTGCTCACAAGCCACTGGTTGGGGATCACTGCTCTAGGGGGTCCAGGGGTCCCTAACCTTTTTTTACATGCGTGACACTATCAAATATGAAAAAAAAAAGTAAGGGAGCATCACAAGCTTTTGGTAGCCCCTATGTCGACTGGCAGCCTACAGGAGGCTCTCTTTGACAGTACACTTGGTTTTTATGCAACCAAAACTTGACTTCAAACCAAGAATTTAAAAATAAGCACCTGCTTTAAAATCACTGTGAGCAACATCCAATATTATTCAAAAGATTTGCGAAACGACAAAAAATGTGCAAAACAGTGTAAATGTAGCGAAGCGGTGCAAATGTTGCTCGTCAAAAAAAAATTGTTGGGTGCGTCATTTTTTTACGCACAAAAATTTTTTTTACATGTGTAAGTTTTTTGACCTGGGGAGGAAATTTTTTCCGCAGTGAATTTTGCCGCCTGCTTTGAGAAAGCAGCACGCGGAAATTCATTGCTAATCCATGCCTGGTGGAAAAGTTCACCCATCACTAGCTGTCAGTTCTGCTTCACATGGCTGTCTCAACCATAGTACCTTCGATATTATCTGGCCTGCTATAAAGGGTGCCCTCTAATGTCAGCAGTGCTGCAAAGCAATAAAAATGAATATAGAATAATGAACATTTTCTAAAAGGGCTGCTGTTGAATACCATAGCTGATGCTTTATTTTATGGAGATGGGGATTCTTACAGCGGATTAGGGCCTTCACTGGTCTATTGCAACCACCATTAAGAACCACGGAGACATGCCATATCTGAAGTTCTTTCAGGTTCCATATGATTAGCACTCATATTTACTCAGATGAAGCATTATTATTCTGAATGAAGCTCAGGGCAGTTTTCTACAGCAGCAATTCCATGCTCATTTTATTCTGCGGCAGCCTCTCAGCAATTACTGGGATTTATTCAAACACAAAAACATATTTTTTAAAATAAATAACTGCTCCAGACTAAAATTTAGGGGGGAATATAAACTGTGCTTGAAATTATAATTTTTTTTTATCTCTTCCAACACATTGCACATTAATTTATGGGAAAAGAGATCATGATCTTATAAGTTTTCTTGTCCATTGCTGCTTATCAGTTGCTAATTGCATGCTGATGTGTCTTGGAACAGAGACCATAGTGCAAAAGAGATTAGCTTTTCCTAGATATTAAAACATGTTCCAGTTTACTGCACACTGATAAGAGATTCTCTCTTGTCCTTAAAGGGAAGACCTGTGTTTAACATATTGAGATAAGCAGAACATGCTGAACTGTTCCTTTACGCTATGGTCTATGGTGCATAAAACATTATGATAATATGTTGGTTATAGCCCTGAATGTTACCATACCTACCTCATGAGTTCTTAAATGGGCCACTAATTTAAAATATTTTTTCCAAAAACAAAAATTCACCATTTACTAAATTGGTGAACAATTATGTCTTTTTGCCAGGTGTAATAACACTATGGCAAAAACACGCAAATTTAACAAGAGCACCTCTAAAAGTAATTTCACCAGGTCCAAGCTGTCATTTTACCATTATAAAGCTATTTTAACATTTTTAGCATTTCATTATCTACATCATATTCTTCATGCTATTATTCCAAATACATCATTACTTTATGGTGTAACTTCATCATCATACAGTATTTTCCCCATAATCTTTGTATGGGGCCAATACACTGGGATAATTACACAGGAGTATTTACAACTTCAAAAGCTTATCACATTACAAGTAAATAGTACTTTCACAAATTCTCAGTAAATATATGATGTTGCCGGAAATACACCTGACTAGTGATGTGCAGGTCAGGAAAAACTCAACCTGTACCCAACCCTAACCTGCAAAACCTTAACCAACACCCGACCCTAATCCTCAAAATGTTGCCATTCTAAGATCCATTCTAAGAACCTTACTGCATCTGCATCTTTCTGCTCTGTGTGCTACTTCTGTGTGATCTCAGGTTCCAAGACAGAAAACCTTTGCGAGCAGAGTAAGAGTGCAGTTCCCAGTATGGCCCGCAAACCTCAGTGGTAGCCCAAAGTTCAACACTAACCCCTCTGACCTAAGGGTAAACCTATGGATCTGACAGGTTGCGGGGTAACCCCCACATCACTATACATGATATATTAACGCAGAGTTAATGGGATTCATTAGTCTGCAAGATTTTACATTTTAATCAATCAGATGCAATTTGATTGGATCAATATAGTTGATTTAGTTTTTAAAATGTTGAACTAATTGAAAGAATGTTATTTTCAAATTAATGTGCTATGTTGTAAATGTATATCATACAGGGATCATGTGGGTTGATTGCACTGACTATCGGCTATTCAGTTGAAAATCTGAATCTGGTTTATCTGTATCATATTTTAGGCCATCTTTGTGTGCAGCATGTATGACATTAAAGGGCATATTAATTATGTTGTGAAAAAGACCGTGAGAAAATTTGCCAGGCTTTGGCGTGTAAAAACGGCGTAAAATCAGTGTAATTTTTTTATGTGTTTTTTCTTCCACCGGCGTAATATCCGGCGTTCAGACGCCGACCTTTTCCATTTATTTTACACAGCTTTTTACTCCGTTTTTTTGGCGAATTAGTTTTACACAGCATAATAAAATCCATTTTATTATATAGTATAGTTATTATATAGTATAGTGACCTATAACACATGGCATAATCCTTTTAACATTTAGTTAAACCTACAGCCTCATTCACATATCAGGCTTCGGTGAGAATGTGATCAGATTGAGTTGGACAAAGTTAGTTGGTCCAAATAATCATTCACCAATTATGCTTGAAATCAAATGACCAGTTCACACCAGGAGATAACATATGATTTAGAAAGGAGTACTGCAACATTGGTCTGATCAGAGCAATCAGATGGAAAATTGGATTCCTGTTCAGATCTGTGAATTTAAATGAAATGTAATGTATCCTGCCTATCCATGCAGCTTGTAGCATACTATTTACATTGACTGCATTCTTTTTTTATTTTCGTGTTCTGTGAGGATTGCATCCTAAATAGATGCACTGAGATAGTAATTTGAGGTTGGATTCAGATTCATTAGAATGATGTTTTTATTCTGCTGGAATAGGCCAAATGACTGGGTGAATGAGTTCTAATGATGTTTAGAGGGAATCTAGAGGAAGCTAGTTTTAAGTGTTCACTTTTCAGTTAATGAGGATATTAGCTGAACAGCAAAGATAATACGTTTCCCATAGCTGCTGTATACATGGGTATGGATACATACAGCATGTTTTCCCTGTTTTAAGGAGTTTTTTTTTCTTTAATGAAAATTGATTCTAAAATATATATTCTGTTAAGATCTGCCTACAGCAATGTTTGTTGCACCTGACATTCTATTGTCTAAACTTACAAATATAATTATCTATAGTAACATAGTAACATAGTAAGTTGGGTTGAAAAAAGACATACGTCCATCAAGTTCAACCATAATGCCTATACCTAACCTGCCTAACTACAAGTTGATCCAGAGGAAGGCAAAAAACCCCATCTGAAGCCTCTCTAATTTGCCTCAGAGGGGAAAAAATTCCTTCCTGACTCCAAGATGGCAATCGGACCAGTCCCTGTATCAACTTGTACTAAGAGCTATCTCCCATAACCGTGTATTCCCTCACTTGCTAAGAATCCATCCAGCCCCTTCTTAAAGCTATATAATGTATCAGCCAGTACGACTGATTCGGGGAGGGAATTCCACAACTTCACAGCTCTCACTGTAAAAAATCCTTTCCGAATATTTAAATGGAACCTCCCTTCTTCTAAACGGAGTGGGTGCCCTCGTGTCCGTTGGAAGGACCTACTGGTAAATAAAACATTAGAGAGGTTATTATATGATCCCCTTATATATTTATACATAGTTATCATGTCACCTCTTAAGCGCCTCTTCTCCAGTGTAAACAGACCCAACTTGGCCAGTCTTTCTTCATAACCGAGACTTTCCATACCCTTTACCAGCTTAGTTGCCCTTCTCTGGACCCTCTCTAGCTCAATAATGTCCCGTTTGAGCACTGGAGACCAAAACTGAACAGCATATTCTAGATGGGGCCTTACCAGTGCTCTGTAAAGGGGAAGAATAACCCCCTCCTCCCGTGAATCTATACCCCTTTTAATACAGCTCAGAACCTTGTTTGCCCTTGCAGCTGCTGCCTGGCATTGCTTGCTACAGCCAAGTTTATTATCTACAAGGACTCCAAGATCCTTCTCCATTATGGATTTGCCTAGTGCAGTCCCATTAAGGTTATACGGGGCTTGCATATTTTTACATCCCAGGTGCATGACCTTACATTTATCCACATTAAATCTCATCTGCCACTTAGCTGCCCAGATTGCCAGTTGGTCAAGATCCTGCTGCAGGGATGTCACATCCTGGATAGAATTGACTGGTCTGCAGAGTTTTGTGTCATCTGCAAACACTGATACATTACTCATAATACCCTCCCCTAAGTCATTTATGAACAAATTAAACAAAAGTGGACCCAGTACAGAACCCTGAGGGACCCCACTGAGAACCTTACTCCAAGTAGAGAATGTGCCATTAACAACCACCCTCTGTACCCGATCCTGTAGCCAGTTTTCTATCCATGTGCAAACGACTTCACTAAGACCAATAGACCTTAGCTTAGAAAGCAGTCGTTTGTGGGGAACGGTATCAAATGCTTTGGCAAAATCCAAATAGATTATATCTACTGCATCCCCACTGTCCAGCTTCTTACTTACCTCATCATAAAAAGCAATTAAATTGGTCTGACATGACCTGTCCTTCATAAAGCCATGCTGATTACTGCTCATAATGCCATTCTCCACTACATAATTTTGAATGTGATCCCTTAACAAGCCTTCAAATAACTTGCCCACCACGGATGTCAAACTTACAGGCCTATAATTGCCAGGCTGAGATCTTATTCCCTTTTTAAATATGGGAGTGACATTCGCCTTCTTCCAATCACTAGGTACCATACCTGATGAAAGAGAGTCTGAGAATATCAGAAACAAGGGCCACTGCAATTCTGCCCCTAGCTCTCTCAGTACCCGAGGGTGTATTCCATCTGGCCCAGGTGCCTTGTTTACATTTATCGTGTGTAACCCTTTAAGCACCATATCCTGTGCCAACCACTGTGTAGTTGGAGCTGAGGCAACAGTGAAGCTATTGGGTGAGACTTGGCCCACTGGCTCCTCTACTGTATACACAGAAGAAAAGAACTGGTTAAGCACATCTGCCTTTTCTGTATCCGCTGTAACCATATTGTTATTATAACTCAATGGGGCCACACCCTCAACCTGCATCTTTTTACTATTAATATACTTAAAAAACTTTTTGGGGTTAGTCTTGGCCTCGGCCGCGATGCGCTCCTCATTTTCTATCTTTGCCTTCCGGATTGCTGTTTTACAACACTTGTTATAGTGTTTATATTATTGGGTCTTGTCACAGATTGGTGCAGACATATGTGGATTTTTTGATGACTCTTCAGAAGAACTGTGCAGAAGGTGGATGCAAGTTGGTGCTTTTTATCCATTCTCAAGAAATCACAATGCTGAGACTTTCAAGGTACATTTTGCATTATACTATTATATACTGTTAGTTATATACTATTAGTTTCACAAACCACAAAGAAATGTTTTCCTGAAAGTTTAAAAAGCTTTCAGCAAATCACAGGCTGACAGTTTATTCTGACTGCATATTTAATTCATGAGTACGTCATGGTCATCAGCATGCCTATAGAGAAATGAAGATAATGGAATGTAATGACTAGTATGCTGGGGGTGATTGGGTGCGAGAGATTTGGAATTTCTGCTCCTGGACTATAGTAAATTCAGCTGTACTAAATTCTACTGGTCATTCTTGGCAGTGTAGAAGACAACTAATTGACCCACACCATGAAAAGCTTATGGTACACATGATGGTTCCTCCATCAATGTATGCTGATGAAAAAAAACTTCCAAACCCTGCCTTGTTGCTGTGCAGTGATTGGTTGCAAAGGGAAATGGCCAAACAATTCTGGCATATGTTGAATACACATAACAGACATGCAACCACAGCAAATAGATGTTAAAAGGTTCATATAGTGTCATGAGGGTCTCCAAAGGCCAATAGGCAAAGCATAAGTGCCATAAATTATTATCTAGAGGGATCCCCAACTTTTTTTACTCCTTAGCCACACTGAAAAAAGTGTTGGTGAGCCACACAAGCATGAAAAACGTTCTTTGGGGGATGCCAAATAAGGGCCAGAAGTTTTAACATGTGCACCTACTTTGAGGCCACTGGGAGCAACATAAAAGGGGTGGTGAGCAACATATTTCTTACAAAACTCTAGTTCGGCGTTAACTCTCTAAACCATGATTTTGGAAAGGGTAGCCTCTAAAGAGGGCGGAGTGGGAATGGCCATATAATCTTTCTCTTGGGAGGGTAACTTTGTAAAATTTCCAGATGGGTAAATCCAATCTTCACTACTCAATCTTTGCATACTGTATGGTCATTGTTATCTTACATGATATACGATAGCATCATCTCATAAGTTTTACATTTTTGTGTCTTTATTAAACAATTCTAGTTATGTATTGTATTGCAAATCATTTTTATTTTGACCCATAATACAAATGGCTTAATTTCATAGTTAAACAAAAGTGATGCATGTGTGTGATACATATAAATTAAAATAATTCTGTTTGTAAGACATTTATATGAAACAGTCTTAAATTTATTTTGCAGCACCAGGATCCTGCTTCTTATGGAGCTGATTCACTTTTAGTGAAAACATCAAGACACTACTTAAACATTCGCTATACTCTGCTGCCATATCTTTACACCCTATTCTACAAGGCTCACACCAAAGGGGAAACTGTAGTGAGGCCATTACTTCATGAGTAAGCATTTTAATAAAAACATTAATAGACATGGATTCTTACTTGTAGTTCTCCATTAGAAAATAATTACATTTGAAAATAGTTTTTATTAATACATTTTAACTTGAACAAGCCATTCTGCAATGGCTTGACATGTTTTAGGCAATAAGATCTTCACTTGAAACATTCCACAGTAGAACCTAAAATATAAATAGCAGACATAATATTGCATAAGTCGATATTTCATGCAAATACTATGATCTCTTGCCATCCTACCCTTTCTGAAGAAATAGATACAACAAGTCACTTTTAATTTTTGCTATATAAAATTTTGGAACTTTCTTTTGCTATCTTTCTTCAAACTTCTATAAAGGTTTTAATAACTCTTATTACAGCATTATTCTTGGTTAAGCAAAAGTGACTTTCTAGTAGGATGGCCAAAAACTTCTTTATGACCTTCTATAGGCCTTCTATTGTGCAAAAGCATTGGTTATGTTAAGCTGATAATTTCTTGGAACTGATGCCTTGGCTTTCTTAGCCTTTATTAGATAAAATTGTTATTTTTTTTTTATTTACAACCCCTTATTAGATATATTGCTTGTGGATTGTTAAAAATATACATTTTTGTATTAGTATTAGTATGGATTTATTTCCATCGTAAACATCTTTCAAGATTTCTGTCATTTTATATCTACAAAGCAAAGGACAAGTTGTCAGTGGCCTGCTTTTTTTCAAAATGTTTCAGTTTACTGCACACTGATGGCTACATAAATATATCTTCATATATATTATTAATTTATTAATTCATGTTTACTGACAGGTTCTATTCTGATCCTGAAACTTGGGGAATAGATAACCAGTTTTTGTGGGGTCCTGGACTTCTCATTACACCTATACTTAATCCGGTAGGTTGCACTTGAAACTTTAGATACAAGGTATGGAACCTGTTATCCAGAATGCTTGGGACCTGAGGTTTTCCATATAAGGGGTCCTTCTGAATTTGGATCTCCATACCTTAAGTCTATTAAAAAAAAATAATTTAAACATAATATAAACTCAATAGGATTGTTTTGCCTCCAATAAGGATTAATTATATCTTAGTTGGGATCAAGTACAAGGTACTGTTTTATTATTACAGAGAAAAGGGTAATCTTTTTTAAAAAAAATTAATTATTTTATTATAGATAACAGTTTTGCAGATAATGGGTCCCATACCTGTATAAAAAAAATAAGACTGTTATATTAAAGGGTTGTGGAAATGCTAATGGATTTTTGAAGCCAACACAAATGAACTGTGATGAAAAATATATCCAGCAGCTGCAAGGCAAATTGGATAGAGGAATTATGCCTAGATATTCTTGGATAAATATATTTCAGAGTAAGCTATTTGCCCCCTTTCACCACATGAAGTTGCTATTAGAGATGTAGCGAACTGTTCGCCGGAGAACTAATTCGCACGAAAATCGGGTGTTCGCAAGTTCGCAAACTTTTAGCGATGTTCGCAATTTTGGGTTCGCCTTAGCTGGAGCCAAATTTTGACCTCTCACCCCAGAGCCAGCAGATACATGGCAGCCAATCAGGCAGCTCTCCCTCCTGGACCACCCCCGGACCACTCCCTTCCATATATAAACCGAAGCCCAGCAGCCATTTTACATTCTGCCTGTGTGTGTTTGATGAGTTAGCATAGGGAGAGAGCTGTGCAGGGGTTTGAGGGACAGTTTAGGTAGCTTTGCTGACTAGTAATCTACTTGCTACTGCTCTGTATGTAGCTGCTGGGGACAGCTGTCCTGCTGATCTCATCTGCTGTAACCCAATACGTTACACATAGTAGTGACATTGCATTGCAATAAAATCACCTGAGCGATGTTTTTCCACCAGCAATAATATATTCCGTATCCACTACTGCGGCGTTTTGTCTTTGCGTGTGTAACCTTTACACGACTTGATTGGCATGTAGACGCCGGACGTTTTAAAGCAGTTTATTACACAAGTTTAGAAATGTAGTGTGATTTCTGCCCTTTACAGCACAAAACGCAACGCTGTGTCAACAACGTATTTTTCAGATAAATTTTTGCCCTTGATCCCCCTCCTGCATGCCACTGTCCAGGTCGTGGCACCCTTTAAACAACTTTAAAATCAGTTTTCTGGCCAGAAATGGCTTTTCTAGGTTTTAAAGTTCGCCTTCCCATTGAAGTCTATGGGGTTCGCAAAGTTCGCAAAAGTTCGCACTTTTTGGCAGAAGTTCGCGAACGGGTTCGCGAACTTTTTTTGTGAGGTTCGCTACATCCCTAGTTGCTATATAATAGATACAGTAGATAATATAGTAGATTTTTAGTTTACTTATACTTGTTTCCTCCTTCTTCATAATTCCACTCATTATCTTTATAGCCTTAGATCAAGTAAATGTTCATATTTTTGCAGCTATATATGACAAACTAAAGGGCAGATTTATAATCCATAGAGGAACTCACTTGTGTTTTATGCCATCAGTATGACAGGCCATAATCCTTAATGGATCATAAATCTGCCCCTGTGATTAGATTGCAAATTATTCTATGATATGCAAAAACCATGATGAGAATGATGACCGTAACTTGTCTTTTTAAAATCTAAACTACTAAAGTGGATCACTGCCATTTGCTTCTCTTTTGACAAGACATTCTATGACTGCTCTAAATTTTGATTGCTGAAAAAAGATTTTTTTACACCACAATTAAGGGTTGCTGCCTTTCTATTTTAAAGGTATTGGAACTGTGACAATCCTATGTTTTGGTCACTTGCACAAATAGATAAATACATTTCGAGTGACATAGACCAAATAGCTTTATAAATCAGTAAAAAGGTGTTTTCTCTGGATATTATGCTTTATCTGCATATTGGTATTTTCATGCACCCCCAAGCGACCCCAGTCACTTAATCTTTTTGAATATATAAGAGCATAAAGTATTTAGCAATTATGTGCTGTGCTCTCTTCTGTCTAAAATACCCCTTTAGTGCTCTTGTACCCAACCTTAGTGCCATGCTATTATATTGGGTATAACTGGTACTTATTGTTCTGTATAATATGCCTATGAATTACAGACGCTAACTGGCAGTGGCAAGCAAATTCACATGTCCTGGCCATTAGAGTCAGTTATAAGCAGCAGCACAGCAAAGGACTGATAAGTTCATTTGTAGGTAAATTTACTTCACATGTGCTAATTTACATTATGGTTACATAGAGCATTCTACTGCAGTTTAAAGAAGAACTAAAGCTTAACTAAAGAAGTAGGCTAGAAATGCTGTACTGTAATTATGTTTTGGGCTCCTGTACCAGCCCAAGCAACCACAACCCTTTAGCAGGGAAGATCTGTGCCTCTAATAGATACCCCAGTTGCTCCCCATCTTCTTTTCTGCTGATTCACTGCACATGCTCTGTGCTGCTGTCAGTTACTGAGCTTAGGGACCGACTCACAATATACTGTATATATACAACATACATGTTACAATATAAACCTAATTAGTGATTTATTCAGATTCATATTACATGGCAGACCAGAAACCATAAAAAATAATCAGCCCTGTAGTATCAACTTATATGCCAGGCAAACTTAATTTTCTGCTTGATAATTTGCCACAGCCTCTAAGCTTAACTTCTTAGTATGACTCTTCTCACAGAATCTAAAATGCGGAGCATCTGGGACAACTGTGAAGGTCTGGATCATTATTACTATAGAAGTGCTGAACCTTTAGGTTGGTGCAGTAAGTCCAGTGTATAAAACATGGCATTTCTAGCCATATTTATTTTTAGGGTTTAGTTCTCCTTTAAAAGGGGAAACTATGAGTCTTTATCATCTAAAAATTAAGCAGATGTAAAATATACAGTGATTTACTTTTGTAAATCTTTTAATAAGAAGGAATTAATGTACTGTATAGTAAATATTTTTATATAGCAGTACACATCTACATTGCACTTACAAGGCATAAACACAAGCAGGGTGTTGTTAAGTGATTAATTGAATATATAAGGGCTCGGGATTTTAATAAAGTTGAAAATTATATGGACCTGAGTCGGTGTTTTAATGATCTTGAAATATGGTAGCATGCAATACATACAACTTGTAATCTTTGCACTTTTTCCTTCTTTATTTAGAACTCTGTTAATGCTTATGTATATATCCCTGACGCAAAGTGGTACAACTATGAAACTGTAAGTAAATTTATTTTAGAATGAATAAATGAATCTAGTTAGGTAAGGCATCATAAGTAAAGTCTTTTAGACCTTTCATTTCACTAGTTAGCCTTTTCTGAATGTGTATGTTACTGAAGAGAATGTATTTGTATTTTGCAAATCTTTATAACAAAGACCTTCTAATTGTTTATTCTCCAGAAGCCATAATTAAACTCTGCACTATGTATAGCTTGTTTTGAAAGACCAGATTTTGCCATAGAATCAGATATTTTCTAGGTCCTTTAAACTTTGCAGCCTTATTGTAGTCAAAACTCTTACTGCCTAAGCTTGGCAGTCCAATGACCTTAGAAACCTTCTTTAACCTTTGCTTCCTGATGTTGCTGGATTATAAATCCTAGCATTATTTTTACCCTTGATTATATGTTTAAAAATGCTGGATGTTGTAGACCACCAATATTTGAAAGCAAAAGTTAAGAAAAAAGGCTCTAGGGTTACTCCAGTTTGAAGAAGAGGAAGGCAAATCATTCAAAAACTATAAAAAAAAATACAAAAAGAATACCAATTGAAAAGTTGTTAAGAATAGGCCATTCTATAACATACTTAAAGTTAATTTGAAGGAAAACCACCCCTTTAAGAAACAGCTGACTGTAGGTTTAGGATTACAGGCTCTTGAGGGCAATCTAGAAATCCTAAGGGTTTACTACAAGATTTAGTGAAGGGAAACATATATAATGGGGTTAATGGTAAGATGGTAGACAGGCTGCCATATTGATGCAGTATCAAGCAGCATTATTTGTAAATTGTACAAATTTATTGGACAACTCTGTTTTACAAAGTAATAAAAGTCATAGTTTTCATACTTTTACAACCATGTGTATTATGCATGTTTTTCATTATTCAGGGCACTCAAGCCTCTTGGAGAAAGCAAAACGTTGACATGTACATCCCAGAAGACAAAATTGGACTTCATGTCAGAGGGGGATACATATTTCCAACTCAGCAACCAGCTAATACTACATTCTATAGGTACTGTACAAATTACCATTAAAAATACTGACAAACACAAGCTGAGGTTCAACAAGTTATTTACGATTAATGTCACACTACTGCCATGTGGGTAGTAACATTAAGAGAGTTTGACTGTCAATATGCACACAGAATGGATTTCATCTAGGAAATGCGTGCAGTAACAAACAGATCACATTCATGTCTCTTCATATACACACACAAGGCAGAATTACTGCTACTGCTGCTTTATCTGCCAGCTGTAAAAATGCATCATGTGACATTAGCCTGCAAAAATGGTACCATAAACTAAAAAGTTTTAAGGAGAACTATAGCTTAACCAAAGAAGCAGGTTAGAAATGTTGTACATTATGTTTTGGGCTTCTGTACAATGTAAGGACAGCCATGACCCATTAGTAATGAAGATCCTTGCTGTAGAAAATGTCCCCACTCGCTCCCCATCTTATGTTGATTACCAGCACATGCTCTGTGCTGCTGTTCGTTACTGAGTGTAGGGGCCAATGCACAATATACTGTATATATTGAATATAAATGTCACAATATTAGGCTGATTATTAAATAATCCAGATTATTAGTGCATGGCAGCTCTGGAACCAGTGCAAGGCAGGGACCTCCATCCTCTTGTGTCTTTGACTCTTAACTTGTTGCAACTGTATTTATTGTTATACTTTTTATTTATCTATTATTATCTTAAATACCCCTTGTTTGTATTAATGTATTCTACTGTACAGCCCTGCGTACATAAGTAGCGCTTTATAAATAAAGATATACATACATATACATACATACATACAATTGGCATCAGAATGTAATAATCAGCCCTGTAGCATCACCATCTATGACAAACAAACCTAATTTTCTGCTTGATAATTTGCTATGACCCTTAACTTTCCTTCTCAACAGCTGCTTAGAGCACACTGACCATGTAAGACATGACTACAGAGACTTATTCCACAGCTTTATTAAAGAGTCCAACATCAGAAATAGTCCTCGCCATGTATTTCAAACTTTATCAAACATCACAACAAACTTTTTGGCTGTTTTATAACGAATGCCAGCCACTGTGTACGCAGTGGGCATGTGGAAACCACCAAACAACACCCGAAATTAAATGGCCAAGGACTATCACCCGTCCTTTGCTGTGACAGACCGAATATATATAAACATATAGAAATCTTTTACATTTTTTTTTAAATAAACAGAACCTGAAAGAAAACATAAAACATGTAAATTGAGCAAAAATACAGGTCTATGGTTCCCTAGCTAAATGCGCTTAAACAGGGAGGGGGGGGAAGGAGATGCCGCTCCGTGTTGCAGGGGTGAGACGCTGCTGTGGAGAGAGCTGGCAGGCAAAAAGGGAGGGGGTGAGTTAGGATTCTTTCTTTCCCGCACAGTAGCTGAGCAGGTTAACTCCTCATGTGCTGGAGGGAATTGAACCATGGCTGGCTCCACAGTCCCTCAGCGCTTTCTTAAGTTATTTCAGCGCTGTCTAGTCTAGCAGATTCCAGTATGGTGACCCCCTGTGACAACTTTGAATTACTTTATCATTACTACTATAGAGATGCTGAACCTTTAGGCAGGTGCGATCAGTCAGTATATAAAATGTAGCATTAATAGCCATAATACTTTTTAAAGTTTAGTTCTCCCTTAAAAAAGTCCCCCAGACCATAATGTAATATATATAAGATGTCATGCTTTATTAGTAAACAAAAGAGAGAATTGATCAATGCAATGGTCCCCTGTTTAATTGTTAGTTTAGTAACTATATAAGTGCATTTTTAAAACCAGGGTTTTTGTAGTTACAAGTTAAGATTCAGAATATCTGCTGAATGGCATGACTTTTTACAGAAATAAAACAAAAATTAAATAGAAGAAGCACACACACGCACACCCACGCACACACACATGCGCAAACACATTTTATATCTCATATCTTATTAATAAAATGAAAAGAGACCTGATTATTTGTGGAAAAGATTCCTCAGTCTGCATGTTTACAGGTATGACAATTTATCTTAAATCATTTACTCAGTTGTCACACTGTGGCTGGGTCAAAATATTTTGCAAAGCTGCATACAAGAGAAAATGAAAAATGTAACCATTTTCATCAAAATTATGCCACAATCAATTTCATGATGCCAAAGCCGGAGACCTATTTGCAATGTTAGAGACAGTCAATTGATGTCTATTGCAAATGCTAGCTGAAAAATAGCCAACCCCACTATAAAAGCAATAGATTTAATATTAAAGTAGAATAGGTACTGACTGAATTAATTATTCCTTGGAATCGATATTGTCTGAAAGGCTTTACCGCTTTGTTGAAGAATATGGATGAAAGTTTAAGACTTACTAATTGTTTAAGTGCTTTTTTTCCAATGTGACCATTTTATACAATGGCTGAGAGAGACTGTCTGTGCCGAGCATACTCTAGGCTAGATTTTAGCCAAGTCTATATAGGAGATTAGTGTTTTTTTCATATTATAATGTACTAAATATACTTAAGGCTGTATTTAACTAGCTCTTTATAGGAGATGAGTGTTATTTTATATCACAGTATTTTGCATCATTCAATTTATTGTCAATTAGTTACAATGTAAGGGCTATGAGAGTCAAAGTACTATTCCAGCTTTGTGTAAAATTACTATTAGAATGAAAAAGGCAATGTTTATTATTAGCTTCCATTCATGTTTCAAATACTCATTGAAAAGTAGTTAGAAAAGAAAAATATTTTTTATTAGGACATGAAAACCAAGCCTAACATGTTTTGTGCTTAGTGGGGCACTTATTCATTGGTCACCTGTTATTTCCCATAATGCCCTTTTCCCCCCTTCAATTAATGCTTAGGGTATAATCATCACAGTGTTGGTAATTTCTGACCGACCAGAATACATAACAAGACCCTGAGACAAGGTTCGCAGTATATCAATTTATTTATTTATTAATCAAAGACAGAGTCTTGTGGAAGCTATCAGCAACACAGAACAGCAACTGAAAGTTTCAGTCTTTTACAGAAGATGTCATACCTTATCTCAAAAGTATAGGACACCCCTTTTACAACTCTCTGTGTGCTCTGTGGTTACAGCTCTGCAAATAACAAAGTGAATGTGGGGGTCTTAGCTACTCAGCAGTATCATGTCAGGCCCTTGTGATTTTATAAGATGGCATATTAGGCTTTTATATTCTATTTTATACTTTGCATATATAGTATATTTATATACCTTTATCTTCTACCATCCTACCTCACCTGCCATGGGTTGTCTTTATAGGCAACACTGGGAGATTTTATGTGTCCCTTTATACAGAACTTACCCATCATAAGTGAGTGTCTCAACAACAGGCAGTGTTCCAACATGGAATACTTTGTTTAGAGATTTATTTGCTTTATTTAATATATTTTGTATTTTTGTCAATTTGCTCAATTTGACGATTTTTTGGATTGGATCGATTTTTTTTGCTTTAACATTTTGTAGTTTTGTTTCTTGTTTGTTCTTGCATATTTTGTCATTCAGCTGGACCACATGAGGTATACTTGCACAAGCACTGTTTTGATTTTTTGTGGTATAACTAATGTATAGTATTAGTATATGGTCAACACTTGTTTGGTGGTTTTGTAATTCATTGTGATCGATTTTAGCCTCTTTAAAATGAAGGATAAGGGTCAGCTGGGGTGCATTTATCAACAGATGGCAAATTTGCCTGTAGGCAGTAACCAATAGCAGTGAATCTGCCCCATTTTGCTTACGTAAAATTCGCAAAACAATGAAAAATCCGCAAAATTCATTTGTCACTGCATCTTTTTTTTGTCTTTTTTTTATATCACTGCAACCATTTTGATGCAACCCAAACTTTTTTTGACGTGCAAAAATTTTTCTGGGTGAATTTTCACGGAAGTTTTGCAAAACAATTTGCCAATGGCAAAATGCGGAAATTCGCTGTGAATCCATGCCTGGCAAAAAAATTCGCTCATCACTAATAGCAACCAGCCAGTTATAGTTTTTTTTCATCCGGCTGTAGGTAGAAAAATGAATGCAACAGTTTGAGTGGCTTTTATGAGTTACTGCTCATGTGCAAACACGTGTCTTTTAGCCGATGAACAATTACCCTACTAGGCATTTCATGTTCTAATAAATACATTTTTGCTTTTCTGTGTGTATTTGTATGCAGGTTAAATCTGCAGATATATAACCTTTAATTGGGGGTATGACTCTCTATAGCTTTACTAAATCCACTTTATGAATATTTTCTCTATAATAACCATTGGGGGGCTGCAATAGCACAAAAAAAGCTTATCATATCCATACAGTTTTTAAAGCGTATTATTAACTGTTAATAATGTGTAGGAAATATAGTCTTAACTACCCAAATCTAGCGAATTATTCTCAATATGTCAACAATATATTATCTGCATTAAACAATGGCATTTATACAAAAGCAGGTGTAAGGACATCTTACATTATGCATTCCATTAAGTCACACAGGCATTTGTAAATATGAAGAGCTACAGAACTAAATGTAAAAAAGGTTTTTACAGAGATAAAAGAAATGAATCTCAATTCTGGCTTGGTTTCTGTAATTGAACTTGATCCTGCATAATCCCAAAACACACTGCGAATAAAACAAAAGTTGCACTTCAAGTCTGACATTTGGTCAGAGTTAAATGACTTTCAGAAAGGTGAATAGTTTCATTATCCCATTACAGCCCTGGTGGAAAACTTTTCTGCAGTTCATGGGAACAGAAGAATTAAGGCAATCTTTTTATACACTCATTTAGTAGCTGGAAGCTTTGGCAGCCATCATTCACATTTACCACTTTACTTGGGCTGCATTGTATTTTCTAGAAGAAGGGTTTGCCATACATATTATTATTTATTTATTATTGAGCCACAGTTTGATTACAATGTAAGAATTCTACTGTATATCATTTTTTTTTTAAAATAACCTGTATTATTGGACACATTTATTATTTATTGTTATTTTTTACTGAGCAGTAATTGTGGCTTCTGCATAGTAAAAGAATAGCAAAGGTTAGAGATTTAGCAATCTCTTTCCCACACTGGAATAAAAAAAGATATTGTATAAATGGTTAATCCCTGCTTTTATTTGCAGTAGAGATTATCAAACCAGATGGGTGTTACAATTTAGCGCAGCTGAGTTTCACTGGGATCAAACACCCCATTGATATCAAAGTATTTGCTTAACAGAATCTTCTTTGATACATAATCTTCCTGATATTAATAAAAGTATAAATAAATAGGGAAATTATCGGACTGCTGGGAAACCCACTAGGTTCCCTAGTGGAATATTTAATAGTGTACATCCATACAAACAACACTTATTTTATTTTATTTTTTTTTCCTTTCATTTTGCAAGACAGCCATACTGCACATGGGTAATGCTTTTCCTACATGTGGTGCGAATGGTCATTTATTGTATGATTTGGCCATCCATATGTATGCCACAAAATGGAATTATTTACTCCTATAGCCAATGACCCATACGTAAATGTGAACTGGAGGGTGATACTTTACCTATTATGTTCTCCCTATGTCTGCTGGGATTTCCTCCGCCCACATGCCAGTTGGCTCTTGTTTGTGTGGCAGGCACTGATCTGAAAGATGTATCTCTGTACAGGACTGCAGAATATGTATGCACAATATATATATATATATATATATATATATATATATATATATATAGTGAAAGTGAGAGAGAGAGAACAGAGTGGAGCTCACCCGTCACCAAAATAACAACCCTGGATGCAGGTCAAAAAATAGACATATAGAGAAAGAGTACCGCACACTCAGGGACTTG